>NC_132850.1:40509795-41873795 GCF_048164855.1 Canis lupus baileyi | reverse complement strand
CCAGAAGAACGGGCAGCCCGGGTGGCTCAGTGGTTTAGCGCCGCCTTTGACCCAGGCGTGATCCTGGAGACCCTGGATCAAGTCCCACATCAGGCTCCCTGCATGGAGCCTGCTTCTCCCTCTCTGCCTGTGTCTCTGCCTCTCTCTCTCTCTCATGAATAAATAAATAAACTCTTAAAAAAAAAAAGAGAAGCCAGAGGAAAACAGAAGCATAGATAATAGTGTTGTCAGATTTCTATGTCTTAGAGAGGAAGTACAGCAAAATTATTAAGAAGGGTTTTGAAATTAGCTCTGTGTGTGAATCCTTGGCTCTGTCATGTAATAGCCAAGTGACCTTGGTCAAGTCACTTTAAAGAGTCAGTTTAAAGAGGTTACTCTTTAAACTGTGGTTACTCACATGGAAGATATGAATAATAGTTCTTGTATCTGATGAAGCAATTCTTAGCTCTTTATATAGAGCCTGGCAAAGAGTAAGTGCTCAGTAAAAGTCAGCTATTCTCACTAAATTGTTTTGTATACTTTCAGTGGCATATATATTTTTAAAACACCAAATACGTGGGAATTCTACAAATATCTAGTCAACCTGTTGACTCAATATTTCTAAGCAAACAGAAGTTTACTTTCAACTGACTTTAATCAAAGTTTCATCATTTGCTAATATTATGTGCCCAATATTAATGATTACACTACTAATTGCTTAAAAGGACTTATTGAGTCTCTTCCAGTTAAAAGACAAGCAGTATAAATATAATTAAGACTAGAAGCAATCTGAGTTGTGAATATGCATATTAAAATATCACAGTCAAAGAAACAGTAAGTATTGGTGAGGATGTGGGGAAAAGGAACCCTCATGCACTGTTGGTGGGCATGCAAACTGTATGGCCACTGTGGGAGACAGTCTGCAGGTTCCTCAGAAAATTAAAAATAGAGCTATCCTATGACCCAGTAATCATACTACTTGGCGCTTATCCAAAGAATGTGAAAACACTAGTTTGAAAGTACACATGCACCCCGATGTTTACTGCAGCATTACTTACAATAGCCGAATTATGGCAGCAGCCCAGGTGTTGAGGAACGAGTAAAGAAGATGCGGCCTACATACAAGGGAATATTACTCAGCTATAAGAAATGAAATCTTACCATTGTTGGACAAAACATGGATGGAGCTAGACAATATAATGCTAAGTGAGATAGTCAGAGAAAGACAAATACTGTTATATTTCACTCATATGTAGAATTTAAGAAACAAAATAAATGAATAAGGGGCGGGGGAGGAGACAATCCTAAAAGCAGACACTTCAGTATGGAGAACAGAGGGTTCCCAGAAGGCCAGGGTTGCGGCGGTGGATGAAGGGGGATGAAGGGGCGCACTTGTTGTGATGAGCACTGAGTAAGGTAGGGAATGGCTGAATCAGTGTATTATACTCCTGAGACTAACGTAAGACTGGATATTAACTATGTTGGAATTAAAATGAAAAAATTAAATGTCACATTCAATTCTAATTAGCATAAAGGCTTATCTGTAAAATATGAAACAAGAGGGAGCTAAAAATCAGAACTGATAAATCATTGTGACAGTATAAAAGTAGAAAAAGCAAAATAAAACAAACCACCTAGAATCTTTTTTGAAAAAATCCCAAAGTGTTTTGCAGAGAACAATTCTGGTGATTCTTTTCAAACTAGCAAATTCTTTTTTTTTTTTTTCAAACTAGCAAATTCTTATGCATTTTTTCCTACTATGAAAAATTATATTGTTTTAATTTTGATAAAAAGGATAGCAAAGTTACATATCAAACCTATGCAAAATTGGAAATTGAAGTTCTTAAAATTTCCAGAATGCCATAAAAAGTCGCTTTTCTTACCTATTTTCCATCAGGTACCTTCCCCCTAAATGATAGACTCTAAAAGTACACCCTCTCTACCTGGCAGGTAGACCATTTCTCCCTTCTAAGCACAGAACCTTCTTATACTAAGACATTGGAGCCAAGATCCACGTTAAAAGCTTAATTCTGATCTCTGATCTGGGAGTCTGGCTACAGCTAAGTTGAAAGGTCAAGGCATTAATGGAAAACCTACTGACAGTGCCTGGGTGGGCAGCTGGCTAAGTGTCTGCCTTTGGCTCTGGGCATGATCCCAGGTCCTGAGTCTGGTCCAGGGTCTGGTTCTCCCTCTGCCTCTGCCCCTCTCCCCTGCTGGTGCTTCCATCAATCAATCAATCAATCAATCAATCAATCTCTCTCCCCCCTCTCTCTCTCAAATAAATAAAATCTTTTTAAAAAATCCATACTGAAATAATTTCAGTCACTCCAGGACACCACATTTGGGGGTAGACTCTACCTCTCATTTGGAAAAAGGAAAGGAAGACTTACTAGTTCACTAACTTAAAATGACTTCATCAGGACACTAGAGGAGTTAAGATTTAGAACTTAAATAGGTGAAGAGTGCAGGGGAATTTGAACAAAGAAAAGAGAGAGGAGGTCTCAGCCAATACGAAGGTTGAGGCCTGGAAAATGCAAGATTTACCCACAAATCAGGGATCAGATCCCTGCTTCAGGACCAGAGGATCCATGAGCAATTACAGCCATTGGATCAGTATCTTCAACAGGACAACAAAGGGCATTCTTCAGCTTTATGTCGCTTGATGCGGCAACCCACAGAGGCAGGGCAGTTATCATGTGCTTGTTATTAAAGTAGAAAGGAAAACCTAAGGGGGAGTGAAGATATCCTATTGAGATGAGTGGCCGGACTGGGCCCATGAGTCAGACCTGGGTCTCCTGTCCTGCCCTAGGTAAGGGACCCATCATGCCACAGATGGCACAGACCCTGCTGAGAAGCGCTCTCCTGCTCACACACAACCCAATTTCAAGTGCACTGAGCCTGAGAAGATGGCTGTGACCACAGGACACCTGCTTCCTTTTAAACCCAGGAAGGCACTCTGATCCCCTGTATCCGGTTCACCCCTTTCCAGTCTTCCCAAGGCCAGAGGGGCCCAGCCTACCTTTTCTTTTCCATGATGTCATCATCTCCGCCCCTACCTGGAAGCTATTACATAGACTGCAAGCTGTCATCTTCTCTCCTAACTTGTTATCTCTACAAAACCAGGTCTCCAAAACCAGGTTGGAGATCCATTGGCTAAGAACTGCAGGACCCTTCCTTCCCAGAGTCTTCTCAAAACAGGTATAATTACAGAAGAGACTCCAGATTGAAGGAGGATCTACAAAATCCACCCCAACTCATTTCATCTTTTCATGTGAACGTCTTTTCAAAAATTTTAAACATAAGCCTGGAAAAGTCAGGCTTGGATTATGCATTATAAAGTCATAAGCAATTTATCAAAATACTACTACAGAAGGAACCTATTTCAAAAAGTAGAGCTTCTCCAGGTAAGATTAGATTCCTGACATTTAAAGTTTTAAATTATATAATTTTCATAGTATTTACTATGTCTTTTAGGATCAGAATTTAACTATATTGTCATGGGAATCTTTCCAGGTCAACCATTAAGACCTGCATCAATCTTTTAAATGAGGACATGGTATTCAATTATGTGGCTATATCACAATTTAAGTAATAACTTCACCAATGAAAGATAGATAGATAGATAGATAGATCCTATTTATGTAAATTTTTAAACTTAAAAAAAATGAAGTCTTTGCTTTAAATGGCCTTGGTGTGTGAGCTGACACATAGGCAAAAGTTATTATATAACCAGGAACAACGGGGTCAGCTGCTAACAGCAACTGACTTCTCTCTCCCTAAAAACAGAAAGCGCATTTGTAAGAAGTTGGAAGAAAGAAAATTAGAAGACAAATCATGCCTATGTGAAGAAATGTAATGCTGGTGTGGTGTTAACAAGAGAATTTTTCAAAGAAAATCCGTGGCTTTTCTTATAGACACCTAACCTGACACTGTGGTGCCCCTGACATGACTGTGAGGCTGCTGAGCGCCTGTAGCTGATCAGGCCACTTCCCTGGTCACAGAGGGAGTTCCCCCCAACCCCCCCCCCAGGCCCCCAGAACCGCGGGGGGCGAGGGGGGGGGAAGGCGGTGCTTGCACCAGTGGGGAAGGGACCCAGGGCCTTACTGGTTTGAACTGGACAGAGCCTCAACTCTGCTCAGGGCCAGCACTTGAGCCGGGCAAACCCATTTTGAGGAAATGAAGCAGGTTCCAAGACGGGAAGGAAAGCAGGCAGCATACAGCAAGGTGGCTCCACCTGCAACTTAGGACCCGAGGGGCTCTCACGATTTTAGAAATCTGTACTTTGAAAGGTAGCTTTCTTTCATTTTATATTTTGGGAAACAGTCCTTTTTTCCCCTCTCTCTTAAAACCTTCTTTAGTATTTGAGCTTTCGTGAAAGTGCCAGTCCCCCATTTTGCTCAGGGGAACCAGAAGGAGGGGGGCTCGAAGAGAATCCCCTGAGCCCGATGGATCATCAGCACCAACTGCACTGGGTGCTTTAACACCTGCTCTGTTAACGTTGCAAAACCCAAGGGGTCAGAGTCTTTAGACCCAGGTCAAAAGTCTCAGGAGGAACAGCTCATATAATGGAGCACAGGGAAACTATGGGAATCAAACGGGCAAGCCCCAAGCAAGGCTGGGACTAGGGTGAGGCCCGGGAGTCCATGCAGGCCTCAGAGGTGGAGGCTGCACTGACCCTCAAGGTTGCGGGCCAGCACATACCTCCTTAAGTCCTGAGGTCCGAGTGGCTGCTGGCCTCAGTTCCCTTTTGCTCTAGGAGCCTTAAATCTTGCTTACTCTTGTTAAAATTCCCAGGCCAGAAAACAAATACGTATTTAATCCAAGACCAGCTTAAACTGGGTAAGAGTGGGAAAACATCATCTCCTAGGATGACATTTCATGCATAAAGGCAATAATTTAGTGAATATTTATTTAGTTGGCCTCTGTATTATGCAAGGCACTGCGTGGTACACAATGTACACACGGGCAATCTCTATCTGAACTTAAAAGCTTGTAGGTTGTCCTGCTCAGTAAGACACACAGAACCAAAATAAAATGGAAAAGTTAGGCCCAGTCTAAAGTTCCAGGGAGACCTACAAAGAAAGCCCTGCGGCTGAAGCGCCACGGTCTGGCTTGGACTCTGGTCTCCTTTAAAGCTCTGTACCCCAGCTTTGTAGCACAACCTGAAATCTGGCATTGTGATGCCCCCAGCTATGGTTTTCTTTTTTAAAATTCCCCTGGCTATTCGGGGTCTTTTCTGATTCCACACAAATCTTAAAATAATTTGTTCTAACTCTCTGAAGAAAGTCCATGGTATTTTGATAGGGATTGCATTAAACGTGTAAATTGCCCTGGGTAACAATGACTTTTTCACAATATTAATTCTGCCAATCCATGAGCATGGAATATTTTTCCATCTCTTTGTGTCTTCCTCAATTTCTTTCAGAAGTGTTCTATAGTTTTTAGGGTATAGATCCTTTACCTCTTTGGTTAGGTTTATTCCTAGGTATCTTATGCTTTTGGGTGCAATTGTAAATGGGATTGACTCCTTTATTTCTCTTTCTTCAGTCTCATTGTTAGTGTATAGAAATGCCACTGACTTCTGGGCATTGATTTTGTATCCTGCCACACTGCCAAATTGCTGTATGAGTGGAAGGAGCCTCGGTGTCCATCGAAAGATGAATGGATAAAGAAGATGTGGTTTATGTATACAATAGAATATTACTCAGCCGTTAGAAATGACAAATACCCACCATTTGCTTCAACGTGGATGGAACTGGAGGGTATTATGCTGAGTGAAATAAGTCAATCGGAGAAGGACAAACATTATATGGTCTCATTCATTTGGGGAATATAAATAATAGTGAAGGGGAATAGAAGGGAAGGGAGAAGAAATGGGTAGGAAATATCAGAAAGGGAGACAGAACATGGAAGACTCCTAACTCTGGGAAACGAGCTGGGAGTGGTGGAAGGGGAGGAGGGTGGGGGTGGGGGTGGATGGGTGACGGGCACTGAGGGGGGCACTTGGGTGTTATTCTGTATGATGGCAAATTGAACACCAATAAAAAATAAATTTATTATTAAAAAAATAAAAAATAAAATGTATAAACTGTAAGTGAAAAAAAAAATAAAGCTCTGTACCCCAGGGGCGCCAGGGGGCTCAGCGGTGGAGCATCTGCCTCAGGCTCAGGGCGTGATCTCAGGATCCGGAATCAAGTCCCACACTGGGCTCCCCCCACAGGGAGACTGCTTCTCCCTCTGCCTGCCTCTGCCTTTCTCTCTGTGTCTCATGAATAAATAAAATATTTAAAAACAAAAACAAAAAAAGCTATGTATCCTGGAAGAGGGTAATTTCCCTTTCAGTTTCCTAATCTATCAAATAGGGAGAATAATAGTACCACTTCATAAAGTTGTTGAGACGAATTTAAATGAGGCAATAGGCTAAAGCACCTTAAAATAATGCCTGGTACATAGTTAATATCCAGTAAATGTTAGTTGATGTTGTTATTTTTATTGGAGTTTAGAGGATTGACTCTGGAGAAGGAAGAAAAATTTTATAAAGAAGTCATGTTAGAACTGGGCACGGAGAGATGGAAGCAGGACAGGAGGAAGGAAACAAAAGGAGAAAAGAGAGGGACAAAAAGAGAAATCCTTGCTAGAGCAAGTAGTTGAATTTGGCTGCAGTAGAAGTTCTTTAACAGAAGCAGTAGCACGACATGCAATTCAGAACACCATTGTAGGGGGGAAAAAAGAAGGAACACCGATTGTAGTACTCCACATAAATCACTTATTTTTTTTCTATTTACTTCCCTTCATTCCCATTTCTGTCCTAGAAATGAACATAGTAGTTAAAAAAACAGATCAAGTGTTATTATTAATAGACATATATAGTCAACATTGCATATACATAACCCTCTACAGGTAGGATTACATCCTGTACGGGTACATAAGCCTAAGCAACTAAATCCAAAAACCTTATGGATTTTTCCTAACCCTTTCTGGGTTTTATCAAGTTTGAAAAAGCACTAATAATTCTTAAGCTTAAGAATCTGAAAACATGTTCCAAGTCAGGTATGTCACTTAACCCTCAGGGGCCTCAATTTCCTCTTAATAAAAATGTGTATACTACTATTACTTCAGGATGGATGGATAGAAGAAATACGAAAATGGTAGAAAGGCCATTCTAGGAAGGGAAAAAATTTGCCAAACTCTTAGGTGGATATAAAACACAAAGGCAGCAATGGATGTGAAAGCACTTTACATACCTGATAAATCTTATATAAGACACAAGAAATTTTTCCTGCATATCACATAGAGAAAGGCAGGAACTCCATACAAGAAGGTGATGTGTTGTTTATATATATATATTTAAATATATGTATAAATTTAATAAATATATTTGTTATGTTATATATGGTTATAAACATAACCATAGAAATATAACTTGTATAAATATATATAGGCCTTGGGCTCAGATTGACTTGGATCTGAATCCTGTCAGGTCCTGTCATTTACTAGCTTTGTGACCTGAAAGCAAAGTAGCTCAGGCTGCCAATGCTTCTTTCCTGTTATTGCTAGGATTTTATCAAACAGGCAACATGAATCCTGTGATGGCTTGTCCCCTCACTACTTCAGCCACTTAAAAGCATGTGCAGGAGGATCTAATATGTTTCAGAAACTCTTCTCAGTTTCATCTTATTACTTTAACTCTCATTCCTCCTTTTTAGGGCCATTCTGATTTTTTCACTTTTCCTTTTTTTTTTTTTTTACATGTCTGAGATTCCCCTCCCCCCAGCATTGTTTTTGTTTGTTTGTTTGTTTGTTTTTGGAATGAGGCTGAGCCTAAAAATTAATCAAAAATTACCTCTTCCATCAGGCCCCTCTTGATACTCCTAAACAGGATCTCTTGGACTTGTTTGTGTGCCTTTTTTTTTTTTTTTTGCCCTGCTTTTTGTAAGTGCTCAACAAATGGATCTGAAATTAGTAATATTGACAAGTCACAGTTTAACTGGCAAGTATCAGAAACATCCAAATGCTGTTAGCCAAATTTAGGCCCAATAAAAATTAAATTTAACTACAGGTTTTTAGGCCATTTTTAGTAACAGTGGTATTTTTAATGTGTTGAGTAATACTTTTAATTTGTTGGGCAAATCGCCACTTCCTACATTTATCTTCAGCTAATACAGTATTTAATCTTCACTGTGTCCTTGTGAAATTGGTTTGGCAGGTATGACTTTCTATTTCACACATGGGAAAACTGACCAGCCGGTCTCTCCATAATGTGGCCAGATGAGAACCCAAACCCAGCGCTCCTTCCATTCTAGCCCACGACCCCTAGGTCTCTAGGAAATTCTGCAAACAAGTTTCAAAAACCAAAAACTAAAGAAATTTACTTTGTGCAAACAATATGAAAATGAACAACAGTGGAGACGTCTGCCGAGAACTCATATGGTAATACACATAACCACCAACGGGCAACAGGTGTTTAAAAAAATGTAGGCTCCATGACGTAGTTTGTTAAATGGACACACTATGGAAGGCATAAAATAGTTCCATTATATTCCTGCAATCCAGCCTCGATTTGAATCAGTTCTCCCACAGAACCTATGCTCACATATGATCATAATGGGGATTTCGCTATTTGGAGAGCAAAGACAAGAAAGTGTGGCAGCATGTGCAAGGCGGTGTTACCGGCCTGAGTGCACCGCAGGACAGCCAGGGGCGGGAGTGGGCCCCCTGGGGAGCCGGGCCCTGCGGTGCGGTGCCCTGGGGAGCCGGGCTTCCGGGGAACAGCTGCCCGGAGGGAGCCCCGCTCTTCGCTCTTATTTGGGACACAGGCCATACACGCACGGCCAACACGATCTGCGGTTCCCGGGTCGTGACGATAAGGATCGTGCTCTCTAACTCCCTCTTATTGGTCCTGTCAAGGAAGCACAGAGGAGTCGCTACTCGGAAGTACCGTGTCTTCCATCGGGGCCACCGAGAATTTCGGGGTCACCAGCACAAGCCCCAGGAACCTAGGGAGTCATCAAAGTGTGCACAGGGTCCCTCGGGCGGGCCGGCCGGGCGGGGACGCGGCGTTCAGGCCGCAGCGTGCAAAGCAACCGACGGCTCCGGGGGCCCAGCCGGGCGCCGACCGCGGGGCGGGGCAGGCAGGCCCCCGGCTCGCGGTGGAAGGGGCGCGGCTGGAGTGGACCCGGGGCGGCCGCGGCGACCTTGACGACCCGGCCGCCGCCGGGGAGGCTCGGGGCGGACCCCGCGCGGGGCAGCGGCCGCGTCCCCCACCTCCCGCCCCCGAGGGCCAGCCGCGCGGCGGTCCCTCCGCTCCCGGGACGGCGGCGCACTGGGGCGGGGCCGAGGCGGGGACGCGGGCTCCGGACAGCAGTTGGGGGGTCCCTCGTCCCCCGGGCGGGCGGCGGGCCCTACCTCCTCGGTGGCCGTGGGGCAATAGGAGATGAGCGCCAGCGTGGTGAACAGGTTGACGGCCAGGCCCAGCAGGGTGATGGAGTTGGGGGCCACCCAGAGCGGGACCCACCGCAGCAGCCAGGTCCAGTAGACCTGCAGCGGCGGCTCGAGCAGCGACACGCCGGCCGCGCAGTAGCGGTGCTCCTCCAGCCGCCGCAGCTGCGCCGCGCTCAGCGGCTCCGCCAGCGCCCTCGGCCAGCGCAGCCCCGGCCTGGCCCCTGCGCCCGCCGCCATGGCCGCCCGCCCGCCCCGCCGCCGCCGCCGCCGCCGCCGCCGCCCGCCGGCCGAGCCGGGCGCCGGGGCGGGGACAGGTGGAGGGAGGGGCTCGCGGCTCGCGGCTCGCGGCTCGCGGCTCGGGGCTCGCGGCTCGCGGCCTGCGCCTCGGGGTGGCACCCGGCGACCGCGGGCGCGGGCGCGGGCGAGGGCGAGCTCGGCTGCCCCAGGTCCCGGGGCCCCCGCCCCCAGAGCGGCCCGGCCGCCGGCGCGTCCGCGGAAGGCGGGGCCTCGGGGAGGGGGCCCGGGGGAGGGGTCGGGCCGGCGAGGGGGTCCGGAGGACCGGGCGGGCTCTCGCCGGCCAGCGGGTCACCGCCGGGCTCCCACGCACGGGAAGTCTCGGGCCGGCGTGCCGGGACCGGCGTCCCCGCGGGGCTGGTGCACCTGCGTCTGAGGTTCGAGTCTTCTCGAGGAGCGTCTGGCGGCGCCGCGCGAGCAGGGGCTCCTCCCAGGCCGCCCAGGGAAACGCCGGCCCGTAACGCGCGGGCTGGTGCCCAAGGCCGCTCGCCTGGCGGGGGCGCCCTGGCGGGCTCACGGCCGCAGGACGGCGCGGGCCGGGGGCGTGTGAGAACCGCTTTGCGCGTGTGCCCGCCCTGCCGGCCCCGGCCCCCCCTGCGTGATAGACACACAACGAAGCGACCCTTCTTCCAAGGAGGCCCTGCCACGAATTAGTCCCGGAGAAGGCTCCCCGCGGGTTCAGGACTCAGAGTTTAGAGACCGAGGTGTTGAAGCAACAAACCAGGACTTGGAAACATTTGCTGAAAAGGGGCCTGAAGGAATGACTGAAAGCCCAACGCCCTTTTCCCAGAGCGTCCGGAACCAGTAACGGCGGGTGCTTTACCGGCAGCCCGCTCGGGGCGCAGTCCTGGGCCGGCGGTGCCCTCCCCCCCGCCGCACGGCGGCCTGAGCTCTCGGGCCTCCCAAGCTACCTCAGCAGCGCCCCCTCCCCCCACAGCGCGCCCGTGCAGGCCGCGGGCGTCCCGTCACACGCTGCTGCACACCCCGAGATGAGCCTGCCGTTCGCCTTTCCCTCACTTCCTGGTTCTGACCTTTATGCAGGCTTCGAACGCACAGAACCACCTGGGACACTGCTTTCCAGATAGTGAAGCACCGTCTGTCTGTCAGCAGATGCAGTCTGTCCCACAGGATTCATTTAAATACCTTGGAGAAGGAGCAGCAAAGCACTCCACAGCCCACCGCTGGTTTTAATACAGCCTACAAGCGGAGTGGCTGAAAAAAATTCAGAAAAAATTTTTGATGCGAAATTATATTACGTTCAAACTTCAGCGCCATGGATAAAGGCATGTTTATGCCCCACGTGTCGTTTACCTTATCACTCTAAAAGCAGAGTTCAGTGGTTGTGACGGACACCACACTGACCTGCAAACACTGGAATATTTATTTACAGTCCGGCCCTTTACAGAAAAAGGTTAGCAGCCCCTGCCTTGGAGCAATCTGAGGGTTCCTACAGACCAAACTATTCGTTGAATATTCATCTCCTAATCTTTAATATGAAAAAAAAAATGAGATCCTGAAAAGTGCAGGAATCAGAATGACAGAGATCTACTTTTTACTATGCTGGTTTTATATAGTGTAAACTTGGGGACATCTGCTTTTTAATTTATCAATGCCATCCGAGTAGAAATCCTTTTCCACATTAAAAAATTAAATGCTATTACAGATAATTTCCAGTGTACATCAAAATGTCACAGGAGGATGAAAAGACAAGCCACAAGCCATGGAAAGGTATTTCTCTCAAATAAAACCCACATTGACTAGTACCGAGATTTTATTTTTAAAAATTCCTAAAAATCAATGAGAAACAAAAACACTCAACTGGGCTTACATTCAGATACCTGTAACGAAAATCCCCCAAATCTGGTGACTTAAAATGAAAGTTTATTTCTTTCTCACATAAGTCTAGAATTATGGTGGCTTCATGATCACCAAGAACTCAGGCTCTTCTTTCAGCTCCAACATCTCTCTGACTTATACCTGTAAGGTCATCTCTCGGTTCTTCTGAATGGCTGCTGGAGCTCCAGCCATCCTGTTTGCATGTCCAGTAGCAGGAAAGAGAAAGAGGGTGAATGAAAAGTTAGATACTGCTGGCAGCTGAGCCAGCAAAGTAAGGTGCTTTTCTAGAATTCCCAAATGGCACATCAGCAGACGTCCCACTGGCCAGAACTTGGTCATGTGGTCTACCAGAGTACTAGTGTTGGCAAGGAGGAATAGATGGGGTCAAGCATTTTGAAAACCAACCTGGAATGACCTGCTAAAGTTGAAGATGCACATTCTCTAACCCCACAATTCTGATCCAGAAGTATGTCCTAGAGAAATTGTGGCACGTGTGTCCTAGGAGACAGGTGTAAGAATATTCATAGCATCTTTTTACAATAATCAACAATTATAAATATCCTGAATGTCCAATAATAGTGAATGGATCCACTGAGGCATTTTCACATAATTTAATATCACCCAGCAAAGTTTAATATAGCAGTGGAAAATTAGCGAACCATAGCTATACTTATTAGCATCAATGAATTGTGAAAGGATAATATTGAGAAAGAAAAAAAAGCAGCTTGTAGAAAAAATGCATACAGTAAGATTTCATTCATATAAAGTTCGAAATGGGGATGCCTCGGTGGCTCAATGATTAAGCATCTGCCTTAGGCTCAGGTGGTGATCCTGGGGTCTTGAGATCCAGTCCCACATCCCGCTCCCCACAGGGAGCCTGCCTCTCCCTCGTTGCTCATGAATAAATAAATAAAATCTTTAAAAAAAGGAGTATGTCCATAAGTGAACAGTTATGAAGAAAAGGAAAAAAAGGATACATACAATTCTAGAGATGGGATCGTTAGAGGAGCACACAGATGGCTTCCAACATATCAGTAATTGTATTAGGACACAAAGCCCCACAGCCTAAATATGATGTACCTTTCTCTCCCCCAAGGTAGGCCCCTCTGCGCTTGGCTGGCGGCTCCTAAGTGTCAGGGCCACAGCTTTCCTCCATTTTATTAGTCTGCCATCCTTAGGGTGCCCCCCTCGCCCTCGTGGCCAAAATTGGCTAACCCCGAATTGCATTTACCTGGAAGGGGAAGAGAGGGCAGAGAATACAGCACCCATGTCCTTGCTGGGCGTGGCCTACGTGTATGTGTCACCTCTGCTCTCCTCCTATGGGCCAGAACCTGGTCACATGGCTGTGCATAGCTACAAGAGAGGATGGCAATATGGAGTTGAGATGGCCAACTGTTCGCCCTTCTAAATACCTTCTATTACTACCAGAAAGTGGGAAAATGGATATTGGAGGGTCCTTTTGCTCTCTCAGCCACGATTTTTAAACTAGGTAATAGGAACGTGGTATTCATTTTATTATTATTTGTGCTATCTTTAACACTCATGCTCCTAAGCTGTTTTTCCCTTGTTTTGGGGGGCAAATTTTTGGAAGTTTCTAATGAATTGGAGACCTATTAAGGCCAACCTGTCTAATGTCAAGGAAAAGTAAATTACAGATTTTCTACTATTTTATCTCTTGCATCATAGCTCCCTTTGATTATCATGGTTTATTAAATAGTGATTGATGTATGCAAATTTTTATTTTTCTGAACTAACATGGTAGCTTACATTTATGAGCTCCAATGAGGCACTATTGTAAACATCAGAATTATTTAATATTCATAAAAATCCTGTGAAATAGGTATAATTATTGTCCATATTTTATACAGATTTTTTCACTGGAGCCTAGTGAGGTTCAATAACTTGCTATGACTGCATAATTAGAAAAGTAGTGAAGCAGGAATTTAAGACCACATAGTCTGATTCCAAGTCCTATACTCCTAACCACTGCTAAATACTGTCTAATAAATTATACATATTCAATATTGGACTTACAGTCAGCGAAAGACAAATACCCTATGACTCATATGTGGAATTTAAGAAACAGGGCAGATGAACATGTGGAAAGGGAAACCAAAAAAAGAGAGGAAAGCAAACCATAAGGGACTCTTTACAGTCAACTAAAGAGAACAAGTTGAGGGTTGCTAGAGGGGCAGGAGTGGGGGTGGGGTTGGGGCATGGGCTAGATGGGGATGGGCATTAAGGAGGGTACTTATGGTGAGAGCTGGGTGTTATCTGTAAGTGATGAATCACTGAGTTCTACTCCAGAAACCAATAAAGAAATAAACAAACAAATAAATATCGGACTTAGATGGGTGTTTTTGTCAATATAAAACAGACATGATCTACAGTTTCTGTAGATCATGTAGATTTGGTGCTATTTCAGTCCTTTCTAAATATTATGTAAAATTACTTAAATACTAAAACTGATGATGAATTTCCCTGCTCAGATGCCTTCAGTGAAGTTAAGTTTCCTCACTTGGGATTTGAAGGCTGAATCTACTCTTCCAGTTTAATCTCCCAAATGTCTCCCCTTCCTTCACCTCCCTTTCTGCATTCCATGCTGCCATTAGTTGTTCCCGAACACACCCAGAGCCTCCCCTCACCCTGATCCGCTCCCTGAGCCTGGGGAGCACCCTCCATCCCTCATTACCTCAAAAACATGCTCATCTGTCTGGACTCAGCTTACATTCCCTCTTCTCTGAGATGAGCCCTCACATCTTCCAGTTTGAGGTCTCCTGCTTCCACACAACCAAACACTTTGTACTTGTATCCCAATCTATCTTTGGTCACTTAATAATGTGCCAGTGTGCCTCTCACCCAGCTTGTAGAGTACCAGGACCACATCCCTGCACTGAGTGTGTTCCTCAGTGCCTGGCGCTTGGTAGACATTCACACTTTAAAAAACTTTTTAATTTTGCAATAATTATAGACTCAGAAAGTCGCAAAAATAATACAGAGATATCTCTTGTACTCTTCACCCCAGTGGTAACATTTTAACATATTCATAGTAGGATAGGTCCATAGGTTTTTTTGATTGTTTAGCTGAATTGAATTTCTTTCCCAAAAGAGAAAGGATCTTGGTTTTACTCTTGGTTCTCTTTGTGTCTGTAACTTTGACACACCTTTCAAAACTCCTTCCTCAGCATCCTCAGCATCTCAGCCAATTTCCCACAAAATGCAACACTGTCGTCTCATTCAGCCAGATGAGGAATGCATCTGTTGTGATATGACCACTTCAAAACGCCACTGACTTGCCCTGGTTTGGAAAAAGGCCTGGGTTGCAATCAAGTAATTCACTGGATGGGTTTTTGGTGTAGCAGGATGTTATCACGCAGGGAACCAAACTATCCGCGTATTTCCAGGTCTGGACTCGGAGGCTGGAGTATTTATAAAGATTACTACGGTTCTGCAGGGTGAAGACTCGTGCTTTTTTATTTACCTGCTTTGATCTAATTTATGGTTTTATAGTTTTGCACTTTGAGACTTTAAAGTCCACAGATTTTATAGAACTATGATACCTTACAAAATACATGAGCAGACATGCAGTGTTTACTTGCAGATTGCCAAAAACCTTTGCTCTCCTCTTTTACAAATGCTTGATTTCCTGGACAAGATCAGAATACAAAGTTTCACAATAGGGTCACTGAGATGCTGTAATTGTGCTTTTTATCTGAAATTGCGAAAGCAATTTAGGATTAAGGAAACGGATTTCCCTCAGAGACAGTTCTTAGCACTCTTTTTTATATCCTTTAACCTTTTCTTAATTCATTATCCTTTTTGGAGCTCACAGCCTACTGCTTTAAAAATTTTTCCACAGTCTGATTTGAGGAGCATGAGCGGGAATGCCCTTCCTCCAAGATTCCTTCTTCAGCAGTCCAAGGGACCTAAAATCCCAAGAGTTATTCCTGTGTTCAGGACAGGGCTTTTAGGAGTGACAGGTTAGGTCACATTTCAGTGTTAGTTATCGGGAATATCTTAGGAGGGACATTTTTATCAGAATGTCTGTCCTTTGGGCAGAGAATGGCCCCAAATACAGATGCACACAGGAAACAGGGTTGGAGTGTGCTTCTCTCACAGGGCCAGGCACAGGACTCACCTGGAGATCCTGTTACAAGGCAGGTTCTGAGCCAGGGGATGTGGAGTGAGTGGTGCTTCGAGGTGACACCCAGGCTGCTGGTCACAAAACCACAGTTTGAGCGATGAGGAGGGAACTGAAACATCCAGTCTCAGAAGGAATGGGTGGAGGCATTGCTCTGGCGGAGCCCCTGGAGCCCCAGGGTGGGCTGGGGCAGAACGAAGAGACAGAGCACTCAGGGCAGTTGAGGGACAAGAAAGACCAATTTGACTCACTTAATTTTGCTTAAAGCTATTCTTCCCAGGGCAAAGAAGAGTTCGCTAGATAGATAGATGATAGATTAGATAGATAGATAGATAGATAGATAGATAGATAGATAGATAGATAGATAATAGATACAGATGATAGATAGGATAGATAGATGCTCACAATTTTGTGTTTTATATTTCTGAATTTATATTCATGTATAGATTTATTTAAAACCCATCACATACTACTATCTCCAGTGAAATCAAAATCTACTCATTGCTCCCCAGTGAAGGTGTTGGCTGGTGGTCGTTGGTGAGGCCTTTCTAAGATTATGCCTCTGTGCTTCCCAGACTGGGACACCCTTCAGCTCCCTGACAGTATGTCTGGAACAACATCCATTGGAAGATCTGGGAAGGGAAAATTGGTTTCTAGACTCCTGTACCATGGAGAAGAGAACAACAAGCAGATGAACGTCAATGGTAAGCATGCCAGGGGGTGGCATAGTAGCCTCAGGCCATGCTCTCAGGTTCTGTCCAAGGTTTTCCATTTTCTGCAAAGAGGGATAGGGCAGCTGTGGACAGGCTAAGAAACCACAGCTGAGAATGTCTGTAAGTAAGGAAGTAGGTGCTCTTTTTTTTTTTTTTTCTTTTTAATTGTTGACTTTATCATTGCCATTTCCTCTTTCTTTAGTTCTTGCCTTCAGAGGTTATTTCTGGATTTGTTTCTATCTCACTGCTCCTGACTTCCCTTCCCTCTGTACAGATAGTAATGTGTCAGTCTGTCCTCCTTTTCTCTCGTTTGATGTTGATTCTTGGTCTTGACCTTTGCCCAGCCCCATCTTGCCATCTCCTGCTGCTCTGTCCCTCACTCTTGCTTAACCCCCTAGAGAGTGGCCTTACTAATGGCAGACTTTGGGTCAGGGTCTATGCTTGCCATCACAAGGACCTGACTATCAAACTTATCTCACCAATGAGCTCCTACTACTGCTAGCTAATGTTTATTGAGACCCAACAATGAACTATTAAAAATAACCCTGTGCAGAGATAACCTGCCTCTTCTGGGCAACCTCCACTATCACCCCACCTGCCCCCAGCTCAGTGGTACCTCCCAGTGCAGGAATGGGAACCGAATTGACAGTGAGCCCCAGTGCACACTCAGGAGTGGGACTGAGATGACCAGTCCAATGGCGCTTCATCCCATAGTGGGCAGGGGATGCATTACTTGGCTCTCTAGTGCCTGGAATTTTCCAAATGACTGTATGACTCCAAATCAGTTTTGGTTTATTTTGCAATATGGCTCCTTTCCAATTACCCCTCATCCCGATCCTTCAAGAGGGACGCCTTACAAAGTCTGAATAAGGGTTTCTTTCCTTGCCATAGTGTTGCCAGTAGCCCTTCATTCTTATTTATTTATTCATTTCATTAACCAGAAAACTGTAAGTCAAGATTTTAAAATTGGTATATAATGTTTTTAAAATGTTTTCTTGCTGAGTGAAGTAAGTCAATCGGAGAAGGACAAACATTATATGTTCTCATTATTTTGGGGAATATAAATAATAGTGAAAGGGAATATAAGGGAAGGGAGAAGAAATGTGTGGGAAATATCAGAAAGGGAGACAGACCGTGAAGACTGCTAACTCTGGGAAACGAACTAGGGGTGGTAGAAGGGGAGGAGGGCAGGGGGTGGGAGTAAATGGGTGACGGGCACTGGGGGTTATTCTGTATGTTAGTAAATTGAACACCAATAAAAAATAAAAAAAATAAAATAAAATAAAAATAAATCTATTCAGGGGAAATATGAACCTATAAAATGTGGTTTGAAGTCTGACTTTTCACGTATCCAGGTTTCTCCATTTATTAACAATAAAACCTTGGATAAATTAAAAAAATAAAAATAAAATGTTTTCTTGGGCTCTAAGTCAAGGATGAAGGTAAGAATATAGTAGTAAAGGAGGGAACCTCTTGCCTGTGGATGGCTGTGTAAGTGCCTCTCTCCAAAGAACGGAAAGATGCTTTCTAAAGTGATTGCTTGGAAGAGAAGGAAGTTGTAGATTATGTGCTTGAGTGCAGTGTTTTTTCCTTTCTTTTTTTTTTGTTTTTTTTTTTGTTTTTTTGTTTTGTTTTGTTTTGTTTTTTCCTTTCATGACTTGAGTCAGCCAGTGTACCAAGCCACACTGAATGCATGCCCCTCTGGGAATGTTTAATTGTCTTGCTGCCTCTCTGGTATTTTGTTCCTAGTAATCTACTCCAGATAGAAGAAAAATATTCAGTGAGGCCATAGATTGCTCAGGCCAGTGCATTTGGGGACAGAGAGAGCTCATCGGGTGATGTAAAGAGGGTGATGACAGACCTTAGCATCAGGAGAACTGGTTGTTCCATTAGGTTATTTGTTTCTTTAGTCCATGATAAGTTATCAGAGTTTAATTACAAAGGATTTTATAAATATCTACACATAGCAACCACCTGAATCTTTGGTGCAAGGATGGTAATTGGTGGCCCTGCTAAAATAGGAAATAAAACAAATGTACAGTTCAATCTAGAGTCAATTAATATCATAGGAGAATTGGTAAGAAGACTGTCTGGTATTATTATTCCCAGTTTTATTCCTACTCCCAGGAAAAAGAGGCCAAACTTGTATTTCTGGAATTCTCATCTAGTAACTTAGGTGTGGAAGGAGAAGGAGGGTCAGACACAGAGTTTGGGAAGTGATGAGGGGGATGAGTTTGGGGCAGGGTAGGAGAGATGTTGGATGGGGACCCAGGGAAGGAGACACAGGAGGTTGAGAGGTGGCTGACCCCTAGCTTTAATAGCTCATACACAGAAGTATAAGTTATAAATCAAGCTCACAGGTGGCTAATAAAATAGTTGCATCCTCTAGTCTTCATGGGCTGAATCCATAAGGACTTGGAAGGCCAGGTTTGAATTATAGAATGATCAGATTCCTCAGAGATACTTGCCAGAACATTGTGACCCACTGCCAGGCTCTGGTTTCCCAGCTTCTTTCATCCTATGGCCTTCTCGCACCACACCATGAGGGTTCTCAGCTGCCTTGGCCTCAAGCACAAGTTCTGGTCACATCCCCCACACCTCAACCTCCTGACAAACAGGTATCTCTTGGCCAACCCTTGGGCCGCAGCATGCATAAACTGGGGACGTGTTTCTTCCTTAGGAGTTTGAACTCAGGGAAGAGGCCCAGCAAGTGAGCTTGGGTTCAGTCTATAAGAAGGAGATGTGGTGAGGGTTCCGAGTAGGCACATCCCCTTGGCATCTTGGCCCTCCTGTGGAGGGAGATGCAGGTGGACGAGGCCCTCTTGCCCAGGTCCAAGGCTAGTCCTAAGTGTAGAACTGTCCAGTGTTCCCACAAAGAACATCTTTAAAAGGAACAGGCAAATAGTCAAGCTATGGCTTTGGAGGTTGAAAGACCCCAGGTCCACTCTTGTCTGGGAAGTTTTGGAGTCACTTGTCTTTGAGGGGACCATGATGCACTGGACACAGACATCTCAACAGTCATCCATGTGGACTGAAATGGAGAGACTTTCCTTCTCTCCTTTTTCTAGGGGCAGAAAATATTCCAGTTGACCCAGAGCCTGAAATAGGACCTCCAAACAGAACAGAGAGAATTGCTCAATCTCCCTGGCTGGTGGAGAGCCATATTTTAATTTGATTTAGAAAAATAAAGTCAAACGACACATCCTGTACTTCATCTTAGTGTGGTACATACATGGGTAATAATAAACACAGAAGCCACATTATCCAGCTTCTGAATCCTTAGCATGCTCTCCTATACCTGCTGTCTTTCCAGTTTATGTATTTCCTTTTGTATTTCTCTTCTGCATTATAAACCCCTTGAATGCATGAAGTGACTTATTCATCATTGGATTCTAGCTGAATCCATCACAGTGCTATGCATGCACACATCAGATACTCAATAACTCATTTGTTGAGTGGAACAGAATGTTTCAGAAGTATTAAAAATGAGTGGCTAAGGACATATTACTTTATTCCAATGTTTCTTGGAACTAGTGATTTTTTTTTCTATTTCTGTATTAATTTAGATGAGGCATTCATTAAGCTTTCTTTTTAAAGTAAGTAAATAAGCATGATCCTTTAAAACATTTTATAAATGCTTAGTTTCCAAAAAGAATTCTTAGTAAATTCCTGTGATATGTAATTTTTCTTAAATAAAGTGAAATTCAAACAGAATTACGATAAAGTTGTAAGAAAGCTAATAGCAACAACAGTTTCTGACATTTTTTTGTTCCTTGTAGTTTCAAAATAGATTATTTTTCCTTTTTGGGACTTTGTGGTGCATGAGCACCCTTAATAAGAGATTGCATGTAGAAAAGTACCATTATCTAGTACAAAATTTGAGAGCATAAGTCATGACTGGAGAACCAGTATTTTGTAAGGATACTTTACAGTTACTTTTAGGCAATGTTTATAAAAGGCCTAACAAACTTGACCCTGACTTGGCAAAATCAGTCAATGATGGTTTGAATTAAGCAACCAGCTGGGGCTCTGGGGTCCTGGCCCAGCGGCTAAACTGCTGAGGCCACACTGCTTGGTTTTGCCAGACAGTCTACCATTGGGTTTGTACATAGAAATATGACCTCCTTGACTTTATAGATACACCAACCAGGCTTCTCTTACATAAGATAACATGTAAATATATTTTCTGATTAAAATGGTTATTTACCTAAGGGTTGCACACACTACTCTTTCACAGTTACTGAGCATATGGGATGGTAGCCAATATTCTTAACATCCAGTAACAAGATCACCAACCCATCAGAACAGAAGAGACCCGAGTTGGGACAAGAACATGAGTTTTCCCTGGCCATTCCCAAAGGTACTACAACCACCTGAATTCTCCACTCCTTCCCTCAGTGAGATCCCACGTCAACCCAAGAGCATGACCACCATAGCTTCCCAGCTCTAACCTGGAAAACAAGCAGAGCAGATATTTTAAAATTCTGTCCCAGGATGCTACAGGCCCAGCTGCAGGTGGCAATGATTCTAGCTTCTAGGACGAAAGACCAAAAGGAAGAAATGGGAGGGGGCAAGGGAGTAAACAACAGGGGTGAGGTGACACACTCACACTTCACCCCACTCCCTGAACTGAAACCTGTCTAGTGCACAGGGAAGAATGGGAGCAATTTGCCGAGAAGGTGATGAGCTCCTGCAGATGTTTCTCAGCTTCCAGATGTGGACAGTCGCCACCAGGTGGAATGGATGCCATCAGCACACTCCCCATCTGTCCCTGCTCTGTAGCCTGGGAGCTCTGTCACTGTGACTAGCTGTGTTGGCACGGGCCCTGGTGCACTGGCCAGGAGGCTGTGCCAGAGATTAGGGAAGGTCAGGCCCACGTTGAATAGCACCCCGGCTCGCAGCCCTTTGTCCTCAGCTCTTTCTGGGCACACAATCCCAGACACCTAAATGAATGCCGTGTCACCTCATCATAAGCACTTCAAATTTATTGTACCATTTATTGAGTGCCTTTTTCTCTTCCATTGAGAAAACTCGTCTGAAAGACTATGAAGTCTCACAGTGAATTCAAATGGGAAAAAGGATACAGATTGACTGGTGTTAAGCAGGATTGTGTGAAATGAACAGCCCTGCTTTGCATAGAAAAATCTCTAAGATCAAAAGAAGAGTGGATTTTCAAGAGAAAGATGGGTTTTCAAGATCTGACTGTGCCCGTTGTACTACGTGTTTTCATTCTGGGAAAAAGAAAGCATTTACAGCTTACTATTTATTTTAAACTAAAGCAACTGCTTTTGCTAATTCTACAGCTTGCTCTTTTTTTTGTGTGTGTGAAGTATAGGGACCAAGCACAGACAATAATGATGAAAAAGCTGACTTCAAATGACATTTTGTATGCAATTTTTAATGAAGCAATCCGTGCAAACATTTTTTTTTTCTTCAACATTAGGAGGAAAGAAAACGACCACACTTGAGTGCCTGGTGGAAAAACAGAAAATGCTTTCTCATTGCAACCAGATTTCAAAGCAGTGGAGTGTAGGGAGGCAGGGCCCAGGCCCTTAGTATTCCTCGGGATTGCTTGATTGCAAGTCTCGCAAATATGAATCAATTATGTTAGGAGGCACACCTTGCAAGAGGAGCCTGCAGAAGGAAAGGCCACCTAGAGAGGACAGAGAGGAAAAGGCAAAGTCAAAACCGTCTACACGAAAGATTATTCAGATACTACTTCCTGACTAGCTGCCTAGAAATGTGACTAATTACGTTCCAGTTAGTTACAAGATTCATTCAGTCCCTGCTTGGAAACCTTCTGGGTTTAGTACATTTAAAATTTAAAGCGCTTGGCAATGGGAGGAAAAGCAAGTTCCCAGCAGACCCATGGCAGTTTTTTGTTCCCTGCTATTATTCAGTCTTAGTTGAAATTCCTGACTGGTTGGAAAGTAGTATCTATTGGTCTTGGAGAGGTTTTGGGATTCTTCTACAGATGATTTAAGCCTCCTGACTGAATAGTAGAATAAAGACAAGCCATGTTACGAATCAGCAGGAAGAGCTGTTCCCTGTTTGTTAATGTTCTTTTTGTTGTTGTTGTTTTACATTTTATTTATTTATTTCAGAGAGGGAGCTCATCAACGGAGGAGCAGGGGGAAGGGCTGAGGGAGAGAGAGAGCATCTCAAGCCGACTCTGCACTGAGGGGGAGCAGATGTGGGCTCCATCTCATTCTCACGACCCTGAGACCATGACCTGAGCAGAAATCGGGAGACAGACGCTTAACTGAGCCATTCAGGCGCCCCTTGTTGATGTCCTTTTTAATTAAGCACAAAGACTTCCTATTCAAGTATATTAGAGGAGAAAATAGGGACCACTCCTTTAACTGTGGCTATTTATACCCTGTCAAAAGTGCAAAAATTGGAAAGATTTTGTTAAAAAGAGTAAAACCCATCCAGTATCTTCTGTAGGTGAAACACCTACTGATATTTCAAACTTATCTTCCATGTTTCTGAATTATATTTAAAAAATAAAAGTACCCCTCACCAGAGAAAAACCAGAAAAATTCATGGTCCTTTACAGAAGTGGTTCACTACTTGCTAATAAATTCACGTCCAGGCAAAAACAGCATGCCATTTGAACATTCTTAAAACTTATTTAATGCAAATTTGGGAAAGTCATTCTCCTTTTTTTAAAAAAAAAAAATTCAAGTCACATATAGGTATAAATGATGCCACTTATGTACATGTCCATTCCTTGATGCAAAGCGTTCAGAATGCTTGGGTATCATTTTCATCTACATTAAATGCTTTAATTCATGCTCTACTGCATTCAACAACTTGCTTCATGTCAACGGGAGATTGCTGCGATAAGTACTAGCTGTTAATTTCAAGATACTTAAATACAAATTAAAACTACAAAGTTAGAGATTTTAAATCGTCTATTTTCATTGGATTACATAATGAAAATCATGCCATACTCCACAGGCTTTGTATGGCTTATGACAGTCATAAGCTTCATATGCCAAAACCATATGAAAGCTTACCTTAGATGATAATATACATTCAAAAATCCTTACTGTGCTACAACTAAGGGAAAGAGAGAGAGAGAAAGAGAGAGAGAGAGAGAAGTTGTAAGCATTAATAAAGTGCTAAAACCAAAGTTGAGTACTTGTTGGATGAAATTATAGTCATAATTATGATGAGGTGATGTCATTAATCCTTAGTCATGTGAAAGATGTAGGAAAGTAGAAGCGCATGGAATGAAGGGCAGGGATCCAGTCACTTCAAAAGGATCATTAATATGTAAAACATTTATTAATATGCACAACCACTTTGCCTGAACGAGTGGCAAAGCCAATCTGATTGTACAGTGAATATTTATGGTAAGAGCTTCCAAACCATCAGCTTAAAAAAAAAAAAAAACCTACAACATATATATATTGTGTTTTTCAACAAAAGAAAAACAGAGACAATAGACAAAGCATTAGTGTACATATATATATGTTGGAATTCTAAAAGGCAAAATTATCAAGTAGATATAATATTAGAATAGCGTACTCTGTAACTGTATTCTGAACTGATTGTATATAACTGATGTAAATAAACACAAGGCTTAAACAAACTTAGGCTAGAAAGTAACTATATGTATAATCTATGAAACTTTAAAGAAGGAGCCCTAATTCTGTCATCTTTTGCAAGCTGATATTATCTCTGGGAACTGTAAACTCAGGCACAGATTTACATCATCAGAGTTTACATCACGTTGCTTACCCAGGCCCAAAGAACTTCATTCATTCTTCCAAATGGGGGCCCATTATATATATAGGATAGGACTCGGTTATTGCTTAATACACTAGTAATGGAGCCTGGAATTTTCTTTCAAGTTCATAAATATATGAAACAATTTTGATACTATGAAAATATCCAAAGTGTCCAACAGATAAATGGGTAGACAGAAATTCTACTGGTAAATTTTTCACTGGAAATTTTATACAGGAAAGCTCCAGAATATTGGATCCAAGTATCCCAAATAATTCTTATTTGTGTCCTCTCTCCATCAAAAATGTCCAGGATACTTTTTCTACAACTCACAATTTAAAAACATTCAGTCTTCTGAATTTTAACATGAATCTCAGGAGACTACAGTGGAAACTATCTTAAAGGAAGATCATATTTCTCTACATTTGAAAAATGAAACTATCAAAGAAATGTTATGATTACTAAGGTCTGATAACCTGATGTCTACAGTGAGGTCATCTTCAAATGTAGCTCCCTGGCTTTACTTATGGGGGCGTGGGGTATGGTACTTAGCTTTCTGACAAAACATACTGTCTACATTAATTAATATCCTTGAATAATTTGGCCTTCCTGTTCATGGCATAAACAGTGTATGCCATGAGCGGCTAAGAAATACAATGAAAAGCAAATGAGAAAGTCAAGCTTTACATGCAAAGTGCGATTTCATGTAAGAGGAATGGAACAGAAAGTAGAAATATCCAGTGGGATATGAACTTTTAAAACCTGTTGCTGCCCCTCCAGGAAGACTGGTTGTCCAGGGGTATTTACTCCTTGATATATCACTGTAGAATTAGAATATTTGTACCAGTATTTATTTATTCTCGGATGACATTCTTACCTTTTTTTTTTTTTCACAGCTTAACTTGATTCAAGTCACCTATTATTATCAGATAACAATCTGATGATAAACAATCTTGACTTTAATCTTAGGACCAAAAGTTTTCACCAGTATATCACAGTTGCTACCTTAATATGAACTTACATCTACGGTACATTAATTATATTATTAAATGCAATTACTATACAACTTACTATACAATTACTATAAAGGATAGGTCATCCATATGTACAATATTACTGGCTTCTATGGAAGACCCCAAATGTTGAACCATTTATGAACTAATCATTTTATATCTTTAGCAACATTCTTTATTTTCAAAGCATGCAGAAGTGGTACTGAGTTTTCATTGTTGTTTTTTTTAATTGGATATTGAGATATAAGTACCAACAATACCTTGAAAATAAGTCTAGGAGTCGAGAAACCAAATATATTTGCAACTGTTAACTTAGCCTGTGTTTAGAGCTAGTAAACAGCTAAAACGATATTTAAACTTGTAAATACTATCTCAATAGTCATATTTGACATTTTCTAAGGATATTGTTGTCTTATACTTGAGAGAAAAAAAGCAAAAAAATTTTCCTCTTATTCAGTTATGAATCTACTATGCTGTATTACTTGGTGGACAGAAATCATAGCAAAAGGAATACTTTTTTTAAAGTTCGAAAAGAACATTTTTTCAAGAAGTATATTTATATTAGAGTCAGGACTAAAACCTCTTTTTTAAAAAAATATTAATACCTTAAGTATTTGCTATGTTTTTTTCTAAATAGATATTTACAAAGTTGTATTTCTGATTTGGGGATCATAATTTCTTCATTACAGAGAGGTAAAAAAAAAGATTTTGGTTATCACAGAAAAGCAATATAAGAAAAAGAGAAAAGGCATTTATTTGCATCATGTCACACATTATCTCGTAACAGTGACTCTGACATCTGTAGGAGTTCCCATGGCCCAAAGTAGGTTCTGATTGTTGAGATAATTTTATACTTCAGTATAAAAATTATACACAATTACTAGAAAAACTGATTCAGATGACAGGTCATTCTGAGACTTTCCTACCACATAAATCCTTACATGTTTTCTTGGTTTATATGAGTTGCAACACTTCTAAAAACTGGTATAAATGAAATGCATACTTATAAATGGAAATCCTCTAATGAGATTTTTAAAGCAATTGATTATAATAGGGATATGCTGTATTCTATACATGCAATAGTAAACACTAAATTAGCAAACTTACCCATATAAATATATATATTAGAAGTTTCACAAAATAGTCAACTAATTAAAAATAGTATAAATTCCTTAATTGCCGTTTCATTAGATGAACTTTTGCACTAGTTTTTTTTAAAGTGGATTATATCACCAGAGTCATATCCCCCTGTCTTTATTCGTTCCCACTGTGCTATACATATACTAGAATTCCACTGAAATTACTATTCCTTTAGTTAACAAGAATTGCAAGTGATGAGAGAATAAGTCTACTTAAATAAATTAGAGTGAATGCAAACTGTAATAACGTCTTCTCTCCCCTCCCTTTGCCATCCCCAGACATTTTAGCAAACAATTTGGATTTTGCAGTAAGGGCAATAATTAAATGGTTTTCTCTCATTTTAGTCTATACATGAGATCTTTGATGTCATACCTTTCACCTCCAGTTTGCATTCGATCTCCACTGTCCCAAGGTCATTGACTGCTTTGCAGCAGTAAGTGCCTCCATCATAGGGGCTGGGCTTGCGAATCTCCAAAGTACAGACCCCTTGGTTGCTGAACATCCTGTACCTTGGATCATCCACAATAGCAACTTTATTTTTCATCCAGGTTATTTTGGGCTGAAGAATGAAGTAAATAGGTCAAAACATATTGGTACCTAGCATAATAATAGACTATTTAAGCCAGTGACCAGATTTTAAAGCATGTCTTAGAAAGAAAGTACATCTCAGATGAATCCACATCTACTTGAGCACGGTTCCTCTCAAATTAAATTCTACTTAGTGCTTGGTAAGAAGGCAATGAAGAGCTCTGAAGAGGCAAGCCAGACTTGTTCAGAGGACAGCGCTGGGGCTCTCTTCCCAAACAGATTCTGACGCCTCCCAATCTGATCTACAGGTCCCTGAGCTCCATTCATCCAGGAGAGTGTATGTTGCTGGGCATTTTTCAGAGAATCCCAATAAGGTGTCAGAACTGTCTGCTTTTCTTCACTTCCCTTTCCTGACATTCTTTTCTAATTCTTTATGGGCTGCTTATTCCTCCCCACCATTTCATCTCTCCCCGAACATCTCTATTCGTCATCTGGTGGAATGGGTCCACTTCCCATAATGCAAGATCAGTAATGACCAGTCACCCAGGAAGCCGACTCTCCTCTCCTTGGCCTCTGCATTATAGTCAATACCCTTGTTCCCCACTCCCACCATACTGCCTTCTCCTCCCTTAGGTAAATGCACACTCTCCACATTCTCTGTTCTACCTCTTACCTACTTTTGTGTTGCTCAGCCCCTAGAAACCTGCTTCTGTGTCTCCTTCATACCATCTTCTTCCTCCTTTTAGATGGGACCACTCACTGAGGCTTATACCTTGGACTTTGGCTTTCTGCTCACTCCTAAGCTCTAGTGAACGTCTCTCTTCCCTCCTGGCCATTCCCATTTGGATATACTGATGTCACCTGAACTCAACAGGAATTCAGGATCCTCCTCTTGTCCTCAGTATAACTTCTCCCTTGCCCCCTTGACTCCCACTCATGGTATACACGGGAAAATTACTACTTTGCAATTTTTCCAAATTCTAGGGCACTTTTCCCACAGTGCCACCCAGGAATCGATATCTCTATGGGCAACATTCATCAATTGGTTGTTCTTTCCAAATGCCAACAAGAAACCTTAAAACCCTTCTGAATTTCTTCAATCGGATGCAATTCCTTCCTTCCTAGGACTCTGTACCTTATCCCAGCATATCTTCAATTCTGCCTTGCATTATAATATCATCATTTACTTCAATCTGTTTCAGAAGATTTGATGAATTAATATTACAACTTAATTTTTCAGGTGAAATGTTATTACTTCCATCTCCTTAACTCTCAGGTTTTTATTAAGAATGAGTGTTTTGTTTTTTCCTTAGTAGGTACCCTTTAGTTAGTATAGAAATATAAGCATTTTTTATTACTATATTTAAACGGTGGGCCTGATCATCCACCAACACCACAATGCTGCACCCACCTTCCTATCCCAGAGAAAGACACAATAGCACTTGGTAGGTCTGTTCATACTATTACTCACAATTATAATGTGTCTAATATTAAAAACAGGAAAGTTGTGACTAATTCTTAAGTTTAACCAATGTGATTAAAAAATGTTACCTTAGGATTTCCTCTCACACTGCAGTTCAGGGTAGCATTGTAACCAGCCACAGCATAGGTGTTAACCAAAGGCTGAGTAAACATGGGTGCCTCCGTGAAATCGAAATCTTCAAACACTGGATTTTTGTAGATTTTACCTTAGAAGCAAGCATTAGAAATCTACAAGTTGGCCTGAGACGATGTTATTCTTGGCATATTTTACTCATGGCAAAATTCCCTGAGCTTCGAAGAACATATTAAAAACATGGGTGATCATGAAAGACTCCTAACTCTGGGAAACGAACTAGGGGTGGTGGAAGGGGAGGTGGGCGGGGGTTGGGGGGTGACTGGATGGTGGGCACTGAGGTGGGCACTTGACGGGATGAGCACTGGGTGTTATTCTGTATGTTGACAAATTGAACACCAATAAAAAAATAAATGTATTAAAAAAATAAATAAAAACATGGGTGAACACCATACAACATTCATTCTGAAGGGTGTAAAGCAATAGCCAATCCCACCTGGGAGAGAGAGCCAGTGTGGTCCTATGAGACTGAAAGAATTATTGAGGAGAATTTGATGTCTGAGTATTTTGATCCACGATGTGCTCTAATGTGAGAGCAATGAGCAAGGGCTTTCAGGAGAGTGGCTTATTTGAAATGAAATTCCTGTGTCTGTGACTTGAGCCATTTCTAGACCCAGCCCAGAGGTTGTAATGAATTAAAGCTTACATTTTTTAAAAAAATGCAATATTAAAAAATAAAAAGAATTGTACTGGTAAAATGAACATGCTACTCAAAAATTTTTACCACAATTTAAAAATATGTTTTATCAATTTGAATTCCTTTTCATCACATCTCTTCTTCTAGTCCTCTCCATGTGGTCATGGAAAACTGAGGTTTCCAGATGTCCAGTTGTGATACTGTGTTTATAATAAGAAGTAGATATGGTCTTCTGGCCCCATTTCTGGCACAGAGCTCCTAAAACCCTTGGAATTTCCTCAATGAGGAGAGCTATAAAGGGGTCTTTGTTAACATTAATGAGGTGACCTTGGGGCCCAAGGATGGGGACTGGTTGCCAGGGAAATCAACTCTGCGTTTAATGGATTCAAACATTAAGCCCTATCCCCAGAATTCCAGGGAAGGGAGAGCAACTTGTGTTCAATCACAAGGGCCAGTGACTTAATCACTCCCATGTAGTGAAGCCTCTATAAAACATCAACAACAACAACAATAATGAAAAGAAACCCCTCCCCCCCACACACTAGAATTGAGTCCAGAACCCCCTTATACCAGTCCACTGCTAACGCACCATCCTTGGCAATCACAGCACTCTCCTTTGTCATTGTCGCGTCCTCACTCAGGCCACACATGTTCTCAGCAAAGACCCGGAAATAATACTCATTTCCTATGACCAGTTCAGAAATGGTGGCATTGGTTCGGTGATAATGTTCAATGACAGTGAACCATTCCTACAAGAAAAACCATTTTTTTTTTTAGAAAAATCATCTAAAAATACATAGCTATTCACACTGTTGATTAGAATAAATAACAGGGATGTTTCATTAACTGAAAAAAAATAGTGCTGATTTTTATATTGAGAGTAATAACAATGGATGTTTAATTTAATGCCTTGCAATAGGCTTATACTATGGCTATGTATAATTTAGTCCTCATTGACATGTTAGAGTCATATACCCTAGATGGCAACTCCTACCTTTGTGTCTTTTTCACAAGTATACAGTGTCTTCCACCTAGCTTTTGTATAGCAAGATCTAATTACAGAATTTTAGTGCAAACTTATCTAGTTTAAGAAAGAGATGATGTAAAAAAAAAAGAAAGAGATGATGTTAAATCACTAGAGAAATATTAATATCGCCCAATAAATTTTCCATAATGCTTTTAACGTGGGTTCTCCCAAGACTTTGCTCAGATATCACCTCCTCCTCAACTGCTTCCCTTTCACTCTCAGGTGGTCACACTCTATTACCTTAACTTGGCTAAGTGTTCTTTGCAGAACTTGCTGATTTTAATTCATTATACATCATAATTATATATACTGTTTTACTTATTCGCCGTCTGCCTCTTCCACTGAAGCAGACACACTGTGATAGTAAAGACAGACTTTTTTCTCACCCCTGTATCTCCAGTGACTATTATAATACCTGGCACATGGTAGGAACTCTGCACAAAATAAATGTTTATTATATACTTGAATGAATGAATGAGTGAATGAGAAGCTAAAACAAGCTTTTTAATTTTCTTTTCAGTGTTTCCTCGCATACCAAGAGGTAAAGGAGTCTCAAAAATTTATCTTGCAACCAGTAAAGAACCATGTTGCATTACATATGTTTGGTACCACTATTTGAGAAAATACATTTTCTGACATAAAAGGGAAAAGGATTTTTCTTAGAATTTTTAGGGGCCATCATTGTATCTGTATTTGAGATGTTTTGAAGACACCAGACAAATGTAGCTACATTCCCCCCTATATTCCCAAAGCATTTTACTTCGTGTATTCTGACATTTATTATAGTGTTTTATCATTTATCAGGTTTTATGATGTCTTTCTTCTTGCCTAGATTATGAATGCTCCCCCCCCCCCTTTTATTGGATCCAGCAGCTGGAACAGTGCTCAACGCATAGTAAATGAATGAGTATGTTAATGTGTCGGCGCATGTAATGAAAACGTTTATGAAGCTATGACTGACAAAAGGAACTTAACTGAAGGGTAGCCCCTGTCACCACAGTGAGACAATGGGGTGGTAATCTCTTGGGACTTACACTGGGCAGAGGGAGCATCTTTCGGTCTACAGGTAACAGACCAGAAATATAGGGGTCCAGGGACTGGGGATCAGCCCCTGTCACCAGGGAGAACTCAGTTACATGAAGCAATGGGAAAGTCCTGCTTCTTCTGGACTTGACTGGATACCTAAGAAGACAAACACCGGGCAAGTCTGCTGGGAGTGGAAGAACAGACAGGATGCCTGAAGGACCCTATAGAAGAACCACAGTAGCCCTGGATTCGCAGCCAGTCTCTGGGCCGAGGCCCTTCTTGCTGAGGAAATCTGAGATGTTGAGATCCTTCCCTCACCAAGCAAATCGGCTCATCCCGCTCTGGAGCTGCCCGGCTTTAGCAGAGAATGCTGCCCTACGTGCCAAATCTTACTTAGTTGTGTAATACGCACCCAGGAAACAAAAACAAAAGGACAAAAGGACATGCTAGACATAGTTTATGGAAAGGAGAGGCTTAAGGTCCCTTCCTGTCCCCAACACTGTCCTTTCCAGCCCTCTCCCTTCTATAACTTCAGTCCAGAGGTTACAATCTGATGTGACCTCATAACCTAAACTCCTACTGAGATCTACTTGTGCAAACACCTAAAGCCTTTCTCTCAATATCATGAAGCATGACCTTTTACTTCTCCTGTAAGAAAGAAGAAGGTCTCTATGCCCTCATGTGCACAGATGGTCACTTATTCGTTCATGCACGCACAGGCAGGGTAGGGGTGTGGTGCAGTGGAGGAACTCTGAGGCAGGAATACCCAGACTTTCACACTTGAAATCTGGTGATCACGAGCAACTCCTTTATCCCTTCTGAGCCTCAGCTTCCTCAGCAACAAAATGCAGGCCACAATAACTCATCCTCTGACCCAAGGGAAAAAGTAACTTACACTAAGCTCCTTCCCTCTTCTGGACCTTTGCACACACTGTCGTTCCCTTTAGAATCTTCTTTTTCTAACTGGTACTCCTCTGTCCCTGTTACATTTCTTTTACAAGGAGAAAGACTTGCATGATAGAGATTTGAGTTAGAATCTGGAGTAAATATTTGGTGAACAAATGAATTTATTAAATTCCACTGGGTGTTGTGGCAGCTGCTTTATATTGTTTTAGCCTCACCATAACCAGGCAAAGCAAGTACTCGCATCCCTCTTTTATAGAGGAGGAAAATGGGGACCAAAGAAGGTAAGGGACCATCCCACACATGCTCATAGTGGCTGTGCTGGGGTTCAAGCCCAGTCCTGTGGCTCCTCAGGCCTTGCCCTTACTCGGAGGTCACACCATTTGCCCAGGCCCCCTGTGCTTTCCTCGCCACAGACGGCTTCGTGCCCCACCTCTACTTCTGATAAAATGGGATTCTGCTGCTGCTGCATCAGAGAAAACCAGACCTTACCATGCTCTTCTTGTCAGCCTTCTGGATTGTGTACCCCGTGATGGCTGCATTCCCATTATCCTTTGGTGGTGTCCACGACAGAGCAACGTTCTCTCCCCACACGTCCTCAATCTTCACCAGCTGAGGTGGACCTGGACGGTCTGTAAGACGAATTCACGGCACCCCCGTGAGACCCCTTTCCCTCTCCACACAGGCAGTGTCCCCCCTCACGGCGGTACCGGGATCCGGAAGCAGGTGCTCCTCCTCCTGACATGGGATCAGAAGGTCAACGGTGGCCTGAAGCAAGGTCAATGCCCATGATGCTCACGTCCCTTCCTGCTGTCACACAGGCACCTTGCTGTCTCAGGCATTCTCCTCGGGCGTGAGTACACGCCACGGGCTGCTTTGCGAGAGGGAGCACACCGACGGCGTTTACCCCCCTGCTTCATGCTTGGCTGTCGCGGCCGACTCCTGTGCTCGTGTGTAAGTGGAACCCCGTCACAGGAACAGATGTACAGACTGGCCCAGGGCACACACAGGGCCGGGCACCCCCCGTAGCCCCACACGTCTGGGAGCATGTGTCCCTCGTGCCTCCGTCCAGCAGGATACTGGAAATGTCCTCCCATCCCTGCATTTCTACCCACGTTGCCTTCACCATTCCTACGCCTCGGGGACTGGGATGCCCCAGCCAAGCTTACCTGGAAGCTCCTGACTGTCATCTTCATGGAAAGAAAAGGGTTTTGAAAAGAAAATTTAAATGAAACGTCAAACCCCATCAACCTTCCCTCCTGGTGAAGAGCCACACAGCCACCTGCTAATGGGACACGCGCTGGCCCTGGGCTTCAGATCACACAGCCCACCTGGGTAAGCATCTCTGGCTTCTGGTGAGAGGCACAGAGGCCACAGCTCAGGTTCCTCTGTCGTACCCCAAGACACCCTAAACGGGCAGGAGGAAAACTTGTTTTCTCTCTCTGCCAACACAAATTTGGAACTAGAAAAATAACTAGGATAATAATCGTTATTATTATATAAGAAATGTCCCAGGCACTTATAACCACCCGGTAAAGTAACTACACGGCAACGTAGAAAAGAAAAGTTCTTATATGGGATGTCTGGGTGGCTCAGGGGTTGAGCGTCTGCCTTCAGTCGTGATCCTGAGGTCCTGGGATCGAGTCCCACATCGGGTTCCCCGCAGGCAGCCTGCTTCTCCCTCTGCCTGTGTCGCTGCCTCTCTCTCTCTGTCTCTCATGAATAAATAAATAAAATCTTTTAGAAAAAAAAGAAAAGTTCTTTCATATGCCTCAGAGGGCAGGGCCCTTACAGACCCTCCCAGGGGAGCTTCCATTGTTGTGGAGGCAGGCCAGGTCCAAGGACACAGGGTGCCCTCAACACTCTTCTCAACGTAACAAAAATCAAGAAGCTTTAGCCAGTGGGAAGAGAGTATTTAATTCAAAGGGCATGAACTTTTACCCAATCTGTCATAGGCAGTTGCTCCTCGGGTGAGAAAATCCTGGGTTTCAGCAAATTTGCTGAAATACAATAATAAAAATGACTGGAAACAAGGCTTCTGTAGCTCTACTTTTAAATGTATTTCTTGACATGGCAAAATTCATAGAGCGATCCAATGAGAGGGGTCCATCTGCTAGAGCACCTCCCTCAATTCCTCTAACTCTGGACAGAAGTAGGAACTATACTTATTACTTGGACAAGTGAGTGAGTACCTAGCCCTACAGGATCAACCAATTTAGTGGTTTAACTGTTTAGGTACATCTTTCTTACATTTATAAAAAAAAACTCTTCCTTCTCTGTTAAAAGCTTATTATTAGCAAATTTTAGGGATGGTAGGAAACATGTTAAGTTTTGTCTAGAAGCTACTATGTGTTTTATGCAAGAATTCAAAAAAGGAAATAGTTTCATCACCAAGGGGTTGAGAAACAGAATAAGAGAGAAGTGGATCACAAAGCAGTACAGACAGTTTGCACTAAAAAGCAGATACATTAATTTTCTTTAACACATATGCCCTAAGTCTCCAAAAATTAGTCTTTTTAGTAAGTAAGAGATTATTTGAAATACTAACAAGTCTTACTAATTCATCTATTTTTTTTTAATTTTAAAAAAAGAATTTAACAGAAATTCTTACTCTTGCTCTACTGATAAGGACAGTTAGTCCAACTACTGCTTTGACCGAACATTCTAGTTCCTTCTTCCAAACCTACCAACGATCTGGATATCAATTGATGCAGTTTCCACGAATTTTTCTACTTTGACTTGCAGGTCATATTTCCCAGAGTGGCTCCTCTCTGCTTTTCTGATAAATATGATTGTATCAGTCTCAGAGTTGCGAATGTTTATTTGATTCTTATCAATTTCTGCACCATCTTTCTTCCAAGTTAATTCTGGTCTTGGTTTTCCCTAAAAAGACAGAAAAAGTCTAGGAGGAGGGGGAATCAGATTGTCTCAAGACTTTTTTTCAGTGTTACAAAAACTGACAGTTGCTTCCCCCATTCTGGGCAAGGGTGGAGAGCCTGGTGGTCAGCAGCCTGGGCAGAGGCATAATACCCGCCTTGCCTGGGGACTGCATGCTTTGTGCAAGGCACTGCTTTAGGTGCATGATGCTTATTATTTCCTTTAATCTTCACAGCAAGATAATCGGCATCATTATCCTCATTTTTTGGGTAGAGGAATTAAATGACATGCCCAAGGCCTTGTGGCTTAAATAAGTGCTGGAACCAAGTCTTATATCCAGGTCTGTCTAGCTCTAAAGCCTGCACAACACAGCATAATTGTTAAGAACATGGGCTCTGGGGCCCTGGAATCTGTATTTGGATGCTAACTTCTTAATAGCTGTGTGATCTTGGGCAAATTACTTAAACTCTCCATGTTTCAATTTCCCAATCTGTAAAATGAGAACAATGATAGCACCTATCTCACAGGATGTTTATAAAGATTGAATCCGGGCATCTGGACGGCTCAGTGGGTTAAGAGTCTGCCTTCTGCTCAGGTCAAGATCCCAGAGTCCTGGGACTGAGCTCTGTATGCATCAAGTTCCCTGCTCAATGGAGAGTCTGCTTCTCCTTCCCCTCTTGTGTTCTTGCTCTCTCTCTCTCTCTCTCTCTCTCTACCCCCTCTGCCAAAGAAGTAAATAAAATATTTTTAAAAAATTAGGTGCAGAAACCTAAATTCCAATTCTAGAACCATGCTGACATAACAGCCACAAGCTACACACTGCTATTTAAACTAAAACTAATTAATATTAAGGAAAATTAAAAAATGAATCTTCCCGGTTGTGTTGGTTCCAAGTATCACATTTCAAGTGCTCAATGCTCATATCTGGCTGGTGGCTACCATATTGGACATGGATGCTATCAAACATTTCCATCATTGCAGAAAGTTCTACTGGACTGTGCTGTCTGGAGGCATAAAAGGAGTCCAAGTAATGGGGTGGTGGTGCAGTTTGTGTGTGTGTGTGTGTGTGTGCACACGTGCGCACGCACACACGAGACTAAAATTGATTATTGTAGGTGAAGGCTGGTTAATCTTGTAAACCACAGATTGTTTTGGGGAACAATGATTTAACAATGTTTGCATTGTTCAGTTTGTGGCATCAAGATTTCAACACTCAGTTATCCTTCCTTTGCTTTGGGCTAAGTGTGGAAAGTAAGTACACGCTGTTTTCCTGAATGTGACACCAAAAGCTTCCCTTAAAATGAAGACCAGTTTTACAGATGTGCAGGGCCAGAATCTTCAAGCATTCCTTATTTTTGGCCTCTCCTTGGTATTTCCTGTCTACCCAGCTGTAGTTCCTGAGCTTCAGACAGCCCAAGCTAGGTGTCATTTGTCTCACGCAGAAGGAAAATCTATCAGTTCAACAGATTTCTAACAAGCACAAGATTTACTCACTCCCCAAATCTCTTCCATTATTTATCTACTTTCCCTCTGACAAAAATCCTGAAGCACGAGGAATTTAAGTGCTAGAGTACCTATCTCTACTTCCTAAACTCTCCAGCACTGGAAAGAGAAAATAATTAACCCTGAATTATTACCTGGAAAGGTATAACCAGATTGACGGCTTCTCCAACTCTGCGGATATAAGTCTGCTTCAAGTGCCTTGGGATGCGAATCTTTGGAGCCTCTGAATGAGAGCAGAATAGCATAATTGTGTGATGAGTAGAGCACACTGGGAGTAACCATACACAAGCATACAGCACAATACTCACTGGGATATCCTTGTGTAGATGTCTCTACGGTAAAATCTTAGGTGTGCTATTACTAGCTAACTTTGCTGCCAAACGTTTTCTTCAAGCAGAGATGTTTTCACAGTTTGACTCAACAGAATGTATCCTTGACCTCCCTGATTTCATGGCAACTTCCTTGACCTCCCTGATTTCATGGCAACTTCCTATTTTTATAGTCATTATAAGTCTAAAGCAACTTCATAGAAAAACACTAAATTTTCTCTTAGGACCTTATATGCTTTTTTCATAATTTCTAATAGCAAGTGTATTTATTCTCCAGTGAACATTCCACAAAAGATCTGCAGGCACATTAGCTGGTAGGACTACCCATTTTTTTTTCTCACCAGAAACAAAACCAAAAAGTGCTTTTTATGCAGGTAATTCTGTTGGAATTGGACAGTAACTTTCTTTCTGTGTGGCTAGCAGTACATAATAGGCTGCTCCAGCCCACTCTATATTGATGTTCATTAACTGAACACCATAAAGATATTAAACCATGTTCGCAGTCCATCAGAAGCAGGGAGTCAAAGGCTCTTATGCCCACAGGGATGAGGCAGTTCTCATCACCTGAGTGCTTAGTATGTGACAGACACTGGGCTAAATGCTTTTCATAGGGGACTAATTTAGATCTCAGGGCCACCTAGTAGGATGGGTACTGTTTTACTTCATGATAAAGAACAGGGGCATAGGAGGTTAGGCAACTTGCCCTTGGTGACAGCCAGGATTAGAAGCTGGAGTTATCCTTGAGTGCCTACGCTCAGAAGCATGGACTTCAGAGTCAGAGATCTGGTTGGAGTCCTATATCTGATATATAGGAGTTCTGGTTTCAGACCTCTTCTTCCATAAAATCAGAATGATGAAAGCATGTAATTCATAAGATTGTTGTGAGAATTAAATAAGACTATGTATAAAGCATTTAGCAAAACAGTTGAGAATAATAAGTGCTCAATAAACTTTAGGAGATAATGGTGATGATGATTACCACATGTTGGGGCTGGAAGAGAACCTGGAGATCCTGAGCTCCCTAACTTTACATATGAGGAAAAAGAAACTCAGCCAAATTCTGCAGTAAACTAAACCACCATCATAATAAAAGATAACACATATAGAGAGCTTATGTTGTGGCAAGCACTCTACTAAGCAGTATCAGGAATCAATGGATTTAGGCCTCAGCCTCTTGATGTGTCAGGTACTATTATCTCTGTTTTGCAGATGTTAAGAAATTAAGGCTCAGGAAGATCAATCAAGTCTTGTGCCCGAGGTCACACAGCTAATAAATGATGGAAATAGGATTCAACATATAAAGTATGTCTCCAGAATCTACTAAGACAATATGCAAGCTTCATGCTTTCATCTACTCATCCATCCATCCATCCATCCATCCTGTAACTCACTTCCTAAAGGCTTCAGTCAGCCACCCCTTAAGTCTGTGGCAGAACATGGTCTAGAACCTAAATATCCAGGCCCCCAGCCCAGTGTTCTTTCCCTGGAGCAGCTACTCTCAAACGTTTTGGTCTCAGTATTTTATCACACTCTTAAAAAGTATCAAGGACCCCTGCCAAAAGAGCAATTTCTTGGCTTGGTTTACGTGTGCTGTATCTATCAATATTTATGCTAGTAGAAATGGAAATAGGACTCCTGGGATGTTTACTTATTAATTTACAAATAAAAATATAAATAACATTTTCATCATATTAGTTTACATTTTAGCAAATCTACTTAATGTCTGGCTTAATAGAGGATATCTGGAGTCTCCTATTTGTCCCTGCCTTCAATCTGTTATATGTTGTATTGGTTGAAGTCATTTAAATAAAGAAAATCTGGTTTCACAGACATGAGAAATATTTTAATAAAGTTTTTAGACAATTTTGGATATTTCTTTTTGATTCTACAGTAAAGGTGGGCTGCACTGTGAAACCTGAAACCATTTCAATTAACTTTTCACACTCTGTTACACTAAAATCCATTGGTCTAGCTTACATTTTTAATATACATTTTACCCATGCATTTTTTTTAAAGATTTTATTTATTTATTAATGAGAGACAGAGAGAGAGAGAGAGAGAGAGAGAGAGAGAGGCAGAGACACAGGCAGAGGGAGAAGCAGGCTCCACGCCGGGAGCCCAATGTGGGACTCGATCCCTGGACTCCAGGACCACGCCCTGCGGCTAAACCGCTGAGCCACCCAGGGATCCCATCATGCATGTTTTTTAACATGCATTTGTCATTTGGAAAATATTGCTTCACTAAATTATGTGGATCTTCCAAATGTTGACACATTCCGTTATTCGATTTCAAAAAATTACATTCATTAATGTTACTGCTTATTTATTGAGGACAGTTTTAAGTGTTGAGAGCTGTCAAGTCCATGGGGGTGGATATAAGTTTTCCAAAATTCTAATTTTTGCTTGAAAGCTCACTTTTTTTTTTCATTGAAACACTGACAACAAATGCTATAAGTTGTTTTCTGTGAAGTAACAGGCTCATTGCATCCATTTTCTACAAAACACCTGCCAAATAGCCAGTCATTTTTTTCAAGTAAAAATGGAATATTCTGAAAAAGGTCACTAGTTTAGCTTCTCACTCAGTTGCACAAGTGCTATTTCTAGAGACCATCATTGCAGTACAGTATGTAATGTAAAACCACTATATGTACTTTGCATTTCATTGCCTATAGACATTTCATTGCCTATTTCCTATAGACATAGGAAAAATGTGTACTCAAGGACCAAGGTTTAATAAAATTAATTTTTATCCTTCATCAAGAATATGCTGAGGTGGGGCACCTGGGTGGCTAAGTCAGTTAAGTGTCTGCTTTGGGCTCAGGTCATGATCCCACAGTCCTGGGATTGAACCCCTGCAGAGAGTCTGCTTCTACCCCTCCCCCGGTTTGTGCTCTCTGTTTCTCAAATAAATAAGTAAAATCTTTTTTAAAAAAGGAACATGCTGAGGCAAAGCTGGCCCTTTTATTTGAGCTATGAGTGCAAGGTGGTGAGGAAGATGGGAATAACTAGCATAGTTTGGTGGCACTGACTTGGTCTGTGCTAAGCCCCTGCAGCTGTACCCACTATCACTTTTGCACCATCAGTGCAGATGTCAAACACTGAAAAGGGCAACTAGTGTGTTCATTTCGTTATGAAGATGCTCATTGGAGCCAGGCTGCTGCCATGTCTTTGCCCTGACATTCATACCTCCTTCTCTTCAGTGTGAATTGGCAGCCCAGCCAGTGCTGGCTCTTGGAACCTGGTGAGGTCCTCATATGGAGTTACGAACTCTGAGCTGACCTCCACACTGATGGAAAAGAGTTGTTTGGTTCATCCCTAGCTCCCTGGGGCATAACAACACATCAAAGGAGTGACGCAAAATAGTAAGTTTTGAGAAAGAAAGGGGTTAAAAAATAAAACCAAATAATGTTGGAGATGGAGGCCAAATTTCGAAAGCCTTGCCACTCACCTATGATTTCCTTCACCAGAATGGGCTGGGAGTAGTACTTAGGCTCACTGGCTCCCGCGGCATTAATAGCCTTCACGCGCACAAAGATCCTTGCATCCGTAGGCAGGCCCGTGATGGTGAACTTGGTCTTCTCAATCAGATCTGTGTTTGCAACTATCCAATCTTCAGCTGGAAGTCCATAAAAGAAAAAGAAAAGAAGGAGAAAAGGTGTTTAGTGAAAGAAATCATCCTAACTGGTATAGTTGGCTCCAAACTAGTATTTTACTCATAATTAAATCAGTCAGAGGAAATATGATTTTGGTCTGGAGTCATACTACATGGGTGAGCATTTTTCATATTTAAATGAAAAATGGCCTAGAATGGCAAATGTAACTGACAGGAAGAAAGATAATCCGATTCTGCGATTTCTGAAAAGCCTTTTATTCAGGATACTATGATACCAGAGTAATCCTGAATCCTTGGCCACAGTTACTGAGATTCAGGATACTAGAATGATACTGAATTACAGTAACTGTCCCCAAGAATTTGGGAGCAGTTTTATTACAATTCAATTGTATAAGGATTGACATAATGATGACATTTGGCCTCCTACAGACGTTAAACTTCAGAACAGGAAAATGCTATTCTTAGGAATGAGAGACACAGACTTTTACAGTCATATCATCTGTTTTATCTCAGCTGCTTTTATTATGAGGTACTAAGATGGGCCTGGGGAGTCTGATCATGCTCCCAATTAGGAAGACAAGAAGCTAATATCCACAGCAAAAAGGAAACACAGTTCAGGAGCCAAGACCTGATAGAGAATTGGCGTAATTCTTTCACCTCAATCAAAAGGTTGGAATTTTTAAAAGGTTTTGGTAGCTTTGTCCATAAAATCAAGAGAGGGGTTTGCAAGTATTTCAACTTCTAAAAGTTTCTATGCATGATGCCCTCAGGGGAAAAAAAGAAAAAGAAAAGAAGTCTTGCACATTTCGCACATTATGAGTTCACTGCCCGCCCACCCCCTTGATCTCTGAGGGCATCTGTATATGTGGGCAGTAGATGTACTTCATGCTCGGTCATGGAACATTCCCAGAAACATTATCATATAGTAAGAAAGTCTGAAAGCTTTCAGAAAATACTTTACCTGGTAGATCATATGCAGCCTCCCCATTTTCATCAGACTGTTTTGCTGATGTACCTTTGAGAATCCGTCATTAAAATTAATTAAAGACACCCACTTTCACACCAGAAGAATATCGTATCAGTAGTCAGCATTCTCTGTTAGTAAAGTATGCAAAGTATGCAAAGATATTTGTCTTCAGAGCAGTGACGGAAGAGACTAAACACAGTAGGAAGGGAGACAGTTCCTCAGGAGAGCCACAGCCTGCTCTGTTCAGACTGTGGTTTTTGTCCTGAGGCACCTGCCACAGAGAAGAGGAGGAGAGAAAAGAGGCTGGGCACTTCCAGTCGTGGGAACGAGAGGCAAAGAGGAACAAAGCAGGACCCTGAAGAGAAAGGAGGAGCAGGTCCTGGACTGCACACAGTGGAAAGGCCTAGCCTTTCACCTGTCTCTGCTGCCCTGGCCTGGGTGGGTCCTCCCAGGGACCCAGGGAACAAATGCCCCCACTATGCGGTCTGTCGTCACAGGATGGAGGTGAGTGCCCTCATGAGAAAGCCAGCCCTGTCTTCCCAGCTGCTGGGGGCGGCGGGGGGGGGGGGGGGGGGGGGGCAGCTCCCGGTTGCCACGACAATGAGCTCAGCAGTCAAGATGACAAATGGCACTCTCCCAGGGGGCCACATGCACATGGGGTGAGGGAATGCTGCAGGCTGGTGGGCTGGGGGTAGGGGCACCACTGGCTTGGGGTGATGCCTTTCCAGGTTGTCAGAGAGGAGCAGGGGAGCGAAAACCCTGGAAACTTCTCCTCTCTCTTCTATCCCTTTCAGGAGTATCAGGGGGAAGGAAGAGGGAGCCAGAGTATCTGGTGGCTGCCAGGGCATGTGGGTTGACACCAATGACTTAGAACCTTGAAAAAGAGATACGTCTTTAAGCCAATGGTCAGATTGGGAGCTAAAGTGCTGATATTATCAGAGTGAAGAGACAGTTGACGAGAAAGTGAAAACAGGAGACAGAAAATGTGCTCAAAAGAGTGAGGAACTGGTAAAGGAGAGACTTCAAGAGAAAACAGGACGAAACAAGATCAGAGGGGAACAAAAATAGCCCATCCCTTCACATCTGAACCACATTAACTGAGGAAAATGGAAGAAAGAAAATGGTGTCCGAAGGATGGGGAGGCATATGGAAGTTATTTGATACACGAGGAGAAGTTTTAAGAAAGAAAAGAAAGAGCTAGAGTGAAGGAAGATAGCAAAGAAGAGTAATGTGCTGCAGGCATTTAAAAAAAAATCAAAAAACCAAAAACCAAAACAAGAGAAAGGCAGAGTCAAAACCAACACACGATCTTATCAAAGAAAGAATTTTCTTACAGAATAAAACCTGACATGTCTAAAAGCATTAAACACTACAGAAAATTAGTCTGGAGGACAACAGCCATTAAAAAGAATGAAGAATAGGGCAGCCACATAAAGAAAGAAAAGACCACAAGAAGAAAGATATACACGAGAGATATACACGTTATGAAAGAACTTCCATAAAAAGCTAATTCCAAAACGTTATATGGCAAAATATATACATCATAATGACTGTGTACAAATACATATATGTATATATACATATACATATATATCTACACAGACCACACACAAAATCATGTAAAATACACTTGGTTGTATTTTATCTAAGGTGGGTAACATCAAAATGACAGCCATCTATCATTTTGCTGTATCTTCTTACTTTTTAAACCTATCAGAAAGAAAAGAGTAAAGAATTTGCTCTGTTTCATACATACACAAATGCTCGTCCTCAGCAGCCACATCCCATGTAAGAGTGGGAGACTTTGCTGGTGGGGGTGATATAAATAACTGACTGGACTACTCATCATTTTTTGACATGGGGGCAGGAGGAATGGAATGGGAATAAACCATACCTTGAAGCGCTCAAGAATCTACCTGCTGCATTAGTGACACCCCCCGCCCCCCACTGGGATTCCAGGCAACTTTCCCATAACGTCCCCACTACTTTTGGTTAATAACTTTCTAAGCCCTGGAGAATTCAAGCAGAGCGATCTGTGAGTGAAGCACGGGAAAATGGAACTGTTACCAGGATACCTTGTCCCCCCCATCTTGCTCCCTTGCAACCGACATCAACGCTGGTCATTTCCAGGGACACCCCTATCCAGGGGCCTGGGATTTCCTTTTCAGCAGTTTTCTCTTCATACAAGGCTTCTTTTCTATGGAGCTTTTCCTCCTGGGAAGGTGCCTTTGTGTTCACATTCCTCATTTCCCAAATGTACTCTGTAGTTTCTCTTTCCTTCATGTAAGATCTGCGTTTGGGATCTGAAGGGTTTTCTCAGAGGTTAAGTCTTGGTCCATGATTTGTAGAGGTGGGAACAAGCTTCCCTGTGCACAGGTTACCTACCGTCACTAGAGTGGAGCCTGGGTTCACACTGGGACAGTTCTATTCACCGATTTTCACATCCCATCAAGCAGGAAATCAAAAATCACAAGAGGCTTTCAATGAATTTCATATTATTTTTGGTTTTAGGTACACTCTGGCCCACATATTCTTGTGTTGTTTCTCTTTTTCTATTATTTCTATCAACATTTCTTTTTTGCCTGTTTCTCTTCTCCTCCTAAATTAAAGTGATTACATTTTTATATATTGTGACAAGTTCCTGTCACATGCAAACCTATTGTATATACTCTGGGATTTAATGCTGCTTCCTCTAAGCACTGAGAGTTGTCCTTAATAATAATAATAATAATAATAACAACAACAACAACCACAACAACTCTTCTTTAACTCCTTCTTCTTCTCCTTCTTCTTCTTTTCCTTTAGGAAGGCAGGGGATGATCACCTGCTAGACAAATATATAGTCTCTCCTTATCATCCAGAAATAAGCAGCACTTTGATAGCTGACCTCTGCTCAGTACAGGGTTTAGAATTTCCAACTTGCTTCATCCTAACTAGACTTTTATTTTGCTTGGTACAATTTAATTCCACCAATTCAAGAAGTGGAAATCCCTGAAGTTTTGTCAGAATCCCTTCCTCCTTGGGCATCTTAGACCTTCTTATGTTGTCTGATCCGGCAGGATATTTTTGAGATCTCCATTTGTTAGTATTGAGTACCAAAGAAGGGCGAAATTGTTATCCATCTTAGAAGGATGACCTTTGCTCATTTTCGATAGGAAGGTGAGGATTTCCCAAGAATGAGCAACAAAAGAAATGGGGGAGCATATCTCACCTATTGATGATGGTATTCATCTTAACTACCAGTTGTACTTACTTCCTTCAAAGCAATACTCTAGCACATAGCCATCTAAACCTGCTGCACCAATCTGGTCTGGAGGCCGCCACTTCATCGTGACAGTGGTGTCAGTTACAGAGTCCACGGTCAGAAGGGTAGGAGGGCTGGTTACAGCTTCAAAATTTAAAAAAAAAGGGGGGGGAGGGGGGCAGAAAAGAAGAAATTATTAACTATAGTGTTACAGCACCAGCTGTGATAAAATGAACTAGAATACAAATAAAAATATACACATAAAGCTCATGTTTTAATAAAATTCAGTGAAGATTTCTTAAGCAGATGCTGTGTGGAAGGCAAGGATCTGCTAGGCATAGAGAATTTTAGAAACACTTTCCCTCCGGTTTGGGAGGTTAGTGTGGGAGGTTGGGAGGGCACAAGGAAATTGAAAAAAGTTAAAGCTTGAGATCTAATGGTCCAGAGAAAATCCCCTAACCCTCTAAATTTAAAGTGCAAACTCTTGAACCAAATCTTTTTTCTACTGAAAAAAAGTACTTCACTACCATAAAAGAGTGAAGACATCTTATCTTGGTTTCTTTGTCTTTACCCAACTGTCTTTGTTGGACTAACAGATAACATTTAAGGTGTGATTGTAAAGCAAAGAGACTCGTTTCCAAGTGTGCTTTCAAAGTGGTCTCTTTTTTAGTCATAGTGTTTACACCAAGGTGCTGGTTTATACCTTCAGAAGGACAAACGGGGAGTGGTCACGTGTCAGCAGACTCAGCTACCTGTTTTCAGTGCGAAGTAGCAACAAGATAAGTAGCTCTTATAAGAGCTCTCACTGGAATTCTGGTAACAAATCCCCCAGTTTATGTTATAAAGACATTCAACCCTACCAAACTGTTTTTCATTTCTTAGACAGAAAATTGCCCCTAATTGCCTCCAGCCTCCAGCTCACCCACTACTCTAAGAAGCTTCCAGGTCTGTTCCAGTTAGAGGCCATAAGGAAGCAGTCACAAGTCAGAGCAATGATTTCCATGACAGACATACATCTCTATTGACTCACCCAAAGGAACGAAAGGCTTGGAGGGCATACTGGGTTTGGAGATGCCGATGGCATTGACTGCAAAGATGCGGACCTCATAGGCCACACCTTCAATCATCTTCTTGGGCTCAAAAGTTGTTTCTTTGCAGAGATCAAAATTTAGCCTCATCCACCTGGAGCTTTGTTTCTTCTTCCTCTCAATGAAGTATCCTGCAAGTGACACAAAATGGAAACTGAGGTTTTTCCATGGTCTCCAAAATTAAACTTTGTTGGGTGTTGAAATTCTTAAAATTTCCCATATTCTTAGCACTCTAAGTGAAATATTCAGGTATGCATATATTTTTAAGCCACCTTATTCCATCAGTTGTTTGAGAGAGATTACAGGGAATACAAACATTAATATTATAGGATATAGAGAAAATAATATTAAAATACTAAAAACAATATAAGAAAATTGTATAGGAAGAGAAAGAGAGAAAAACAAATCAGATATGTAGACTGTAGAAACTTATACCATTTCTAGGGTTGATTAAAAGATTTGACTCCAAGTCCCAACAATGTAGGTAAGAAGAGGGAAATGACCAGTTTTATGAGCTTCAAGTAGAAAAAAATTCTTGTTACATAGGGAAAGGAAATTCTTCTGAATATTTATCTCTAAAAGAAATTTCTTCATAGACATAGCTCTATGGAATGAGACATTTACTGACTAGGACAATTTAAAGTTAGACTTATAGATGTTGCAAAACTAGATAATAAATGTAAATGTCAAATAGAAAAAGAGAATAGGCAGCCAGAAGATATTCATCAGAGTTATTTAAGTCTCAAGTACTCACAGAGAATTCCAAAATATAGTTCAATTTGAGTGGATATTTAAAGTCATGGTATGATGGGTTTTCTGCTAAGTGCAATATTTTAAAATGTGCTCTATGTTAATGAGCATAAAGAGGATTCCAACTCCACTGGCAATTCCACAGACTGACCAACATATAGTTACCTAAGATTGGGGACCCTCCATCATAGGCAGGAGGCTCCCAGTTCATGATACACCAATCATCTCCCACATCTGTCACTTTTGGTGCCACTGGAGGATCAGGGATGTCTGTAGCAAACAGAAAATGGAATAGAATAATAAAATAAAAGTGAGAGCACTAAGTGTTAATTGGAAAATAAAATTTTTTTAAACATTTTCTTTTCTTTTTTTTTTTATTTATTTATGATAGTCACAGAGAGAGAGAGAAAGAGAGAGAGAGAGGCAGAGACACAGGCAGAGGGAGAAGCAGGCTCCATGCACCGGGAGCCCGACGTGGGATTTGATCCAGGGTCTCCCGGATCGCGCCCTGGGCCAAAGGCAGGCACCAAACCGCTGCACCACCCAGGAATCCCGGAAAATAGATTTTTTGGTGATAATCATCAAAGCAGTGTTTTTTCTAAATACCTTTCCATGTTTATTCAGATGCACATAGTAACTAATTTAGGCAAAAAGTCACACTCCATATGGGATAGGTGAAGGTGAATCTGATAAAGATAAAAATAATGATGTATTTAAGTCCTTTAAACTAGCATTGCAACATTAGAGAACAAGCTCCATGGAAGGACACTTGTCCTTTACCTTGAAAATGGTAACTAAGAAAACTAAGAAATTATTGTCTAAATATCAGAAGTGATTTTGTTTTATGTTTTTTAACTACAAAGTGAACTTCTAGCAGAACTGAATCAAGGACTAATTGTTGTAAATCAGTTGGAAGAATCAAGATGTTGACTAGTAGAAATCCAAGTTGAAAATGGCAAGCTACCATGTCTTGTTAACACAGTTCAGCACCTGATAAAGTGACCCTCGTTTCTGTTCCATTTGGAATACATATCTTGAGGGAAAAATAAAGTGAGATGAAGAGACCATGAGAGCTTGGCCCACCAATAATCTGCGGGACTCATTTCACTTGGTTTCAGGCTTATGAAAAATGCACTTAGGAGGTCATCTAAGGACCGAGACAGATCTTACTCTTCCACAATGATTGTGATGTTGGAAATTGTTTAGCAACTGTGTTTCAGTGACTTTAGCGGGCACCGGAAGGAAATATGACTGTGGAGAGCTAATGACCAGCAGCCGCAAATGGCTGACTTTAATTATGCATTCCTGCAATTGGACGTCTAGGCAAAGAAAAAGAAGAGAAAGGAAGGGTTAGGGGTGGGAAAGAAATTTTTAAAGAGGAAAGGAAAGAAAAGAGAAGGAAAGAAAAGGAGTGGCAAAGGTAGAAAGATGGTGATTTCTAAAAGACAGCTATACTGTGTTTTTCTTTGTTGTGTATCCAAAAGAACTGGGAGAACCAAGAGCTGGCAAAGTCTACTCTGGATGTGGATTCATGTCAGGTTGATTCTAGAAGTCTGTGGACCCGGAGGACTTACCTACAACTTTAATCTTGATGCTTGCATGTGCTTCCCCAGCTTCATTTTTCAGATTTATGTGGTAAACACCAGAGTCATCTCTTTCAGCGACATCAATGACCAGGGTGCTGCTGTCAGGGTAAGATTCTGCTCTTATCCGGCCGCTGCCCTCCATAATGGCCTAAGAAGGAGAGAAACAAAATATGGCACGACCTGTATGACAAGGACTACCCCAGAATGCCTTAGAACCTAAGCTGGATGTGGTGCGAATGCCTAAAAAACATATTCTTGGGGATCCCTGGGTGGCTCAGTGGTTTAGCACCTGCCTTCGGCCTAGGGTATGATCCTGGAGTCCCAGGATTGAGTCCTACATTGGGCTCCTGCATGGAGCCTACTTCTCCCTCTGCCTGTGTCTCTGCCTCTCTCTCTCTGTGTCTCTCATGAATAAATAAATGGAATCTTAAAAAAAAAAATTCTTAGTGTGATCTTCCGCCAACCCTAAGGACAGAGGTATTAACATCCCATATTGCACAGAAGAAAGCTGTGGCCCAGGGCCGTATGGCTAAAAATGAGAAGAACTGGGATTTGTCTCCAAAGCCCACTAACCATGAACTCACTGAAAAAAAAGCTGGAGGACTAAAAATATGGCTGCAGAAGTGTTATTTTAGGAGAGGAGCCTCTTTGTATGTAAAATTAGAACACTAAAATTTATATCAGGGACTAATCATTATTTGCCTATTTCCTTATACATCTTAAAAATTTAGAAATACTGAAAAGGGCTGAAGAAGACCAGAATGCTGATTTTCCATACAAGTTGTTAAGAATGGATTTTAAGTTGTTAAGTATGGATTTTTCCCTTCTGATGGGACACAGGACACAAATGAATGTCTAATTCCCAAAGGAAAGACAGGGTGAGGTTGGGCCTTCCATTATACTTTCTTTTTTTTCTCCTTTGCCTCCTCCTCCTCCTCCTCCTTTTCCCTTGTCTTCTACCTCACTTCTTCCCTTTCTTCTTAAACCAGAAATTTAAAATAGCATTCCATTTTTCTGCTTCTTAGGTCATATCTCTTATGGACAACGAACAGCCAGTTATAAAGAGAAAAAAACAGAGGCGGCCATGGTAATTTAGAATTCTAATAACTATTAAATTAACTCGTTACTCTTTTGGGTCTGGATTGGAACTCTTACATCTTCAATAACAAAAGATTGTGACAACATTAAGAATGCTGCAATAGTTTATAGTTTTCATAACTCCTCCTTTTTACAATAGAACAAAATTTCCTCATATTAGCCAAATTCTTTTTTTAAAAAAGATTTATTTATTTATTTATTTATTTATTTGAGACAAACAGAGAGAGGCAGAGACACAGGCAGAAGGAGAAGCAGGCTCCCTGCAGGGAGCCCGATGCAAGATTCAATCCCAGGACCCCGGGATCACGACCTGAGCCAAAGGCAGACACTCAACCACTGAGCCACCCAGGTGCCCCCATATTAGCCAAGTTCTAATCTTAAGATCATAAAAGATGTTCTGCTTTCTTTTTAATGTGAAAAGAAAAATACTTATTTAGGGTGGTGTTATGTTATCTTCTTTAGTTTTCCCTAATTTCTTTGCTTGTCTATTGTGGTATCATTTATAATAGAGTAAAATTCACACTTTTTAGACAGAGTTCTATGAATTTTGACAAACTTGTGTGATTGTGTAACCACTACTGCAATCAATATACAGACCATTCCTGTGACCCCCAGCAGTCACCCAATGTTCCTTCATCATCAACTCCCTCACCCCACACTCTGGTTCTTGGCAGCCACCAATCTGTTATTCATCTCTCTAGTTATCCTTTTTCTAGAATGACATATAAAGGACTCCAACCATATGTAGCCTTTTGAATCCGTCCTCTTTCACTTAGCATAATGCTTTTCAGATTCATCCATGTTACTGCATATATTACGTGTACCTTCCTTTTCACTGTTGGGTAGTATCCTATTGTATATCCCATGTGCAGTTGGTTCATGCATGTACAAACTGTATGTTTGTAAAATTGCACTTTTTGGGTTGTTTCCAAGTTTTGCTAATTATGAATAAAGCTGTTATAAACATTCATGTACAAGTTTTTGTGCAGACATATGTCTTCACTTCTCTAAGGTAAATGCCTAGGAATTTCTTTGAAGAGTTGTAGGGTAAGTTCATATTTAACTGCATAAAATACTACCAAACTCTTCCAACGTGGGTGTACTATTTCGCATTCCCATCAGTGATGTGTGAGTCTTTAGTTGTTCCATATCTTTATAAGCGTTTGATATTGTGTGGTTGCTGTTTGGCTTCTTTCATTCAGCATAATTATTCATCCAAGTTGTTGTATAAATCCTCTATTGCTAGTAATATCCCATTGTGTGGATATCCTATAATTTTTTATCCATTCATTTATTGATGGACATTTGCATTATCTTCAGCTTCTGGATATTATAAGTAAGGCTACTATGACCATTTGTGATAATAGAATTTTTTTGTAGGCTACACTGAATTTTCTATATCTATGATTATGTCATCTGTAATAATATGTACAGTTCTACTTTTTCCTTTCTAATATGGATGTCTGTTATTTCTTTTTCTTACCTGATTGCCCTGACCAGAACCTCTAGTACAAGGTTGAATGGAAGTGGTGAGGATGGGGTGGGGGTGGGGGGGTGGTTCCTGGCTGGTTTAGTTGGTTAAGTGGCTGCCTTCGGGTTGGGTCCACATGGAGCTCCTCATCAGGCTCCCTGCTCAGTGGGGAGCCTGCTTCTTCCTCTACCCTGTTTGCACTCTCTTGTGCTTGCTCTCTCTTAAATAAATAAATAAATTCTAAAAAAAAAAAAAAAAAAAAAAAGAAATAGTGAAGATGGATATCTCTTTTGCTCCTGATCTGAGGGAGGGGAACCTTCAATCTTTCACATTAAGTAGAATGATCACTGTAGGATTTTCAGATGTTTTTTTATCATGTTGAGGAAGTTCCTTTTACTTCCTAGTTTGCTGAGAGATTTTTATTAGGAATGGATATGGGATTTTGTTAAATGCTTTTCTGTGTCTACTGAGATGATCATGCTTATTTTTTCCTTGTTTGTTAATATAGTGAATTATCTTAATTAATTTTCAAATGTGAAGCCAATCTTTGCATTCCCAGGATAAAACCCAGTTGGACATAATGCATTATTCTTTTTATATATTATTGAACTTAGTTTGCTTAATTCTGTTTATAATTTTTCATCGATGTTCATGAGTGATATTAGTTTATAGTCTTCTAATGTTTTTTTTTTTTTCTGGTTTTGCTATAAGGGAATAACTGGGCTTCAAAAAAGAGTTGGGATATACCCCTATTCTCTTTTAAATTTTCTGGAAGAGTTCGTGTAGAATTGGTATTATTTTTTTCTTAATCTTTGACAGAATTCTCCAATAAAGCCTGGAATTTTCTTTCTGAAAGGTTTGTAACTACAAATTTCATTTCTTTAATAGATATGGGGTTATTTAGTACTTACTTAATAGCATTCTGCAAATTCTAATATGTGGTATGCTCATAAATATTTTCTAATTTCCCTTGTGATTTCTTTTTTTGATCTATAAATTATTCAGAAAAAATGTTAGTTTCCTAATATTTGAAAATTTTCCAGATACCTTTCTGTTATTGATTTCTATTTAATTCCATTGTGATCAGAGAACTTTGCATGAATTAAATCCTTTTACATTTATTGGGGCTTACTTATGGCCTATCTTGGAAATTTTCCACATGCAATTTTAAAATAATGCCCATTCTGCATGTGTTGGACTGTTCTATAAAAGCTAATTAGATCACGATGGTTGCCAATATTGTGAAAACCCTGAATATCCTTACTGATGGTCTCTCTACTTGTTCAATCAACTACTGAGAGAAGAGCATTGAAATCTCTAATTTACCTATTTTCTTTGCAGTTCTAGTACCTTGCTATTTGTTTTCTACTTCTCTCATCTGTTCTTTGTGCCTCTTTTTCTGCCTTTTTTAGATTAAGTATTTCTTGCGACTTCATATTATGTCCTTTGTTGGCTTATCAGCTATAACTTATTATTTTAGTGCTTCCTTTGGGGCTTATCATCTACATTTTTAACTTTTCAGCCTCCCTTCATGTGATATTACAATAACATACCTCTCTTTTAACCCTCCTAATTCTTACTTTCCATCTTTCCCCTCCTGACTTTGTTTCTTTTGTCATAAATTTTACTTTCACTTATGTTACAAACACCACAATGCATGGTTATTACTTTTGTAATAATAAAAACCTCATGTTTATCCATGTAGTTATCATTTCCGATGCTCTTCATTCCTCTGTGAAAATGTTTCCATCTGGCATCATTTTCCTTCTGACTTAAGGACTTCTTATAGCATTCCTTGTAGTGCTAAAATTGTCCCAGTGACAATTTCTTTCAGCTTTTATATATCTGAAAATGATTTTATTTTGCCTTCATTTCTGAAAATTATTTTTCCTTAGCACAGAATTCTAGGTGATAGTTTTTTAGAATGTATAGAATTTTTTTAGAATTCATAGAATTCTAGGTTGACAGTTTTTTTCCTTAAAGATGTTATGCCACTGTTTTCTCACTTGCCTTACTTTGAGAGAGATCTGCTATCACTCTTGTCTTTGTTTCTGTATATTTAATGTGATTTTTTTCTCTGCCTACTTACTTTTTCATCTTAACCACAGGTTTTGAGCAATTGGATTATTATGAGTCTTGGTGTGGTTTTATTAATGCTCCTTGTGCTTAGGTTTTCTTGAGCTTCTTGAAACCGAAATTTTTTTATAAAATTTGGAAAAATTTTGGCCCTTATTTCTTTTTTTAAAAAAATATTTTATTTATTCATTAGAGACAAACAGAAAGAGGCAGAGGGAGAGGTAGGCTCCCTGTGGGGAGCCCGATTCAGGACTTGATCCCAGGACCCTGGGATCATGACCTGAGCCAAAGGCAGATGCTCAACCACTGAGACCCCCAGGCATACCTTGACCCTTATTCTTTATACATTCCTTTGTCCTTTTTAGGGACTCCAATCACACATATATTTCACTGCTTGAAGTTGTCCTAAAGCTCAATGATGTTCTTCTTTTTTCTTCCAGAAAACAGAAATTTATTTTTTGAATAATAAAAATAATTATTTTTAAGAGAGAGAGAGTGGAGGGGCAGAGAGAAAGGGAAAGAGAGAATCTTTTTTTTTTAAAGATTTTCTTTCTTTCTTTCTTTCTTTCTTTCTTTCTTTCTTTCTTTCTTTCTTTGTTTCTTTCTTTCATAGAAAGAGAGCACAAGGAGGGAGCAGCAGAGGGAGAGGGAGAAGGGAGTCTGAGGTGGGGGCTTGATTCTAGAACCCTGGGATCATGACCTAAGCTGAAGGCAGATGCTTAACCAACTGAGTCACCCAGATGTCCCTGGAGAGAGAGAATCTTATGCAGGCTTCATGTCCAGAGTAGAGCCCAATACGGGGCTCAATCTCACAACCCTGAGATCAAGATCTGAGCTGAAATCAAGAGTTGGATGCTTAACTGACTGAGCTACCCAGGTGCCCCAATAAATTTTTTGAAGCAGACTTAGACTCACTGCAAAATTTAATGGAAAGTACAGAGAGTTCTCATATATACCCCTCCCAACACATACACAACCTCCTCCACATCTGACATCCCACATCAGAGTGGAATATTTGTTACAGCTGATGAACCTACACTGATACATCATTATCATTTAAAGTCTATATTTACATTAGAGTTAACTCTTGTGTTATATATTCTGTGGGTTTTTCCAAATATATAATGACAGTGTCCATCATTATAACATCATATAGAATAGTTTTAATGCCCATAATATATTTTATATAGGGTGCCACAGAGTGACACTTGAGCTCGTACTAGTCTACCACTCCAACCTTATTATTCTCCTTCTCATACACTCTGACCCATCCATACTGGCTTCTTTCCAATTTCTTCAACACATCAAGTTCATTTTCTCCTCTTCTCTTGTCCTTTGCACTTGCATTGACTTTACCTGGAAATCTCTTTCCTTTGATCTTCACATATGGTTTTCTTGTCCTTCATAGAGACTATTGTCATTTACCTCACAATCACTTGCTAATCATATTACTCTGTTTTTTTAAAAAAATCTTCATAGTACTTATTACTATCCAAAGTGATTTTGTTCATTTATTTATTTAATAATTCATTGTCTATTTCTCTTCAGCTTCATTGTCTGACACCCATTAGAATGAAATATGGGATCCTGTTCACTGCACATAAAAACTTGCCTGGTGAAAAAACAAACAACAACAAAACACACACACACACACTCACACAAACACACAAAGACTTGCCTGGTCACATAGTAAGTAGTTAGAAATATGAAAAGTAAATGCATGATGATTATATTTGCCTGAAAATCAGTGATCTTTCTTAATCAAAAGGGATTATATCTATACTGAACCCCTATACATATATTTGCTTTCTTCTTTCATCTGACTAATGGAAGGCAGGAAGTGGGATGGGCAGTGTGTGTGTGTGTGTGTGTGTGTGTGTGTGTGAGTAAAACAAACCTTATCAGCACGGCTCCAAATGGCTTTGGGAGGTGGCTCTCCACTGATAGGAATCTCAAGACGAAGCTTGCTTCCTGCAATTACTGTCACTGTATTGTCAGCATCGAGACCATCCAGGATGATCTTAGGAGGATCTAAAATATTAAATATAGCCTTTGTCATCAGACAATCATTTCCATTATGAATATCTGGGCTAGTACTTTGCTAGTGCTAAATATTGGTCGTAACCAATATTTTATCTGGCCAAAAAGAACATGAAGAGTCAAAGTAGTTAGTGCCTGGCAATCTTGCAAAACGACTTCACTATAAGACTTCGTATAAGAATCAACTGTTATGATTAGTGACTTATACCAATTAAGTCATTTTTTCTTTATATATCATACTATTCAATGTGTTATATTTCCAAGGTAAGCGAAAAAACACCAAAAACCAAGAACACAAAATTCTGCAATGATTTATCTACTCACCAATAACATGAACTTTGGCAGGCAAAGTAATAGAGTAGGCATCTGGTGCAAATACATAATCACCTTCATCTTCAAGGAGAGCATTGGCTATCACTAACTTGTGGATTCTAAGGAAATACGAAAAACATTTCTAAGAATTTACAAAGATTTAGATTGTTTATGGCACAACTGAAGAGACCCTGCCCTTTATCTGATTAACTTATTTAGTGCAGGCCGGAGAGAAAGACAGACCAAGAAACAGAAAGAGAGAATATGAATATGAAAGCTTAATTTTCCTTTTTATTGGTACACTATTAAATATTCATCTTGGAGTATATGAAATTATCTGCACAAATACAGCCTGCTTATTATGCATGCAAGAGTTTATTATTCCTTTCTCATCACATAGCTTTTAAAAAAGACTAAAATATAACATCTCACTAGAGCCACACTTTAAGATTTAAGAAATTACCAATAATAATCTTGATTTTGGCTTTATATGCTAAATCTAAAAGCAGGAGTTCTTAACTTTTTGGGGGTCAGTGAATATCTGATGGACACCATCGATTTGCTCTCTGGAGAAAAGTGTGTATTTTTGAATACACAGACCTTGCTTACAGCTTTAGAGAATTTATGGGGCCCTCTGAAGTTCATTTATGATATCCTAGAATTCATAGATCCAAGGGTAAGAAAGCTTGCCTTGGATTTTTGCTAGATTCTAGGATATTATGTCCACCCCAAAAATTGTGAAAGCTCACACGACACTTACTAGTTAGGGACAGTTAATCCATTTTGATTCACTCCTTAACTAAGATTCAGTATCATTCCTTTAACCTCATGTTTGATGGAAAAAAATGAGTTGATGGCATTTGAATAGACAAAGCACCATGCCATGAGGTACAAAAAAGGAATCACTGGTAGGACAGGATGTAGAACAGAGAAATCATGTTCTTGCTGTTTGGAAGCAAAGAACCAGACATAGATCCTCTCTTTATGACTACTCTCCAGGCCTCCTCACCAAATATGTTAATTTAAAAGGTAAAGAAAATAGATATGGGGATCAGCCCTCCCTTATGGATCACCTAACTTGCTTACCTTCCTTTGTGAACAACCTTTAGACGGTCACTTTCCTGAATAGGTAGGCCATTTTTAGTCCATTTTCCTGATATGTTTTCAGAGATTTCACACTTCAAGCAGATTTCTTTTCCAAGGTGTACAGTTTGATCAGTCAGAGGTGTCAAAATCTTCAGAGGTTTCACTACAGAAATAATAGATAATTATAAGTGCCAAACCCAAACTCCAGACAGGCCAAGATGGTATCTGGTTTTAAAAATGAGAATTTGTTCCAGTGCAATTGATTTGTTAGGGGACAATTGGAACATAACACAAAGTTTGTGCTTGATTATGCATGATTTCATTCATGAAAAAGAGAAAATGGCACCCAGCTGACTGAGCCAGGTAGGACTGCACAAAATGCATTCGCACACACATACACACGCACGTGACAAATATCTACCAGTTACCTGAATTCACCCACGCAATATGAGACACATTCATGCACACTGGCGATTACCACTGTCCATCCAATTCCAAATAACCTCTTTCTACCATTTCACAGTGGCTCACTAGATGCAACACTTCCCACACCATTTCCACAGGCAAATTCCAGGTCTCGTTTAACATAAAGTGCCATATTTATTAAGTATTTGATGTGTAAAACTGTGATACTAGTTTTATTAGGTTCTTTTTTTTAATGCGTGCTGACAAAATTTTTGAGTGTCGTGCCCATCATCTCCCTTTCCCCAATTTGTCTTGTGGTTTTTATTGCATGAGTTTGTACAGCATAGTGATTTTAAAAATGCGTATATTGCATTATGGTAGAACTGACGGTAATTACTTTAAATGGCTACAAATAGCAGGTAAGGATCTGTCTATGATTGAAAAATCTTCTTGGTATTAAACTAAAATGGACACAATTCTGTGAAGCATAAGGAGTGTAACTGAGATAACCTCTGAATAATTCAGTGATCCTATGGATCACAATTGGACTAAGAAAGAAGTAAGGAAGCAGGGCTTCTTCTCTGCGTGTATTGCCAAACTTCCTGTGAGATTTGCAATTTTAATTTTCATGGCTAACTAGAAGATCCCGACCCTGCTGCTGAGGACTGACTACTATTTGGGGCTTTTGGGGAAGTACATGAATTCTCTCATGCCTCTGGATTCTAGCAGCAAATGAGTTCTTACAACATTCTCATTTCAGCCTCCTTGGTTTGAGCAACTTCCTTTCTACTCCAAGTGTAGTTGCAGAATGTTGAATGTTTATTTAACGAGTAGATAGCAAATTCATTCATGGGTTATGCAAACATCAGGATTTTATATCCTATCTAAGTATTCACTGTCTATATATGTGGTCTTTGGATTAAAGTATTTCTTTAGTATTTGGATAACTTCTCTGGCAAGTGATTTTTATACTCCCTGATACTGTTATACTATTAAATTGAGTAGTCAGTTCTATCTCAGAGATCCTGACTGCTATGACATAGACATTCATTAGAATGGAATCCAATTTTACATTTTTAAGATTGCCACAGTAGAAATCAAATAGACTGAAACTTTCCTAAATTTGAATTTAAAAAAGGCAACACCATTACTTAGCCAACTTGGAGGATACTCAAGGAAATCTTACTTACAGTCAACACTAAGCTTAGCAGACGACTGTCCTCCTGTTGTCATTACAGAATATTCTGCGCTGTCAGCCTTCGTTGCTCCTTCTATGATCAAAATATGTTTTTTGCCCTCAACTTTAATTCGGTATCTTGATCTTGGACCAGGGATAATCTCCTCACCATTCTTAAACCTGAGTTAAAACAGATTATAAAATGGATTATAAAAAGAGTTTTGTAAAAGACTCTTTAGGAGATGCACATTATTGGTTTTTCTTTTTTTCTGTATCCTGGAATCTAAGAACTATTTGTTAAATTAAACAATGTATGGATCGTTACATCAAATGGATTAGTAATATAACAAGTATTGTCTGAAAAATTCCATTAGAAGGACATCAGTCTCTTCTTCCCATTCAAGATCAATCAGATGAAGATGCTAAGAGTGGATATTACCTCTTGACCCACACTAATAAGAACAGCATCATTTAATATGTCTTAAAGTTAGCTATGATTCTAGATAAGAATGAACAATCTACTCTGTACCAATTACCACAGGTACATGCTGTGTAATTTACTATACTTCTCCACAAAGCATTTCATTTTAGGATTCTGAATCTCGTACCTTTAATTTTGAGGTTACTCACACAGAACTTGAGAAAACACTCCCTATCCACACACACGCAAAAATAATACTTTTATTTTTAAAAGTATTTGGTGATTCTTAGTCTAAAATATTTTCCTGTGGTACTGTGACAATAAGGTAAGTGGGGATTAAATGAAAAATATACATGTAAGTATACTTTTCCATGTAAGTTGCCAGTGTGGCATAGTGAGAATAAGCGAAGTATACACGTTAAGAGCATCCAGGGCAGCCTGGGTGGCTCACCGGCTTAGCACCACCTTTGGCCCAGGGCATAATCCTGGAGACCCAGGATGGAGTCCCACGTTGGGCTCCCTGCATGGAGTCTGCTTCTCCCTCTGCCTGTGTTTCTGCCTCTGTGTGTGTGTGTGTGTGTGTGTGTGTCTCATAGATAAATAAATTAAAAAAAAAAAAAGCATCCACAGAATTTGGAATCAAACAGACCCAGGCAACTGTAAGCCACCCATTTCTTAGTAAGTGCCTACTTCCCCACATTTATCAACCTAGATTTCTGAATTGCTTTCCAGTTTCATAGGTGAAAAAGCCCCCAGTATCTTCATAGTTTTAGTTACCATTTCTACTAATGTGAATGGTTATGATTCTTTTCACATGTATAAAAGCCATTTCCTGTTCTCCAATCCATGAAGGCACATTTTTTTAATCTATTACAAATAGATAGACGTCTGGAAAGTTATTTACCATTTCACATTGGCGTCGTCTTCAGACACCTCACATTCTAATTCCACTCTTTCTCCACAGTAAGCATTCGTATCTTCCAGCTGTTTGGTTACCAAAATTGGAGGCTCTAGTGTGAAAAAAGGGAGAATCAGAATCATTAAATGTCCAAAACCTGCTCATGACCACAGATTTGTTCACAGATGAAAGACCAACAGTAAGAAAGTGTCATCTACCATAGGGCTATGTTAGATGATGGTGAGGTTGGGTTTTTTTTACTTTTTTTTTTTTTCAAAATAGCTGGCAAACCTGGGTGGGGCTTTCCCAATTTTCTCAGAACTCTTCAAATCAAATCAATTATTGTTCTGGAGAGCAGACAAAACACGTATCAAATATCCTTCTTCTGGCAAATATGAAATCAAGTGGTAGACATGTCTGATGAAGGAGAATTGGTAACTATGATTCTTTGATTCTGGTTCTAGGTGGATGATAGGTCTGTATTCAGAGGGCCTCAGGGACACAATGTTTTAGTAAATGATCATCTTCAGCATCCTCAGTGTCAGCCACTGATACCCTTTTACTAGTGAAGCTGGTTTCTAGAGAAATCTCTTTGTGATCAGCTGAATGTGCAAAATGAGGATTATCCAGTAGAGCTTGTTGGGTTCCAGAAGCTATAACTAAGAATAATTGTATATCGCTTGCTTGAGTCAAAAACATGGGGCATTTTGACTCACCAGTTTGTTTGTTTTTTTCTCCCCTCAGCCTTTCTAGTCTTCAGCAAACTTGAAGATTAAGTAGGCTATACAATAACCGCCAGTGTAAAGGAGCTTCCACTCAGAGCCAACCTAACACCTGGGCTGACCCACTTCTAGAGATACTATTACCTCTGCTCTAGAGCTCAAGAGCTCACCTTGTCATGCTCATTTTGATCACTATCCCTGGGAGAAGGAGCGCCCAAGGCTATTGAAGACGACAGTAAGAAATCTCACTTTACCTCTCACAAAGAGCTCAGTGGAACATTTCTCATCACCAGCTGTCACATAATACTCTGAATCATCCGTCAGCCCACAGTTATTGATAAACATGATTCTTTCACATCCTTTATGTTCAAAGATGTATCTGTTTTAAATAGGAGGGAGAGAACAGTCCGTGACCTTGATTTATTCTTTCCTTTATTACCAGCAAATCTGGCTTATAATTCAGTAATGTTTAAAAGTCAGGGATATAATTTTGATCTGCCATTTATGTAGCACATCTTACATAGTGAACACAAAACATGAAACACTTGTTATTTTTATAACACATAATGTAATACATATGCCTCTTTATACATAATATTTAATTTCTGTATTTTTATAAAAGGTTTTAATTTCCACTACAAGTCAGTAATAATATATTTCCTATTTAATTTTTTTAACCTATTGTTGGAAAATAGGCTTGGCTGAGGTTGTCAGAGAGATTTGGAACTCTGTACAGTTTTTTAAATGACCAGTTCATCTAGTTTATAGGTAGAGAGGGACTCAATCTTATTCATTGATTCATTGATCCCACTCATTGCCTAGTGCAATGTCACATAGATTTTGTTAGGTGAATAAGTGATTATACAGTCTAAGCAGTAATATGAACTTAATCACTAACATAGGCAGTAATTTTATAGAATGTGATGGCCTTTTAATTGAGCTTAAGAACTAGTGTTGTCACATCACAGTAACCACCTACTAAAAAAGAACTTGAGTGTTTGGAAACAAAAAACTAAAAGCCAGGAATATCACAAAATTTAATTGTCTGTGATCTGGATTATGAATGAGTATATTAAGGCATTATAACAGACTGATGAAAAAGTTCTCATTTGGAAAATTCCCAAATTGAAGACTTCAAGAATAAAGCATTACACAACATTTTCTAAATAAAGATAACTGATTAAAATTATGTTTTTGGTAAATTCAAGCCACTTTCAAGAGATTTTTATCAGACTAAACATTATCATCATAAAGTCACTCTGCAGGCATGGCCCCATTAAGAAACTGGAAACCACCTAATTGTACTCCAGAAGCGACAGATTTTCAGGATTAAAGTCTTTTTATAAATGTGCATGTGGCTCCTGTTAACTTAAAAAAATACACTGGAGTTGAAAATCTCTCAGGCTGAGAAGGCTCTCTGTGAAGCAGTTTCATAATAAACTAGCGATACCATCAGACATCAGGGATTAGTCTGATTCCTTCCTTTGAGAGGGCCAAAATATAAAACACAGGATTTAGATACTCTTTTGTAAAAACAAAAGTTCTCTAATTATAAGGTGTTATTTCCAGTTGGTTTATCAAGTATGTATTTCAAAATTTTCAAAGTTTTATTTTAAAAATTGGGAGAAGTTTGGCAATGCTCTGAAATAATCACATATAACATATATTGACACAAAGCTAGAACTAGAATCACTCAAAAATAGTTTGTATAGAATTGAAACATAAAACAAGGTTTTATATAGCACTATATGTTAATGGTTCCAAAACCATTATATAGCACTATAATGTCAATGGTTCCAAAATCTATGAAAAGTTTTTATTCTCCCTCCATCTGATTTTGCATTAAAAAGGCATAACTAAAATGTGTTTTTATTTACAGAAAATTAAGTCAAATTACTGTTTGATTTATTCAGCTATCCCTGAGTATTTGCAAAGCCCACTTACTTCGTACTGGGTCGAATTTCTTGACCATTTTTATACCATTTCACCTCCAACTTTGGGTCTGCCAGTTCCACAGCAAACCTTACTCTGCCTCCTTTATCCACTTGATATGCAGGATCAAGAATTTTTGCAAAAGCTGATAGAGAGAAAAAGGAAAACTATGTCAATATGTGCACACACATGCTATGAATTTAAATAGTTGATGTATGTATAAGAACCTAAAACTAAATGAAAATTCGAGACTCGAAGTAGAAAAAAATTAGGAATCTTCCAAAGTATCCTCTATGTTTTAGAATTCAGTGTTGATTTATATATGATAAGATGGTTTAAAAAACTGAAGAGAATCCACGTTTTTGAAACAAACATAAGAATTATTGAAGAGCAAAGAAACTGAGGGTTGCTAGAGGGAGGTAGTGGGAGGATGGGGTAAGTGGGTGATGGGCATAAAGGAGGGCACGTGATGGGATGAGCACTGGGTGTTCTATGCAACTGACGAATCACTGAACTCTACCTCTGAAACTAATGGTACACTTACTATATGTTGGCTCATTGAATTTAAATTTTTAAAAATGGGGGGAAAAGGAAAAAATAAAAATTGGAAAAAAAGAATTATTGACGAGACTTTAAAAATGATTGTCCTAATTCTTCAGGGAATTATAAAGCACCTAAATGAAACTGAACTTGAAGAACATGCCTATTCTCCTAGCATGACTACTATCAGAATCAAGGGCACTATCTTTGTACTTATGTATGTCACAGGAAGTTTTTTTTTTTTAATCACAGAGTTTATGAGATAAATTCAATGACTCATCAAATTAAATAGAATGCCTTTGACTAATTGAAATAGTAGGCTTATCAAAATTTTTGTATTGTGGAAACTTGCCCAAATAATGACACATTTAAAACACTCCTACAGGGGCACCTCGGTGGCTCAGTTGGTTAAGTGTCTGCCTTTGGCTCAGGTCATGATCCCAAGGTCCTGGGATAGAGCCCTGTATCAGTCTCTTTATTCAGTGGGCAGTCTGTTTCTCCCTCTCTTTCTCCCCCTGCCCTTCCCCCCCACTCGTTTTCTCACTTTCTCTCTCAAATAATACAATCTTAAAAAAAAATAAAGATAAATAAAACACTCCTTACCTAAATAGTTAGGAACTCAGGATTTCAAAACATTTTAAATAACAGAGGACACAGTAGTTAAAAAATATATGATCTTTGAAAGGTCCTAAGCAGATGTTAACTTCTTTTCTTAATTTAATTATTTTTCCTTGATTTTAATGATAATACTCATTTAGAGAGTTTGGAAAATACAAGTGTGTAATGCCTCATGGAATTTTTATGCTTGCATTTACATCATCCCAACTTTGTTATACTATTGCTTAAATAAGCTCACTTCCTTGTATTTTAACACAGTAAACACTAGCTTTAAAGAAAGTTATCTATCCTATACCTCAAGACCTCAATTCAGAGCTAAGTGGTAAGAATTAGATCAGCCAGTGTGGAGAAAAGAGATGTCTGCTTGGCATTCACATGTTTGTGACTCTCAAGGACAACACTTCTAAAAGTTTTGAAGTTTCAAAATAGTGGGAATGGCTGAGTTCTGTAAACAAACCAAAAACAAGACACTTCTATATTTCTCTGGGCCTAATTGCTCCACCAGTTTACAGGGGGTTGAAAAATAATGGGTAGATTTTTTTTTAAAAAAGGAGGTGGTGAGAGACTTTAAATTCTATTTGGGCACCCAGGTTGGGTACTCAAATAAGTGAAAACATAAATTCTATTGGGACGTTAAGAAATAATGAACAGTAATAGGATTGATATGTTCCCTTCATGCATCACAAAACAGGTAACTGACCCAACCAGGTACAGGAAATTTGGAAGAGCACGTAATCAATTTAAAACGTATTTAAAAAAAAAATTAAATTTTAATTTAAATTGCAACATCTCAAAGTATTTTTTTTTAAAGATATTTAAAACCACAACAAAATGCAGTCACTTCAGATCCCTAGAGAGCTGCACAGCTATTTTCCAGAACCTTCTGGTAACCGCATCAGGGTGAGAGGTGGATTCCCCGCCCCTCATGAAATTGGTTCAAGACTATGAGGGTCAAAGCAAGGAACATCTACTCTATGCACGTAAGAATCAAGCATTTGAGAGGGAGGGCGATGTGGAGGCTGGAGAAAGGGGCCCCGTGAAACTCCCAGTGGCAGCGAAGATACGGGGACGTTTACCCGTGAGGTTTGACCGTTCGCCGGCTCCCGTCTACCCTCACGGCTACAGATGCCCGGAGCCGTGACCCGCGTCGCCTGAGGCCCGGGAGCACGAAAGGAAGGGGAACGCCTGTCCCCGCCGCCCCCCGGGTCCCCGCGTCCCCGCGTCCCCGCGTCCCCCGTCCCCGCCAGCTGGGAGGACGCTGCCCCGCAGCCCCGCCCGGGGGCGCTCACCTGCACTCTTCTTCTCCACCCTGCGCATGCGCTTGAGCCGCTTGAGCATGCCGCGCAGGTCGGTGATGCCATACTGGAAGGCGATCTTCTCGTACTCGTTGGGGTTCGCGTTCTTCAGCAGCTCCCACACGTCCACCTCGGGCTCCTCCTCCTGCTGCTTCACCTCCCTACCCGGGGACGGGCCCGAGTCAGGAGCTGCCCCGGCCTCGCGGGCCGCCAGCGGGACCCACTTCCTGGCTCAGCGGTGGAAGCGCTGCGCGTGAAGCCTGGCTGGGGGCAGCCCGCAGCCCGGGACACGGCCAGGCCCCTAGAGATCAGGGGTACGCGCCTGCCAGGCCCCTAGAGATCAGGGGTACGCGCCTGCCAGGCCCCTAGAGATCAGGGGTACGCGCCTGCCAGGCCCCTAGAGATCAGGGGTACGCGCCTGCCAGGCCCCTAGAGATCAGGGGTACGCGCCTGCCAGGCCCCTAGAGATCAGGGGTACGCGCCTGCCAGGCCCCTAGAGATCAGGGGTACGCGCCTGCCATGCGCCTACATTAGCATTGTCGCTTTGCTAGTTAAAAACAGAATATTAGGAAGATAGCAGAAGACATTCTGATTATGTCCTTACTTCTTTTCACTTGGAAGTTTAAAGAGAAGGTGAATTTGTGAGGAACTTAAGATCCCTTGTTATCCGGGACATGGGTACGGAAATCATTTTGAAAAGTGGATTGAGAATGAGAAGATTTAAATACTGATCTATGAAAGGAAAATGATCTCTTTCTACCTTCGTGAATGTACACATCCTAGCTATCTAGGAAGACAGTACAAATAGGTCTTTTAAACCTTAGGATTTCGTAAATAGCATTTTCCCTACTGTATTAGTAAATGTGCACACTAATGATTTTTTGCTGTTTTTTTCTACCAAGAAATTGAAACTGCCAGGTTTTTTTTTTTAAATACGATTTTTGTGGATACGTTCACTTTTTAAAAGACATTTTTTTTCTAAGTTGGCAGGAGAAGTTTGAAGCAAAAAATCCTCTCATATTTCGTCTTAAATAAAGCACTGTCTTGAATTTTTTAAGGCAGGTTGTATATGAATTATGAAAATATGAATGTTAAACTCTAAAGCAAATGGCTAAATTCCAATGAACAAGGGGGGAGTAACTTCTTAGTGTAATTATCAAAATTATGACCCTAAATTTTGATCACTGACTAAAGAACATACAGAAAATATAAAGAATATATATGGCTAGAAAAATATAAAATTTAAAGTACACTTGTCTGTTCTTATTTTAAAACCAATAAATGAAAGAAAAACTCAAGAATAAACACTCTTTAGGGAAAGAGCCTAGGGTTAATGCAAAATGTAATTTAAATTGAACAAAAAAAATTTCCTTTGCTGGCTAAATAGCTCTTGATTTTTTTTTAAAGATATAGGTGACTGGGGACAACACCTGGGGGACTCAGCGGTTGAGCATCTGCCTCTGGCTCAGGGCATGACCCTGGGGTCCTGGGATCGAGTCCCACATGGGGCTCCCCGCAGGGAACCTGCTTCTCCCTCTGCCTGTGTCTCTGTCTCTCTCTGTGTCTTTCATGAATAAATAAATAAAATCTTTTTTAAAAAAGATATAATTGACTATTTTCATCAGGTTAATTTGGAAATGTTTTAGTGACTACTTCCAGTGAATAATGTGATATGATTTTCCAGAAAACTGGTCAACATCAATGTGAAAACAGATTCATGCTATCATGCCATCAAATGATGGTTACATATGTTTGCATTGTCACATTAATTACACCTGTTTCTGCATTTTTTAAAATGGAAATAGCAGATTGTAATCCTAGTGAAGGGGAGGAGAATATAAATATTAACATAGAATTTAGGGTGGCGTTAGGCAAGGATGACTTCTCAATATCTAATTTACATTGTCATGTAAGTCTGTGCACCCAGTGAAGGAGGATGCTGAGGCAAATCTCCTGGAAAAATGAAAGGAAGTGAGAGGTCATGGGTCCGTCAGTGACCTTTATGGGAAGGACTAGGGAACACCATGAGGAAAATGTAACTCTTAACTCAAGACATAGGGCACCTGGGTGGCTCAGTCAGTAGAGCATGGGACTTTTAATCGCCAGGTCATGAATTTAAGCCCCACGTTGGGTGTGGAGCCTCCTTAAAATTAATTAATTAAAAATTTAAAACGTGAGAAACAAGTATTATTTTCATATCACTGAAATAATAACTACAGCCTCTATTAATACAGGCAAATTGAAAGCTTAAGAAAATTGTCCTGAAGTTGTAATATTGGTAATAATTTGCAACGCCTAGTAGGTCTACCACCTGAAAGCAGTCTAAATTTCAGATACATTCTTTAAATATTTTGTAGGCAGTCTTGGATAATTGCAATTAAAATGTGTCTATATGTGCCTATATAAAGTCTCTGTAGATGTTTCTTCAACCGCTTTATTAAGGCTATATTTGTGTCATATTCCAGCCTAAACATAGTCCCCAAACTATAAAAATATACCAAATTACATTGTGTTAAATTCATACTTCAACCAAGAAGAATTACATACACATTTCCACCATCCTCCTGACACTGGTAAAAGGATTCCAAGATACCAAACTAGATTAAAATAGATAGCAGGAAGCATAAGTCAAACACTAAGGCATATCTAGATCCACGAGGTGAATATTTATATAAGGGATGCCAATATAAATATCATTTTCAGTGTGATTTCATGTCAGTTTTGTTGGCAGATTCATCAAACTGATCATCCTCACCATTTTTTTTTCATTATAAAACCAAAATACACCTCACTCTACCATGTTCTTAATCTTATCAAACTTATCAAACTATATACACTCCAGGGACCTCTTACCTACTCCTTCTTTTTCTCTCCATTACTTAATTCAATTCCAAGTTGCAGGAAGTATTCATTATTTTTTTACTACAATGTGAGGTCAGGGCTCCCACCTGTAGCATTATCGAAACTCATCCAGCACATAATCTTTACTTACCACGAGGGCTGCACATGACCCTATCTGCATGGTTATGTTAAATTTCAGCAGGGAGAAAAATTCAAATTCTATAGGCATCACTGATTCTTTTTCAAGCATTGGGATAGACCTATATCAGATTCACAGTACTTGCATCTACATCAAAATTTCTATAACTTGATGGTCCTAGTAAAGAACAGAGCAATTATAGAAATTTTATATAGAATAAAACTTTCAAGTATATATATACATATACACATACATATATATAGGTCAAATCCCATAACAAGAGACTACCTAATAGATTTAATCTGATTTAGCTAATGTCTATTTGAAATACTCTGGCTTTGTTCAGGGCAGAGAGATCTTTTGTTGTAGAAAGATGTTGGTTGCAAAGACGTTTATGCTGATGGGGATTTTGCCACACACTCTTGGAAGAGTAGAAACGGTGTCATTATCACAATGAAAACACATGCAATTCACAAATTAGTAGGGAAACACAGTGATTTCTAAAGTTACACTGGTAGATTAGTAGAGTATATTAAATGAATATATTCTTATGCTAACAACAATTTAATTATGAGTCAACATCATAATTAGGGGATGTAAAGAAAATGAGAACTGGAGATATGTTGACTGCCCAGTTTTTTGCCCAGTTTTTCCTAATAATTTTTTTCTTTGTTCATTTCAATCATCATTAGCCTTCTTTTACTCTATGAACTACTGGTAGTCTGTTCTTTTTTCTTCTTGATCAGAGCATGGACTTTAATAATCTGTTGTATCATATTGTGATTGATTCATATATGTGTATGTGTGCCTGTATATTATGTCTTTTTTATGAATATAGGCTCTTCAAGGGAAAATGTCACATTTTTGGTGGGAGTGAATACTTGACACTTGCCATGAGCCAGCCTCTTACATAACTGATTTAACTAGTTTTTGTTCTCCACGTTTATGAGTGTGGAAAACAAATCTCAGAGAGGACATGTAATTGGACTGAAGTCATGCAGTTAACAACTGGGAGAATTGAGACCCACATCCATGTTTTTACCACTACATTGTCCTTTCTGTGTGCTAGGCACTGGAAGTCACTGTGAAGAAAGCATTTAGTGTTTTCCTGGTTGAGTAAATGACTGCAGGAGAGAGAGGGAAAAAAAAGACATATTCTCTTCTCTTCCCAAAGTGTCGATTTGTGTTATGAACTGAAGCACCAACTTCCATAACAGATTTAGAGTAGTATTTCTTAGGTGGTATTTCTTATGGGCTGACTCAGAGGGAAACTTGGGTTTAGGTTCCTGCTCTGTCTTTCATTCACTGTGTGACTCGGGGTAAGTCACCTGACATCTCTGTTCTTTGGTTTCTCACCTGTAGAATGAGGAAGGTTAAGGTTCACTGAGTGTCACTTCAGGTACTATTGCTTTAAATAAATTTGGGTAATTAGTAAATATTATTGAGACTAATGCTTATTTGAAGTATCCAAAGAGAAAAAGAAGTATTTGGTACTGTCAAGGTCTCTTGATTGGCTGATAGTCATTGGTAATTAATAAACTGCACTGGTTAATATTTCTGTTCTCAATCTACATGTTTAGAGCTGGAGGAATTTTTCATTCATAGGGACCTGGATAAAGCCATTCAACTAAACTGAGAACAAGCACAAGTCCAGTTTATTACTACTTGTAATCTGTTGTGAAATATATTTATATGTTTCCTTATAACCATAGAAGGCACTAAAAGTAATAAAAAGCAAACCTGAAAAGCTAAATGAAAACTGATATCAATATTATATATTATTAATTTAGAATCATAGTTTTATTATTTATTCACAAATTTGGTACTTAAATAAAATCCCTGCAAAAATCAAATTCTTTTTGTTGCACTATAGTAAATATATGCATAGCTTTATATATAACACATATATGATTACATATGCTTGCATATATGGTCAGAAATCCTATAAAATGGTTATGTACTGAATATTCCTAATGAAATCTACAAGTTTTATTGTAAGAGAACAGTGTTAAGGGAGTGTGAATGAGAGTGCTAAATATTGCCATTTTGTAACTATATTTTATTTCTTCTAAAATGCATATTTTTTGACATTTTAAACATCTTAAATAGGCATGTATCTTATGATAAATAGTGTGTCATAATAAACTCTCTGGAGCAATTTTTCATTGCTTAGTGATTTATGAAATACAGGTATATATTAAAATGTCTTAGATTTGGTGAAGTATGGTAAACATAAATACTATTTTAAAGTAGATCTGCCTTTACTATATATATATATATATATATAGTACATATAAAGTACATGTACATAGAAAGTACTATATATGTATATATGTGTGTGTGTGTATGTACACACACACACACACATATATACCTACAGAGACTTTTACCAAATTTGTGAAACTGATTTTTTGGTAAAATATCAAAGGCAGGAGAATAAAGTCTTTATTTGATCATGCCAAGGAATCATGATTGAAATGATAGAAATCATCAGAGAAATCAGAGGCTTCTAGGTATTTGGGTTGTCTGCTTCAGTTTTCAGATCTTCTCATCCCCAACTGAGAAAGTATGTGAAGACTCATGAAAGATTTGAAAAGAAGGGTAAAAAACATCAGCTAAAATCTTTAGCAGATTAGTAGGCAGTAGTTTCTCTGTCTCTTTCTTAGTCAACTCTGTGTTATATATTCTATAAGCAAACACATTTTAAGGAATGAGAAATTCTCCGAAAAACATCCACTTTAAACTTGAGTTCTCTGAGTGAGTGTCTACAAGATTTCCAGGCCACAGCGCCTCACTCCATCGCTTGGTTCTCACCTACGTTTCAGGAGACCACTAAAGTCAAGTTCCCCTGCATCGTCTTGACCTTCTCCACTGTCATTAACAAAAGAAAAGCAAATCTGGGTTTAATGCTGAGACATATACACATCAGTTTCCCCCAAACACTACGTATAACGTATATGCAATTTCGTACTGGCACACAAGTCATCAGACTAAATCCACACAAACTATCTCTTTTCACACAAGTGACATTTTAACTTCTGGAGCATGTACTTGTGGAAAAGTAAACGTGAGGAGCTTGTGTTACTCTGCGATTTCAGGAGACACATTTTTGTAGATTGCATATATGAAACTGCTTGGATTTGTGTTAAAACAGAGTAACACAAATGCGCTTAAGCCAAGCAACACAAAGTACTTTGTTTTTCCAAGTTGGGGGTGCTAGAAACATACCTGCGTAAAAAGCAAAGGACTTTTGCTGATCTCTGTTATTCATGTCAGAGATTGGCTTGGAGAACGAAGTATACCAGTGTCAAATATATAAGTGCGAAGCTTATATTCAAAGGTAACTTCTTTGTGTCCGTTGGTAGTTCAGTCAGATAATGCGGTACCAACATAACGTACAAATGAAGCTAGTGCAGAACTTTTTTAAAAGATGCATTCCTTTCCGTTTTAAAGGGATATCATTCTAAACCTTTCATTTTCTTGTTAACATTTATGCCCTTTAAAAAGTATTTTTAAAAAATTTGTCTTTGAATTATTGACGAGCTCTATACTAGGAGTGCTTTCCTACTGAGAAATGCATCTTACATTAGGCATGCAGCCACCTTCATAATTTCATAGAAACTCTAAATAGAAGCTATGGAGCTGACATTTAAATGGCACTACATACTTACATGTTTAATTTTTTAATGAAGATTTTATTTCCTGCTCTTTACAAATGTTAGTTATGGTTTCTAAGAAAAGAGTCTGCAGGTTTAAAAAACAGCGTGTGTATCACATAAGTTTGTAAGAAGTAAACTCAAATAATGTGATTTCAAAATTTCTTTAATAGCAGGTATTTAGAGAAGACTTTTGAAGTAAACCCATTTGCATTCTTTGAAATAAAAAAAATTTAGTAGATTACATCTCCCTGTGTTAGAATATGCTTGTACATTGGATGAGTATATTATTGGATCATACATATTTGCTGAACATGGCATGAAGAGAAGGTGGAAGGAAAGTAAGAGGGATTAAGGTTATGACTTTAAAAAATACCAATTGATTGATCAGGTAATACTACATACATTTAAAGCCATTAAAATTTTCATTTTAGGAGAGAAATGTACCTTTTATTAATGGATTAAATCATTGCTCTATGATAGTTTGGAATAACTTTCCTTATTCATCAAAACTAAGTGGATTCAGTCTTAAGAAGAGCAAAACATTTGCTGTCGCAAATGAACTTACATTAGGAAAAATTAAGTGCAGAGAGTAAAATAATTCAGGAAGGGGCTAGTTACATGTGTCATACTCGATTTTTTTTTCATTTTTCTTCTTTGTCCCTTCGCCCCCCATTTTTCAGCCTTGGCAATTGCAAAACAAATCAAATAGGTATCTATATTTCGTCTTTCTGCAGTGTTTGTTATTCTAGCAGACCTAGTAGTCTTTCATCTAACAATCCCATATTTAAATAGCGCTAACTTCGATAAGTAGCTACTTAATTGTGATTTTCTGGATACATGGTTCAGTAGCTCCATGTCATTTCTAAATGAAAAAGCACTTAGGATAAAAGTTTTCTGACATGACTTAACTGATGTTATATTATTATATAGCTTTCTTGATCATCTGGTGGAAAATAATGCAATTAAGAAAGAGCCACATGTGAAGACATTAAGAGTATGTTTTTATAAGGCAACTGTAAAACCTGAAAAAATAGGAGCCTCACTCTGACAAGAATATTCTAAAACATGGTCAGTATATGCTTGATTTGATGTTAAACCTATGGCTTTTCTAGACCACTAACCTTTGGGCACACAGCATGTTTGGCTACTGTGAAGAGGTGCTTGCTTTGGAATACAGAGTGTAGAGGAAGGGAATGTGTGGTTTGAAAAACCCTCCACTTGCACATTATATAAAAGCTACCTACATTCCCCTTTCAAAGTTACCTTCTCTTGAAAGCAGATCTGATGTCAATGTTTGGAGTAGTCCCGGTAGATTCTAAGAAAGGAAAGAAAACAATAAAATAAATAACCATTACATAGGCAATTTTGTGCTCAGTTCCTTTGCAGGCTGTGGACGATTCTTCAGATGTAAGGAATGCCAGGTAAAGAAGGGCTGGGGGATGGCTCTGCTCCAGATGGCTGAGCCGCTGAGGTATCATACCTCGTCCTCCCTCACACAGAATCAATGTGGGGCTGCAGGAGCTACTGTATCCGGTTGTCATTCCCACTAGAATCACCTGAAGAACTTAAAAAAAATCAGCTTCTTGGTCTCCTTGTTGGAGATTTGGATTCACCAGATCAGGGACAGGCACCAAGAAATCAATACTCTTCAACAGCCCTTCAGGTGATTCTCAGAGATGCTTGGCCAGGCTGAAGAGGCACATCTAGGCACCAGATTCCCACTCAACACAGAAATCTCCACAGCACCTCCAGGATCACCCAGCCTTCATTTGATGTCTCTTGAAATGGGGGGATCTCACTTTTCCCAGGCTGTTTACAGAACTTTAATGAAAGAGCTCATGCTAAAATTAATACAAAAAATTCACCTCCTCCTAATTCCTACCTTTAGACTCTAATTTGTCTGAAATACTCTTGTGTGACAGCACTTCCCCTGTTTATAAGTTGTGCATGCCTGGCCTCTTTCACACCACATTCAGCTGCCTGGGATGTAGTTTCTGCCTTCTTCATCCTACCGGGCACCACTCCAGAGGAGGTCCAGATTGATGTATGGTGCCCATGGCCACAGACATCACTCCACATGTGGAATGAGTACCAGGTTGCAGAGACTAGTGTTATTTCCTAAACCTAGATCCTATACCTTGTAATGGCTCAGCATTAAATTACACCAACTCTGTTTCTTGTAGCTTTACCATACTTTGGACTCACCTTAAATTTATGATCTTTGCTGTCAAGTCAACTTTCTCTTTGTGTTCTTATAGAAGTGCTCCCCCCGACCCCAATCTACATGTACATCTTTATATTTATTCCTATTAAATTCACTCTGAGCACTACACAGAACCTATGGATGAAGAACTTCCCCATCTGACATTGGTCCTTATAAGAGAAATCCTTCTCTTCTACACTACTCTTCGGCCATCTGGGAATCCTGGACATCCTTGTATTGTATGAACTTATCCCCAAACTCAGGTGGGAATAAGTGGACCCAAGGAAACAGTTATGTTCAGTAGAAGAAAAATAAATGGCATCAGCCCTTATCTGGGAAGTTGAGGAAATATAGATAGCATGGAGAAGAGATACTTAGCAATAAAATCCCTGAAATTCCATTTTAAAATTGCTTAATAGCAATGTAACTCAGTGGGCTTGATGATACTACCACAATCAGAAACACACAGTCTGAAAGAAAACTTTATTTTCAAAATCTCGTAGTGTCAAGTGACCTTCTCCTCCTCTATCCCCTCACATGCCATGAAAAAACCCACATCTATCCAGACAAGAAGACTCTCTTACCGTGTACTTCAAGATCGAATGTGCAGCTGTCAAACTTATCCTTGTAGGTGACCTCGCACCTGTAGTTTCCCGCATAGTTCTCTTTGGCCTTGATGATCTGCATCTCGAATGTGTACATCTGCAATGAAATGCATCCAGCATATTTTAACCCCACCTTGCAGACCGAAAGAACCTACCATGTTTGGATGGTTTTCAAATTCCTCAGTATTAGCTTAGAGTTCTGTCTATATCCGGGCATTCCAGCCCAGCGTTCTCAACATAGGAGGGGCCAATGTGCTCCCTAGCTCCTGGCACAGCAGGGACAATTGCCTGAATGTCGACACTAGGGATGGTAACTCTAGAGAATTTTCTGGGACTGAAATCTCTCAAAGCTGACCCTGACAGTGACCTTTACTCCGTACAGAAGGAATGACCCAGCCATGCCCCAGGACTTAAGGGTCATACCCGAGTTTGCCTTTCAAAGGTTTCCTTCAGCTGGAGGTGCTTCCCAGCTTTGCTGGCCAGGTCCATCCATTTCCCTTTGAACCATTTGATGGTGGGTTTTCTAAGAAGATCTTCAGCCTTGACTTTGGCTATAAAGGTGATATTTTCACCTAGAGAAAGCACAAGTGATTCAGACTGTGGCTTCAAAATTGCCATTTGTTTGGGAAGGAGTTACAGAGGATTGCACAGTACAGACTATGGTATGACATTGTGCCCTGATTTTTTTTAATGCATGCCCTAGGAGTTCTTTGGATACTCCAACTTGTTCTGCTTTTGAGGTTTCTGAGGCAGAAAAGGAGAAACAGGTCAACCAGTGGAGCTAGTTGCTGTTTGGCTTTATCATGTATACATGAAATAAAAATGGAAAGCTTCACGAATGTATGGATTTTTTCCATCCTTTTTATTAGATAAGATGATGGGAAGTCTGGACTTACATGACTAAATATGACTAAATGAAGCTAACCTTTTAGAAATAAACCTATCAATTTGTATTGATTGATTGGGTCCCAAGGACATTAAAACTCTAGCCCAGCACTTTGATGTCTTCCAGAAACACCAGGGAGCAAATATTTCCATCTACATGCGGTGTGCTCCTATATTCTAGAACTGAAAGAAGTAATTTAGGATATGATCAGTCAGCTATGTGCTTATTTGTTCTCCTCACAACAAATTCCTCATAAAAATTTATTTCATCAAAATTCCCAGACCCCTAAGTCCTCTCTAACTTACCACCCTGTTTATTTCCTTCATGGCACTTGGTTTTTGTGATTATCTGTTTGTTTGATTTCCTGTTGTGTGTTCTTCCCATTAAGACTGTATGTTCTGAAGGTGCACATGTTATACTCAGTGTTCAGCACAGCACCTAAAGCAGGAGGTGCGCAAGCACTGTTTTTTGAATGATATCTCCAAAGTTGAGCCCTCTGTCCCACTTGTTTCCTCTGAGATACTACCCATCATCATATAGCATGTGCACAGATTTGTAACCATCTTACGGGATGAACATGTCATGATGACAGCAAACTCTGACTCACAGCTCTGAGATACGCCAGGTGCTATTCAAAGTACTTCATAGGGACCGTCCCCATTTTACAGATGAGGAAACTGATGTGAACCCAACCTGGCTCCAGGGTCCAGGCGCTCAGCTACTATGTGCTAAAAGTCACTGAGATGCTAGCTGTCACTCTCCTTTTCAGGTTATAAAAAACAAGATTTAGTATATGACTACAACAGAATAGTAGCCAGCCATGAAAACGAATGAAGTACTGATTCATGCTACAGCTTGGAGGGGCCTCAAAAACTCTATGGTAAGGGAGAGGAGCCAGACACAAAAGGTCGTGTATTGTATGATCCTATTTAGACCAAATATACAGAATAGGGAAATCCACAGAGACAAAGAAATCAGTGGTTGCCAGGGGCTGGGAGCGGGGGGTGGGATGTAATGGGATAGTGGGGTACCTGGTTGCTGTTTGGGGTGATGAAAATATTTGGGAACTAGATCAAGATGCTGGTTGTGTAACACTGAGAGCTGCTGGTTATTGACTTTAAAATGGTAAATTTTATGTGACGTGAATTTCACTTCCATCTAAAAAGAAAAGCAGGATTTAATGCTTGGCACTCACCAACTTTCACCGATCCCGTTTGAGGCTTTTCCACAAACAGGGTGGACAACTGGGAATTGGCATTCTGCTTGTCTTGTTCCTCTCCAGCAGGTGATTCGCCAAGAGACCACTCTAAGGAGCAGAAAGGAGGAAAAAAGATCATTTCGGGGACACATTTCTCTTAGGCAGACTTACCTGGGGTGCTGTCCTCATCAACAGTGAAGCTTTTCTTTGTCTAATAAGCCTGGGTAAATATAACCTCATTCTTTCCATCCATCGCCCCTGCAGCCATCCATATAGTGACAGAGTCCCGTTCTTACAGGGTTGCCTCTTTCATGATGGGATAAAGACCATTTTCTACTCCTAGAAATCATGAAACTTTTCAGGTAAGTTGTTACTCTGTGTGTGTTGGCAGCCATGGTTGCTTTGTTTCCCCATCCTTCCTGTGTCCTAGCAGGCACATGATGGTGGCAGGTACACTAAGGCAGTACCATGTCATGTCAGGGGTATGTCTGTAACGTGTCGCATGGGTACAACACAACTGGAAAAGACTAAAGTGATGAGTCACTTTGCTGGTCAACTGGGAAAAGTCAGACACCTAAAGCTGGCCTGGTATTTCTAGATTCCTTGCCGTTATGTGATCAGATAATTCCATGAGGGCTGTTTAAATGAGGCCATAGCTCGACAGTTAAGGAACGGATCATGACCTGCAGGCACAAAGTTCAAAAACACTAAGTGCATCCTGCAAGAGGGGAGGAATGGAAAAAAAGAAACATCAACTCTCTGAGGCTTTCCCGTGAAAAGAGAGAAGCTGAAAATGAAGCTTATTTTCATTTTCTAGGATGCACTCCAGGAGCTTAGCTGGTATTAATCAGTAGTCAACTCCAGTGAGGACGGCAGGAGAGAGAACAGTAGACATCCCCTCTGTCTTCAAGAGCTAAACGGAGAGACATTCAGTTTCAGCCACTTAGTAACTGGAAAAAAATGCATGGGTGCCAACCCTCTGTTAATGTTTCTTGAAAAGAGGGAAATGTACATTTAGTTATTTTAGTTTTCATGTATCAATCATGCTATCCATGGAGATCATCATTTTCACAATGAAGTCATACAACGTAGACACATAGTTACATACGTGTTGGTGTATGGGGGGAAGGGTGGTGTGTGTGTGTATGTCTGTGACACTCACAGTAATGATGAATGTGGGCACTCATATTTGTAACCCAGGGGAAAGAACTTGTATTGTTTGCATCCTTTTTATACCTACAAGTACCTGCAAAAGTGCCTGGCCCCTGGGATGCTTGGGTGGCTCAGTGGTTGAGTGCCTGCCTTCCACTCAGGGCATGATCCCGGGGTCCTGGAATTGAGTCCCATATCGGGCTCCCTGCAGGGAGCCTGCTTCTCCCTCTATCTTTGTCTCTGCCTCTCTCTCTCTCTGTCTCTCATTAATAAACAAATAAAATCTTTTTAAAAAAGTGCCTGGCCCATAAGGCACAGTAGGATTGTAGTAGGTCCTCAACACAAATTTGCTGAATGAATGAATGACCTCACAAAATTGTAGTGATTGCTGGCTGACAAGATGCATTTCAAGGTCTTTCTGAAATATAATAAAGGTCTATGGAAATGTGAATTATTCTCCAACTTTAGCACATACCCAAAATGGAGGTTTTTAGTTTCTTAATCCCTGTGTATTTGCTAACTGCTAAAATTGATAGCTCTAATCACCATAAATCTGTGGTATATGTGGTTAAATTCCTGAATTTGTGTGTGAGTGTGTGTCATGCAAAATTAATTATTTCTCAATACATTAGTTTTCTTGTAAGAGGATACATAATGAAAGATCGCTAAAAAGGCTACAAACGGAATAAAACAAAGATTAGAATCAAAACAGCTTCAAGAAATGAGGTCATTAGTGACTAGATTAGGATGGGGTCGGGATGCCTTGCTCCAGGCGAGTGCTCACCTGAATCTTTTCTTTCCAGGGCCCGACTACCCACACCTGAAAGGAAAGCGTGATTTGGATGATACATGGGCAAGGAGTGAAAATGGAGAGCTGACTTCAACCTTCTTGGATTCCCCCAAACCCCGTCTTTCCCCATGATAGAAAGAGCTAGATGTCAGCTTGGATAGAAAAATCAGTAGAACTTCAACTATGAAAGCATCTATAAAACGTATGTGTCTTACTTAAGAAAGAATAATAAAATAAAAGAATTCAAATATCTAAAGAACAGGGAATAAGGGCATATAGGTGGAAATGGAAGACAAACATTTTTGTCCCTAAAATTTATATCGAAGATCGACTAATCTTATTTACTTCATAAATAAATAAATAAATAAATAAATAAATAAATAAATAAATTTCTCGTTTTGTGAAAAAAAAAAATCATCATTAAAGTCAAGTTTTTCCCTCCTGGTGTTGGCAAGGGCAAAACATTGTCTTATCAAGGTTCTCTACCTTTTCTTTTTCTTTACTGTCAATTAACAATAAGTTACAATGTAGGGTAAGGGGTTGGAATGGTCCTAACCTGGAGGCACGGCGCTAGGTGGGGAGGCTTCCTCTTCATCTGAAACAAGAAATGGGAGCAAAAAGTCAAGAAGGAAAGGACTTTGTCCTGAGTATCCTGTGAAAAAAAGAAAGCTGGAAAAAAAGAGAAGAAAACACAAAATACTTTGAACTGAGGAGTCAGCCTTAGAAGACTCAGTACCTGAAAGGTTAAATTCAATATTTCAGACCAAAGAGAGAAAGAAATAAATAAATGAGTTGAGGGAATAGAGAAACCCAGTGAAAGTGTAGATGGAGAAATGGAACTCTGCACAAACATTTCATGTGATTGTATGTTAGAAGAAAATCTATGTTAAAAATCAAGCCTTGACAAAGTCAACAGTAGAGATTTTTTTTTTTTTTTTTTTTGGTAACAGTAGAGATGTTTTCAAGTTCTTACTTTATAACTAAAATCAATGTCAGGCATAATTCATATGCCACAGTCATTTGAACGAGACGTGGAAAAGCATAAATGAATGAGAACTCATTCTCTCCTGCTCCTGAAAACCTTGTGATTAATTCCCCTTTCATATTTAGGAGACAAAGGGAAGCATTACCAACATTACCTTGACTAAGAGAAAATCAATTTTTCATACTTGCTAAATTTACTAATATTTACTTTGGAACTTTGAAAGCATTTTCCCATGATTATATTGGTGTTGGTCAATGCTGTATATTTTTTTAATCTTTATGAACGCATATTTGCAAAATTCAAAATATGCCTTATAGAATTTATGTGCAGACGCACCGCATATTCTTCTTTTCTAAAATGTCTGAGTTTTAAAGTGTCTTTACAACTTTAGATACTTAAATAGGCATTTGGCATCACCTGAATCTCTGCCTCTCCTTTCCCAAAGCATAAAAATTAATGTTAGAAAAAAATTAATGTTAGTGTGAATAATAATAATAATAATGGTTGTACTTAAAATGCTAGAATAATTGTGAATTTCATACCACAAACCAATATGACTATATAAGACAGGATACAGAAAACACAGCTGTTAAATTTAAAGTGCTTTTAAAAATTCCCAACAAGAGGTAAAATAGCACATTTTTAAATAATCTGTTAGAATATTTACTACAAAGATTATTTACTAGCCTGAAATTTCTTTTCTAAAACGACCAACCAAGAATGTTTTATTATTTTTTAACAAAATAATTAAATGCCATGTATTTAATTCCATATTTAGCATTTTATTCTTGGAACCTATTCAGAGGCTTTTATTTACTGAAATGTGTAAGGAATCTTGATTTAAAGTCCTGTCAAAATTCTTGAAAAAGTTTTAAACCTCAACCAAATCCTGTAAAGGAGTTCCTTTATGATATGTAAACTAGAGGCTGGAACCATTTTGAGTCAAATGAATACTTCATTTTACACGGGGTTTGTGGTTGCTTGTTTGCTTTGTGCACTATGCATAGTGAATTGAGTTGGTTGTTTGGAACGCAAAATGATTGAGAAAAGAGTATTTACATACTTTCATAAAACAAAAATGAAAAGAGAACCCACCTGTTAAGCAAAAATTTGATGGGTGAGTAGTTTCAGAGCACACTAAATGATAGAGGGAGGTGGGCAGGGCCAGGTGAATTAAATGGACGATGGGCATTAAGGAGGGCACTGTTTTGATAAGCACTGGGTGTTAGATGGAAGTGATGAATCTCTGAATCCTGCTCTTGAAACCAATATTATTCTATATGTTAAACTAACTAGAATTTAAATAAAAACTCTAAACAAAAAACTTTTAGAGCGACATGCACAATTATTTTAAACTATTAAGGCAGCTGCAGTGCTTCAAGGTGTCATGAAATGATACTCTGATGATCCAAAATCACTTCCAAACAGCAATTACTTCTCAACTGGTGATTCATTATACATATACTTTCAAATTTACTAAAGTGCTAGGAAATATAATTGGCCAGGGGCAAAGTTTTTTATTTCCCCCTTTCAAAAGTAGCTTTGGTCCTGGCATCCCATTGGATTGGGAAATGGAGTTAAGATATTGGATCCTGACCTTAAATTCTTGAAAAGTTGCCTGCTTGCATTTGGTTCAATTGGATGAGAATAAAAGGTCTAATTGTTCTTATTTATGGAGGGAAAACGGCGACTATTGTTAGAAGGGAAACTGAATATCCAGCTCTTCTGGGTTGTGCCTAATTGAACAACACATATAGGAAAGACATGGCATCATACAAAGAATATTTTCAAATAAAAGGAAACAATACAATATGTGAGTCATTAAATTCATTCTATTTAAAAGTGACTACAATGATGATTAAACATCTGGTTTTGGCTCTTTAGAATATAGCATATCTGAAGACCTCAGACCAGAGCTGCAGACTATCTCCCTGAGCTCATGGAAGAGAAATTTTCCAAAGCAGAATTTTACTTGTCTTTGAGTCATGGAAAAATGGCATTTGTAAAAACATAAACATGATTCTTTAAATGACTGAAGTTCCCAGAGAAGAAGGCCTGGAAAGTAGAGAAGAAACTCAGTATCATAATGCAAGCCTGAGATTTTAGGGGGGCACACATAAAATCTGGAATGCCAGGAAAGAACTGCAGAGATAGTAGACTATATAGATTCTTATGATCTCATATACTCTCTTTGGCATAAAAGAAAACTTCAACATATAGTCTATTTAAGTTGCCTTTCTTAATTAGTTTTTTAAGTCATACAAACTTGGGACAATTGATGAGATTCTTGGAAAGACCAAAAAGCACATAAAATATATGTGATTCTCAACAAGCCTCAAGTAACTGCTGATACAATAATACCTTGTTTGATTGTGACCAAGCTCTGAATCCTCAAGCAGAGAAATCAGTTGTGGAAAATATTGGCTCCCATGACCAAAATAACAACAGCAGTAACAACAACCACATATGGAAGGCAATAGCACCAATGGCTAACATGAATTCATCATGTTTGGAGGCATCTGATTAATTTCTCATACTTTCTTAATGAAAAGGCACATGTCTCCATACCTTGATGCTTCTAAAATCAGGATTCATCCTACAGTAAATATATCATTTTGATGAGTTTTTTTCTCCTCCAAATTTATTAAACCAATGCTGCAACTTATAACGGTTGTGTCACAGAATTGAAAAGTATGGTAATATTAGCTTTTAACAAAGATCATTATGAAGAAGTAATGTAACTATAAAGTGTAGAGAAAGCTCATTAGATGGTTGGTTGTCTGATACCTAAAGGTAAAACTGCTCAAAAAAAAATTTAGCATGTGAGTAAAAAGCACCAGAATAATGTTATTGCAGGAAAGGGATCTAAATGAAGAAAAAAGTTTAATCATTCTTTTAATTAAAAAAAAATCATATCATTTAGGAGAAAACTTGCTGGAGCTTCTGCTGATTCACTTCCTCATCTGCCACCCACATTTGGGCCAAATGAAAGACTCTTCACATCATGTTATGTGAGATCTTTAATAGGCACGAGTTTCATTCACGATTGTTTATGCAGTAATACTAATGTTAATGCCTGGAAAAAGAAAATAAGTCTTTATTAACTTGCAGTGATTACCAAAGTCAAATATTTTTTTCTGGAAGAAAAATTTAAAAAGGCAGTAAATATCCCAGTTGGGCTTACCAAAGTATAGATAAGACTATAAACTATTGGGCAGCCCCGGTGGCGCAGCGGTTTAGCGCCGCCTGCAGCCGGGAGTGTGATCCTGGAGACCCGGGATTGAGTCCCACATCGGGCTCCCTGCATGGAACCTGCTTCTCCCTCTGTGTCTCTGCCTCTCTCTCTCTCTCTCTCTTAATCTGAATAAGTAAATAAATCTTAAAAAAAATCTAGACTATAAGCTATTAAGATGCAAAAACAAAGAAAAATTTTAATGTCAGAAGTTAGCATCAAAATGAATCCTAATCTTCAAAGTAATGTCTGATTCTAATGCTCTGACACATCTGGAAGCACTCTCAAGACCAGTTTTGAACCTCCAATTGTTAAGGTAAAGAAGAGACCCAATCCCATTACCCTGTATTCACATGTACCAAGGTTGGCTGACAAAAAAAAAAAAAAAGTATGATCCCACTTGATCACCCACATAGCTCTCTACACATGGCTCTCCGTGACAACACTGAGTGAAAACTTGCTGAATAAATGGACATTGAAATAAAAGACAGATCTTTGGTCTTCCTGAACATATAGAAAAGGAGAACTTATACTTAGTGCTCCATTGATTGGCCACCTGATTTATTCTGGAGGAATTCTAAGCCATCAGTATGGTTTTTATAAGGACATTGCTCCCCGGTATGATTACTCTAGAAGAAATTTGTACATCTAATTTCTGGTATTGCTGTTTGGTTATACACACTTCCATGTTGTCATCTCTATTGTTTCAATTCCAGGACAAAGTTGGCAGTACAAGGGAGCAAGGCAGCTGGATGGACAACTCCAGAGATAAGCAAGCAAATGAAACACATATTAAAACCCCTTCCTGGGAAATCAGCTATTTCCCAGACAGAGACCCTTAGTAAATGTGAAAAAGTTGGCAAATCTAACCACAAACACTACTTATAAGATTGACAGAGGAACCAAACAACATCCTCCAGCTATAAAAATAATTTTTTTTAGGACATTTCCAGATTGCTGCAGAAAGACTCAGGCAATCCGAGGACAACATTAAAGCTACATTGCTGTGAATAATGTTCTTACTGGTGACAGTCTTGGGGCTATTAATTGAATATACTTCAAAGAATTCGATAGATGACTAATTCAGGTGCTGAAAATGTACTAATATCCAGGCATGACCATTTCAATCATTTTAAGTGAGTTGGCCTTAGAGTAAAAAGCATCCATCTGTTCTGAGGAAGAACACTCAGAAAGCACAGCACAGGTATCTTATCCTGAGTCTCATTGACTAAGAGTATGCATGAGATAGTCATGCTCCTGCCCAGCAAACATAGAGAATGGGATAAAAAATCTATCTAGCTGACTGCTGTCCATATGATTCACAGCTAAGCCCACCTGGAAATTCAATCATTCGTTCTACAAGCATTTATTAGGAATTTGCTACATGCAGCTCTCTGCCAAACAGTGCAAGAGGTGAGCTAAGGGAACCAAAGAGGTGTTAAGACATGGTACCTGACTGTCAAAAAATGTACAACCTCTTTGGGAAAGGAGTGAACCACTACTAGGTGAGTAAGTGGAGAAAAGAGCGATTTAGCAACAGAGGCAACAGGTCCAAGGGAAATCAGGAAGAGGAAGGGCAGATGAAAGTGAACTAAGCGGCACCGAGGAATGGAACCTGAATTGACTGGCTAAAGAACAATGACATGGATGAGCACTGGGTGTTATTCTATATGTTGGCAAATTGAACACCAATAAAAAATAAATTTATATTAAAAAAAAAGAACAATGAAATAGCCTGAGGGCTGGGGGAGGCTGAAGGGCAGGGAGGGACATTGGTCAGGGCTGGAGGAAAGGTCCTGTTGCACCTGTCAATCTTGGTTTTGCTCACGCAAGCCTTCTTTCTCAACCAGGGCAATGCATACAGCTGTGAGTAGTGTATCTACCTTCTACTTGAGCATTTTCTTTGAAATTTCCCTGTCCTTGATGAAAGTAATAGTTGAAGAGGACTGTGTATCAGTCCTTCCAACCTCTGACCTCCTTTATTTAGGGATATCACTTTCTATCATAGCCCGATTTGCTTTCTTGTCTTGTAGAGCAAATACAAACATGGCAGTTTATGTGGCTGGACATGTGACTACATGTGGCCATGGCCTTGCTTAACTTTCGCAAATGTCAGAAAAAGTGCTGTTAACTTCAGGATGCCCGAGTCATTCGGCCTTGCTCTCTCATCCTACTCTGTTCTGTGTGTAGAAAAGAGTTTTTGTTGATTGGTTGACTGGTTGATTTTAACCATTTTCTCATTTAAGCATACAAATACAACATGATGACTTTTCACATTAAGGGTCAGGAGCGGGCTTTGTTTAAATGCTGACAGCTTGCCCTCTGGGATTATATCATCAACTTTGTTAGTTGAGCCTTACAGCCGGGTCCAACTACCTTTCCAAATTTGGAAACAGAGGTGTATGCCATTGGCCTTGTAGAGAATAATGTTACAATAGCTTCAGCCAGGAAGTCTAAACATCCTTGAACCCATCTCATGGAAGGAGTTCTAGGAGTTTGAACTGTCTGAATTCCATAAGCAAATAACCTTTAGACTGTAGCCCATGTGGCCAGGATTTGTATTCATGTTACTATCCACGGGAGCCACTGAAGGTCAAGGACAAAGTGAGTGTACTAACATTATGTGTTCATTTATGAGACCATAAGTTCAAGTGAGCTGAAGAAAAGAGGTCCAATGTACTGAAAGAAAGAAAAAAAAGTATTTTACTAATGTATAGGAGACAATAATCACAGGAATCAGATAATGAAATATGATGTAGTAAGAACAGAGAAATACTCGGCATGATTTTGAGTAGCATCCAAAACAAAGAGAAACATCTTATTGCAGTCAGGAAATAACTGGTTATTCCAAAATTCAAACTATGTGATTCAATGCACAAATAAAAGATGAACTCTTAAGAATGATGATGCAAACATAGAAGCAGGACCATCAAGTTTACCTCTGTAAAAACCTGCTTAATGACTTCCTCCACAGGGAGACAAAGCAGTGAATGTTTCACAGATCCCAGCAGTATGTGAGAAGATTCATCATTTCCTCAGACTGGACTATTTCCATATAAAGTACAAATGGAATAATAATATTACAGTGATGAATGAGCTTCCCATTCAACAAGGAGCCGCATAATATTTGCTTACGGTTGTATCGTCAATATATATATATAAACTATCATGTAAGTCTACACAAATACATAGAGCTACCAAATGATATGCTCACCTTCAAAGTTACTGCTGAGACCTGGCACAGTTCACACAGTAACACAAAAACAGTTCGTTAAAAAAATATATATACCTGTCATCCAGATAGCTTTCCAAATTTGCATAACAACCCAAAGACCGAACACCTCTTTTCCTTTCCATGCCCGTAACTTGGAAACTACCAATTAATTTGTGGGCATCTCAACAAGTGCTTGTGATATTTTTATCATTGTTGTTTTTCTTTTAGAAAAGGGTCTCCTGGGACGCCTGGGTGGCTCAGTGGTTGAGCATCTGCCTTCAGCCCAGGGCGTGATCCCGGAATCCCGGGATCGAGTCCCACGTCAGGCTCCCTGCATGGAGCCTGCTTCTCCCTCTGCCTGTGTCTCTACCTCTCTCTCTGTCTCTCATTAATAAATAAATAAAATCTTGAAAAGAAAAGAAAAGAAAAGAGAAGAAAAAAGAAAAAGAAAAGAAAAGAAAAGAAAAGAAAAGAAAGAAAAGAAAAGAAAGAAAAGAAAAGAAAAGAAAAGAAAAGAAAGAAAAGAAAAGAAAAGTAAGAAAAGAAAAGAAAAGAAAAGAAAAGAAAAGAAAAGAAAAGGGTCTCCTGAAAACTGATTCATTCATTTTGCTGACACAGATAAGATGCAAATGAAGAACTCTAAACTACAGAAACAAAAGATCATTACTGACCTCTTTCTGCTTCTAATTTTGTTGTATTCAGCCTCATGGTCCCTCCCTGCAACTCACCTTTTGCTGGCGTAGTTCCGGCCTCCTTCTCTTTATTTGGTTCTGTGTGGAAAGTACAAGCACATTTTTAAAAGCGTCTTAAAGAAAGCATTTCAGTGTGTGATGAGTAATGGGATGGAGGGTGGGAGAGAAAAAATTAATGACAACAGAACAGGTCACAAATGATGCTACATATTCATGCTGTACGTGAGTTATGAATTTGAGAATGATAATGTAAAATCACATTAAACTTTTAATAAAAGCAATTAATAAATCTGATCATTTTGAAAAAAGTACAGAGAAACATGCAGTACAGATTTTGTCAACATATGCTTTGCTATGCTGGGACTGTGTTAAACACGCTGGTGTGGAAGCAAGTATAAGATGTAGGTCACTTCATGTTTAGACCCCAAAAGGGACTGACTTTTTAAGGAAGTTTGAACCAGGTAATGACCCCAATTGTTTGGACTTCTCAATAATATTATAATAACGAGTGAGGGTATAAAATCTGTAACTGTAAAGTAGCTTCAAGGAAAATACTTTGGTGCACGTACTAATCTCCTAGGTTGAGCTGAGTGGCAAAAAGTGCAACACAAGAGCAGTAACACCCGATTTTGTCAACTGAGACAGACCATCTAGCTTGCTCCTCTCTGTCCAGAGTCATATTAACTTAGGTACCTGCAAACAGTGTATGACTTGGGACATACATAAGAAAATAATTATTTCAAGCATGAATTCTCTTTCTTGTACTGATGAACAAAGGTCTGATTCTTGGTTAACTAATAACTTACTTAGTAAAGTTTGGTAGGAGAGTTGTTTTAGAAGCAGGAGGTCAGTATTATACGATGGATATGGAATATGCCTACGCCGTCATAGGGGAAACTCCAGAGGGGCCCAGTGACGGCAACTGATCTGAAGAGCAGAAGGGAAAGGTTATGTCTATAGTGGCCTGTGGGGTTTCAGTGCACTCATACTGTCCAAAATAACTCTGTATGTGCAAGGAGCAAACATCCCAAAGAAGAACATCCTAAGAAGAATGTCCCACGTCTATACTGGCTGAAAGAAAACTAAACTGAGCTTGTCCCTATTTGAACTCACATGGTACTGAGCCTGCCTCACCATCTCTAGCAATATTATTGGATTTAATGGTTTCTTGAGCTGTGAATCCAGTGTCCTTAGCTGGACAAAGGGGCTCCTGGGAATGGCCAGATTTCTCAAAGCGCCCTCCTGAAAATGATGTCCAGGATGGAGAGCTTCATAATCTCCTCATCAATTGCCATACAAAAAAATCACCAGCGACTGAGGCCTATTTGTTTCTTGCCTTCACCTGGACCATGGTCTGCAGTGGCCTTTCACCCCTCCCTTCACACCATATTGTCAACCAAAGAAACCTTCGCTAGGTCACAGACTGCCTCGTGAGGTTCTCGTGGTGTTGTCCTGTGTTTCAGTCTAATGGTTGTATTATATCGGGTTGTTCTCCAGATTGTATTCTATTTTCTACTTGGTTGCAAGCAAACTGAATCCAGACAAATGTGTTCTGCTTAGAATTCCAATCCTGTTCTTTTCCTTAGGTCTGTGTCAACATGCAAGCAGGCTTCACCTGTCCTGTGAAGTAGTGATGCCCACATCCCCAGGCCTTACCTCAATCTTCCAATGAGGGCAGGAGAACTCTGCACTCCCTGTGTTTTTGTTGCCACCTGGTGGACAACAGGGTCCTAAGACGGGAGGAGGGAGCCTCAGAGGCCACCAAACTGTTGGGAAACCATTTCTCATTCAAGGTGCTTGATGGTGACATAGTTTCCATGGGCAGGAGGCTGCTCATCCTCCAGGCTGAGGGGGGATGCATTTCCTCCTCTCACAACAAAGGTGTGGGCTTCGTTTGCCTTTAGCTCTATGTGAGAAAGTGCTGTGAAGCCTTTACCTCCTTCATCCTCTGTGATGCTACAACAGGGACATAACACTTTGGCATAGCTAGGAGGGTGTCGTGAGTATATGACATGCCATCCAAATCAGATCAACATGAGGGGACCACATAAACACAGTGTATTACTACTACTACTACTACTACTACTACTACTATTACTGTAAACTCATTGAAACTGTGCTCATCCAACCTCTCCATAGGAGTTAGGTTAAAACTCATAGCTCCAGTGGAGGCAGATCATGCTGGGATGGACGTTTTGTATTTGCAGCCCAAGCACATGAAACGGTGTTTTTACTCACCTGGGGCTGGAGGTGGGGGTGGAACTGGGGCCGGGGCAGACACTTCATTTTCTAGAAATGAAATGAATAGTGGAAGTGTTAGTCTCGCTTCTCACAGACAGCAGCTACCTTCCCCAGCCCCAGGCTACTGCCACTCCAGGGCCAACACCTGTGCACTAACGAGAGGGGTGGAGCAGCACAAGCATCAACCTGCAGCCAGCACACACTGCCTTTGGAGGTATGGTGTGACACGAGGATCTAAATGGTATTCTAGAACTTCCCAAGGGCTACTGACGGAGCATAGGTAAATTGGGGATTCAGGGGGTCTTTGGCAGTTACTTATCCCCAGACAGCAGACTGAGTACTTAATGGCATGGAGCCTGTTTTCCGCTTCTGGAAAAGTGGACAGGACACCTTTCCTATATGCACGGATTGCAAAGAGGATGAGAAGAGACGCTGTGAGGAGCATGTATGTGCCTTCAGACCTCCAGGGCTCACATTCCATATAACCTACAGTGAAGATGGTCTTGGTAAAGGAGAGCCCGCTTTCCCCAAAAAGCAAGTGTCTCTGACATCATCCTGCCCTCCTGAGACATATGTCCCAAATGGTGACGCAACCAAAGTCCCTGGGCTCTGCAGAGTCTCCTTCTACCACAAGGCAAACCATGGCTCATTGGGAAACAGAATTAACCCCTCTCCCAGTCGTTTCTGGGAGTGCACATACCTGGAGTAGAGTTCTTTCCTTTTTATTTATTTATTTATTTATTTATTTATTTATTTATTTATTCATTCATTCATTCATTCATTCATTTGAGAGAGAGAGCGAGGAGGAGGGGCAGAGGGAGAAAGAATCTCAAGCAGGCTCCATGCAGGCACAGAGCCTGATGTGGGGCTCAATCTCACAACCCTGAGGTCATGATCTGAACCAAAATCAAGATTCAGAAGCATAGCTGACTGAGCCACCCAGATGCCCCCTGAAGTCGACTTCTACTTACACTTATTCAACTTTTTGAGTTTTCATTTTGAGGTTTTATTCCTGGCTTGGATATCCAGGAATATAGAGCAGTCTGGCCATGAGTTGTTTTAAAGGAACTTGTGCTAATGAGTACACTATGTCAAAGTAGCTACAGGCATAGCCCCTGACCCAAAGGCATGGACTTTTCCCCGTGGCATCCCCCTGGATCCCCTGAACTGGGAATTAAGTGACGTGTGTATGAATCAGCGTCTCCTACTCCAGGGCAGGAAGAGGCAGCTAATGATGTTGATCTCTCTTAAACTCACTTCCTGCTTGGTGAATATCAAAGAAAATTTTTATTCTATAAGCACCTGGGATCCCAGGGGCTTCATCTCTGTTCAGATCTAGGATGTTTTACTTGTATTCTCCACAAATGGCTCTTTCCAAGCAAAGAGAATGACAACTCATCAGTGTGGCCCAAAGGTCATCACTACATGTAGTCTAGGCAGGCTGGAATGAGCATCGAAGAACAAGTGGACTGCACCCCAGTAGAAATCAAGAAAAGAGCGACATGGGGCTGTTGGGAGGCCACAGCATCTTCTTATATCACTAATTTTTTTGTGCTCAGTCTAAACTCCAACTTAAAAAAAAAAAAAAGAAAGCCCTTTTCCTTCAGATGACCATAAATATGTTACTACTTACTAAGGAGGGAGAAAAATATAAAACCAAAGGAGAGAACACACCCACTGTTCTGGTGGAAGGCAATGTGGTAGGATGCAATGTAGATAGAAGACACGGTGAAACAAGTGGCCCCCGGATAGCCTCGAGGGAAATGTGTTAGGTTCTTCACCACTTCGACAAGGATCTGCAGTGCTAGCGTCCACCAGGAGACAAAACCCTAAGTCAAAGTACTTTATCTTCAGAGATCTGAGTGCAGAAATGTAAATCTCATGTTGACCTCCTGGCTTGGGGTGAGCTGCTGTGGCACACAAATATCAGGACACCGAGAGCAAGAAGCCAACTTCTTTGGCGTACTCTCTTGGATGGGGTCGTCATTGCCTAATGCCCAGAGACCTCTTCCTGGCTCTCCCTGCAGACGAAGTTCTCCGCGCTCTACTCTCTTTTCCCCACAGCTGCAGGGATCACTGTGTTTCATCCCAATATTCTACCAGAGAGGGTCTCTGGGATCTGTTTGGTGAGGTCTACACTCTTTGCCATCACCAGTAGGCACGTCCTCCTTCCCTCCCCTTTAGTGCACCATGGTTCCCCCCTCTGTTCTACATCTGGTTTCTTGATTCAACTTCTGACCTGTTGAATAAAGAGTGATGATCTTTTCCCTGACAGACCTTTTGTTTATTCCCTGAATGTGACTGCATCAGGTAGACCTCAGTTAGAATCCTGACTCTAGGCCTTATTAGTGGTGTGATCCCAGGCAATCCCTTCATCTCTATGGGCCTTGGTGTCACCATATGCGAAATAACAACAAGATGTTAATGTATGTAAAGTGCAAGCACAGGGCCTGCAGGTAGACAGATCTTTATAATTTGCAGCAATAACTACTACCATTGTGTTGTCAGTCTTGGTCTATCTTTTTGACAATTCTCGGAGCACTCCCAGAGCTAATTTTCCCTTCTGTTCCCCTCCCTTATTCTCTTGGCATTCTGGACCACATGATAATACACCTTTTATTCACTAATTATTTTAAAATTACTTTCCATTTTTCTCAGTATATCTATGTTTATTTTCCCTCTCAATGGAACAAGGACAGGGATCTTTCATTCCTTTCCTATTTCCCTAATACCTCATTTTGTTGTTGAAAACCCATTAAATCCATACTGAATAGATTAAAAAAAATCAGAAGACTTCATTGATGATCGTGTAAGTACTATCACATCGCCCATGCTTTCTCAACATCTAGGTAAACAAAAGCCCATTTTTGTAAGGGAAACTGTGGTTACTTAAAGTCTTATTTTGGAAGTAAGGCCAAGATTAGAATCCAAAAGATTAAATCTAATCCAAAAGATTAGAATCAAAAGAATAAAAGAGAAATATTTTGGGTACTGAAACTGTAAATGTGATCTGAACATGAATCACCCATTTCCATGGTGTTTGGAGCACCGTGTTCTATGCAAATGCCCCCAAATCAAAGAAAAATGAAAATTTAAAGGGCTTAGTTCAACTTCCAACAAATCCACAGAACTTCAATCATTAGCAGCCAACTGTACTATAGTCAGAACTATAGAAATATTACAGGATATTAATGCTGATGTTATTAGAATGTTTGCAGGAAGTGAAAGTAGGAAAATGCACATCTGCCCAATACTGGAAGAGCCAAAACTTTTCCTTCTTAAAATCATAGAAACCTTGTCACTTTTTAGCCAGTGGAGGAATAAGCAAGTAATAACCATGTATAGGCTCCCACTGCGTGGAGGACGTAGTGTCTGTTAATGTCTTATAATCCTTACAACTTTCTGAAGCCAGTGCTTTAATTAAACCCACTTTGCAGATGGTAACGGAGGCTCGTGGAGGCTCCACAGCTCTGCCCCAGGTCTGCCTCCCCGCCGCCCTGACCTTGGGCTCTGCTACCTGGAGCTGTACTTCCCTTGCTCAGCTTTCATACTTGTGGAAGCACAAGTGGGTTGATGGACTTTTGAAAAATATCCCTCCATTCTTCCTAGTGAATTGGTTGGTCTTACTGCCATGGCCACCCAACTTCCTGTGGGTGTTCTCCTATCTCTAAGGAGGCCCTGAGGAATGTGCCTCAGGGCCTCATCTATGCAGGGGAAATAACAGCATGACCTATCTTAAGAGCCCTTGGCTCATCATCATTTTGCTCTGACACACCCAGTGAGAGCTGCACCCTTATCTCGCTAGGGATTTGCCTTAGCCCTAAGTGTGGGGCTGCATCGTGTTAGAACAGGCTTGGAGCTGAGGTAGGGGTGAAGAAACAGAGGAGGTAGGCCCCTTGCTCTCCCACTGTAAAATAGTAATAATAATTGGTGTTGATGATGTTCACATGCATTGCTGAGCTTGAACAATGGAAAACACAGTGACTAGGGAATCAGTAAATCCTGGTAGGGCAGAGAGGATAAAACGATGAACTCTCCAGAGTCTTTGGTTCTCTGGGACAGAAAATGCTGGCTGTCCTAGGCCTGGAGAAATGGGGCATCTGGAACGGTGAAGGCCAAGCAGTGAAGGACCCGGCCTGAAAATGCACAATTGCAGCATAGCACCCAAGGCTTAAGGGAACTTCTCGTGCATCTCTCACCCCAAGGCATGTCTGTTACCCACAAGCACCACTGGCCCAGCTTCACCCCCTCCTCTAAGAGCCACTTGCACGTTCCCCAGACGCATTAGTTGCCTCTGCAACAATAACTCCCTCCCAACGACTTCCACAGTGCCTGCTGAATGGGGCCTAGAGGAAGAAGAACCATGCGACCAGAGTTCCCTGAGCATAAACGCATTATACATCTCACAGGAGTGGATGCTTATAACAGTGGCTCAGATGAGATGTCTGTGTTTGACAGGCTCACAGGTTCCTGGCTCAGTAGGTAGAGTACGCACAACCCCGACACTGGGTGTAGAAATCACTTAAAAAAATTTGGGTGGAAGGGGGGTCGCCTGGGTGGCTCAGTTGGTTAAGCATCTGCCTTCAGCTCGGGTCCTGGTCCTGGGGTCCTGGGATGGAGCCCCCTCGGGCTTCCTGCACAGTGCGAAGTCTGCTTCCCCCTTCCCCCTATGATCTCTTTTGCTTTCAGTCTCTCAAGTCAATAAAAAATCTTAAAACAATTTTTTTAATTAAAAAAAAGAAGCTCACAGGTAAATGAACTACTCTTTTCTATCATGTTAGGCTTTGCTTTCTCAAAACGTTTGAGACTCACCACCTCTATTGTCCTTCTAGAAATTGCTGTTTGCATATGAATCACTTAGGGAGTTGGTCAACTGCAGATTCTGATTCTGGGGGTCTGGGGCAGAGGTCAAGTTTCTGCATTTCTAACAGGCCCCCAGGTGATACTGATACTGCCAGTCCACACACCCCACATGTTGAGTAAGAAGGCTCAGTCTATGCCCTAAATATCTCCTAATCTTGTCCCATTTCAAATGTGACTGTGAATGGTAAAAGGTTTACAGTACTTGGGGGACTGTTCCTCTCTGATCACAAGCTTCTTGAGGACAAGGCCCGTCTCCTCCTCCTTTTTAAATTCTGCACAGCAGGTGCTCTATAAATATAGTTGACTGGCAGACTGTTCCTACCCACACAAAAGCCCCTTCTCCTTGCTGCCAAGAAATCAAGACCCATCCACTGGCACTCCAAAGGCAGCTTTCTTCATCCGCATTACCCACAGGGAACACTATGTCTCCCATTGGCGACCCTTCTGCTGGCTGGACGCTGAGAGGCACTTATCCAACCCCACCATTTCTTAACAAGGGCAGGAGAGCAACTAGGCTAGAGTTTTGGCCCTCAGTGCCGATACACCACTGGCCTTTCTAAGGAATTCCCCCTTTCAAAATCTGGGCTGCATTTCTTAGCAAATAACTCTCCATCAGCCATGCCAACTCCACTGTCAACAAGCTTAGCCCTGTCCAAACCATCAGGAGGCACCAGGCCTTGGGAAGCTCTCCAAATCTTTAGATTTAGAGTAAAAGGCGATTTACTGAGGAGAGACTCTGCTATACTTCGGCTTCTTCCAAAACCCAAAGGCAAATTTTGTAGGACGTTTCTGCCAGGTGAATAAAGTCAGATTTTTGTCTCCCTCTTCCGTCCTCCCCCATTGTTGTCTTGATTAGGAAACACACAGAAAGGATGGACCAAAGATATATAAGTTGCTGTGCTAAGCCTCTTTTTAGTAAAAAGAAGAAGCTCAGAAATGCAGAAAGTAATAAGCCCAAGGAAATATTTTTATGGACAACATAAAAACTAGCTAGATTCTGAACCAGCAAATAAAGCTACCCCTTTCCTCATTAGGCAAGGACGGGTGTTCTTTGATCCTTTCTGGTTCACAGAGATAGACTTTCTCTCCCTCTGCGACACTGAAATGCATTCAAAGGGCTTGATCTATTTCTGGTGGATTTTTCCTATGAGCACCTACTGTAAAAAGCACAGGTATGCCACCAATGGCATGCCTGCACAGCGAGTGCCAGGGCCTCTAACTGACGGGCACTGGTGGCAACTAGTAAACAGACAGCCCATAGGTGACCTCTGTGCTCTGCTGGAAGACCAAGGACCCAGTAGCTCCATACATGGTTTGGCTTTCCCCTCTGCAGTCTGAACCTATTTTCCATGATCAAGTGCTCCATGGTCAGTGATTGAAGGGGGAAAGAAGCCTTTGGTCTTAGGAGGCATTATTAGCCTGCCTCTCTCTATGTATGGGTCTCCACACCAAAATGACAAAAATGTCCCAGCTCTCTGCTTCCCATGGGCCCACTAGCTCATAGAACACACTGTTTGACTTACTTAAAAATACTCTATGGGCTCTCAGATGCAATGCAATCTAGCCTCTTGCTAGTATGGAGAGCATAATTACAACACGTGAATATGCTGTCTAGGATGGAAAAGACAGGAAGAACACAGAATAACAGTGGTTGTCACTGAGTGGTAAGATCATAGGTATTTTTTTGTGTGGCTTTCTTTTTGTGACTTTTTTGGATAAAATAAATGTGCTAAAGCCATCCTTTGGTAATTTGGTGTGCAGAAGACTGTTAGGTTATTCCTATTATTTATTCTCAAAAGCACACTCTAGGTTTGAACAGTCTACGTGAGTGCTTTATAGACTGTAAACATTGTGGTGATTGAGGCGCTATCTGGCCAACTCCTATTTTTGTCACTTTTGGTAATGTAGCAAATTATCTTTCTTTTTAGGTTCAATAAGCTAAACACTGTCTGGCATATACACTGTTGATAGTGAGGTTTGGCTCTGGTGCATGATGCAGCCTAGACCTCATATGCCCAGCAAAATGGAAACTGCTTTAATAGAAAATATTATTTGCATGGAGGTGTTAATAATGCTTAGAGAAGTTTTGGTTAAACGAACTATAAGTGTCACAAAAAAATATCAGCAAACACAATGACAGTGCATTTGTGCAGGTTGTATTCCTTATGTATCGGAATGTAGATTTTGAGCATAAATTAATGTTTAAATGAACATTTTCACAGTTAAGTTGTCTTCTATTTTATTCATCATGGGCTATGGATGTGGATATCTTATACTTTGGGATTTAGGAAATTAGACATTTTTTTTTGAAGGCAATTTTTTACTGATTTATAATAGTGATTCTTCAACTATGGTCTGAGATTCTCAAGAGCTCCTGAGGCTTTTCTGGGGAGCCTATAAGGTCAAAACTATTTTCATAATAATGTTAAGGCACTATTTGCCTTTTTCAGTCATATTCTCTCATAAATATGCAGAGGATATATAATGTGTGATGATGTCGACACTCCGACAGCTAATACAACGTGCACTGTGTATTTTGTATGTTTTAAACATTTATCAATTTTAATTCTTAGTATAGTAAATATTGACAGATATAGTGTGTGTAAACAGACACTTTTTAGTTTCTCAATAATTACTAAGTGCCAATGTATCTGAGACCAAAAAGTTTGAGAAACATTTAGAATTTACGGTAAACCTTCTTAAAAAAATATTTTGTGTACATGAACTTTATTTTTTTAATTTTTTTAATTTTTTTTAATTTTTATTGATTTATGATAGTCACAGAGAGAGAGAGACAGAGAGACAGAGAGGCAAAGACACAGGCAGAGGGAGAAGCAGGCTCCATGCACCGGGAGCCCGACGTGGGATTCAATCCCGGGTCTCCAGGATTGCACCCTGGGCCAAAGGCAGGCGCCAAACCGCTGTGCCACCCAGGGATCCCTGTACATGAACTTTAAAAAAAAAAAAAAAAACTCTCGTCATATGTCTCATTTAGGAAAACTCTTTAGCCTTGGTTAATAAAATGAACGAGGCAGTCAAAACAAAAGCCATAAATTGGTTTGGTGGGCTGAAATAGAACTTACTCTCCTGTGTGTATAATAAGAGAGACGAGAGGACACTGAGGCCTAGTATCACCTCCCCTGCTCAGAATTCAGCTCTCTAGCAACCTCACTTGTCCAGATAACAGCTGCTTACCATCCAACTTAAAAGGGTCTCCAAAATGAAAAATGGATTTGTGTCAAGCTCCTCAAGCCCCGTGCACTAAGAGTGCAAGTGCTCTACTCACAAGAGAGCCCACCTGGGTCCTCAGCCAGCCTGGGGACTGGGACCAGGGTGAGGCAAGCCTGGGCCAGATTCAAGGTAGCTCTCTCTCACAAGTGCCAGCAGCACCTGAGGGTGAGTGCTTCCTTAAACACGGGGCTTCTAAACGCTTCATCAAGTAGGCCCACGCAGGGGTGTGCAGGACCTGGCCTGGGGTCCACAGCAAATAACAGAAAAGAGAGGGCACCTGCAAGTACTGGCCAACAAAAATAATGAGAGAAGACAGCAGACTTGTAGCAAGGGGTGAAACAGGAGAGCTGTGGAAAACTGGACACAAGTTCAAAACACAAATAACATGAACCCATTTAATACAAAAGCAGATAATTTGGGCTCTCAGGATGTCACGTGGAACTCGAACAGACATTTATCATTCAAGGCAAAGTTAAGTTAAATGCAACAGTCCTTTGTTTCTAAAAGCCAGGAGTAACAGGTTACATTTTTCGGTATGCTTCTTTCCAAATTGGTAGAAATAATAAGGCTCAAGAGCAAAATAAATTCATCGCTATCCAAGAAAACCAGCTGTTTCAGACGCTTCAGTCAATTAAATCCATTTTCATTTACTGTGGTGGAATATTGCCAGACTGTATTTGAAGGTTCTGAAGAGATGAAGTCTAACTGTGCATCGAGGATGCAAATTTTCAATGACTCATTATTCAGCTTGATGGAATTTCCCTGAACCCACAGGACTTTTCCCCCCTTCTAGTCAAATTGTTCTGATGTTTTTCTAACTGCACATGTTTCAACTTCCAGATGTTATTTCACACAGGAAGAGGATTAAAGTAGGGTTGGTATTGCACAGCAACAGGGAGCTTCTCACCGTTCACACAGGGCTGGGTGAAAATAAGGTCTTTCACTAAGATCTGATGAATTGTCTCTTTGCATGATTCTTACTGTATTTTGAAGTAAGAATCAAATGGGGGTTGGAGTGGCATAGACAGGGGTGTTGGTGTAGGGAAAATCTTTACTCAAACTGTAGAAGTTTAAAATTTTAGTGCAGGTCACAAGGAAAAAGCAGGTCACAAGTGAAAGTGATTCAAATTGTTAACAATCTCCCCTTTTAGTCTCTTATTATGTCTTTCCCGGGGCGGGGCGGGGCGGGGGTTGGGGGTCTATTCCTGGGCAGACCATCACCACGATCATACTGCTTTTATGTGGTTATGTGGTTATCAGATAAGTCCCCTAAAGGCCTTGCCCCAAGGCATTGCTGGGCCTCACATTGGGTGACTTTTAAAAATAGAGGAAGGACAGGCCTGCTGCCAGGTGGGGTCATAAAAATAAATTCCGCAGCAGTAAATGCAGTGGCACTTAGTCAATCATATCCATATGTGGTCATGGAGAGTTCTTGATGTGAATATCGCAGAAATACTCAGACCTGAGGAAAGACCCCCACCTGCTAAAAGCACCCCTGGTGGGGAGAGAAATCTTAATGTTCCATAAACCCAAGCCTTTCAACCTTTGGTGGTGGATATAGTTACACGTTCAACTGTGCAGGGTGACTCTTTCATCTGAGTGGGAAAAGGCTATGTTCCCACCATGGAACAGTGAAGAAACAACTAGTTATCTTCATCTGTTTAACAACTGGAGACCCTGGACATGACTTATTTCAATGGGAATACAACAGAGGCCCTGCAGCATAGACCTCTTATTTGATCTGGGCTTCTGTGGGTGAAAGCTAAGATGATTTACAAGTAAAAAAGGAAATATTCATGATGGCTAGGATAGCAACAGCAACTCTTTGGGGATGTATTATAAATATTAATAATACTTATTAAATAAATATTGAGAGGAACAGGGGTTGTTATGTACCTTACAGGAGTTGTTACATGTAGGTGGAAATGCCCTCAAGGTTTACGTTAAGGGGGAAGGCATTTAGCACCTTATACTGCATTCTGAGTTCGCTGTTTTAGGAGGAAGATATGTAAGTTCTTATGTGCTAGGTCTTGTTCTGAGCTTTTTTACATTATTTATCTTATTTCCTTGGAACAAACACCTAATGGGTTAAGTAATATTATTATTCACATTTCACAGAGGAGGAAGCCAAAGCATACTGAGTGTGACTAACTCAATAGATGGTGCAGCTAGAATTGGAATAGTCTAGAATGTTCTATGAATAGTACATTTTGTTCATGTCACTGCATTTAATAATGAATATTAGTTAATATGCATAATGAAAAAGCCAAAGTGCATACTATACGCAGAACAACTCTAAAGTCTAAAGACATCTAACTTTAAAAACTGAAAAATTAAAATGAAGAATTATATGAATAGGTGATTTTTTAGTTATAAGGAGAGCATTCCATTGCAAGATTTATAAAATTTTGTTAAATGCAAAAGCTTTTATCTGATACAAGCAAAGAATGCCTGAGGAGTTTTTTGTTTTGTTTGTTTTGTTTTGTTTTTTTTCATGAGAGATGCAGAGAGAAAAAGAGGCAGAGTGTACACAGGCAGAGGGAGAAGCAGGATCCATGCAGGGAGCCCGATGCAGGACTCGATCCTGGGTCACCAGGATCACACCCTGGGCTGAAGGCGGCGCTAAACTGCTGAGCTACCCAGGGATCCCGCCTAAGGAGTTTAAAAAGAGATTTGATACTATTTAGAGGGAGAATTGAATGATTTTGGGGAGAAAAAAACATTTTCTAGCCTAGATTCTTGTAAATCTACAGTATAGTTCAGAAAAATGAATAAAACAAAATTATAAGATCTAACATCTGACATATTATTAAACATAACTTTAGGTGTTGTATGGATGTGCCAAATTGGTGCCTAAAAAGATTCTTAAGGGAGTGTAAAAGGGCAAAAGACTTATCAGAGTGGATTTCGGACTTGAAAGGCATAATGAAAGTCAAATTACAGTTAGCTTTTTATGAACTCATTTAGAGAGAAATAAGCATGAGATTACATGATCTTCATTTGCCAAACTGACCACTTCACGTCCCAGTCTGATGGAATCTAAAGCTCTACTCCGTAAATGCATAAATAATGCATTGCCCATAACATAGGAATGGAAAACCCATAAATAATCCGCCCCGTGAAGGGGAACATCCTGAAATTCGGCTTGTCTGTTGGTGCAGCTATCCAAAATGAACTCTTAACTCTTTTGGAAGTTAAAACGGGGCCCAGCCGCGCAGAGGACAGCAGACAGCATCATCTCTTTGACAGTTAGAGGCTGTCTTTACTACAAGTTGTGGGGACCGAAGCCCCATTCTCTCTGGTTATGAGACAGTTTGCATACTTAGAGGAAGCTGAGTGATCAAGTCTTTTGCACAGTTTCATATTCCTTAATCACTACACTTTCTGATTTGAGGAAACTGCTCTTGAGTAAGCAATGGCTAGTTCATGATTACCCTGTCAATCCACAACTGCCTTTCTGCATATTTGGGGGGTTTTCCTCAGGTATAATAGGTTGGACCAACAAAGACTCCAGAAAAGACATCTGTTCCTGTCAAGAACTGACAGGGAATGAAAACAAAGAAAGAAGACATGGCCATATCCCCTCAGGTACACACATAAAATAAGAACTTTCTGCTTATTTTTTATTGCTAGAGCTTTCTTTAATCTTGTTCTTTATTACCTAACACACCCAAGTATGTCTAGAGATGAGGTTTAGAATTACCAGAAGTCATAGGCTGCCAAGAGTATTTTCTGTCTCTTAACATAGGTTTCAAGACTAATTAAGGAGGAGTGCAGATAAAAATAGTAATTATTAACAATAATAAAAATTCTTTTCTTTGTGTGCATAAAGAGCCTACGAGTAAATTTTGGAGAAAATAATTATAGAAATTTCAGCAAAAATAACAAAAATGCTTTCTGGGACAGTAAAAACCACAGTACTGATTTTCTTTCATGGCAGTTTCATCCCACAACTCTCTAACATTTTTAAAAAGGGACATATTTACTTACAAAGGTATTGCAGAAGCCTTGTTTTCATATCTGCTCAGGTTTTGCTCAGGTTTATTTTAGCATTATGCCCATGCATTTCTTTTTTTTTTTTTCTTTTTTTCAGATTTTACTTATTTATTGATTAAAGACCCAGAGAGAGAGGCAGAAACACAGGCAGAGGGAAAAGCAGGCTCCCTGCAGGGAGCCCAGGGCAGGACTCAATCCCAGGACCCCAGGATCACTCCCTGAGCCAAAGGAGATGCTCAGCCGCTGAGCCACCCAGGCGCCCCTGCCCATGCATTTCTTAAAAGTGACTTTAGCCAGGGTGGTTTCTTCAGCATTTATGTGAGATTCGGGGATCCTTTGAAATTGCTATAAGTAAGGAACATGTGACTTGTGTGCCCATAAGGGGCCTAAAATAAAATGTTTCAAGGCCATGTCTCTCGTCCAAAATACAGGGAATCATTGAGGGAACAGAGGCTTGTGAGTACTCTCCTTTTTCCATTCTTTTGGGTCCCTCAGAGTCGCCTAAGAGCCCAGCCTTTTCCTTTGTTCACTTCAGGACCTGCTTTACCACTGACTTTGCTGTGCTTTGACAGGCCTGGGGAAGACTTCTTCAGATTTACTGGATGAGGAGCAAGGATACAACTTGTTTTTCCAAAGTTTTTTTTAAAGCGATATATTTAGGGCGCTTGAGAGGAAAGAATTGGCCAGTCCTTTATTTATCTTCCTAACAGGTGCAGCCCGGGCAGTCATAAAAGCAGGCTACTGAAAAAGAATGATTTTGCCAAGTATTAAGCCTCTGTGGTGTGCATTTGCCCCAGAGTATTCCTTCTTGCAGCAGAGAGCTCAGATCTATACCACCTATCTCCTGTACAGCATGGCAGAGGGTTTTTGGGGGGTGGGGGGAGGAATTATCATGGCATTCATTCAGACAACTTCTTTATTCCTCATCCAAATCTACAACTTGGCCTAAATGAACCATTTCAAATTTGGAGGAAACCAACTGCCCTTGATAAAATAGCTCCTCCCTCTTTCCCATTCTTTCCCTTACTTCCTACAAATTAACTAGTCCTCAATTTGAACAAAATGTAATATTCGACATGTAAGATGACATTTCCCCAAACAAATTCATTTTGGTGTTTGAAATCGGCTATCCAGTCTCATGTAGGTAGAACCTGAAGGTCAAGGAATGAATCTGAGAGGGAGGTTTGCCATCACTAGGCACCTTTTCTGATGATGACTAAGCCTTGGACGATGCCTAGAAATGAGCAAGAGGTAATGAATCCTCATCTACGTTCAAGATAGGTTGGGGCAGAAGTTTAAAATGGGATGAAATCTCTTGGGACCAAGAAAGAAAGATAAAGTAAAGGAAAAACTCCTATGGACTGAAAGAAAAGTCTTTTCCCATTACCATGTTCCTATCTATTCCTACTGGAAAAGGCCAAGATAGTTTTGGCAGATAGATCTTGTATGTTGATATAACATAAGGGTCTGTAGCAATAAGGCCATATCTTTGATTCCGGAAGCTATCAGAATGGTCTCTTATGGCTGTGGTCACAAATAAACCTATGTTTTGTCATATGTTTGAGTTTTCAAGAAGAGATCTTACATGGAAGAAGACAAGGTAACAGTGTTTCTCCCAAGGTTTTATGGATCACACCAAGTGCCAAGGAGGACTTTTGCCTCTTTCCTATGAGTTAAGCACATGAAATATACTAGGGCCTGATACATCACATAACAAAAACTGAAATTCCTGTTAAGGTCTCAACCTGGTATGTTAGAAGATAATTTTTCCAGGTCCTGTAGATGCTGACACTTAATAATTGTCTAAGTATCTTAAAGAACCAGATTTTGATTACCTACTGCAGAGATAGAATTCTGAGGAAATAACTCTCATAGGTTTAAAAGCCATTCATTGTATTTTTAAACTATTAGAGATACTGTGACAGAAGAATCTTCTAATTTCTAATTAGAAATTTCCTAATTTCATGTTGATAAAAATCACTCTTTGATAGGAAAAGAGAAATTTGTAGTGAAAGGTAATTCCTTTACATAGTAGAACCCAGAGGCAATGAACCATGAGTGCTTTTAGAACAGACACTATGCTGTATAGATCTCTGAAATCCCAGAGACTAGCTTACAGTAAGAGCTCAATTAACAGTTGATATGCGAATACATGTACCAATAAAGCATTCTGGGAGATTCCTACAAACCTGAAACTTCCGTCCACATCCTGTTGCTATTTGATTAGAATAACTTAATTTCACTAGGGCCTCGGGCTCTGCATGAAGCCTGAGGGTAAGATAGGCCTTTTATTTGGAACTGACAGCACACATACTATAGTTCTCTGATGAATAAATATACAATTGATGAAGGTGGAGAGGAGGGCAATGAGAAGTAGTTACTCCTTAAATGTAAGCTTTCCTTCTCCAAAAGGGGTTACTGAGCCATACAGAATATTCTCAATCATCTAAATCAGGACTGTTGACTAGCTACTTCTATTAGACTTCCTCCTGAAGGTCCAAAGTTTCTCTACCTCTTTTTTTTTTTAATTTTTATTTATTTATGATAGTCACAGAGAGAGAGAGAGAGAGGCAGAGACACAGGCAGAGGGAGAAGCAGGCTCCATGCACTGGGAGCCCGATGTGGGATTCGATCCCGGATCTCCGGGATCACGCCCTGGGCCAAAGGCAGGCGCCAAACCGCTGCGCCACCCAGGGATCCTCTCTACCTCTTTAGAAGATTTTAGTTCTCCCAAGACACAACAGGAAGCTACCAGAATTTGGCCACTGTAGGTTGGGAGGCAGTTAAGAGAGACATCTTTTACAACTTCAGGTGCTGAAAGCTCAGCCTCTTTTGAGGACTTGCCAGGTGCTCCTGGATGCTAGGTCCATGTACCCTATCAAGATTCACAGCGAGTGGTCATGTCCTTCCTGGGCATGCTTCTCCCAGCTGGACAGGAGATGTAAGGACATCTAGGGGGACTAGAGGAACCTGTCCCCTGGGAGTGCTCCTGCCTGTGGTTTAAAATGACTCTGGCCGGGCGCGGTGGCGCGCGCCTGTAGTCCCAGCTACTCGGGAGGCTGAGGCAGGAGGATCGCTTGAGCCCAGGAGTTCTGGGCTGCAGTGCGCTATGCCGATCGGGTGTCCGCACTAAGTTCGGCATCAATATGGTGACCTCCCGGGAGCGGGGGACCACCAGGTTGCCTAAGGAGGGGTGAACCGGCCCAGGTCGGAAACGGAGCAGGTCAAAACTCCCGTGCTGATCAGTAGTGGGATCGCGCCTGTGAATAGCCACTGCACTCCAGCCTGGGCAACATAGCGAGACCCCGTCTCTTTTGTTGAGGCCAAAAAAAAAAAATAAATAAAATAAAATAAAATAAAATAAAATGACTCTGAAGAATTGGTTTGGTGGCATATTTTATTCTTGAGGCTATCTTCCAGAAGGATGCTTTTATGGAACAAAACCAACCCCAGTGAAAATGAAATCAGTAAGGATCAGGGTCATTCCTGAATTGCCATGCTCCTTACTCTTTAATGGAAACAATATTAAAATACAGTGATTTCACCAGGAAAATGGTGTAAGGTGCAGTTCCTTTAAGAATCAGTTCTTCTGGCAAGGAAACAAAAAATTCCTGTACTTCCTCAAAGAACTTTAAATATATCAGTAACCCTCTTTTTATCCCCACTCCCCACCATCCAAATTTAAACTAACCAAAGAATTTATGAATATACAATTACTGTCTGGGGTGGGGGGACTCCTACACAGAATATCAACAGTGCTTTTATAGCAAAAAATGATCATGGGGACTTTGGCATCTGTATTGACTTATTCAAAAAGAAAAAATAAAAATAATTTTTTTGGGGGTAGGGATACTGAAGTTAAAGATCTTCTTCTAAAATATCATTATCTCTAAAAGCAATGTGGGTCAGATTGAGTTGTCAGACCAAGGGTAAAACTTTATCATATCTAGCAACCAGAATAATTTAATTAGCTTTATAGGCTCGCCATCTGTCATCTTATTTATTAGTTTTTCAGCTTGTCATTTTCAATTGAGCGTTAAAATAACCCATGCAAATTCACCCACTAAACACAAGATAATTAAAACAATATTCTGTCCTTAAGTCGGGAAACACAGAATGCATTTCATCCAAATAAACCTTGAAGAGGCTAGTCAAGTGACAGATCAAATAAAAAGGACACTTAATACACATGTAAATCATTTGCATTACAAATAAGACACTTTAGCAGGGGTTGGACTCACTGCCTGATAGTTGGGATTAAGTTCCCATATTAATGCATGCATTTGGTGTGGTTATTTCGGGTGGAAGACTTCATCCATCAATGCTCTCCACCACTAAGTAAAGCCAACCTGTAAACTGATCACTACAGCCTGTCAACACTGGTTACTTAATTACATGAAGAAAATATATCTCATAAACTTTAGATAATTTGCTAGTATTTCAACATTAGGCGCAATTTCTAGCATCTTTTTCAAAGTTCTTTAAAACAATGGTTAAAAGCAGTTTTAAGAATTAAAATGGAAAATACTAAATACTATTTTTATGCTTCCTGGTCATCTTTTTTTTTTTTTTTTTTTTTGCTTTTACTTGCAGAAATCAAAAGTAAAGATTCAGTTAGCATTGATGAAGACTAATATGAATGAAATAATATCTTAAAAAGATATTTCCATTAAAAATTAAATTCAATGTACTTGTGCTGTTACTTTGTGTTTCTCCTTAGTGATGCAGTAATTTCTAAATCCAATTTATGTATGCTACTAATTAGTAGTTTTTAAGAGTTGATATCTTCATAGAAAGAAGAAACTGTTTATTGGAGGAAGCATTTCTTCTGATGAAGAACATTGTCATATTTCTAGTGTGATTTTTTTAAAAGCCTATATATTATGAATATGTCTGCAACAAAAATCATTAAAGAACACAATCCAGCAGTGATAGTCAAAGACATTCTTTTAGTTGTCTGACCTTTTTTTTTGCATGCAAGAATTTAGTGACATAATAAATAATGAAGTTTAAAACGCACCGATAAAAACCAAAAAATACCTGCATCTGTATCTCTGTATATTTGAAATACCTTCCCATGAAAAAAATAGAGTAAATCAGGAAATACTGTCATAAATTCTTTTTTGAAACCTTGATCAAATTTATTAACTAAGAAAGCACTGCAAGCTCCTCCCACCACCCCCGAATCACAAATACCTGGTGAAAAATTTGTGACCGAATCCAAGAAAATATGCCTGAAAATGCAACCTATTCATCATAAGCAATCAACCATCTTTAAGTAACACTCTGAGGATCCCTGGCAACCGAATGATAAAAGTATAATTTGATCATTGTAGTCAGTACCCCTTCATCAGCCATCTGTACCAGGTATCTTTCCATGGTCACACTCTTCCTATACTTTCCGTCTGGCCTGTTTATTCTCAAGGACCTTTCCTGAAATCAGTGATTCCGTTACCTCAGTCTGCTTAAGAGGTCAGCATACTTTATTGAAAAGTACAACAAAGAGATTTAGGGATGAGTCTTACCCTCCTTCTTGGTGGGTTCTGGCATGACCACAGTAAAGTGTTAGCCTCCGAAGAGTGTCTTCCCCTCCGACAGCAGTTGGCTGAGACCCCAGGAGCGGCAGAGAGGATGCAGGTCGGCGGCGCGACAAGCAGCTGGGGCCGAGTGCAGGGCTTTTATCCGCGGCGGCCCCGCCCTCCCCCGGCCCCAGGATGCTGGCACTTGCCGCCGAGGACCTCTCCCGCCTCCGCGGCTCACCCTGCTCTCTCGCCCACGGGGAGGAATCTCCTGTGCATCTCATGTGGCTCTGAGAGCACCTCTAACTTTCTAAATTCAGCTGCAGCTTCGTGTGTCTTCTTACTTTTCTCCTTCTGCCCGACACGGGCATGTGTCCACTCAGGAGTGCTAGTTGGACGGTCAAAAACTAAGTTAAAAATCATTATATGCTAATCCAACGTACACCTTGGTTTCCACTAAGATTACAAGGGAAAAACAATTTCCGTTTTCAGAGGACAATTCTGTGCTCCCATTAGCTTTGCGTATTCATCCGTTCTTGATTATTGGTGTTAGTTTTCTTTTTCTTTTTCTTTTTCTTTTTTACTTATTTAAGAGAGGGAGCAGAGACAGAGAAAGCAGAGAGAGAGAGAGAGAGCACACAAGTTGGGAGGAGGGGCACGGGGAGAAGGAGAAGCGGTTCCCTGTGGAGTCTCCATCCTGGGACCCCCAGGCTCATGACCTGAGCTGAAGGCAGACATTTAACCAACTGAGCCACCCAGATGCCCTGGTTTTAATTTTCTTTCCCATTTTTATTAATATGTTAATATTAATGTGTCACACCAAATTTCTTTAAAAAAAAAAACATTTTATTTGTTTTTTTGAGAGAGAGAGAGCACAAGCAGGGGAGGGGCAGAGGGACAAGCAAACCCTGCTGAGTGGAGAGCCCCACTTGGGACCCTGAGATCATGACCTGAGCTGAAGTCAGATGCTGAGACACTTAACCTACTGAGCCCCTTCGGGCCACATTTCTATCCTGAAGAACCTGTCTCATTTTCTTTAAGTTTCTGTTGAGTAATACTGAGCGTCTACCTTTTTTCAAGAAATGTCCTTTGAAAAAATTACAGGGCATAAAGAAGAATGAAGGAATGATACACACTGCAACTTGGGTGAAGCTCAAGAGCAATACGCTAAGTGAGAGGAGCCGGGGCCAAAGACCACAGTGCACAATTCCACTAGTGTGAAATGTCCATGTAGGCAAATGTATAGAGTCAGAAAGTCACTTAGTGGTGGCCAGGGGCAGAAGGGGGCTGGAGTTGGGAGTCAGTGCTCATGGGTATGGAGTTTCTTTGGGGGATGATGAAAATGTGTCCTAGGATTAGGTAATGGTTATGGTTATACAACTTTGTGAATATATTAAGAATGACAGAATTATATGCTTAAACATACATGAGCCCTGAGAAAAGACAGTCAGATATACCAGTAGCCATCGTCTTGCTTCAGGATGGCAAACACACAAACAAACGTAACCTTGCATATTGGCAGACTGTATCAGATTTGGCCACTTTCTCCCAAAACTCTCATGGAATTGACAAAGAAATATGAACCACCATGTGGTCAAACTAAAAAAGACATCTTGCTTGCTTTGTCTACACCCATGACACTGCAAAGACCAGGATGAAATTTAGTTTCTGTGTCAAGACGACTGTTCATGTATCTTTTATGAGTATGTGTTTTCGAGATTATTTTCAAGGGACTTTGATTGATTTGTACGAAACCAGCCACATTGTCTCATTTAATTTCCCTCGTGGCCAAGAGCACAGCTGGTCAGACTTAGCTCCACCAAAATCTGTGCCAAGCTACCTTTTCATATAAGGATGGAAATCTAACTTAGAACTTAATGGCATCATGCTTTAGCTATGTGGTGGGGAGAGGGAGGGAAGTCAGTTAAGAAGGTCAGTGAACATCTTCTACAGAGAAAGACTTTTTTGAACCACATAGGGAGGCACAGAACATTGTTTTGCTTTTTCAGATATTCCTTTGCTCTGAGACGCTAAACAGATAAATGTCAGCCAGAAAACATTTTGTCATATAAAGTTGGAAGTGCCTTGAAAGAAAGTGACTTTTTGTTGTTGTTGTTGTTGTTGTTGTTGTTTCCTGTGTCTACTATGAGAATATCAATTAAAAGAAGAAGCAATTAAAGAGGCTAGAATCTAAAGTCACACCCTCGGGTTCTGTTTTTCCACCTATCATTAACCAGCTGAGGTACTCTAAGAAGTCAAGTGGCCTTTCTAGACCTCGGTTTCCTTTTGTGTAGGAGGAGAGGCTGAAAAAAAAAAAATGACCTCTGAGTCCCCTCCTAGTTTTAACATCATGATTCTAGATGAGTAGTCCCTACAAAAGAATCTTTTTTTTTCTTCCCAGCATTCTCAGCACACTGTACACCACACATGTGATGGACATAAGGACAAAGTGTTCATGTTGCAGAAGAATGTCCATAGTGATGGGCAGATTTCACACATGCCATGTAAGAGGTGCCACGCCATCACTGGCTTCTGCAGAAAGCCCATTGGGTCTTTAATGCACTGATCATTTTACTGAAGTGGACACATGCCAGGAAATACTGCAACCCATGGAGAAAATAATTTTATGACCTGGAAAACTGTTTGGCAATATAGGACTTGATTAAAAAAAGACAAAAACTTATTGGAGGAATTGGAAGTATGGACAAATTCTGGGATAAATGGCTATGAAGTGTAGAAGATGGTTGAAGTAAGATCTAAATGTAAATAATAATCAGATATGTATACTTTTTCCAGGACTATATTGTTTTAGGAACACATAACCCTCATTCCAGATCTTCTATATCGATCTTGTAGGTTACAGACTTCATCTCCAACAACACTCTCAGGAAGTGGGGAAAAATGATCAACAGGGCTCTTTTTTTTTATTAAATACTTTTTTGAGCTTTTTCAGAGTTATATTTATTATTCAGTTATATTTGAATGATTATAGCAGTAATATAACAACAGTTATGTGAAGATAGAACTGTTTCTTGCTCACATAAAGCAAGTTCAAAAGTAACTAGTTTAGAGTCATCATAGTGGCTCCACAGTGTCATCAGGACTCCAACCTCCTTCTCCTTGCTCCACCATCCTCCAGGTAACTTCATGGCCTACTATGGCTGCTAGTGCTCTGGCCATTACATCCACCTTCCAAGCAGCAGAAAAAAAAAAAAAAAAGAAAGAAAAGAAAAGAAAAAAGGACTCACTTCCTCCATTTTAAGATTTTTTTGAAAAATAAATAAATAAAAAATAAAATAAAACAAAAAGATAAATAAATAAATAAATAAATACTTATTTGAAGTTCTACACGAAACATCTAATACATCCCATTGGCTAGAACTTGGTTATATGGCCATGTTTGGGTACCAAAAAAAGCTGGGAAGTGTAGTTCTTTTTAATTCTCAGTAGCAACAGACTTCTACTACTAAAAAGAATGACGAGAATAGATGTTGGGTAAACAAATATCAATCTCTGCCTTACTTTCCAAAACAAAAGCAATAGGGATCCCTGGGTGGTGCAGCGGTTTGGCGCCTGCCTTTGGCCCAGGGCGCGATCCTGGAGACCCGGGATCGAATCCCACGTCGGGCTCCCGGTGCATGGAGCCTGCTTCTCCCTCTGCCTGTGTCTCTGCCTCTCTCTCTCTCTCTCTCTCTGTGACTACCATAAATAAATAAATTAAAAAAAAAAAAAGCAATAATGTTCCCTTCCCTAAACAAAGAATACAGAGAAATATAAATATAAGCCCCTTCCTCTTTCCAACCTTATTCTCACTTCATGGTGTGAATTAACGTCTAAGTTCTCTTGCGTCTCAGAGGGCAAACTTATATATTCATATGCAGGGAGTTATTTATTTTTTATTTACATTGTCCTTCAACTTGTTTTTCCCATTTAACCTTCATACACGTGTGCATGCATATATATATATATATATATATATATATATACACACATATATGTGTGTCCGTGTGTGCATATATGTGTATGTGTGTGTGTGTGTGTATATATATATATATATATATATATATATATATATATATATATAACAAACTTAACCTTTTTTATAGCTGAATAATCCCTCATGGTATGGATGAGCCATATTGTGCCTTATTTTTTCAATTCACTTCCCTTTAGATGGACATTTAGGGTATTACCAGTGTTTTAGCACCACAATTAATACTGTAGTAAACATCACAGATAACCTTATATATTGATATTTTCAAATTAATAGGATAGATTCTTAATAGTGACCTCATAGTGCAGATGCATAGTTTGAATCTTAATGGATTTTTACTAGAATACTCTCCCAGAAGGTGGCCTGTGCAACAGGTCAGTCAGCAATATATAAGTCTGCCTGTTTCATATATCCTGGATGTTATCATTAAAAGAACAAAACCACATCAACTTAATGCTTGTTGACTTAATGTGTGAGATAATACTATTCATCATTTGAGTTTCCATGTTTCCAAAAGGTTAAGCCACATTTCATGTTTATTGATCTCTGTTTCTTTTTCTGTGAATTACTCTTTTCTAAATCCTTTAGTTTTTTTTATTATTTTTTATTTCTTTTTATTTATTTTTTTATTGGAGTTCAATTTGCCAACATTTAGCATAACACCCAGTGCTCATCCCGCCAAGTGCCCCCCTCAGTGCCCATCACCCAGTCACCCCAACCCCGCACCCACCTCCCTTTCCACTACCCCTTGTTCATTTCCCAGAGTTAGGTGTCTCTCATGTTTTGTCACCCTCACTGATATTTTCACTCATTTTAACTTCCAAAGAAAATTTTTGATTTTTTTAGCACTCTCTTCTGCTATCCACAGTGAACCCCTAGCAATATCTCTGATTTCTCCTTCAGGAAAGTTTTAAAGTTCCCTTCAATATGGGCCTTATATTCCCCCCCCCTTTTATATTGGAGTTTAATTTGCCAACATATAGCATAACACCCAGTGCTCATCCCATCAAGTGCCCTCCCTCAGTGTCTGTCACCCAGTCACCCCACCCCCTGCCCACCTCCCTTTCCACCACCTCTTGTTTGTTTCCCAGAGTTAGGAGTCTCTCATGCTCTGTCTCCCTTTCTGATATTTCCCACTCATTTTTTCTCCTTTCCCCTTTATTCCCTTTCACTATTTTTTATATTCCCCAAATGAATGATACCATATAATGTTTGTCCTTCTCCGATTGACTTATTTCACTCAGCATAATACCCTCCAGTTCCATCCACTTCAAAGCAAATGGTGGGTATTTGTCATTTCTAATGGCTGAGTAGTATTCCATTGTATACATAGACCACATCTTCTTTATCCATCATCTTTTGAAATGTTGGAGAGGATGTGGAGAAAGGGGAACACTCTTGCACTGTTGGTGGGGATGTGAACTGGTGCAGCCACTCTGGAAAACTGTGTGGAGGCTCCTCAAAGAGTTAAAAATAGATCTGCCCTATGACCCAGCAATTGCACTGTTGGGGATTTACCCCAAAGATACAGATGCAGTGAAATGCTGGGTCACCTTCACCCCAATGTTTATAGCAGCAATGTCCATAATCCTTTAGTTTTTGTTAATGATATGAACTCTGTAACATATGTTTCAAATAACTTTCCCTTTTTTGCCTTTTGATTTTTTGACCTTCTTTGCAATAACAAATTTTTTTAAGTTTATATTTATTCAAATCTATCAACTTTTCTTCTATGGCTTCTGGGTTTCCTGTTTTACTTAAAAAAAAAAAAAAAGTCTCTCCACTCAGGTTTATTCAAATACTCTTATAAATTTTCTTCAAGTATTTTTAAATGCTAAAATATTTTTTATTTTGTGAATTAGGGAACCTGAACTTGTTTGTGATCCCACCCCCCAGCTTAACAGGGCCTCTTGCCAGCACCATGTCATTGTTATTCTATTACTGACTTGAGATGTTACCTGGAGTTCCTGGGGGGCTCAGTCAGCTTGGCATCTGCCTTCGGCTCAGGTCATGATCTCAGGACTCTGGGACCCAGGCCTGTGTCGGGCTCCCCTCTCAGCAGGGAGCCTGCTCCTCCCTCCTGTGGTGCTCTCTCTCTCTCTCTCTCTCAAATAAATAAATAAAATCTTAAAAAAAATTTTTTTTTAATGAACCCATTCCTCCTCTGCCCAGCCCCCAGCAACCAGCAATACATTTTCTGTCCCTCTGGATTTACCTATTTTGTGAATATTTTATACGAATGGAAACTTACAGTGTGTGACCTTTTGTGTCCAGCATATTCTGTCTGGTATTGAGCCTAAACTCTGTCCCTTTCTGACAATAAATAATAATCAACTATGAATAAATAAATTAATTGGGAAAAAAGTATTTTCCACCTAAAAGATACATTTTCAAATATTATTTTGTGTGGAATAATCATTATCTAGTAATATCTTTTATGCTGCTTTACTCAATCGTGTATAAATAATACTTGTGAGAATAACTTAATTCCAAATACATTGTTAACACTGTAAGGCCTTGTGGTCACAGAAAAAAAATGTTTCAAAAAATTTCTATTTATATGACTTTTGAGGCAGAGAATATAAGATACAAAATTCTTTAAAACTTAAGACAGGGATTCCTGGGTGGCGCAGTGGTTTAGCGCCTGCCTTTGGCCCAGGGCGCGATCCTGGAGACCCGGGATCGAATCCCATATCGGGCTCCTGGTGCGTGGAGCCTGCTTCTCCCTCTGCCTATGTCTCCGCCTCTCTCTCTCTCTCTCTCTCTCTCTCTGTGACTATCATAAATAAATAAAAATTAAAAAAAAAACAAACTTAAGACAAAAAATATCATTAAATGGGAAAAGAATCTCTTAAGGTAAGTAGAACGAAGCTATTTACTCAAGGAGAAAGGGAATGATGTTAAATTTCCAATGGTTAAAGAGTTTATTTATATGTTTTGAATATAATATGGTAGGTGTTATAGTGCTCTGACATTTTTATCCCATGGAGATGCTTGAAATCATGAGGTTATAGTTTTATTTTTGTTTTCATGCCAGTTTTTACAGAAGGTTGGAAATGACATTCTTTGCAACCATTTAAGCTTAGGACAGAAAATTTTAAATAGCAGTTGAAAGGCATGCCTGGGTGGCTCAGTTGCTTAAGCCACTGACTCCCTTTTTTTTTTTTTTTTTTTTTAAGGAAGAGAAAGAGAAAGAGCACAGTGTGCACTGGGGAGGCACAGGGCAGGAGAGGGGGAGAGCACAGTGTGCACTGGGGAGGCACAGTGAGAGAGAGAGAGAGAGAGAGAGCACAGTGTGCACTGGGGAGGCACAGGGCAGGAGAGGGGGAGAGAGAACCCAAGTGGGCTCCATGCAGAGATGACTTGGGGCTCGATCTCACAACCATGAAATCATGACATGACCCCAAATCAAGAATCCAGACACTTAACCGACTGAGCCACCCAGGAGCTCCCAAGTGTCTGGCTCTTGATCTCAGTGGGGTCTTGATTCAGGGTCATGAGTTTAAGCCCTGCACTGGGCTCCACATTGGGTTGGAGCCTACTTAAAATTTTTTTCTAAAGAAAGCAATTTGAAAATCTATAAGGATCATCCAGAATTTTCTTTGATGGTGGCATTAGTTAACTCAGGTGTCCATAATAGAATATCATAGACTGGTGTCTTAAGCAACAGAGGTTTATTTTTCATGAGTCTGGAGGCTGGAAGTCTGAGATAAGAATACCAGCACAATCAGGTTCTGGTGAAGGCCCTCTGCCCTGCCTACCCATAGCCGCCATCTCTTTGTGTTCTCACATGGCAGCGAGAGACAGAGAGCAAGCTCTCTGGTGCCTCTTTTTTTTTTTTTTTTTTTAAGATTTACTTATTTTAATTTTAAAGACTGGAGAGGCACAGAGGGAGAGGAAATCTCAAGCAGACTCACCAGTGCAGAGACTTTGTGGGACTCGATCTCCCAGCCCTGAGAGCATGACCTGAGCCGACACCAAGAGTTGGACACTTAATCGGCTGAGCCACTCAGGAGGCCCTCTGGTGCCTCTTCTTATAAGGGCACAAATCCCATCATGAGGATCCCATCTTCACAATCTTATCTAAACCTGATTACCTGCCAAAGGCCCAATCTCCAAATGGCATCAATTTAGGCTTAAGGACGTAGCATCTAAATTTTGGAGGCATGCAATTCTGTTCATCGCAAAAGGTATGTGAACAAAATAACTTCAGGGCTTTGTTCATATTGCCTGTTTCAGAAGAGGGCAGTGGTCAGGAAGAAGGGGCCCCTAGATCTGAGTGGCAGGATACAGATACTGCTTCTCCCCCTGCTTTTCCTCTCTTTTTTTCCTGGGCCCTGGGGGTTTGGGGATGGGGGCTTTCCCCACGATTCTGCTCCCAGCCCTCTGCTCTCTCCGTACATTCTCTCCCTTGGTGAGCTAATCCCCTCTCACATTCTCAGTTATTACTGTGTGAATGCTTCCCAGAGCCCATCTCTGACCTTATTCCTGAGTTCCACTTCTGAACCTACAACATGCCTTGAATATTAAAAATTTAACCCATTAGAGATGTAATAATTACTAAAATTATTATATTTCCTTCTGTTTTCCCCTTTGCATATTTTATGGTATGTTCTGAGTTTTAACTAAGTCATGAAAAGCACAGGCCCAGTATCCAAAATGAGTTAAGACAAAATACAACAGAGAGCAGATTATCTAGTCATTTAAAATATGAAGCCTGACTGCACAGAATTATAAAGGACATTCTCGGGTCTATCAGTTCTCCCCATCCTAAACCGTCACCTCATTGTACGTGAAACCAGAAGGAACAAGTGGCAAAGGTGGTGAAGGCTTCGGGAATTTGTGAAATTTTAACAGAGTTTTGCAAAGCAATGTCTAAAGTGAATTTTATTTCTCTTTCATTCTGTGTGCATGTTTGAGTGTTAAGCTTGTTCTATGTGCCCTTGCAGCTACCAGGACAGTGATGTTTCCACCCACAACATTATAAATTGATATTATGAATAACTGATCTTTAAATGTAACCCACTAACGAACAGATGGTGATAAAATGGAAGATGCTCCCCCTCAAATACTCTATGGGAATCTATTCCATTTTTAAAAACTTTCTTGCACAAAATGTTCCTGTACTCATCATTCTTGAAATGAAAAAGAAAGAAACCTGCCTTCTTGACATTCCTTAGTGTGACTTTGAATTTCAGCTCACACCGAGTACAAGTTCATGCTGGAAGCCCTGCAAGCTATCAATAGAACTCTACTCACCCGCCTTATTTTAAAGCAGAAGCATGTTAAGCTCTCTAAGCCTCCTCTCATAAGACATACCCTTCATCTCCCAAATTAGTCCTGGTGCCTTTGCTGGACCCCTTCCAAGACTCAGATGTTCTTTTAAGCTTCATGTCCTACCACACACCATGCAGTAGACTATAAGCAGTGAGGGCTCCTTTGCCTCAAAATCTCCTTTAATTTATGAACCCTAACAATTTCCAGCCTCCATATCTCCTATCTCCTACTCTGTGCTTACGGTGCTTGTTGAAAACACAAAAAATCCTTCCTATGTTTGATGACTCTATATTATGTGTGCAATACATTTATTATTAGTAAGAAAGTAAAAACGAAGCAAAACAAAAAACAAATGTAACTCAGAGGTCCCTGACCTTGACCCATCATCACTTCCTATGAGCAGACCCTCCTTCTTACTATTTCTGGCAGCTGAAGCAGAATTCCTACCCTTCACAGTGGCTCCAAGGCTGACCCATTTTGGAAGGCTAAACTCAAAGACTTCCTCCACAGAGTCTTCTCTAATACTCCAGCTGGAAATTACCTCTGACTTCTCTGAGTACTTCATATACAGTCCTTGCATGGTAATGACAGTTTTGTTTACCTCATACTGTCCATATTTGTATGTCTTATGCTTAAGCCAGAGATTGCAACCTAGTAGCCTATGAGCTAAATCCAGTTTGCAGATAAATTTTACTTGGCCCACATACTTGTTTCATACAAATACACACACACACACACACACACACACACACACATATATCATGTAAAATTTGAATTTATAGGGATTCCCTGGGTAGCGCAGCGGTTTGGCACCTGCCTTTGGCTCAGGGTGTGATCCTGGAGACCCGGGATCGAATCCCACGTTGGGCTCCCGGTACATGGAGCCTGCTTCTCCCTCTGCCTGTGTCTCTGCCTCTCTCTCTCTCTCTCTCTCTCTGTGACTATCATAAATAATAAAAAAATTAAGATATTTTTAAAAAATATGAATTTATAGCTTCCCTTGGAAATATTTGGTCCAGTTAGAAACACTATGGTGGAGCCTGTGGGGGCCAGCCCATTTATTTCTTGGGACTTTTCAGTCATTTGTGTTACATGCCTTGTCCAGATGGGCATTTGAACTTGCAATACTTTGTCTAGACTATAGTATTCCTGAGGCAGGATCTTGTTTTAATCATATTTTCAGCTTACAGCAGACACTTAGTAATTTGCAGCTGAAAAAACTAAATGTATCTGGTCTGAGAAGCAAGTCTTTTTTTTTTTTTAAGTGACTTTGAGGTATGCCATTGGGATCCGACCAATTCTTCCCATCATAATGTTGTTGGAACTCCATCAGTAAGTATCTACTCACCTTCTACTATGTGTTGAAAACTTGGAGATACAAAATAAACAAGCAGCACCCCGCCTCATCACAGAGGGGACTGTTTGAGGTAACAAGCAATATACACATGGAATAACTTGTGAGCAAGAGATCATTGCAATTTCAAGGCCACACAGCCAAGCGTTAAATGGATGAGAGGCTGGAGCTAGACAGAATTGGGTCTAGATCTTGGCCCTGTACTTAGGCTCTTCTAATATTGAGCAAAGTATTTACCATCTTGGGCCTTAGTTTCCTCATCTTCTGCTGGCTGCCTTTCGAGAGCTAGGCTGGGATAATAAGAACATCTGCCTGTAGAGATGCAAGAGGATTAGACGAGTGAACACATGTGAAGTCCGAGGCACCATGTCTGGACCTGCTGGGTGTTCTACAGGTGGAGGGGTTATCACTGGCAGTGAAATGATTCAGAATCACCGATGGTAGTAGATACAAGAACATTTCATCCCTTCACAAAATTGGCCAAGCCCTCTTTCCCATCCAGTCTGTATTATCAGTCAGGCTACTAGATTCTACTAAAAATATGTGGCTGCTTAATATTCAGATTTGACTCCTACAGTCAAAGGAGTGCTGACGCTGTGTGGGGGCATGATGGAAAGGATGAGTTTGTCCTTACGAATCCCTTCACACTGTGGACATGTAACGGCCAGCCCTGAGTCTGCAGCTGCAGCTGCTATTTGCAGCCCCGGGGCCTCTGAGATGAGATTCTGGGGCTCAGATTTATTTTCTGCCCCATGCCTTTGTTTGAAAAGGCTCTGGTCCCGCTCAGCTGCCCTGACTGTTGCTGCTGTCCCGCAGTGTCCTAGTTTGCCTCCCTGAGTGAAGGTGTGCTTCCTCCCTCAGCTGTCTCCCAGAAAATTCAGAAAATCACTGTCATTATTTGTTAGTAAACATTTATAGTATCCTGGGCATCTTGCTAAGTATTTTGCATATATTTTTCTCATTTAATTCTCATAAAACTCTATGAGATAGGTAACACTGTTATCTTCATTTTAAGATGAGGAAACTGAGGTACAAGAAGATTAAAAATGTTCCAAAGCTCCCAGTAACAAGTGGAGCAAATATTTGAAAGCAGGTATGTTTCCCAGAATCCACAATCTTTTCGTTTTTTTAAGAGTTATTTATTTATTTGAGAGAGAGAGAGGGAGCTCTTAAGTGCACGCAGCAGGCGGGGTGGGGGAGGGGGGCAAGCAGACCCCTCTGAGATCTATCTGAGGCTGATTCTGAGATCACGACCTGAGTCAAAATCAAGAGTCGGTCACTTAGCTGACTGAACTAACCCAGGCGTCCTCAGAATCTATGGTCTTAATCATTAAACACTACCTCCTTAAATAAATTTTGGTGAACATCTTTCCTTTGAAAACACATTTCTTCTAAACCTCAGTTGTTTGATATTACCTTAGCATGACAAAGGGGGTGACAAAGAGGTTCCCTCTGTAGGTTCACTTCATAGATCTCCCAAACATCACCTGCAACAGTTCTTTAAGAACTCTGAATAGCATTTGGGTTAAGTGAGGAAAAAGGAGTGATGGATTAGCAAGGTCTGCAATGGACTTTCCAAATGTGTATCTATTGACTATGAAGTGGAAAGGTCTTCAAGTAAGAGTCTTTGTATCTTAGTTTTGAGGGAATGTATCAGGAGAATGATTTCATAAGTTAGGACCACATGTCAGACAAAGTCATAGCATCATCTGAATATTCCTGAAGGGTATATTGTCCTTAGTTTCCATCAAGCAAAAGAGAGAAACGTTTTCATATCTTAGGACTTTGTCAAGTTCTAAGCCTATTTTCTCTTTCTTTCTTTCTTTCTTTCTTTCTTTCTTTCTTTCTTTCTTTCTTTCTTTCTTTCTTTTCTTTCTTTCTTTCTCTCTAGTGAGAGAGAGTGCTTGCATGAGCCTGGGATCGGGGAGAAGGAAGGAGGGACAGAGGGAGAGGGAGAGAGAGAATATCAAGCAGGCTCCATGTCCAGAGCAGAGTCGGGCACGGAGCTCATCTCACAACCTTGAGATCCTGACCTGAGCAGAAATCAAGCGTTACATGCTTAACCAACAGAGCCACCCAGATGCCCCAAGCTCTATGTCTTTTAAGAAAAAAAATGTATGTATCTTCAAATTATATCAAGTCCAAAAGTCTTTAGATATAAATGAGAAACCTATGCACATATCTTAAGAGCTGAAGAAACAAAATGCAAGCATCTGATCAGCCTGGTTCAGAGTTAGTCCCTGGGTCCTAGAGGAATTGAGTCCCACATCCAGCTCTCTGCTCAAAGCCTGCTTCTCCCTCTGCCTATGTCTCTGCCTCTCTACTGTGTCTCTCATGAATAAATAAATAAATTTTTAAAAACCCCTAGATCTATAATGTGCAATTACAATAAATTGTTTACTCCAAACTAAATTTCTGAATAATCTTTTCTGCATATAAAAGCCTCCAGCACCCCCTAGACATTCCACGTGTGAGAAGCACCTCTTACCTGTCATTTGATTCATTACAGTCTCTCGAGATATATAAGACTCCTATGATTAATCCTCTTAAGGGACCTCAATCCTATTCAGTTCAAGTCTATTTATTGAGCTTCTCCTTTGGGCCTATCACAGTAAGGTATTCAGTAATGGATACTCAATAATGAAAAGACCCAGTGCCTGCCCTCAAAGAGCCTACAGTTTGATGGGGAAATGGACACTAACAATTTACCTCATGGCAATTCACCATGTTACCACATGCATGGTTCAGGATGAATTGACACCTCTTCAATATCACCTAGTAGACTAGAGCTCCCGTTGCTGATGCCACTGTTGGTTTAGTATGATTGTTGGAGACACCATGAAACTATTTAAGAAGCCAGATATGATTTCTTTCATTGACTGAAGAAGACTCTGTCCCCACCTGCATGAAGGACTTTTTACAGTCAAATTTGCATTAGCCACACAGCATGGCTGTTGCTTCTCCCATATTCCTTACCAGGCTTAGTAGCTTTGCCATCAACCCAGCCATCCAAGCCAGAAAATTTGATTTCACATTGTCCCCACTATTCCACCAAGTTCTGCTAAGTCTATTTCCACCATAACACAGATCATTTGCCCTCCTGTATACAAAGGGAGATCATAACATTGCACATATAGATCAGGTCTGCTGTTACATCCATCTTTCTCTCTTTGTGTACGGTTTGCTTCCTAAAACATATTCCCAAGTAGAAGATCTACAAAGTCATATCCCGAAGTTATATTACATAAATTACCTAAACCTCGAATAACATTTTTAAAATCTTAACAGTTTGCATGTATGTGATCCTAGGTCCTCCACACAGGACCTGGGTTAGCAATCTCTCATGAAGTTTGGTCTATTCTATAATCTCAATTAGGAAATTAAACATTTTCTCCAAAGAAAGTTATAAAGAGAGAGGAGGTTCAAATATGGTATCTAAGAGCCTCTTAGACCTTCCTTTGTAGGGATTCAGAACTTTCCCACACAGACCCTTCTGCTCCTGAGGACTGTATGGATGAGTTCTGAACCTCTTAGGCTAATACCACAATACAAATATTTAAAAGCTGAAATTAGAACAACCAACTTGGAAAAATGCTTGGCAATATTTACAAAAGCTGAGTGTGACCCTGCAATCTCACTCCTAGTTACATATCCAACAGAAATGCATTTTTATGCACACAATAAGATAAATAACAGCATTTGTCATAAAGAAAACTGGAAATAATCCAATTGTTCACCACCACTGTAATGGATAAGCCATGATGACACACTATTGAGCAATGAAAATAAATGATCTGGGTGCATATTACAAACCTAATGCTAAACAAAAGCTGAGAGAAGCAAAAGACACAGAGAGAACATACTACACTCTTCTGTCTGTGAAGAACAAAACAGGCAAAGCTAACCTATGCCGTGAGAAGTCATAATGTTGTTTCTCATATAGATGCTGGTTACACCAATGCACTGTTTGTGAAAATAACTGAACTAGATATTTATAATAAATGATCTTTTTGATATGCAAATACTTCAATAACATTTTCTAAATGAAAACAATAGAATACAGTATCTTAGCTATGAAAGAAATCACCTTTGAGAATATAGAATTCGCTTCAAAATAATATAGGAAGCAAGGGGTGTATAGCATATAAACCAAAAAAGATTGGCTATGAGTTGATAATTATTGAAACTGGGTGATGGATTGTTATACCTATGGAATGAAGAAGGTTCATTATCAGATTCTTGTGTGTGAAGTTTTTGATAAAAATACAAAAAACAGAGAAAAAAGCTGACTACCTATCTCAGGTTAATTATAACTGGAAAGAGGCCTCCTGGAGGAAAGGAAATCACCTTTCCCCACTTTCTCCTAGTATGAAATCTTTGGAAAATGATAAGTAAAATTTCTGTATTCAACAGGATAAGATAGTGGGTTAATCAAAAATATCTGATAATTTTTTTAATGAAATGTACCAATGTTTTTATGTAAACTTTACAAGGGGACATTCAGTCATCAATCTTTTTGTGTAAGACTGTCTTTTTCTTTTTTAGATATGGTGACTAGAGACCTTTGTTATATTTATCACATAAATGACATTCAAAGGATATCCAACATTTGTTTCTCAAAAGCAGAGCCAAAACTTAGTCCTAAGTTTCTTCTAGATTATTACCAGTTTCTAAGTTTTGCAGTTTACGATTTCACCACTTACTTTGATATTGGTTTTTACAATTTGTATTAACTTATGGGTTCCGCCTAGGTATTACAGAAACAACTCTCCACTTTCATATTTCATCTATTCACTTAACACTTAAATTCCAATTATAAATGGCATAAACAAGTTTGAGAGCAAACAATATCCTTGATAAGGTTATCACTCCACTGGTAGGAGAGGTAAGCTTGTGTGGTTTAAGAGTATTCCAGGGTGCTAGGGGCATCAGTCAGCATGTGGTTCTAGAGAAAATAAAGAGAAGAGATTAATTTTGTCAATTAAGTGGTGTTGGATAAAGATAGTTAAGATAGTAATATCCAGTGGCGCCTGGGTGGCTCAATCATCTGTCTTTGGCTTAGGTCATGATTTCAGGGTCTTGGGATTGAGCCCCACATTGGGCTCCCTGCTCAGCGGGAAGTCTGCTTCTCCCCCTGCACTTCCCTCTGCTCATGTTTGTGTGAGCTCTCTGAAATAAATCAAATCTAAGTAGATAGATAGATAAATAAATAAAAATATTTTTTTAAAAGATAGCAATATCTATCATTTCTTGACTATTTAGATATGGTATCTGACTCAAGAGCTATGCTGAGCATTTTGCATACATTATTCCATTTAATCCTTTATTAAAGATTCTGCATTCATTATTTCATTTAATTCTTCCGATATCCCTGAAATCGTCATCGCCATTTCACAGATGAAGAAAACGAGCTTCAGAGAAATCGAACCATCATCCAAATATATAAATTTTTAGGATGTAGAAGAGTCAGAATTTCAACTTGTGTGATTCTGTTGCCAACACCCCCCCCCCCCCCTTAACTGCTGTGGTCAGTGCTTCCTGTGTTCAGTCAGCCACGAAGAGCCAGGAAGAAATGGCAAGACATGTCCCCATTACCTAAGGGAGGAGAACTCCATTTGACCAGAAAAGTCCTCCACTTGAGAGGGTCACAGGCTCACATTGTGCAGGCTTACTAAATAGGGGACAGGGCAAGACATCAGAGGAAGCCAACTGTCTGGCTTCATCCTTTCTTAGGAAACTGGTCCTGAAGGAAGAAAAAGACCTTGGGAGGTACATCATAAATAGTAGCCATGAGGCACCCTCCATAAGACAAGTTCACTTTCTTTAAATAATTTCTGTGGGTATCTTTACATGAGTCAGATTCTCTTCTCTCCCCAACTGTCTTGGTTATATCATCCAGTTGCCCCCTTCTAAGGAAGGGAGGGTAAAAAAAACTTCAAGTTCTAAGCAGATGCTTGCAAGTTGCTCAGGGAATTTGAGATAGAAAATCTTTCTTTCAGATTTAGGTGGTTTGCAACCCTGCTATCCCCATCAGAATCTCCTGGAGAACTTTGAAAACAAAACAAAACAAAAACAAAAACAAAAACAAAACAAAACAAAAAAACCTGTACCAAAAAAAAAAAAAAAAAAACCTGTACCAGGGTTTTCATGGCTTTGCTCAGGTCCACATTCAGATTTCAGAGGGGTGGGTGAGTCGGAGCTCCAGCATCAGGATTTTTTTTAATTCACATTTCCTGGGTGATTAAAATGCACAGCCAAGTTTACAGCCACAGGTCTCAACAGTCAGACTTTTGAGGATCGAGTGGGGTAGTTGATTGGACCAAAGGACGGAGTCCTACAGGTGTGGCTCACTTTTACCATGGGGGTGTTCCTGAAAGGCCACTGGAACTATAAACACCTCCTTGCTCACTAAGTTTATGATTTCAAAAGGCCGATTTTTTTTCTTTTGTGGCTGCTCACAGACACTCCAGTTTCTTTGTCAAGGAGCAATGATCTAATTAACAACCATCACTAAATTCACCAATAAAGCTCATATAAAAAGAAATCTGTAGCGAACAGTTTTGTGATTATTTTTTAAAGCCTAACACTGAGCTGTGTATAAAAAGTCATATTCTTTTATAAGTCATACAAAAGACCAATTTTGTCCTCCATTTCCTGTAAAAGTTATCATGTATCTTTCCTTTAAAATCGCAAGTTAGATAAAAATGGAATTTGGGTGCTGTCTCTGACTTACTATGGACAAGAAGATTTAAAACCATAATGTTGTAGCTAAAAAGGAAGAAAATACGGTAGCAAAACATTCTGTATTTTGTAACTTTTTTAAATGTGCGAAAATTCACCACCTCCTTCCCCTCCAATATCAATATCGTGATATTCCAGGTGAGGAGGCCAACATTATGTTCAGCTAACTTAGAACAAAGCAAAGATATTTTTGTATTTTACTAACCTACATCACCCAATTGTTTATGAAATACTCTGTTAAAGTTAAGATCCTAACTTTATGTTTTCAAGTTGATTTGAAAGGGAAAGAGGAGAAGGAGAGACAGAAGATTTAGGTATTTTTTAAGGACTATACTTTGCAGGTTATGCTGATGATAAGCAAACCCTGTGAGAGGGTCACAGGCTCACATTGTGTGTCAAAGTATAAAATCATCCCCAGAGGGACCAAAGTGAAATTATCGCAGTGCTACATAGTGCAATTGGCCAAATGTGTCATAAATTGATATTTTCCTTTTCCTGCCAAACCCGAAAGCCCATCTTATCTATTCTGAGAAAATCCCACATGCTTGAATTGTTCTTTAAGAGAGACAAGAACTCTGTCGGGACATTTCCATATTTACAGAAAAGGGAAATCGTACATTTCCGGTTCTCTCTTATGTTTCTCTTCAAGGTTTATTCAAGGTCATATTAATGGTTTTTTTTTTTTTTTTTGTAAGAAAAACTTTACATTCACTTTGATCAAAATGGCTTTTTTTTTAAAGAAAGTAAAGTATTAAACTCTTACACTGAGCTTTTCCGATATCTTTATTTTGAAAGAAACTGATTCCTATGCAAAACAAACTGATGTGTCATCACATTTTTTTAAAAAAAAATCAGAGTTTGCTGTTCCTTCCTTCCTCCTTGGGCATTTTAAACATGTGTATTTATAGGTTTAATGAAATGCATACTTGGTATATATTTATCCTGTCAACCCTACATACTTGAGGAGACTTATGGAGAGTCCTTTCTCAAAGCACAGTGAACTGAAACCGCTCTTCGTGACCTCTCGATGTCCCTGCAGCTCTGTATTACCCTCTCTTAGCTGAGCAACCAACACATGAGCCTGAAATTTTCTGAGAGAAAGGGACAGTTCTGCAGATTAAAAAAAAAAAAAAAAAAAAAAAAATGTTCTCCCCTTCAGAATTTCCCAGTTTCTAAAGACAGAGAACTAGAGACACTGGTTTAGAGGCCCTTCTATGGGGGAAGATTCTTCATCCCAAAATAAACTCTTCCTGCTCAAGTTAGAGCCTCGGGCTTAAAGTCTCAGCGTCCTGGAACCAGAACAATACAAACATGGGCTAAGTGGAATGAGCCAGGAGCATTTGTACGTGATGTGATCATCGCTTTGTTAGTGCAGAGGCCCAGTGACGCACACTTGAGGCTGGGGGGCTCACGGGCCACATAAAGGAAGACCAGGTGCCCTCTACCGGTGAAGAAGCCCAGCACTTTCCATTTTTCCAACAAAACTCTGTCTTTTCAGACAATGCTGTGCATGGAAGCTGGTCATATGATACAGAAACTGTTACCCTGCGGTCATGATAAGCTGGAAAGGCAGTCATTACCCAGTCTGTGCTGGAAGCCTAACATTTCCATTTCTAAAAATTCACTCTACAAAACTGTGCATGAGCTGGTAAAGAATACATAAGAGGATATTTACTGTGGCACCATTTGCAATGACGAAGAAGATGAGCCGAGGGTCCATAACACGAGTCTGATTGAATATATTATATGTGTCTGCTGCATGATGAGGAGGCGCCTGCGAAGGGACGTGTGGCCATCAAGAAGAAAGAAGTAGAGTCACACAGCTTGTCATGGAGCACCATGTCTGAGATACGTCAGGGGGGAATAAGAAAGTTGCACAATATGTTTATAGTGTGATCCTGTTTTGTAAATAATAATAATAATATGGAGGATTATTCAATAAAGTAGTGACTTTTTATATCATGCACCATTTGGAACCAGGATTTAAAAAAAACAACACAAATGATTTTTAAAGGAAAATAATAAATTTGCAAGGGTTAGCTATGGAATATTTTCGTTTAAATTTTACACATTTCTAAAGTAAACGTGGTTTATGCCCTTTTTAAAAATGTTTAATTTACATATACACTTCCTTTTCTAGGAATTTATTGTACAAAAAACACTCGCATGAAATAGCAAAGACTATGCAAACTCGTGGAGCTATAGAACTATAGACATACAGAGGGGGAAAAAATCTGACGTGATATAGAAAAGAAAAATCTAAACCACCTGAAATCCCACCACCCAAGTACTCATTGTGACTGGTGTATTTCTTTTCTTTCGAGATGGGTTTCACACTATTCCTTGCACACAGGTTGTACATGCTGCCTCTCTGCACCACATCACAGTGACTCTCAAGACTCCCTGGTTTTAAAGACCCTCGTTTTCATTTCCTCTGCTGCATCTTGAGGTGATTTCAAACACAGCAGTCACAGCTTAACCCTCCCAGCTCAGCTCCTTCTCTTTGTTAACCTCCTTTAAATATTGTTTTCATGCTGTCACTAAGGATAAAACTCTAGCATCTTCCAAAATAGAGACCAAGGAAACGATCAGATTTCTTTAATGCTCAACTCAGCATAATAACTTGGCTGATGGAATAAATACATGCTGAAGAATGGCACACAGAGCCTCGTAAATAAAGGGCTGCTTGCAAATATCAGGATTCTTGCAAACTCTGACCAATTAAGAAAATAAGATCCTTTGGTGAGATGAGACCAACCGGGAAGATTGACTTAATCTGGTTTGAATCTGAGTGAAGAACCCATGTAAGCCGCTAGGAAAACTTATTTAGAGAAGTACTAAGTCTGGCTTATGTACTTTCTCTTGAACCGACAGGGAGGCTCCTCGTGGACTTGGGAAAGCAAAAAGCAGGGGTTTATGCAACCCTGAGTGTTGACGGAAAATTCTATTCAAGTGCCTGGCTCGCCCGAGAAAGGAGAAGAGAACAATTGGGGTGACAATGACAGTGAGCTGGAGGCTTGAGGGTTTTGCTCCATGAGGCCCCACTGTATTACACTCTGAGTTATTTTGGGATGGTCACAAGAGTACTTGAACCCTGAACAAAGAACCTCTCCTTGCCTTATCCTGTTGCAGATGGGAGTGAAGTGCTTCAAGTGCCCAAATCTGAAGCGACTGTGAAACTCCAACCAAAAGGCTAGGGGTTGGGGGGGTCTTCCCCATTCTTGTGGCCTGCCTTTGTCCCCCAAAGCTACAACATTTCCAAACCCATTGAGCCCCATTTTCTCATGGCATTTTATAATTGTCTGCTTAAGGGGGCATTTGATAGGTCTGATGAAACAGTGAGGGCATCTGATACGGCTGGTGACAGGTACAGTAGAGAAATGTCACTAACTCTGGTTACACTTGCTTTTAGCCAACTTTGTCCTTAGAGCACTGCCTTGGGTACGAGTGGGAGTTGAATTTGGAAAATGAAAAAGAGCAATACCTAGAACACGCACCCAAAGTCATTTTCCCTTTCTGGTAAGCAATTCAGGAATACTCAAGCCTTCAAGACTTTCCTACAGGAGAGTAAGTTTTAAATAATAATACAGAGAAAAAACACTTTTAATAAAAAAAACCTTTTTAGTTAGTTAACATACAGTGTAATCCTGGAATGAGAAAAACACTTTAAGATAACAAACAAGTGGGACACCTGGGTGGCTGAGTGATTGAGGTCTGCTTTGGCTCAGGTTGTAATCCCCGGGTCTTGGGATCAAATCCTTTAGGGAGCCTGCTTCTCCCTCTGCCTATGTTTCTGCCTCCCTCTGTGTCTCTCATGAATATTACAATAAAATACGATAAAAAGATAAAAAACAGGCCGTACTGTGGTTAGTTGGATGATATTAACTTCCCTTCAAAGCTCAGCCTTACACAATATCTGCTCTGGAAAATATCTCTGAAACAAGTTAAAAAATTGATCCCAAGCCCTCTAGATTAGTGCCAGTGACATGGAATCTTTTCCCCCTTCCTTCATTGGCCTGAACTTGACTAAGATCCCAAATGAACAAGGACCTTTCACCTCAGCAACAGACTTCCAGGGCAGTTATAAATATGGGCTCAAACTGCCCTCTTCGTGGGGTTAGATTTTACTTCTGAGACACGAAGTGCTGCTAGTCTCAGTGAGGACCTAGCAAAGTCTCTGCTGTGCTCTCCCTCTCCTTGTACTATATTGTGATTCTGTTATCCACGCTAATTACAACTCATTCTGGTAGAATTTCCTCCTAGCCCCTTTGCTTTCTATCCTCCTCCCACTCAGATTTAACTACAATGCTCAAGTTCTATTTCATCAGAACATTTCCTATTAGAAAACCATTCTCCTTGGGATCCCTGGGTGGCGCAGCGGTTTAGCGCTTGCCTTTGGCCCAGGGTGCGATCCTGGAGACCTGGGATCGAATCCCACGTCGGGGTCCCGGTGCATGGAGCCTGCTTCTCCCTCTGCCTGTGTCTCTGCCTCTCTCTCTCTCTCTCTCTCTGTGTGACTATCATAAATAAATAAAAAATTTTAAAAAATTTAAAAAAAAGAAAAGAAAACCATTCCCAACTCTCTACTTCAAGAGGCCTAACGTCATACGACTGTGCATCATGCATGCACACAACCATCCCATGTGGAAGGTAGTATCGTCATCCTCATTCCTCAGAGGAAGGGACTCCTTTCGCCCAAGTTACATGGCTAGTAAGAGGTGGGAGATGAGCTCTGACTCTGGGTTGTCAGGAAAATATAAGCTAGCTAACACCCTCAAGTCTTTCCTTTTATCTTCCCCACTCCACATCCGTTTGTTCATATATATTGAGCACAGCTCAGTGATGTGTGTGTTGCTGATACAATTGTTCAATGATTCACGTCCACACATAACACTTAGAGATGTAAACAATAACACCTTCAAAGATATCAGATCATCCTACACGTATGAATAGAATTCATTCATTAGCTGTGCAGATTCTACCGTAGAGTAACATCCAACAGCCCGATCGACAAAGCAAAAAAGATATTTTAAGTTACATCAGGTGGCTGGGTCACCCCTTTCTCCTTTCCATCCTGGCAACCCACCTGCTGTTGTTGCTCATTCACATGCCTTTCCACTCCTAACTTGGTTCTCCTCTTCCATTTGACTCGGACACATTCCTTCCTGCAGGTTGCCAAACATCCTGGTGATGGGACCAAAAAAAAAAAAAAAAAAAGTCATGTAATAGTATCCACAACTTTCCTTTCCTCCCTGCCTTGCCAAAGAGAATTCTTCTTCCCAAAGCCCTAAAGAAAGAAGGATTCTGGCTTGATGGGAGAAAATATGGGTTAATTCAAGGTTGAGGAAATGGAGTCAGAGGGTTTGCTTTCCCTAAAGTTCCTTCTTCGGTTAAATGATAACATCAAGTTGCTAAGTCTAAATGTCGCAAGAATTACATCTCACGATGCTTGTATTCCCATAGAAGGGTGCTAAACATGGTAGCATGGTGCTTGGTCAAAAAGTGTGTAAACGAAACGGGTAGAAAGAAAAAACAGGAAAGAGAGAAGAAAAGTGGGGCATTTGGAGGGGAACAGTTGGTTAAGCGTCTGACTCTTAGCTTCAGCTCCAGTCATGATTTCAGGGTCGTGGGACTGAGCCCCACATCGGGCTCCACGCTCAGCAGAGAGTCTGCTCAGGACTCTCCCTCCTCTCTTCCCTTCCCACATGCATGTGTGTGCTCTCTCTAAAATAAATAAATAAATCTCTAAAAAAGAAAGAGAGAAGAAAAGAAAGCAAGTATATTGCTAGCATTAGCAATAATGCAGTATACTGCTATACTGCTAATATTAGTATAGTATAATATTCGTATAGTATATTATTAGCAATAATAATAATAATTAGCATTAGCAGTATATTGCTAGCTATTAGCAAGTATATTGCCAGCAAGTGGCTTGGACTCCTGGAAGGTAGAGATACAATTAGGTGGAATTGTTATTGTGGTTGTTTCTATGCTTCTTTGAACTAGAATCCCTTGGGGGACACCTGGCCATGACCTCAGCTTGTGCCTAATTCTGTGCTAGAGTTAGTTGAGTAATAATGAGGTATTGAATTAAGATGTCCCTGGGTGTCACTGAATACCCAACTTTCTTTCTGGGTTTTCATTCCCCACAGATTTTTGCCAACCAACAGATTTGGAAGCTTGTTATTTACTAGTGACTGTGCAGGGCGAAAGAGGAACAAAAAATGCATAGGGATGATAATGTCATTGGGGGCATGACAATATAGAAGCGAACAGTCGCAGTACAGGTTGGCAGGTAGTCTGGTAGAGAAATGTACCCGCTGCCGGGCACAGTGGACAGTCGTTCCATCTTCTATGGAAAGAAAGAAATACTCAGGGAAAAATTTTCAGGGGAACCCTTGGAGGGTATGAAGGACATTCCTGATGGAGAAAGCAGCCAGGACAAGGGCACTGAGGCAGATGCGTCAGGCCAGCTGACCGGGCTGGTGCAACACACGTGGTGGCACCTGCACGCTGCCAGAGGAGAGACCAACAGCAGGCTGAGCCACATTCTGAGGGGCCTTCCCTCGCTGCCAAGGAACTCAGGCTTCCTCTATTTTTCTTTGTTTTGTTTTAATAACCAGACTTACACAGTCTTCTGGCATAGGTGTCCACGTGATCCTTGTTCTCCAGTCTCCTTCCGAGAGCACCTGCTTCAAGTGTCTCCACCAGCCTGTGATCAGCCCTCTGGCAACACATCCTAAGGAAACTCTGTTTTGATAAGACAGCAACCGCAGCTTGATGAGAGCCCTGAACAGCTGGAATGTTCCAGAGATGTGCATGTGTGAAGGGATGTGGGGAGAGACGTGGTGAATGTTTGTCCCAAGTCACCACAAAGCATAAGTTCTGTTGTCAGAGGATAAACCCCTAAGAAATTTCATATCTTATATTGGCTTTCAATGCTACACATGTATTTATACTGTTATGTAATTAATTAATGTTAAAGTAAAAGGTCAATAAAAATTTTTTTAATTTTTTAAAAATTTACTCATGAGAGACACAGAGAGAGAGGCAGAGACACAGGCAGAGGGAGAAGCAGGTGCCATGCAGGGAGCCCAATGTGGGACTCGATCCTGAGACTCCATCCCGAGACTCCAGGATCATGCCCCGGGCTGAAGGCAGGCGCCAAACCGCCAAGACACCGAGGGATCCCAATTTTTTTTTAATTTTAACTTATTTTTAATATATTTTAAAATTTAAATTCAATTAATTAGCATATAGTATATTATTAGTTTCAGAGGTAGAGGTCAGTGATTCTCAGGCTTATATGATACCCAGGCTTATATGATACTCATTATAGCACGTGTCCTCCTTAATGTCCGTCACCCAATTACCCCATTGCGTCACCCCCGCTCCCCTCCCCTCAGTTTGTTTCCTAGGATTAAGAGTCTCTTTTGGTGGGGTACCTGGGTGGCTCAGCAAGTTGAACATCTGCCTTTGGCTCAGGGTGGAATCCTGGGGTCCTGGGATGGAGTCCCACATTGGGCCCCCCGCAGGGAGCCTGCTTCTCCCTCTGCCTGTATCTCTGCCTCTCTCTGTGTCTCTCATGAATAAATAAATAAAGTCTTAAAAGAAAAAAGTCTCTTATGGTTTGTCTCCATCTCTGATTCCATTTTGTTTTCTTTTTCCCTCCTTTCCCCTATGATCCTGTTTCTTAAATTCCACATATGAGTGAAATCATGTGATAACTGTAAAAATTCAATAAAACTAAAGAGGCAAATAATTCTCTTTTTTAAAGAATTTTATTTCTTTATTCATGACAGACACACACACACACACACAGAGGCAGAGACAGGCAGAGGGAGAAGCAGGCTCCCTGCAGGGAGCTCGATGGGGACTCATCTGGGGACTCCAGGATCACATCCTGAGCCGAAGGCAGACACTCAACCAGTAAGCCCCCCAGGCATCCCGAGACAAATAATTTCATGTTAAAATACCAACTACTAGCATTTACAATTTTTTTGACTTTTAGACGTTAATCATTTTTTATACAACTAATATAAAGCACACATGTCCTGTTCTTTTTCACTTAGCAGAATCTCATACAGAGTTCTCCATTTGTCGGTTCATTTGCTTGTTTATATTATAAATCATTGAGTAGTTACTACTACAAGGAGGATATGCATGTCTTACTTATCTAATCCTCAAAGCAACTCTATTGGTTAGATACTATTGTTAACCCCATTTCAAGATGAAGAAACAAAAGCCGGAAGATGTTAACTGACAAGCTTGCAGTCACATGGCCAGCGAGCAATAGACCCAGTAGTCACACACAGGCACATGCATACCTAGTTCTGGCCTTTGCAATTCTACTGCAATGTTCTCAGTACATTATGGTTTGCTTCATCCTCCCTAGTGTTTAGCTGTGTGGGTTTTCGATTGCATTGTTGGAAAAAAATTTATACAATTTTTTAATTTTTTTGATTTTTTAAAAGATTTCATTTATATTCATGAGAGACACAGAAAGAGAGGCAGCAACACTGGCAGAGGGAGAAGCAGGCTCCCGGCGGGGAGCCCCACGTGGGACTTGATCCAAGGACCCTGGGATCGCGATCTGAGCCAAAGGTAGACACTCGCCAATGAGCTACCCAGATGCCCCAATACAAATTCTTTTAAAATAAAAGGGGCCATAAAGAGGGGAGATGGAGCTATTTCTTCAGGATCTATTCCCAAAGTGAGTATCATTTATTCTAGGAAATTTGTTTATGAGGCTCAGCTCCTTTCAACAATGAGTCCACTGATTCTTGCTGCCCCCAGTTACCTCTCAACATATCGTCTGCTCATCAGTCCTGACAACAATGATGGATTTTCCCCTCACACTTCATTTGATTTTCTTTTCAAATCTCAGAAGAGATACCTGCTTTTTTTTACCACAAGCCAACCATACAATGAAAAAGTGAACGTTCCTCTCTGCAGGGTTTCCTCTGTGGCAAGTCTCATCATCCTCCCTCCATTCTCAAGTGACTAATAGTAACTGTTGAAACACAGCCTGCCATACCTTTCTCTGTCACATACAAATGTATTTATACATGCAAAAGGTCTTTCCTCTTACCTTTTCTAACTTGAGTGGACTGAGCTATTCTCACTGTATTGTGAACATTATTTAAAATAAATACATACAGCATTATCTTAACTAGTATGAATATACCAAAAATTTTCTTTTTTATATTAATGGAATATTTTTGCTCAAATAATGCCACATTAAACATTCTTGTATAAATATCCTTATGTTCTGGTGCCTTTATTTATTCAGGAGAGACTCCAGAAAGAATAAAAGGGTATGAGTGTTTTTGATTTTAGTGTGCACTGCTCTGCTACATTTCTTTCTCTGAAAGTTGTAATAACTCAAAATTTTTGTTTGGTAACTCAAATTTTGAATAGCAATACATGGCAACATCTATCCCCCCATATCCTTGTCAACACTGGATATTACTAATATTTTTAATATTTCCCTAAATATTTCCCCCCAAAAGGGTATCTCATTGTTCTAATACACATTTCCATGATTACCAGTGAGGCAGAGCATCTTTTTAGGTATTTATCGTGTTTATTAGCCCTTGAGGGAAGTTTCTCTTCTATGAATCCATTTTCATTTATAAACACTTTATAATGCATTGCTCTATTTAAGAATTCACGCAGGAGAAACAATAGTCTTTAGAAATCTTTATAAATTGATAAATGCAAAAGTGCTTATTTCAGGTGGAAGAAGAGTTATGAAGATGAATTGATTGTGAGGTGTTTCTATTTACCATTTAAAAATTTTTATTAGGGGCACCTGGGTGGCTCAGTCAGTTAGATGTCTGCCTGTCATTCAGGTCATGATCCTGGGGTCCTGGGATTGACCCCTGAGTCGGGGTCCCCACTCAGCAGGAAGCCTGGTTCTCCCTCGCTTGCTGCTCCTCCTCCACTCATGCTCAACTCTCTTTCTCTCTCAGATAAATAAATAAAATATTTAGAAAAAGATCTAGAAGAAATAAAAATTTTAATAGATATTACTCTGTGTGCACACATGGAGTTGTTTCTGTGTTCTCCTCTTCATTTTGCTCTTCACTCTGCTTTTCTCTTTCTTCTGTCACAGACCCAGTTCGTGCCCTCCCCATAACCCGTGGGCACTAGCCATTCCAGTGCATGCCTGTAGGAGTCATCTCCACTTAAGGGCCTGTTCTTGGTCCCCTGGAAGCAGGCCAAGTGGTGGGGAACTGGAAGATAAATACCTTAGCTTCTTCCTTCCCTCTGGGGAAGGCAAATAATTCTGAGCTGCTTCTGAGATGGTCTCCCAGAGTTCTCCAGTGTGATTGTCTCCAGTGCTCAATGACACACCATTATTGGCCTCCTCTCCCCTGTCTCTCTTCTCTACCTCTTTATTATTGCTTCCTCCAGGAATATCTACTTCAAGCCAGCCACTTCATGAAATGCTGGCCACATTGCCTAAGGTTCTTCTCCATATGAATGTAGTCCTATTTTTAAAAATTCTTTATTTCTGAAATTGTTGAATAGCATCAGCAAGTGCAAGCTGCACAAAACAGATGCTACAGGGCCCAACGTCATTTATAAGGAGGTATAATATTCAGATGGTGTTGGAGTGAACTCTAAGAGGCAGAAAACTCAGAATCTGCTCCTTTTCCCATTCTTTGCTAGGAATTTGGCAGGAACATGTCTATCCTGAGATGTTTCCATAATTAGTCCCAAGTTTACATTCCTTACCCCAGACCTACCCCAGGCCCATCTGCCAGTTAGGAACCCAAGCTGACTGATATGTAGGTTCTCAGTCACAGGAGATCTCAGAACACAGTGTTGATCTTGACTTCATGTCCTGTTCAATGGATTGTAAGGATTCCCCTCTACACACACACACGCACACACACACACACACACACACACACACACATTATCTAAATGAAGAGTCAGAGTACAAACTCCAGAAAATTTCTCTTTTAACCTGTGGGTTGCTATGGCAATGGGAGGGTAGCACAATTGGAGAGGAGCTTGTGGAAGTGACTACAAATGAAGCTTAAGTAATTTTCAAGAACATTTTCCTCTCTGAGTCAGGCTTAAGCAAGAGCATCACAGCTCCCTTGGATCCCTTGGCTTGTAATGAACACATTTTTATGTTCATTCATTTGATAACTTCACATGGTAGGTAATCAATCTACCATGGTGAACAGAAGGTAGAGTTTAGTGATGGGATGAAGAGTGGGGACATAGGGTTGAAGTTGGAGGTGGCTCCTGGTGGCTTCATACCATGTGTATTCACATGTCTGTCCCTAGAAGATCATTGTCTCACTCCTAGAAGTCTCTTAAACTTGGATTCTCTGTGCCTCAATTCCCTCTCTGAAATATGCACCGAAATTGAGAACTGGAACACCTTCTTGGGAAAAGATGAACCTGCTTTTGGGGAGAGATGATTATACCAGGAAGGAATAAAAAATGGTGTGTGCCAACAATCCCACTAAAGCTTTGGGAGTGTATCCCCGTGTTGGTATTTAAGACCACTTGCCAGAGTCACCCACATAGGCTTTCTGTGCTTCCTGAAACACTTCTGTCCCTTGGCTCCCATGACCAGTGCCTCTTCTGCCTTCCTCCTGTGTTGACATTTGCTCCTTTTTCTCCTTTGCAAGCTCATTACTGACTCTGGAATGATGGGAGCCCCTCACAGGTCAGCTCTCATTTTTGCTGGTTGGCACCTATTTATCACACAAATATCATTCTAACCATCAGTTCTTTGGTAAAGGGCTTTCCTGCTCTCCTTGACTAATCAAACCCCCTTGTGGACTGAATGTTTGTGTCCCTACAAAATTGATATTTGAAGCCTTAACCTCCAATGTGATGGTATTTGGAGGGGTTTGGGAACATAATTAGTTTTGGATGAGGTCATGTGGGCTCAGACCCCTTGATAGGATTTAGTGTCATTTTTAAGAAGAGGAAGAGACCAGAACTCTTTCTCTCTCGCTGCCATGTGAGGACACAGAGAAGGTGGCCATGTGCAAGCTAGGAAGAAGGTTTTCACCAGAACCCAACCATGCTGGTGGCACTCTGATCGTGAACTTCCAGCCTCCAGAACTATAATAGATCTCTGTTGTTAAAGCTGCCTAGTCTGTGGCATTTTGTGGTGGCAGACTGAGCTGAGATATCCCCTCTTCCAGGCATGCAATCATGCTCCTGTCCTTCAGATGTCCTTACAGAGTCACATTTTTCAGTTAATTGGTGTGATTAATGAATTTCTTTGCAGAATTTTCTCCATGAATACAAATGCTTATTTCCTAAAGCTTATCATAATAACTGGCTTCACGTAGTGTAGCCGTATATCCCCCATGCTCAGGAGGGCCCCATGCTTGGTTTAATACTCTGCTGCCACCATCTTGAAACTCTTAATGCCTTTTGAACAAGGGGACCCGTGTTTTTTTTTTTTTTCACTGGCCTCACAAATTATGTAGCTAGTCCTGCTTATCATTTTATCTCAGCACTGAGGACAGTGTCTGGCACATAGTAGAGCCTCAGTAAACATTAGTTGAATGAGTGAGCGAATGCATAAATAACCAACTGGTTGACTATAAAATCCCAGAACTAAGAATTACAGCCAGGTCTGTCTGATGCCAAGACCTATGCATTTTCTGCCTCCCCATATACCACTATGTGCACTTACATGTGGGGCTGGGTTTGACTAAATCTGCCCAAAGACCTTCCTCTCTCATTTATTTTCCAAATTATTTTCTCCTGGGGCATCTCTGGGGTAGTGTTGCAGTGGCAGCATTCTCTGGCATAAACATCCCTCTGAGTCATAGAGCAATGCCATCGCTAGGGGCCGGGACAGCTGCAGCTGTCAGGCATCTGTGAGTTACTTTGATGGCATGAAAAATATCTCCTGATTGGTTAAATCTACCTTATGTCCTGCCCCCAAATCTGTAGGATTGACATTTCCAGAGAATACTTTGATATACATACGAAAATAGACCATCTGCTGCTGAAGGGAATGGATCTTCTCAATTCAGTGAAGAGAACCCCTCATTTCAAAATTGATTCAGAGTTTATCTGAAGCTCTTTGGTATGTCTCTAGTCATACTTAATTAATAGGAGTAACGTGAAAGAATTACACTTGGGATCGGGAAGCTGGGGTAGTCCAGGAGAATTGATTCAGTTTAAGTAAGGGAATTTGCGAGTTGGCTTGCCTTCTCAAAGCCAAGAGGTCTGCCTCTATGGTTAAGTGCACAGCAAGATAGATTTGCAAAATCCTACCTCAAAGCAACCATCAAAGCTAAAAAGCTGGGGCCGCCTTTGGTGCAGTGCCCATGGGGCAAATATTTAGCTCTTTCAGCATTCCAGAGATGAACTCTATGCCCATAAACCATCCTCAAATGGCAAGCTGGGGAGAGGTTCAGGCTCAGAGAATTAGCTGGTGTGCTCTCAGTCATGCATAAATCACACCCTGGGTGAGGGGCAAGGGGCAAGGGTGGCTGTGCAAATGGATCAGCACTAGGAATAGCAAGGCTATTAATTATTAATCTATGAGAGACACAGAAAGAGAGAGACATAGGCAGAGGGAGAGGGAGAAGCAGGCTCCATGCTGGGAGCCCGACCTGGGACTCGATTCCAGGATTCCAGGATTGTGCCCTGGGCGGAAAGCAAGCACCAAACCGCTGAGCCACCCAGGGATCCCCCGAGGCCTCGCATTCTTTAAATAAAAATCTGACCAGTGCTTTTTTATGTGAGATTGTGCTTTGCTGCATTAACAATGTCCCTTACCCTATCACAGTCATGCCACCTTTTCTTCAGTTTGTCCCCTTGGAATTAAGACGTGGGGATGAATAACAAATCCCATCTACTCTGGGCTCCTTTGAAGGGTGGAGGCTATTATCTTTGGGATTGATAGGTTTAAAGGGCTGGAGGTTAGAATCTCAAGGGATCTTAAGTCTTCTTGGTAACCCTGCATACCCTAGGAAAAGTTTCCAGAGCTGTGTTCAAGGTCCACATGAATCTCCAATGGGGACAGAAGCACAGAAGCACTGTAGTACATTGGTCCATCCCATACAGATCAGGAACTCTCAAAGACCAATGCACTCTCCCTTTCTGAATCATCCCAAAAGAACTCTAGACCAGAAATGTCTCCTACCAGCCACTCAGCTCTTATATAATAGTTTTGATAATAAAAGCAAAGAAATCACTAGCACTTTTTCAGTGATTACAATATAAAGAACATATTCTACATGTGTAGACATTTTACATGTATTGATTGATTTACTTTATGCAACAGCTGTCTGAGGTATTATTGTTTCTCTTCTTTGACAGACAAGGAAACTGAGGCACAGAGAGTTATGTAGGATCTCTGCCTAGGGAAGGGACTACAGTGGTTTTCCTCACCACATTTTCAAGACTCTGTTGTAAGAGTTTGCAAAGGTGACTTGAAAAATAGGTTTCAACATAAGACATTTGACGGGGATGCAACCATTCAGTCGACCGCAGTGTTAATTGCCAGGCAGGGTTGTGTGGTAATTTTTAGATACTCCCCTATGAAGCCAGGCCTACATTTACTTCTTTTTCTCTGACACTCAATAGAAATGTTAGATGAAAGACTTGAAGAAATCTTTCAGACAATATGTCAAAAAGAAAAAGAGATGAAAAATAGGAGAGTACATGTAACATGTTAATAGTCAGAGTTACAGTAAGAAAGAACAGAGAAAATGAAGGCAAGGAAAGGTTCAAAGAAATAATTCAGGAACATTTCACAGACTGAAGCACTTGAGCTTCCAGACTGAAAACATCCATCAGGGATCTTGGGAAAGGTGTATCTCTAGTCCCAGACCTTAACACCCACTGCTTACACTACATCTTCTCTCAGGTATCGTCAAGGCATCACCAACTTCACAAGTCAAAAATTGCACTCAGGTTGTTTCTCCCTCAAATCTTGTTCTCTCTGTGCTTCATAGTTTGAGGAAGAGTCTGACCATCAATCCAGTTACACTGCTTAAAATTCTAAGAGTTATGACATCTTCCTCTCTCCTACTTCCTATATCCGTTGCATCTCTAAGCCCAGTTGGTTTTACCTTCTCTCTTTAAGATCCACCTACTTGTCTTCACATTTCACATCATCTCTTGCCTGGGTAATAGCAATAGTGTACTTGTCTCCCTACATCCTCTCTTAACTTTCTCTAAACTCCCCCCACCCTTTCCCCACCTTATATCTAATTTTCTTTTCTTTTCTTTTCTTTTTTTATTTAAGTAATCTCTACACCCAATGTGGGACTCGAACTCACAACCCCTTGATCAAGAGTCACATACTCTTCCAACTAACCCAGCCAGACACCTCTCTAGCTATATTCTTTTTCAGAAGGCAAATCTGATTGTGTCTTTCCTCTGCTCTTAACCAGAATGGAGATATATTGGTCAGACTTAAAAAATGTAAGAACTTCACTTTGTTTTCTGGAACAGTCAGTTTCTTCAGGGCTTCATGTATAAGCTGTGATCAAAGTTCCTCTATCATATGCTCTGCTAAACACCAAGAGAAACATGAGACCAAGGCTCACAATTGTTTGGATAACTGAAGAAAAGCAGCTAAAGGGAGGACCAGAGGCAAGAGTTAGTGGGGCTGTTGTTTTGGGTTGAACTTGATAAGAAATAAAAACCATGTGTAGCCCTTTGCCTGGTCTCTATATCTTAGTGTCCTGACATTCTATTTAATCATAATTAGAAAGAATCAAAGTGAGGTTTGACCCAGCAAGGAAAAACATCCCCAGGTTTTGGAGACCCAGTGACAACTTCCCAATGATCTTTTTTTTTTTTTTTTTTTTTTTTTAGAGATTTTACTTATTTTTTCATGAAAGACACACACACACAGAAAGGCAGAGACACAGGCAGAGGGAGAAGCAGGCTCCATGGAGAAAGCCTGATGTGGGACTCGATCCGGAGACTCCAGGATCACACCCTGGGCCAAAGGCAGGCGCTAAACTGCTGAGTCACCCAGGGATTTCCCCCAATGATCTTTATGTAACTATAAAGATGTCTGGCCTGACCTACTTCTAGCTAAAGCTCAGCCAGTCTGCCCTCACTGTTTCAGTGTCTGTCCCTTACCATGCCCCTGCTACTCCAGGACTTCTATTCATGCTATTCCCTCTGTCTGGAACGCAGTTCCTTGCTCTCTTTCTACCTGGTTAACTCCTGCTCGTCCAGCTCTCAGCCCCATCAGCCCTTCCCTGGGGAAAATTTCCCTGACCAAGTCAAATGCCTTCCTCATAGGCTCTCAAAGCAATCCTTTCTCTTCTCAATAGCAATTATGTCAGCTGGCAATTTTATTTCTGTGACTATTTGGTTAACATTTTTCTCCCCCACTGGATGATGAGCTCACGGGGATAAAACCTGTATATTCTGTTTACTGTTGACTCCTCAGGACCTAGCATAATTTCTGGCCCCTAGTAAGTCCTCAATATGTATTTGTTGAATAAATGGATAGTCCAATGACTGCATCTGTCAATGAATGAAAAAATTAAGATTTAGAGACATCTAAAAAATATTTTTAAGTGGCCCAAAACAACTGTTGTAGAATTACTTCATTGTTTGTTCAAAACCTGCCATAAAAGTTACCCAGATAACAATTAATATATTGTGGTACTTAGGACTTCAAATATAATCCTGTAATATTAATATGGCTTTGTAGCTGTAAGTCGTAGTTTCAAGAAGGCAAGTGCTATGTTCTTACTATAGTGAAGCATGGTTTCGGTCTCTTAAGAAATCATCAGAAAGCAAACTGGGATAATTTTATAGCTGTGCACCTAATTTTATATTCCAATAATAATATGGTATTGCTTATTTGGAAAATTCAGTAAGAATCTATTTGCAGGGGCGCCTGGCTGGCTCAGTTGCTAGAGCATGTGACTCTTGATTTTGGTGTCATGAGTTCAAGCCCCATATTGGGCATACAGTACAGCCTACTTAAAAAAAATCTATTTGCAAACTTAATAGTATAAGGAACTTAAAAATAATAATATAAGGAACTTTGTCGAGTTACAGGCTACCCATCTTTGTGAAAGCACAGCTCAAGATCAAACTCTTCCCTGATAACCTTTGAAGTGTGGTAGGAATTCTGGAGTGGCATATGATTTTTATCTTCGAAAAATGTCAGACAAAGAGTCCTTATTTGGAAAGCTCAGAGCCAGATCTCGTTGAAAGATTGCTTTGATCATTATAAGGGTGTGGTAAAATGGCATTTACTGAGTGCCAATTCTGTGTCAGGCAATGTACTAAGTGCTCATTTAACCCATGTATAAATTCTAAATTAAGTAGGGACTATCACTTCTCTCAGTTTGAAGCACAGAAGTTATGTAACTTTCCCAAGATTACACCCATAGGTACTCTTGACTGTGAAGTACCCACACTGCCCAATACGGCACTCACTGATCCATGTGGCTGTTGAGCACGCGAAATGTGGCCAGTCAGAATTGAGATGTGTGATATGCTAGATTTTGAAGACTTAGTATGAAACACATATATCTCATTAGTTTTTTTCTATTGATTACATATTGAAATGATATTTTAGATAGGGTTCAATGAGACATGATTAAAATTAGGTTCATTTATTTCTTTTTCTCACGTAGCTATGAGAAAATTTTCAATCATATTCATGGCTTGTATTCTATTTCTATTGGACAGCATTGATCCACACTCTTACACTGCATTATACTGTCTTTTTATCCAGTAGCAAAGCATTACATTGTTAATGGTTGTATTTTGTATAGGCCTACTAGTAATGCAAATGAACTTTCAGCATGAGTAATATGGTGAAGATTGTGGAAAGAAACAAAGAAGAGAAGCAGAGATGTCACCTGAAATTACAAGCGGTAAATTCTTGAAGCAGTGAGACATGTTGGCCGTTGTCTTCAGGACATATAGCTCTGTAGCACTATGTGTTGTTTAGAATGCCTACTCATTTCTAGACTCTGTCCTGATTAAAGCCTTTAATGGGCAGACACCAGGGCAAACAATTAACATATTCTTTGATCCTTTGTTGACAAAAAAAAAAAAAAAAAAAAAAAAAAAAACCCAAAGCAAACCAAAATAAGACAAACAAAAATAACCCCACACAACACAACAAAACAAAACATCCCTCTTGATGATTTACCTTGGGGCCCATCAATATAACATTTCCCTCTACCTAGAAATGGCATTCATTCATGGATTTGTTCTTATATTCTCAGGTCAGATGAAATCCTTGCCCTTGATATTTTGAGGAAATACAGCCTCCTTCTCTCCCCTTTTTCAGACCCTAAGGGGCAAAGGATGTGGAGACATGGAGAGAGGAAGAAAGAAACAAGAAGAGAGGGATTCCAGATGAAGAGGGAAGAACCATGGTGGTCGCAACCCAGGGCACAAAAAGATCAAACTTTCCTTGTTTCTCTGTCCAGTGGTCACAACCCCTCATCACAGTATGAGCTTTGCTCTCTCTTCCCTATTCACCATGCTCCTCAGTACTTTGACTTGCAAGCCTCTTTAAGTTTTAAGTTGTTTTCATTGGAGTCTACAAAGGGGCAGAGTAATTAGCCAGGTTAGTCATGCAGGAATAGAAGAGGGTGAACCACAAACAACATGAGCCCTGATAACTTCAGAAAAATTTCTTTGTAAGACTTAAAGAAATGTTTCAGCGTCACAAGATGAAACTGTGATGCCTGAAGTGCTCAGAAGAATCTGAGATGTGAACATTGAGTTCCAGACTTGGGATTTTCTAGTTCTCTGAATAGGATACTCCAGGATACACAGTATGGGGCCTTCACTGGACAATCATTAATCTTCTAAGAACACTATACCCAGGCTAAAGTTCCTTAAGACATAACTTAAGTATTTTTCTTTTTCCCCAGCAAGCCCCATGTGTTGGCTCAGCAGGCAATGGATGCTAAAGACAGAGCTGCTTAAAAAAACAAAAATTAGAAACTGCTCCCAACATAATGGAAAGTGAAATAAATAACAAACAACATATACATAGTATAAACAACATTAGCCTCATTAAGTTTTTTGATTTGTATATACATTTTACTGAGTCTTCATCCACTAGAATGTAACTCCATGAAGGCAGAGATTTCTGCTAGTTTGTTCATTGTTGTATTACCATCACCTAGAAGATGCTTGGCCCATAGCAAATACTGGAGATATTTGTCAAATAAATGAATAAATTAATATATAATTGGAAAAAATGCTTCAGAATGTTAATGAGATGGAGAGATTGTAGACCAACTGTATTTTTTCCGCATAATATTTTGCATTTTCCTATTTTAAAGCAACTATGAATTAGAATTAGGACAAACTAAAGATTAAAAGACTTCTGGACATAACTTTTAAAGGCAGGGCCTCCTGGGGGACTGGGTGGTTGAGTATCTGCCTCTGGCTCAGGGCGTGATCCTGGGGTCCTGGGATCAAGTCCCATATTAGGCTCCCCGGAGGGAGTCTGCTTCTCCCTCTGCCTGTGTCTCTGCCTCTCTCTGTGTGTCTCTCATGAATAAAGTCTTAAAAAAAAACTTTTAAAGGCATATTAGTGTGTTTAAAATAATATAGATATTTTTTAAAAGGGGAGGGTGCACTTGGCAGTCTGAGTCAATAGTGCATGTGACTCTTGAGCTCAAGGTCATGTGTTTGAGCCCCATATTGGGCATGGAGTCTACTAAATAAATAAATAAATAAATAAATAAATAAATAAAGTAATATAGATATTTCTTCCTTTTTACTACATGTCCTGGGGCACAATACATGCAGGCCAAACTAAAAGACATTCAGCATAGGGGTGGCATTTTAACTGAAGACCTATGATGTATTGGGCACTGTGGACACAAAAGGCTGAAGATGATAAAGCCATTGCCCTTAAATCAGGTCATAGGGAAGAAAAGCTAAAGGAGTGGTATAAAGCTTTAAAAAAATCCTGGCAATTATATTACAGTTATGATTTTACACTATCACAATAGAACACATGGAGGATTTCTGAGGAATCAGGGTGAGTATTATTCTCATATTACAGAGAAGGTTGTGTTGCTGAGAAATTGATTACTTGCTTAAGGTAGTTAGAAAGTAGTAGATCCACACACACCCAGATCTTTACATTGCCCTGCTTTTGTCAGCTTTCCAAAGAGCTGTCACAAGGAGGCTCTGCCCAGATCAGGGAGGAGGAACTCTAACTAGAAATTTGTGCTTTTCTAGCTAGATGTGTTATTTAAATTTAAATTAATCAAAATTAATTAAACATTAAACATTCAGTGCTTCAGCTCTATTAGCTATATTTCAAATGCTCAATAGCCATATGCAGTAGCTACTGAATGGGACAGCACACACAATAGGACATTTCCATAATCTCAGAAATCTTTATTGGATAGCACTGTTATAAATTCATTCTAATTGGTTTTGGGTAACAAATAACAAATAGCAATCAAATAATAATCAAACAATCCATATGAGTATGGATTATATGGGTATAACATAATATTATGTATTCCATAGTTAAATAACTGTATTTCACTGTTAAATAACTGTGATATATAAGGCCTCATTTAGACCTCATAGCAACTTCTAGAGGAAGGCACTCTTATTATCTCCACTTGGATATAAGGAAACTGAGGCATGAAACAGCTCAGTCAAGAGCATATATCTAGTGAAAAGAAGTAGTTGGGACTTGAATGCAGCCCATCTGGCACTGGAACTGGTGTATTTAACTTCTGTCAGTCATTCTCAAAGTGTGGTCCCTGGACCAGCAGCATCAGCATCACCGGGCTTCACCAGACCTCCTGAATCAGCAACTGATGGGGGCGCACAGCCCTCTTCATCTTCACCAGCCCCCTAGCCAATTTGAGTGCATACTTGAGTCTGAAAATTACTGCATTCTGCTGTGCACCCTCATTTTTAAGCACCTCTGACCTACCCAGCCCTCTGCTGAGTGTTGGCTACTGGTGTGTCTTATTTTATTTTATTTTTTAAGATTTGTTTGAGAGCATGTGCACGTGAAAGTTGGGGGAGGGGCAGAGGGAGAGAATCATCAAGCAGGCTCCCTGCTGAGTGTGGAGCCCAACACAGAGCATGACCCCATGACCCATGAGATCATGATCTGAGCCAAAATCAAGAGTCAGACACTTAACCAACTGAACCACCCACGTGCCCCATTACTGGTGTATCTTAACTTGCCATTGTAAAAGAATCTTTAGCAGATTAAAAAGGATAATTAATTAACAGGTACTGAGCACTTACTCTGTGGTAGACTCGGGAGGCCATTCTCACTCAAACGGACTTGGAGCCATCCTCTGACTTGTCTACAGTAACACTGTAGACACTGTAGTGTTACAGTACACTACAGTGTACAGTAACACTGTAGTGTTAATGAGTGGTGGGGCAGGGATGTGAATCCAGGTTCCCAGCCCCAAAGCCCATCCCCTTCACACCCTTACTCAGAGAGAGGATGGAGATGTAACTCCTCATGTCCCTAAATGCAAATGTGTTTTCAAATTCTCTGCTGCTGGAATGTCCTCCTCATTGCTTGTCTCCTAAAAGACACCAACTCTCCCTTCTCCTACCCAAGTCATGTTCTATCCATTTTTTAAAGTGTATCCCAAGGGGAGGCAGGTGGGGGAATGGGTGAAACAAGTGAAGGAGATTAACAGTATCTTTATCTTGATAAGCACAAAATAACCTACAGAGTTATGGAATTACTATATTGTACACCTGAACCTAATATGACATTGTATGTTAATGATACTGGAATTTTTTTTTTTTTACAAAGTGTATCCCAACATAAAGATAATTTTCACATTGAAATATGTCTGTTCTAAACTATGCCAACCTGGGGTTCAGAGTTTTTCTACTCCTAAAGGTTTTGAAATAATAAACATTCATTCATTCATTCTTCTGTATAACAAATTATGAAGCACTTTCTATATAACAGGCACAGTCCTAGACAATGAAGATCAAACAGTGGATAAGAGAGAAGGCTCCTGTCTTAATGGGGTTTGTGTCCTAGTGGGAGAGACAGAGAATAGGCAAGCAAATCAATAGACACAATAAACACATATTGTAAAAAGTAGAAGGAAGGAAATAAACAAGGTGCTGTGCTAGGGAATAAGCGCTGGTTATTAGGCATAGGGATGACTTCTCTGAGAAGGTGATCTTCAGGCTGATACATGAAGGATGAGGAGAAGCCTGTCATCCAAAGAGCCTAGGAGATGGCATTCCAGATGGAGAGAACAGAACATGCAAAGGCCTGAGGCAGAAAAGAGATTAGCTGGTTCTAAGAACTGACAATTTACGGAGCATCAGGGGGTCCAGGGAGAGCTAAACTGAGATTGGAGATGCAAAAAGGAGCCAGGTCATGCAGGGCCATGTAGGCCAAGGGAAAAAATTTGCATTTTATTCTAAATGAGATTTTATGCGTTTGCAAAGGAACTGCATGATCATAGTACCTATTTAATAACTATTTGCTGAACAAATAAATAGGGCAAAGGCATTGTAAAACAGATTCTAGTAGGAAAAGCTCTATTTTTTCTTCTGAGAATAATAAAGTGACAGCTCTAATTTATGAAACACCTTTTATATGCTAATTGTGCATTCATCAAATGGCCCTCACAATAACCTGGTGAAGTGGTACTATTATTATCCCCTTTTTACATCTGGGGAAACTGCAATTCACAGACACAACTTTAACACATTTACTCAAGGGTTAATTGAATGCGTTATGTGTCAGGTCTCATGGATAATAAGTGGCAGATCTAGTCTTGAACTTCAGATTGTCTGATTCTGAAGTCCATGCTCTTTTGTTACATTCTACCCTGTCTAGTGAAAGTTGAAGAATTGAAAAGTCTATAATCTCCCTAGATTTGCCTGTAATTTGTAGGTAACAGCAAATACAAAATGAGAGCTGGCTAGATTGGGTTTAGAGCACACCATAAGCCTGTACTCCTGACCTTTTATCCCTAACTCGGAACACTCCTATGCATGACACCAGGATCTCTTGTCATGGGTGGAGACAGGGAGCTGGCCGGCTCCATGTGTCTACATTCCCACTTGCCGTCCCAAAGGCCCAACTGCCTGCAGCTCCCCTGCATTATGCCCTGATTGCTAAGTCTGGTCTGGCACAGGGACAGTGGGACTCGGAGGCCGAGGAGTTGAGAATTCTTGCTGGCCGCTTGTGAGGGCCAGATAACACAAGTGAGACGCTGGCATGCTAAAAAGAGGGAGCTCTATTTTGAGAACCTGTTCAAGTAACGTTTCACAGTGGAAAAATGGTGGCACTCTGCACAGGATGTGACCCGACAGGAGTTAGGTCTCAGGCGTCAGTGCCCTGGGTTTCTATTTTCATTGCTAAAACTTGCAATTTGAACCTGATAAGGCTGGCCCCTAAGAAATAAGTCAAGATTGGTATGAAATCTGGAAAAATTTCTGGAAATGTCATAGATCAAGATTGGAGGGTCTGTCTATTACATGCATCATGCCATCTACATGAGGAATACCATGAAGCTATTAAAACGATAACATGAAGCTCTATTTACTCACAAAGAAATATGTTCATACTACATTTTTCTGTATAAAGAGATGATTACAGGGTGTACACTATGGCATCATTTTGTAAAATACCTATATGCATATGTATATGTGTATAAAAAAGGTTTAGAAGGAGATATTTTTAAAAAGTAATTCTTGGGCCTTTATATCTACATTTTATGAACTTTTCACAAGGAATTATGGAGTATATGTGTGCAACCAGAAAAACAATGAAGTAATTATCATTTTGAAGAAAAAAGATGGTGATCAAAGGAGTCCTTGCCCAAGTGATTAAGGGTAATCCTGTGGGGTCAAAATTAGGTAAGAAAGGGCCAAAGTCCTTAGTTCATGCTTTGTTTCTAATATTACGAAAGAAAGTGCTCTATTCCCAAAATTATGCCAAAATTACTGTGATGATTACATATGAGATCAAGATTAGATGTGTAGTTTTGAGTTCAAAGAATATATAAAAAGTCAGTGAAGGAAAAAAGAAGAAATAAAAATTAATCAGCCATCATATCCACAAATTTATAGCCAGTTCATGGGAACTAATTAACATGGAAAGATTTGGCTGGAACCAGGACCACTATTTACATCGGGGTAAGAGAAGTCTTCCAAAGACGGGAAGCCCTGTGGGAGAAGAAACTAAATGCTGCAAGAGCTTTAGGCATCTTGACCATGAGAGTTAATATAACATACACATTGCAGAGAGGAAAGAAAACTTATCTCACCATGTGCCGGTGTCACATTCATCTGCCATGTTATTTTCTTAGCTCTTCAACTTAGCAGGAGGGTTTTCTCCTCTCAAGCCCCCCTTGACTGGATGTTCTGCCTAAATGCTGATGCATTTAAACCACATTACATTTTGAGTAAATATTTCATTAGAAAGAGGATCTTTTTCATTAATAATCTATGGAACATATATTAAATATTATGCAAGTATCATTTGTAGTACAAAATTCTCTATGCCTGGGTTATGGGTTGAATTGTGTCAAAATTCATATGTTGCAGTCCTAACCCCCAATATCTCAGAATGTGACCTTATTTGGAAATAGAGTTGATATATACTTAGTTAAGATGAGGTCATACTGTTTAAGAACATTAAGACAATAAATTTCTGTTGTTTTAGCCACCCAGTTTGGTGTACTTTGTTACAGAAACCTTAGCAAATGAATGCAAGAAGCAATTATCTTAAGGATATGTGTGTGTTAAATTCTACTAATAGGCATTTGAGTTGGGTCATCATATTTTCCTCCTTTATGAGGGATGTCACCAAAGCTCAAAGTGAAGAACATGCCCAAGGTCAGTCAAAGTTGGAAGTCATCTTCATGTTCTTTCTATATCTAGGTTCCTCCAGAAACTATTCTCAATCCAGTCCTTAGAAGGACATCACAAATGGTAAAGCCATTTATCCCAGGCAAACCAATCTGCTGAGGAGTGCAGACTTCTACCCATTAATATCAGAAAGAGTGCTGGATCAATTATTAAGTTACCAGGATAAGTTTAAGGAAGACTTTGTGCTTGCTGAGTTTTCTCCAAGGAAATAAAACCATTATCTAAAATGAAAGATCTTAGGGATTTATTAGCATTGATGGAGCCCCTCTCCAGCATCTTGCTTTTATGTTCCAAGTTTTAGTTCTCTTCGAGACACTTAGGACATTTTTGTTTGTTTATTTATGATCTATCTCTCCCTTCTAGAAAGTGAGCTCTATGAGAGCTGAGACCTTGTGTATCCTGTACCCCACTGCATCCTCAATGGTGCCTAGAGCATAGCAGGCTTCAATAAATGTTTGCTGAATAAACAAATCGATCTTTTCAATGCAAATTAATAAATAAGTTGGGCAGTTTTATAGGACATTGCAGTCAATTCTGTTGATACCAATTGTTAATGCTAGTGTAGGGGTAGGAAGATTTTTAACAAAGTCAAGCACACCGCATACTCTATGAGAGGCTGAGTGGTTTCTTCCTTCCCCCTATATGGAAGGATATAATTGAATGATTGCTCTATGTAAAAGTAGAAGAATCTACTATGATGATGCAGTTTGGGCTTGGAAATATGCCACAGTCAACAGAAAAGAAATGTTTCTACATAAGTCTAGCAAATTAAATTTCCAAGTTTATTCCTAGGCCTAATGATTTATTAGATCTTCTCAGTACCAGCATGATAGGTAATATCAGAGTCTCAATAGTCAGACAGACTTAAATTCCATCTCTGCCCCTTCTTAACTGTGTGACCACGGACCCAAAGTCAAATGACCTAAATAAGTTATTCAGTATGGAGGTAATAAGATAGCAAAAATATTTTTATGAGTTTGAATGACATATTCTTTCTGTCACTCAGGGGACATGATAGGATATTCTTGCTTTACAAAAATGTTTTTACATCACCCTGATATCATGTAGTCCCTACATATAAATGCTTCTAAAAATATCCATAATAAACATTGGGTTGTTTTTGACTTTGAAGTAATTTACATAAGGAAACCTAAAAGAAATACTAATTCCTTGTGACCAAATATATACAATTAATGGTTTTCCTTGTATTTGAAGTTATCTTACATATTTTAAAGTACAGCAATATAATAATTTCATTTGAATAGCCTGCAAAACACTAATGTCTCTTATGATTTCCCAGTGATTTTAATAAAAATGCCACACAAAATTGATAAACATGTCATTGTCTTTTAAGAAAAATTCAGTTAGTTTACAAAAAAAGTAGAATGAATAAAATAATGTAATAAGTAGATAGATAGATAGATAGATAGATAGATATAGTTTATGCCCCAATCTACCCAAAAAAGCTATAAAGAAGCAAGTAATAAATACACATAAAAGTGTGTTTGATAGGGGTGCCTGGATAGCTAGGTAGGTTAAACATCTGACTCTTGGTTTCAGCTCGGGTCACGATCTCAGGGTTGTGAGATAGAGCCCTGCCTGAGGCTCTGCACTGGGCTTGGAGCCTGGTTAAAATTCTTTCTCCCTCTCCCTCTACCCCTCCCCACCCTGCTTTGGTGCTCTCTCTTTCTCAAAAAAAAAGTGTGTTTGATAAATAAAGATAAGAAAAAACAAAATAAACATATACAAAAGATGGATAACTATATCAGAAATCATGAATAAGGAGTGTTTATTTTATTTTATTATTTTATTTTATTTTATTTTATTTTATTTTATTTTATTTTATTTTGAATAAGGAGTGTTTAAATGGATAAATGAAAGGGACTGAGTTTTATTGAATGTCTATGATGTTATGTTCTGAATTTCCTGGCCATTGTAGCAATAAGGAAGGAAGAAGAAGCAAATTAGTTGCAATCACTGCTTCTCAAACTTCTCCATTTAAGTTCAAAGAGGACGATTCCTGGGGTACATAGACTGAAATAATTCACCAGAAGTGAAAAAAATTGTTTTATGATTTAGTATAAGAATTAATGGAAATATTGTGTTCTATCATTAATACATTGAAATTTGTTTTAATAAAAAATAATTTTTCTTGTCCCTATCTGCATAGAATTTGTTCTTCAAAATGAAGTAGCCTGTTGATCTTAGCTAAATACCATATTCTCACGACATCATACATTTTCTCTTACTCTTAGGAAGTTAATATGTAGTTTGAAAAACATATGTTTACAAAACTCTCACTATCTGATTTATTTGCTAAAATTACTCAACAGTCGTTTTAAGTAAAAAAAAATTTAGGGCTGCCTGTGTGGCCCAGTGGTTGAGCATCTGCCTTTGGCTCAGGTCGTGATCCTGGGATCCTAGAATCAAGTCCCATATCGGGCTCCTTGTAAGGAGCCTGCTTCTCCCTCTGCCCATGTCTTTGCCTCTCTTTCATGAATAAATAAATAAAATCTTTAAAAATCTTTAAACAAATAAATAAAGTAAAAAAAATAAATTTAAATATAATGTATATGCAGGGTTATATCCTAATAAATAATATTAAGAAGAAATAGTTTGTAACTCATGAAGACTGAAACTCAGTCTTGAATTGCTCTTTTAGATAGATAGATAGATGATAGATAGATAGATAGATAGATAGATAGATAGATAGATAGATAGATAGATAAAAGATTATTTGAAGATGTTACTTAGTAAAATGAGAGGAAGCCTGAATTCCTATAAGTGGGACCCCAGAATAGGAAGGTGCAGGCTGGTAAAGTTAATTGATAATGTCTAAAGTTGGGAAACCAAGACATAGTAGCATTAGCATTTATTGAGACATGTATCATAAATATAAAAGAAATAGCTAAAAAAATTATAAGTGGTTGCCTCTTAAATGGACCTGCGTTCAAATTGACAATGAGACACTCGCTAGGCAGGATGACTTTAGAAAAGATACTTAAGTTCTTCTGGTATCAATTTCTATAAAAGGGGGCCACTAACACCCACCTTGACTCATGGTCAAGAGAAAGGGAAAAGAGGGAGAGAGGAGAGAGTAAACATACTGGTGTTTTAGTAAAGCCTATCTTCTGGTCTACTGCTGTCATCCAGAATTGATACAACTGAGTGTCATAAGTAACTTGATTCAGTCGATGGCTCATATTGGGTCTTCCTCTCCTCCAGAAGCTGACACTGAGACAAGAATGTGAACGTTAATAGTCTGAAAGGTAGTTCCAGGATCCAGGTTTAGGGGAATGGGGAAGTGCAAGAACATTTCTCAGCGTTATTCCAACTATGGGATGAAGAAGCAGAGGGAAGTATCTACCAACTCTCATCTCATTGATTGAGAACTGCTCCTGAGGGGCCTTTAAGCCTTGAGCACTTCTAACGTACCCCTCACATTCTCAAAGCAAGCTCTGGCAACCAGAAAACGCTCTTGGGGAAAAATCAGTATTGGTTATCTTATATAATTGTAACTGGTTGATTATAATAATATAATCATTTTGAGTTCTTCAAACTTAATCCTAATGAAATTAGATGAAACGGTAACGTTATAAGAGCTCTTTGAACAAAGGAAAACAGACATGAACAAAGCCTCCAAGGCATGAAAGTTAGAAATTATAGACTTCAATTTATTAGATTAGCATCACTTATGGAAATATAAGTTAAAATTTTATCTAATATTTGGATAATTTAAATACCGTGCTGAAATTGCCTTCTCAGAAAGATAAGGAAAAGTTGTTCAGAGACTATTTAAATTCCTATGAGCATAGAAGTACCGAGAACAAAGAGCATTTTTGGAGATTAGCCAGGTAGGGCAAAGGTCTTTAAAAATTAAACTATACATGCTCTGATCCTTGTTACTGAAGTTAAAAATTCTAATGAACTTTTGTCCTTCTTTTGGCTGCCCAGCATCTGAACCCCATTCTATGTTTGGGGAATTTTTAGGCTTATAAGTCTCGATAGGATACAGAAACAGTCTCCCAGTATAAGAATTGAAAATTCCAGATAATCACTTTTCTAGTCTTCTTTGCAGTAAGTTATGGGCACATGACCAAGCATGAGCCAATTAGAAGTTCCCTTCCCAGAATTTGAAGGGAGATCTGGTGATTTATAGAAGCAAGGATGGTAGATAACCACCTATGATTGCAATGTCAGTTGCAGCAAGATCGTTTCTGGGGGCAGTAGTGGTGCTACAGTAGATCTTTTTGGTGACACACAAGATGACACAAAGTGAGCCATCTAGTAATTGGTAACACTGGCAGTAATGTCCTCACTTGGCCAGATTTTTGATGCGGTTTAGGGCTTTATGTCTAACTGCTTGTTCTGCTTCCTCTGAAATTCTGTAAGCAGTGTTACTATACATCCCAGTGAATACTTCAGTGAAGTAAATCTTCAAAGCTGATTTCAGTTAGCTAAAACGAAAAGAATTCAAAATTCAGTACCAGGAAGTAGGGTGTTGTCAGTAGCAAACGCTAAAAAATGTGGAATTGGCAATCTCAGACTTCTGAACCTGTATTAATATACTGTTGCTCAGTCCTAAGAAAATAAATCTTTTGAACACCTATTTCATATATGACCATAGCAAAAATAAACTGGAAGATTATTCCAAGAGGCAGAACTAGGGATCATGAAAGACATGGTGAAGGGAATTTCCTGAAGGGAGTGGAAATAGGATCCATCTCATTAACTGACAGGCACTTACTTACTAATCTCCCAGGCAGGAATCACACCATCCCAGTGTAGTGTGGATGAGATACGTGTTATGGGGAAGTTATTGGGAGTGGTTTTCTGCTCTTGCCCTTTCCCAGTCAGCCTTTATATTGTAGTCCATTGCTGAACCATGAAGAGCAAACACAGTCATGGATCAGAAGACACAAATGAGCATTTGTATGAATCATGTTTCTAGCTTCCGTAAAATTGATGCTTCAATGTCTGCCCTGCATGCATACGCCAGACACACCTGGTTCTGGACAACTCGGTAATATGCCTGAGTTATCTTGCCTTACCTTGCCTTATCCAACGGCCTCCTGTGTCACCTTCTCCATCCCCTTCCAGAAGAAATCCTTCTCCTTGGGGTGTGATTTTTAAATGCAAACTTATCAAGCCAGAGTCTATACCCCAACCACTTCTCTTATAGGGTTCTCATGCTCTGGGCCAGGTACTATATACCCATCCTAAATACTCCAGGGCCAGATACCAGGCAATGAGGGGAAGCCTCTTTGCCCACTAAATTATTCAAAATAGTCAATCCTAAGCCTGTTAACTCACCTCACCCATTTTTACTTACAGAAACCACAATACAGCCTCTTGCCCACAGTTCTCCCCTCCATCTGCCTCGTGACTGACCCAAGTGTTTCTCCATGTAGCCCCCTTGGCATGATGTATAGTCTTTGGAACTATGAGTGAAATAAATGATCTATTTGAAGGCACTCTTACCATGTCTAAATAATAATAAGACATATTAAAACTACATTATCCAACAATCCTGGAGTTGGATATAGTAACCTGATGAAACTTGATGTCACTTCCCCTCAGGGAGTACATGAATAATTTCAATAAAGGCATGAGCACCTTTTAAGTGTATGTAGAGATGTTGGGCAATCAAAGTGGTGGACTATAGCAAACATTGTTGATTTTCCATTCAACATCCTTTACTATCTCTTTTCAGGCAAAACACTAGTTTTATTCAGGTAGTCATCCTTCTCTACTGACTCAAGGGATCATGACCCTTTTCCTCTTTCAGCACTAAATTCCATTTGGACTGAGCTAGTCACAGTGGTCCCTTTCCCCTTGCCAGTGAATGATTTAGGCTTGAGCAGGGATCCCAGGTATGGACAATAGGACATGAGGAAAGATGTTCTGGAGGAAAAATGTTCCCCTGATTGCAAAGAGGACACTGGAAGATGTGGTTCTTTCTGTTGCTGGACATTACTGTGCTGATAGAGATACAACTGCAGTAGTCATTTTACTCCTAGAAAACCCGAGGATAAGGCCAATGGCAAGAAATTATAACAAAAAACTCACCAGAAAATGAAGCCAGAATGATAATGTATCATGGTTGTGGCCCAATCTTCCTTTGGATTTCTTGATCTTGAGTTAGTACATTTTCTTATCATCTAAACCAGTTTGAGTCAGGGTCTTTTGTTACTTGAAGCCTGACTCTAAAACTTATATATGTGATCTTTCATCACATGACTTGCTACATTTTAATTACTTATGTAAAGCATGATTGTTAAATAAAATTTTATTTGTCCACTTATATCATAAAATGTTGATTATAGGAAATTCTGCTTGTTCACTTAAGCTGCAAGTGAACTCATTGGCCTTTTGTTGATTAATCCCTCACTACAAATCCTGGATGAGTGTGCTTATCAAAGAAAATCTTCACTAGCTCCCACAGTTGTCAGGAATAAAGCTATCTCTGACAGCAGATACAAACATTGTACAAAGCTTTGTCCTTGCACAATTTGCAAATTTCTCATATTTGAATCACATCTACTTCTTTGACACCGATTGTTGACTCATCAGATCATTACGGAAACATTCATGTGCTCTCTATATTTGGATCTCTGATTCTGGGGCCCACTACTGAAAAAAAAAAAAAAAACCCTAGATGCTCTAGGATTCTTCTTCCACATTTAGTCCTTTATTTAACTAGGTCGTGGCCAAGCTAAGTCAGGACTGCTCCTGACAGATAATCCTTGAGGCAGTCTATTTCACACATTTATATACGCTTCACTGTGCTTGCCTGAAAAGCCCATACAAGCCCTACCTGCAGCCCCTTTTCTTTCTAGTAACTACCCACTTCTTTTAAGATTCATCCAGGGTTAAATTAAAGAGGCAGCCATCCATCAAACTCAAACTAATTCTTCACCATATTGCCAAGGCAAACATAGGGTATCCTCAGTATCTTCAGCTTTGAAATGGGGGACAAGAAAGTTGAAGAAATATGGTTTTTAAAAATATTTTCAGGGATCCCTGGGTGGCGCAGCGGTTTACCGCCTGCCTTTGGCCTGGGGCGCGATCTTGGAGACCCGGGATCGAATCCCACGTCAGGCTCCCGGTGCATGGAGCCTGCTTCTCCCTCTGCCTATGTCTCTGCCTCTCTCTCTCTCTCTCTCTCTCTGTGACTATCATAAATAAATAAAAATTTTAAAAAAAGAACATTTAAAAACATAAAATAAAAATATTTTCATTAACTTTCACCAATCTATGAAAAAAAGGAGTAAATTACTTTAAGCCTATTTTGTATTAATATCTTCACTATCAAAATACAAATTCAAATTCCATCCAGATTATATGCGTTGGGTAAAAATGTATGAACCAAAATATCTAAATATAAATTTAAAAAAAATTTATTTATTCAGAGAGAGAGAGAGAGGCAGAGACACAGGCAGAGGGAGAAGCAGGGACCATGCGGAGAGCCCGATGTGGGACTCGATCCTCTGTCTCCAGGATCACGCCCTGGGCTGCAGGCGGCGCTAAACCACTGAGCCACCCAGGCTGCCCTCTAACTATAAATTTAAGTTGTAGTTATATGAATGTGTGTATCATTCCAACTCTGTGGAGGACAGGCATCAATGATGCTTGATAATAAAGGGACACTATTGGAATGCCCAGGTGGCTCAGTGGTTGAGTATCTGTCCTTGACTCAGGGCATGATCCCAGGGGTCCTGGGATCCAGTTCCGCATCGGGCTACTCTTGGGGAGCCTGCTTCTCCCTCTGCCTCTTCCTCTCTCTCTTTCTCTCCCTCTGTGTGTCTCTCATGAATAAATAAATAAAATCTTTTTAAAAAAATAAACCAACACTATCCATGTGAGTATAAGAATATTCAGGGTCCGTTTTATATTTATAAAGTCTGGAGATTAAAGAAATTTTAGGCACTTTCCTTTAAAAATCAGGAGCTGAATAGCAAAGAAAAAGAATAAATTCCTCCTATATCCAGCAATATTGATGAACTCCATAAATATATTGTGGGAAACAAAAGCAGATGCAAAAGAACACAAACTGTATAATTCCATTCATATGATATTCAAGAAGGTGGGCTTTGAAAGGGAGTGAGAGAACCCTGTGAGATGCTGAAAGTGTTCTGTGTCTTCATATAGATGACAGTTAAGTGGGGATACAGAAGTCTGTACAGGTTAGATATAATTAATGTTGCTACAGTAATGCACTTTACATACTTTATATATGTGTGCCCAATCAACCAATAAATTGCTCTTCAGCAATTTAAAGTATTAGGTAAATCTTGGTTAAATATTAATAGAACTTATTAATTTACAAATACTGATAGAATTGAAGTTTCATGACAGAAGGAACCATGTCTGTTTCACTTAGCACTGGACACCTTCTCACTGGAGAAGAGTTTAACGGAGTCATTCAGCCAGATGACAGTGACGAGATGGAGGTGGGATACCATATCCCAGGAAATGAAGGACCATGAAGAGTCTAACAAGTCTCTCTTCCCTGTCCTCAGATGGTGGCAGGGAGCAACACCTTGTTTGAATTAGGGTACATGCCACACAACATATGGAGGGTTTAGTCTTTGAGCAGTTGGAATGAACATGTCTTTATAAGGACTGACTTGCTTGTGAAAATGGCCTGTGGTCAGGCCACTTTGGGTAAAAGGCAGAGCCCAGATTTCCACCCAAGAGAAACCTACTCTCTAGAAAATACAAAAAAAAAAAAAAAAATTGAGACTGACCAGGGGCTTTTGGGGCAATTGTCAAGATGAACCCCTCAAGCTGGCATTGGGTATAGGAGGGACTATGGAGAGAAGTAAAATGTTAATGGAATTTTATCAAGTTGTTGGCTGAATATGTGGTAAAACCTCTTTACCACTTCCTCTTTGCATTAAGTGAAATTTATGTTGTTTATTTACAGAACATATTTCTTTGTAGGAAAATGAGTGTAAATGCTGGGTCCTACTCTTAAGGTTTGCACTGATTGAAACTGTCTTAGTCCCTTTGGGCTGCTGTAACAGAAAACCATAAACTGGGTATCTTATAAACAGAAATTTATTTCTCACAGTTCAGGAAGCTGGGAAGTCCAAGATCAAGGTGCCAGCACATTCAGTGTCTGGTAAGAGCCTGCTTCCTAGTTCATAGGAGGCCGTCTTGTGTTCTCAAAAGGCAAAAGGGGTGAGGAAGCTCTGGGCCTCTTTCTACAAGGCACTAAGCCCATTTGTGAGAGCTCCATCCAATGACCTAACTACCTTCCAAAGATCTCGCCTCCAAATACGAGGGCACAAAAGTTCAGTCTATACCAGAAGCCCAGACTACATGTGCAGATGGCCAATAACATTGCCTTCATTTAGTCTGCCATATTTTTAAGAATCTCTGAGGGGGAAAGAGATCAGGAGGACACAAAGAAAAAGGGAAATGATGCAAATCAAATAGGGTAGGCTCCAGGAACTCTTGGCCTGAACTGAAGATGGCCCATGTAGTTAAACTCTCCTGTGTCACGGTAATACTGATGGAATATGTATGAACCTGCCAAGCAGGAAGTAAGAAACAGAGTTTCTTTGTTCATTCCTGATGGAATATTGAGAATAAACCATTGCTTTCAAGTTCTGGTTCCTCTCCGGATTTATTTGCTAGTCTCTATCCTTTATAAAAAAAAAAATTTTTTTTTTCTTTTTCTCCAATTGTTTCAGCCTGGTCTTAAGCTGGGCTAGTTCAAGGCAAAAGGAGGTCCTGTTCTGAAGTTGGGCGAGAAATAACAAGGCAAGAGCACCTTCTTGTGGCTCAGTGGCAGGATAGCAAGAAATGTTAACTCCAGGATCTACCCTAGGGGAGAAATGCCAGGAAATGATTGGTGGGTAGTGTAAGCTTTGGAGTTCTATTAAGGTAGGTGGCACTTTCCTTAGATCATTTCTTTAATGCCATACAGTTACAGACCATGAGGTCAGAAGTGCAGAGAAAATACAGTTTTTAAAGCCATGAATGTATTATAGCACTAAGACTATCATATGCAATTATTTTGTTGTCAATAAGCCATCAGATATATTAGAGTGATTTGTTTTGTTTTGTTTTGCCTAAGTGTGTGACAGGAAAACAATGTTTAAATTGATATAGGTCATCATCTTTACTAGCATTGTTGATCTAGAAGTGTTGCATAAACAATAGTAAGAGCTAGGACATTATTCTATACTTTCAAATTGGGTCTCGAACATTTAAAAGTTTTTCACTGGCAGATTTTTTCACCATCTGTATAGATTACAATCTATTTAATAAAAGATAGAAACAATGAAATTAATTGTTTTGCCTTCTCCAGAATTTAAGAGAAAAATCCTGAAATTGGTCCTGATTTCTGATGCCAGGAAATCAGGAAATGTAAGAGAATATTTAGCAATCAGAGTGGCTTATCTCATGGTAATTGGCATATGTGCAATTATAATTTGCATTCCAGTTACTGAAGCTGAGAAAGCCTTGCTCAGGTTGAACATACGGTGAGTAGAAGATCTCTTTTTCTAAGAAATAAGATGGAGAGAGTCTTTGGAGAATGGCCTCACTGAACTGGTAAGTTAGCTTTCTCCGGATTTTGGTGATTTCCCCAGTTCTTCCATAATTCCTCAGTGCTCTGGCCATTTTCTGGTAAGTCATGGTCTTCCGGTTGCCTTTTCTTTTCCCCCAAAGTTGGGCAAGTTTTTCTTTGTTTTTTGACACAAACTGAAAGATGCCTTTGGTTTTATCTACCCACTGAATACAAGATGCCATCTCAGGATTGCACAGGGATTCATGAAGGTATTCGAATAGTCGGAGCTTCTTCCTGCCTAAAATGGAGAAAAACAACGTCAGACTTCACTGTGGCTACGCATAAAGAACATCCTCAGGAAGGGTTTGTTGAGTGACTACAAAATTCAAAGCTGCATTGGGACTTGAAAGTCAAAGGTCTGTTTGGCCTATTGAAGTTTTTTTTTTTTTAATAAATTTATTTTTTATTGGTGTTCAATTTGCCAACATATAGAAGAACACCCAGTGCTCATCCCATCAAGTGCCCCCCTCAGTGCCTGTCACCCAGTCACCCCCACCCCCCGCCCTCCTCCCCTTCCACCACCTCTTGTTTGTTTCCCAGAGTTAGGAGTCTCTCATGTTCTGTCTCCCTTTCTGATATTTCCCACTCATTTTTCTCCTTTCCCCTTTATTCCCTTTCACTATTTTTTATATTCCCCAAATGAATGAGACCATATAATGTTTGTCCTTCTCCAACTGACTAATTTCACTCAGCATAATACCCTCCAGTTCCATCCACATTGAAGCAAATGGTGGGTATTTGTCGTTTCTGATGGCTGAGTAATATTCCACTGTATACATAAACCACAGCTTCTTTATTCATTCATCTTTCAATGGACACTGAGACTCCTTCCAGTTTGGCTATTGTGGACATTGCTGCTATAAACATCGGGGTGCAGGTGTCCCGGCATTTCATTGCATCTGTATCTTTGGGGTAAATCCCCAGCAGTGCAATTGCTAGGTCATAGGACAGATCTATTTTCAATTGGACCTTTGTTAGAGATGTTGTAAAAATTTTTGTACTGTCCTTCCCTGAAGAAGGAAGCCTAAAACCTTTATCTGGATCTCCCATCTATCTGTCAGGTGGTCTCTCTTCACAATTAAATCTTGACTACTAGTTTTATGTTCTATGTCGGAACAATAAAACTGAGCAAAAAAATAAAAAATAAAAAAATAAAATAAAAAAACAAAAAAAACAAAAAAGAAAAAATAAAACTGAGCAAAATGAACTGCAAAGCTTAGTGGTTTTAAATAAAGAGAAGCCTCACACTTCTTTCTGATAAGAAAGCAAATCATTTGAAAGGGCTTTATTCAAATGAGTTAAGTCAAATGAGGTAAGGAATGTGAATGTATTTTGTAAGATGCAAAATAGTATTCAAATATAAGGTAATATTAGTGAAAATAATAACAAAGACAGGTAAACAACAACAACTGTAGGTCTACATTATGTGAAAAATAAAGATTAGAAAACACTGGAGTGGAAAAAGCCAAAACATCTTCATGACATTTTGACATAATTTATGAGCAATGACAATGGGCATTGTGACATTTTTCATTGCTGTGAAATAAAATGATACTACCAGAGTTTTTTTCTCGTTAGAAATACAGCCCTTTATATTTCAGAATGTCTAGACAGAAAACTTTAGGAAGATTTGCCATTTTGATTTTTGTTCAGTTGATTGGATGTCAGTGGACAACAGCCCAATTTGTGACTTGGCATTGGCCTGTAAATATGATGCCTTACCAGATCTGTCAGTAGCTAACACATCCATGGCCAAATTCCCTTTTTCCTTAGAGAGAGTGGAATAGTGGATTCTCAAAATGCTTTGAATAGTCTCTGGAGAGTAATACTCTTGCATCAGTCATCATTCATCCCAAAACCTCAGAGGTTTTTAAGATTATCTTTTTGCCTTATATTATCTTGAATTTACAAATTGAGAAATGGAAGGGACTTACCAAAAAAAAAAAAAAAAACACATTATAAATTAAAGTCATAGTCTTAAACAAACACTGTCTCTTATCCCGTGGTCGAATCAATGATAATGGATCCTCACCTCTTAAAATTTACTTTCAATTTTGAAAAAAAAATTGTTAATTTTTATTAAAAGGGATTATGTGCTCAGAGTAAAAGATTCAAACAGAAGCACAAAGTGAAAGTAAAATTCCAGTCTATTCTGCTACATATTTTTTAAAATTAAAAATTTTTTTTTTGCATATGAACATATGCATATCTTTTAAAAATACCAGTGATATCATATTATTTTGCACTTTTTTTCCACTAAGACACATAAATTAAATCAGAGGACCAACACAGAAATTAGCTATAGATGGTAAAATACCCAACTGTTGACAACGGTTACTTCTGAGACATAGTATAGGAAGAAAGAAGAACACTTACACTTATTCCTTGTGTATTTCTGAATCCTTTGAATTTTTAATAATGTGCATTATTACTTTTAAGTTATGGAATTAAAAAGGTTTAAAACAAAAAATGTACTTTAGAGTTCTTTCTTTATCAATACATAAGATATGCTTTCATGTGTTTTAATAGCTATGTGTTCTGTTCTATGCATGTACTAGTTTTCTCTAGATAAAGAATCCCCAAATTTTGAATTTCATTCTGTTTCAAATGTATCCTTTTTTCAGATAGAAGATGAAACTTTAAGAACAGAAAATGGTGGATGATATATGTCCCATGCTGGCAAAGCTTCACAACATAAAACATCAATGAAAAGATAGAGACTTTACATCCTGGAGTGAGTCTGTATATTTAGAACTTTGTTCTAGGATACAGTATTCTAGGATGCAGAATATCAGAACAAAACTAGTTTTCAAAAAAAAAATTGGAAAAAATTTAGAAAGTATGATGAAGTATCATTTTAAAAATTTCACTATAAAATTATGATGCACCTTACACATCTCTGTACCTTATACAGACTAGGTAAGTTCCATTCTTTTACTACAACAACATTGCAAGGAATATCCTAATGTATATAGGGTACACACACACACACACCCCTTATGGTATCTTGAGAAATTATCCAGTGATAGGCTACGAGCATAATGTCTTACATGGGCTTTCTCACTTAATTTTCACAGCAATCTTACAGTGTTTGTACAATTATCATTATTTGTTCTTTGAATGAGGACACTGTGGTACAAAAGGTTAAGTGATTTTCCCAGGCTCACACAACTCACCCAGAGTTTACACTCAATCACTCAGTTACATAGTCTTTAAGAGTCAAAAGATATTAACATTTACATTTTTGATCCTTATTGCCAAATTGCCTTAAAAAACTTTGTGCCAAGTTACACAAGGGAGTCCTCCAAGAGCACATATACACGTGTGTGGCCCACAAGGTAGCCATCAGAGGCTACTATCCTGCTTTATCACTTTACTCATCTGTTAGGTGAGATCATCATCATCTTAAATTTATGAAATCGACATTTCAAATTTATGAAATATTGAATAGTTATGGGACTTTATTTGCTGAAAACTTAATAGAGAAGACAACTTCTATACCAAGGCTGTCACAATTAGAATAAGATTGCTAGGGATCCCTGAGTGGCGCAGTGGTTTGGCGCCTGCCTTTGGCCCAGGGCGCGATCCTGGAGACCCGGGATCGAATCCCACATGGGGCTCCCGGTGCATGGAGCCTACTTCTCCCTCTGCCTATGTCTCTGCCTCTCTCTCTGTGACTATCATAAATAAATAAAAATTTTAAAAAAAAGATTGCTAAAACTACTTTTGGAAAAGTTCCCCTTTCTATACCCTCAAATATATACACATTATCTTGAGTACAGATTTATTTGACTGGAGTGACACTTTGTAGCTTCACAACATTTCTATGAAGCAATAGGAAGGCTTCCCCAAGATGAACGGCTTAGAGTGGTTCAATCTGTCAGAGGTAAATTTTTCTTAATCTCAATATGAGAATATTTTGCAAATGCTGTTCTACAGTCAGATATGAAATACCTTTAAGGCTGCTTTGAAGAAGATTTAGTTCTTTTATCTATAAAAGGAGTAATGGATCCACATACCTTTTCCTCCCTTTTGATGGAGAACAGCAGGTTGTACCAGCTGGTTTTCGGGGATGTTTGGCAGAGACTGATGAATATTTCCTTCAAAATAGAGGTCTGCAGCACTGTTCTATATAAATAATGCAGCAGGATGTTAAGTGGGACTTTTCCTGTGGCCCCCAATTGATGGCTAAAGTCAAAAGCTGAGAACAAAAGGAGTGCTAAGCATCTCCCAAATTCTAAAAAGCACAATCCTCAACTGCAGCCAGATATCTCCCAGGGCACACAACTAGCCTCACACCCACATAAAGAGAAGACCAAGGAATGGAAGGTACTCTGGCTTTATGAAGACTTTCATATCATCCCTTCCCTGTGAGAAAGAAGACGGGGATGCTTCCTTCTTCTCCATAAAAACCCCCAGTGAGAAAGAAAATTTAAAGAATTATTAGTACAAAATTGAAGTGCCAGCAGAAAGAGGAAGATGGGCTTCTGTTCCTCTGTTGGATGCCCATCTGAGCAAGAGGAGACATGAGGAGAAAGATGGTAGCCAAGGGAGGGTAGAGCCAAGAGAGGGGGAGGAGGAAGCAGCCTGAGCTGTTACCATTGCATAGAGCAAGGATTCGTGGGTCTCTATGGATTAATTCAACAAAGGTGGACTTGAACCATCTTACCATACCCCATATAAGAGGACTTCCCAGAGGCCAAGGAGTCCCCAACCACAAGAGGCTGTGATACAGACTGAGAAGTATGAACTGAAGGAGAAGCAGGGTTGCCAGATTTAGCAAATGAAAATATTTGGCATGCTGTATTTTACCGGCAACCCTAACTGGAAGTAGAAGAGGTTAAGCTGGAACAAACTCCCTCTTCAAAGAAATGTCTTGTGGAGAGGCCCTAACAGAACAATTTAGAGGGTCAGGAAAAGGACATTTGACATAGCACAGTTGAAGGTAATGACTGAAAAAAAAGAAAGAAAGAAAGAAAGAAAGAAAGAAAGAAAGAAAGAAAGAAAGAAAGAAGAAAGAAAGAAAGAAAGAAAGAAAGAAAGAGAGGAAGAAAAGCCATTTCATATTTACTCTGCACCACGTTAAGACAGGTGGCAATAAGAAAGCAATATGGATGGTGCAGTCCAATAACCATCCAACTCTTGGTTTTGGCTCAGGTAGTAATCACAGGTTCATGGGATTGAGCCCTATGTCAGGCTCTGCGCTCAGCACAGAATCTGCTTGAGTTTCTCTCTCCCTTGTCCTTTGCCCCTCCCCCCACTCACTCGCTCTCAAATAAATAAATAAATCTTTCTTTAAAAAAGAAAACAATAAAAAGGACACATTAATAGAAAGATAGATGGCAGGGACACTTCGTTTGCAAGGAGTTATAACACTATCCCCGAGAGTTGGTCCAAGACAGGTGTAGCTAGCTCTGAGCTTGAGAAAGGAAACATCAGGTTAAGACAAGACTGTAGGTAAAGCCAATGCGGGGGAAGTTTGGGCTTTGCCCTATGGCTTATAGGAAAACCATCCTTTTTTGCAATTTTCAAGATAGATGAGAAGCAGTAATGAGAGAACCCTAAAAACACATCTTCATAGAGGACATTCTATGATGCTGGGCAATGACAAAGGGCAATTTCCTTCTTGACAGCATTGCTGGGAATCACCCATGCTGATGGTCAAGTCCACACCACTGGTCTGTGAGTGCTTGCACAGTCCCTGCTGTTGCTAAGCTGGGTTTCAGCTAGCAAAGACCAAGCGGAAGGCAGATGTGAGTAGGGAATTTGCCTGTTACTGGGAGATGGCCTTCTGGTACATGTACTCACTATTACTGTTCTCCAATTATAGACAGGTTCCTCTGTAGGCAGCACACCATAGCAGTTAGAATTTCCTCTGACATGAGAGCAGTGGTTGATGAAAGCCAGGTAATTTTTGTAATCTAATTTAAAAACAGAAACTGCAAAAGTCAAAGTTTATAATTGCATGTGTGCATGCATGCAATGTGTATGTATGTTTGTGTATGCATACATGCTCATGTATGTGGTTGCTCCATCATGTGTTCTCCACTACTTTGCATTTTTCTACATTTATTGCATCATGCTGGTATCACAGGCCTCTTACATATCCCATTTCCCTTACTGGAGCACAGATTTCTTGCAAGCAGAGATCCCATGATTTCTTTTGTCTGGGAACTGCACGCAGTGCCCTGTATAAATGCAATATGCAAGATACTTGCATTTCACCTACACTGTCTTCCCATAGTCTATAGGGCAATAGGTGAGGAATGATAAGAATATTTATTCTTAAAAGAAAAGAATATTTATTCTTCTGAGTAGAATATCTCTTTTATGGAGGAAGGCCTAGAAGATCAATAAGAATTAACTGAAAAGCCCGTTCTGAGCAGTTAAAATTATCTATTAGATAAATATCAACCAGACATGCTTAAAAGCAAATTTTAGGTGCTAGTATTCCTATGTGAAATGCCATTCTCTGTTTCTTTGCATTTTCATATGTGACACTTTAAATTTGCATAGGCTAGGTAGCCCTGGAAGATTTTTGCCTTTGTTAGAATCAGTCCTAGATGCACTAATAAAAATGGTCTTCCCTTTTCTGATAATCATTCTTATGTCTGTGTAACCAAGAAGACTTCTGGTGTATCTGTGAGAGAAGGGCACTGACATCTTTACCTGGGGAGTACTGAAGATCTCCGGTTGAATGTTGCCTCAGTACCTCAAAAGCATCTTCAAAGGCTTGTCCCAGCTTGTCTTGTTCAACACAGGACTGCTAGAACAATAGGAGAACCCTCAAGTTATGAAATTATTGATTGAACTTAATTTCTCTGACATACATGAGGGTTTCTCACCCATAGCAGTATTGACCTGTGAGGTTGGTTAAGTATTTGCTGTGGGGAGTCTGTCATGCGCTGTAGGGTATCTACCAGCATCCCTTGTCTCTACCCACTGGATACCAGCAGCAGCTCTGACCATCGAAAATGTCTCAGACATCACCAAATATATCTCAGGGGACAAAAATGAACCCTGATTGAGATCCACTGCTCTATAATATGTAGTATCTAGAGAACAGGATTAATTCTATAGTATTTAACATTCTTGTGAAACTTTACTAAGGAGTTGTAATAGCAGGAGACTGGGAAAAGGGATCAAGGAAATAGCTTTAATGAAACAGAATCTGAATCGCTGCTTAAAATGGAATGCTCCTGATTTCAAAAGCATGTCTCCAAGACTAAAATTAAACTTTTTTTTAAGATTTTATTTATTTATTTGAGACAGAAAGGGAGAGAGAGAGAGCACATGAACAGGGAGAGCTAACGGGAGAGGGAGGAAGAATCTGAAGTAGACACCATACTGAGTATGGAGACCCATGTGGTGCTTGATCCCACCTCCGTCAGATCATGACCAGAGCTGAAACCAAGAGTCCAACCCTTAACTGACTGAGCTACCTAGGTGCCCCCAAATTAAACTGTTTTGCAAACCATTTCATACCCTTATAATCTGATCCATATATTTTATTTTCAAAAGAGGATACTCATCCTTCAAAGAGGATGTTCATCCTCCAAGTCATCCAAAGATTTTAAAATGCCAACTTACCATGCTTCATTAATATATATATATTGACAATTCTGAAAAAGATTAATAAAACAAAATTAATGGTGTATTTAATTTCCTCTGAATTAAAAGATATAATTTCTGAAAATAACTCTTATGAACCAAAAAGTACCATCTGAAGTCTCTTTAATGAGTACACATTTTTCTTCTTAAAAAATTCCCTACAAACTATTTTTTGCTTTTTTATTATTACAAAACTGTTTTGGATGTTAAAATAGCTAGAGCCAATTACCTAAATTGCCTAACTTATAAGAGAATATAAACATAACTTGGGAGAATATTTCAAAATTCTTTTAAGAGAGTGCCTGGCTGGCTGAGTCAGTAGATCATGTGATTCTTGACCTTGGGGTTGTGAGGTTAAGCTCCAGGTTGAGTGTAAAGATTACTTACAAATAAAATCTTTAAAAAAATGTGAAAATTCTGAAAATCAGAATCCTTTTTACCTTAGCATAACTCTCCATTTATAATGGTGATTTTTTTTCCTCCATCTTTCTGGTGTCAGCCTACTAATAATCTGGTGAATAGGCGTTTTCTCTCTTGAAATGTGAATCTACATTACAAATAAAATTTACCCTGTAAAATCCATCCGTTGACTTTCTAAAATCCTAGGATAGAAACCCTGGTCTACTTTCTTATCCCTGTAAATTAGATTTCGCTTTAAATAAACAATGATCACACAGACCCACGTTAAATGTTTTTTCCTAAAAAAAGATTTAAGTCCTACAGAACTAAAAACAAACAAATCTACATAAGAAAGCGCATGTGGTTGGTCCAACATTGCTTACCATTTTATTTAGCACAAGCAACTCTGTTTACACAAGTTAAGATTTACTGTGTAAGCACAGTGAGCTTACTCATTAACACTGCAGAATACAAAGAGATGATATAATCCAACACCCGATATTATTATACATATCCATCAATATAATAATTACATCAAGTAATATGTCGAACATTGAAATTCTGTTCTGCTCTTTGAAATCACAATATCATGTCAGTTACAAGAAAACATGAGAAAAAAATCCCTAAAAAAGGTAACTGTGTGAGATGATGGAAGTGTTAAGTAATCTTACTGTGGTTATCATTTCATAATATATTCGTATGTCAAATCATCACATTTTTTCACAATTTTATATGTCAAATTATATCTCAAAAAAGCTAGAAGACAGCTTTCTAATGTGAGAGATGTTGAACAATTTAGCAAAAACTTAAAAAAAAAAAAAAAAAGAAAACCCATAAGTCATTGTCTGAGCTATGGTCCCTAATGAATATTATAAGTATTATGTATTTTCTAAAAGTCGTGTCAATGACTTTCAATTATGCCTCAACTCACAAGCACCGAAGCAAATATGAGTATTGTACTTTGAATCAAATACATAAATGACTTTGACTAAAATACTCCACAAAATTATCACAACTGTCACAACTGTTAAAAAGTAGCAAACCCAAAGGGAAGAAAAAAGCTCAAAAATGTTATTGATTACTTGAATCACTTAATATTCTTGTATCTGAACAGTCAACGAAAAACATTCTTTAGGCCAAAGGAGAAAATTATCACAGGGTATTTTGAAAAACAGAAGCTAAACACTTACCAGGAAGACACTTCAACCCTTCACGAAGATGTTTCATTAATATCAGAATCGTTAAGACAGAACTGTCAAGAACTCACTGGCAGAGTTGCATTAAATAGCTGTTTTTAAGGAAGTGCTACAAAAGGGGATTTTTTTTAAAAGATACAGTGTCCTCATGATTTCTATTTCATGATACAACCAATAGATACCACGGGCTATTATTTTGAAGAGACACATAAAAGTTTATATCCCATGGGCCAGAAGCATCCAGAACAATCCCCATGAATCCCCCACCCAGCACAAACTGCAATGCCTCTTGCCTCCTACTGCCCACCGGGAAACTCTGACCTACACAATTCTCATCTTTTTTTTTTATTCCTGGTTTCCACCACCCAGCCCCCACCCCTAATTCTAGACCCTATGTTGCCTTTCTCGCTCTGGACTTCCCTAATGGGTCTCTTTCCTCTCAAACAACTTCACTCATCCTGACCACCTTAGTTAGAGATCTCAAAGGCGTAGGCTCTTATCCTGGCATTTGAGGCTCCTCATTCCAATCTTAGCCTTATTTACCACCACTCGTTTAGGAGAAGGAAATAGAGTCCATGCTATGGTCTTCCGTCTGTCCTTAAGTCTTTCCTCCATACCTAAATCTAGTAGAGGCTCCCAAACAGTCAGGAATGGTCTGTGCACGGTGATCGTGATACACCTGAAGCTGCTGATCTGTAGAGAGGCTTGGTTCTCTTACTTAGCTAGAAGTTCTACTGGAGATGGGTTTTGGTAGTTCTGATGGAAATCACGAGGCGCTCCCTCCACCCATAATGTGGCTTTCCCAGTCCCTTCATCTGCCCAGTTACCCGTTCCATTTTACCTGTCCATCGGAGTCTGAACTAGCGTCCACATGTACCAGGCAGAAATAACTTTCCCTTCTGGAACACGTCTCTGTCCCAACCTCACCTAACCACAACCGTCTACCATTTTAAGAGATGTCACATTTCGCCAGGGGGAAATCCACCTAAGAATTTTTTGTAAACCTTTTGGGTGGGGAGAGAGATTTTCTGTTTTGCATTGTTGGAATCTGAGCTCACCTTTGATATGGGACTATTGTTCTAGACTATTTACTTTTTTGACCCAATTTGTTATGCAAATGTAAACACATCCCCTCTTCTGAAATGTAGATGTTATAGTAACTAGTGTATAAAACTGTAATCACTAATGTTGATGAGGTTATCTCTACCATTGCCAAGTCTACGCCCTCTGCTTTGTTCCATTTGATTAATTTATTTAACAAGTATGTATTTCTGAGCTTTTTTTCTCTCCTGGACACTATCCAGCGTCCAGGGACTATAGCCCTGAACAAAGTATAATGAAGAGAAATGATATTTTTTTTGAAATGATATTTTTTTAAAGCAAACTAAACAAGTGTTAAATAATGAGGACCAAGAAAATGATAAGAGAAAGGTGATAGAGAGTATGCAGTTGTGATGAATGGTCACGAAAGGTCTCTGAGGAGAGAATGTGTGTGAGCTGAAATCTAGCAACAAGAAAGAGTGAGCAAAAGAAATGCAGGGATGCAAAGATCCAGGGAAGTACCTCCTGGCAGAGGAAACAAGGTATTAAAGACCCTTAGATAGAAATGAGTATGGTGTAGTCAAGGCAAAAGAAGAAAGCCATGGGAGCTCAACAAAGTGAGCCTGGGGGCTGAGAGAAAGGATCCAGATCAACTACACAAGCCAGAAGAACCAAAAAATATATCAAAAGAATCTAAAAACATTGCACATGACAGTAGTTGGCCTGCTTAGCTCCATTTTACAGATGAGCAATCTACACTGAGGCTCAAAAAGGCTTCATGATTTTTCCTAAGGTCCATTGCTGGTGAGAGACAGTTTGCGTTGGTTCTAGATTTGGACCCAGGTAACTTCACGAGCACACTTTCAACGGCCACTCTGGGCCCTGTGTCTGCAGTTTAGGTTCCATTTGACCAGGCTTCTTGGTTTTCATGGAAGGCTCCATAGCACCCAGCAGATACTCACAGGGGTGCAAGCTTGATACAAATTTGGAATGAATGGAAAAAGTAAGTGAACTTTCTAAGCCACTATTTTCCCAACTGGTGTCTCCAAAGTTTTATTCTGCAAAATATTAATAAATGGATGTTGAAAAAGAACTGAGTGGTAGTGAGATTCGCTGTTTAGAGCTTCTTTAGCCAGACTTAGTTTATAGAGTATATGACTCTTGATCATGGGGTTGTGAGTTTCAAGCCCCACATTGTGGGATAGATTATACTTAAAAAAATCTGGGGTGCTGGGTGGCTTAGTTGGTTAAGCTTTTGGTTTCAGCTCACGTCATGATCTCAGGATCATGAGATTGAGCTCCATGTGGGACTCTGGGCTCAGTGTAGAGTCTGCTTGACATTCCCCCTCTCCCTCTTACTAAAAGAGATAAGTAAAATAAATCTTGAAAAGGAAATCTTTAAGAACTTCTTCAACCAAAGCAATGAGCACATTGATATTTTTTTTTTTTTTTTTTTTTTTTTTTTTTTTTTTGGACACAGCCCAATATTAAAGAAGAGAAAACAGAAACAGAGTTTTGGGTCTTTGTAGGGCTGAGATGTAAAAGCACTTTCAGCAACTTGAAAAGATGATGCACGTCCTTTTTGCATTTTAGATGGCAAGGCTTCTATTCCTTGAGAGTCTACTGAAAGCTGGGAGTTCTGTCCCCAGGAGATTGCTTTCAGCACACATTGTCAGGCAACTCTTCAAGTAGGGCCAACAGACTTCAGTTTAGGAACTCCTGCTATAGTGTATTTTCAAAACCTTCTTATATAAGGTCTAAGTACTGCTTCTGAAGACATGTGTACCCAATAAACACACATACACAGAACATCTTTATTGAGGCGGACAGCAACGGTTCCCTGAACACCAGAAGTGAGCTGAGAAACAGGAGCTCAAAAGAGAGGATTCCTGATCGATGAAACCTCTTTTGCAGAAGTTCATTGTCCTGTGGTAACTGAGATTATTTTAGAGAATCTTAAGCAAGAGATGTTCTGAATTCTAATCATATGGTGCCAGGCTTCAGGTAGAAGACTGCATTTTCTGAGAAAAAAGAGCTTTATATATATATATTTGTTTGTTTAGTTTTGGGAGAGTATGTGTGTGCTTGTGAGTGGGGTGGAGGGGGGCAGCGGCAGAGGGAAAATCTCAAGCAGATTCCATGCTTGGCACAGAGCGTGATTCAGGGCTTGATTTCAGGACCCTGAAATCATAACCTGAAAAAGGGAGACTAAGTTAAAGCTTTTAGCATTTTTGCTGTTTAAATAACTCCATAGTTAAATAACTCAAAAATTAAAAATAGAACTACCATATAATCCAGTAGTTCCACTACTGGGTATTTACCCAAAGACTAGGAAAACACTAATTCAAAAAGATACATGCACTACTATGTCTACTACAGCATTATTTACAACAGCCAAATTATGGAAGCAGCTCAAATGTTCATCGATAGATAGAGAATCAATAAAGAAGATGTGGTGAGTGGTGCATTGGTTAAGCATCTGACTCTTGATTTTGGCTCAGGTCATGATCTCAGGGTCATGAGATCTAGTCCCCAGTCGGGCTCCGTGAGGGGTGTGGGACTTACTTAAAATTCTCTCTCTCTCCCCCTGTCCATCCACACTCCCCCCACTCCTGCTCATGCTCATGTGTGCTCTCTCTCTCTCTTTCTAAAAAAAAAGAAAAAGAAGATGTGGTGCATATATATATGGTGGAATATTAGCCATAAAAAGAATGAATTCTTGCCATTTGCAGCAACATGAATGGATCTGAAAGGTATAACTAAGAAATAAGTCAGAAAAAGACAAATACCATATGACTTCACTCATGTGGAATTTAAGAGGCAAAGCAAATGAACAAAGAAAAAAAGAGACAAACCAAAAAACAGACTCTTAAGTAAAGAGAACAAACTGAGGGAAGGTAGGTGGGAGGGACAGTGAAAGGTGAAGGGGATTAGGATGAGCACTGAGTAATGTCTAGAATTGTTGAATCACTATATTGAACACATGAAACCAATATCATGCTATATGTTAATTATATTGGAATTTTAAAAATAATAAAAATAACAAAGAAATAACTCCATTGTTTAGGAGATTAAAGAACTGAGTCTTTTTTTAAAAAATATTTATTTATTTATTTATTTATTTATTTATTTATTTATTTATTTGAAAGAGAGAGCTAGTGAGAGAGAGCACAAGCAGAGGGGGTAAGGAGAAGCATTAAATTTAGTAAGATATTGGGGCACCTGGGTGGCTCAGTCTGTAAAGTGTCTGCCTTTGGCTCAGGTCATGCTTCTGGGGCCCTGCAACTGAGCCCTGAGTCCTGCTCCCTGCTCAGTGGGGAGCCTGCTTCTCCCTCTTCCTGCTGCTCTCCCTGCTTGTGCTCTCTGTCAAATAAAGAAATAAAATCTTTAAAAAAATAATAAAACTTATTAGGATCTCTGAAAACCTAATAAGCAAATAAGATTGCTAGATTTGGAAGAAGGTGCTAGAAAATTTCTCACATCAGAGTAGGTTAATTCATAGAATCACAGATTATAAGACAAAAAACTAGCCCTCACTCTCATTTAATAATTACTTACACTAGATTATTCTTTGAAATTTATTGAGACTTGTTTTGTGACCCAGCATAGGCCCTATATTTTTTTTAATAAATTTATTTTTTATTGGTGTTCAATTTACCAACATACAGAATAACACCCAGTGCTCATCCCGTCAAGTGCCCCCCTCAGTGCCCGTCACCCATTCCCCACCAGCCCCCGCCCTCCTCCCCTTCCACCACCCCTAGTTCGTTTCCCAGAGTTATAAGTCTCTCATGTTCTGTCTCCCTTTCTGATATTTCCATTAATTTTCCCCCTTTCCCCTTTACTCCCTTTCACTACTTTTTATATTCCCCAAATGAATGAGACCATAAAATGTCCTTCTCCGATTAACATATTTCACTCAGCATAATACCCTCCAGTTCCATTCACGTCGAAGCAAATGGTGGGTATTTGTCATTTCTAATGGCTGAGTAATATTCCACTGTATACATAAACCACATCTTCTTTATCCATTCATCTTTCGATGGACACTGAGGCTCCTTCCACAGTTTGGCTATTGTGGACATTGCTGCTAGAAACATCGGGGTGCAGGTGTCCCGGCATTTCACTGCATCTGTATCTTTGGGGTAAATCCCCAGCAGTGCAATTGCTGGGTCGTAGGGCAGGACTATTTTTAACTCTTTGAGGAACCTCCACACAGTTTTCCAGAGTGGCTGCACCAGTTCACATTCCCACCAACAGTGCAGGGAGGGTTCCCCTTTCTCCACATCCTCTCCAACATTTGTGGTTTCCTGCGTTGTTAATTTTCCCCATTCTTACTGATGTGAGGTGGTATCTCTTTGTGGTTTTGATTTGTATTTCGCATAGGGCCTGTATTGATGAATGTTCCATTTGTATTTGGGAGAATGTATATTTTACAATTATTGTACATAGGGCCTGATAAATGTCAGTTATATCTAGTTCACTGATAATATTGTTCAAATTTTCCATATCCTTACTGACATTTTTGGCCTGCATATTTTACCAGTTACAAAGATTACAGATGATTACAGAGTTTACAAGGAGTAATATCCAACTATAATTATGGATTTGTCCATTTTTGCCTTTAGTTCTGTCCATTTTTGCTTCATGTATTTTGAAGCTCTATTATTAGGTGCACAGTCATTTGGCATTTTGTGTTTTTGATAAATTGAGACTTCTATCATGTAAAATTTCTGTATTTCTTTTTGGTAATCCTCAAAGTCTACTTTGATACTAACCACACTAGCTTTCTTCTTATTATTTTTTTACTTTTGACATGTCCAATCTGTCTGTGTCTTTGTATTTAAAGAATGTCTTTTGGGTTGTCTGGGTGGCTCAGTGGGTTAAGCATCCAACTTTTGATTTCAACTCAGGTCATGATCTCAGGGAGCCTGGTGTCGGGAGGGAGTCTGCTTCTCTCTCTCCCTCCCCCTCTTTCTCTGTGTTCTCTGTCTCTTCAAATAAATAAATAAATCTTAAAAAAAATAAAGAAATGTAAGTCTACCATCTTTCTATTTGTTTTCCACTTGTCTTAATTATTTTTTGTTCCTTTGTTTCTTTTTTGCTTTCTTTTGGATTAAACAAGCATTTCTTTTCCTTTATTAGCTTTGTATATTTTGATGATATGTCATGATACAATATACTTCTGTAATTTTTGAGTTGCCATTATAGGCATTTCACATGTCATGTAAGAACCTCATCACAGTATACAGCTGAAGAACAGAGGTTTGAACTATGCAGGCCCACCTATACGCAGATTTGTTTTTGATAAACACAGTACAGTGCTGTAAATGGATTTTCTCTTCCTGATTGTCTTAATAAGATTTTCTTTCCTTTAGCTTACTTTATTGTAAGAAAACAGGATGTAATACAAAAAATGTGCTAATCAACTGTTTATGTTACCAGTCAGGCTTACTGTCAATAGTGAGCTGTTAGTAGTTAAGTTTTGAGGGAATTGAAGTTTATGCACAGATTTCCCACTACGTAGGGGTACTTGGCACTCAATCTCTGTGTTGTTCAAAAGTCGACTGTAATTTCAGTTATATCTCCTTCTATCCATTGTGCTAAATTTTTCATATATTTATTTCTACATATGTTATAATAGATTATTTAACCTCACCCTAATGCTATGAAGTGGTGTTACTATCTATGAGTTCTGATTCTGGCTCCTTATCTCCTATCTGTAAACTGGGGCAGCTTACTTACTCCAAACCTTTCCGTTTTCTCTCTGTAAAATGTGAATAATGACTATTTACCACATAGAGTTTTGAAAATCTAAGGGAATTCATGTAACATACATTCCACAGTCCTGACATTTCATAAATGCTCAACAAATGTTATGTCCTGCTTTATAATTATCCTCCTTCTACTGATGAAGCAACAGTGGCTCTGGGAAGCGAAGAGCCTGCCTCAAGGTCACAGGGCTAGTGAGTGGTAGAGGGGAAGGTTTTCAAACCAGTTCTACCTGACTCTGACTAAAGACTTAACCATTCAACCAGACTTGGCTTCCTTATCTATGGAGTGAAACTGAGACAAAATGAGAATGAGAATAAGAATTTGATAATGGTTGTTAAAGGTGCTGTTGAGATAGTACAGGAGAATAGTAAACATGTGCTATGCTAGCTGTGCCATCACCACAACTGTGCGCCTTCTACCCACCTGGGACCTGCAGCCTCGCGGGCAAGCTGCAGAGCCAGGACTCAAACCCAGGTCTTCCCTTGCCACTCGTCTGGTGCCCCTTTCTAATAACCAGGTAACACAAATATTCTCCAGAGTCTCTATATATTTACCACAATGAATAGCTCCTACCAGTGTTCATACCAATGGAGGAAACTCCTCTGATACAGGACTAGTGACAATCCACCCGGCTCCACAGAGAGGGGGACACAACAGATCTAGTCTCATGGTCTCTGTGGGGTGCTGCAAGGGTGTAATTCTCTGTTTTAACAAAATCCATTTACAAGGCTACAATGTCCTTTGTTATGAAGCAGCAGCAACTCATTGCTACAAAAGTTAACTGGTTAACTGATAGGAAACTGGTAAAGTGAGGTGGGTGGGCAGTGGGGTACTCTGAGTTCAAAACAGTTTGGGAAACTGAAGACTTAATGAGATTCCAAGTTACAGCTAACTGGCTCTAAGTTTCTAGAACCCGTTGGCATGCATTATGAAATATATTGTCTCTCTATGTTGAATTTTTATCAGATAACTGAAATTAATAATGAAAATACTCAGTTTTAAAAATCTGTCAAGTGCCTGGAAAACACTATGGAGGCTCCTAAGGAAGTTGAAAATAGAGCCACCCTATGACCCAGAAATTGCACTACTGGGTATTTAACCCCAAAATACAAATGTAGTGATCTGAAGGGGCACCTGCACTCCAGTGTTCACAGCAACAGTCCACAGTAGCCAAACTGCAGAAACAGCCCAGATGTCTACAGATAGATGAGTGAATAAAGAAGACGTGTCCATATATACAATGGACTACTACTCAGCCACTGAAAAAAGTGAAATCTTGCCATTTGCATCTACGTGGAGGGAACTAGAGGGTATTATGCTAGCAAAATAACTCAATGAGAGAAAGACAATTATTGTATGATCTTACTCATATGTGGAATTTAAAGATCATAGAGGAAGGGAGGGAAAAATAAGACAAGATGAAATCAGAGAGGGAGACAAATCATGAGACTCTTAATCATAGGAAACAAACCGAGGGTCGCTGGAGGGAAGGGAGTTGGGGGATGGGTAACTGGGTGAAGATGTTAAGGAGGGCACGTGATGCAATGAGCACTGGGTGTTACATAAGACTGATGAGTCACTGACCTCTACCTCTGAAACCAATAACACAGTGTATGTTAATCAAATTTAAATAAAACTTTAAAAAAATTCTATCCAGTACCTTTGGTATGGTTAGAAAAGAGAGAAACCGCTCAAAGATCTTTTTCAGGGGATTCGCAATATTTTTTGCTCCAGTCTTTCACTTTTATAGCTTTCACACGATCTTCGTGATAGCCACCACACTCACCAGGACTGTATAACCTTCTGCTTCCATAGGGTTCTGTCATTCTCCGCTTTCTCTGCCGTATTACTTTGCCAGCTCCCAAGAGGAAAGGAAAAGACGCGTTCTCATATGTCTTTTGCTTTCCTGAAGCAGGTGGCAAAACAGTATATAACCCTACAGGGACCTTCAATGGGATCCCTGGGTGGCGCAGCGGTTTGGCGCCTGCCTTTGGCCCAGGGCGCGATCCTGGAGACCCGGGATCGAATCCCACGTCGGGCTCCCGGTGCATGGAGCCTGCTTCTCCCCCGGCCTATGTCTCTGCCTCTCTATGACTATCATAAATAAATAAAAATTGAAAAAAAAAAAAAACAAAAAAAAAAAACCCCTACAGGGACCTTCAATGAAGGCCAGATGAATAAGTGCGGGCATTGTATCATACACTCGGGAAAGCCCAGGAGGCTCCCAAGGCAAGTCTTATAACCATTTTGCCGGTGAGGAAGCTGATTCTCAGGTCAGAAATCGCTCAGTGAGTTAGTGTTACCTGGATTTCAGGTCTCCTCATTTTTAATTCAGCTTTTTCAGATATCATCTCTGGAAAATGTCGGCAGATAGCAATATTGTCTTTTATTTTTTTAATTTTTTTCATGTATTTCATCAATGTCTCTTTATTTGCATATTTGGCTGACTATCCTCTTCAGGCAAATATGTAGGATACAATGCTCAAGTATCCTGGTTTATGGTTTGTGTTTAATTCAGGGTGTTGATCTGCTTCTGTTTTAATTATACACATCTTAATATGTTATTATAACCTCATGAAAACTTCTTTTCATTCTATGAATGGCTAGAAGTATATACACACTTGTATACATCCAGGACATCTGTACGTACAAAAACACCGTTAGCAACCATGTCTATAATGGAAAAGATCTGCAAACAACTCATATCTCTATGGAGAGGGAGAGAAAGAGGTATTTATATGCACAAACACACACAAAGATAGGTAGATACATACACACACATGTATACACAGCGGGAAGAGAACGAATAAATTGTGGTATGTTTGCATAATGGAATCACATAGACGAGTGAAAATGAGTTAACTCCAGCTCAATGCAATGGCAAGGAAGAATATCGACTACAATGTTCAGTGAAAAAAAGAAAAAAGAAAAGAAAAAAAAATGTTCAGTGAAAAAAGTAAAACCTAAGAAACCACTTAAAATATGGTAGGGTTTTTTTGTATTTTAGATTTTTAAAGTTCAAAAACAACTAAATATGTTTTTAATCAGCTTTTCTTTCTTTCCTATTTTTTTCTTTTAACTGTCATTATCGATCCATCACCTATCTATCATCTATCTAGCCTCTCATCTTTCTATGGGGTGTGTGTGTGTTTGTAAACCAAGGGAGTAAATAAGCACAAAGTTTAGAGCAGAGGATACTCCTGGGAATGGAAAAGCAGGTAGATTGTCAAGGAAGTAGTACATCATTTATTTAAAATGTTTTAGTTAAAAAAAATAATAAAATAAAATAAAATAAAATAAAATAAAATAAAATAAAATGTTTTAGTTTCAGGGGAGGGGGCACCTGGGTGGCTCAATCAGTTGAGCTTCCGACTCTTGGTTTCAGCTCAGGTCCTGATCACATGGGTGGTGGGACGAGGGCTGCACTGGGCTTGGTGCTCAGCGTGGAGTCTGATTGAGATTCTCTCCCTCTACCTCTGCCCCTCCTGTTTGTGCTTTTTTTTCTCCCTAAAATATATAAATACACCTTTCAAAATGTTTTAGATTCAGGACCAGGAGATAAGTTAATGTATGTTTATCTTATTACAATGAAAGCATATATGCTTTCATGTGTTTCAAACAACATAAAATAAACTGAAATAATAAACAATAGACAAAGGCAACAAATGATATAAGAAAGTCATCTAACAAAGCCAATTCCAAAAAAGAAAATTCTAAGAAAATAATTTTGCTTTGATTATGAAAATACTCAGTAGTCAGTGTTGCACAGTCACATTTTTTAAAAGTCCTTCGTGATTTAAATATACTCTGTATACATTTATGACAGAAATTTAGAAATAATGAGAGTAATGAAGAGGTCTGACAGTTTAGAAAGCCAGTTCTGTCCCCCTCACTTCAGCCTCCGACCTCAGTGATGTCTCTTGTCTGAACCCCTACACTAAAAGGGAATAACTTCGCCATCAGGTAACACCACACTTTACGTTCTGACTCTGGATTTGTGTTTGTTGACATGCTACTTTGGAGAAATATAAAAGCAGACCCACCTGATTAAATATATCTGGTAAGGCGGGACGCCTTGGTGGCTCAGTGGTGGAGCATCTGCCTTTGACTCAGGGCGTGATCCTGGGATCCAGTCCCACGGAGCCTGCTTCTCCCTCTGCCTGTGTCTCTGCCCCTCTCTGTGTGTCTATCGTGAATAAATAAACAAAACCTTTAAAAATCAATCAATCAATTAATCAACCAATCAACCAATCAATCTGGTAAGGCAATGAAGCTCTCTTATTTTTTGTTTAACAAGAAACCAAAAGGCCCAGTTATTTTTCTTCTGCGTTCATGGTGCCAAGTCCCACGGTTTCTGTGGAAAAGAAGCTGAAGGTTGTGTTGTCTGAGTGGAGGTAGGATCTGTACTACCCTGCCTGCATGTGGTGTGCCTGCCAGGATGGCCATGGGAGGGGAGGTTCGGAGTGAGAGTGTCCCAGGGCCTTGGGCAGAGGAAAGAAGTTGTGCCTGTTCAATTAAACAGCAAGGAGAATCTCCGCCAGAGAAATGGGTGAGCAGGAACTTCCAAAAAGGAGATGAGTCATTCAGGAGAGAAGGCTACTAACCCAGAAAACTCAGAGGAAAAAATGCCTGTTCTAGAAGAATCCAGAAGGAGAGGTCAAGTGCTTGTGGGGAAGGCTGTGGCTACAGTGGGGACAGCACTGGGGGAGGTAGCAGGATGCCCTAGGAGGGCATCCTCATGGCAAGATGCAGAGCCATGAAGGGCAAAAGGCAAAGGGCGGCGGGCTGGAAGGTTCCAGGAGCCCCAGGGCACAGCATCCAGGCCCACTCCACCTCCACAGATGGAGGGCAGCAGAAGGACCGGTGCACTTGCATGCCTCCTGAGGACAGGGCTGTAAGTACACACTTGGGCGAAATACGTGACCAGCTGCAGGCCAGTCTGGGGAGGCCAACACATGGACGTCGCTGGGACACCGTCCAGGCAGAAGCAGTAGCGGCCCAGAGTGGGTGCTTGGGGCCACCGGCTTCGTAGGAGGGAAGGCCCGGGCCACTCCTGGATTGCACTGGCTACTTGGAAGCATCGAAGAAAATGATTGGCATTTGACCTTTCCTGCAGTCAGACCGCAGTTCTCAATACTTGAAATGTCAGATATTTATTTATATATCTTAAATTTTTATGTATTTATTTAATTGAGAGCAAGCAAGAGAGCACAAGCAAGGAGGAGAGGCAGAGGGAGAAGGAGACTCCCCACCCAGCAGGGATTCTGAGGTGGGGCTCCCTCCCAGGACTTGGAGATCATGACCTGAGGGAAACACAGATGCTTCATCTACTGGGCCACCCAGGGGCCCCTGACAGTCAGGTGTTTTAGGGATATGGATTTGAGTCTATGCCAAGTTAGGAGCCTACCAAGGATGCCCATTTTGTTTTCATCTTCTCTGATGCCATTACAAACATTCGAGGGGGCTTGCTCTGGGGATGGGAGGCATTCAAACTTCCCCTCTAGCAATTTGGGTTGAAAGCCCTCAGGCCTTTACACTAGGCGTAGGTCAAAACCAAAGGTAGACTTGCTCTACGAGGCATAGTGGCCCAACTTTGTACCTGCCATTTCAATCCCTGAAATTGGATTAAGGCAGTCCTTCGTGTTGACATCCTTAGGCACTTCTCTGTCGAAGATTACATCATGACCTCAGATCACTTGTAGGTTGTGTCAAGTACAATGTTCAGCACACATTAAAGATCACTAGGCACACTGATTAGGCAACTTGAAGGAGAACCATAGTTCAGGACAGGAAACAGAGATAACTATGCAAGGGCTTCTGACACTGGGTTTTCAGCCCAGGCTTACAAATAATTTTAAGGAGATAAAACAGGAGGTTGAAAATCTCAGCAGAGAACTGGCAATTATTATTATTTTTTTTGTTAAAAGCAGAGTGGGGGTGGGAGCGTGGCAGATATGAAGGACTAAATAGAAATTCTAGAATGGAAAACCACAAATAAGAACTCACTATATCCATTCATGTTTTCTCTATTTTACAAAACAAAACAAAACAGAAAACCAATTTTGTTGACCTTTTCAAAAAATTTTGACTCTGTTCCTTTTATTGTTTGCTTCTTTGACTCATTCTCACATTTAACATGACCTTCCTTTATTCTCTTTGGAATTATTTTGGTTTGCTTTCTAATCTCTTATTTGAGATACGTATTTGTTTTTTTAAAAGAGATTTTATTTATTTATTCATGAAAGAGAGAGGAGGATATACAGGCAGAGGGAGAAGCAGGCTCCCTGCCGGAAGCCTGATGTGGGACTGGATCCCAGGACCCTGGGGTCATGCCTGTCCTGAGCCAAAGGCAGACACTCAACCAGCCACTCAGGTGTCCCTATTCAATGAAATGTTATGTAGCTATTACAATGAGGTACTTTTTATATCAATATGGAATTCTAAGATATAAAATTAAAAGATGCACAATGCTGGTGTACATCAAAGAATTTGATAGTATTTAAAAGGCAATGTTAAATATTATATATGTTTACATACACATAGAATACCCTGGAAGGATGCATAGGATACATAAGAAAATATTAAAAAAAAATAAGTGTCTTGGGGAACTAACTAGGGGTTGGGCACCAGAGAAGGAAGACTTGCTTTTCACTATGTAGTGTTTGATACTCTTTGAATTTCTTTTTTATCATATATATCACCTAGTTAAAAAAATATAAAACCTTTTCAAAAATGAGAGGCTGGCATTTTTATCAGATAACACATGTTTAATATATATCTTCCTCCTTTATTCAGAAGAAATTTTTCACAATTTGTGATAAAAGAGGGGTTGGGTAAGAGTATACTTATTGTGATGAGCACTGAGTAATGGATAGAATTGCTGAATCACTATTGTACACCTGAAACTAATGCAGCACTATATTAACTATACTGGAATTTTTTAAAAAGGTACTGTGAAAAGAGGTAAGAATATTCCATTAACACATAGTCTCCATAGAATAGATACTCTTAGACGTTGACAAAACAAAAGAAAAATGAAAATCTTCTTTCTATATTCAAAAACTTGTTGGGTGTGGCCTTTAAAGGTTACATTTTTTAACAGAATTACCTCTTGCCCCAGGTTTATTGTTCGTATTCCAGAAGAGTATAGTTCTTTTGAAAAGGAGAGTTCAGTTGACAAAAGTTAAAATATAGCAAAAAATAAAAATAAAAAGTCTAAGAGACAAGAATCCATCAAAATCCTAGAGGAGAATAGAGGCAACACCCTTTTTGAACTTGGCCACAGCAACTTCTTGCAAGATACATCTATGAAGGCAAGGGAAACAAAAGCAAAAATGAACCATTGGGACTTAAGATAAGAAGCTTCTGCACAGCAAAAGAAACAGTCAACAAAACTAAAAGACAACCTACAGAATGGGAGGAGATATTTGCAAATGACCTATCAGATAAAGGGCTAGTATCCAAGATCTATAAAGAACTTATTAAACTCAACACCAAAGAAACAAACAATCCAATCATGAAATGGGCAAAAGACATGAAGAGAAATTTCACAGAGGAAGACATAGACATGACCAACACGCACATGAGAAAATGCTCCGCATCACTTGCCATCGGGGAAATACAAATCAAAACCACAATGAGATACCACCTCACACCTCACACCAGAATGGTGAAAATTAATAAGACAGGAAACAACAAATGTTGGAGAGGATGTGGAGAAAGGGGAACCCTCTTTCACTGTTGGTGGGAATGTGAACTGGTGCAGCCACTCTGGAAAACTGTGTGGAGGTTCCTCAAAGAGTTAAAAATAGTCCTGCCCTACGACCCAGCAATTGCACTGTTGGGGATTTACCCCAAACATACAGATGCAATGAAACGCCGGGACACCTGCACCCCGATGTTTATAGCAGCAATGGCCACAATAGCCAAACTGTGGAAGGAGCCTCAGTGTCCTTCAAAAGATGACTGGATAAAGATGTGGTTTATGTATACAATGGAATATTACTCAGCTATTAGAAACGACGAATACCCACCATTTACTTCAACGTGGATAGAACTGGAGGGTATTATGCTGAGTGAAGTAAGTCAATCGGAAAAAGACAAACATTATATGGTTTCATTCATAGGGGGAATATAAAAAATAGTGAAAGGGATTATAGGGGAAAGAATAGAAAATGAGTGGGAAATATCAGAGAGGGTGACAGAGCATGAGAGACTCCTAACTCTGGGAAATGAACAAAGGGTAGTAGAAGGGGAGGTGGGTGGTTGGGGTGACTGGGTGACGGGCACTTAGGGGGGTACTTGATGGGATGAGCACTGAGTGTTATACTATATGTTGGCAAATAGAACTCCAATAAAAAAATACAAAAAAATGTCTAAGAAACAGAACTAAAAACAAATTAGAAAGTTAAACTTTAAAAGAATCATGAGAGAAGCAATAGGGTGCAGGGCAAAGGCATAAACTTTGCAAATCCCTAGTATCAGCTGTCGAAATTTGGGTAATGTTTACCCATTGGTCCGTCTTCTCATCTGTAAAATAGATAAACTACCTGTCTTCCTTGGGTGTTATGGATCAACTGAGAACACACATCCCACAGAGTATTGAACAGGTGTTGATCTTCTCCTTTTTCCCTTGTCACATAGAAGGAAATATGGTGATAGAAATGCTGCTTTAATTTATTTTTAAAGTAGGTTCCACATCCACCCTGCAGCTCAATGCAAGGCTTGAACTCATGACCCTGATATCAAGACCTGAGCTGAGATCAAGAGCCTGACACTTAACTGACTGAGCTACCCAGGTGCCCCCATTTTTTTATAATTAGAAGAAAATGAGAAGATAATTTGCCCAAGCCATTTTATTTTATACTCTATATAACCGATTAAAATGCAAATGATTGTCAGGTGTTGTGAAAAGGAAACTAAATAATGTAAGAAGGGCTTAGTTGCCCTTTATTTCCCCCAATCTCTTTGCAGCAAGGCCAAGTTTATACAGTTGGTGGGAATGTGAACTGGTGTAGCCACTCTGGAAAACTGTGGAGGTTCCTCAAAGGGTTAAAAATAGATCTGCCCTACGACCCAGCAATTGCACTGCTGGGGATTTACCCCAAAGATACAGATGCAATGAAGCGCTGGGACAGCTGCACCCTGATGTTTATAGCAGCAATGGCCACAATAGCCAAACTGTGGAAGGAGGCTCGGTGTCCATCAAAACATGAATGGATAAAGAAGCTGTGGTTTATGTATACAATGGAATATTACTCAGCCATTAGAAATGACAAATACCCACCATTTGCTTCGATGTGGATGGAACTGGAGGGTATTATGCTGAGTGAAGTAAGTCAATCGGAGAAGGACAAACAGTGTATGTTCTCATTCATTTGGGGAATATAAACAATAGTGAAAGGGAATATAAGGGAAGGGAGAAGAAATGGGTAGGAAATATCAGAAAGGGAGACAGAACATGAGAGACTCCTAACTCTGGGAATGAACTAGGGGTGGTGGAAGGGGAGGAGGGCGGGGGGTGGGGGTGACTGGGTGGCGGGCACTTAGCGGGGGTACTTGATGGGATGAGCACTGGGTGTTATTCTGTATGTTGGCAAACTGAACACCAATAAAAAATAAATTTATTATTAAAAAAATAAAGTTGAAACTTCTAACATAGCGAGTGGGATTGCTATTGTTCTTAGTTCATAGTTCGAGGAAGCCAACTTTATTTTTACTTCTACACTCTGTAGACAATATATTAACAGAAAAAAAAATCATGTGCCAATGTGGTTTAGAAACCAAAAGTCAGGAACACCTGAGTGCTCAGCTGATTAAGCAGGGGACTCTTGGTTTCAGCTTAGATCATGATCTCAGGGGTCCTAAGATCAGCCTGGGGTCAGGCATTGTGCTCAGTGCGGGGCCTGCTTGAAGATTCTCTCCTGTCCCCCCCATCACAGATGCATATGCTCTCTAAAATAAATAAATAAATCTCTAAAAAACACAAAAGTCAGAATTTAATCTATATATTTAGGTAAATATTATGAAAGTATACACTTGGAGATTAAATTGCAGACACAATATTTTAAAGCAAATCAAGATATTAGCAACTTTCCAAAAAGATAAGTTTACCTGTATTAATAAAGAATAGGTTTTTAAAATCATTCTCAAGAACTCCTCATTTATTGCTCTAACCCCATTACAGACAGCTCCTTCAAACATTTTCTAAAGTGTCAGAAGTGAAATTACCTTAATTCTTTGTTATGCTTCCTATGCCACCATCATCAAATACTTTGAGAACCTTCAATGTTTTTTCTTTCATCTTTTTCAATCATTTTCACACTTAACACAGTAAGAAAAAATTTCCAAGTCAATTTTCCCAATAATTTCATTCTTCATTTTAGCCATCATTGTTTTCCTTTTATTATTTTTCCAGATCAAGATCAGGAATTGCAATTTTCAACTCTTTTTCATCTGTGATTCAATGCTTGTCACATAAAAAAAAGGCTTCTTTAGCTTTTGACTTTTGTGATACATTCAGTTCAATTTAAAAAAAAATCAGTGTTGGGGTTCCTGGCTTGCTCAGTAGATCATATGACTCTTGGTCTAGGGTTTGTGAGTTTGAGTCTCACCTTGAGCACAGAGCCTACTTCCAAAAAAAAACAAATCAGTGTTATTGAGATACAGATAAACTGAGGCACATTAAAGATTACAAGAGTCTATATGAGCAAATACTGATTTGAATTGGGCAGCACCAAATCAAAAGTGGTTAAAAGCACTCCCCTGACAGAAGCTGGGGGATAGGCCCTTAGGTTCCTATAGAGCAGATATAGGAGCAGAGCAAGGAAATGCTTTTAGTGGCTACAGCTTGAGCAGTTATTTTACATGAGGAAGTCTAGTTAGCTGTTTGTGATTGGTTGTTCTTAAATTTCATTCTCTTGGACATGAGTGTCTCTACAATTGACAATGTCTTAGGTTTTGGTTTGCTTATGTAGGTTATGAAGGCCTGAGAGTCACCTCAGTCCAATGGTCTCTTTGTTTAATTGCTTTAACAAATACAATTTACATACAATAAAATGTACCCACTTCAACTGTGTGCATTTCAAGTGTGTCCAATTGCCTCATTTAACTTTTTTTTTAGATTTTTTTAAAATTTTTATTATTCATGATAGTCACACAGAGAGAGAGAGAGAGAGAGAGGCAGAGACATAGGCAGAGGGAGAAGCAGGCTCCATGCACCTGGAGCCTGACGTGGGATTCGATCCCCGGTTTCCAGGATCGCGCCCTGGGCCAGAGGCAGGCGCTAAACCGCTGCGCCACCCAGGGATCCCGACTCATTAAATATTTTAACAGAGGTCTTAACCAGTGTAATAAGGCAAGAAAAAGGAATAATAAGTGTGCAGGCTGGAAAGGAAGCTGTAAAACTGTCTCTACTTAAAGATGATATGATTAGCTACATATGAAATACTAAGAAATCCATAAAAAGGCTACTGCTACTAATAGATGAATTTAGCAAGGTGGCAGGATATAAGGCTCATGTAAAAAAAATCAATTGTATTTCTATATATTGGCAATAAACCATTGGATATTGAAATTTGAAAATAGCATCATTTATAATAACAATTTAAAAATGCAAAATACTTAAAGATATGTAAGACCTGAACACTGTAAACATTGTTGAGAGATATTAAAGAGGATCTGATTAAGTGGAGAGTTATATAATGTTCATGAATTAGAAAGCTCATTACTGTTAAGAAGTCAAATTCTCTCAAATTTAATTACAGATTCTAAGCGATGCCAATCAAAACGTAGCACATAACTTATAGAAATTGACAAGCTGATCATAAAATTTATACAGAAGTTTAAAGAATGTAAAATAGCCAGTTACACAAAAGAAAAACAATGTTGGAGACATACTATAAAGTCTCAGTAATCAATATCATAGTGTTATATTAGCATAAGGATAGACATAGATCAGTGGAAAAGAATAGAGTCCAGAAATAGATTTACACACACATGATTGATATTTTTAAAAGTGAATCTGGATGAATTTTTGGATTTTTTAAAAAGTGAATCTGGATTGAATTTTTTAAAAGTGAATTTGACATACAGATGGAAAAAAATAAACTCTGACTTTTATTTTATAGCACATATATAAAAATTAATTCAAAATGACTCAAAGATTTAAACAGATAAAACTCAAAAACTGCAATATGAAAATATAAGATTTTATGCCCTTAGGTTTGGCAAAGGTTTCTAAAATAGGATGCAGTATACACAGAGCCTAAAACAGTAAGAACTGATAAGTTGAACTTCACATAAATTTATACCTTGGCTCTTCAAGAGATCTTGAGACAATAATTACAAGCCAAGCCACGAACTGGGAGAATGTATGTGTAAAACTTATTTTCGATAAAGGACTTGTATCAAGAATATTAAAAAAAAACTTTAAAACTCAATAATAGACTAAAGCCCAAGTTTCAAAAGGATACAGAAGATTTGAACACATACTTCACTAAAGAGAAAATACATGAACAATAAATACATTAAAAGATGTTCAGCATCATTCATCATTGGGGAAATTCAAATAAAAATCACAATGAGCTACATCTACACACATACTAGAATGGATGTAATTTAAAAGATTGATAATTACTAAGTGTTAGCAAGGATATGAAGTAATTGAAACTCTCATACATTGCTGGTGGGACTATGAAATGGTATAGCCATTGGGAAATAGTTTGTTAGTTTCTTATAAAGTTGAACATGCACCTACCATATGACCTAGGAGTCATTTCACTCCTAGATATTTGCTCAAGAGGAATGAAAACATGTTCACACAAAGACTTGTATGAAAATGATCATAGCAGCTTTATTCATTATATGCCCAAAGTGGATATAATCCAAATTTCCATCAACTCTTGAATGCATAAACAAATTGTGGTATGGCCATGCAATGGAATTTTACTGATGAGGAAAAGGAACAGACTATTTTACACGCCCACTTGACATGGATGAATTTCAAAAGCATTTTGCTAAGTAAAAGAATTCAGATACAAAAGACACCACACTGTAAGATTCAGTTCATATGAAATTCTAGAACAAGCAAAACTATAGTGTCACAGACCAGATCTACAGTCATGTAGGGTTGTCCTCAATTTAAGAAATCAAGAGAAATGGTTGAGAGCTCAGACTCTTAAGATTGGAGACAGACTCCTTGGGTTGAAATCCCAGCTCTGCTGTTTTCCAAATTCAATTTTTCCTATGCCTAATATCAATAACACTAACAATGGCATCATGGAAATTATTTATGGTATGGCACAGAGGGGTTCAATAACTTGCCCAGGGTCACATAACACTAACTAACTGAGGAAAAGCCTCATCTTTATGGTGACAGTGTGCAGAGACAAATTAATCCTGACCCTCCTCTTCAAAACTTGGGAGTTCAGCAAAATTCAGTTCAACCCATTGAGTGAGCCTCTACAGAAACAGGACAAGACTTCCGTCCTTTGGGCCCTGCAGATCTTTAGGGAGTTGTATGAGGAAACAGCCAGAGTAGTTGTGCAAGAAAAATAGACACAGGAAAAGAATTTTGAAAGCTCAGTTATGCATGGATATGAGGTGAAGGTCTGCATGAGTCAGGAGAAGCCAAGGGACCTTTAAAACATGGCATTCAGAACTGTCCTCAGAAGAAGTTCTAGGTCCCTATTGACACTGCAATGGGGCCTGATTTATTCCCATATAACCATGGTTTAGTGGGAGTCAATCTCAACTCTGGGCAGCTAGTAGTTTTTATCTCTTTTAAAAATTAAGTTATGGGGGAGGGGGGCATCTTGGTGGGTCAGTCGGTTAAGCATCTGCCTTTGTCTCAGGTCATGATCCCAGGGTCGGATCGAGCCCCAAATCAGACTCCCTGCTCAGTGAGGAGTCTGGCCCTCCCCCTGCTCATGCTTATGCTCTCCCTCTCTCTTTCTCTCTCTCTCTCTTTGTCTCTGTCTCTCTCTGAAATAAATAAATCTATAAATAAGTCTTAAAAAAAGGTATTGGGAATATAGTATGTACCTAGCATTGTTTTGCACACCTTGCCCATGTTAAATCATTTATTCTGTATTTCCTTTATTAATCAGAAGCATCTATGCAGAAAAAGAGACATTCAAAATCTTCTTATCCTCTTTCAGAAATGATGATGGCTGGTTAGATGGAACAAATCTGTGGGGAATTGAAAATATGCTTCAGTATTTCTCTTGTATATAAGTGATTTTGTTTTCTCACAGCTAATCTGCGCTTGGCAGTGTTCTGATTTATAACCTATTTGTATCCCTTTTAAACACAATTTTAGTCTTCCCAATTTGAGGTCCTCTACGGAACTGTTCTTGGTGATTCAGAAACTCTTCTGACCTGGTGGAAAGGAGATTTGGAAACTTTGCCATTTGTTTGCTTGTTTGTTTGGTTTTTTAAAGATTTTATTTATTCATTCATGAGGGACACAGAGAGAGGCAGAGACACAAGGCAGAGGGAGAAGCAGGCTCCATGCAGGGAGCCCAATGCGGGACTCGATCCCAGGACTCCAGGATCACGCCCTGGGCTGAAGGCAGACTCTCAACTACTGAGCCCCCAGGCATTCTGTTTGCTTGTTTTTCTCAGGTAGTTATATGCCCCCCATGCAAGGGAGGACGGAAAGCCTCCAGCATCTGTGGTTTTTGTTTAGTGTTTGATTTAGTGCATCTAATGCTTTGAGTGAGAGTGAATCTGAATGGCAGGCTTGGTTTTTTGGATTCTCACCCACTCCACCAGAGCCTTGGATTTCTGTTGCCATGATGCCTTTGCTCTCAAAGGAGACTTCCATTTCTCCTCGGTTTTTGTATTACCATGGAACTAGTGGTTACAAAAATTCAGAGGCCCTTCTGACTGCCTCACTCAGAAACTTTGTTTTTTCCTCCTTCAAAACCTCCAAGGAGGGAAAAAGCATAACTTTGCTTTGAAAAGCAGGCCTAGTGAATCAAAAGCCTTTATGATAAAGAAAAAGGCAATCACAGTTTGGATTCTATCAGTCTTATCTACAGTGAATTATATTTATAGCATTCTGCACATATCCTTGCCCAAAACTTACTTTTCTGTGGCCAGAGCAGTGCCTGGTACCACCCAGGCTATGAATAAATGCTTTTTTTTTTTTTTTTTTACTTTCTATTATGAAATAAGTCAAAGTTTAAAGAATTGTAGGATTAGTACAGATTCAGCCATTGTAAAGGACTTGCTATATTTGCTTATCTTTTTTGCTTGTATATTTATGGATCCTTTGAAAGCAAGTTTAGATATCATGCCCCTTCATGCCTGGGTAGCTCCACGTATATGTCCTAAAAACAAGGACATTCTCTTACGTAACTGTGAGATCCTAGGAAATACATATTGGTCTCTGCCAACAGTTCCGGACACGGAGCTCCTGATACTTTTGTACATTCCTAAGTGATAAGAGCAGTAGGAGCATCTTTTGTTCTATTGAGGTGACTCTGGATGGACTCCTGGGTGGCTCTTGGGTAAGGGTAGCTACCAGAAAGACCCAGCCTTGATTAGGAGCTTGGCACCTTCAGCCCCAACCCCCAATTCCACAGGCGGCGGCGAAGGGCTAGAAGTAGAGTTAATATTTGATTATGCCCACTAGTGTGAGGTTTGGTGAGCTTCCAGATTGGTGAACATATCCACACCAGGAGAGTGACACACCCAATGCCATGGGGACAGGAGTTCCTAAACTCAGGACCCACCCAGGCCTCTCCTTGACTACCTCTTCATCTGGCTATTCATCTGTATCCTTTATCATATTCTTGAGTGAATTCATAAATGTTAAGTGTCTCCCTGAGTTCTGGGGAGCCTCTCTAGCAAGTTAATCAAATCAAAGGAGGGGGTCACTAGAACGTCCAATGTGTAGCTGGTTGGCTAGGTAACAGTCTGGGCTTAAGACTGGCATCTGAATTGAAACTTCATATGTAGGATTGACACAAGCTCTGGAAAAATAATGTCAGAATTGACTTAAATTGTAGGACACTCAGCTGTTGTCACAAAGAGTTTTTGGTGTGGGGGAGAAAGTCTCCACAAGTCTGGTGGCCAGAAGTGTTTTGTGCAAGCAGTGAAGGAGATTCACAGGGAAGAAACACATAGGTGGAAAACAGGTTTCCCCCTTTTTAAAAACCATGGTATAATCGCTCCATTTGGAAGTTTATTATTGTTATAATACTCATCGAATACATTGTTCATATTTCAATTTCACTAGTTGCTCTTGAAATGTCCTTCATAGCTTTTTTAAAAATTAAAGGTTCCAACATGGGACTTGAACTTACGACCTCAATACTTGGGAGTCATGTGTTCTACTGGCTGTGCCGGCCAGGCATTCATGGCCTGTGTAGCATTTTTGACCCCTGCTTCCCAGGATTCAATTCAAGATCACTGGTTGCACTTTTGGGTTCTCTTAACCCCCGTATGTCTGGCGGGGTTCCTCAGTCTTTCTTCTTCTATCACAGTACCAACATTTTTGAAGAGTGCTGGCCAGTTATTTCATGGGCTGTCCCTCAACTCAGGTTTTCTCTCAAATTCGGATCTTGAACTTTGGGCAGGGATGCTGCACGTGCTGTGTTCTCAGTGTGTCTCCTCTGGTTACACATGGTCTCAGTTTTCTGTACTACTTATGACATTAACAAAAGACTCTTCTACCGAATGGCTAAGTTGAGGTTATTTATCATAACACAAATGAATTTTATTATTCTTATCCTCTATTCTTTTTTTTTTCCTCTATTCTTCTTATTAAAAACCAACCTGCTGTTCTTCAGAGCCTTACTCTGATGAATCACATAGGTGAGATTAAGTCCGAGTGGCTATGAGCTCAGGCTTTAGCACCTGACACATTGGCTCACATCTCTGATCCCACTTAGCCATCGTGACCTTGAGCAAATGAACCAATTCCTTAGTTTCTTCCTTTGGGAACTCATTACATCTCATTATGATGAGAGTATCTGCAGTTCATCTGGCTGTAATGAGGATTAAATGAAGCAGTGAATGTAATAATTAACCAGTGAATGTAATAAAGCACTTACTAACTTTTGACCTAGTACAAAGGAATTGCTCTATAAAAGTTAGTGATTGTTATTATTATCCTTAGCCCATACAATGGTAAGCACAGGCAGCCAGTTCTCCTTAAAACTTTCTCATCCTCTTTCATCATGGGCATGCGGCCATCTGATCAATTCTGGCCACAGGATTACAAGTGGAAGTGCCATATGCCACTCCTGGACTGAGGCTCATAGGACCTGCTGTGCTGCCTCCATCCCGCTTTCTCACTCTGCCGTCATGACCTTGGAGATTGCATGTTCCAGGTGGCGGGGGCGGGGGGGAACTATAAGGTGGAGATCAGTCACCTGGCACATATAGAATTTAAATGAATAAGAAGTAAACCCTTTTGCCTTAAGCCACTGAGATTTCAAAGTCTTTATTTTACTCTAGTAGAATCTAACATTTCCTTGATTAGTGTAAATAATGTCCACATAACATGTGAACAATGACTTGACAGTTATTCCAAGGACTACATATGTTTTCAATTCTATCTTTACTGATAGTTGATCTGTGTTACTGGTATTCAACAAATAGGTATTGAGCACTGACTCTGACTATAAGGCTGACTATTCTGGTAAGTGGCAAACGAACCCAGAGTTCTTCTAATCATGAAGGTAATAGTCTAGTGGGGAAGACAGGCATTAAATTGAATGATGACATAGGTAGTTGCAAATGCTCTGCTTGGAAGAAGGCAGAGTCCCCAGGTACTATGAGAGCCTGTAACTGAGAAATGTGGTCTGTCACTAGCTGGCTGAGCTCGGGTAACTTGGCCTGGCAGCTGTAGTTCTCTCTGTAGTGAGTACATTGGCCTTGCTTATCCTAAAGTTCCCTTGTGGCTCCATTATCATATATTTCTTGGTGAATTCTTCCTTTTTTTTTTTTTTTTCTTGTTTGTATGAGCACTTTAAAAAAAGAATTTATTTATTTGAGAGAGAGAAAGAGCAGCAGCAGGGGTAGTAACAGAGGAAGAAGGAGAGGCAGACTCCACACTGAGCAGGGGGCCCAATACAGGACTTATTCTGGGACCCTGAGATCATGATCTGAGCCAAAGTCAGCCAACTTAACCAACTTAGCCAGCCAGGTGCCTTGTGTGAGCACTTTTGAAGTGAGGGGAAAAAAAAAACAACAAATTTTGCAGAAATGCTGGCTAGCAGATAAGGCAGCACGACTTTTTTTCCAACCACTCATTTAAATCTAATATTGTTAGGCAGCCTCTCTCAATGTTTTTGCTGAAACTTTGGAATAATGCTTACTAATCATCCTCGGGAGAACTTTGTGAGCCATGAGTAAGCAAGTTTCATTGAGTTAGAAAGGCAGGAGGCTTACATTCATTTAGCAAAGATGATCCTTTCTGGGGTAGAATTTAAAAAGTATCCATAGAAAGCTCAGGAGGGGGAAATATTTCTCCCTCTAGCTGCCCAAAACCCCGTATTATTCATGACTTCAGAAAATGTTTAAATGACAATGAAAGTGTTTACTGGCGAGAACATTTACCAATAATTTTTTTAAAAATCTGATACTTGAGTGTGAATGTCTTATAGTTGCTGGAAGTCACTAAGGGATGAACAAGGGAAAGAGCTAAGATTTAGAACTTGAGAGACTTGGGTTTGAGTGGAGAGATAAGTGTGCTCTAGGAGGGCCCATGCTGCGAGGCAGGAAAGACAACCCAAATGAAGGATCAAGAACAATAACTTTGCTTGACAATGTTGCCAAGGGCCAATAATCAATACCTGGCATGTTCATTACCAAGTAAGTTCATTACCTGATACGAAGAACCACAATAATGTGGAATACTGCTCTTACATAGTCTAAGGAAAGAAATATAGTCTAAGGACTTTAAGCAAGAGAAGAAAGGGGTATGATTTTTGCCCCCGAAATGACTGGAGATCTTTGCTATGAATTTCATAACATCTGTATAACCTAGTAGGTGTCAAAGAGGAAAAGGACAGAAAGAAATTAGCACTAACTTCAATTCATGTGACTTTGTTTCCCACGTTGATGCCAGCGAAAAAGCCAATACATAACTGCAAAATAACTTAAAAAAATACATGACTAAGCAAAACTGGCATTAATAAGCCAGTTCTTCTTTTCTGTAAAGGACTCGAAACTTGCTAACATAATAGGAGCAGTTTTCTCATGCCCAAAGCACCATTTTCACATCCCACATCTTGCCAGTTTGTTATTTCCTTCCTTATTGCCTAAAAGATTATCAGAAATTTTGAAAGGAGGAAAGAATTCAATCAAAATGCATGCAGTTTGTCCTTTAAGAATTCTCAGAGGACAAGGAGAATTTTAAAAATCAGAAACAATGGGTGACGGGCACTGAGGGGGTCACTTGACGGGATGAGCACTGGGTGTTATTCTGTATGTTGGCAAATTGAACACCAATAAAAAAATAAATTTATTATTAAAAAAATCAGAAACAACTGAATATAAGAGTGTTTTGTTTTGTTTTGTTGTTTTTGTTTTTGTGTTTTGAGAAGGTGAGGGACTTCGGTTAATGTTTTGTATCCTTAGGAGAAAATGTTGTATTCGTGTTAAAAGTAAATACGATTTTTTTCATTCATTGAAGCATAGTAATTCACTTTATATCATATTATTCTTGAGTTGTCTCAAATGTAACATCAGCATGTAGCCTGTAAGGAATTTAAGGAAAAAGAAAAAAAATTCCCCATAATAATATTTGTCTAGTTTTACAGAATGGACTTTGGGGACCCAGTGATTTTCCAATCTTTTTTCTTTCTTTCTTTCTTTCTTTCTTTCTTTCTTTCTTTCTTTCTTTCTTTCTTTCTTTCTTTCTTTCTTTCTTCTTTCTTTTCTTTCTCTTTCTTTCTTTCTTTCTTTCTTTCTTTCTTTCTTTCTTTTTCTTTCTTTCTTTCTTCTTTCTTTCCTCCCTCCCTCTCTCCCTTCCTCCCTCCCTCCTTTTCTTTCTTTCTTTCTTTCTTTCTTTCTTTCTTTCTTTCTTTCTTTCTTTCTTTCTTTCTTTCTTTCTTTCTTTCTTCTTTCTTTCCCTCCCTCCCTCCCTCCCTCCCTCCCTCCCTTCCTTCCTTCCTTCTTTTCTTTTTTCTTTCTTTCTTTCCCAGTGGAACTGATTTCTATAATAAAACTCTCATTTGGAAGGTCAACATATAAAACACATGAAAACTAGCCTGATTAGAGAGGAGACTAAAGATCCCAACCCAGTGTCAATCCAGTACTCATTTCAAATGAACTTTCTTTGCTTCATTACTTTATCACCAGAGTTCAGCAGAGGATCTGGCATATAGTAGGGCCTTGATATATATTTGTTGAAGGAATATATTATGTTGCCTTAGTCAATATCAAATAGAGGCTTGTCATACAGATTAGAAAATTTATATAAAAATAAAGTATAATAGAAATTATTATTTAGTGTATTATCTTTAATAGCAATTGGCCAGTAATAGTTGGCCTTAAATATGTTTCAGTACTTGGCAAACCCATGTGAATTACTTTTCATTTGAGAGGTATATTTTGAGTTCAACAGTGTGTCGTGTTGAAGTGAACTGGAAGGATCAAGTAGCTGCTGTCCACTTTGCCCAGACACTGTTCCCCAGTCCTTGTATGACTGGCTCCTTCTCATCTTTCACCCTTCAGGCTTCAGCTGAAATGTCACCTTCTTCAAGACCTTCCCTGACCCTTCTATCTAAAATAGTCCCTTTTCCCTACTTAGTTACATTTTATCACACTACCCTACCCATTTCCTCCATAGCATTTATTGCAATCTATACATAGCTTGTTTATTTATTTGTTAACATGCTAAATGCAACATGTTCTTCTCCTTTGAAGGTAAGTCTCCAGGACTTAGCACAGTGGCTGGCCTATCACCAGGGATCAATGATATTTGTTCAATGAAGGGATCAATAAATAATCAAACATGTGTAGCACTCAAGAACACACACCTGCGTGTGATGAACTTAGAATTTAAAAGAAGGGGCATCTGGCTGGCTCAGTTGATACTCTTGATCTTGGGTCATGAGTTCAAGCCCCATGTTGGGTGTAGAGGTTACTTGGTAAAAGGAGGGAAAGAAAGAATTTAAAAGGAGTTTGTGTTCAGGTGATGCTTGAAATGGCTATGGATGGAGAGGTTCCCCAACCCTAGGGAGGCAATGTGGAGAAATACAAGACTTTTAGGTCAGTTAATATCAGCTCCCTGCTGGAACACCACAGACCTACTTTTTTTTCCATCTATGATACTTATCCTCACTTTTCTCAGCTATAAATGACAATAACATCATTTTTGAAGTCCAATTAATAAAAGTCAATTTTGGGGTGCTTGGCTGCTCCAGTTGGAAGAGCATGTATCTCTTGATCTCAGGGTTGTGAGTTTGAGCCCAAATTAGGTTTAGATTACCTTAAAAAATAAAGTTTAAAAACAGAATAAAAGGGGCACCTGGGTGGCTTACTTAATTAAGCATCTGACTCTTGATCTCAGCTCAAGTCTTGATCTCAGTGTTGAGTTCAAGCCCCGCATTGGGTTCCTTGCCCAGTGTGGAACCTACTTAAATAAACAAGCAAATAAATTAGAAAACAAAATAAAACAAAAAAGTCAACTTTGATGTCCATTATCTCATCCTGAGCTAATGAATATAGTTTCATTAAATGGAATGAGCCACCTGGGAATATTTGGACTTTAGGTGAAGAGGGTCTACTAGAGATTTCTGCATGAAAAACCCAGGACTTCATAGAAAGACTTATTCCAAGGGAATTACTGGAGAAAAAAGTGAATTTTGAGTGTTGCATGTTGTTTATCATTCAGATTTGAAGGGCTTGTGCATCATGTCAAAACCAAGAACTAGATAAGTTGCTCTGACAAAGTTCTAGTGAAACTTGGTAGGAGAAGAGATGTCATGGTGTCTTACGTTGTGCAGGATAGCATGGTATGAACTTCTCTGTGTGATGGCATCAGAGGGTTCACATATACCTCTCATCACGTGGAATCTGAGAGGACATATCCATGGGATTTGCAGGGTGAGGGGCTGGATATCTTCCAGTCACATCTACAGGATAGAGCCCAAGAAACACTGTTCATTGATGTTAGTGAATTTCTACCTTTTCATTTCACTTTTCTTCCCTATTCTTCCCCAATAGAACATTTTGCCACTGTTTAAAAAGAATAAGATAAATTTGTGTGTATTGATGTAGCACATTTGCCAAGATACATTATTGTTAAGTGTAAAAGGATATAGAACAGTGTGAATATTATGCTATCATGTAGATTAAAGGAAGCATATATATACGGGCATACCTCAGAGATATTGCAGGTTTAGTTCCAGACCACTACAATAAAGCAAATATCATAATAAGGCCAGCAAAATGAAGGTTTCGGTTACCCAGTGCATATAAAATTTACATTTAACTATACTATAATCTACTAAATGTGCAATAGCATATGTCCTAAAAAACAATGTATAGATTCCACAAACAAGGAGAGGCTTAGGGGCACCAACCTCCATATAGTCAAAAATCTGTGTATAACTTGACTCCTCTAAAATTTAACTCCTAATAATATATTATTGTCCAGAAACCTAAATGACAACAACAATCAATTAACACATATTTTTGAAAGTTATATCCATTATATACCCTATTCTTACAACAAAGTAAGCTACAGAAAAGAAAATGTTATTAAGAAAATCACAAGGAGGGGTTCCTGGGTGGCTCAGTTTGTTAAGTGTCAGCTCTTGATTTTGGCTTAGGTCATAATCTCAGGATTGTGAGATTCAGCTGTACATCAGGCTCACAGGCTGGGTATGGAGTCTGCTTAAGATCCTCTCTCTCTCTTTCTCAATAAATAAATAGATAATCACAAGGAAAAGAAAATACATTTACAGTACTATACTGTATTTATTGAAAAAATCCACATGTAGATGGACCTGTGTAGTTCAAATCCATGTTGTTCAAGGGCCAACTGTACATACCTTCATCAATAAATACTTTATTGCTAAAAAATATTAACCATCACCTGAGCTTTCAGCAAGTTGTAATCTTTTTCTTGCCTTGATATGGACTACTGACTGATCAGGCTGGTGGTTGTAGAAAGTTGGGGTGGCTGTGGCAATTTCTTAAAATAAGGTGACAATGAAGCTTGTCACATTGATTGACTCTTCCATTTACAAATGATTTCTCTGTAGCACATGATGCTGTTTGATAGCATTTTACTCACAGTAGAACTGCTTCCAAAATTGGAGTCAATCCTCTCAAACCCTGCCATTGCTTTCAACTAAGTTTATGTGATATTCTAAATCCTTTTCTATAATGTCAACAGCATCTTCACCAGGAGCTGATTACATTTCAAGAAACCACTTTCTTTACTCATATGTAAGAGGCAACTCCTCATCCATTAAAGTTTTACCATGAGATTGTAGCAATTTAATCAAATCTTCAGGCTCCACTTCTAATTCTAGTTCTCTTGCTATTCCTATTCTATTTGCAGTTACTTCCTCCACTGAAGTCTTGAACTCCTTGAAGTCATGCAGAGGGTTGCAGTCAACTTTTTCCAAGCACTAGTGTTCATATTTTTACCTCTTACCATGAATTCTAACTGTTCTTTTTTTTAAAAAAAGATTTTATTTATTTATCCCCAAGACACACACACACACGCAGAGGGAGAAGCCGGCTCCATGCAAAGATCCCAACATGGGACTCGATCCCAGGTCTCCAGGATCACACCCTGGGCTGCAGGCAGCGCTAAACCGCTGTGCCACCAGGGCTGCCTGAATTCTAACTGTTCTTAATGGCAACTAGAATGGTCAATTCTTTCTAGAGATTTCTCAATTTACTTTGCCTTGATCTATCAGAGGAATCACTATGGCAACTATAGCCTTGCAAAATTTATTTCTTAAATAATAAAACTTGAAACTCTAACTTATTACCTGATATACAGGCTGCAGAATGGATGTTAACAGGCATGAAAACATTAACCCCGTTGTCCATCCCCGTTAGTGATTTGGGGTGACCGGGTGCATGTCAATGAGCAGTACTATTTTGAAAGGAATCTTTTTCCGAGCAATAGGTCTCAACAGTGGGCTTAAAATATTCAGAAAACCATGCTCTAAACAGATAGACTGCTTTTCAGACATTGTTGTTCCACTGAGTACAGGCATAGCACATCTAGCATAATTGTTAAGAACCCTTGGCTCTTCAGAATAGTAAATGAGCATTGGCTTCAATCTAAAGTCACCAGCTGCATTAGTCCTGAGGAAGAGAATCAGCTTGTCTTTTGAAACATTGAAGCCAGACATTGACTCCTCCTAAGTATGAAAGTCCTAGATGCCATCTTCTTTCAATAGAAGACTTTTGTCTACATTGAAATTCTGTTGTTTAGTGTAGTCAACTTCATTAATTGTCATGGTTAAATCTTCTGGATAACTTGCTGCAGCTTCTACATTGGCACTTGCTGTTCACTTTGCAACTTTATGTTACGGAGATGGCTTCTTTCCTTAAATATCATGAACTAACTTCTAGCTTCAAACTATCTTCTGCAGAGCACTGGGTGTTCTACTATATGTTGGCAAATTGAATTTAAATAAAATATTAAAAATATTTTCCTTCTGCAGCTTCCTCACCTCTGCCGGGCTTCAGAGAATTGGAGAGAGTTAGGGCCTTGCTCTGGAGTAGGCTTTAGCTTTAGGGAATGTTGTGGCTGGTTGGATCCATTCAGATCAGTAAAACTTTCTCCATACCAGCAATAAGGCTTCTTCATTTTCTTATCATTTGTGTGTTCACTGGAGTAGCACTTTTCATTTCCTTTATGAACTTTTCTGTTGCATTCACAGCTTGGCGAACTATTTGGTGCAAGACGCTTCACTTTTGGCCTGTTGTGGCTTTCAATATGCCTTTCTCAAGAACCTTAATCAGTTCTAGTTTTTGATTTAAAGTGAGACACATACAACTCTTCCTTTAAATTGAATGCATAGAGACCTTTGTACGGTTATTAACCAGCCTAATTTCAATATTGTCTCAGGGTGTAGGAAGGCCCAAGAAGAGGAAAAGACATGCAGGTTGGTGGAGCAGTCGGAATGCACACATTTATCAATAAAGTTGGCTGTCTTGTAAGGGCACTGCTTATGGGGCCCCCAACAATGACAATAACAACATCAAAGATCACAGATCACCATAACAGATATAAGAATAATGGAAAAATGTGAAGTACTATGAGAAATACCAAAATGGGACACAGAAACACAGAGTGAGCAAACACTGTTGAGAAAATGGTGCTGGTAGACTTGCTCTATGCAGGGTTGCCACAAATCTCAAATTTATATAAAAAAATATCTGCCAAGTGCAGCAAAATGAAGCACAATAAAGTGAGCTATGCCTGTATATGCATTTTGGAGGATATACAGAAATAGGTATAGTGATTAATTCTGAGAAGGTAATGCTGGGTATGGAGGTCAGGGTAGGAGAGAAACTTTTCATTTTTTACCTTTTGGCACTGCTTGAATTTATTATTATTTTTTGGATATATAAATATATGTAACTTTAAAAAAACTATGCATTGCAAATAATAAAATTAAAATTGAAAATGACTGATAAATTGGTCAGAACTTCCTCATATTGACTATTACTATCTATCCCAAATAAAAGGAAAAGAACATCATTTAGAAAATAATATATATTTTCATATATATACATTTATTTATAAGTAATAAGGAAATTTACTTTAAGTAGATCAGTTTCTTTCCCAGAAGCAGAAAACAAGAATTCTGCTTAAGAAGTCTGATTCTAACACCAAAGAGCTTGGGATCCAATCTTAGCTCTGCCAAATACTACCTCTGTACCCTGGATAAATTACTTAATTTGTCTAAGCTTAATTTTTTTTGTCTTTAAAATGTTGGAAAATAACAGTATGTATTTTATAGGGTTGTTTATGAAAATGGAATGAAGTAAAGCAGTTGAAATGATCAGCACAGATCCAAAGTAAGCATTTGATAAATTGTATTAGAAAGTACATACGATGAAAATGAAGGGTAACAATAGGAAAAATTCATGGAGGAAGTCAATATTTGTTTCCCTTTTTGAAAAATATGGATATCCAGTGACAAATACAGATAATAAGATATCTTTAGAGAAGTTCCATTTGTGTAATTACTGTCTAGTCATTTCTAGCCAGTGGTTGTTGTTTGAGTCTCTTAAGGATAGCCGACCATTGAGAGCTAAGTGGAGTAATGGATAAAAAGGCAGGGCTCCCCAGCCAGCCTAGAAGAGACTGGGCCACCTCTTTCATCTACGTGTGTTTCTTGATGCTCTCACCATTTGTAGTTTTCCCATGTCTCACTTAAAAGGTGGAAAGGGCCATGGATTGAAGAGAAGGAGAAGAATTCAAGCCTGACTCCAACTACAAGCTGGGTAACCTCAGGGCTGCAATATCCTCACTTGTAAACAAGGAGACTGGCCCCAAAGATCTCCAATGGTCTTCCAGATTCTATAGAGATGACAATTTTTTTCCCCAAAGATTTCATTTTAAGTAATCTCTACACTCAACGTGGGGCTCGAACCCATAACCCCAAGATCAAGAGTTGCATGCTCTACTGACTGAGACAGCTAGGAACCCCAAGAGAGATGACAATTTTTAAGAGTAACAAAAGCTCATGCTTAGTCCTGTGGTCTCCATCAATTGTATATCCTGTGTTGCTCCATTCTGTTGAACTCAGATTGGGAGGTGACAGAGCATTGCAAAGTCCGAACTAAAAGTAACCTCTTCCCATAAATATTTTATCAGAGAGCAAGAGAACTAAATAGAATAAAGACAATTTTTTTTTAAAGTCTGCTTTCTGAGACTTTTCACTTTATTATTTATTTTGCAAGGAGAAGTTTCCATCAGAGTTGGGTAAACTAAATTAAGAATGGAGATTGGAGTTTAAATAAAACAAACTGACTTAGATCACTAAAACCTACTAAGAATGAGATTCATTGTGATTAACACCTCCATTCAAGTGATACAGTACTTTTACTAGGTGTACTCACTTAGTACATATTTTCCAGCATTTTGCAGAAATGTTATACCTTATACGTAATAATGATTAAAGTACTTTACATTTGTGGAGCTGGCACTTCACAGCCTACCAAGAAGATTTTACAGTTTGATAACTTACAACCAAAACATCTATCTGGTCAAGAATTTGATAATACATAATACATAATATGGCTCTTTTCTCTTGTTAAAAATAATAAATTGATATTTGAATTAAAGTCTATTTTACAAAGCAAATATTGCAAGTTAAAAAAGAAAACTTTAATAGAAATACAAAATAGGGTACTATGTTCTGAAATGCTTCTAACTTTTTTCCCATAATAGTGAGTTAAGCAATATTCAAAGAACTTCCTTATTTTAACTTTAAAATGTAAAACAACTTCTCTATATCAATAATAAAGACTTTGTTTTTCACCAGAGTTCACTTCATTATTTGATACGCAACATGGTATTGGGTGCAAGGCAGGTTATTTTACCAGGCTATTGAACTCATGATATAATTTCAATTCATATTCTCTAAGACCAATCTCTTATTCTATTTAATGCCAAGTTCTCACATTTATTATGCATATTTGGTTTTGGAAATTGGGACAGAAACAGTCGTAGCAAATTTCACAGAGAGAAATTTGAATTTTAATATAAACTCATTTTAGATATTTTAATATCATTTATTTTTGAAAAGATCAAATTGTTGTTTAGATTGAATTGCCTCATGTAAATAGACTGGGGAAGTTCTATACTGGATCTTTCCTCCATAATCTGGAAAACAACAATATAGTATAGTAAAATATGTGATTTCTCTATGTAGTAGTAATGCTAAAGTGATTCATTCATTCATTCATTCATTCATTCATTCATTCATTCATTTAACATGAATTTTTGAGTACTGCCTATAAAGAGGCATTGTGTTAAGCCTTATAGGAAAGAAAAAGAAGTATATAACTGGGTACTCGCATACACACAATAATAAACAATAATTATTTGTAGACTATGGGTCAAACACCAAGCACCAGCGATAGATACTTTACAGAGTGAAAAAAAGATTGAGTAGGGCACTAGAGCAGTCAGAGAAAGCATTGCCCAGGAGTAAGTGCCTAGAAAGATGTGTTGGGTTCATACAGGAGAAAATAAATGGAGAAAGTATCACTGGGAGGAGAAGCAATATCAATATATAAAATGTTATAGTATCAGTCACGCAGAAGGCATGTCCAGAAGATATAAAAGGTTGTAGAGGACAGCTTTATAATTCCCTGAAGGGCAGTCTGAGGACCAGTAGCATTAACATCCTGAGGAGCTTGTAGAAACACAGATCAGAATGATCCCACGTGTTCAAGGTCTTTGGGTGCTTTGTGTATGTACACACATAGAAGGCAGTGGGTGGCTTCCCTGATCATAGAGGTAAACTTCATTTCAGAACCGAAATAGTGAGTTTCCCCCCAATTCACAATGTTTGACTAACCTAGAGAGGGGTAGTACATTGATCTGACCACGGAAGTATTTGAATGCCAAGAAGCTCGGGCCTCATCCATTCATGAATTTAACAAACATTTACTGAACTCCAATGTAGTAGCATTGGGGATACAGAAAATAAAAAAGGCCTTGACCTTACAAGCCTCACAGTCTTCTGGAAAAGTAAGTAGCCAACAATTATAAACATCTTGTGCAATGAATTTTCAAGACTTATGATAGAGAAGTCAGTATGAGTTTTATTAACATCTATTGAGTACCTAGTACATGGTGGGCTTTTATTAAATGTAATTGGTGGTGTTCAGGGGTATTTGAGAGTGGGGAGAAAAAGATCAATCAGTTAAGTGGCTACTGTCTCAGAGTACTAAGTAAAGAATGAGTAGGGTTTGGCCACTGTGAGTTTTATTAATATCTATTGAGTACCTAGTACAGGTGGGCTTTTATTAGATGCAACTGGTGGTTTCAGGGGTATTTGAGAGTGGGGAGAAACAGATCAATCGGTTAAGTGGCTACTGTCTCAGAGTAGTAAGTAAAGAAGAATGAGTAGGGTTTGGTCACTGTGAGGCTGATGGAGGGCCAGAGAAAGAAGTAAGTCTGCATGGACCAGATGTGGTAAGGTGAGACAGAATTTGGATCACTAAGCAGAGAAACTGGGAAGCTGGGAGAGTGAACCAGATTTGGGGGGTTTTGTTTTACTTTTCTTTGAGAAGAAAATATAGGTGTAAATCTTCGTGAGCTTGGATTAGGCAATTGTTTTCTGAGACATGACACCAAAAGTACATGCTACAAAAGAAAAAAAAAATAGGTAAAAAGGATTTCATCAAAATTAAAAGCTGTGCATAAAAGGACATGATCAACAAAGTGGAAAGACAACTCACAGAATTGGAAAAGTATTTGTAATCATATACTTGATAAAGGTCTAGGATCCAGAATATATATAGAAAACTTTTACAACTTGACAATAAAAAGATAAATAACTCAATTTAAAAACAGGCAATAGGGTGCCTGGGTGGCTCAGTGGCTGAGCGTCTGCCTTTGGCTCAGGTTGTGATCCTGGGGTCCTGGGATCGAGTCCTGCATCAGGCTCCTTTGGGGAGCCTGCTTCTCCCTCTGTCTGCGTCTCTGCCTCTCTGTGTTTCTCGTGAATTAATAAATAAAATCTTTAAAAAACCCCAAGCAATATATTTGAGTAGATATCTCTGGAAAGAAAATATACATATAGCCAATAAGCAAATGAAAAAGTGCTAGCATTGTTAATTATCAGAAATATTAAAATCAAAACCACAATGAGAGACCACTCTACACCTACCATGTTGGCTAGAATTTAAAAAGTAGAAAATAAGTGTAGGTGAGTATGTGAGAAATAAGAATCCTTAAACATGAGTTGGTGCAAATGTAAAATGGTAGAAAACGGTTTCAGCAAACAACGCAGCTGGAAAACAGTTTGGCAGTTCCTCAAAAAGTTAAACATAGAAAAAAAAAGTTAAACATAAGAGTTACTATATGATTCAGCAATTCCATTCTTAGGTATATACCCCACAAATCTGAAAACACATATTCCTACAAAACTCTGTACACAAATGTTCATGACATCATTATTCAAATAGCCAAAAGTGAGAACCCAAATGTCCATCAACTGATGAATAAACAAAATATGGCATATCCATATAATAGAATATTATTCAGCCATAGAAAGGAATGAAGTATTTGATAAATGCTATAACATGAATGAACCCTGAAAACATTATGCTAAGTAAAATAAGCCAGACAAATATTGTATAGTCCCACTTAGATGAAATATCTAGAATAGTGATAGAAAATAAATTAGAGGTTATAAGAGGCTAAGGGACAGGTTGGCTGGGGGATTTTTGTTTAATGGGTACAGAGTTTTTGTTTGGGGTAATGAAAATGTTCTGAAATTGGGTTATTATTGCAAATCTTGTGAATATACTAAAAGTCACTTAATTGTACACTTAAAAATCATGAATTTTATTGTATGTGAATTACATCTCAATAAGAAAAAAATCCTCCATTTTTACTTACTTTTTAAAAAAGATTTATTTATTTTGAGAGAGCATGTAAGGTGGGGGGGGGAGTAGGGGGGGCAGAGGGAGAAGGAAAAAGAATCTTCAAGCAGGCTCCTCAATGAGCATAGAGCCCAACATGGGGCTCATTATATGACCCTGAGATCATGACCTGAGCCGAAATCAAGGGTCCGGCACTTAACTGAGCCACCCAGGCGCTCTAAGAAAAGAAAAACCTTTAAAGAGAAATTCTTCTCTGCAGGCTAAATGCATGTCATTGAAAGGAAACATACCTGAAGATGTGTTATTATACCTTGCTTTGTGAAAATCACACATCTAGTTATGATTTCGAAATGTTCCTTAGTTTAAAATTATAAATGCACACTATGATAAGTCTTTCCGAAGCTTATGTTTATTATTTATTTATATTATTGTTCATATATATTGTTTCATATATAAATACTGTTTCAATATTTAATATGAAATATATAAATATATTTATATTTCACAGGTTTCCACTTCATGGAATGCGATCTGAGCAAAAGAAGGTAACTTCTGCTAGGTAATGGAACATACAGAAATGTTAAGTTTCCAACTCAGATTCTTGAGTCATGGTCATGTACTTGAAAATCGATTTACCAAATGTATATAGATCCTGGGTCAGTCACAGAAAGCATTGTTATCTAGTTGCTCCAGGCCTGGAAGTCAAACGATCACAATTGCTGTCCTGGCTCTGTTTCTTAGCTTGTTTCTGTCTCTTCATCTATAATTGAGGTGGTTGGAATTAAGGTTCCTAAAAGGAACTCTAAAATTCTGAACTTATTTTATCTTATTGTGACTTTATAGTCAAAGAACTTGACTCAAGTTCTTTATAGTCAAAGAACTTGAACTTTTTTACTTGCTTGGCTACATTAAAACAATCATATTTTAAGATTTAGTAAATTTGTATTGAACCATGAGATTTGAAAAGGATTAAATTATCCACTCAGCTTTTTTCTCTTTATTTTTTAATTAATTAATTAATTAATTAATTAATTTTTTATTGGTGTTCAATTTGTCAACATACAGAATAATACCCAGTGCTCAACCCGTCAAGTGCCCACCTCAGTGACCACCACTCAGTCACCCCCACCCCCCGCCCACCTCCCCTTCCACCACCCGTAGTTCGTTTCCCAGAATTAGGAGTCTTCATGTTCTGTCTCCCTTTCTGATATTTCCCACTTATTTTTTCTCCTTTCTTCTTTATTTTTCCACTCAGCTTTTCATCGGACCAATTGAGCTCATTCTATGGACAATCAGCCTGAAGCAATGCCACCACCTGGTGGCCTCTCCTCAAATAAGACAACCTTGAAAATGATCGTTTGGCCTCTATCAAACTATGTATGACAGGTGGTTCAGACAGTACCTATTTAGGAAAGTTTAATAATGCTGCACAATATTTGTTTAAGTTAACTAATGCTTATGGAATCAGCCTTAAAAACTTATAATTCAACAAATTCTCTCAACAAATATTTTAGTGCCCAAGAACAAGAGTGAGCAAAATAAACAAAAATATTGGCATTCATAGACCATATATAGTAGGCATAACAAGTACACTATGGTACGTTTAGTGGCAAGTTCTAAAAAATCAAGATAATGATGATGTTGGGTAGGTTGTAGTCTTATTTTTTTTAAGATTTTATTTATTTATTCATGAGAGACACAGGCAGAGAAGGAGGCTCCATGTGGGGAGCCTGATGTGGGACTCGATCCTGGAACTCCAGGATCATGCTCTGGGCCGAAGGCCGATGCTCAACCACTGAGCCACCTAGGCATCCTGGGTAGGTTGCAATTTTAAATAGAATGACATTTGAGCAAAAACTTGAAAGGCGAGGTCAATTTTATGTGGTTGTCTGAATAATAAAATCCCACAGCTTTAATCCTAGCATGCTGCTATAATTCAGTTTCCTCAAGTACTTCTTTTTAGTAAGCAGGAACTGTAATACCAGGCCAATATTAATAGGAATGACTACATTTTGAAAAATGATATTGGCCTAAAGAATAGTATCTTTCCTATGTAATGACTGTTTTTAGTTAGTATCAGAAAAGACACAGGAAGTGGAGGTTTTGTTATCTTTCTTTTCACAACCTTAACATTACCTTTATACATTGAAAACTGTGTTCCTATGAAATTAGGAACTGTTCTGGTCTTAGGAATTGAGAATTGAAAGAAGGGAGAAGGAAGAGGTACAATGTTGTCACCAATAAAGATTAAGTTATTCTAAGCTGTTTATGGCTTTGCTATTTATAAATTTGTCTCAGCACCATTTAAATTTTTGTCTTAAACAGGCTTGGGTTAATGAGTGCCTCTAAAAGTTAGAACCTTGAGAGTAGAGATTGTTTTAGACTAATAGGCGTAGTGTAAGTGAACATAGTAAGTTGAACATAGTAAGTGGTCAGGAAAGTTACCTAAGTTGTCCTAAAACTACATTAGAAAAAACTTAGAGGTAATTTCTTAATATTTGGGGATTTTTCTTTAGATCAAGTTTTCTGAGAATGGAGAAGAGCTTTTGATGCAACCAGGAAATGAGATCAAATATGAATAAAGCAAAGAGTTAAATGAGTAAATTTAAAAAATAAAGTTTTGGGGGCACCTGGATGGCTCAGTCATGAAGCGTCTGACTCAATTTTGGCTCAGGTCATAATTTCATGGTCCCTGAGATCCAGCCCAGCCCTCGGCAAGGAGTTGACCTGGAGGACTCTCTCCGTCTGCCCCACCCACCCACTCAAATAAATAAATAAATCTTTAAAGAAAAAGTTTTTGATCAAATTGCCAACAGGGTTTTTATTTGTTTTTTTTTTATCACATTGTTTCCATAGGGACTTGTAATTAGGTGCTTAATACACATTATGAAAGGCTAAAATGCCATTTAATAGCATTAATAGTGCTTTTTAATCTGCATATAGCACTTCAGTTTACACCGCATCCTCGCACAGGTCTCATTTGCTTATTTCGCTCAGAACATTCAGTGCAAATATAAAATTTACAGCGTAAACTTTCCTTTTAGTTATCCCAAAGGGAATTTGTATTTTCAGAGAACTATGTGCATTATGCTGGCAACTTAAATCTGACATGGGCAAAATTTGAAGTGGCAACGGCCAAGATTTGCCAAGTGGCAGTAGCTAATTTTGGCGAAGATACGGACCTGGAGGCAGATGAAGAACAGGTGAAAAGGGTCCATGGAACCTGAGCCCACTTATGTCCAACACCTTGGGACGATGGAATACTTACAAAGCACAACCTTAAAAAAGTCCAGGTGTTTAAATACAGAGTCGCTCAACTGTCTCCTTCTAAACAACAACAACAAAGAACAAATAAAGCCAAACTTTTCCTTGCGAGTAAAGTTTCTGTGAATTTATGATTTAGAAGCGGGGAAGAGAGGCAAGGGCAATAGGCAAGTCTAGTTCAATGCCTAGGCAGCTGGAGAGGTTTAAAAATTGAAGTAAAAAAAAAAAAAAAAAAAACAAGTCAATGAACTTCTGTTGAATGGATGAAAAGCTCTGCTTTAAATAAAAACAAAATAGGTAAAAATTATATTTGTAAGGAGACCTAAGAAAGGGTTTACAATGGTGACTTCTACGGAGAACTGTGGGATCTGAGGCTAGGTATGGGTTTACTTTTCTGTGTACCTTTTCGAGTTTTTAAGATACGCACCCTCAACCTTTATAAAGATTAGGAGAATCCCTTCTTTCCATCGTCCAAGCGTCGCTTCCTTCCTCCCAAAACAGTTTCCTATCAAGAAAACTCTCAACAGACGCCCCTCGAGCGAGCGAACAGGTCCTCAGTCCCGTTGATCTGAATCAGGTCGTTCCTTACTGCCGACCCAGATACGAGGCCAGGTGCTCAGGTGGAAGACAGGGATGCAGGGCTCTCACGCTGACGCTACGACCCTACAGGCCACCGCGCCTCCAAAAACCTGCGGAAAGCCGAGGCGGCTCTAAGGCTGACTCGCATTGGCGGCGCGGGGCTGTTCCTACTATTATTACGCAGTCTCACTTCCGTGCGGGAGAAGGCACCCAGAGAAAGGTGCTTCGCCCCCGCAGGGCGCTGGACGACCTGCAACTCCTCGGCCGCTGCACCCGGTGTCTGCGTCCCGTTGGGCGGCTGCATCGAGGCCCAACTCGAATTCTTGGGTGGCAGATTCGCCACTATCGGGTGTCACAATTTAAAAGGAAAATTCGAATTTCCCCATGTTGGAAGCCCTTTCAGTACAAGAAAACAGAAACACGAGAGATTTGGGGTCCTTGAATATTTTTATCTTCTGGCTTCCACCCAGCGCGCCGCGGACTGTCGTCGAAAGCGACGACGCGGACGCTCAGGTCGCCGTTGCTGGCGCGTAGCCGCCGCGGCCCGTCGCTCCCGCCCCCGCCGGGAGTCCGACGTGGAAGTTGCTGGCGGAGCGGACTTCCAAGGGATCCGCCTGGAGCCGGAGCCGGAGCCGGAGGCCGGAGGCCGGGGCGAGCAGGGGCGGCGGCGCCGAGGCTCGAATAGCAGTCGCTGCCGAGGCCGGGGCCCGTCTCTGACCACCGACGAGGGCGGACAGGCGGTTCATCATGGGTGAGGGTCCGAGAAGGGCTTCCGGGAGCGCTCGAAGGGCTGCGGCTGAGGGCTGGGATCGCGGTCGGGGGGCGGGGGGGCGGCGGCCTGGGAAGCCCAGAGCAGCGAGCTTTTCAGGGGCGGATCCTTGAGGACTGAACTTGCCGCGGCTCTTCACCTGTGGCGCTGGACGCTGCCTTGAGTGTTCGCCCCTGCCCTCGCTCTTGTCCCCTTCACCTCGGAGGGGTCAGGGGGTACGGGCTCTGCTGCGGCCTGGGAACCCAGCCCCGAGTCCTTTCCCCTGAGCAGGAACTTCTCCGTCACCTCCTCCGACCCCCCTCGACTTGGGGCAGGGGGCAGAGTTGGCCTTGCGAGGCTTGGCGTTTGCCAGTCGCAGGTGCGCCGAGGGATCTTGCGTGACAGAGGAGGTCTGACCCCGCAGTGGAAGCCTGGTTCTCTCTTCTTGGACCCTGGGATTGCAGCAGTTAAAAAAATCCAAAGGGAATTGTTGCTCATATTTTATAGACCACTTGGCATTTGCCTGTTTTCTCTGTAGCTTTTCATGTAGATAACATAGTTGAGGTGGAAAAAGGGAATGGGGACGGTACTGGTCATTATGGGTCAGTGAATGAGATTTTTTTTTTTTTTTTGAGGATCTCACTTAATTTTATTAATTTATTTTTAATAATAAATTTATTTTTTCAATTTTTCAGTTTGCCAACATACAGAATAACACCCAGTGCTCATCCAATCAAGTGCCCACCTCCCAGTCACCCCCACCCCCTGCCCACCTCCCCTTCCACCACCCCTAGTTCTTTTCCCAGAGTTAGGAGTCTTCCATTTCTAATCTCAGTATTTGGAGTGCTGGCTGAGGGCACTCCCTTGTCATCACAAGTGCCAGCAGTACCTAGCTTCCCTCCCTGCTGCAGCCCGGACGAAGGTGCAGTGTTTTTAACTGGTTTACAACTAACTGGACACATGATGCAAATTCTTTGGCCTATTTTTAATTCCTTTACGATTTTCTGGGGGATTTACTTCCTGCCCTGGAATATCACAAGCACTTTACTTTTTTCATTTCTGTCTTCGGTATTTTGTTTTGTTTTGGTTTTCATCGAAGATTTTATTTTTAACTAATCTCTACACCCAAGATGGGGCTCGAATTCAATCAGCAGTTGCAACCTTTGCAGCTCCAGTCAGGCACCCCAAGTTCTTTTCTTTTTACGGTGTAAAAGGTAGAAAAGATTTTAAGTTATACACCTATTACACTTTCCCAAAGTTCTCTGGCCTGTGGTGTCTTCATTTCTCCAGACTTGGATTCCTTAATTGTGCCATTTCTTTGTCAGATAACCATGTATTGCATGTAGCATCATTTTTGTTGTCTGCTGTTTTTTTATATTGTTAATGTAACTTCCTTTTATTCTTCTCTAATGGCTTTTAGTGTGGAAGGGCCAAAGTGCTTTCTTCTGGCGATCATAAAGAAAAAATGTATTTTAAAAAAGCTTCTGGGGCGCCTGGGTGGCTCAGTTTGTTGAGCCTCTGACTCTTGATTTGGGCTCAGGCCATGATCTCGGGGGTCATGAGATTGAGCCTCACGTTGGCTCGTGCTGGGTGTGCAACCTGCTTGGGATTCTCTCTCTATCCCTCCCCCTTTGCCCCACACCACCCTTGGGCAAGCTCACTCTCTCTTACTCAAAAAAAAAAAAAAGCTGCTTTCTTTTGTTGTAAAAAGAATAATAAAGATTCTAAATCACTAACTCCCCTCTTAGGGATTTTTTATTTAAATACAACCCAAATGAGTCAACACATAAATCTGTTACCAAGAAGCCCTGCTGAAACAAAGGATAATTTTAATTTTTTTCCAGATTTCTTGAGGTATGAATGACAAAATTGCACGTATTTAAGGGGTACAATATGATGTTTTGATATACATTGTGGAAGGATTACCACAATCAAGCTAATTAATACATCTGCCACCTGAGCTTTTTTTGTATTTAGTGAGAACACTTTCAGACCTACTCTCTTAGAAAATTTCAAGAAAAAAAAAAAAAGGAAAATTTCAAATATACAGTATGTTGATTTTTTTTTTTTCTTTGTAGTTACCATGCTGTTCATTGGGTCTCCAGAACTTACTCATTTTATAAGGAAAGTCAGTTCCCTTGTTTGACATCTCTCTCCTTTTCCCCACTCCCCCAGCCTCTGAGAACCACCATTATATTCCACAATACCTTACGTATAGGAAACTTTTCTGGAAATATTTCATGATACATTGAGTGAAGCTTTATTATTTTTTTAAATGAGTTTTCTCTCAAAAATAGGTTTTGTTATTTTGGGCTTCTGTGTCTCAATTTCTTTTGCAAGTAGTATTACAGAGAAATCTCAGTGATTGAAGGTAGTTAGGATGTTGGTTGTACAGTGATAATAATTGCTTTTCACATGTGAGGACCTCATTGTTTCATTGTCCTTTCGATTTGTCGTATGGTGTTTGGGGGTTGTGAGATCACGCCAACGTATCCATATTCTCATGAGCTCATGAGGGCAGTGGTTCTGTTTCTCTTATTCTGGAATATATCTTCTGTGCCTTCCTGACACAGTATGCAGGACATGGTGACAATCAGTAATTATTTGTTTGATGTTGATTAATATATATCATTGAGAGCAAACTTATGTACCTAAGTTTTGAGGAAGATATTACAGCATTATTTAATTTGGTGTAGCTTTCAAAGGGCAAGATTAAATGTTTTGTGGGCTTAGTTTACAAAATGATGTTTTTCTTTTATTATTTTTTTCAGGTGGCTTTTTCTCAAGTATTTTTTCCAGTCTGTTTGGAACCCGGGAAATGAGGATTTTAATTTTGGGATTAGATGGAGCAGGAAAAACTACAATTTTGTACAGATTACAGGTTGGAGAAGTCGTTACTACTATTCCTAGTAAGTATTGGTATGATAAACTAATTGTAGGGTTTTTTTTTTTCCATCTAACATAACTTTATTTCTGATAAGTAGTTCATATAATGTAATTTTATTTTATTTATTTATTTTTTTTTTATATAATGTAATTTTAATATAGTAGAGTTTGTAAACTTCCAGTGTGGGCATAATATTAATTACATTATTTTTCATAAATTTAGAGGCAATTTGGAAACCCTGTGCATGGCTGGGTTTTGCTGTTTAGAGCTTTTTTTTTTTTTTTTTTTTTAGAAGGTTTTATTTATTTGACTGAGAGAGAGAGAGAGCCTGCAAGCGAGCCCGTGCACACACCAGCAGGGGCGTGACAGGCAGAGGAAAGGCCTAGGGACAAGCAGGCTCCCTGCTGAGCAGAGAGCCAGAGGTCAGGGTGGCGCTGGGCTGGATCCCTGGACCCTGGGGTCGTGACTTGGGCCAAAGGCAGCCACTTAACCAACTGAGCCACCCAGGAGCCCCTATTTAGAGCTATTTTTAAAGTTAGCTAGAGTTAAGCCACTTAATCTCATTGAGAGCCCATATCTTTATGGATAAAATGAAGGTAATACCCACTGACTTTAAGGGAGAAATAAGTATATAAAATACCTTATAAACCTGTTTTAAAGAATTATATGGATGTTAAGTGGCATTATTGCATCCGAAGTGCTTTTTTTCCCCTGTATTACTATTTTAATTAAGACTTGTTTCTCTTAATTTTATTGTTTGTTTGTCAAAGAACTGAGTTGAAGAGACTATTGAATTAAAATGGTACCTAAAAATATCAAGAGACACCTCAACTTTAAATCAGCTGTCGATATCTTAGAAGAATATTTTCAAACAGTCCTGTTTGACTACATGAGAATATTCTTTTTTATACTTTTTAATTTGTTGATCTGAATTTACTTAGAAATTATATATAAACTAAGTTTAACAGTTTGTAGAATTTGCTCAAGAGCGTTAAATTATGCCTCTAAAATCACTCTGTCATGCAAGGTATTTCTATATTTAGTAATATTTAAATTTCCAGATTAAAAGAAAAAAAGTCTAGTTGTTATGAAAGAAGAACTTTTTAAACACCGTGGCATCTAGTTATTTCTTTATGCCACCTTCAGTAAATTTCAGTTCCCTTGGTTTTTGCTTCTCGGAATCACCCATCTCTGCTGTGGTTGTCTAGGATCCTGCAGTGCACGCAGCCCAGTGTATTGCATTTCAGCGAATACACTTTATAGCATACTCTTGTCCTGTGCATGTTAAACAGTAATCGTAATTGAGATAAAGATGGCGATTACACTCCCACCTAATTCTAAGGGAGACATCATGAACTTGTGTTTTAGTTTTTCAGTCAGGTTTATTATAGCTATGTTTTAGTTGTGATAGGGAATACTTAACCATACACACATTAGCATCATTTACCAATATAGACTTAAATTTAAAACAAAAATCAATTGTCCAGTTATAACTGTAAGGCATTTCTTACTTGGATTTTTTTAAGTTTATAGAATCTTAGAAATAGTTTTTTCAGCATCTTCTCCACCCTCCCTAATGAAAATAAGTATCCTGCCTTAGTATAATGTGGTACTAGAGTTCTACCTAAAAAGGATAGGGAAAAGAGATGAGATACCTCCCCTTTGACCATCCAGCCATGACCTTAATACAAATGAGCTCTTTGAGGTAGTCTGCAGAGGGTCTGTGAGATTGCCACACTTGGAGAACCCAGTTTCCATCAAGGGGTATATAGCTATTGCTGAGTCCCTACCTGCTGAAGTTTAGAATTTAGGCTTTCTTGGTTTTATTTCCTGTTTACTTGCTGCCTATCAAAATTCCACTTTTTTTGTAATATGTCTACAGCTGTTCTTTCTAAACATAACTTTCTAAACACTTGTATGCCAGGATTGTATTATATGGGGAGTTTAACACGGTAGGTTTTCCATTGTGCTAAAAGTTCTATATTTGCAGATGTGACTGGGGATTCTTACACACCTGAAAGTGGTGCTGATCTTGCTAATTGATGGTGTGTATATGTAGCACAGAAACTGTTTTGTCTTAAATGAGATATTTCAATCAGTAATGTGATTCAGTAATAATTCATTAAGCGCTAAAAATTAGATTGGATACTTTGAAGCTAGAATGCATTAGTCTACATATACTACTGATTTTGATTTATCTTCTAGCTATTGGATTTAATGTTGAGACAGTAACATACAAGAACCTTAAATTCCAAGTCTGGGACTTAGGAGGACAGACAAGTATCAGGTATGGTACATCGACCAGATTACTTTGTAGTATTGAATATTTATTGGCCCTTTTAAGGTTAAGAGCAATTAACCCAAATATGTTTTCTTTCGTAATTTAAATGGGAGACACCTAGTTTAAAATGAGGTAAAACTCCTTATTCTCTCAATTGAATTAAAATTAAAAAAAATTTAAGGAAGCCAGTTCTTCGGATATCACCTAAATGAATTTTTTCAAGAAAATCTCAAGGTCTAATTACTTGAGTAGTTTTTAACTAAAAAGAGTCTTCCATTTAGTTCTTGTCAGTCACTTTGTGAGACAGACTGTTTTGGATTTTATAAATTAACTTTCAGCCTGCCATTTAGGGCTAATGTGAACATAGATGCCTTTCAGAACTTAGCTCTCCTGTCCAGTATTCTGTGCTTGGCATGGGACCTGTGAATATTTGGTGGGTGCTCACTATTGTACCTACCATCTTAAAACATAAGTGGTACATTCTCCAGACATCCTGCTACCTTTTAACCTACTTTTATTTTTGAACCACTTTTGAGTCCCTCTCTAAATTTAGCCATTTCTACTAAATGAAGTCTTCAGTAATCAGTTAAATGTCTGGTATATAAAAATCATATTAAAAGTATTAAAAGTTTTCTTTAAGGGACTCTTGGGTGGCTCAGCGGTTAAGCGCCTGCCTTCGACCCAGGTGTGATCCTGGAGTTCCAGGATCGAGTCCTACATCAGGCTTCCTGCATGGAGCCTGCTTCTCCCTTTGCCTGTGTCTCTGCCTTTCTCTCTGTGTCTCTCATAAATAAAATCTTTTTTTAAAAAAAAATTAAAAAAAAGATTTAAGAACCCATTCCTTATTTTTTATTTATTTCAAAGATTTTATTTATTTGCGAGAAAGTGTGTGAGCCAGAGAGCACAAGCAGGGGGAGTAGCTAAGGGAGAAGGAGAAGCAGATTCCCCACTGAGCAGGGAGCCCGACCTGGGGCTCAATCTCAGGACCCCGAGATTATGACCTGAGCTTAAAGGCAGTGTCTTAACCAACTGAGCCACCCAGACACCCCAAGAACCCATTCCTTAGGGTCCCTAGTTAGAGACTTATTAGATGTTAACAGTAAGGTCTGTGTATAACGTACATTTAGTGATTTTTGTAGATTGACTATAAACTATTTTCTTAAAGTCTGAACTCATTTGGAAACTTCTTGATCCTGTGATTTAATGTTTATCATTCCACCCTCATCACATCTGAAGGATATGATACATACCCATCAGAAAGAATGAATCATTATGGCATTGATTCTAACATGGAGGGGACAAGATTGGCATGTAAACCCCCCACCCCCCATCATTGCCAGGTCCTGGCTTATAAATTAACATAGCAGGTTCTTTTACTTTCAAATAATAATATATTTTCCCTTCCTGAACTTTCTTTAGGCCATACTGGAGATGTTATTATTCAAACACAGATGCAGTCATTTATGTAGTAGACAGTTGTGACCGAGACCGAATTGGCATTTCCAAATCAGAATTAGTTGCCATGTTGGAGGTAAGAAAACTTTATTCAACTGTGGGGAAATATTTTTTTTTTAAGAATTTATTTATTCATGAGAAGCAGAGACACAGGCAGAGGGAGAAGCAGACTCCATGCAGAGAGCCCGACGTGGGACTCGATCCCTGGTCTCCAGGATCATGCCCTGGGCGGAAGGCGGCGCTAAACCGCTGAGACACCAGGCTGCCCGAAATCTTTTATGTTTGCTTGCTGTTTCATTGTTACCACATGCAGGAATAATTAAAAGGAAAGCAGAGATTTTCCTTCCCAAGCCTTTAGTATCATTTTTTCTACGGATTACTTCCTCTTCCAGAAATTCTGTTGGGAAGAGGAATGGAGAAAAAAATATTCCAGCTGTGTAACTTTGTGTTTTAAGCTAGATTTCTTGGTTTCTAGGAAGCTCAGAGCTAAACTCTTTCCAAACTGAAAGAATTATTTTAAGTTACTCCTGTAAAGTGTTTTTTATAAAATGTCTTTATTTCTAGTTGTAGAAATTAGCTTATGAAAGCAGATAAGGATATAAACAATAAGGAGGTCTGTTTGTTTTAGAATTTCTGGGTTTCTGCCACACCTCTGGCCCTTGTTTATCTCGTCCAGCTTTTTTCATTCTTTACTCTTCCTTGTATTCACAGTCCTTCAGCCATACTAACCTTTCTGTTCTTTGGATACACCAAGCTTACACTGGACACTTGGCTTAGGGCTTCTTGCACTTGCTCATCTTTCTGCTTGAAACGCTCTTCCTCCAAATCTTTGCATGGCTACCTTCTTGACAGGTTTTACCTCATGTTTCTGCCCCAGAGAGCAGCCTCTTTTATTTTCTAACACCTTATCCTACTTTACTTTTTGTACCACTTAGTGTTTCCATTATTTTATGTGCTTGGTTCGGCAGCACATATACCATCTTTCCATTATTTTAAAATCTATTTCTTTGTATAAGAAAGGTCTTTCTAAATCAAAAGATTGGAAGGAATTATGAAAGAAAAGATACATTTAATTATATTAATACAAACAAAAACCCCACAAATACAAATTAGGGTGTAAAAACAGGAAATCTGGAGTTTTATAACCAGTGACTGAGGATTAGTGTTCTTAATTGTATCAAGACAGTTGATTCTTTTGCAAATAAATAGAAAACTGAGCATGAACTTATAGTGCAGAGGAGAAAACTCTTATTACTGTTAACATTTGCATTTTGAATACTTTGATAATAAGTATTTAATGAGATGCTTTGGAAAAATATGTAATTTCTAATTCTTCCAAGGTTGCACTGAAGAATGTTACTGTCAAACGTTGGTGGAGTTTAAATTGTTATAACCTTTCTGGAAAGCAGTTTATTAGTATATATAACAAGAACCCCCCAAAAGTTCATACTTTGATTCTATTTTTAGAGAATTTGTTAAGGAAATAAGAGATTCATACAGAGATTTCTGTGTAATGACTGTGTCCCTGTGGTTTCTGTTAATAGTCAAGTAAAAAGGATCTAGTAAGAGTCTAATACTGAAGAACAGTTAGTATACAGTATATTTAACTATTAAATTTTTTTGGAAAAAATTTTGATTGTTTGGAAAAATGGCCATGATTTAATATTTTTTAGAGCAGGATATAGGTCTGTATGTAAATGTGACTTTAAATGTGTAAATGGGGCAGCCTGAGAGGCTCAGCGGGTGGCTCAGTGGTTTAGGGCCGCCTTCAGCCCAGGGTATGATCCTGGAGACCCAGGATGGAATCCCACATCGTTGGTGCTGCCTGCATGGAGCCTGCTTCTCCCTCTGCCTGTGTCTCTGCCTCTCTGTGTGTGTGTGTGTGTCTCTCATGAATGAAGAAATAAAATCTTTTTAAAAAATGTGTAAATATATTTATTAATAAACAAGAAGTATCTGAATTATAAAGCAGTAGAAAATACCGAAAATGTTAACAGCGATCATGTTTGGGAGGTAGGACTATGGATGAAGCTTTCTTTTCTTCATACTTCTCTATAATTTCAAGTAATTTATAATGAACATTATAGACTCATAATTAAGAAATACACTTTTAAAATAATATATTTGTTGGCATTTCTTTCTAAACTTAAGGGAGCAAATTGACTAGAGAAAATTAAATACTTTCTCTTTTATTTAGGAAGAAGAGTTGAGAAAAGCCATTTTAGTGGTGTTTGCAAATAAGCAGGACATGGAACAGGCCATGACTCCCTCAGAGATGGCAAATTCACTTGGGTTACCTGCGTTAAAGGACCGAAAATGGCAGATATTCAAAACTTCAGCAACCAAAGGCACTGGCCTTGATGAGGCAATGGAATGGTTAAGTATTGTATTTCCAGAAGCCATCTGTGCATTGTTTTTGTGTGCTTCTATTTGCACACGTGTGGTTTCCCTTTAGTATTAAGGATGAAATTCAGATTACTTAGCAGCTTATCATATTAATAAGTTCCTCCAGTCTTCTCTGCCACTGGTCTTCATGTGCATTGGCTTTTATTTCAGTCACACTTACTGATTAAAGTTAGATAAGCCAAACCCCCCCCCCCCTTTTTTATACTTTTTCCCTTCCTTACTGCATCCTCCAATTCCTTATACTTCAGGACTTAGGTTAGGACTATCTTCTCAAGAACCTTCCCTTGCACGTCTCCGTGCCCACTGCCTTACCACACACATAGCTGGATGTCCCTGTCACAGAAGTGGCACAGTAGGGACGTGGCCCTGTAATTGATTTGTGCATCTACTCAGATTTTAAGCTCCATGAGGACCTTGACTAGTTTTCACCTGAGTTACCCACATCTGGCCATGCTGCAGAAGTTACAGCCTGGAAGGAAGATAAGCTGGTCTTTTTGATTATTCATTTAGAACATAGACAAAATTGAAAGCTAAAACGCCTTCATGGAAATTGAGTCCATAACATCATTCTTCAATATAACTGTCTTAGCCTTCATCATTTAAAAGGAATCTGCTTTGGAATCCACTTCCAGTATAAAACTTTTATACCTCAAAGTTTGAAGTTAATTTTGTGAAACTGTTCATTTTTTTCTTTGCAGGTTAGTTGAAACATTAAAGAGCAGACAGTAATTCAATCACTTCTGCCCCTGTGAAATGAAGCTACATCACATATTCCTTTGGAAGCAGTTAAGTATGCTTCATGCTACTAAATGTTAAAACTGTGTGATTGTTGGCATATGCTGAACTGACTACAATACTTGTAATAAATATAAAAAATAAGTATTTGGTTGGAAGGGTAGCTCACCCATGATTGAACCAACTGAATGTTCTGTGTAATGTAAAATCCTTCCTTGCTTTTTTGTGTTAAGTATATATTCTATTTGTATGGAATTCATATTCAAATAGATTCCTATTAAAGAATGTACTCTTATTGAGGAAAAACCCTCCTATTTTTGAATTAGTGGTTGCATCTTGTGTGTATAAACACTAATAAATATCTTAACAGATTTTTTCCCCCTAAAATGATTATGTTTTTCCAAAGATTAGACTCAGTAGAGGGGAACAAAGCGTGGGTAATATAGTCTTCATTTGCTAAATGACCATTTTATTTAAGCTGTTTTGTTGTTTGTTTTAAGCTTTTGGGAATAGGCATGAAGCTGAAAAATTATTTTGGTGGTTAACCTGATACCTGTAATTGTCATTTTATAGTACTTTATAGTTGTTGAAAAAATTTTACATATATACAGGAACCCAGTGATGTAGGTAGGACAGGTTGTAATGTCTTTATTTTATGGACATGGACCCAAGGTTCTGATAAGTTGGCTTGCTCAGGATCACCTGCCAGGTGGGAACAGGCTCAAAGTGAGATTTCAGGGTCAGAAGCTTATCCCATAAACTACACCATAAATTCCTGAATATGTCAACACTGGCAACACAGACAACCTTAAGTGCTTAAGTAAAATTATGCTAATTGAAGTAGATATAGTACATTCAAAATAATTTCTATAAATATGCTATACCAGTAGAGGTAGTAAAAACAATCCTAAATGGTTATATTTGATGGAATCCACAACATATTAAAGGAAATTTTAAAAATCTATTTTAAGAAGCATTGTAAAAGATGTCATTACTGTCTTTTCATTTTTTTTTTATTAACTGTAATTGGATTTATCAATTTGGTGAAAAGTCAAAACAATACTGGTCATACATGGAGAAATGGAACAATCCTGGTTTTAAAAAGCAGACGTACTGATAGGGTCAAAAACAATTATGTTCAAAGGAACTTTTCAAACTCTCCAGTCTACCACAGGATTGGCTGCAGTGGGGACAGAATATGATATGGTCCCTTGTATTTACTTACACTGGGGGGAAATCTTGAAGTTAAACAACCAGCAGTTAAAAAATGTGATGCCATCACTGGTGTTCCTGGGAACACTGTGGTCCACTTCCTGTCCTGCCACTGTCTTCGCAGACGTTGGCCTCTAGCTTCTTCCTTCATACCTTTGGTCAATCAGATCAAATGAATGTGGCTTTGTCTTTTCACCTGTGGGACTTCACTCTTTTTGCCCATACCCCAGCACCCATTCTTAGTTTGGTCTCTGAAGTCTTGTTTGGAGACCTTCTTCTAGGCCCAAGTGTTCTCAGTGCTGTACCTATAATATTACTTAGCATGTAATTATTGTTTCAGTTTCCAAATCACTCCTGAAGGACAGATTGTTTCATATTACTATCCTTAGAATCCAGTGTGGTGCCTGGCATCTTATGGCATCTTAGAGTAAGAGTGTGGTTGAGATAGTGGGTTGTGTTTGCCAGCAAGGAAAATAGTACCTCTTTGACCTAGGCTTTGGTCCCCTTGTCGTCAGTGGCTGGGTTTGTACTTCAGTAGCTAAGTGTCCCCCTGGCCCCACTGCAGCACTTTAGGAACACTGTGAAGCCTGGGGGAAGAGAAGCCCTGGCAGGCAGATGCTGCTCAGGACATAAAACTCTTGCCATCTTCAATACTGAGCACACATGAAGTCATAGCATACACTAGCACTTGAATGAGCATGGTCTCTGTTTTACCACAAAGACTAGAATGGGGTAAATAAAGCATTCACTTATTTTAATATACATAAATTATGAAGTCTTTGTCTAGTAGGAAACAACTATATAGGTAAGTTACAGGCATTTGAATGATACTTATAAAAATGTACTGAATATTGTTTTGGAGAACCTTGAAAATGGGAAAAGCTCCAAACTTAAAATCTGAACACATGAGTTCTAGGCCCAAGTGGCCATTCCTTCAGTTTATTTTTTTTTTTCCCCATAAAATAAGAGAATTGGACAAATCCTATCAAAGGTTTCTTTTAGCTCTAGTACTCTGTTTTATAACTCTGGTTCGTAAATGTGCTGTGTCATGTGTTCACATTAAAAAGAGAATGGTGGAAATTTGTTATTAGAATACTTGAGATACACTTTAAGTTGTGAAAATGTAAGTTCCTTGAGGGTAGGGACCATACCTTATTTACTGTTAGTATTCCTTGCATCTAGTGTGGTGCACTTGGCATACAGTAGGCACTCAATAAATATTTACTAAATTGTGCTCAATATCCCTGAGATATTTGTTCTTTCTGATTATTGCCTTAGTGTTAATTTCTGATTTTTTTATTTAAAAATTTTCATAAAGGCAGTACATGCACTTTAAATCACTTAGAATTAACTGAAATCAGCCTTCTGTGATGCGCACCACATTTATGCTTTAGGCACATTACAAACCCCTTGGAAGTATGAGAACTCTTGTCTGAGACCAACTACATCAAAACACAGATACTAAAGTTCAAGAATATTTGAACATTTGATTTCTATGCCATATGCTATATTCTGACTCCATAATTAGAACTGATAAAAAGCATGGGCTTTTTCAGTCCTTGCTGTGAATCCTGATTATGCCACATGCAACCCGTTACCCTTAGGTAAATTATTTAACTGGAGTTTTAGTTTCTTTATCTGTAAAATAAGAACCAATTTTAGGCAGCTCTCAGGATACTATGAGGACTAAATAAAATGTCAGCAAAGTGCCCGGCATATAGTATGGATTCTTCTCCCCGCTCCCCCTTCAAAATATATTGAGCACTAAAGAATATTGCTTCCACATCAGGTGTAGATGGAGACAAAGATACCATATGTATGAAGGAGATAACGCCAAACTGTCTTTCAAAGTTGTTTATAGGAGTTCCCTTTGTTTACCAAGCTAGTGAGCATCTAGCCTTATCAACCTTACCAGCCACTTACCAGGTTCAAAGTGGAATTTCATTCTGATGTTAATTTTCATTTTCATAATTACTGAGGTTGAATACAGGAGTGATTGAGAATATTTAACAGCCAGACGTAGCTGATGCAGGAGGACCCCCACTAGTCCAGGTGTTGATCCTGTGATTTTGGTGTGGGGAGGTAGGGAATCTAGGGACTCACATAGCCAGGGTGGCACTTGCGTGTCTCAAGGCAGTGACTGCTTACCACCTAGTACATTAAGTACATTTTAATATTTAAGAACTGGTATCGCCATATCAGGTAAGTATTAATGTTTAAGGGCCATTTATTTTTCTTCTGTGCAATGCCTATTTCTCTCTTTCGACACTTTTTTCTACTGGACTGTCTGTTGATTCATAGTTATCCTATAGCGTGGGCACTGTTAGGTTGATTATCTGTAATGCTGTACACCATACCCCAGCTGTATGTGCACAAATTAACTTTCATGTAGAACTTAACCCATGTTCACTATAGATAGCACTTTTTGTGACTTACTTCTGGTATCTGACAGGGAAAACTCCTCACCCTTTTAAAAACTCATTTTTAAGAGCATCATGACTTGTTTTCAATTAATCTTCAATATAAATTTTAGGATCAGCCTGTTAGGATTATATGAAGAGCTCTTGGGATTTTACACAGATAGGTCTTTAACAAGTGGGATCCAACTTCTTAAAATACTAGATCTTCCTGTCCAAATAACATGGTTATTTTTCCATTTGTGCAGATTTCTTTTAATGCCTTTCAATAAAGTTTTCTAGTTTTCTCCATAAAAGTATTATAAATCACTTATTTCTAACTTCTACATTCTGTCTTGCTATTTTAATGTCTTAATTTTTTATCACTACTGTCACGTTTTTTAGACAGTGAAGATACAGTAGAATTATGAAAATGTTTTAATTTAAAAAATCTGAGCATGATTCTATTAAACTGTATAATATACAATATATGCCAGTTTAACTTAAATAATAAAACCTGCTATGATTTCAGACCAGCAGATATCCTGAGAAATTCATGCTTTGGGGTAAATTGAGATACTTTATCAGTAGAGGGGGCACATCATTCCACAATTGCTAAATCTTTCAGGCTGTAGCTCTTTTGTCTCTTGGTCTTACAGCTTGGACGCAAGAACTCTATTTTTCTCTTCTTGGCTTCACTTTTATTTTTGTGTTTCTTGAGCTTTTTCTTGGCAGCAATATCAGGATTTGTTACAAACTTGAAAAAAATAGAAATTTTATATTACTTTTAAAGTAAATGTTAAACCAATAAAAATCAAATGCAGAAATGGGCCACTTAAATATCACATGCACACAATCCCATTAAGGAGAATGTGGAGCCCTAGCTGTAAGGTCCCATCTCAAACATAGCCAATCCCTCCTCCTTCCCTGGGTAAGCGTGACACACATGCATGCATGCACACATGATTCAAAATACTGGTTCAAAATACTTAAGTCTAATGAACACACCACATTTTCAAATGGCAAACGTACCTCTAAAGCCTTCCTCTTTTTCCGGAGTGCCCTTTTCTCATTAGCCTGTTTCTGTACAGAGGCAAAGGCTAAGGAAAAGCTCTCAAGCCCAACCAGCTTTTTGAGTAACTCTATGATTTCCTGGGATAGATTCTTCAGCAAAGGATCTAATCACAGAGAGTAATAATCAGAGATAATCACGAGGAAAGGACACATTTAAACATTGCTAAAATCAACAACATGCAAAATTTAAATTCCTGCAGAATTATCACTTTTATTACTTGAGCATTAAACACTGACCTCAAAGCAAGCTCTACGTTTCTGAGATGGGAGAACAGAGTGTTGGGCATGACCCTCCCAGCCAGCACCCCTCTGGATGTGCCAGGAGACCACAGTCTGTGAAGCCTGTTTTCCAGAGAAATCCTGGCTCAGAAGATGCTAATTTGAGAACCAGACAGAAACATTTTGGGTTTCTTTATTAACCTGCTCAACTCTGTGCAGACAGGGGAAAGGTAAGTGTGACTCTAGGCCGTCTCTAATTCACAGGTCACAGGTGTTTAGCTGTGTCCATAACCTTTTTTTCTTGAGGGGGCGGTGGGGAGCAAAGACTTCTCAGAGACAAAAATCTTTGTTTTCCCACTCTTCCCTGCCTTCTGTCTCCCAAATGCAAATAACCCACTGATTTTTGTACTCAATTTCAGGAGCTGTTCTAGATCACAAATTTCTTGAAAATGGCGACTAGGTCCTTTGTACCACTGAACCACCAGTTGCTCAATAAATGCTAGGTGATGAGAACCAAAGCCGACCCGGACTGGACCACTGCTTTCTCAGGGTTGTAAGACTAAAATAGCTGCTGCTTTGACATTCAGTTCATTTTATTTTAAAACTTAATATCTACTTTACCCCCTCTCTTTCCAATCCCCAATTCTCTCTTTTCCTATTATCAAAAGAGACCATTTAGGATCAGGGAAGGAAAGACATCAAACACCCAGGCAAGAAAAATGAAAAAACAGGAAAAGTAAAAAGATTTTAAAAATACTTTACACTTTTTTTATGTTGGCAAATCAAATTTAAAAAAAAAAAATTGTAGCTGTCTTCTCCCCCCCCAACCAAAAAAAAGAAAAGAAAAAGAAAATATCTCACACTTTTGCCTTATAATTCACAGAGAATATTCTGACATATTGTTCATTATTGTCCACAGACCAAGGTTCAGAACTACCTCCACTCCAGGTACAGTTTTCTTTGCTTAGGAGTAAAGCATCTTTTAGGAGAGAAACATTTACTCTTAAACATGAAGAAGCACACAGAAGGCAGTCAAACAGAAAAAATATGCCTCATTTGCTATTGATTGTTTTGATCTCTAGCAAGTTTTCTTAAAATGAACTCTGGCAGAGAGGGTGGACAGAAAGGAAAAAGAAAGCACGGAGGAGAAAAGTGAGGGTTCCTAAGGTGCACGTCTTCAAAGACAGGCTGTAGTTACCCTGGTCCGAATAGGTGCTGTTCAGCTCTCGGAACAGAGGAGCTAGGATCACGGGGAGGTACGGCTTCACCTTGTCCGCGCCAAGATCCATGGCTAGAGCGCCAAGAAACTTAAAGATGCACGTTCTCTGAAAGTACAGATCATTCATGGTCCTTTGAGGCGCTTCTCTTACTGCGGCCATACAAACAATTTAGAAAACAAGGTCTCCTTTTGGGTTAAAACTTCTGAGAGACTCAGGAGGATTGCTCTTACACGCCTAGAATGCTTTTATAAAGAAACCAGCGCCTGGAGTCACGAGGCACTCACTGTACCTTTAAGGGGTTTCTAGGTGAATAGGCAGCCTCCAGCTTCGCGATCCGGGACAACCTCTGCACCAACCACAGCAGCGTGGCCGGCCTGCTGTGCTCATCCTTTGCCGCCTCGGTCTCCTTTTTGTCAGGGTCCAGCGTCTCCTCGGCACAGGACCCTCTGGCCACACCATCTCCTAAAGCTGCTTGTTCCTCCCTCTCACCTTGCTGATCCTCAGATTCAGGTTCCAGTAAATATAAGACTTTGGCTACAAATAACAAATTCTTAACAACCTTTAGAAAAGGGGAGAGAAAGGAGGAATTGGGACTTTGATTTTGAAATAAATATGGCTTAGGAAAAAATAGGTTCTACAATTAGAGAAAAAACCCCATAACTGGGCATTGCACTATTAAACTGATGATTGTCCTATATTTTGATCATCTTCAGTTCTACCTCATACTGTATCCAAACCCATTTCCATGTAACTCATCTACTGGGTCTAGATCTACCTTCAATGTACCAGTAAGTACATGATTTTATTCCAGACTATCCATTACATTTTTTAAAATTTTATTTATTTATGCATGAGAGACCCGCAGAGACACAGGCAGAGGGAGAAGTAGGCTCCCTGCAGGGAGCCGGACATGGGATTTGATCCTGGGTCTCCAGGATCAGGCCCTGGGCTGAAGGCACTTGACCACTAGGCCACCCAGACATCCCCCTATACGTTACAATTTTTAAGAGGACTTTTCATCCCTCCTCTATTAAAGCTCTTCATTTATTGAGCAATGACTGTATATACAACATTCTAATTTAATTCTAAAATATCACTATTAAATACTATTATCAAGAGAGAAAACCAAGATTCAGAGTTATTAAATGACTCACCCAAAGACAAGTGGTCAGTCAGGATTGAAGGGTCTTTAGAATTTAATCCTAAATTCTTTTTTTTTTTTTTTTTTTTTTTATTTACTTATGATAGTCACAGAGAGAGAGAGAGGCAGAGACACAGGCAGAGGGAGAAGCAGGCTCCATGCACTGGGAGCCCAACGTGGGATTCGATCCCGGATCTCCAGAATCACGCCCTGGGCCAAAGGCAGGCGCCAAACCGCTGCACCACCCAGGGATCCCTAATCCTAAATTCTTAAAAACAGATCTCAAATTCCATCTAATCCAGTTAAACAGCCCAGGGACCAATTTTAGACTTATAATAACAGGCCCCAATACTGGGTCCCTAACTCTGACATCCATGAAATCTTGGACATAGGTATTTCACACTAATTATGAGAAGGAGGAAGCCACGTTGGTTTTGAGTTCCTTTACTATCGTGGATGCTTTGTTAGAGGTGCTGTGTGCCCAGAGTTTCCCCCAAATGTAGGACACAACCCTGCACATTATCTGAGGCTAGCCTGTCAGGAATTCATGTGAAGATTATAATTTCCTTCTCCTGGAACCTTGGCCTTCCTGAAGACAGTCCCAGTTTTGGAGGCCTTGTTCCCTATGGCAGCCACTGCACCCTAAGACTGGAGTGAACCACATTCTATAATTTCTTTCTTCCTAGGTCAGTACTAGTAAATCCCTTCCTGTCCTGAATTTCTATGGTTGTATCTGTCAACCTCTATCAAGACTGATACTATGTGAGACCTCACCTGCTACTACTCAGGCAGGGTTTCTTTGGTCTCACTTCGCTATCCACTGAACAGCTTTCCGTTCTTTCTCTGATCCAGCCATATAATGAAGCAGGCTGTATTTTCATGTAAAAAGTGATGGCAGTATTAGGGTTAATGTTAATGGCATGCTACTTGTGATCACTCTTTGGATACAGCATCCACTTAGTTCCCATTCCATCTTGTCCATAATGACAAGAGTCACAATCAAGTGCATTGCTCATAACTAGGCACTGCATCTGTGTCATCTCTACCAACAGCTTTATCAAAGGAGGAAAAAAATAAAGGGAACGGTAGACCCTATTCAAAGGTAATTTACATTTACTGAACATTTATAAATGCTTCTATTTACATTTTACTTATAGTTACATTTTATAATATAAAATACATGGAACTTTTTAGTGATTTATCTGCCTTCTGTTCACCACAGACAATTCTCAGACCACCCTGTAACATGACCTTTATTACCTTCTCTTCAAGCTCCAGGGGTAAGAGAAAGAAATGTAGTAATAGAGTTTAATATAGGATCACAATCAATCGGTCAAGCAACTAATGCCCTTCAAAGCTTTGGTCACAATGTGGGATAGATGTTAAAACTGAACATGAGAAGATTAACAGCCTCTCACTGGGAATTTTAAATGGAGCCAAGAGTAACCTCAACAGGGACCCAAGTGCTGATGAGATTTATGTCACAAGTGAACATGTATTTCAGTGTATGTCTGTATTTCATTTAATTCCCCAAGCATTAGAATAGGAAAAGCATACACAAATACCAAATGTAAGCCTATTCCTAGACTTGGGAGACTAGATCCTTTCTATTCAACCAGGAGGATGCTACTCACCTGCTCTCCTAGAGACTGATCTAAGAATTTGGAATGCAACTGATGGCAAGAGGCTAGGGAGATACTTTTCATCTGTGAAAACAAAGTGGACATTGGCAGACACAATGCAGGCATTTCTCATTGTTCTTAAAAACTCCAAGTCACTAACCATTATAGTAAACTAGGTGCTAGATTTTGACTTGTATAGGTCTGGAGAAGGGAGTTCCACGACCAGAAAGAAACTGTCACTGTTTCCTTCTACCTGCCCCAAGTACATTAGCCCCACCCGCCCCCAAAAGGGGGAATACTTTCAAGCTCTGGGGCAATACAGATAATCCCTCAGGTTATCAGTAGAAAACTTGACAACATCCTAATATATTTTTTTCCTTCTTTACTTCCCTTCCATCTTCTCATTCAGTGTTTACGGAGTTGCCACTATGAGTCACGCATTGTTTTAGGCCCCAGGAAATCCAAGATGGATATAACATGGTCTCTAACATTTCCATGAACATGATCTCATTTACAAGGCAGGACAGACAATATCAATTTCATTTAAAAATATGTATTTTTTTTAGTACTGATAATCTGAAGCGGTAAAAAAAAACAAAAACAAAAAAACAAAAAACAAATCATAGAAGATGAATGTTCTAAATAAGACTGACAGTTTACAAATTCTCTTTGGAAAGCCTTGGCCTTGAGGCCCACCCTTCTCTAGTGCCCACTACTCCTATAGGATCCATGTGCAACAAGTCAGATGTAAGAGTTTCTGCCGAGGGCCAACCCCAAGACGGTTACAAGAAGCAGAATGAACATCCCACACCGACCTCAAAGAAAGGTAAAAGTTTTAGGGAAACCTTACCTTTTGTTCAAGGTCATTTGTTAGAAATCTTACTGCTACGGGTACTGAGAGTTTCTTTTTAGTTTTTTTGGTCTTCTGTTTTCTAATAAGTTCCTCTGGTTGGCAAGAGGCGAAGAGTAATCCAAAAATCTGGGCCGCAGTGAGCCACACCCAGCTGTGTGGATGTCTCAGGTGACAGTGCACATAACCTAAGGGAACCAAGATGCACCTTCAGTATCTTAGCTCTCCTGACTCTTTGGTGGTAAACATGATTAGCGTAGGCATTATCTATTATCTGCTTGGAGCTAGGGAGAGGTGAGGTGGTGAGAAACCGAAAACCACCAGATAAGCAGCTCCTAACATGGTGAGTGACAGAAGTATGAGTAAGCCTAAAAACACCAGTTCCATCAGAATTAGTTTCAGGCCCAAGGGAGATAAGGTGGCTGTGACATTTATGAGTTCTAAATTAAGTAATATAAATACGTATGAAGGCACACGCTTGTTTCTAGTAATTATTGAAATCGGGGGGAAGTCATCATTTCTTGAGGCTTTCTCTGTGCCAAGCACGGGGCTAAGTGTGCTACATACATTATTTTGTTTAGACCCCACACCAGTTCTGTAACATTAGACTTATCCAGTCCATTTCTCAGGTAAGGAATCTTAGACAATGGGCCAGGTGAGGTGCCGTGCTTTAACAGGCAGAACCAGGCCTGGGCCCCAGCTTGACCTGGCTGGCCCCAAGCTTGTACTCCTGTGTTACGTGGCCACTTTGAAAACCTTGTGGGTTTTAGGGAACATGATTAAAATTCTGGAAAACTATGGCATATCTGAGTTTTAGTCTATGCTGCTTTATTTCATTAACAGGGTTTTACTTTTGTTCTTTGTGTATTTTGTAATAATGTGGCCATGGCTCGGTGGAGTCATACCCACAGTAGGCTTACTATAGTAACTTAGTAACTGTAGGACTTCTCAATGAACCCTGAATTCTCTTAAAACAGCTGGGTACTTAAAGCATTCATTCCAAAGTCTATTTCCTACTGACTAATCAAAATTGAATATGTTAAGTTAAAAATATTAGGATCTTATTTTTCATTTAAAGAGTGATATTAATAATTTAAATGTCACATAGAGGTTAAACGGTTTACTAATCACGGCACATTTGCATGGGAGGCTATTTATAGCCATTTTAAGAAAACTACCTACTAAGTGTGTTACGGTACGATGATATTCTTATTTAGGTACAAACAATATATGAGAGTTTATGTGGAATTATGTAGCCTGTTTACAGAACCCTATGTCTATTTAACAAAAGACAGACTGGATGGAAATAAATACCAAATTATTACCAAGCAGCAAGGAGGACTCTTGAGAAACTTTTTTCCTCTTTTACTTTCCCATAATTAATATTCCTTCTTTTATAAATGAAATATATTACTTGTGTAGTCAAGAAACATTTTCACTGTAATTAATTTGAAAGAGTCTTTTAAATCTTTCTCTTATGGACTTTTCCCTTGACATTATATACTTTCTAAATATTCATATGCTAATTTATCAAAACTGTTTTCAATAATTCTATCACAACTAGTATGTTTTTATATTTAAGTTAAAAAGGAAACACTTACTCCAGATTTTATTCAACGTCTCAGAGGGCTTGGTAAACTGAATAATATTACATTCCTTGATGAGTTTACTAATCAATGTAAGAAAACTAAACAGAAGGCGATCTGCAGCTTTTTCTTCAGTCTCCTCCATGATCTAAAAACAGGATGGACAGAAATCAATCAAGACAATTTCAAAGTCTATGATGGCTGTTTTTACTCCAGCATGTAAATTTATACCAAAGTGTCTCAACATCAATGGACATTTTGGGTCAGATAATTCTTTGTTGTGCTGTGGGGACCTGCCCTGTGCACTGTGGGATGATCTGCAGCATCCTGGCCTCTGCCCCACTAGATGCTAACGGCACCTTCTACCCTCCATTTGTGACAAACAAAAATGTCTCCAGATGCTACTAAATGTTCAGAGTGGGTGGTGGTAGGCTGTGAAATCACCATGCTGCAGAAATTTCGATCTTCATGTACTACAGAAGATAACTTAACTTAAACCTCATTTAAAATGAAGACCCAACTGTACTATAAATTCTTGGCTTCGTTAGTAAATATTTTTTGAACACAAATATTTATTAGCTAAGTCACCTTAGGTTAAACTATAAAAATAAGCAAAAGTTTTATTCTCTGGCAAATTACTTACATCTTTAAAGTTTTCAGGATCAATTTCCTTTTCAATCATGGGAAGAACAGTTCCAAGTCTTCTCTCAAAAGAGACTCCTTCACTTTCCACAAACAAGCCACAGATGAGGGCAGCCAGCTGTCTATTTAAGCTCTACCAAAAATAAACCACCAGAAGACAATGTTAATACAACTTGAGAGGCCATTTACAGAAAGTACAAAATGAAGGTGGGCATGACTCTGTCCTCAATATTATGGGTCATCGGTGGCCAACATGAAAAATATGGAGAAATACTCATACCCAAGATTATAATTAAAAAAAATGGAACTCACCATTATCCATAATTAACATTCCCTCCCCCCCAAAAATCATTGTGAGTACCAAGTAATGTACAGAATTGCTGAATCATTATATTGTATACCTGAACTAATATAACATTGTATGTCAATTATACCTCAATAATAAAATTTTAATTAAAAAAATGGAAATAAATTTCATACAGTACCCCCACTCCCATTCTAAATTTATTACTGTATATAATCATTAATAGAATGATATTTCATTACCTGAATAAGCAAAATTGAAAACAAAAATATTCATGATCCACTCATGTAGCCGTGTAATTGGCTGACGATCATGGACTATATCATGAGATTTTTGTTACTCTATATAACTTATATGTCCTGGAATTTTACTATAAGAATATACATATATATATTTTAATTAAGTTTTTTACTTTAATTCCAGTACAGTTAACACACAGTGTTTTTAGTTTTAAGTGTACAATACAGAGTTGATTCATCAATTCTATATATTACTCAGTGCTCATCTAAGTGTACTCTTTACTCTCCACCTATTTTACCTATTCCCCCCACCCAGCAAGAATATATTAACATAATCAACTAAAAATAAAATTGAAAAAATTCAACAATGTATAATATGTATTCTTATTTAAAGTGAACACCAAAAGCTAAGACTTTTCATTGTAATATGACTAAAAGCAACCTTTACCTTTTTTGCTCCAAACCAGGTGATAACCATATCAAAGAGCCAGTCTTTTTTCTCAAGGTTGATTTTCCTGAGTAAAGATTTGATTGTCATGGATGCCATCTTTTTGCACATGGCAGAGTCATCGTTCACCACCATTAGACAAAGAGGAATAAAGAACATTCCACAGTTCTCATGGAGCAGCCCCTAAAAGAAAGCAAAAGCAGGAAGTTATGAGCACACTCAGACTGGAATTCTCAGAGATGCCCAAATGGGAGGCCTGCAGGCACCCAGGGAACACAGCTACCGTTTGTGATTCAAGTTACCTGAGGGAATGTGTCAAAGAGGTAGGAGATCATTTCCAAAGCAGACTCTCTCCCGGTCTCATGTTCATAACTAGGGCAAGAACATGAGACAGACTTGTTAGTATCTTAAATTTACCAGTAATTCTTGAAAAACTTTTAAACATTGTTTCAGGGCATCCATCTATTTCTTAAAAAGTGGAAAAAACTCCCATTTTCCCAATTTTAATGCTTTTATATACATATCATGCTACTACGAAGCTTTGAATGTAAATGTTAGATTTTTTTTTTACCATTCTCTTTAAGTAGACTCTAATGAAAATCAGTGCTCAGACTGAATTTGAAAAGCAACCTACAGAATTGTCATATGAAGTCATGCATATTATTGGACAATCAAGTCAATGACGCACATCGTAATACCCTTAGAGAAGGTGCCATTATGTTTAGGATTGATTTGTCACTTTCAAATGGCTGCCACGTTAAAATGAGAGAGGTTACTAACCCTCTGCCTGGGTGTAGTTTATGGCTTAAACTTACTTCAGTTGAGCAAGCATGAATTCCAAGTTTGGTCTCAATTTGTCACCCAGGGGATAGTCAAGAATGTATTTCAGAAAAACCTAGAAACAGAAGTCACACAGATGATTACTTGGCTCTTGTCTGTCTCCAGGATTCCTGCTTCCTAACCTGCTTTGAGACACACTTCCCTAGAGTGATCAACCAGGTGAAGCTTGCCTTCTGAGTCAACTGTGCACTTCTCCTTTCTCCTCTGACCTCACTTACTCAGGTCCTGCCCCACATGCCTGCTTAAGACTAAATGCTGGCCTACCACTGGCATGGTTGTTTTGGGCTCCAAAACTTAGCTCACATGTAGGAAACACCTCTCTCCCATAGGGTATCGTGTGGTGGACTCAGTGTGGACTACGGTTTAACCCTGCATTTCCCCTTGAATGACAATGGGGGTAAAGTTAATACTGAGAATAGTAACTATTTCATTAATTAAATATCTTCTATATGCCAAGCACTGTGCTAAGTGTTTCTCAGTTAATGGTCATCACTCCACTGGAAGACAGGGGATATTAACCCCATTTTACAGACCAAGAGAACGATGCTTGCGCAGAGAGGTAAGTAACTCGCTCAGGTGACAATGCCAGAATTCCATGCCTAGTCCAAAGTCTCTGCTTTCAAGCCATCATACTAGTCAGCCTCCTCTATTAATAAACTGCAAGAACTGAGGCACATCATGAAACTTTAAGGCCTGTTTCTTCCCAGCCATAAAATGGGGATACCATTTCTTCGGAAGGTAACTACAAACAGAAGTCATGTATATAAAGTGCTGGGCACACAGCTAGTGCTTAGTAAGTGCTAGCTGGCCCTCACTCTTCCTAACATTATTCAAGGAGACTTTCTCTAGAGACATGCTCCTCCCTTTCCAACGTGGCTTCCTTGGGAGCCCACACCTTCCTTCAATCCCAAGTTCATATTTCCCATTCAGACCTTTCCACCTCCTGGGTGTGATGTGCACTCATATAATCATAGGTGAACAAATGTAAAAATACACATCTGCTCATGTCACTCTCCTCCCTCAATTTTAGGGATTGCTATCAGAATAAAGCCCCAAAATATTTAACAAGACCATAAGGGCTCCCTTCCCCACCTTCATTTAGCTCCTCCAATAAGTGAGACCCTGATCGATCTCAAGTTTTATCCTCCTTAGGCATTGGCTACCCCCTTCCCCTAGAGAGCTAAGCCTTAATCTTCCTTACAGGCCAGTCCTCAGGAAAGCCCTCCCCGATTCTAACACTAAGGTGGTCCTCAACCATCATATGTGCTCCCATATTTTCTCAATTCTGAGCACAGTTTTTCACATTTTAATATATCTGAAATTAGAAAATGTCTTAAAACTGATGGCATCTTACCACTAAGTCATAGATTTTTTTCTTTCTCTAAATAATGGTGTGTCTTGTAAAAGATGAAATATGACAGTGCTTTCCCCCTCCGGGCACTTAGGATGTCTGTAATTTTAACTGTGGACTTTTTGCTTTGTGCTTGTCTCTTGTAAAAATTTCACTGATAGAGACTATAGGAATCTTTTTGACTGCTTTTCCAGCAGCACCTGGCACACAGTTATATGCACAATTAGTTGGTTACTGGACCCACAGATGGAAAACCTTTGGTGCAGGCTACTGTGCTGCAAAGGGGAAACAAATGTCTTCACCCATTTAAGACATCTCATGTGTGATAGGCTATACTCAAAATGCTCTTTGTTAACTGAAAATGCCCTGTGGACAAAGCAGAGTTGCTGCTCACACTGGGTAAGTAAATGGGTTCCTGAGTCTCAGAATAAAGCAACAATGTGACATAAAATCATCTGCAGAATTCAGGCAGTGTTGACATGTCTCTTTCTAAAAACCAGAGAAGACAGGACCCAGCCCTTCCTATGGGAATAAGGTCTCTCCACAAACCTGTCTGCACTGGACTCTGACAGGTTCACTTTGTGCAGAAATTGCCAACTTGGATACTTTCCGAATGACATCATCGATTTCCGGGACCAATAACTTTCTGGATAAAATGGCCTAAAATACAAAAGGAAAAGACATCTCATTTCCTGTTCTACTGCAGATGGGTGTAAGCCAGCCTGATGTTAAGGCAGTCATAGGCAGCTTCAAAAATAATGAAAGTAATCTCCAAAAGAAAAATAACATATCCTTAAAAATATTTAAGATCATTGAATTTTAGGTTTTATATATATTTTACAATAAAAAAGGGAAAAAAAAACTTAAATGTCCAATACAATAACTACAAACATGAAATATTTTTTAACCTCTATTTATTTTCCTATATTTTTGTATAAGTCTCTGGAAGTGTTAATAGAGAGTTCATGTTCAGTTTAATAATTAGATATACTAGCTTATAATTAAAATCCACCAAAATCATAACAATGTTTATAAGTTAAGTTTGGGAATCTAAAGCTAGTCAAAACACTGTGTCCCACATTATTCTAAGTATCTACCCTGAGACTCATAAACATTCTGCTGACACCATACCTTAAGAAGACCAAATGCAGTGGCCTGCCTTGAAGAATCATAAATGTCTTCCTCAGCATATGCTAGTAGAACTTGAAGCTGCTTTTCGGTTATCTGGTAAGATTTCACTTTCTTGACAAGTATGGTCACACACTGCAAATTACAATAGTGAGGTTAATAGCCAGGACATCCTACAAATGAAGATCCATTGAAATGGTATGGACTTAATACAACATCAGTGTTTTGTTTTTTTTGTTTTTTTTACACAGGATACCAACCTTCTGCCCTTAGCAAATTAATCTGGAAAAAATTTTGACTTAGACCACAAAGGACAATGGGGACAACTATGACTCTGATGGTAATTCTCGTCCTGGCTATTTTATGCACAATTGAAAATACCTCACCTTGAAACAATTTACTACCAGGTGGAAGTTCTGGCCCCTGGCAGCTCCCAGTTTTGCATAGTCCTTCAGCAACAGGAAAAGGTGTTTGGTCAGCTGTTCTGCTTTTGTTTCTATGGAAGGCAGAGGGAACCTCATGACCCAGATCAGGCATTGTAAAGCACCTGTGATCACCTGAAAAACAAAAATAAAACCAATCAACTTATGTAGTGACCAAACCCAATAACCCAACACCCGAACCCAAGGCTGTGTAGATTCTAAAAGTGATCAAGTTGAAAGAGTAAAATACTTTGCCCAACGCAGGCTGGAAGAACTGTACCAAACATGTAAGAGGATAAGGAGGTTTTCTAGTCTCTGTGATAGAACTTATTGCTTCTCCATAGCAAGGAAAGATATATTGCAAGCAAATAAGAAAAAGTGGTCACTGTATTCTTACTCTTAGGAGTAAATGACTGGCTGGGTTGGTCAATTTTATCAACTTTGTTTTGTGTGTGGAAAATACATTATAAAGGACTTTTCTTTTTCTAGAATGGCACTGTAACCATTCTAAACATATGCATGTAAGACATTCTAAGTATTAAAAATATAAAGATAGAATCTCATCTCCCTATTTTTTTTTTAATTTTTAAAATTTTATTAAGTAGGCTCCACACCCAATGTGGAGCTTGAAACCAAGACCTGGAGATCAAGAGTTGCATGCTCTACCAATGGAAGACAGGTGCCCTATACCATTCCACTATTTAAGGAGCAGAGAGCTGGCTCTGAAATCAAGCAGAGGAATAATACACTGCGGAATTCCAAATAGCTAAGTGCTGTGCAAAAAATATGAAAAACATATGCTGGGACCTTAGAGATTGCTGAGATCAGCTAGTTCACCTAGTTCAGCTCTACCTAACAGACTCATGCTGCTCTGGTGGCTGTAACGGTCTTGGGCTGAATCAGATGAAAACACAGAGGAAAGGCTTTAGGAGTCACAAAGGCCAGGGCTCAAATCCAAGCTCTGCAGTTTCTTCCCTATTTGACTACAGAGATGTTACTTAACCTCCTGGCATCTTCACTGTAAGACAGGCAATCAGGAAATGGGAGTTGTGCAGGCTCTGGAGTCTGGCTCATGTACCAGATCTGTCATCTAGGCCAAGTCACTTAGCCTAAAGCCTAGTTTTCATGTTGAAAAAACAGAAACCTTCATAATATGTGCCTCATGGGTCGTTACAAGGATTCACAGCTGTGGCGGGTAGCAGCATCAAGGATGATAAAAAGAATTAGTGCTGACAGGGGGACCCCACTACTCACCTTCATAACACTACCGTGAGGATTAAATGGAGTAAATAATGTACATTCCAGGGCTGGTAAAACTGTTAAAGACTATCCAAATATATTGGATTATTACAATGGGAAGGAATGTAATGCAGGGAATAATCTCTAAAAACTCAATCATCTTGTGAAGCACAAGCCTAGAAGTTCTGGAGATTTTGCACAACATAGCTCTTGTCAAAGAACAGAAGCTCACCTTCACATCCACGGAGACAAGGCAGTCTATGAGAAGAGAGACAAAAGGATCCAACATTTCCAGAACAGGTTCACTTGAAGACTTGATCTTGGAAGTCTTCAGACTCAGATGCAGCAGCTAAAAGATTCAAAACAATATTTTATGCCAGGAGACCAAATGGAGTTGGGTACAAGTGAAATGATTTGAAGAGACCCACGTAACATGTTAAGATGCTTCTGTATGAGGTGACAAAAATTTTGAAGGTATTGGGAAAGGACCTGGGAGACTGTCAGTAAATGAAGAAAGAGGGAGCTCACAGTGGAGCTGAGATGCCAAGTTCATTTACCAAGTGATTCCTCAGCATTTACTTAGGCACTGGCTCCGCAATATAGGACACAGCAGCGATCAAGATGAGCAGGGCCCCTGCTGATGGAGCTCAGCCAGGAAGACAGACTAGCTAACTGTTAGTTGTAAAGGCAGTGAGCTTGGGGACCTGTGGAATCCAGGTGGAGGGAGGAGCAGGTGGTAAGGTCTCGGAGTCGGAGGAGATGGGGACCACAGACCTGAAATGAAGCCAGTGTGGCAGGGATGGGTGTTGCAGTGGTATGACAGGAGGCTACGCCCTTACAGACCGGATGAAAGTCTGGGTTCTCGGGAAAAATGGGAGCCAGTGAAGGGTTTTAAAGGAAAGAAATGATCAAATTTGTGTTTTTAGAAGCTCACATATTTTTAAAAAAAAAATTAAAATCAATTTAGAGAAGTCCATGAGCAAAACAGTAGTGAACCCATAAATGTTAGGTCAGAATCATTAATTCTGAGACAGGTAGAGCATCAAAGGAAGTATTAGAAAGAAGGAATGGTAAATGGATCGACACACCTTTTTAAATAAAAAAATCCTATGATTTATTTATAGTAAGGCAATTAGAGTGGAAATGAACGGGACTGGAAATTTAGCAGAGGATTAAAAGGCACTCCCCCATGGGCAGCAAATTGCACCTTAGGGTTAATTCTTACCCGAAGCCCAGACTCAATAAATATGTGCATGTTGGTTTTCCTGCTCACAACAGCTTTCTGCCCACCTCGCGCTGGAGTTGGGGGCAGCAGAAGACAGCTCTGGGGTGGAAGGCGTGGGTCCGCTGTAGGGGCTGCTGGGTTTCTGTCAACCACAAAGGAAAGATAGGGAGAGGAATCCTGTAGCTGCGTTCCAACAAGTCCCCGCTGCCCTGTCTGCTGACTGCAGCCCAGCACTAAGTAACGTGCTGTGCACTGTGGGCTTTTTCTCTCCTTTAACCATGAAACACAGAGATTATCAGGTTGTTCATCAAGGGCGTAGAACAACTCCAGAAAGAGATCATACTGATGAGCATGCATTTAAATTAAGATGAACAGTGAGGGGATACTTCCTTTGGTTTTTGAAAACATAAGCCAACCCAGAAGCAAAATCCAAAGGAAGGTATTTTAAAAACCTTTGAAGGTCTAAATATCTGTTTAATCAGAGCAAAAGGTGTATATTTAAAATCTATCCTAACTTTGATTCAATAAATAAAACAAAAAGGTCTCAAGATGAAATTTATCACTTAGAAGGACTTTAGCCCAAACACCAGAAAGCAGTACCATCTTAAAACTCAGATATGCAACTAAGGTGAATTACTAAATTCATCCACTTACGAGTAAATAAGAACTGAATGGTTTATCAGAAGCAAGTACTTAAGGATAACTTTTTTTTTCTTTCAAACTTACTTTTCTTTCTCTGTTAACAGGGGGAGATTTTCACTGACCAAACCATAACTGAGCAACAGGATGGATTCTGCTGTCATTTCTTGATTCACAATTAATCCTGCGATGATTCGGCGCAAGGTTTCATGAACCTTCCGGGCCAGTTTTAAACTTGTGGTATTTTGTAAGACCTAAAGGCAAACATAAAAATCAGGCTGAGGTGATACAGAACTGCATTTTCATTTGTTGTAATGGTAGTTTTTAAAACAGACATTTGCTTTTTAATATTTTTTCCTAATTAAAAAAGAAACATTCTTAATAAGAAATTTCAAACAGAGCATACAAAGTATTAATCTACATGTAACATCAATCCCAGAGACAACCACTGTCTACAGCCTGGGGATTTCTTGCACTCCCTCCTATGCTCTCTGCTGGAGACACCTGAGGATCTAGGGCTGGAGATCTGATGTGACACTTGGAAGATGTCACTCTCCTCATGCATCACAGGCAAACACACACACATATACGACAGTGACAAGATTCAGTCACTACTCCTCTGAAACCATGCTAATAAAGTGCTGAAATGGCCACGCCTCAGGGTTGGATATTAGTAATTGGGCCAAATCAGAGGAACTCAATGGCAATCTAGGACCATCAACCCCAAAAGAAACCTCAGCACTTTATTTGCTTCCCACAGGACACAGTATTACTTACTTTCATTACCTTGGAGGGATTTGATAATATACACAGAAGATTCATATGCTCTGTTGACTCTTTTTCATCCTCAAAACATAGCTAACATTCTTAGGTTTAGTAAGATTAATGCATTCTAGGAACAATTATGGAGTTAATCTCACACCAAAACATTTGGAATTATGGCTAATTTATGTCATTAAATAGTGCTAGTTTTAGTACATAAAATTGTAATAAAAGGAATTAATAACATTTATTGAATGACCACCCCTGCATCAGGCAGAGAACATTATGAAGGTAAGTAAACTATAGTCTCCACCCAATAGGAGGCAGAATGAAAACAGTGCAGAACTTTGGAACAGAAAGATCTACGACTAAATCCTTACCTTCCTACTTATCCACGAATCTTCTATCTTTCTGAACCCGTATTTTCTTATCTGTTAGTTAGATGGATATACTACTGATCTCAGAGTGGTTGTGTGGATTAGAAGTGATAATGAAACACAGTGCTCAGAACATAATACATGTTCAACCAATGTCAAGAGGGAGAAGATCTGGCATTGACAGCAACCTGGGAGTAGCAATGTGACTCCACCAAAAGCTGTGTTCTAGCTGCTGACTTGACTCAGCTATAAAATTCACCTGGATTTCAATTTTTTTTTTCGCTTCTGCATCACATGGTTTATACCCAGAACTCTGGTTCATGGTTTAGAATGCCCAACTAAGACAGCCAGCTAGTGGCTATGTGGTACAGGTGTCCTTAGCACCAGAAAAGATCCTGGTTGTCAAGTGCAGCATTAAGGTTTATCCTGCATGGCTCTTTTTAAGAACTCATGATAGTGTAACATGAAGATCACCTGCACTGCACTTAAGTCCTTACCTCTTTTAATGGAAGGATAAGTTTTGTAACCTGATCTTTCCCTACAAACTTGCCCAGGATTTCATAAGAATCATAACTCTTGCTTCTTCGTGCCTCCATGACTTTGGAGAGGATCTGCTTCACTTCCTTCTCTTCAGCGATGGCACCAAACAACTCATGGTTAAAAATCTTTGAGAGAAAAAAGCCAAATGGCAATTGTCTGCAATTAGCAAGGTATGTCAACAGAAGCAGTCTCTGATACATCCAGATCAGGGGAAAGAAGTTGATAGGACTGAAATCAGATGGTGGAGTTCTATTAGATTACACTTTTTCAAGGTATTTCAGGGACCAATTACTGAAAGACAACCAAATACAGAAACACCTAAAGGTTTGTACTAAGGGGAAACAAAACAAGAATACTACACAGATTTACATATATAATCCTATAATATACAGACACTTTTTCTTTGATATTACCAAAGAGTAGCTTAATTTCTCTTTAAAAAACTCATATGATATTTCCAACTTAATTATCACAACTGATGTGTTTAATTTAAAATGTTTAAGTGTCTACATTTTTTTATGAATGAACAAAGGCTGTGTGGCAAATTTAGTTTCTTCTTAATCCTACCCCCCCCCAAATGATCACATTATCCAATTTTAAAAGTTGACTGTTCATTGTTTTTCATTATTATAAGTAAGGCTTTATACTTTAATATAAACCCCAGACTAAATATATCTGTGATTCTTTAAAACAGATTCTTGGAAGTCATTGAAATTTTGCTTATTTTAAAGCCCTTAACACACAACATCAACTTTCTTTCTAGAAAGGTTATACTAAAACTCATAACCTACTAGCAATAGCAGAATGCCCATCTCATGTCACTTGAATCAGCTTTTAAACCTCTGCTGATCTAAGAGATGAGACAGTACATTATTTTCATTTCTATAGGCTATAATTATTTCTAAGTTTGTGAACTGATTTTCTGTCCTTTGCCCACTTAGACAGTGAAACTCCCCTTTTCCAAATCTTACCTCAATCATTATATCTAAACAAGAGTCCAAATCCCCAACTTGTAGCTTGTGGGTGAGGCCTTGTAGCAACATGTACACAGTGAAAGTTAGCACATGGACCTAAAATGAAATGTACAGTAAAAGTATGAGTGGTTTTTTTTTTTTTTAAGATTTTATTTATTCATTTGAGAGAGAGCGAGAGAAAGAAAGAGTGCGTATGAGTGGGCAGGAGGGGCAGAGGGAGCAGCAGACCTCCGCCCCGCTGAGCAGGAATCCCGATGCAGGGCTTGGTCCCAGGACCCTGGGATCATGACCTGAATGAGTCAAAGGCAGATGCTTAACTGACTGAGCCACCCAGGCACCCCCAGAATATGAATAGTTAAGAATACCACACTAGAAAAAAGAAATAAGGTCTAAGTATTGTAGAGAGCACTCAAAGTTTATATCTGTCATTACTGTACGGAGAAGCTTTGACAAATACTACCATCTAAAAGATTTTAACCAATTGATCACTTTGTACAAAAGATGCTCAGAAACACATTACAGTGCTTGAATCTATTACTGTGACTAAAACGGGCCACTGATTTATAAAGAAAGGCATGAGAACCTTGAGCCAACCTGTGAATTAAGGAGCCTACCAATGCTGAGTGTAATCAAAGCTGTCATGAAGGAAACAGACCAGTTTTTGCCCTTAATAGTAACCACAGCTAACTTTACTAAGAGCTTACTCTGGGGCCTCAGGAACCAGTGGGATGAAAACAGAAACTCTAATACTCATTTCACTGGAGTTTCAGGAAAGGACAGAGTATAATGCAGAAAAAGTATCTGGAGAAATAATAGCTCAAAACTCCCCAAATTTGGTGAAACTCAGCAAATTTCAAATAGGGTAAGCAAGCTCAGACACATCATAATCCAACTACTGAAAAATAAAGGCAAAGAAAAAGTCCTTAAAGCCGCCAGAGGACAACAATGCATTACTTAGTTTGGACAGTGATTCGACTAATTGTGGAGTATTCATCAGAAAGTCTGGAAGGAAGTGATACAACATTTTTAAAGTGCTGAAAGAAAAGTACTGTCAATGAGGACAGAGGACTAAAATCATTTGCTGCCACCATACCTGCCCTACAAGATTGCTGATGGAAGTCCTTTAGACCAAAGGAAAGTAATCACCAGAAAGAAACATGGAAATTGAGAAATGAAAGAATAGCAGAACTGATAAATATCTGGGCAAACACTATTTTTCCCTCTTGAGTTCTTTAAAATATGTCTGGCAATTACAAGCAAAAACTACTATTGCCTGACGAAATTTTCAATATACAGATCTGTAATAGACAAACTACTATAAAGCAAAAGAAAGGTGAAGGGATCCATATGGTGGTAAGGTTTCTATATCCCACTCGAAGTCATAAAACATGACTTCTAAGTACGCATGTATATGGTAATTCCTAAAGCAACCATTAAAAAAAGAAAACTTTTCAGAGAGACTGTTAAATTGAATACTGATATTTTGTGTTAGATTTATAACCTATAGTTAGAAGCTTACCTTTGAGCAAATCTAGATACAGAAAGGAAAGCTACCTCCCAGGAGTCTTGACTGGGTGCTTGAAAAGAATAAGCTACAGTGTTTCTCAAACTTGAGATCACTCAGGCATCTTACTGAAATGCAGATGGTGTAGGGCAAGTGTAGGGCCCTAAGCTGTACATTTCTAACAAGCTCCCAGGTGTTGCTTATGGCACTTGTCCAAGAGCCACTCCTGGAGTTAGTGAGGAGCTAGCCAGCTATGTCACTACTCAAAGAGTTTTGTATTCCACCTGGAGATCCTATTATTATTACTTATGTCATATCATTTAACTCCTAAAAAATGTTTATGTTCTTTATTATTCACGTTTGTGGTAATACATTCGGTATGCATTCAACAAGGATATTTTTAAGAATTCAGAAAATATAAACCTTCGTATCAAATGGTCTGGGAAAAAAAAGAGGTTATATAACCAAGGCCTAGAAGCATCTTTATAAAAATCAAATATAAGAATTTTTTTAAAATATATTTTTATTGTTTTTTAAAGATTTTGACAGACAGAGCAAGTGAGCAAGCACAAGCAGTGGAAGTGGCAGGCAGAAGGAGGGAGAAGCACACTCCCTGTGGAGCAGGGAGCCGGATGCGGGACTGGATCCTAGGACTCTGGGATCATGACCTGAGCCGAAGGAGATGTTTAACCAACTGAGCCACCCTGGTGTCCCTAAAAAATAGGTTTTTACAATGCTGATTAGAAACTTGTGAATATTCTTGATTGCTATCTTGGTGGATCAACTTTACTGAAGATAGACCCAAATCACCATCACTTAGTGCTCAAATTGCAAATACTTGAACTTCAATTCAACTTGAATGACTGCAAGGCACATAATGCAATTTACCTGATATCCACGGACAAGGGTAGTCTGTAATTCTTTTAAAATGTATTGTAGGTAGCGCACACCCAGATCTTCTATTATTTTTGCTAGAGTGCTGCGTGCAATATCTCTGATTTCCTGTGCTCTGTTCTTGAGGAGGGCACATACTTTCAGCAAAATACTAGAAAATGAAAAATTGAAAAGCACTAATCAAAAAGCAAGCAAATAAAATTACAAACATCCTTTTGTCTCTTATTCAGTACCCCAATTTCCCAATTGGGATTCTAAATCACAGCAAATTGTGACAGTACTTCTCTTCCTCACAAGAGTTTCAATAGTCAGAAAGAAAGAAACACTTTTTGAGTTTCACTGAACTTTTCTAATTTGTCACACAATATACCTTGGCAGATTAGCCTCCATAACTTCTTGAGGAAGGGACTGCATCAGTTTAACCATGGCAAAAGCTAAAGGAACTCGAACTACTTCCTCATCATTCACAACCTTAGATTTTATGAGCTTGTGTTCTTCTTCCCTTTTAGTCTGTAAGAAAAATTTAGGTTAAAGTAAAACAAAAATAAATGGATGGGGGACCTAGAAACACTTGTGCAACCTTGCAGTTGAAAGATAAGCTCTTTTGATACATCTTATGACCATTTCTAAGTTTATCATCTGAAAAAAATAAATTATGCAGTTTGAGAATAACCTTTTAAAATTATAAAAATAGTAGGAATAAGGTTTTTTCCCCAAAGAAGCAACCAGAAAAAAATAAAGCCACATTTTCACCGACACAGATTAACACTGCTGTGAAATATATAAAAATCCTAAGAGATTTGTATCAATTGGGATTTTTCAAGAGTTTACATGACACTTGTTGGTATATAAGAAATACAGCACCTCAAATAAGTTATATCTACAAATATACAAAATGATCATGTCAATATTTTATACTAGGTGCTGGTAAACTTCTGTAGAGGGTCAGATAGTTAATATTTTTGGCTTTATGGTCTTGGATGAAGCTATTCAACTTTGCTGTGGTAATGCAAAAGCAGAATTAGACAATATATAAAACAGTAAGTGAAACTGTGTTCAATAAAACTTTATTTACAACAGGCTGCTGGACAGATCCAGTCCATGGACCACAGTTTGCCAATCCATGTTTTACAACTGAAGGAAAGGCTCTGACTTCATGAGAATCCACTGTTAACCAGGAAGAAGATGAATTTTGAACATCAGAGAAGTGCCCAAGATGTTGATAAGGGAAACATACTCTAATTTTTAAAAATTTTCTTTTCTTTGGAAATGAGATTCATCTAATTAACTGCTTTGGAGATACAGAGCATTTATCTACCACATGAAAATCATAATGAAGGAACACTGATGCTTAGCTGCAACAGGAGAGGAACCCAAACATGATGAGACAAATCAAGGGAGGTAAATTCTTAAAGGTTGAGGTAAAAGAAAATCCAAAAGCTGAAATCAATTAATGGTTAGGAGTCTCAGTCTGACAGGATCCCACAAACATCCTGGTTCACACAGACCTCCTGAACCCCAAGCAGAATGATTACCGTAGATACGAGGCATTTGTGGAGTCTGGGTAGGATATCCCCAGTTATCGTTCCTTGGATATTTTTAATTGTTCTCTCCAATTCTTCCTTATTCCGAGGAAGGAAAGAGATAGACTCCATGATACACTCAGGTTCTTTAGCTGATGTCTCTTCACGACTAGCTGGATCAGGGTTTTCTAATTCCTTGTTGTCGTCTGACAAAGTTTTACATTCGTTTTCCTTCTCTTCCTCATCCATTTGCTCTAATTCCATGGTTTCATGTTCTGGCAACTCAATCACTTCTATTGTGTCTATGTTTAGTAAACAACAAAAGTCACTTTAAATCAAATAAGGAAACAACACAGTTGTGTTACATAGTCTTTCCCACCAATATCTAATAAAAACTATCTAGTTATCAGTATGGGTAGGTAGGCCGGGTAAGTGATGAGGAAACAGCACTAAATGAAAGGGTTATGGTTTTTTGCTTTCTTACAGTTTGGAGCCTAGTGAGGAACAGAGACAGGTAAATCAACAATTATGAGTGTAGGACAGCAAGTACAGGGTACTTTGGGAACACACCAGGAGACTAGGCCGGAAGGAGATTCTTAACCAAAAGAAAGCTTCCAGGGATGCCTGGGTGGCTCAGTGGTTGAGCCTTTGGCTCAGGGCATGATCCCAGGGTCCAAAATCAAGTCCCGCCATCAGTCTCCCTCTGCCTATGTCTCTACCTCTCTGTGTCTCTCATGAATAAATAAGTAAAATATTAAAAAAAAAAAAAAAAGAAAAAAAGCTTCCAAAGTACTGTGGGTGGAGGTTTCCAAAAACAAAAACCTATATTTATGAGCATGAAAAACATAATGACGACCAACAATTCTCATGCAGAAATGTCCCTTACTATATAGGGTTCAGTTTACTAAAGAAAATTAGGCAGTGCAGTACTATGGGGCAAGTCTAGGCTTGGCTCTGCTAATAATCCATGTGACCACAGTCAATTAACCTAAGCCTAGTAGGCTTTGGCTTCTTTATCAATAAGATGGAGATGGCACCTACCTTGCAAGGCTATTGTGAGGATTAATTGAGATAAAGTTTATAATGCACCCAAAATATGTTTGACAATGCACCGACTTTCAAAAATGGTAGCTTTTAGTCTTTATTTTGTTTACTGGCCATGTAGCTTTAGGAAAGTTACTTTACATTTTTGAACTGTAATTTCTCATATCAAAAATAATGGGGTAACTAACAACTAAGGTTCTTATAAGATTTTTATGAGAACAAATGAGATAATATCTATAAAAGGCCCAGGTCATAGTAGGTACTCAATAAATGTTTCAAACTTCAGTCATATCTAAGAAGAAAGAGACAGTTAAGCAAATTAAGTATTTTAATTTTTAATGTTTCTTTTTATGCAAAATTGCAAAATGTAGATCCGACTGCCTGAAGATAAACCATTGAGGGGCTTTAGTACATCAGTGGTTTAAAAAACAAAATAGTTCCTATAAATTCAAACCAGTCTTTGTTATTAATTAGCGTGGCTCTATAGTAATTTTACTGTGAACCAAAGAATTAGAAAATTTTGAATAGGAAGGAATGTTGGGAGTAGTGCAAACTGAAGGCCAGAATATTTCAATGTCTTTAGCAAAAACAATCTATTCACCCATTTAAGTGTTCATTTTTTTCTTTTAACAGGTTAAGGAAATTTCTAATTATTCCTTATTTGATATCATGGATACTGAATTTAATCAAATGTTTCCCTTTTGTCTCTTCAGATGACCACATTTTTGAATGCGTTCAATTCCACTAACCAGTTATAACAACTTCGTGAGTTTGTGGAGGCTTCCTCTATCAATCGTCTCAAATAGCAGGCATAACATTGAAATTATCCATTCCTTAAATATTTATAGAATTTGCCTATAAAACTGTGAACCTGGTATGTTCATCAGGAGAAGTCTTTTAATTATAGAGTCAATTTCTTTAGTGGTTAGAGAGAGATACACCCAGATTTTCTATTTCCTCTAAAGCCACCTTTTGTATTTTATTTTTCTAAGAATTTGTATGTCTAACTCAAGTTTTCAAATTTGTAAGTACTGGGACACCTGGGTGGCTCAGCAGTTGGGCGCCTGCCTTCGGCCCAGGGCGCAATCCTGGGGTCCCAGAATCGAGTCCCACATCTGGCTCCCTGCATGGAGCCTGCTTCTCTCTTTCCCTGTGTCTCTGCCTCTCTCTCTCTGTCTCTCATGAATACATAAATAAAATCTTAAAAAAAAATTTTAAGTACAAAGATCATAACATTATTTTACCTTTCATTTAATTGTGACCTTTTAAAGTTTCTAATGTTGTTTATTGTGCCTTCTATTTTCACTGACCAATCTTGACAGAGCTTTGCCAACTTATAATCTTTCAAATATCTATTTTTAGATCTGATGATCCTTTCTTATTATATCTACTTTATATTTCATTAACTGTTGCTCCAATTTTTAATTCTTTTAAATTTTGCATTCATTGCTTAATGTGCTTTCCATACATGCAGGTGTAAAACTGTATTTCTACATAAGTAATCTACAGCTCAGATTTTTTGGACCAGCCTTTTCTACTGCTAAATAAGTTTTTACACAAATTTTCAAACCCTCTGCTTTAACTTTCCCCTGACTCATTCACTGGTCACTGCTTATAGGAGCAGAAAAAGATGGTAAGCTCAATTCTGTCATCTTTAATTAATTATCATCAATTATCCAAAAATAGAATGGAAATTTAGTTTAAGAAAGTTTTAAAAACTTACTTTCCTCATTCTGAATTTTTCTCATTTGTTCTTCAAGAGTTCTGTGGTCAAAGTGGAATGCTTCTAACACAATTACTAGCAAACTGTTAAAAAAAGGTACAAAGAAATGTTTGATTCACAATATCATTTGACGATTACAAGGAAACATTTAAAGACTTACAGACATTAAAATTATTTTTATCAGCTTTAGTTATTTTTGACTTTAACAAACATTAGCATAACTTCATTAACAGAAGGTAAAAGTAAACCGAGATTAAAGAGATTGCTTTAGGAAATAATCCAAAATTGATTATTTTCTTTTTCTTTTTTAAAGATTTTCTTTATTTGATAGAGAAAGCAGGCACACACAAGCAGGGGGGAAGCAGGCAGAGGGAAAGGGAGAGCCTGCCAAGCAGAGAGCCTGATGCAGGGCTTGATCCCAGGACTCTAGGATCATGATCTTTGCCAAAGGCAGACGCTTAACTGATGGAGCCACTTAGGTGCCCCCAAAGTTGACATTTTAAAAATAAAACAAAAATAAGTTTGACCATACATACCTGACACCCAACTTTTGATTGATCTGTCCTGTCTGTAAAACATGAATGAAATGTTTCAAGTAATATACATATGCTGACCAAGAGAGATGTCTGCAAATAGCTCCAATAACTTCTGTGGCAGCAATGGTTATATTTTCATGCTGTAAAACAAATCCAGAGCATCAATACAAAATAAACATTTCCTAACAAAATATAGGGCTCATTTCATGTCTAAGCTACTGTCTAGCTTAGACAGTAGGTGATCAGCAATTACAGCAGAGTGCCCTAACTATACTCCATTTCCCCTCTTAGCTGTAGGAAAAGATGCCTATTAAATTAAAGGAGTGACACTGTACTTTAATATGCTTAAGCCTACAGGCTGTGTATGAAATTAAATTCATGTGTAAAAAGTTGACAAATGCTAAAGTTAACTTTAATGCACAGCTCAGCATTCAAGAGTACACTGCCTTGGAGACAGCTCTTTCATACCATCATAGAGAATAGGGACTGGATTTATCCTCATACCTTAAAACAGAAAGATAGACAAAAATATATGAAACAGCAGTTTTCAGATTTTGGACATCAAGCAGTACAGTTCAGTGTTCCCTGAGAGAAAGGCAAATGAAGTGTGTCTTATAATTGCCCTAATTCACTGTGTGAGAAGAACTGTCAGGTTCTTTCATAGGAGGAGAAACACACAAAGGGCTCAGTGGTCTCCCTGATGTACGGAGGCAGAGTTGAGGATGTGGCCAACTAGTGTCCAAAGGGCAGAGCACCAGAGAGGAGAGAGCTACACAGAGAGGAAAGCTGCACAGGCATACCAAGAAGCAGCAAAATACCTCTCACAAGAAGAAAAACCAACCAGTTGAAACAGATCCCCAAATGACACAGATGACAGACCTATACTAGACAAAGGCAGTAAGACAAATGATGAAATTACATTCTATAAGATCAAGAAGGGAGAGGAAAGTAAGAACATATTAAGCAGAGAGAGATAAGAAATAAAAAAAAAAGGCCCAAACTTAATGTCTAGAAATGAAAAAGACAGTTCTGGGAGGGAAGACACACTGGATGGGATTAAAAGCAAATTAGAATCTGCAGAAGAAAAGATTAGTGAACTTGGAGATATAGTGATACAGAAATGAAACAAAATGAAACCCAGAAAACTAATTTAAAAAAAAAAAAAAAAAGAGCCTCAGTGTATTTAGAACAAGTCTGAATGACCTAATATTCTGGGGTCTCCAAAGGCAAGAAGGGGACCCAAAAGTATCTTTGTAGAAATAATATCCAAAATTTATGTTTGAAAAACATTACAACTCAGTAGATCCAAGAAACTCAACAAACCCCAAGCACAAGAAACAAGGAAACTACACTAAGGCACACTGTAATCAAATGATTTAAAACTAGTGTTAAAGAGAACATTTTCAAGGCAGCCAGGAAAAAAAAAAAAAGATACACTCAGAGGAACAAAGACAGGAATGACTTCTTGTTGGAAATTATATAAGCCAGAAGGTAGTAGAGCAATTATCTTTAAAAAACAGAAAGAAAAAAAAAAAACTTGTCAATCTAGAATTGCATACCTAGAAACAGTCTGTAAAAGCAAAAATGAGAAAAGATAAATAAAAATTGAAAGAATTCATCAACAATAGACCTGTGCTACAAAAAAATTTAAAGGAAGTTTTCCTGTAAGAGTAAAATGATACAAGATTATGTCTGGATCTACCCAAAGGAATGAATGGAAAATTGTAAATAATTGGAAGAGACCAGAAATTATAAATAAGTAAGCAGATATAAAAGATCTTTCCTTATTTTGAAAATCTCTTTAAAAGATAATTGACTGTTTAAAGCAAAAATACTAACAATGTATGGTATGGTTTAAAACTGATACAGAGGTAAAACCTACAAAAAAACAGCTCAATGATAACTAATAAGCCAAGAGAGATAAAATGAAATCATTTTAAAAAGCCAACTAATCCAAGGAAAAAAAAAAGAGACAAGCGGGAAATAAATAAAATCAACAATTTAAACCCAACCATATTAATAATATTAAATGTAAATGGCCGGGGATCCCTGGGTGGCTCAGCAGTTTAGTGCCTGCCTTTGGCCCAGGGCGCGATCCTGGAGTCCCGGGATCGAGTCCCACATTGGGCTCCTGGCATGGAGCCTGCTTCTCCCTCTGCCTGTGTCTCTGCCTCTCTCTATGTCTATCATAAATAAATAAATAAATCTTTAAATAAATCTTTAAAAATAAATAAATAAATAAATAAATAAATAAATAAATAAATAAATAAATAAATAAATGTAAATGGCCTAAGACCAATGAGAAGGCAGAGATTGTCAGATTTGATAAAACCAAGACCCAGTTATACACTATATACTAGAAACCAACTGTAAATATAAAGTGATAAATGTTAAAAATAAAACACTAAAAAGATACATCATGTTAACATCAATCAAAATAAATATAATTTATGTTTTCCATCTACACCTTTTCCTATTTTGCTGCCATCAAAGTATAAGTTGGTTGTGCTTACTGACTTTAAACTGGAATTTAGGGGAGTACTTTTTATTTAGGTAATTCTTTAAAAATTTTTGAAACAAGAGGAAATCTAACTTTGCACAACACCATGTGATCAACACAGTGTAAATTCAAGTCACAAATCCTGATATCACCTCAAATACACTTAAATTTCTGGGTACTGCTTTTCATTAACCTAATCAATAAATATCTATCAAGGCCTTACAACATGCCAGGCAGTTTTTGGTACTATGTAGTAAAATAGTGAAGACAATCCTTAGTTCAAATACTGATTCTCATTCTGTACATCTTTGAGAAAGTTAAATATCTCACTTATTCCCAGTTTACTTTCCTATAAAAGAGTAACAAGAGTCCCCGCAGGGTTAAGCTGTGGTGAGGATGAAGTAGGATTATTCCTTTAACTGGTATAGTGCTAAAGAAAAGGTAGCTATTGTTTAATTCATTTCTTATGAGCCATTTGGAAAAATAATGATTGTTAATGCTGATTAATGGCATTTACCATAATTAAGTCTTATGATACAAAAATAAAAGTATGCTATGTTGTAATGTGATCATTTATTTCTAAGAGGGGAAATATTTTGTGGTTGGCCTTTCTGAGCTAATAATAGTTAAAATAAAAATTATAGCTATCATTTATAGAGCATTTACAATGTGCCAAGTACCATTCTGAGGGCTTCAGAAATATTTTAAATCTCTAATTATGGTGACAACATCAATATGTATGTTACCAACTCCATATGCATTTTGGAAAAGTGTGTCCTGGTATGGGTAGAGGTTTAATGGTTTCTAGATCTCATGTCCTACCTTGAGCATTTTCTCATCAAAAATTGGAGTCATGGCATAAGGCATGATGTAATTCTGAAGAGTTTTAGAAGATAGTACAACTTTGCCTTCCATTAGTTGTTTTGCCAATTTCTTCAAGGCTCTTGCTCTTCTGTGAATCTGTGAGTTAAATAAAGTAAGAATTAGTTACTGAACACACTTACCTACAACTAGCTCCATTTCAGCATGTTCCTTTTCCATGAAAAGATTAAAGGAATGAAATACAGGCCATGTGTTATGTAAGCCTGTAACACCTGTGCCTTGATTCGCTTCCAGAGATAGAATCCATGGCATTTGCTTAATGATAGATCCTAAAGTATTTATACATATATTAGAAAATGGCAGAGAAATATGACGCTATTGTTTTGGTTTGTAAACCAAAAAAGAAAACAGACCCTAAGAAAATGATCATTTCCTGCACTAATTTGACTGACAATCGAAGACCAAGGAATGAGAAGCTCAAAACTTTTTGGAAAATTGTATCTTTTTAAATCTTTTTAAATGAGCAGAACAGTTTGAAATTCTTATTTTATACACAGAAAAAAAACAACACAGAAGTGTCTTCTACCTGAATGTGTTTCATATTCTCAAAGAAGTCCATTTCTGGATCATGGCAATCAGTAAGCTGCACCAAGTCTTTAAATTCTGGTTGATATGGAAAGGTTTGAATTAAACAGGAAAGCACTGTGGTATAATCCTGTTGAATATTCTGTAAATGCCAAGTTAAGAAAAAAATTTTTTAAGAATTTGCTATCTAGGTAATACTAAGAAACACAGGAAAAAAGCTACTATAATTTTTTTTGTACATTTTTTTTTAAGTAAAACATTCCCACTGTAAACACAGAGGGGGTCACTCTCCTTCCTATTCCCACTCTCAAGAGTTTGAAAGTATTGATGCAATGAAGTATTTTAATTAAACGTACTAACCCTGACTGCTTTTCAACAACAGCATAAGTAGGGAAAAATAAAAACAAAACTAAAACCCATAACAGAAGTACGTAAGAGACAAAGATACAACTGCAAACCCAAATACCTCTATCTGGTTCTTTAATCCTTTCCTTAACTTCTCCAGGAGTGAACGATGAATGATTTCCCTGTATTCTTTCTCTGTGACATTCAAGGCAGCTAGCTTTTTGATGATACTCATTAGGCACATGCTGGCATTATCACTTAAAGACATGTCTCCTAACTGGAAACAGGAAAAAAAACCCAAATTATTCTGTGTAATAACTATAATATGGCATATTACTTTCCAATGGAAGAGTTTACAAAATGTTGCCTCTCTTCTATGTAAACTCTCTCCTAAGAAATGTCCCCCAAGTACATCATACCTAAGGAAGAACCCGATGTAGGGCTAGGCAGGCATACCTCAGAGGTACTGTGAGTTCGGTTCCAGACCACCACAGCAAGGTGAAAATCACAATAAAGTGGGTGAAATGAATATTTTGGTTTCCCAGTGCATATAAAAGTTATGTTTACACTATACTGTAATCTATTAAGTGTGCAATAGCATTATGTTTAAAAACACAAGGTACATACCTTAATTAAAAAATACTTATCATGATCTGTGATTTCAGTATGTAATAATCACTGATCACAGATCACCATGACAAATATAATAATAATGAAAAAGTTTGAAATAACTTGAGAATTGCCAAAATATGACACAGAGATATAAAATAAGCAAATGCTGTTGGGAAAATGGCACTGATAAGACTTGTTCAAAGCAGGCTTGCCACAAACCTTCAATTTGTAAAAAACAAAAACAAAAAACCCCCAACAGTATCTGCAAAGTGTGATAAAATGAGGTATGCCTATAGTAAATAACTTTGAAAAATCATGCTTACTGAAAAATAAAACTCTGATTTGGAAAATATGATGAAGTAGACTTTTCAGTTAGTTTTATTTCTCAAAGCAAAAAGAACAAAAGCACTAAGCCAGTTTTCAATATTCAATATCACATGATCACTGAAAATAACAAAGTTGGCTGATATAATTCTGGTTAGTTGTGTTCCAGTTTCTGGTTTGAGCAATGTAGGTAGTGAACGTGGAAAAAGTATTGCCAGCTCAGCCAACCAGGCAGTGATGTGGAATTCTCTGTGCTGGAATTTGACATGAAATATGAAGAATTAGCCCCAGATGGGGAGATTACTTTTTCATATATTACATAATTATATAATACCAGAAAATAACTATAAAATGCCACCAAGAGATTACGGATACCCTTACATAGTTAACAATAAACCAAGGGTTTTATTTTCTCCAGTTTAGGTTTTAATTGAGTGACAAAAACATAGTACTTAATATCGTCCAAACCCTTTATATTTATCAATAAAAGAGGGCACATTGTCAAATAATATAGAAATGAAACTTCAAAAAACTGATATAATTGAAATACTATAAAACTCATCCTTTTAAAGTGTACAATTCAGTGCTTTTTTAGTATATTCACAAGGCTATGTAACCATCACTGCTATCCAACTTCAGAACATTTTCATCAGCCTCAAAACAAAACCCTGTACCAATCAGAGGTCTTCCCTCCCCAAGCAGCCCTTGGTAACTACTAACTTACTTTCTATCTCTATCAATTTCCCTATTTTTCTTTTTAAATTTCCTGATTTTACTACACAGCTTTCAGATTTTTCAAGGTGCTTCCACATGCATTATTTTATTCGAGATATTGGTCTTTTAAATCATGAGAATGTAAAATCAATCAATCAATCAATCAATCATGAGAATGTTATTCTCATATGGTCTTCACCAAACAAAATAGCCTGCAACTAAAAGAAAATTTAGTTATACTATATGTTGGCAAATTGAAATTTTTTTTTTGTAAATTGAATTTAAATTAAAAAATATTTAAAAAATTTTACACAAGAACTCTTGTCTTGCTCAAAACACAAATTAAGAAATCAGGTCACATAGTTGTGTTATCAAAACAACGAGAAACAATTCATAAATTTTTTGCTATAAAAACCTACCTCCATATTATAGAAACAATTATGCATAACTGGAATTAGGTAGTTAACATCCACAGTTTGCATCTCTTTAATGTAAGAGGTGATCGTCTGGAATGCTGAGAAGCGAACATCAAAGTTGATATCATCAAGATGTCTTTGATCAAAAGCGTTAAGCTACAAGAAATGAAAACATTGAAATACAGAAAACAGATGAAGGTATATAAATCTTAAGCAAACAAAAATGATAATACTTTTGAAGCAAAAGAGAAATAAGACTTTCTCTCTTACCTTGACAACATCAGTAATATATTTTAATCCATTCTCAAAATCAGAAAGTGTCTAAAAGGAATCAAAATAGTATATTATTACTGAATAAAATCTTAACTTTTCTGCCCCCCTCTCTTCAACTCCCTCTTTCCACTTAAATTTATATGAAACATCATATTGGCACCAAGAAAGCTGTTAATATGTGTTATATGTCAGATATCTTTTTTAAAAGGGGTTTGGGGTAAAAATGAGTATTACAGACCTGGAAAACTGTACAAAGCAACTGTCTTGACAACTTATTCTTAATAACCGAGAAGAGTTTTGCTAGAGGCTTGAGGAAGCTTGTAGGCTCCAGACAATGTTTTAACAGGTTTTGTACTGTCACCAAAATATCAACCTCTGTATCCTTAAGAAGAAATATTAAGAGAAATCACATTTCAGTAATTTAGAAAACTGGTCAACTTGACTTTGTTATATACCACAGACACTCTGTCTCAAATAAATAAATAAATTCTTAAAAAGTGGGGGGTGGGGCCCTCGGTGGTTCAGTTGGTTGGGCATCTGCCTTTTGGCTCTGGTCATGATCTCAGGCTCCTGGGATCAAGCCCTGTGCATCAGGCTCCTTGCTCATTGGGGAGTCTGCTTCTCCCTCTGCCTCTGCCCCTTCCCACCCTTCATGGTCTTTCTCTCTTTCTGTCTCAAATAAATAAAATTTTTAAATATGTATTACTGCATAGAAAACAATCATGAATAAGAAGCACAAGTAGTAATTATAAAAGTTGTTTCACAGGCCTTTAAAAGTTCTTAGCATCTTAACATAAAATCCACAATAATGTCCATTAAAAATTTCTTCCTTTAATTCTAATAGAAAATAGAATAAAACTGTCTACTGTCTAGTCCAAAGAAAAATCCACACTTCCGGTTGTCTATAGATTTGTGGTCTCCCTACTCCTGAATTACTGTGTGGTAAGAGATAGTGTAGCTACTAAAGCTTCATTAAATTTGAGCCACAGGAAGACTTTTTTACTCGAGATTGAACTAAGGTTTGAAAACCATCTTAGAAACTCAGCTACAAGTGATATTAATATAGTCTGACTTTTCATTCAGTTCTACAACTGTGATCCATATATACGATGCACTTCTTGGGATCCAGATTTTTTACTGATCAAAGTGAGAGAGGGAAAAGAATCGTGAAATGCATTGGAAGCTAAAGAAAGGATTGATGATGAATGCTTCCACCCTTTTGCTTGCCCCCATTCCTACTTCTGTTCCAATGTTTCTCCTCTGTTTTTAATTTTATATCTCTGTGTAAAGTCTTTTCACAAATACATCACAGAATCTAACCACCGAAGTTACTGCTCGCTGATTAATCTTAATAACAAAGTGCCACTTTAAAGACAAAGCCAGGGTGTCCCTGGGTGGCTTAGTGGTTTAGCGCCTGCCTTCGGCCCAGGGTGTGATCCGGGAGTCCCGGGATCGAGTCCCACGTCGGGCTCCCGGCATGGAGCCTGCTTCTCCCTCTGCCTATGTCTCTGCCTCTCTCTCTATGTCTATCATAAATAAATGAATAAATCTTTAAAAAAAAAAAAAAAAAGACAAAGCCAATGTCCTGTGAATTTATACCTGAGCAATATTGCCACGCTGGAGGAAAGGAAGGAGAAGTGTAATGAGTAGAGAACTTTGTTCTTTGTCTCTCATGAACTTGCTGATCCTAGAGAAGGGGAAAAACTGATATGTAAGGAAGACATACAAGTTAAGAATACTTCTCTAAGAAATTAAACATTTTGTAGAAAAACATGTAACAGACACAGACGGTTTTTATGTGTTCATGTAGGAACAGTTTAACACACTTACTCAGCAGTATCCACTTTCCAACTTCAGGTTCACGGCTACTAATCTATTTCTCTTATAATGTCTGATTTTATAGGTGGGTCAGAGTAAACATCGATGCTATACTTTGACGCTATTTCTTTTACAAAGAAAATGACATTAAATGCCACTTTTTAAAGGCTTTATGTGCAGTATTTCAATTTAACTCCCACAATACCCTTCAATGTAGGAATTATATTTAGCCCCATTTTGTCCAAAAAATCCTGAGACTTAGAGAAGCTGATGTCACATGGCTAAGAAGCAGTAGAGCAGGCCTTTCAAACGTTGGTCTTCCTGGTGTCTAATCTCTTAGCCTCTTTTCACTAGCATACAGCCTGCGATAAAATTTAATGAGTGTATTTTGTGTGGTTTCCCATTCTGAATAACTTAGAAATGCAATAGTATAAATAAAACATTTCAAAGAAGTTCTTGAAAGACTCTAATATATCATTTTTGTCATTGTTGGGGTAACAGAAATAAACTGTAACAATTTAGAGCTTGAAATAGAAACATTTTCTGCACTCTTGTTTACCAACCTTGCTACAGAAATCACAATTCTATATTATTAGGTCTACTGCCAAAGAGTATCATTAAAAATCTTTGGAAGATCTCCACTCTTAAAAAACAAAACAACCACAACCTGCTCTTTTAAATGAATTATTTTTATCAATTAAACTTAAAAAAATATGAAAACCAAGTGATCTCATGTAATTCAAAATTCTAACTGAACAAAATACACAAATCTATTAGTCTACTTTAGAATTTTGAAGACTGTTCTTTTGTAATAAGATGAAGATGCCATAAAAGTTTTCTAATGAATATTCCAGGAGAGAAAGGAATTCTACATTAACTTAAAAAGGGAGGGCATTTAAAAATACTGAAAACCTTTTCAACTTGTTATTAAAATAATTGAAAAACTAGATAAAATTCAGCAAAAATTAAAACCACGGATGGTAATGTTATCTTTTAAGGACCAGTGTATCACTTACTTTGATAGAATGCCAAGTTCCTTACTGACTTGTGCCCTATTCTTTTTCTTTTTCACCTTTTCTGCACTTATTGTGGTTTTGCTGAGATACTGGAGAATTACAGGTACATGAGGCAGAATTAATCGTCCTCCCATCGTGATAGATTCTGAAAAAAACAAAACAAAACAAAACAAAAAAACAAAAAAAACAACAGTGATGTTTTGATTTTAATTAACTATTCTCTTAAAAGATAATCACACACTATCTTCATAATGACAAAGCACTCAAATTTTTATAAATATTTAACAAATTTAAACTCCAAAGATTAAATTACTTATTTTCTTAGTCATAATAGATGTATTATTAGCTAAATTAAAAATTATGTAAGAGATCCCTGAGGTTTTATTTAAACCATTTTTGGTAGTAGTAAAAGAACTGTTAGGATAATATGACAGGAAGAATTCAGAGACACAGCAGTGGAAGTCCTTTAATAATTTCCTGATGGATAGTTGAGTGTTCTGGAGCATAAGTAATCTAAATTTCTACTACTGCAAAGAAAATTCAGTTTATATAAATTGGCATTAATTCCTATTATCAAAAGAAACTCTTTTGATAATATAAGTAATTAAAAGAGTCAAATTGCATGGACTTTTTCCTTTCTGAGGGCACAAACGCTACTTCAAAAACCTAGGACTCATTTGCTTTGTACAGCACACATACCATCTGCACTTTCTGTGTATACGCATCCAGTTACTGGCAAGCTCAAAAGTGTTTCTGTGGGTTCAAAATCTGGAAGGTTAAGAAGGTCATCGGCTATATCCATCACCATAGAGGCTGTGGCTTCAGAGAGATTCTTTGCTGAGAGAATTGCAAAAACGTTGGTTAGGATATCATACTCTGGGTACCCAGGTTTCTGTTTAGCCAGGAAAGGGAAGTATCTGCAAAGAAAAACATTGAAATTGTCATCTTATTTCTCAATACATTTATTTCTGAAAACATATTCCATATGAATTTTCATATTGAGTTTTTATATATATATATATATATATATATGAACACTAATAAGATTATTCAAAAGGGAAATTACTTTAAAATCTAAAATTGGATGGATAATTTTAGGCACCTCACGAACATTACAGTATTTAGGCACTTTATGTATATCTCTCATTTAATCGTCATAACATCTCTATAATGTGGTAACACTGTACCCACATTACAGATAAAAACCTGAGACTTGTCTAAAGCCACTGAGCTAGAAGTAGTAAAGCTGAGATGTGAGCCACAGTCTAACTCCAAAATCTAAGCCTTTTCTAAAAGAAATGTATTGAAGACAGGCTATTTTTTTTTTATTTATAAATAAGCCTTCTAGAACATGAATGTTCATACACTCACATAAAAACCAGTGCTTCAAACATGAGAATCAGGAGTACAGACCAAAGAAACATTTGCTGTATCAGGATATGCAACATTCAGAGATCAGGATCATTTTTTGGGAGAGGTGGGTGAATCCATTCCCAATTATCAAAGATGAAAGACTCACATAAATGATAGGAGCATCCTACCCAGAGGAAACACACACCAACAGGGTAAAGAGCACAAAGGCTTTCCACCAGTGGAAAACCAGCAATTGTTTTACGTTAAGGATGTAGTCCTCTTAACAATCAACAGGAAGGTAAAACCAAAAAGACTCAGAGTATGGCTTCACCAATTTATCACTGTTGGAAAAACAGCTCAAGCACTTATAATATACTTAGTAGTAACAAACTGAGGAAAAGTTCTAGGTGGTTGTATTCATACATCTTTGTCCAACAGGTATTACGCAGAGCGTGCGCAGGAACCAAGCAGGGTCCTTTACATGTTATCATCTCTATTATCAGTAAGGTAGGTACTGCTATTATTTCTATTCTACAGATGGTGAAACTGAGGCTCAGAGAGGCCAAATTTGTCAAACAACCTGCAGTGGTGCTAGGATTTGAAGCTAGGTTTGTGTGGCGTTGGAGACTGTTCTCTTAACAGTATGCAGTACACTGTCTTAACATTTTTTCAAGCACAAAAGGTGAGAGGATTGCTTTGATTGCTGCCAAGGTCCTAGCAAGAACCCATTTAAACTCAATGCAACTTCTAAGTGACCGTACTGTGTTTACTAAACAGCAGTATAACCAGATGCCAAGGTACACTAGACATGCTCCGTGTACAGCGCTGTCAGAAATTTCAGTCACTCTTTCAAAATGTAATGAATACCGGGCAGCCCAGGTGGCTCAACGGTATAGAGCCGCCTTCAGCCCAGGGTGTGTGTGATCCTGGAGTCCTGGGATCGAGTCCCACATCAGGCTCCCTGCATGAAGCCTGCTTCTCCCTCTGCTTGTGTCTCTGCGCCTCTCTATGTATCTCTCATGAATAAATAAAATCTTAAAAAAAAAATGTAATGAATATTGACTAACCACGGATTAAGAGGGGCACAAAATCCCCTGTGGAGGGAGATGCGGTAATAAATATTGAACAGTCTCTGCCCTCAGGCAGCTTTAGGTAGGTCAGCTATTAAGAGATGAGTGTACTAATGGTGGCATGTGATCATAGGCCCTTCCAGGGGTGGAAAGCTCAGAGGAAGGAGAGATGGAGCCTCATGGAGGCCATGGCAGTCAGAACCAGAGCAGCTATTAGTGGCCAGGGACACTCCTGGTCTATGCTGGTTGTTCTGGCTTAATTATTTATAGCATCTCTTTTCGCCCTCAGGCATACAGTTGGGATTATATAATCACTCTAGTTAGGGAGCAAGTTTTTGTTGTCCTGAGTTCACTTCACTTCTGAGACAATTTAACCTTAGTTATAAGCTTGAAGATACTGGCTATAGTTCAGCTCTACTTGCATCTGTCCAAATACAAGGTAAAATGCTCAACTTCTCTGTAGATGAAAACCTGCTTAAATGTCTGGCACTATGTAAACTGTAACCATCCTTCAAAATGGATTTTTTTTTTTAACTTAAGAATCACATTCCAATGAAGGGGTTCTGAAATATTCTTTCTTCAATTCTCCCACACACAACAATATATGCACATCAGCTGTTGGAGATTTCAAAGAAAGTCAATCCATCCAAAGATTTCTTTCACGTATGAAAACATTTTTTCACATACAGAAAAATTTTTAAAAAGTTCTGCAGCATACCTCCTCTATTGCTCTGTGGCTTCTATTTTTCTCTGACCTATAATGAGAGAGAAACTGCAGAACATATGATGAGGTAGCATCCAGTGATGAAGGTCTGTACCCTAAGTAATGAACGATCCAACTAATATAAAAGGGAGTTACTATTGCCAAGTCTTCTTGGATGAAATGTCCTTCATGGGTCATTTGCATACAAATTATACAACTATAAAACATTCCTCAAGCATGCCTATGAAGTGCTGCTTATAAATGTCCAATTACAAGACAAGATAGGAAACTACTTTCTCAAGTTGGGAAATAAGAGAGTCCTTACTACCAGTAAAAATATTTTAAACAGGTTTTCCTGAGGAAGATGATGTCAAGGTCTTTGGTTTGTTTCTGAGGACTATTTAATGACGTGGGGAAATGTTCATGATATAAAGGTACATAAAAAATAAAATCAAAAGCTGGTTATATAGTATGATACCAATTTTGTAAAAAGTGATGCCCAAGATATTAAAATGTTGGAATTTACTGAATCAACAGTAATTTTTTTTTTTAATTCTACCTTTCATTCTTCAAGACAGATGAGGGCAAACTTAAGTCTGTTTCCATCACTGAGATAAACAACATATGTTTCTACACTCTTCAGGAAATGTGCATTAGGTCTGTGACACAAGCATCTCTGAACCATCTATGGAGGAAGGTCCTGTGAACAGCTCATAATGTCCTCAAAAGGATGTTGACTTATGACCACGAAAGCTCTCTATATATTTGGATGTAGTTTCATAAGAACAGGAGACATCTAGGAAATCTAAATGGCCTGTGAAAATTTTCTGATTTTAAGTGGTAACTGGGAAAAAGACATAGAATGCCAATTACAAATCAGTTTTTATTTTTAAGCAAGGTTCCAAAAAATAGTAATATTTATATGCTGGCATAAATACAGGTATCCCTGGCTTTTCAAAAATTCATGTTATAACCACTTTGCTTTTATGAAAGAAGGTGGTAAGCTAAAACAGACTTCACCATTCGTTTTGCAGCAAGCCGTTACAGGGACAGCATGCACCTCTTGAGCAGTGACAGTGGCCCCTGTCAGGTTCCTTGCCTAGAAACTACACTCAGTGTGTCTGCATTCAGCCACCAGAGCTGTGAACTGTGTCTGGGAGCATCTGTGCTTTATCTAGATTTATTTTGTGCATCCCTTAGCAAGATGTGACCTAAGGTATTGGAAAAGCTTAAGAGAAGTAATTTTTTGGATCTAGGAACACTAAAACATTCTTCCATTTAAATTAGTAGTAATTACCTCTTTGTTTGATGCCATTTCAGCTTATGAAAGGTCTCATAGGAATGCTCTACTTTCAGAGAGCAATGGGAACCTGTATCTGCCATGTTTTACGTTCTGTTTTTCCCTTTTCTGGGCCAAATCAAACTACTGAAACAATTACTACACATTAGAAGAACATCCGTATCAATTCCAATACTTTTGATTTTTAATGAAACTGTAAAACTAGTAAAAATGTATAAGTTTTGCTATAATATATACCCTACAATCTTTAACTTAAGTTGTAAAATGTTATTTTACCTATATTTTCTGTTTTTTAAAATTATAAATGAACACCCCAAAGATATATCATAAAAAGTACCTCTTCCCTGCTCTGGGGTACCCAAACCTCCACACTTAACATTAGTAGTTTCTCACGTATTCTTCTAGACATTTTCTACTTCATTTTATATTTATATGCATGCACAGGTATATTTCTTGGATTACATTGTTTGGCAACTCGTATTTTTCTTTAAACTGCATATTTTGAAATTCAGCTGCCTTATTCTCTTTAACTGCATCTTTGGTATATCACCACAAATTACATTATTAGTAACCTTGACTCATTTTGGTCAAACCTAGTCCTTTAAAGTCCTTTAAAACACTGTCCTGTTCAAAGGTGGGAGAAAAACGGTCATACCTTGCATTTCTGCTCCAGATACTAATTAGTTTCAGCAGAGGAGTAGGAAAATACTGACTCTCAGATCCAAGCCTTCTGATCTAAGACAAAATTAAAAACAGAATACAAAATAAAAACATATACAGAATTGTTGGGAAAATACAACTGAAAAGCATGACCAGTATAGAAACCACACCAGAGGGGACGCCAGGGTGGCTCAGCAGTTGAGCGTCTACCTTCAGCTCAGGGCATGATCCCAGTCTGAGGATCGAGTCCCACAATGGGCTCCCTGCGAGGACCCTGCTTCTCTCTCTGCTTGTGTCTCTGCCTCTCTCTCTAAATAAATAAATAAAATCTAAAAAAAAAAAAAAAAAAAGAAAGAAAAAAAAGAAACCACACCAGAGGATAAAGAGCCAAGGGGCAGAGATTAACATTTAAAGGAAAAAAAAATAAAGGAATCCAAAATAATATCTACAGGGGAAAAACAGCAAAGATGAGCAAGAAGTGCTAGACATTTAAAAGGAAGGAGGTACTATAGGTTTCAACTGGTTAGAAATGACAGAGCTAAAGCAGCTAGAATTCCTAAAATCAAGTCTCCTCTAAACTCTTTTTAGCTATAGTTTCATCACAAAATGGTTACAAACAAGGAAATATGTAACAAGAATATCTGTATTTTATCTTCTCAAAATCCAGAGACACATCATTGAGGTGCTACAACAGTTACATTCCATTTGCTTAAGAGACACAACCATATTCAAATTGACCTTAAGTATAAATGTCATGGTATTACAGAAACCAGCTCTTGAGCTTTAGGTGACAGTGGAGGCAAGAAAACAGTTCTAAAACTTCCAGAAGCAAAGAAAGACTCGCCGTAAAAGAAAAGACCAGGACAGGCACTAGTGTCTGGGTGTGGACTGCCCTGGTTAAATAACACAATAATAAAGGAAGAAGCAGAAGGTATCCATGCAGAGTGTAGTAACAAAGCTCACCTGGGGCCAAACTGCGCCGTGAAAGACAGCATCAATTTCTTCTGTTTTGAATTGGTAAGACTCCCAATCCAAAAAGATGTCAGTTACCATTTTGATTCCAAGACGTCTTAAATTTTTCAGTGGGTTAATAAACCTGAGTTGTATCTGTAAAACAAAGATCTTCCCTTAAAAAAAAAAAGTTATTTCATTTTTTATCTTTGATTCCTTAAAGAGGCACTATTGCTCAGATGACTAAAAATCAAACTGGAAATCCTATTATTAAGTCTTGTGACTCTGGCTCTGAATCACATGGAAATTCCACTGAGCATCATAGTATTGCTGTTCTCATTGAACAAAATGGGAAAGGAGAGACTTAAAAAGATCAAATGGTGAGATGTGCTCCATTATCATGTTAAAGTGTCTGTGAGGAGGGGGGATCACAAGTCAAACAGCTGTCTTGTGTCCTACATTGTTGTATTTCTTTCTTTTTTTTTTTAATTTTTATTTATTTATGATAGTCACAGAGAGAGAGAGAGGCGTAGAGACATAGGCAGAGGGAGAAGCAGGCTCCATACACCGGGAACCTGATGTGGGATTCGATCCTGGGTCTCCAGGATCGCGCCCTGGGCCAAAGGCAGGCGCCAAACCGCTGCGCCACCCAGGGATCCCCATTGTTGTATTTCTTTATCCAACTAATTGTCTCAAATAAAATCCTGATTTCTTCCTATGAACAGAACATTCTAAATAAAACAAATTTTTTTTTTTTTAGTTTTTGACATCACAATGCTTTAGATTAGGGGGAAAAACGAAACGTTTATATCAAATGAAAGTCACTTTCTTTTTTGTTTTCATAACTTGTATTATTATTTTTTACTTTTTCTAAAGCTAGGAGTTTTCAATTATTCTTGTAATTTAGTCTAGGAGACTAGTTAAAAGAATTTATGGTCTTTCTATATATTAAATACTTCATACAGTATAAGAGAATGAGGTGCCTGAATCAAGGCATGGGAAGATCTCAAAATATATAAAGAAAAATATAATTTGAAAAAAATCAAAATTTGTCTGTTTAGAGGCACAAAGGCTGGATGGAGTGGGTGGGAGTCTGAATTAACAGCAAACCTCTTTCATAACATAACTACTTCTAGTGGCACCCCCCTTCCCTATGAGTTACAAAATCATAAATATGTGGTCAGTTTGTTCAGGCTCTGAGTAGAATAATTTACTCAGGCCCCACCAATGACCCCAATGGCATGACAGCCATAGTTCTGACTTCAGCTTAAAATCTCACTGAAGGAAAATGTATTAAATTATGTGACAGACTAAAAATGACAAAGATACCCAATAGGAGAGGAATTATAAATTTGAATAAAGGAAAAGCTTCATGAAAGAGGTAGAATTTCTAGTGGATCTTAAAGGAATGTTGTAAAAACCAAATATATGGGGAAAGGTGCAACTTCTGATTGTTTTTCCATTTGATTAATATACTGTGGGCTCTGGATATATAAGTGGCAACTTATTTTTACATGGGACTTAATTATCTACACCAAAATCTAAACACCACCCTGAAATTTATGAAGACAACACAATAATATAATGAACATCAAGTTTTATGGCCATAATATCATGAAAAAAATGAATAGGGAAGTTATACTGTCAGGAAAACTGGATACTTTGATCAATGGAAGTATCTGAATCTAGGACAACACATTTTAAAGGCAAGTGAAAAGGAATAAAAATGTTATTAATATGCCATGCAAGGTCTCAGGTATCATCATATTTCATGTACCCATCAGGCTTCTACCATCTACTTTTGGCTAATTATCTCTTTATGCAAGTTACAAAGACAGGAGATAACAGGCAAGCCCCAGGGGATACAGCTGCAGGTCACTGTGCTTTGCTTCATTTCTAGGGCAGGATTTTCATTATCAGCTCTGTCATGTTCACTGAAAGATAAAAATTATTACTGCTTTTGAAAAAAAAACATGGTATCATGATCCCCTGGAACAAGTTTAAGAAACTAACCTTAGTAAAAATATGATATCAAGTCAGACACCCCCACCTTCTCCCTCTTCCCACTGCCCTGTGTAGGATCCACATCTGTTACTATGGTGCCAGCTGCCCAGTTTAATCAATAATTTTCAGTAAACTTGAGAAAAGCCCAGGAAGCAATTGTAGACTCTAGTTCCAGAGGAATAGTCCATATGCCTGAGTTATTCCATTGTTTAAATGTTCCAAAATAATGAAAGCAAAACCAAAACAACCCCTGTGATATACACTTCAGTGTCAGTCCATGACTTGGAGGAACTAGAAGAAAATGTAAATGTGTAACTTAGCTCAAACCCACCACAAAGTTTAACTTACTTAAGCAGTATTACTATACAGTAATTCATTACGGTACCTCAAGGAATTCTTTGAACTTGTCCAATATTTTTTTTTTAAAGCTCCAAACTGTCAAAAAGTTTAGCACCTCACTAACTAATGATCTATGAAATTGCATAAATGACTTTTTGAGTTACTGACTGTTGACTCAGGAGTAAAGCTGCATTACTGAGTAACATCTTCTAAGTTAACCAACAAGTCAGAGAACTTACATGGTTTATAAAATCTCTAACCTTTCATGATTTAATATATCCATGTATAGATAAAGTCATTGTCACTCACTAGTTGGCACAAAATGAAAATTCTCAGAGTTCTTCCTGTGGCCATGAAGCTCTTAAATAACAGAGAGAAAGAATTTCCCAAAACTTCTTTTCAGTTTCCACTGTTGCCTGCCCCCCCGAGCCTCTTTCCCACAGAGTAATCAGAGTGAAATTTTAAAAACATCAGAGAGACCTTATCCTGGCCTCAAACCTTTTCAGGTTTTCCAGTACACTTTGGAGTCAATCCATGTGGAACCCATAAGCCCATGAGGCCCCACCTACCTCTCGACCTTATCTGATAGGCTTCTTCTCGCTCCTTGTGCTCTAGCTATCTTGCCCTCTGTTCTTAGAATGTGCCAAAGCGGTTCTACCTCCACAACTTGGCACCACTAGTCATTTTTCTCTGCTTGAAATGTTCTTCCCATAGCTGGGTAAATACATGAGTTCAAATACCACCTCCTCAGACACGACACTGACCATCCATTCCCAGTTTGGTCATTTCCTATCACATCCTCTCATTTTATTTTAAATTCTTCACATCCTCATGTCTCTCCTCAACATGCTCATGTTTTCCTTTACTTTTGTGAATCTATGGAGTATACTCCAAGTATACTACCTTTTTTAAGTTTTTGGCTAATTATATCATCTGTGCCACTGCTGGCTGATTTTTCTCCTCAGTATGAGGAAAATTTTCATCCTTCTTAGCATGCCTGGTAAAACTTGACTGGATGTCAGACATTGTGAATTTTGTTTTCATTTACATCATCTGAAAGCTTTTGAGTTTTGTTCTCAGATGCAATTAATTTGCTTGGGAAAAGTCTGATCTTTGTCAGCTCTGTAAGGTGTTGCCAGGGGAGCCTTTACTCCAGAGCTAATCTGGTTCCCCTACTGAGGCAATCCCCTGCCTAGGAATCTTCCTGGTGCCTTGGGTATTAGGAGGATTCTGCTCTAGCTGTTGAGAACATGAGCTGTTCCTAGCTTGTGTGAGTCAGAGGACTGTGGCTGCTCCTCTCTCATGGTTTCTCCATATCTCTTCAAGGTGGATCAACAGGGACTAGATTTGGCCTTCCCTCTCAAGCAACTAAAAACTAAAGGGAATACATGAGACAATGATTTTCAGCTACTAGACAGCAGGCAGCAAAGGACAGTCAGTCCTGAGATGGTAAACAGATGAGGTAGAGTCCTGTACGTCCCCCAGATTCCTGCGGGGAGTTTCAGGCATCAGTGTGAGAAGGAAGAGTCCAGGCACAGGTCAGTCAATGGATATAAACCTGTCTCATTCCCCACCTAGAATGATGTCTGGTAGATAGGAGGTGTGAAATAATATTTATTGAATAAATGGACAGGAATTTTTGTTTGCTTTGTTCACTATTCCATTTCCAGTGCTTAGAACAGTGCCTGTCACATAACAGGGGCTCAATTAATATTTGTTGGAGGAATGAATGAAAGAATAAAGAAAACAAAATGGTGTCTAACAAAACAGAAGATGTATTCTAAATCCCTGGAGCATGGTAATCAGAGATTATTTACCACTAAAGCAGATTTGTAACCGTGTGTGGCCCAAAAAACAGCCTAAAATTTTGGCTGTCAATTTTCAGTTATCATGACCATATCTGAAAGGCAGTTGACCAGGCATATCCATAAATCAAATGAAAATATTTTATCCCAATTAAAACCATGCCTATTTATCATTAACTGAGAATTTACAGTAAAATCTGAGTCTAGATCTTCAAGTCCCACTAAGAAGCCTTTAGTCCATAAGGACATTAAATTTCCCTAAGCTCTCCAGAGAGTATACTTATGTCCACATACTTCTTCCAACAGAATATAAATATATTGCCTTTAATGCAATTCAGAAAATATTTACTGAGCACTAACTTGTGAGGCCTCTGGCAATTAGCTGGCTGCCAGGTCTTGCTGCTTCTCTTTCTTTATTCAAAACGTTGCACTTATACCAGGCAAGCATTTACTTTTAAAAGACCTCTGGGCAACTCTTATTTCAAAATAACAAGAATGATATTATTAACAGTATTTTGTTCATTCTCCAACCATTCTGGATAGAGCTGGAAGATATCCTATACCTCTAAGCTCTTGAAATTAAAATAAGAAATATCAGCTCAACTATCCCTGACTTTAGCTTCTGAGATGTGTACAGAACTAACTCACATCCTATTATTTGAATCTCTTTAAAATATACAAGTGATACACAGCTGACCCTTGAACAATGCAGGGGTCAGGGGCACTAATCCCCTACACTGTAAAAAAATCCATGCATAACTTTTTATTCCTCCAAAACTTAACTACTAATAGCTTACTGTTGCCTGGAAGCCTTACTAACACCATAAATGGTTAACACATACTTTGTATGTTATATGTACTACATACTGTACTCTTACTTTATAATAAAGTCAACTAGAGAAATGGTTATTAAGAAAATAATTAGGAAGAGAATGTATACTTATGGTACTGTGCTGTGTTTATTGGGGAAAAAATCCCATTTATAAGTGGACTCACAGTTTAAACCCATGTTGCTCAAGGGTCACCAATAATTTGCATTCTCCAACTACACATAAATATTTAGAACAGTGAAGACTGCAAGATATTCAGCTCCCAACCAATTTTCCAAGTGAAATGCAGACTCTTACTGGCCCAAGAAGAAAGCAACTGCAATGAATCTCTCTCACCTTTTCTCGTTGGTCGAGGACGTGTGATGCAGTTGCTGTCAAGCATAGCAGTATCTGCAAAATCTTTGGTAAATATGCACTGATCAGATGACTAATGTTCTTCAATACTATTTCAAGGCTATTTAGGATACCATGCTGACGACCTAAAGGCAGAACTTTAGACAAATCCAAGTCTTCTACTGCTTGAATGACAGCAGAATGGCATTCTCCTAGATAGCATGTAAAAGGAAATATTAGTTACTCTCTAATTACAGCTTCCTTTTAACTTCCCTCAATGATACAGTATTTTCTGTTCTAATGATTTATAGATGATAATATACTTTCCTAATGTATTTGCTCCTGATTCTCTTACCAAATATTCAATGAGCTAGGCATGTTGGGTTTTAGTATTAGCACTTTGTAGATGAGGAAACTGAGAATAAAGGAGAAACTTGTGCCAGAACTAAGTCTCTAAGCCCCATTCTCATCCTATTTAGATTACTTCCCCAAACCTGAGTTATCAATAGTCTTTTGTTCTACCTAGGGACTTCCTATACATTTTTCTCATTCTCAGCTTTCACTATGTTGACTTGAGCAGTTTCAGAGAAAATGTCCTGTCTGCTACATTAGAAGCTTCTCGAGTGCTGAGAATCAAATGTTTTCTCTTGCCGCCCCTGGTGAATGAATAAAACAATAGTCCTTTATAAACAGGTACCAAATTGATTCTATAATTTACTTAAAAGACTTGAATTGTTATTGCTTGAGCTTTACTTGAAACCAACCAGTATGGAATCATGAGCTTGCTAATTAATACACCTAAATAATCTAGCCAATAAAGAGTATCATTTATAGCTGCCCTCTTACAATGGAAGTTGTTTCACTGAGCAAAAAGCCTTTGTCTTCATCAGGGCCAACTTCCTTCACAAGGCAGTATTACACTGAACAAAAACATTTTAACAGCTGAACCCATTATCACAGAAAAAATACAAAACTTCATCCAACACATTAATGTACAAATACCTGTGTTTGCCCAAGGCAAAGCAATTTTGGGATAAGAGTAGAGATTCTGTAGTCAGAAAGATCTGCCTTTTTTTTTTTTTTTTTAAGATTTTATTTATTTATTCATGAGAGATACAGGGAGAGAGAGAGGCAGAGGCACAGGCAGAGGGAGAAGCAGGCTCCATGCAAGGAGCCCAACGCGGGACTCGATCCCTGGAGCCTCCAGGATCATACCCTGGGCTGAGGTGGTTCTAAACTGCAGAGCCACTGGGGCTGCCAGATTTGCCATTTTCTAGCTGAATAGTCATAAGCAAAATACTAAACTCTTTAAGGCTCAGTTTCCTCATTGGTAAAATGGGATCGGTCAGGTAATGATACCTCAGGAGGCTGTCTTAAGGATCAACGGAGTTGTACGCAAAAGGGCCCATTATAACATCTGGCATGAAGTAAGCACTCAATAAATGTGAGCTATTATTATTGTTAATTACTAACACTGCATACCAGAGAACAGACCATAGAGCTGTTGGTCTATGGCATTCTCCTAGATATGGAGAATCAGCTCACTGTACCTACTTATTACACCTACTTTGTTTAGATGGTGAGGTTGAGAGCATCAATTCTTACTTTTCTGCTTTCAAAAGTGAAAAGTGTACAGGAGGTATTCAACAAATCATTACTCCATAGATAAATGACTTTGTGAATGGATAAATATTAAGACAATTAAACATGTTCTAAGTTTCTAAGGAAAAATCTATTCATTATATTTGGGTAAGTAACATTTTTCAAATGCCTAAATGCACAACAACAATACATGTTCCTTTTCTTTCCTTTTTAGTTTTCTTTCTTTTTTTTTTTTTTTTTTAAAGTAATCACTATAATCAGCATGGGCCTCAAACTTACAACCTCATGATCGAGTCACATGCTCCACCAACTGAGCCAACCAGGTGCCTTCCAAAATACACATTTTCTAATTAGGGGCTTATTGATCCATGGATGATGGTAATCTCCAGGATCAACTGTGAGCTCCATCTAATTTAATCAAAATTTAAAATGATTACACTTTAGCCAAAAGGCCGCCAATGAGATTGGGAAGAATAATCCTATTAGAAGATGTCCAAGAGCATGGGAAATCTACCCTGAGACATTCAAAGTCTACAGCAGACAACACACATTCAGAGTAGCAGGAAGTTGATAGCTACCATTCTTGAAGTGCTTCACAGGTTCAAACAGCAAGTCTAAGAACATCTGGATCTCCTCTGGTTGGGTCCCAGCGAGGAACCTCAGAACAATGGACATACGAGTGCCTGAAGCAGATTTCCCCTGAGTTTTACTGCCAGTCTTATTCTTCATTCGGCCATACAAAATTCTAAAAAGTCAAAGAACATTATTTTGTTTGCACATTAATCCTAAAACATAATGCTAGTCATTTTGTTTTCCTAAGAGGTTAGAATAGCAATTCAAAAGACTTAAAATATAAAACAAGGAAGGATGAAAATAGAAATTAGATATTGAACATACAAAATTTAGAAAAACAATGACAACAACAAAAACTATGGCTTAGGGAAACAGGAAGAAGAAAATAATAAAAATAAAGGCCAAAAGGTGGTTCTTTGTAGAAGGAAAAAAGTAGTAAAATAGGCAAGCCAAATGAAAATGAAAAAAAAAGGAAAAAGAAAAAAGAAAAGAATATGTAGATTAAAAGGAAATAAGTGAATACAACTAAGTAAAATAAGGAAACTGGAAAGTCTTAAGTGGGTAATTTTCTGAAAAAGAAAAAAACAAAACAAAACAAATAAGGAAAAGGAACTTAAGAAGGAAACCTGAACAGAAGAGTAATCATGAGTAAACATGGAACTCAGATGAATTTTTTAAATTTTTAAGGAAAACTAATTCCCATACTATGAAGTTTCATAGCTAAGAGAAAGAAGGAACAGTCCTTTTCCATTTATGAAGGTGGTATAACTGTGATACTGAGATGAGATGATGAACGAAAATAAAATTATATACCATTCTTGCTTATAAACATAAAACCCATTTCTAAATACAAAATCCAGTGCTGCATTAAAACAATATTAAAGCCAAGTAAGGATTTACCCCAGGAATGCAAGAAACAATCACTAGCAAAGTCTAATGAGTTGATATAGATCAATGGCTCATTGGAAAAATTAATATTATCATTTTAATCCATGCTTAATAGACATTCTAATAAGATTCAACATCCATCCCTGATAAAATACTAAACCCCCTAGTCATAGGACTTACTTTCTTAGTACAAGTGTTAATTTATAACAAATGTTATTGCTTTAACATTCAAAATTTAAACACCGTGGTTTTTAAACTTTTCAATATTAGAACCCCTTTATACTCATCAGCATTTTTGAGGTCCCCAAAGGGCTTTTGTGTGAGTTTTATTTACTGATATTTATCTTGGTAGAAGTTATTTTTTAAAAATATTTTATTTATTTGAGAAAGAGAGCATAAGAGACAGTGTGTGTGAAGACATGTGTGAGCATGCACAAGCAGGAAGGAGGGGCAGAGGGAGAAGCAGGGAGTCTGACGTGGGACTGGATCTCAGGATCCAAGGATCATGACCCAAGCTGAAGGCAGACACTTAACCTACTAAGCCACCTAGGTGCCCTATCTTGGTAGAAATTAAAATGAGTTAATGTAAGTAACATTTTTAATGAAAAATTTTATCTTCCAAACCTCTCCCCACCAAAAATTAGTAAGTCTAAAGGCATACTTTAATTTTTCCTCCCCACCTTTTTTATTGTCTTATTAGAAAATAACTGGATTTTCCTATCTGTTTCTGCATTTAATCAGCTGCATTATGTTATAGCTGCAGAAAAGCCAGCCGTAAGCAAATATGCAGTTGGAGAAGGGAAAAATATTTCATAAACTTTCAGATAATTCTGGATATTTCACTTTGATACTATACCAGACCTCAACAAGTGGTAGTTTCTTAAAGGCTAGTTGCAAGGCAGATTCCGGTCTTATTAATAAGCTTTGTGATCTCTGTTACATTAAAACCTATCTATCTTGCACTTTGAATTGATCTTTAGCTGTGAATGATTCTGTAGCACGCATTGGTTATTTGGAAAACATGCCAATCAATGGGTAACTAATATTCAGAAGTGCTTTATGCGCACTTCCCATTTTGTCATATAAATCAATACAAAGACAAGCACTCAAGGCTTAAGATTCACCAAGAACATGAAATGAAACTAGCGTTTGTTTTGTCTTCTTAAACACCAGCTGTGTGACAATGAAGACTGACTTGTATAGTTTGGAGCCACTGTCGTGATTAGTGCTAAGGCACTGGCAGTTTTACACTGTTGTTTTTGCGTTGTCAGCAAAAATGTTGGCAGAGTGGGAAAAGGTGTCTGAGTAGTACTTTTTTAAAATTTTTTTTAATTGGAGTTAAATTTGACAACATATAGCATAACACCCAGTGCTCACTGCACCAAGCGCCCCCTCAGTGCCCACCACCCAGTCACCCCAACCCCCTGCCCACCTCCTCTTCCACTACCCCTTGTTCATTTTCCAGAGTTAGGTGTCTCTCATGTTTTGTCACCCTCACTGATATTTTCATTCATTTTCTCTCCTTTCCCATTATTCCCTTACACTAATGTTTATATATTCCCCAAATGAATAAGACCATATAAAGTTCGTCCTTCTCCGATTGACTTATTTCACTCAGCATAATACCCTCCAGGTCCCTCCAAGTTGAAGCAAATGGTGGGTATTTGTCGTTTCTAATGGCTGAGTAATATTCCACTGTATACATAGACCACATCATCTTTATCCATTCATCTTTCAATGGACACCAAGGCTCCTTCCACAGTTTGGCTATTGTGGACATTGCTGCTAGAAACATCGGAGTGCACATGTCCTGGCATTTCACTGCATCTGTATCTTGGGGTAAATCCCCAGCAGTGCAATTGCTGGGTCGTAGGGCAGATCTATTTTTAACTCTTTGAGGAACCTCCACACAGTTTTCCTGAGTGGCTGTACCAGTTCACATTCCCACCAACAGTGCAAGAGGGTTCCCCTGTCTCCACATCCTCTCCAACATTTGTTGTTTCCTGCCTTGTTAATTTTCCCCATTCTCACTGGGGTGAGGTGGTATCTCATTGTGGTTTTGATTTGTATTTCCCTGATGGCCAGTGATGCGGAGCATTTTCTCATGTGCTTGTTGGCCATGTCTATGTCTTCCTCTGTGAAATTAATGTTCGTGTCTTTTGCCCATTTCACGATTGGATTCTTTGTTTCTTGGCTGTTGAGTTTAATAAGTTCTTTACAGATCTTGGATACTAGCCCTTTATCTGATAGGTCATTTGCAAATATCTTCTCCCATTCTGTAGGTTGTCTTTGAGTTTTGTTGACTGTTTTGGTGTGCAAAAGCTTCTTATCTTGATGAAATCCCAATAATTCATTTTTGCCTTTGTTTCTCTTGCCTTCATGGATGTATCTTGCAAGAAGTTGGTGTGGCCAAGTTCAAAAAGGGTGTTGCCTGTGTTCTCCTCTAAGATTTTGATGGATTCCTGTATCACATTTAGATCTTTCATCCATTTTGAGTTTATCTTTGTGTATGGTGTCACATGACTGTCCAATTTTCCCAGCACCATTTATTGAAGAGACTGTCTTTTTCCAGTGGATAATCTTCCCTGTTTTGTTGAATATTACTTTATCATAAAGTTGAGGGTCCACTTCTGGATTCTCTATTCTGTTCCACTGATCTATGTCTGTTTTTGTGCCAGTACCAGACTGCCTTGATGATCACAGCTTTGTAGTACAACTTGAAATCCAGCATTGTGATGCCCCCGGCTCTGGTTTTCTTTTTTAATATTCCCCTGGCTAAAAAAATAAAAAATAAAAAGAATAAAAAAAAATAAAAATTAAAAAATCCCCTGGCTATTCAGGGTCTTTTCAGATTCCACAGAAATCTTAAGATGATTTGTTACACCTCTCTGAAGAAAGTCCATGGTATTTTGATAGGGATTGCATTAAATATGTACATTGCCCTGGGTAACATTGACATTTTCACAATATTAATTCTGCCAATCCATGAGCATGGAATATTTTTCTATCTCTTTGTGTCTTCCTCAATTTCTTTCAGAAGTGTTCTATAGTTTTTAGGGTATAGATCCTTTACCTCTTTGGTTAGGTTTATTCCTAGGTATCTTATGCTTTTGGGTGCAATTGTAAGTGGGATTGACTCCGTAATTTCTCTTTCTTCAGTCTCATTGTTCGTGTATAGAAATGCCATTGTAAAATCAATGCCCAATGATTTCTGGGCATTGATTTTGTATCCTGCCACACTGCCGAATTGCTGTATGAGTTCTAGCAATCTTGGGGTGGGGTCTTTTGGGTTTTCTATGTACAGTATCATGTCATCTGCGAAGAGGGAGAGTTTGACTTCTTCTTTGTCAATTTGAATGCCTTTTATTTCTTTTTGTTGCCTGATTGCTGAGGCTAGGACTTCCAGTACTATGCTGAATAGCAGTGGTGAGAGTGGACATCCCTGTTTTGTTCCTGGTCTTAGGGGAAAGGTTCCCAGTGTTTCCCCATTAGAATGAGATTTGCTGTGGGCCTTTCGTAGATGGCTTTTAAGATACTGAGAAATGTTCACTCTATCCCTACACTCTGAAGAGTTTTGATCAGGAATGGATGCAGTATTTTGTCAAATGCTTTCTCTGCATCTATTGAGAGGATCATATGGTTCTTGTTTTTTCTCTTGTTGATATGATCAATCACATTGATTGCTTAACGAGTGTTGAACCAGCCTTGCATCCTGGGGATAAATCCCACTTGGTCATGAATAATCTTCTTAATGTATTATTGGATCCTATTGGCTAGTATCTTGTTGAGAACTTTTGCATCTGTGTTCATCAGGGATACTGGTCTATAATTCTCCTTTTTGGTGGGGTCTTTGTCTGGTTTTGGAATTAAGGTGATGCTGGCCTTATAGAACATGTTTGGAAGTACTCCATCTCTTTCTATCTTTCCAAACAGCTTTAGTAGAATCGGTATGGTTTCTTCTTTAAACGTTTGATAGAATTCCCCTGGGAAGCCATCTGGCCCTGGACTTTTGTGTCTTGGGAGTTTTTTGATGACTGCTTCAATTTCCTCTTGGTTATTGGCCTGTTCAGGTTTTCTATTTCTTCCTGTTCCAGTTTTAGTAGTTTGTGGTTTTCCAGAAATGAGTCCATTTCTTCTAGATTGTCTAGAAGACAATTGGCATATAACTGCTCATAAGTTTTTAAAATCGTTTGTATTTCCTTGGTATTGGTGGTGATCTCTCCTTTCTCATTCATGATTTTATTAATTTGAGTCTTTTCTCTCTTCTTTTTAATAAGGCTGGCTAATGGTTTATGTATCTTATTAATTCTTTCAAACAACCAACTCCTGGTTTTGTTGATCTGTTCCACAGTTCTTCTGGTCTCTATTTCATTGAGTTCTGCTCGAATCATTATTAATTCTCCTCTTCTGCTGGGTGTAGGATCTATTTGCTGTTTTTTCTCCAGCTCCTTTAGGTGCAAGGTTAGCTTTTGTATTTGAGTTCTTTCCAGTTTTTGGATGGATGCTTGTACTGCAATGTATTTCCCCCTCAGAACGGCTTTTGTTGTATCCCAAAGACTTTGAATGGTTGTATCTTCATTCTCATTAGTGTCCATGAATCTTTTTAATTCTTCCCTAATTTCCTGGTTGACCCTTTCATCTTTGAGCAGGATGGTCCTTAACCTCCACATGTTTGAAATCCTTTCAAACTTCTTGTGATTTAGTTCTAGTTTCAAAGCATTATGGTCTGAAAATATGCAGGGGACGATCCCAATCTTTTGGTACCGGTTAAGACCCAATTTGTGACCCAGTATGTGGTCTCTTCTGGAGAAAGTTCCATGTGCACTTGAGGAAAATGTGTATTCAGTTGCATTTGGTGTAAAGTTCTGTAAATATCTGTGAAATCCATCTGGTCCAGTGTATCATTTCTTTGGACATGTTGTGCTTAGAAGATCTGTCGATTGTAGAAAGCACTATATTTAAGTCACCAAGTATAAGTGTTATTATCTAAGTATGTCTTAACTTTAGTTATTAATTGATTGATATACTTGGCAGCTCCCACATTCGGGGCATAAATATTCATGACTGTTAGGTCCTCTTGTTGGATAGATCCTTTAAGCATGATATAGTGTCCCTCTTCATCTCTTACTAGTCTTTGGGATAGACTTTAATTTATCTGATATGAGGATGGCTACCCCTGCTTTCTTTTGAGGACCATCTGAATGGTAAATGCTTCTCCAACCTTTTATTTTCAGGCTGTAGGTGTTCTTATATCTAAAATGAGCTCCCCCTTGGATGCTTTTTTCCATCTGTATTTTTTTTTTCCATCTTCCTACCTTGATAGAAGCACAAACTCTTCTCACTGTAGCATTCCAGCTGTTCTCTCTTTAAATCTTAGACCGAATTCGTAGGTTTTCAGGATGATTTGAAAGTTATCTAGGTAAGTTGGTGGGGACAGGTGACTTGGGGACCCCACTCTTCTGCCATCTTGCCCCGCCTCCCTGGGTAGTATTTTGAAAAAAGCTTTATTTAACCTTGTGGGCCCCTGAAAGCATCTCAGTGACAGCCCCCGCCAAGAAGGAGCAAAACAAATTTTAAGAAGGGCTGCAACAGAAACATTACTGTTAAATCCAGCAGCAAGACAAGGACAACCACAAACACTACCACCACAGTCAATTCTCAATTCTTCTATACTATACTGTGTGGGTAATATGCAAATTAAAAAAAAAAAAAAAACAGAAAAAAGAGGTTTTAAAAAAATCTTTATGATTAAAAATTAATTAAATTAGATTAATTAGGCTTAGATTCACTATAGGCCATGGAGTTTACCTTCTGGCAGGGGAAACAAATGATAAACAAGAGGCTATGTCAGACAATTGTGAAGAAAAATAAAGCAAGGTTAAGGGACTAAAAGGTGATTAAAGGAAGGTGGGACTTTACACAAGGTGGTGAAGGGAGGCAACCTGACAATGACATTTGAGAGGAGACTGAATGCAAAAGAAGAGCTAGTGCTCACGTGTTCCAAGCACAGGGACCAGCAGGTCCACTGACTTTGAGGTGGACTCCAAGGGGGCCAGGGAATGGAAGCGGTGTGGTTGGACAAGAAGTCTGCAGCTAGGTCATACCAAGCCCTCAAAGAAGGAGCAAGGATTCCCTACTTTATTTTCAGTAAAATGTAACCTCAAAGGGTTTTTTAGAATAGGAGACTAACGATTTGATGACTGTTACTGACTATTGCTTTTTCAACCACGAAAATTCAATGAAAACAATTAAAGCTAATAACAAAGGTTTGTAATGTGAATGTTTAAATAATCAATACCAAAAATCAACAGCTTTTATACCTCATAATTAGTTATACACCAAATGAATGAATTATTTTTACTATTTCTCAATAATAATACTTAAGAGGAATACAGGATTTAATTTTAACATTATTATTAAAATAACTGCATGGCAAGATCTCTCCTTATGTTACAGACAAAATATTTTAAAATAAGTCTCTGTAACAATTTGACTTTGTTAAAAAAAAGCAAAATAAAATAAAAAATGGAATATTCCATTATAATCACTGAATGAATCATAATACCATATTCACAATTACTTTTGTAATTAACTTTTAAAAAAATTCAGTTTTAAACAGGGTAAATACCTCATCAGAACAGGAAACAGAGCTGCTCGGTGGGCCGTTTTCACTACCGTATTATCTTCAGAAATGCTAAAATGTACTATCTCTTCCTTAAAGCTTCTGTCTTCAAGCAATCTTTGCAAGTTTTCCCTTTAAAAACGGAATATAGAACAAATCATCAGTTAATAATCAATGGTATTTTTTAAAAATGCAATATAGTAGTACAGTGATATGTATAATAGAAATATGAATTAATATATTATAGTTGACATTCATAAAGGAAAATTTTCAGGAAATGACAGGTTTTCAAATTTTAAAAAGTAAAGGTGATTATGAGGAATTAAAACTTAGTCAACAATTCAGCCATTTAAAAAAGATTAATACAAAAGCTTTCTTCAGTTCTTATAGAGAGTGATCATGATTCCCTAAGTAATCACAAAGATTCTGACATCACTGAAGCAACAAGAAATGATATAGCCTTCTCTTTTCTACCTTATCTTTGGAGAAGCACTCTTAATACACAAATATACTTTGAGTTTTCATTTTTTACCTGAAAATAGCCTTACGATTATAGTCAAAAAGGGAAATTTCCCAGGCCTTCACAAAATTATTTTAGAAGAGGTGCTCAGGTAGAAAGGTAAAAATCAGCCAAAGAAATAGCATTTCTTTAGCTTCAAATAACTTACCTGTAAGGGAGGATATGTGGATGTTTATATGTCATTATACAATCCAGGGCTATTTTTTGCACTGTTTGATCTTGATGTAGCAACAACTAAGAATAATATTTTATAGAATAAATTAATGAAGTCACATATACACATATCATGGAATAGTAATTTACTTGGGTTAATGTAAATTAGATTTCTTAGAATCTAAATTTTTTAGACGTGGGTTAAAGGTGATCCCTGACAACAGCCTTACATTTTCCCAGAAGTGCAGCATGAACAGAATATGTGCAATGAACTAAGTGGAAACAAAACTCTGACCCCTGAATCCTACATGCCAGACTCTCGGGTTTATCAGTCTTCTGGTCAAGGCCAATTCCCTACATAAATTTGGGTTCATACCAGCTGGGCTGGTCCCATGATGACAGAAAGCTCCCATAATGCCGTGAAAGTAATGGCAGTCAGTAAGATGCCAGGAAAGAGGGCCTAGTACAGAGCCTCTCAGATCAGATGGTTTAGAATTTAGCTTCCTACAGATTTGAGCTCTGGCTTTATAAACAAACTGTATCTGAATTATGGGCATAATGAGGATAAATTCTGCTGAAATCATATAAGTTCCATCTAAAAAAATCCAAATGAGGGGATCCCTGGGTGGCTCAATGGTTTAGCGCTGCATTTGGAACAGGGCCTGATCCTGGAGACCCGGGATCAAGTCCCACATTGGGTTCCCTGCATGGAGCCTGCTTCTCCCTCTGCCTGCATCTCTCTCTCTCTCTCTCTCTCTCTCTCTCTGTCTATCATGAATAAATAAAACCTTTAAAAAAATAATAAAAGACATCCAAATGAAAAAAGGAAATCTTGTTTCCCCAGATGGCTTAGAATGACATCCAATGCTTACTCTGTTTCTGATATTAAATTTTTTTCTGCAATCTTTTCTATAACTGAAGATTATACATGTGACTGCAAAAGATACTTACTCCAACTATCAGCTTTTACTCAGTGTAATAGATCCTGAAATCCCAGCACTCTGTAACGTTACCTTACCTAGAAGTGAAAAGTAGCTAGCTTCTTTTGACACAGCCTCCACTGTTAATACAGCTGATCAAGGTTTAGACACCTGAAATGTGTTTATAATCAACAAAATAGCTAAAGTCTAAAACTGTTTATCAAGATACAGAAAATAGTTATTAATTTTTACAACACAGTACTTAAAATGTAGACATGGGCCCTATTCATCAACAATTATTAAAAGCCTAAAAGTTATTTTGGTAAACAACAGAGAAAAGTCACAAAGAACTGCAGTGGCAAAAATTTATTTTACTTACCTGAAGATATAGCTCATATAATCTGGATTCCAGATATAGGGCGCGTGGATTTGAAAACTTAGAGAAAACTTGCAAATGAGCAATTAACTGCCTAAAAAAGAAAAACCAAAAACCATAGGGTAATACAGAATTAAAGAAAAGAGATTTTCTTTTTTTTGGAGGGGGGGGGGAGAGAACACACATGTTGGGGGTAGAGGGTGGTGAGCAGAGGGAGAGGGAGATGGAGAATCCCAAGCAGGCTCCACTCCTAGCATGGAGCCCAACATGGGGCTCGCTCTCATGACCCTATGATTATGACCTGAGCCAAAATCAACAGCTGGATACTGAACCAGCTGAGCCACTCAGGCACCCTCAGAGATTTTCTTAAGATGATAGTACCCACCAATTTTAGTCTCTCTGACAAGTATGCCAAATGCCCTGACTATAGTTTCACTGTTAATTAAACAAACAAGTTTTAACTATTTGCATTTAGGAACTTATTCTCCAGAATTCTAAATCTTAGGCAGGACTTCCTCTGAAATCCAGGCTTCCCTACCCCAGAGAGTCATTCAGGATGTGCTTAGAATGGTTTAAATTAAACCAGACACAGGAAGAAAGTAATCAAAACAACGAAATATTGCAAACCTGAACACAGATAATTTTTGGAATGATTCCTTTTCTAGGTTCTATGCAGGAGAAAGGAAGATTGGTACATTGTACAAAAAGGTACATTCTTCCTCACTTTCATATGACATAAACACTGATGTCAGGAGCCAGAGGTCCATATGTAGATAACCATAGCTCTTGCTTAAACCAAGAAGGAAAATGAAAGAACAACATTCTGTGGTCAAAAGTTAAACACAGAGATGAGACAGCAAGCCAATTACATCACCCACTGAAAGAGGTCGAGAAGAGAGCTTCTACAATAGCTACTCACTCGACTTCTTAATCCACAGGCTCCAGGAAGCTTTAAAAATATTTGGGAAACAAACTGTTTTATCTCTACATATAATTGATAAGAAGTATTAAGGCTTAAAAAAAAACAAACAAACCTTGAATGAATAAACAGTCACAATTTGGGGGGATTTTATTTGCCTATCTCAAGAACAAAAGTGGGGAGAAGTGAGGAGACAGAAAAAACAAGCTGTGTGTGTAGTACTGACTCAGGGGGATGGGACTGAGTGCTTCAGAGCCTCATCTTCCTCATCTGGACAAAGACAAGACCCCCTGGACTTTGTGCAAAGACTGAACAACAACAACAAAAAAAGTTGTGGGGCCTCTGCTCCACAAAATAAATTGCTCCTGGGCACAAAAATGCAAAACTGTAAAAGTCCTACTAGTTAATACAGACAAAATAACCTGGCCATTATGACCTTCTTATATATGATAGAGAAATACGGTAGCACTTTTGCTTATATTTAGCTTATGTGCCAACCTGTCTACATTATGTGTTTGGTTTTGTTATCAAACACTAATTTATGTGATGCAATGAAAGTATTTTGTAGATGTTCGTATTTATAATCAGCTGACTTTAAAGGGGATTGCCCTCAATAATGTGCACTGGCCTCATCCATGAAGCCCTAAGCGCAAAACTGGGTGTCTCCCAGAAAGATGGAACTCTACCACAAGACCAGGACACAGAAATCCTACTCTGTGAATTTTGAATTCAAGGCTACAATAAAATCCTGCCTAATTTTCCAGCCTGCTGTCTTGCCCTACAAACTGTGCACCTACTGGGTGCCATAATCGTGTGAGCCAATTCCTTACAATAAACCTGTTTAGTCATACATATGTACACCCTCATCGTATTGGTCTGCTTCTCTGGAGAGCTCTTATATAATTATCACCAAGCCCTTGCAGTTTTACAAAGTAACTTAAAATTTTCTTTTGAAACATCCATTCTTTTCCAACATTTATTATTATTATTTTTATGAGCTATGTAGCCTTCAAGACCCAGAGAGGGGCGCCTGGGTAGCTCTGTCAGTTAAGCATCCGACTCATAGCTCACTCAGTTAAGATCTTGATCTCAGGGTCGTGAGTTCAAACCCTGTGGGGGGCTCCATGCCCAGGGTGGGGCCTACTTAACAACAAAATAAAAAAAGAGTCAAAGAGAACAGAAGCCAATTTACATGTTTTCAATAAATACTCGTCATCAAGGAGCATGTTCTATGAAGGATTATGAATGTATTGAGGGGACACTAGGAATGTGATTACCCATTTACTCACATTTTCAATGGTGTATGTTAGCAGTATTCTAATTTTGGCTACAGGGGGCAGAAAAATTAAGATGCAGACCTTATCTTTGGACTTTCTGATTTACCCGGCAAATCTGTAAAAAAGTAACTAACATCCAAGGTAAGGAGAAGCACCATGCTAGAGGTGTGGACACCTGTTCTGACAGTCTGAAGCTGAGTTACTTGAACCTGCAGTCTAGAAGACAGGAGAAACGTTGGTGAAGAAGTAGCACAGGAACTGTTTCTGGAAATAGGAGCAGAATTTCAGTCAGCAGAAATGAGGCAGGGCCACAGAAGGAGGGGAGGACATAGCAAAGGTCCAGGGGTGAGAAAGGAAGAGACATGACTGGTTAAATAGCTTATTCAATTATTCAGCAAAGAAAGATGAGGACTAATCTTCTGCTAGCTATCTGCTGAGAAAGCAGAAAACAGCAATCTTTCTCTGAAAGGAAGCAGCAGGGGATAGTTCGTTCGCTCAGGGTTCTATCAGGTAGAAACAGGACGGAGCTACAGCATGAGGAAGCGTGGCCATGCTCCTTCGTGCCCCTGTGCTTTGCACACTGCTTCTACGAGCTGGCAGGGGCCTTCCCTGCCCAGCTGCCCTTTGCCTTTCAGCCTCAATGGGGCCCTTCCCTTGTAACAGTCTTCTCGTTATGGTGGAGTTAAGTCATCTTTTAGTATGCTCCTAGAACTCCTCGGTGTTTTGGTTGTTTCTCTATTTGTCCTCTCCTAGAACTCCTTTAAAAACACTTCTTCTATAAAAATATTCAACCAGGCGTTAGACTGTGCTTCCTGTATAGCAGAGGCTAAGTAAGTACCCTTCATCTTTGTAGCCCGATACTTAGCAAAAGGCACCCAATACAGCTGCTGATTGGATGGACTAGTAAGTGGCTCGCGGGAAGACTGGACAGGTAGGTGTATCAGATTGAGATCTAAAGTGTTAAAATAACACAGTAGGACGGATACACGGGTCCTTGTTGCCCTTAATTCAGTCTTCAAGGAAGCTGCAGTAACTTTTGAAAGCCTGATCACTCCTACTTTCTCTAAGGTTTCTTAACAACTTAGGTAAATGAACAACCCAGAGAACAGGAAAGAGAATGTAAAAACATGGAAACAAAAAAGGCAACCAGACAGAAGTCAAACGGCAAAGTGAAAGTGCTGATGCATGCATTTGTTTTAAGAGAAGGGATATTCCATTACGTGTTCCCCTAGAACACAACCTTAACACATGGTGCCATGAAAGTGACGGGCAAAGGCCAAAGAGTATTCAATCATTCCAGGCCCAATGCTCTATTTGTAAAGAGAACTTACGATGAGAGAATCCTAAAAGTCCCAACTCTGAGTCTGAGACCAAATAAAAAACAAGTAACAACAAGCAAGCAACCAAACAGCTCTGAAGGTAGGATGTTTTCTTTGGGCTATAAAACAAAATCCCAGGGGGATGCAGCACTTCAATTAACTATCTGAAGCCTTGTCCAAGGCCTTGTCACACATAGGCCATCAGAGGTCTCCCCATTTCTCCTAGAGCCCTGTATCTGTGCGCTTTCAGCAACACTGAATTTACTTTGCTGCAGCTCTTCTGGTCTTTTTCTTCTGTGAGGGTTCATCTACGGGCACCGCCTCCTCCTCCAGCTCTTCATCATCTCCAGCAGCAGGTTCCTCTTCTACTTCCTCTGCTGCCACCCCCTTGGCTTTCCTTCGCAGATCCTGGGTCGGAGCAACTTGCAGGTCTGCTGGGTAATACTCATTGCTACAGTGAAAAGAGATGAAGGTGAAATGTCCTCATTCTGTTTATGACAGATGTGTGACCATGGTTCATAGAGTCACATGCTGAAAAGTCATCAATGGCACCTTAGCCAAGCCTCCTCACATTCTTTTTTATTCAGCCCAGCTTAAGTACCCTACTTGACAAATCTATTGCTAACTGCAGTTATGCTTTTAAAATCCCACTGTTACACTGCCATGAAAAGTCCCTTTTGGACTGAATTGAAATCAGTGTCCCTGTTTCTGGAACCATAATTGGAGGAGGGTGGGTGTCGGACTGGATTATGTTAAATAATTAAAGCATAGCATTAAGACCATGCTGGTCACTCTGCACCAGCCGCTTTCTACTTTGCCAGTGTTCTTTTGCAAATACAGTGCCACAACAGAATTCCGTCCTCTGGACGTGGTCTAAGACAGACGGACTGTCAACTCCGTGGCTATGGGGACAGTCATGACATAACACAGACTCAAACTGGATGTCCAGGCAATGAAAATCAGTCAGTCTTTATCTTCTGTCTCTTTAAACTAAGCTTGTATACTTGGTGTTCACATTTATTTCATGACATTCAATCCCTTTGTGACCCACTATTCTAAGGAACTACTATCATCTTGAAGGCTGTCACAGAGTGCACTGGTTTTGTGTTCCTTTAATTCATTCATCCAACAGTTATTCATTTGTTGTCTGTTTTGTGCATGGCACTGGGCTATGGATATAAGGAAACTGATCAGATGGACTTTAAAGTCTGCATCCAAAAACATACTGGTGAAACATGTTTGCGGATAGCACCCTACCAACCTGGAAGTAACCCCAGGTTAATTATGTTAAACTCCTGGTAAATATACTAAACTGCACCTGGAGAGCTGGGAAGCTACACCTCATTCACCTTCGTATTCTCACCCAGCACGGTCTAATGCTTAACACATAAAAAATGGATGAATGAATAAAATGAGCAAAGTTGCTGTGTCAGTTAACAACCATACCATCATCCATTTAATGACGTCTCTGCTGTATTCTCAACACTCAGTTAACCATATAGGACATATTTGTTTAAACCTTTTCTCCATGCTCAGCATGTTCCCTCATGTTTATTAAGTAAGATAATTCAGAGCATTTACAAGCATGCTCCCAATACGCAGCAAGTACTCCTTAGATGTCACCTATTTCACAGTATTGTTGCCATTGTTGGTCATTCCAGCTTCTGGTTTGCTCCTCTCAAAGAATGCTTACAACAGATTCACGAATTAGTTCTAATATTGAATTGTTTGAAACATATTTAGAAATGCAAACTTCTAGTCAAAAAATAAAAAATAAAATAAAATAAAATAAAAAGCCTAAAATATATTTTGAAGATGGAATTAAAGGTGATATTTAAGTTTTCCATTAGCTTGGATCATCTATAAAAGTATTTGCTTTAAAAACTGTGTATCTTTAGTTTCTAAGTCTTCTTAAATGCAGAAACCACTTCTTTTTCAGGCTCCTTTCCCCATCTCCAGTAATCCATTTGTAACCTACTTCTTTTTTTAGGGAAAAATTTGGAAACTCAACATAGTGAGAAACTGATTTCCTATTAACACCGTTAGTCCTAGCTTGCATATGTATAGCTCTTTGAAATTCACAAAACAACTGATAAACATTATTTTGCCTTCAAAACAAGGCAAGGAAACTAAATATCACTGTCTTCATTCTATAAATACAATTAAGCCTGAAGAGTTACGTGAAAAAAATCACTACTCTTCTACCACAGTATCGACTGACCTGCCTGAATCTTTGCTTCAATTAGTCACATAAACTTTTCTACTTATGCACTGGATCCTATCTTCTTTTAACTATTCAAAGACAGCACTCCAACAATTTTATTCCCTTTCTTGCATTACGAATTTTCCCTCCCTTCTGGATCATTCATACCAGCATGATACAGATTTATGCTGTTTAAATCTTAAATAGCAACCTAGCAACAGCAGCTCTCTCTGCTCTCACATCTCCCTCCACCTGTCTGCTTCCTTTTTCACAAGAAGTGTCCATACTTGTTTTTGTTTTACATTTCCTTTTAAGCTCATTTTAATCAAGCTTTATCCCCTACCCAGTTAACCAAAACAACTCTTGTTAAGGTTACTTCTAAAGCCAATGGTCAAGTCTTATGCTTCATCTGACTGGTGTCTCAGATACGTCTGATCCAAGTCATTACTCCATTTTGAAATACTTTTTTAACTTAGCTCCTGGGATACTACGAGGTCTTGGTTCTTCCTCTGTCACTCTGTCCTGGCTTCCTTTGCTGGTTCCTTATCTCCAATCTCTAAATATCATTATTAGTCCTTGGAAGTCTTCTCTCTCTACATATGCATTTAGGCATGGCCTCATTCCCCATCTCCTAATTTAAGAAATCATCTGTATACTAATGATTTTCCAATTTATAATCTTTAGGCCAATATTCCCCTTGAGTCTATACTCCAAATCCAACTGTCTACTTATTACCCCTACTTAGATGTCTATTCAGTATCCCAAACTGAACACGTCTAAAAATGAACTATCTTCCCTCACAAATCTGCGAACCTCTGCAATCCTCCAATCTCAGTAAATGGTGACTCTTCTTCCAGTTGCTCAGATCAAAACCTTAGGGACATCCCCAGTTGCTCCTTTTCACCTTCCTCTACCACTCCCCAGCCCCCCCAAGACCCAGACATCTGATCTGTTGGCTGACCAAACCCCACAGAGGCTGATCTGGTTGCAATCCTTCAAAAATATTTTTTACTGAGTTGAAATCCAAGAATATCCAGAATTCAACCACCTCTCATCAGTTGCACTATGTACAAGGTATAACTAGTACCTAGTACCTTGGTACCTTGGTCAAGTAACCATCATTTCTTGCCTGGACTTTTATAATCTCTGAAACTGGTAGGTCTCTCCGCTTTGGCCAACCTACAGTCTATTCTCAACATGACAGCTAGAAAAATCCTCAGGAAAATTTAAGTCATGTCCTGACTGTTGAAATCTTCTAATGGCTTTCCATTTCACTAACAGAAAAAAACAAAGTCCCTTACTATTACTTAAAGACCTCACACAATTTGTCCTGTAAGTTTTTGCCCTCATCTTCAACTACTTTCTCCAAGGGTCACTGCTGCAGCCACTCAAATCTCCTGGCTGTTCCTCAAACAAACCAAGCATGCTGTGGTTTGTAGCCTGCTTACTACACCAAGAATATTTTCCCATATGATGAAACACTAATGGAAAATATATATTTTTATTGAATAATTAGTACTGCTCTTTACAATACATCCCTTATCTTTAGTTTTAAAGCAATCCAACTATCACACAACCTATCTAGTCAAAACAAAACAATGCTCCAGAAAGTTCTTGTTATCCTTTGAGAATACATTCCATCAGCATCCTGGGAAACATTGGGAGGCTCACAAAAGAGTGTCAGGGGTTGTGTTACTGGAAAGTACTTTAAAGCCTCAGGCAGGCAATAAAATGACAAACAGGGCAAGAAATAACAAGGGCTTTATACATTGATCTAATATGATGGCCTTTTTTGTTTTGTAACCTGGAATTTTAGATTTTTTAATTTAACCTGGAATTTCTATTAACAGCATTTATAGGCTGGTAAAATCCTGACTCATATAAAATCAAGTGGTGAATAAAACCAGTTGTTCTCTGAGAGAGCCAGTGCTTTATAGAGGTGTCAATGATCTGAAAACGTGACAGACATATAAAAACACTGAGGCTACTTGGGAGCTTAAGACTTTGCATCTTCTCTTCCTCACACCCTACCAGGATGTTCCTAGAAAGGAAGACTTACTTGATAAATCTCAAGAAAAGTGGGGAGAGTTCCCTGGACCGTGGCTCTATCCTCTCTGGGAATTTTGCCAGAGCTCGCCAGAGCAAAAATCGAAAGTTGGTGTGGTCCAATCTTTCCCGACAGTCAGTTTTCGACACTAACTGCTCATGATAAAGAGCTCCAACATCTCCTTCCTGAGTCTGCTCCCAACTTTCATCTCCAATGGACTTCTCATCTCTGACATCATTTTGTAGCTCCTTCTCTGCAAGGAAAAGGTCAGAACCGTTAGAGAAATGTAAACATCTGTCCTATGTGTTTCTTCAAGTGGGTGCATTTCTTTCTCTAGTAATATGAGGAAACAATAAACTATATCCAAAGATCATCAAAATAATAAATTTCTCATTTGTTTTCCCATTCATGTGCAATTAAGCAGGAAAAAAATTAAACAATCTCTTTTCTTCCCAGTCCCCCCTCCACTTCCGCTTACATACCAGCATGTACAGCTGCTTTTTCTAGATGTTCATAGTAGACCTTCCAAAATTGTTTATTTTCCATTTCGTGTGCATGAGAACTAAGAGAAAAGATCACAAAACAAAGTATGTGGAATAATCCTTTTTAAAAGATCTCTTGCAGGAAAAAAAAAAAGGTGAAAAGATATAACTAAAATTTAATTAGGTTATCCCCAAATATGGGGCTTAAAAATTTTGTACTTCTTTATATTTTTTAAAATGCCTGAACTGAGCAGGAATTATTATTACTACTATTATGATTATTGAGTATAGTTGACACACACTATTAGTTTAGGTGTACAACTTAATGATTTGACAAATTTATTACATTGTGCTATGCTCACCACATGTGTAGCTACCACCCGCTCCATTGCATTGCTATTACAATGTCACTGACTATATTCCTTAAACTCTGTCTTTTATTCTCATGACTCACTCCGTAACTGGAAGCTTGTATCTCCCACTCCCCTTCCCATTCTGCCCAACCCCTTCACCTCTTCCCCTCTGGCAACCATCAGTTTGTTCTTTGTACTTGTAGGACTGATTCTGCTTTTTGTTTATTTTTTTTTTAAGATTCCATTCATAAGTGGAATCACATGATACTGGTCTTTCTCAGTATGACTTATTTCACTTAGCATGATATCCTCTAGGTCCACCCATGTTGTTTCAAACGGCCTGATCTCATCCTTTTCTATGGCTGCATAATATTCCGCAGTATACCACACCACATCTTTCTTAACCATTCATTTATTGATGGACATTTAGGTTGCTTCCTTATCTTAGCTATTATAAACAATGCTGCAGTAAACATATGTCTTTTCAAATTAGTGTTTTTGTTCTTTGGTAAATACCCAGTAGTTGAATTACTGAATCATGTGGTATTTTTATTTTTAATTTTTTGAAGAGGAATTATTTTTAGAGTCATAAAATACTAAATAACATTTTTGAAAGCCTATAGATCCCTGTAAGAACACTTTTAAAGGTACAATAATGGGAACAGAGCATCAAGTATGAAGCATGGCACATTAAAGAAAGGAGAGAACTGGAGAGAGAACTTAGTTTGTTCAAAACTAATGTTAAATATTGGTTTTTCTTCACCGAATTAATATACTTATCATTAACAAAAAGGCAAAATAAATAATTACATGAAACATCTTTCAGAATTTGAAGCAATGAATCATTTAAGTGTTTATATAATCTGGTATCATAAAAACGATAGTCTCAAAATGTTTATAATCTTTCTGCCATTAATTTTCTAAGAATACTTTTTTTCCCCCTGTTCCTAATATCTTACTGGTCACCTCTAGCTCTGTGCCTGACCAGACAGGCTCCAGAGAGAGGATCAACAATTACCAGGACCCAGATGGAGCATGAGAAGGCCTTAGCCTAGCTCTTGGGGATCACTGACTATGGAGTTTGAAGGAGCAGGTCTGGCCCCTCCCGATCAACACAAGGCACCAAACCAGGGGCACAGGTAAGGACCAAGAACCTTCTTTTTCACATTTGGAGATTGGATATCATCTTTAATAGTAATCCCCCAGCTCAACACTCTTTTTACTGCCATAGAAGGTTGTGATTAAGTGTGTGTGTGTTGAGTGTGTGTCTGTGTTCCCGGACAGATGAGGGGCCAGTAGAGACTCTCAAGCAGGTCTCAGCCAATAGCTCTACTGAGGAGCAGCTGGAAGACAGTCTCCATAGAGACACAGGCTGGATTCCTGCCTCCCTTTTCCCTGAGCTGCTTTTCATGCATTCTGAGCCCCATGCCAGCCCAGATTAAAGGGCTTCTTAGTAAAGATCAGTCTCCAGTTCCCAGGCGTCACTTCTCTGACCACAGGGATGTCCCTGGGCAAAGTACAGACTGCTAGGCAAAGGTGGATAACCATTATACAAGACATGAACTATGTATGTTGTTGACTATACGTGACAAATAAATGTACTTAACTATACATGACAGATAGATGTACCCAGCAAGAGGACAGCCTACCAGCAATGGAGAACCATTAAAGGCATTCAATAACTGAGAAACCAACATTTTTGATAATGGGCTATTAGAAACACATATATCAGATTCTTCCCCCTAAGCACAATAAAGAAAATTATGAAGTTGATGTTAGAAGGCCTTGTCGTCATCATAATGGTCTAATGGTTCTAAAGGGCAGTAAAAAGAAGACAAATTAGTTCCAAATAGGAAAGAGATTGGTTTATTCTACTTCTGTCAGATAAAAACTGATGGTTAGGGTTTTGAGAGGTCACCCATGTTTCTAATCTGACAAAAAGCCAGATCAGACCATCTGAAGGCAAATGCCTGCAAAAGGACAGACTACATATAAGGCATAATATATGTATTTTCTATGTGATTATTAAGGTCCTTTTTAGAGCTATAAGGGAATTTTGGACACTGGACAACTAGGATTTTAAAAAGTCCTTATTTTTATTTTTTTAATTAATTTATTTTGTTTTTTTTTTAAGATTTTATTTATTTATTCATAGAAACAGAGAGAGAGAGGCAGAGACACAGGCAGAGGGAGAAGCAGGCTCCATGCAGGGAGCCCGACGTGGGACTCGATCCTGGGTCTCCAAGGATCATGCCCCAGGCCGAAGGTGGCGCTAAACTGCTAAGCCCCTGGGATTGCCCAAAAAGTCCTTATTTTTAAACTAAAGTTTGGCTCACTGACTCACTATATAATAAAATTTTGCAATTATTATACAATATCCTATTACTCTAAAAAATAATTCAGCAATAAAAAATGTTTCATAAAAAGTAAAAAGACAAAGTCCTCCAAAGTTATTTCGAAGCACAAAGAAACATACACAGAACAGTCAAACTGTTGAAAAACTTGGTATTAGAGAGTTAAGTGATGTTTACTTTTTCTTCACTTTGTCCAAAGGACTGGAGCTACAGATACTATACCTACCCATTCATTTAAATCACACCTAGATGGAGTATAATACTGGCCTGATCATTCTACAGTAGTTAAAACATAATAGTGTCATCATTGTAACCCATGTTTACCTTATTAGTTCAATAACAGGATCCCAGAGGGCACTGAAGTTAACATACAACATTCCTAATAAATAACGAAGTGGCACCTGCAATTATAGGAGACTAGTTTAGTAAATGGGTAATAAAGCAGAATAGAAGGCGTAAAGATACAAATATCCCAACTCAAGACAACTGGAGGTTGGAAAGAAGCCTGTGCTTTAAAGGAAAAAGCTGTAGGTACCACTCCAAACTTCAGTATATAATAATTTTCCAACTCTACCCCAAACGTCACTCGCTATTTAACAGAGAAGAATCCCTAAAGCAAACGTACTCAACACTTGCTCCAGATGTTCACAAAAGATGTAGAATTTGAAAAGACTTGTGATTAAATTCCCACCTAGCAAACACGTTCTTCCTGTCCCCTTGTAAGACAAAACCTAAAGGGTAAGCAGTAAGGCACAGATCCCCAAGAACCCAAGATAGTACACTGTAAATGGCAGCGAGGGTTTTATAAGCAGATGGCCGAGTTTTCAAACTCTAATGCATTACAGGCATTCAGTTCCAAAGGTCTAAAGTTTTCTCAGTTGCCTTGAGAACAATTGTCATTACTCACATCCCCATGTGTTAGGGAGGCATTATACACAATGGTAGCTTTATTATAATTGGGGGCGAGGTGTTTGTGACTATTTTAGCAGCAGAGCCCTTTTTCCAAACGAAACGTAGCAAAGGACGATAATATATAAAACAGGTTAAGGGCGGAACTGCTCTGATCTAAAGGGAATTCCTCTACTTGGCCTTCCTCCCAAAGGCATCTCTGATCCACATTCAACGGTCATGGATGAAAAATACCATACAAAAGGTAGGTGTGCCTGACATCCTGCGGTAGTGAACAGACCTGGAGAAGAGCATCAGGTTTTAAGCCTGATGTTGAGTGCTCCTGTTGCCATGTACTTCCTCCCTTCACGTATTATGTACATACTCAGGAGAATGGAGGAGGGTAAATTATTTCCACTGTTGAATAGGCTGGCAGAGCCATTTAATTCAAAGCATCTAAAAAAACTGTGGAGATTTACATAGCTTAAAAATTTTTAACTACTTGGTAGGTTTCTCTTTCCAAAAGCCAGCAAAACAGATCATAAAGCATAATTAAGTTCAAAAAACATGGACACTTTTTTATACCTCCTGCAATGGCCCATCAGGGACTGTTGCCTGCACCACATCATGTCTTAGTTTTCTCAAGTGAAGAAGTTTCTCTCTGTAATCACTCACAGTTGCTGGAACGAGTTCTGCCTGTCGTAACACAGCAAAGGCAGACTGACGCTCTGAAAGCCCATCATCCTGAGTGAATGGAGAAAACCAAGGAGGCAGGTCAGTACTTTGATTTCCCAAAAAAGACCATGAAATGGAGCCAAAGTTCTAAAAAAAGAAAAACTGGGATATGTTAATGTTTGAAATTAAATAAGCAACACTTTTTTGAGTAAATGATTAATTTTTCCTCATATCATTTTTTTCAAGAGATAATTTAAGATTAATGTTTAGCACAGAAATGACAAGTAAAAAATGGAAGACTAATTCTCAAAATGACTCAAATTGATTGGCCAAATTTGTTGAAATAAAAATGTGTATATATACTTCACTCTACAGTTCTGCTTTTAGAAGTAGTAATCTGCATTATGGGAATATTTCCCTATTCAAATACATCAGCATAAGGATGTTCACTACCCTTTTATTGGAAATGCTGAAAAACTACAAACAACCCATGTTAGAATCCGTCAGCAGAGAACTGGTTATGCAAGATATCTTCAACTGTGGTATAATGTTGAAGCTTCAAAAGAAATGAAGTAAGCCTACAGGTACTGATACGGAAAAACCTTCCATGAGGCCATTTGTTTAAATTATACATGTGGATACAAAAAATCTGAAAGAATATTCACCAATTACCAGTGAATTTTCAGTGTGGGCAGAAGTAAAAATTACAACAAAGAATTTCAGTTTTTAAGATAGACATTTGTACAACAGTGTTTGAACTTTCTGCACAAGTGTCCTTTTGGAAATAAAAAAAACTGAGTAATGTTTTTAACAAGTTATTCAAATTAACAGTGAAAATACCTCCATCATTTCTGGAAGTCGAACCTCAAAATGGTTTAGGATCCTTATTGTCAAGAGCCGAATCTAGACAAGGTAAAAGGCATGTTTCAAATTCCAAAGTTTACACAGAAGAAACTGATTTATAGACAGTGAGATTCCATGTTATATAGGACTAAGGAAAATAAACCACTTGTCAGAGAAATACATGTTATTCTATCCCTTATTTCATATTGGACACCAACCAAGACCTCATTCAAATAGTACATGGATCAGTTTAATGACCAGACTAGACTGAGAAGATAAAGTTTCCCAGAGAAGCACGTTTTCCTTTCAACTATGACACTATGAGCATCTCTGTAAATAAGTACAAAGAATCTCAATAAACTTACAATCCTGTTGCAATTAGTGATTTTTATTTGTATGTATTTGTGTATTTACGTACACTTGACCAAACAGCAGAATCACATAGGGGGCTTTAAAAAACTATGCAGATTTTTCTGTTTCAGCCCTATTGAGTCAGAATTCTGGCCTATGAGGATCTAGAATTCATATTTGTATTTAGCTTCCCAATTAATCCTGCTGCAATCAGCTTGTAGGTCAGTGTTCACGAATCACTGTTTTAAACAGAAATCACCCCACAGCAGCACTTTCTGATTAAGGGGCTCTGATAATGATGGGCAATACATACATATCAAAAGATGAGAGACCGAGAACATGTCACAAAACACCATTACCTTGGATAGACCAGTTGAAATGTTTGCTTGTAACTTGGGAAATAATTCCATTAAGGCTTCCTCAGAAAGTGGCCCTTTGCAGCCACATAATGATAACCTCTGATAATAGAGATCAGCTAACAGCAACACAGATGGCTCCAAGGGAAATGTTCTGCAACAAGATATTTATTAGACCCAACCTGCACCATACAGCCGACTATTTAGACTATAACAAAAACCACAGAAAATCATCACTGGTGAAGGGAATGTACAAGGAACCAAGTTAAAGCTTTATGTAGACATTTAGCATCATTTTAGAATCTGAGGCCTTGCAACAATGAGTGATGTGCTCAAGGACATACAGCTTAAGCGGAAGCATTCACATATATCCTATCCCTGTGGGAACTGCAGGGGGATGTCTCCTCAGAGGAAGAACACAGAAGCTGTGGCACCTGCCATAAGCTAACACGCTCCATTCGTAAGTCATTCTTATCATGACATACTTCAAGGATTTGAGATGGCTGAGGTGGCCTCACACACACCAAGAAAACAGCTCTTCCCCGCGGCTCAGAATCATAGTTTTGACTACATGCAAGGACTGTGCCTGCTGGAAGTTGGCTTGGTGTTGCAATCAAGAGAAAAGTTCCACAATGGCTCCTTGCTGGGCAGCCCCTCCCAGTGGCAACGCTCAGGTCTTCTGGGACAGGAACGCAGGGAGCCTCAGATCCCAGATCCCCCGATTTACTTCCTTGATGCTTCTCCGTTTCTGCTCAAATGTCTCCTTCTTGGTGAGGCCTTCCCTATTTGAAAGTGTCCTTGTTTCTAGCCCTTCAGACTCTCCCTATCCCGCCTCTGCTTTAATTTTCTTACCACTGTCTAATGTGCTATACAGTGTATGTATTATTTTGCTCAGTATTTCTTCTTGCTAGAACAGCAACTCCATGAAGGCAGAGTACTGTGTGTGTCTCACTCACTGAACGTGTCTCCCAGTGCCACGGCCTGCTACATGAGAAAAGCGAGTGAATATTTACTGAATGAAGGAAATGAATAAACCTGTTTTAAAATGCATAAAATGGATTAGAGTCTAGAAAAAGAAGTCAACTACTTTACCAGGTTTTACTTTAAGAAGGGGTACTGGGCTGAGTAGAAAACAGCTCCCCAGTAACAGCTCAGGGCTACTACCAAAGTCGGGAACAGGGTGACATCAACTTGCAAACAAACAATGCACTGGGCTATGTTTGTATGCAGTAAAAGGACCACAGGAAAGTATTCTGAAACGGTGAACGTGTGGAGATGAGACTAAGTGTAGTAGAAATATGTATGCTGGAAGTACTCGGGAAGTTACAGAAGGTCAACATGGGGAGATGCTAGGGTTGGGGACAATCTACAACACTAGTTTACACACATGGTAAAATACCTCTCCACAGAGATGGATCTGCATTTAAAGACCGTGTAAAGGATGGACTTATTTTAAGGATTCAGATCGATAACAAATTTCTAATATGAACACAACTAACGTATAAATAGATCAAACCAAGGACTTTCATTATGCCCAAGTTTTCACAAGAACAGAAGCTTTTATATTTTATTTGTGAGTAAGATAAACCGGGGGTGTATTTACTTACATTACTAAATTCTTCACGCGTTCCACAGGAACCAAATGAAGGAGTTCAGAAGATTCTTCCAAACTTAGCAGAGTATTTACAGCTTGACAAAGAACAAATAAGTTTCCTGAGGGCAGAAAAACAGGACTAACCATATAACTTATTCCTTTGACAGATTAACTACTAGACATCTCATTTATCTAATACTTGCTATTTATAGAAGTTGTTAAAGTGAATTTGTGCCTTCTAAAGAATCATCTGTCCAATATTCAGAATGTAACAAGAAGGAACTAAAAAGACAAGGTTTCCAAGTCATGTATTTTAGCTTTTTTAAGAAAAAAATATTCAAAAACAAAGAATACATGTTCCATTAATTAAGATGAGGAGGAAGTTCGATGGTCCCACACAATGGCATTACCCAAACTAGAAGTTTTAAGGAGATGCACTTGTACTTTTCAAAAGCTAATAAATTATTTTCCTTTAATTCGACATTCATTTATTCCTAGACCAGAGGCTGGCAAACTTTGGTCCACAAGTCAGACTTTTTGTAGCCTTCTTTCTATATGGCCCACAAGCTAAGAATGCTTTTTACATTTTTAAAGGGATGTTTGAAACAATAACCAAACAATAAAGAATATGCCACAGGGACTGAATATGAAAACCTATTTACTCTCTGGTCCTTTACATAAAAACTTTGCCAACCCCTGCTCCAGAGATGAGGAAAGTGCTGTCCAATACAGCTTTCTCCAAGGACAGCAGTGTTCTGTACTTGTGCCAATACGCAGCTGCAGTCCAAGCCACATGTGGCTATTGAGCACTTGAACTTGTGCTGAGTCTGCAGGGTCTGCTTAGTATCTAACAGAGAACCTAGCACAGTAAATAAACGAACTGCTATACATGATGTTCAAAAAGAAATAACTGCGCTAGGATGAAACAAAATACCTACTTTCAAACTGCTGTCCTAGGCTAGTGAGAGGAGATGTTCAAGTATGTAACTGGGAAGGGTGCTCCGGGCAGGGCAGGCTAATACTGCCAAGAAAGTCACGTAGGCCTTCCCAGAGGAGGCGTGCTTGAAGTGAGTTTTGAAAGAAAATCTGTAATCCAGAAAGGATTCCGGCAGAAGAAAGAGTCATGAGGGTAGTCAGAGGGCTGTAAGAGATAGTATCTCGCTCAGGGTAAGCAAATGGAAGTGCCTGGAGTCCAAGGTGTATATAGGGATGGCATGCGCATGGGACATTTCAAGGTGTGGCTTGAAAATGAGGCATCCTGGGTACCGGAGTGTCATACCCTCTGATGCTCCATCTTCAGATTCGGCTTGCCCTCATGCCACCCTGACCCAGTCACCCTGTGATGAGGCCCAAACGCAGCACCTCCAACCTTACTGTCTTTCTTCTGGATTTACCATAAAGGGGGGGTGTGTCAGAGCACAGTGTGAGCCCAGTCACTCTGGGTGTGCCAGACAGGAAAGAGAAGAAAACAAAGGGAGATTGTAACTGACCTTTTCCAAAGCTGCCTCTGTCAACATTCACGAAGAGTGACTCTATGAAGCATGTGACTAGTGGTATCACTTTCTCCTTCTCTAGAGGTCTGTACAAGAAGTTGAGAGACAAAGGGAAAAGTTCAAATTGGCATTCAGTGGCTTTGTCAGGGAATGGCAAGGAATGGCTAACAAATACTTAAATCAGCACACTAAGTGCCTCTTTCAAATCTAACCATAGTTTATTTTCTCACCTAATATGAGGTAACACGACAAGGGCTGCCCAAGACTGTGAGAGGTAAGTAATATCTTTATCTGGGGGTAGCTGAATTATAGACAAGAGATGGTCCAATACTGGGATCTGTTCTTTTCCTCCCTTGGGTCTAGTCTTCTTCTGCCTTAAATAGGATCTGAAGGAAAAGAAAAACGAATGTTTGAAAGAGGAGACAATATAATCGCTCTTGCCCTCTGAAGTTTGAAATAAACCTGGTTCCTCTCCATGCATGGAACATTTGTCCGGGGGAGGGAAGCAGTGCGTGAACATAAATAACTAAACAAATGGGACTCATTTACTGATTTTCAGTGAGAGGCTTTTTCGATGGCTTTGGTTCTACTTTCTTCTAATTTTCTATTTTAATTTGCTTTGTAACTTAAAGCCAAGTCTCTTCTGGTTTTAGCTGCTATTTCTGAATTTTCTGATTCATTCTGATTCGGTCTTTTCTGTTCACTCTGCTGATGGACATGTTTTTTGAACACTGGAGAGGTAATATGTTGTAATTAACAGACTTCCTCTAGTCCCTCCTTCCTTCCTGACACAAATTTTACTACTTTACAAATGTCACTGAAGTGATTACGATGGAGAAGTAACTTTCTCCACTTCTTAAATCTCATAGATGTTTACTCAATGACATTTTCTGACATGACATTTGGCTTTAGGTATCTGTGACTTTGGCACTATTCTTTGTTTGCCTCTTTTCCTTTTTGCCAATGAACTGCACCTAGGTTCTATTTGAAAGACAGAAATCTAATTGAAAGAAAAGCCAAAGAAACAGTACGTAAAATGATTTGTTCTGATTAATTTATCCCCCATGTCCAGTTTGGTTAGCTTGTGACACATGAGAAGTGGAAGATCAGGTTTCTATTCTTGTGTCTTTGTGATCATGAAAATTAACTTAAAAAGTTCTATTCTTTTTTGTTTCAGACTTACCAAGACATTGAATGTTTGGAAATTATAATTGTTTAGTTAATTTCACTGATAATTTCTGATAGTCATTATACTTTGATATAGTCTTTCTAGTAGTAAAGACTCAACAATCTACAAAAATCCTACGAGAAAACAGACGCTTTGAAAAAAAAAAAAAAGTGGGTCATTGCCCTGCTTCATCACACCTGCCAATGAGCTCCTCCAATAAAATCCACACTCTGAATCTCACCTTACAACGCCCCATGTGATCTGATACTGGCCTGCATCTCATTCTACTTTCCTCCTTGCTCAATGCTCTGTACCCACACAGGCTTTCTTTTTGTTCCTCAAACATACTGGACTTATTCATATCCTAGAACTTTTACACTAAGTCTTCCCTCCACCTGGAAAGCCTTTTGCCTAGATCTCTGCAAGGCTGCATCCTTCCCATCATTACAATTAGTCCAAAGGTTCCTTCCCCCAAGAGAAGTCATGTTGCCTTCCCATTCATTCCCCCTCTCAACACCTTAGTTTTATTTTTCTTTTTATTATTAAAATTTCCTTGCTTATTTATCTCACATCCCAAGAATGTCATCTCCTCAAAAAAAGGTAAACTCTTATTCATTACTATATCCCAATGCCTAGAACACTGCCTGATATAATTAGCGTTTGTCAATTGATAAAATAAACGTATCTTCTAAAGAATCTTTTTCATATCCATTATCTCTTTCTAGTCTCACAACAAATCTGTGAGATAGGTGAATGGAGTATTACTAAGAATTACTGAGAATATTCAGACAAAGGTGACCATTCACACATATCCTATCTCTGTGGGAGTTGCAGAGGGATGTTTTCCCAGAGGAAGAACACAGAAGCTGTGCAAATGCCTTAAGATAACATGCCTCCATTTATTTATTTATTCTGATCATGACATACTTCAAGGAGGACCTGAGATGGCTGAGGTGGCCTCACACACGCCAACAAAGCAGCTTCATTTCCACTGCTCAGAAGCCACAGTATGGGCTGCATGCAAGGAATGTGCCTGTTAGAAGCTGGCTTGGTGTTGCAATCAAGATAAAAGTTCCAAGAGAATAATTCTACAGGAGTTACTAATTATTCACTCCTCAGGAATCAAAGCTCAGTAAACTGAAAAACCAACAAGATTCTATCAGCATGTTTTGATACAGAAGCTACTTTTAAGGTCAGTAGAAGAGCAACATGTGAAGAAGATGAGTTCTTCCAGAATCTCAAGCTGATCCAGAATCATAAAGTAACTCTGCATGTGTGACTGTGGGGACAATAACATCCATCTCAAAGAATACTGTGATGCTTGAAAGCTGAGTACTCAGCAAAAACTCAAGGAATGTTCATCTATTCCTACTGCCCCAAAGCACACCACAAATGCAGCAAGTCTAACAAATCCCAGAGAAAAAAAGAAACTTAAGCATAAACATATAGGAATTTGATAAGGGAACTGATTTCCTAACCTGTAACTTCTAAAAACACAACCACAATTACTGGAAAAGTGATAAGCAGAATCCTCTCACATATTTATATAAGTCTTCTTTTCAACATCTAAGGGTACAATTTATTTTTAATGCAATTAAGAAAGTAATCCATGGCTCTTTTAACAATTCAAACAATGCAAAGGTATATAATCTAAAAGTTAACAGTCACTTCTTTCTTCCCCTTCCCAGCCTCCTAACATAAACAAAGTTAAAAGTTTTGTGTATCCTTAGGGAGATGCCAATTCTCCCCCAAATTGATCTGCAGGTTTAAGGTAATTACAAATAAAATCCTAGCAAGTTTTTTTTTGTAGACATAGAGAAGATTCTTCTAAAATTTATATAGAACAGCAAACGACCAGGAAAAGCTGAAACAATCCCCCCCTCACCCCCCACCCCCCCAAAAAAAACCAGAATCGGAGGAATGAGGATTTTTTTTTTTTTTCTTCAGGATTTCAAGACTTACCTTACAGTTATTGTAGTAAGACAGTATGGTATTAGAGGAAGAGAATACATGGATTGATGGAAGAGAATAGAGAACCCAGAAACAGAACCACACATTCATGCCCAACTGATCTGACAAAGGTGCAGAAGAAGTTCAATGAAGAATAGTCTTTTCAACAAATGTTGCCAGAACAGTGGGCATCCACAGGCAAAAACAAAACTTGACCTGAACCTCACACCTTATATAAAAATTAACTCAAAATGGATCATGGACTTAAATGTAAGACATAAAACTATGAAACTTTTAGAAAAGTAGGAGAAAATATCTAGGACCTACAGCTAGGCAGAGTTCTTGGAATTGACATCAAAAGCCTGATCCATTAAAGAACAGTTGGTCAACTGAACCTCATCAAAATCTAAAATGGTGGTCTGTGAAAAATCTTAAGTGAACAAAGACAAGCTATCAACTAAAACAATAAATCTGCAAACCATTTATCTGACAAAAAAAAAACCTTTGTCTAGAATATACGTGTCCTCAGAATCAACAGTAAAGAAACAAACAATCCAGTTAGAAAACCGGCCAAGGAAATGAATAGATATTTCACTAAAGAGGATATACACATAACATAACACACACATAAACCCAGGAAAAGATGGTCAACATCATTAGCCATTAAAGAGATGCAATTTATTATTTTTCTTTTTTTTAATTTTTATTTATTTATGATAGTCACACAGAGAGAGAGAAAGAGAGGCAGAGACCTAGGCAGAGGGAGAAGCAGGCTCCATGCACCGGGAGCCCGACGTGGGATTCGATCTTGGGTCTCCAGGATCGCGCCCTGGGCCAAAGGCAGGCGCTAAACCGCTGCACCACCCAGGGATCCCAAAGAGATGCAATTTAAAATCACAGTGAGGGGATCCCTGGGTGGCTCAGTGGTTTAGCACCTGCCTTTGGCCCGGGGCATGATCCTGGAGCCCCAGGATCAAGTCCCACGTCGGGCTCCCTGCATGGAGCCTGCTTCTCCTTCCGCCTCTGTCTCTGCCCCCCCCCCCTTCTATGTCCATCATAAATGAATAAATAAAATATTAAAATAAAATAAAAGCACAGTGAGATTTCACTATATCTTATTGGACTGGCAAAAAATAAAGCCAGTGATAATAACAAATGCTGGAGAGGATGCAGAGAAACTTGATCATCCACACTGCTGGAGGCATATAAAATGGCATAAGCACTCTGGAAAACTGCTGGCAGCTTCTCATCAAACGGAGACGTACTTATGATGTATAACTTAATTCCACTTTTGGGCATTTATCTCAGAGCAACAAAAAGTTATGTACATGAATGTTTGTAACAGCCTTTTTCATACTAGCCAAAAACTAGAAGTGACCTAAATATCTTTCAACAAGTCCATCATTACATGGACTATGCTACATCCATGCCACTGTTCTGGGCTGCTACTCCAGAACAAGCACATGAAAAGATGTTCAACAAAGGGATGGACTCTTGATATACACAACCTGGATGGGTCTCAAGGGAACTGCATGACTGAAAGACAATCTCAAAGGTCTACTCTTACATTCTATTTATATAATATTCTTAAAATGACACAATCATAAAAATAGAGAACAGATCAGTAATTGCCAGGGGTTAAGAATGGAGAGTGGAGTGTCAGAGTGACTGTGGCTATCAAAAGGTTGCATAAGAGATCCTTGTGATGATGGAACAGTTCTATATCTTGACTCTGGCAGTGGTTATGAATCTACACGTGATAAAACTGCATAGCACCATACCGCCATATACACACAAACCCAGAGATGAGTGTGCATGTAAAATTGATGAAATTTGAAAACTGTCAATTTTATGGTTGTGATATCACAGCTAACTTATGCAAGATGTTACCACTGGGAGAAGCTGGATAAAGACTACACAGGACCTTTCTACACTATTTCTTTCAATAGCATATGAATGTACAATTATTTTAAAATAAAAGATTTAAAAAATTAATAATCATCTCTTTCTTTCACATACCATCCTCCTGACATTAACTAGGTTAATCTGTTTGTGTATCCTTCCACATCTTTTCCTTTTAAAAAAAAAAAAATTTAAAGATTTTATTTATTTATTCATGAGAGACACAGAGAAAGAGGCAAAGACATAGGCAGAGGGAGAAGCAGACTCCATGCTGAGAGCCTGATGCGGGACTCAATCCCGGGACTCCATGACCATGCCCTGAGCCGAAGGCAGACAGACGCTCAACCGCTGAGCCACCCAGGCATCCCTTCCACATCTTTTCCTTTGTTTATTTACACTTTTTGTTTTAACTCTGAAAAATGAATTCATACTCAACAACCATTCTACAACTTGCTTTTTTCACAGAACAATATATCATGGATATCTTCCCAGTTAATATGTAGAGATCCTCATTTTTTACAGTATTCTTAATGCATTATAAAATGGGTAATCCTACTAATATTACAGGGAATAAACACTTAGAACTTACCCCACCGTCTGATGTGAAAAAACCAGAGGGTACTTCTCAATTGCCATCGAGCCAGCAGTGGGAGGTGCTGCTTTGTTCAGAATGAGCTTAGCCAAAATGGCCAGAGCTTCATCTTTGGCAGTAGCCTCATCAGTCAAGAAGCAATTTTCAATATACAAGAGAAAGCTGGGTAGAAAAAGCTAAAAATAAGAAAGGAAATCACATTTATTAACAGATATACATTGCATAACACTAAGAAAGAGAAGATTCTAACACGTCCACAGAGGGAAAAAAAGATTATAAACACAGGATCAGAAATCATAAAGGCATTAGACCTCTCCACAGAAACAATGAAAGCTAGAAGACCATGGAACAATACGTAAAAAAAAACTGAAGGAGAATGACAAAATCTATAATTCTATAACTCATTCTACTAGCAATATGAATAAAGACATTTTCCAAGGTAATAAGTCTCAAATTTTTATTTCTATTTGTCCTTTCTCTAGAACCTCCAGAAAATGTCTATCATCAAAATAAGAGAGCAAACTAAAACAAGGGAAAGGTTTGAGAACCAGAAAATAGGAGAAAAGCAAAAGAAGTCCTGTTATGACATCTGTGCCATGGGTTGAGAAAGCAACCCATTCAGACTTGCACTGCTCCAGGAGGAATGATTCCAGGAAAGGAAAGAAAAACAAAAACTTGAGCTGATAAGTTTTCTGACATGTGAAAAGCATTTTAGAATGCTGTTGACAGACAGACTCATTGACCAGCTATTCAGGGAAAATCATTTCTAGTTTTTAAAGGATGAGGTAATCTATAACTTCAGGAAAAGTGAAAATGTATACCAAAAAAAAAAAAAAAAAGAAAGAAAGAAAAGAAAAGAAACATAAAATACTCCTTGTTTTTAGAAAGGTTAACTTTATGGTGATTAAGAATCCAACCAAAATTTGTGATGTAACTCTATTGAACGAGAGGTATAAAAGAACCAGAACACATCCACCATAGGAGGAAGTCTACAGAAGAGTACTAGAACTAATGGATCAAGGAAAAGCAGTGCATTAGAAAACATAAAGGAACAGAAAAATATAGACAAAACCCAAGAAGAGATGTGGTTGTTCTCAGTGAGGAAGAAGTTAATAGAAATCAAGTGACTAACTTTGTGCCTCTGACTTTTAAAACTCTATACAAAGGGTACTCTGACAAAAATAAGATGTTTATAAAAAGACCAGAGTGAACAGGAGTGAAGGAGAAGATGTAGTTGGTAAGAAAACCAGAGCAAGGTAAAGGGCTCTCACCAGATAGTACAGAACAGGGCTAGGATATGCATGAAGAATGTTTTTCTTGAAGCAAATCAGAATATATTAATGACTACAGGGAAAATCAGAGAACAGACATAGAGACAGGCTTCAATGAGGTATGCAATGGATGATCAGTTACAAGAAGTGGCAAATATTTAATGGAAGGGAAGGGAAAGGGATAAAATAAACTCAAGATTTAATGGGAAGAATTTCTACCTCATTACATCAGGTATTTACTCAGTAGCAATGAAGTGCATTAGCAACCTTCCTGGAGTCCAAATGTTTCAGAAACAATTTTCTATGCTTCAAATTCACATGAAAATTCCTTAATGTCTTTTTTCAATTTTACCACATGATTCTATTAACTTCCTAAAGGATTATTTAAAAATAAGTTGATTATCTAATGTCATTTTAAATGCCCTAGCATCGGGATCCCTGGGTGGCGCAGCGGTTTGGCGCCTGCCTTTGGCCCAGGGCGCGATCCTGGAGACCCGGGATCGAATCCCACATCAGGCTCCCGGTGCATGGAGCCTGCTTCTCCCTCTGCCTATGTCTCTGCCTCTCTCTCTCTCTGTGACTATCATAAATAAATAAAAATTAAAAAAAAAAAAAGATAAATGCCCTAGCATCTGGAATAAAGTTTTACTTATAAACTAAAATTGAAACATAACTGCATTAAAAAATATGGACTAAAATATCAAGTACTTACTCTATTCCTCTCAAAAATCATAGCATTTTAAGTTTATTTTATCATGACAGATTCATAACAAAACAAATTCAAAACTTGAGTTGCTCACCTGCTCAAACTGCTTCATGACAAACATAACTTCAGAAAATTCCAAAATTAAACGTCTTTCAAATCTGCTCTCAAAAGTCTGTAGACCACAGGTAAAAAACAGTAAGTGCACAGAGAATACTTTCCCTATTCTTGAAAATAAAAAACATCCCACACCTTCAAGGTCCTCTAACTTGCAAGCAGGAAGTAGTGGGATGCTTGATACAAGTTAGTAAGAGTCATGGGAGGCAAAAAGAACTTGATGACTGAATTTGCCACCACGCAGAGGGGCACATCAGGGATGAGGTACAGGCACTGAACCCTTCTCCTTCGGAAAGCAGCTGGAGTAAGGGAGGGGCAGGCACACTTCAACCAGTTTTCTGTATAAATGCTCTGCCCTTCAGCTGAAAGAACTTATAGACATTAGGGGCACTGGGTTTTTAGAGATCATGGAGGGCTCTGCCTAAGAGCTGCTTGGTCACTTCACAAAGAGAATTAGGAAAGGGCGAGCAGCACTGTTTTACACCTTTCTCCATACTGCTTACTGCTGCACTGCAGGAACCTAGGATGAATCTAACTGGTTTTTCTATTTTCAATCCCACTTCCTTATAAGCCATTTTCTAAACTCATCAAAATGCAAATCTTATCAAATCATTACCCTGCTTAAAATTTCTCCAGGGCTTTTCAATACTTGCAGGATAAAACTCAACCTAACTTTTCAAAGTCAAGCAGAGCCTCGCTAATACACACCACACTTCCTTATGTACCCATGTGCTCAGCAGGCATACATTTTTGGACTCCAGGTATATTTAACCCCTTCACTGACTGGCAGATACTATTTAACCTTCAAGGACTATCCCAAATATAAGTCCTTTGAAAAGTATTCTCTGCCCTTCAACCTCACGCAGAATTAATCATTATGTTTCAATATGACATCAATAGATTAATTCAACAGATTATAACAGCTCACTCCCAGGGCCCCACTTCCCTAACAGTCAAAAACCACAGGCACTATAATGTCCATCCTGAATACCTAGTCCATACCCAGCACATGGTAAGTGATACACATTTGTTGAATACTTGCTGAACATTTATTTTATCACACTTTGCTTTGCCTCTTCCTATTACAGCGTGCAACTCACTCCTTAAAAAGATTATAAATTTCCTGAAGGCAGAGCCTTGCTACACTTCATTTGTATTCCTGAGGAAGCTTACTCAATGCTAAATATCTAATTAACTACTCAATATTTGTTGAAGTAAATTACTTTTTGAATGGTTTCTCTGATAAGGGTCTCTGGCAAGGAAACATTTTCACCCAGGATTAAGGCAGAAATTACAGCCAAGAGGGTTTCCCGGCAAGTTGTAGAAAGATTGGCTATTTGTAACGTCTGAGATAACACCTGTAAAATAAAAGAAGAAACAATGCACACTTAGAATAGCTTTTAATGAACAAACTCAAAGCAAATGAAGTTGGGAACTCACCTTACAAACATCAACAGGTTTGGTTATCTTTGATCCATTCCCATGTTTCACAAGTATCAGATATGTTTCTAACAACCTTTTTATCTGTTCAGAACTTTCCTCACAGTTAGCTGTGGTTACTTTTGTATGTAGATCTAAGAGTGATTCCTGCCAATGAAGAAATTAACAGAAAGAATAACTATAAGATATCAAACTCATCTGTTAACCTAATAATGAAAGTATTGGGTGAAGCAGTTCAAATTTTCACATTCTTTTATTTTGAAAGAAAGACATATTTACCAGGAGTCACTAAGGATACTAATAGCTAACATATCTGAGTGCACGGCTGTAAAGTGCTTTGTAAGTATTTACTCACAACCCTCATAGCAACCACGATGTATTGAATATTACTGACCCATAGTCTCACCAGATGAAAAAACTGGGGAATAGAGATTTAAGTAACTTTCCCAGGTCAGTGACAAAGCCAAGATTCAAAGGGAGGCTGTCTGGCTCCAAAGGCTGTGCTCTTAACCATTATGCTCTACTCATCTCAAAATATCAAAAAAATACAGAAGATGGGGGGCTGGGAGGAAGGGGTAAAGTACAAAGAAAACAATTATAAAATATAATCTCCAGGAGTGGTCTGCTAACCTGAGAGCAAGAAGAATCAACTCTTAGGCCCCCAGTTACATACAAATCCTTAAAAATTAGAACTCACTTGCAAACATTCAAAAAATGTACCAAAATGTTCTTTGTAGATGTAGAACACAGTGGATTTGACCATGTTTTTGAGTGTTTCTCCAACTAAAATCCATGGTAGTTGAGTTTCTGTTTCAGTAACAGGTCCTAGTTTTTGCAAAATTAGTTTCACTGCCTGTGGGAATCCAATAATTATTAAAATGGACATGTACACTCTTATTTTTAAGTAATACACTGTTATTTCCCACTCTGATTACTCCCCGCTCTGATTAAGCTATATTGAAATCTGATCTGGACTAATCAAAGATACGGCAGCTTTGACGGTTGAGCTAACTACATGTCCCAAAAGGAATTTCTAAACTAGCATGGAGAATTTTACCATCCAACTGTTCACTCTTTAACTCATTAATAAATTTATGTTACCTTCTAGGATCCAGAATAAAGAAAACAGCAATGATTCTATAAGTAAATATGCCTAATTACTTACAGCCTACATTAGGTAATAAGCATTCTTATTAAAGCTCTAATGCTCCCCATTTAGTGCTTTTTATTTATCCCACACTATGCTCTCTCTACACCATTTACATAAACCTCATCTATTTTTTTTTTTTTTTAATTTCTTTCACACAGACTCAAAACATCCTCCCGGTCATTTACCTTCCCTGTACAGGAATGAAACATGTTTCTAACTCCTTTGCACATTTCAAAGAGCAACTGTCCAACTCCTTCTACCTTTTCTGGATGTCCATCAAGATCAACAAACATTAAATTGAAAAGTGCATTTTTATCAGAAACCTAAAACACAAAATACAAATGGAAAATTGTATTTAAAACACAACAAATCCAAATGAAGACATATCTACTATTCCACAGGTTCACAGTTAAATGTAATTGGGATAAAATTCTAAAAGGAAGAGACACAGAGATTTCAAACTACTATAATGATATATACCACTTCTAATTTCACACACAACACTGATTCAGGAAATAATATGAAGGTCTGTGCCAAGAAAAACTATAGAAGACAACATTTTATCTTTTAAAGTAAATCATATACTTATGAGTACAAAAGAAATGAACACCAGTGTTTCTGTTTCATTACAAGAACCTTCTAAAATCTACTATGGAAACACATGCAACATTATGGTATCAATTTCTTCCAGGAAATTATTATAAAAGTTTCTATTACTCTCACCATTTATTTACTGACTTGAATCAGAGGGCACTTCTGATATGCATACAATGAAAGCTACCAAAAACCTAAATAACAATAAAAGAATGACTCAAAATTTTTCCCATTAGTGAGCAAAGATAACCTAATGATGAGATAAACTCAAAATAGTAATAGGTTTCTTCATATATATATATATATATATATATGTATATATATACACACGCACACATATATACACATATGTATTTATATATATACATATAAAAAATATATACATATATAAAAACGTTAGTCCATAATAACAACTTGATAAAAGATATCTGCTTCTCTTCATCAGATTCTTGATTAATGAACAATAAATAAATAAGATCTCAAAAATAAGTAAATAAATAAATAAGATATCAGACTAACCTTTCTCATCAAAAAAGTAAAACTTTCAGCAGCAAAATTTCTTATATGTAGTTTTTTATGAGCCAGGAGTGTACTGTACATGCTATAAATGAGAAAATAAGACATGTTTAATTTAATCACATTTTAATAAGTATAGACTCCATGTCAACGATATGCCCCACACTGTGCTAGGTATGCAAGGAACACGCTGCAAGTATAAAGCAAGTGGTTTAAAATCTCATTCAGTTACAAGACAGAAGATGAAGGTAACAGACATGAAAAATCCTAGAATTGGTGGTGCAGGCCTTACAAAAGACTCCACGAATAGCTAAAACTTGTAGTGATTCCTGAATGATGAGAAAAATCCAGGTGGGTACTGGAAGGCCTATGACTAGAGATAAAAGTGAAAGCAGACAGGCAGGGCAGAAATGATCACAGCCAAAGGACAAGGAGGCTAGAGTCCATCTGAAGGAGAAAAGGTGATGTGGTTGGGGAGGGCTACTGCAGACAAAGCTGCCCAGGTAAACAGGTGGCTCTGAACACAACACAGAGGAAACTAGACGTTGACATACACCTATGTCGCCTCCTCTAACCAACAAAATCCCCTGGAGTATAGATATTGTCACTCTGGCTTCACAGATAACAAGCCAGAAAGGCCAAGCAACCTGCTCAAGGTCACAGAGCCACATAGCTATAACTAATTACTTGTATAATCACGTTGTTTAAACTGGTCTCCCAAATGACAGGAGAGCACAGATTAGATCGCTCCTATTTTTACCATATCCCCAGTAGCTTACACTTCCTTGCCCACAGCAGGTACTAATAAATATTGGCTTAATAAAAACTGAGTATTTCAGAGAGATTAATTTACTAATAGTATGCAGGATGAAATAAACGAAGAAGCTGGCAGTCCAACTAGAAAGCTGCTCAAGTCATGGGAGCGTGGGCAAACATGGGCATGAAAGAGGCTTGTGGCAGAGGGAAATGCTGAAAGATGGACCCAAGAGACATTTTAGAAGCCCTTGCAGTGGCAGCAGGCCGTATAGTACCCACAAAGCGCTCATGATTTGGACCCTACTAATAAGACACGGCACTGTCTAATTACTCTCCCCTTATACACACTGCGGCACGACCCAGGACTTGCTGTTCCTCGCACATACCAGGTATGCACCTAACATGTTCTCTTGCTAAAGTATAAACTTTGGACAAAGAGGGATTTTCATCCATTTTATTTGCAATTTTACTACAAATGCTGTATGCACAGACAGTGCTCAATAAATACTTACTGAACTGAGTGAGCACATGAATAACAGAAACAAGAGTCCTTGAAGACAATGGCATCAAAAACACCTCTAAGACACCAAGCCTCAGGTGACAGGAAGAAAAATGGAATCACTGTTGGAAAATGGGCAACTAAACAGGGCCTAGCATAGAGTGTATATTTACTGAACACATGAATGAATGAAGAGTTAGTTTGAGTAGGAATGCATTGACTTTGGTTTCACTAAGACTTTAAGAGAAAATATCCAGGCTATTGAAGATGTCACACCAAGAGCAGATAAATTTAGAAGTGGAAAGTCTGACTCAGGAGATAGGATATAAAAGAAACAACAGAAGTCATGAAACCAAAAAAGCTATACAAGGGTCCCCACCCCCTTATCTGTGGTTTCACTATCCATGGTCTCAGTCACCTGTGGTCAGCTGCAGTCTCGAATCAGATGCTGCTCCTACTCATCATCGTCAGAAGGTCCCTAGGAGCCCAGCATTAAGCCGTAAGGCCTACGTCACTGTTCACCTCACTTGATCTCATCATGTAGGCATTTTATCATCTCGCATCAATATGAGAATCGCGAAGACGGTACAATAAGGTATTTTCAAAGAGAGACCACATTCATAAAACTTTTATTACAGTGTGGTGTCATAATTGTTCTGGTTGTTGTTAATTTCTTGCTGTGCATTTATAAATTATACTTTACCATACGTATGTATGCATAGGTAAAAACCACATATAGAGCTCAGTACTGTCTGTGCTTTCAGGCATCTACTAGGGGTTGCAGAACAAACCTCACACATGATGGGGTACTGCTGTGTTACCTAAGTAGTCTCGGTTTCTAATACATTTTACCAAAAGCTTCACAGAGAGCTAGTAAAGGCTGGAAAAATATTTCTTTCTCATTCTTTGTTCAAAGGAGGGTAAAGGGCAAGGTTCAACAAAGGGTAGAGTGAAGGGGGAGTTGATACAAAAACAAAATCTATAGCCCTATCCCATACCCATACCTATGTTTGGGAGGAGGGTGGTAATCTTACACATTCCTGTGGCAATGAAAGTATGTAGAAATAATCAGTAAACCAAGTGGGAAATTCCAGCAAGCCCCAGACTGAAATCAATCGTAAACAACCTTTCTCTTAAACAGAAAGCAACCATGGAATTCGTCCTCTTTCCCTGTCTATATCTGCTCACAATGTTCCCTAAGTGTCTCTTTGGGCTTATTAAATAAGTTAGAGGCTGGGTCAATGCAGATATCTAAGACTGGATTCTTTAAGAGTTCACAGGTTTGTAAAGGACATCGTTATGTTGTGAACAAACAATCATTAACAGAGGTTGTGTGATATAAGTGTAGAGAATGCCAGAGGGGTTCAGAGTTCAAAGGTTATACCTCTGGCTAAGGTGCCCAGAAATATTTGTGGAGGTTATGAAAACCAAGCTTGGCTTTGACGGTGAGAGGCAGTATTTTGGTAGCTGGAGATAAGAGAGGATCAGGTCACTGTACACTAATAGAATAGACCATAGACCCTTTTGGCCAGAGAACCAACTTCGTAGGATGAGAGACTAAGCTGGAAAGGCAGTATAGAGTCAGACAGAACCCAAGGAAAAAATCATCAAAAGGCCATGTCAGAGTCAGGCAGCTATGTCGGCAGGTTTGCATGATGGATACTGTGCATATGGGATGGGAGTGAGAAATCCTGGTTCTCAGTATTGATAAAGACTGCACTTGACTGAAAAATAAAAAGTTGAAATGTAAATGCTGGAAAATTTCATTACTGTGGGGGACTGTTCTAGTTAGAAGCCTCAAGCACACACTGTGTTCACAAAGGCTATCTTGAATATTTAACAGGTGTATATTGCTTTTGCTCTCAAAACTGATGCAGATTGGGAGCGGGACTGATCATAGACAGACTTTAGAAATCTTTTTGGGATTATGGAAATGTTCTTAAAATGGATTATGGTGAGATTTGCACAACTTCATAAAATTACTAAACAGCACTGGATTGTAGATAAGATAAAATAAAACTCAAAAGCAACAAAACAAACTGAAACCCATCTTAGAGAGAGGAAGAGTCACCTGTATATATTGGACATGTCCTTCACCATTTGCCTCCACAGGTACTTGTAAAGATAGGACAATGAGGTGAAAGCCCATTCTAGTAACTCCGTGTCCTGAGTCTCCAGGATTGAGGTGATAGTCAGGAAAAAGTCCTGAAAATGTGGATAGAAGTCCATCTGCAGATCTCGTGCCAACTGTACAACCAAACTGGATTAAAAATAAGTAGAAGTAACTGATTGAGACACATATGTCAAAAAACAAAGACTGCAAATCTATTTCACAAATGATAGCAGACTGAAACCTTCCAAACCAAGTCTAAAGAGACATGAAAAATATTTCACATTTTAAGGGTTTAGCAAAGAAATCAGGCTGGAACAAGAAGGTGCACTTTATCACAAGTTATGCTCAGCCATTCCTGCAGTGTGAAAGAAAAATGGGGTTTTCTTAAATGTATAAAACAAAACCAAAAAAAAGAGGATACCTCTAAGATTCTGTTTTTTGGCAAGGTACTAATGTTCTGATCTAGCGGAAAAGGTAAAATTCTTGTTTTAAATTCAAACACCAGATCTGAGGCAAATGTAGCAATAAAACAACTTTTTTTTCTTTCTAAAGATTATTTATTTGAGAGAGGGAGACAGAAAGAGCAAGCATGAGCTAGGGAGGGGCAGAAGGGGTGGGAGAAGCATTCTCCACTGAGCAGGGAGTTTGATGTGGGGCTTGATTCCAGGACCTCAGGATCATGACCTGAGCCAAAGTCAGATGCTTAACCGACTGAGCCACCCAGGTGCCCCATAAAATACAACCTTTCTTAAAAGTGAGATAAATGTCATTGAGCTTTCTCTCAACATACTTACTCCAAAAGGGGCTGATAGGCAAAACTGTTCTTGATTTGCAGGTGAGTCTTCAAACTCTGAACTATCTCATTTTGATGATAGACCAACTGATTGAAGGACTGGCATTTGTCAATAACTTCTTTGTAAAATTTGCCTGGGGGTGGGGAAGGAGGGAAAATAGAGAATAGGTTCTGCTTTTCTATCATACCACTATTTAGTGAATTTGAACACAACAAGTACAAATGTTGGGAGAATAAAATAGAAACAAAATAGAAAATACCAAAGTGTTCTGTAAGGTTCAATTCTCTCCATTTCAGCAGACCCTCAAAAAAGTAGGTTTCAACTTCCTGCCAAGATTAAAGCAGACCATTAATCAGGCAACTCAAACATTATGATCAAAGTAAACAGGAATTTTGATATATTAATACCTCAAGACAATGATAATAATCAAGAGTTTAAAAACATTTCTTTTAAAGAGCATTAACACACTTAAAAAGCAATCAGGTATACAGTATGGGCATACGGTTCATAAAAATAATATTTTATTGATTTGGTTGCAACAAATAATTCTCTAATACCTATGTAATAATCACACTAACGAGAAAAATTTTTTTTTGTTTTCTACAATTTTAGGCCCAGAAAAAAAATATGCTGACCCCTACAATTTTTTTTGGAAATACGAATTACAACTCTGTGAAGTACTCTGGCAATTATTAAAATGAAAAACAATCAGGTATGTCTTCTGACTTATCAATTCCTCTTTGGAGATATTTCTTATAATATTTACAAACACACCAGTATAAAGATGTTTATTCAGCTTTCTTGTAGTGGGGGGAAAACATAAAACAGCTTCAATATCTAACAATAGGAAAGTGCTTGATGTAACTTATGGTCCATACATACTAAGGTATATTATGTGGCTATTAAAAATAGTTCTATCTTATATTGAATTAGAATGATGCTGATGATAAACCCCTAAAGTGATAAAAGCAAGTTATACAGTGAAGGATATAAGAGGAACCATTCTTAAAAAAAAAAAAGACCTCTATAAATCACACATTTGTACATATTTGTCTAAGAAAAAAGTACAGAAGAATACATATATACAAAATTGTCAGTATTAGTTTCCTTGACAATAAGGAGTGGGAAGGGTGAGATAACAGGTTTTTCTAAGTTCACAAATATGCTGTCATGTTATTTAGCTTATTATCACAGTGTATTTTACTTTGTACTTTGAAAACTAAAATCAATAAATTATTACCCTGTGTGTGTGCGTGTGTGACAGAGAGGGAGTATGGAGAGAGAGAGTACAAATTAGTACACACACCACACACAAGCATGTCAAATCTTCCATACTCTCAAAAAAAAAGGGCAAACCTTTAAACTGTGCTGTGCAATTCTTGAAAAAATAAGTGAAGGAAAATCAATAGGCAGAATAGAGGGAAAGAGAGGATCCCATTAAATTTTGTTGTCTCTTAAGGCAGTAGGGAAATATGTCTCAGTTTAAAACCTAAATGTAGAAGACATTCCCAGACTAGCAGAGTAACTGGGACCTATCAGCCGTTTGTCCCTGTCCCCTTGCAGTGTGAATCAGGGCTCCCACCACAAAGGGATGGAGGCTATTTCCTCACTCCTTGAATCTGGCCTAGCTTTCTGACTTGCTCTGACCATAATGCACAATAGAAATGATCTCGTAACTGCCAAAGTTAGGCTCCAGAGGCTTTGTAGCTTCTGCTTTCCCACTCTCAAAAAAGATTCTGCCATCATGAAAGAAGCCTAGTCTACCTTGCCGGAGAATAAGACGCCATGAGGACAACCACAACTAACAAGAAGGTGACTGAGACCAATGTGGACCATCTAGCCCAAGATCCTCTCCTAGACTTTCTTCTCTACTAACGTGACATTCTACCTCTTACCCATCTACCTCACCTGTGGCTTAACCTATAAACCATACACTGAATGCTAAATCTGTAATTCCACGTCCAAAGTCATCTGTACTTCTCCAGATCCATATATCCAAATATCTTCTGGACACCATCACATAGACAGCCGTAGGTATATCAAATTCAACAAGCTCCAAATGGAACGAACCCTGTGCTTCTCTTCCTATAAATCTATCTTGATAAGTAACATCCTCAACCACCCAGTTGTTAGAACCAAAAACCTTAACCCCCTACCAGCAGATCACAAGTCCTATCCACCCTACTTTTTTAGTATTTTTGGAATCCTTCCTTCTCTCCATCTTGACTCCTGCTACTACAATAATTTCTTACTTAGATGACTACCATACCCTCACACCTGGCTGTCCTGACTCCAATTCCATTCTTTCTTTCACAGTAAAGCCAAAAAGATCTAAAACTTAAACTTGATCATGTCACTCACTCGTTTGCCTCAAAACCCCCGAAGGACATCCCATAGCTTCAGGATAAAATGCACACTTAGCTTGCATACGAAGTCCTTTATGCTCCTTGACTATTTCTTCAGCTTTATCTCAGCTTTATCCCTCCCCTATCCCAGTCATCATCAACACAGACAAACACCATACATACAATTATAACCACATTGAAATGTTTTGGTTTCCCAGTTTCTTGAATGTGACATGTATTTTCTAGCCTCTGTTTATAAGGCTTTTCTCTCAGTTTGAAACATCTCCTGTCTTCTTTGCCATGCTGCATCCTATACAAATAACAAGACTCAATTCAGCTATCATCTTGTCTACATTACCTTTTCAACACCCTACCATAAACTCACAAGGAATTTAGGTTAGCCTCCTTTGGGATGAGTTGCCAAAGCATTATGTGTTTACCCAGATCGTATCACTTAATATGCTACATTGACACACAGGAGATAAGGCATCCAAAAGGACAATGAGCAAAGTCTGACCAGAGCCAAGTGAAGAACTAAAAACCAAGTGAAGTTGAATCCCTAAGTGAAAGGCACGATATACAGGACCTTAAAAGGCAAACAAAGAAATAATGACTTGATGTGGGAAAACAAGATTTTTAAGTAGAGGTGTGACTGAGTTAAGAGCACGGTTAGAACTAGAAAAAATTATCTTGTGTAGCCCCTTTCTTTTTATAAAGGAGGAAACTAAGCCCCAGGAAAGTGATGTGCTCAAAATCTCTTTAAAATGGTAGCTTCAGGGGACGCCTGGGTGGCTCAGTGGTTGAGCATCTGCTTTTAGCTCGGGGCATGATCCTGGGGTCCTGGGATCGAGTCCTGCATCGGGCTCCCCATAGGGAGCCTGCTTCTCCCTCTGCCTGTGTCTCTGCCTGTCTGTGTGTCTCTCATAAATAAATAAATAAAATCTTAAAAAAAAAAAGGCAGCTTCAGGAATATGAATCTGCAGCAGAGCTCAGAATGCCCATGGGAAAGGGAGAGGCTGGAATCACAGAAGCCATCTAAGCATCAAGTTAACTGTCTAACACAGCATTACCCGATAGAACTTTTTGCAGTGATGGAAATATTCTGTATCTGCACTTGTGCAACATTGTAGTAACAAGCCAAGTATGGCTATTGAGCCTTTGGATTTTAATTTCCTTTAATTTACATCTAATTTACCATGTGTAGTAGCTACTGTATAAAAATCACATAGGTCTAATGCATTTCATTTTCCAAAAGGAGTGGCCTGAAACACAATTCATTTCTACTAAGAGGAGAGACTAAAAAACCCAACTATGAATATTTGAAGATTGGCTAATACAACATTCTCTTACCTCATCATAGTTTGTAGTTCTATCAATCCGGTGAATAATATCAATATTCACATTCCCCAGTCGTTCAGCAAATGTAAGAAACTGTGGGAGGGGGATAATAAACATACAATCATCATTCAATACATATGCCATCTTGAATACCCATTTTGAGTGCACTGTATACTAATCACATGTTGACCATTTCCTTGTGAAAACAAAGTTTAAAGTTTCAATAAACCTCCTCGTGTCCTGTCATTACAAATAAGGGTATGGTGTACTTGCAATGTCAGATTTGTATTTTTCAACCAATCATAAAATATAATTGTGTTTTGAAACTCGAAGTAGACATCACTGATGAGCCACAAAAGTGTAAAAACAAAAAGACAGTCTTAGATGCCCTGCACAACTTAATGAAAATAATTAAATACTTCCATGAGTGTATTTGCAAAAGTTCAGTTATGTCTTTTCAAATAAAATTTCCATGCTAGACTGTGATAGGACCCAGGTGAAAGTTGGCGGTGTGGCCTCACCAGACCTACTGCTAGGTTTCAAGACCCGCTGCAAGCACAGGGATCTGGTTAAGTTGCTGCAACAGCAGTGTCATCAGACAATGCAGACACACGGTTGCACAGTAACAGAAATTCTCAGGGAACCGGCTGAAAGTGAGGTCACAGCCCATTAGCTGGAAATCATTCACCTCCTCTCGCCGGCTCGCTTCCCAATCTAGTCTTTAAGAATAAAGGCGATGGAGAGCATCTCCTAAGCAGTCGGTGATCAGGAATTTAATTCTGGGCCAATGGAATCCCAGACAGGCCTGACCCCACAAACCAGCGGCGGTCTACTGCCCGGACGTCGTTCCTCACCACATGTTTACTAAGCCTGGCAAGTCTCCCTCTTGGGCCCGATAAGGGACTCAAGCTGGGCCCAGACACCGCAGCCAGGCCCAGGCGGCAGACACCCACACCACGGTTCCGGGCCCAGGTTCCTTCGCTCACCCTGTACGTGTTCTCGGTCTTGTGGGAGACGGGCTTTGTCTTCATGGCTGCAGAGAGGCGGGGGCACGCAAGGACCTAAGTGGGGGTGACGGAATGCAATCCACGGTACGGAGGGAACCCCGCTGACTGTTCTGCACACTCCGGCTCCCACGAGCTCAGACCTCATCACATGCGGCTCGTACCCCTGGGCGCCGCCATGTTGGGGGACGGGGAGGAGCCTGGGAGGATCACGTGGACGGAAGCAGCGCCAGGGCCGGCGCAGCCTACGGGGACCCGCGGGGCCTCGCGCGGTTCTGCGGCTGAGGGCTTGGGTTTATTTTTCTCCTTTCAGGAAAGCGCTAGAATAAAAATGTGTGTTTTTATTATAAAAGAACACTTGCCCGTCGGCATTGTCAGCTAGCAGCCTTACCCTTCACTATGCACCCTGCAAAACTCTTTACGTCAATAATTTCAATTAAGCACATCGTGAACGCTCCGTGAACATAAAGAGCATTTTTTTCTTATTTATTTACATTTTTAAAAATTTAAATTCAATTTCCAACGTACAATATAACACCCAGTGCATATTTTTAAACCCATTTGGCATACGAAGAAAGCGGGAATGCGCCCTGGTATGTGGCAGTCTAGCAGAGGTCTCCCAGCATCAGTCTGATACTCTTAGTAATTACCATCTAAATAAAGTTGAAAAACAATAAAGGGTTTTTAGGGGAAGAAAAGTCTTAGAATTTCACGTGCAGTTAATATTTCAGTGTTTTTCCTCCCTCTCTTATGTTGTGAAACATTAATTGTAAAAATAGTTGTGTGTGTGCATTTTTGTCACTCATTCAACAAGTATTTCTTGAGACTCTACTATGGGCCATGCCCTGTTCTGTGAACCGAACAAGACAAACATAATAATAATTCTGTTTGGAAGTATTTAATACGAGATGTTTACCTCTTAGGTAAGAAGAGATGTTGAGTAGAGGACTGAATGCATTCCTGTCCAGATGGCAACGTAGGGGTCAGAGCTGGAGGTGTGACTTAAATGCCTGAAATACTCTTCACTGCTGAACCATGTGGAGAATTTAAAGCCATGGAACTGGTTGTGATCATTTAGGGAGAGAGTGATGAAAAGGATGAAGAAGAGAAGAGGATCCAGTTGGACCTTGGGGTGCTCCAACACTTAGCAGTAGACTGGAAGGGAAATGGGGTGGATAGAGCCAGTGACATAGATAGGGACCAGTCTTGGCATGGAAGAAGAACCAGGGGTCAACTATGCTGGAAGCTGAGGATAGGAAAACAGCTGCCAAATCTGACAAGGTGAAGGTCACTGGTGACCTTGACAGGTACAGTCCTGTGTTGAAGAAAGAAAGAAAAACACACGTGGATTGTGGAGGAAATCGGGTAAGGAAGTGAAGTAGGTATAACACTTTCGTATTATCGATTGCATTACGACATGAGTATTTTCTATGTCATCACGGAGTTGTTTTAAGTATTTTTAATGACTCCATAGCATGTATGGATTTTTTAATGATAAAATATAGAAGTGCCCAATATTTGGCTGGCTTCCAGTAAGCTAATTGCTTTGTTTGTTTGTTTTTTAGGTAGATCTTCACCTTAATGCATCACAGCTCTCTTAAGGAAATCTGTGAAAGCGGTAGATCTTCTCCTCAGAATAAAGTAAATAAGCTCATTCACACTAAAGTGTGTAGATGATTTCAGAAAATTAGAAGTCTGCAGTCATCTGAAGGTAAGAGCCTCCACTCTAAGCAATATTCCCAACCTGTTGCTAAAATCATCCCCACATAATTGTGTCCTTCTCATTCTCTGTCATTGGTTTTTGGTATTAGAGTTAATGGAACAATGAGGAATAGAGAGTACAATGAAGATCAAGGACAGTAAATGAACTGATACTTGCAAGTTACATATAGCATTGTTACTCCTTATATGATCCTCATATACAGGCATAGCTCACTTTATTGTGTTTCACTTTATTGCGCTTCACAGACACTGTGTTTTTTACAAACTGAAGGTTTGTGGCAACCTTGTGTTGAGCAAATGTATCAGTACCATTTTCTCAGCAGCATTTACTCCCTGCCTCTGTGTCACATTTTGGTAATTTTTGCAATTTTTCAAACTGTTTTGTTACTATGATATTTGTTATGGTTATCTCTGATCAGAGATTACAACATGCTGAAACCTTGGATGATGGTTAGCATTTTTTATCAATAAACTATTTTTTAAAGTTTTTATTTAAATTCCAGTTAGTTGACATACAGTCTAATATTAGTTTCAGGTTCACAATATGGAGATTCAACACTTTTATACAACATCTTTCATCCCCTCCTTGCCCCCAGCTTTTTCCTTCTGTGCCAAGGCCTTGAGTGGTCCATACCATCCTCTTTCCCCCACTGTTTGTTTTTCTTGATCCACTTATTCCAGTCAGGAATCAGAGTTCCGTCATTCCTTTCATCTTAAACTTGATTGCGAACTCCTGGAAGTTTTCCCTTTTAATTTTTGTTTCCTTATTGCCTAGCATGCTGCAATTTCAAGCCCATGGGACTATATGATCACATAAGTTTACTCAGCCTAGACTCGGAAGTAGAGTCCAAAGAAGGCTTCTGGGTAGAGGTAGCAACTAAACTGAGTCCTGGAAGATGACTAGAAGTTAGCCAGGCAAGGGAGGAACATGGACATGAATGATGCTGTCTAGATAAATGGAACAGTATATGAAAAGGTTCAAAGTGGTTGAGTATAAATTTGGTTATTTTTAATGCCTCATCCTAAGCCACACCCTGTCTAGTCAGCACTGAGCCTTGGCATTACCCCATCATCCTTGGGCTAATGGAAGGAAAACCTAAAGGACAGGGTGAAAATGAGAGGTGGAGCGAACCTCAGTTTCCTGATCTATAAAGTGGGGACAACAGTCATACATGGTTGCTGAAAGATTAGCTAAGCTATTATATGTGATGGCCTGGAAGGGGGCGGGTCTGCCTGGTGGCATGGTCTTGTTTAGAAAGGGGACCCAGGGGTGCAATATGTCAAGCCAGAGGTGACCTCCATTCAACAAGGGACTAAGGAGGTAAGGTCTCAAATGAACAGAGGCGAGTGAAGTGAATGAGATGGTTGTTTTCCATCATAGTTGCTTCTTTGAATGAGAGCTGGAGTGAGCTTGGATTCCACTGCTGGGCCTCCCAGGCTCCCTTGCTCTGCCACTACTGTGTAGGTCTCAGTTTACTGAGTCAATTCAAGTGTCCCTCATGGGGTTGTTATGAAGAATAACTGACCTACTAGGTTGATTTTTAAAGTGTGATCCCCCTACTGGCAGCATCAGTGCCCTATGGGAACTCGTTAGAAATACAAGTTCTCAGGCCCCACCGCAAATCCAAATGAATCAGAAACTCTGGACATGGGGCTCCTGTAATCAGTGTTTTCACAAGCCTGCCAGATGATTCTGAAGCAGGCTTAAATTTGGAAATCATTGATTTAATGTATATTGAAGCACTTAGAACATTGGCACACACCTCACTGTCGGTTTCTGAGGTTCAGGTTAGGTATCAGGCAGGGCCTGTGTCCTAGGCTGTATTTCTTTGGCCAAGTAATTGGTTCAGAGATGAGCATGTGTCCCAAGCTGGGCTAAGAGCCTTATCTGGAACTTTGGATATAGCTGTAGGGAAAGAGATGCTTCTCTTTTTTGGATATGTCAAGATAATAGGAGCCTGAAGCTGTTGGTGGCCATTGTTGTCACTATGAGGAGAAGTTGGCCTGAAAATGAAAGTTTATGCAAAGTAAAATAGAGCTGAGAGAAAAATAGGGAGAGGAGGAGGAGGGAGGAGACAGAAAGGGAGAGGAGAGGGACAGAGAGATGGAGAGGTCAGAGATTGAGATTAAGTACTTTGAGCCACTGGATCCATCCAGTCTTTGGAGTTTTCAGTTACTGTACTTCATTAATTCCCCCTTTTGTGACTAAGCCCATTTTAATTTGTTGTATTTTATTTTGTTTTTAAATATTTTATTTATTCATGATACACACAGAGAAGCGGAGAAACAGGCAGAGGGAGGAGCAGGCTCCCTGCAGGGAGCCCTATCTGGGACTGGATCCTGGGACCCCGGGGTCACGCCCTAAGCCAAAGGCAGACACTCAACCACTGAGCCTCCCAGGCGTCCCACTAAATCCATTTTAATTGGGTTCTGTCGCTTGTAACAAAAATAATACCTACACAGCTAGTATAAAATATTTGTGTTGCTGATAAACAAGGCTGGAAACTTAAACTTTCTTCTGAACATAAATATATATATGAGAAGTAAGAATCAAAAAAGTCAAATACAAAATCTTGATGAAAGGAGTCAGTGTGTAGGATTGGAAAGAACATCAGGCCAGGAGTCAGAGAATCTGGGTTCTAATCTTGGGAGGTTCACTCTGCTGTATGTACTTTGTAAAATTAACCCTACATCTAAAGAAGTAAAGTATGTATTCGTGATTTAAATGTTGCATTACGTGAAGTCAAAAAATTAATAGAGCTGTTTCTAGAACTCCTTATATGTATAAAGTGGTAAGTTTGCAATATTAGTAAAGAGATGTAGAGGTAGGGACACTTCTTAGTTTTTCATATACCACTCTTTGATCCATGATAGAATATTTTAAAAGATACACTTAAACATGCATCTGAAGAGGGTAAAAGACCAAGCCACAGGATGCAAAAAAATATTAGACAACACATACCTGAATAAAGACTTGTACTCCAAATAGGCAAAGAACTTTTAAAATTCAACAATAAAAAGCTCAATTAAAAAATGGGCAAAAGAACTGAATAGCACTTCCCTAAAGAGGATATACAGATGGCAAATAAACATATGAAAAGATGCTTAATGTTGGGGTGCCTAGTGGCTCAGTTGGTTAAGCATCTGCCTTCAGCTCAGGTCATGATCCCAGGGTCCTGGGACGGAGTCCCATGTCTTGGTTGGGCTCTCTGCTCCAAAGGGAGCTTGCTCCTCCCTCTCCTTTTGCCTGCCACTCCTTTTGCCTGTTTGTGCGAGCTCACTCTCTCTCTGTCAAATAAATAAATAAAGTATTTTTTTAAAAAGGAAAAGATGCTCAATGTTATATGTAATTAAAGAATTACAAATTAAAATAAGAGTTAGATACCCCTACACTCCTATAGAATGTCTAAATTCCAAAATAGTGACACCACCACATGCTGGAGAGGGTCTGGAGCAATAGGAACCCTCATCCATTGCTAGTAGGAATGCAAAATCAGTTAGCCATTTTGGAGATTTTTAATTTATTATTTTTTAAAAAAATCTCTACATCCAATATGGGGCTCAAACTCACAGCCCTGAGATCGAGATTCACATGTTCTACAAACTCAGCCAGTCACATGCCCTGGGATAGCCATTCTGTGAGACAGTTACCTGCTTCTTACAAAGCTAAACAAAGGCTGATCATATGGTCAAGCAATCACTCCCCTAGGTAAGCCAATGAGTTGAAAACTTACGTTCATACAAAAATCAGCACATGGATATTTATAGCAGCTTTATTCATGATTGCCAAAACTTGGAAGAATTAAGATGTCCTTCAATAGGTGAATGGGTAGATAAACCATGGTATATCAGTGTAATATGATGTTAGTCATCAGTAAAAAGAAATGAACCACCAGGTTACAGGAAAACATGGAAGAAGCATAAATGCGTATTCCTTAGTGAAAGAAGCCCATTTGAAAAGGCAACATACTGTATGACTCCAACTATGTGACATTCTGGAAAAGGCAAAATTACAAAGACAGTAAAAGGATCAGTGGTTGACAAGGGCTTGGGGAAAGATGGAGAGGGAGAGATGAAACCAATGAAACACAGGGGATTTTTAGGGCAGTGAAACTATTCTGTGTTATGCTTTAATGATGACTACATGACATTATACCCATAGAACTACATAACACAAACACTGAACCCTTAGGTAAACTTAGACTTTAATTAATAATGGTAGTATTAATATTGGGACATTCACTGTGACAAATATACCCTATAAATGTAAGGTTATTTATAATAGGAGAAGTTGTATGGGGATAGATATAGATATAGATATAGATAAAGATAAAGATATATTTTCTCTGTTCAGTTTTTCTGTAAACTTAAAACTGTTCCAAGAATAAGGGCACGTGGGTGGGCCAGACAGTTAAGCATCTGACTCTTGATTTCAGCTCAGGTCATGATCTCGGGGTTATGAGATTAAGCCCCACGTTGGGGTCCATGACCAATGGGTTTCTTGGGATTCTTACTCTTCCTCTGTTTCTCCCCACTCTCTAAAAAACAAAACAAAACAAAACAAAACAAAACAAAATAACCAAACAACAACAAAAAAAAACTGCTCCAAGAATAAAGTCTATTAATTTTTTTTTTTAAATCATACTTCCTCTTAACTTTTTCTCCTTCTAAACCCAAGTCCTCTGGAGAACAATATGGCTAACTGAGATGGGATCTGGAAAGACAGCACTCTGCTCTCAAATCCTGAACGTGCCAAGAGGCATTTGGACCAGAATCTCAATACTAGAAACCAAGAAAATTTGGATCTGTGAGGTCCAAAGTGAATTAGAAAGAGAAATGATTGCCTCAGAACACCAGAAAAAAAAAAATCATTTACTCACTCAATAAGACTTTATTGAGTGCCTACTGTGTTTTAAATCTGATCTAAGGATTGAGGATACAGCAGTAAAAAAATTCTATAACATCATTAGACTCATATTCTAGTGTGAGGAGACAAAAAATAAACATGTAAATCTGTAGATCATTAGATTGCAGTAAGCACTATGAAGACATTGTGGGCGGAGAGTGTGGCAGAACTCTTGTTTCACAAGAAACAAATTTGTTCTCTGAATATTTGCTCTCTTTTTCATCTTTTAGAGAAAGAACCCCCATCTCAAGTTTTAGCTGGTAGTGGGGCCATACGTTTCCTCCCCTCCATTTTGCACCTGAATATATTGTGACTGAGGCCAGGCCAATAGATTATGAGGGGAAGTGTTTCATGTAATTTGCAGGTCATGTGCTGAAGGATAAAGACACTTACCTTGGAACCTTTCTATCTCCTCCCCACTGGCTGGTAAATAGCATTGACTGAGCCACTCTAGGAAGCCAAGTGTGGAAGATGGCAGAGCCCCCAGCTTTAGAATGTTCAATTCTTGCTTGTTGCATGAAAAGGAAATAAACATATATATAACATGAGCCATTTCATTTTTGCATCTCTTGGTTATCATAGCTTAGCTGGTTCCTAATTCCAGGAGTATTAGGGCAAAGTGGTTAGGGAAGCAGAAACTTGAAGGAAGGGAATGGAGGAGGGAACCATGGGGCCATTTGGATGATGATAATTCCAGGCAGAAGGACAGCAAATGCAAAGGCCCTGAGGCAGAAATAAGCTCCAGTCTGGTCCAGGACTAACCAGGAGCCCAGTTTTTTTTTTAAACTTTTATTTATTTATGATAATCACAGAGAGAGAGGCAGAGACATAGACAGAGGGAGAAGCAGGCTCCATGCACCAGGAGCCCGACGTGGGATTCGATCCCAGGTCTCCAGGATCGCGCCCTGAGCTAAAGGCAGGCGCTACACTGCTGCGCCACCCAGGGATCCCCAGGAGCCCAGTTTGTCTGATATACAGTGAGTAAGGAGGAAAGGAAGTCAGGGTTAGTATGGGGAGCAGACTGCATAGGGCCTAATACACTATAATAGGAAATACCTGACACAGCCTCTTAGAAAGACCTGAGAGATCAAGGCAAGGACAGTGTAAGAAAGTCCATGGAGGAGGACATTGCCAGATGCCTTGTAGGATCGAAGAAAGGAAGACCGCCATCCTCTCCTAGTATGTTTATAAGTTGATCTGTGCTTCTATGCATGTAGTCATTGTGGTCTCAACATATAGTCTTGGATGTATTCTCTTAAGCAAATATTATATTTATGATACAATGCCTTCTGGAAAGATGTATTTTCCAGAGTTTCAGTGGTGATTTAACTGAAGAGATGGGTAACTGTAAGTGACCAGAACCCTCTGTCGCAAGAGCCATGCAGTCACGGTATTGCAAGCATCCCTTGCTTTATAGCCTGGAAAGCCTGAAAGAAATACAATGACTCACCCAAGATGACACAGTAAGTTAATGGAAGAACCCAGAACTAGAACCCAGATGTAGTGACCCCCAATTTATTTATTTTATTTTTTAAAGAATATTTTATTTATTTATTTGAGGGAGAGAAAGAGAGATAGCAAGAGGGGGAAAGAAAAAAGCAGGAGGAGGGAGCCCAATGTGGAGCACAATCCCAGGACCCCAGGATTATGAAATGAGCCAAAGGCAGGCGCTTAATCAACAGAGCCACCTGGGTGCCCCCAATCCCCAATTTAATAGTTTCCATTACAATCAGCTTTACTTCATGCTAGGTATCAAGGTGGTGGTGGGTGTTTCAGATCACAAAATAATCCTAAATGACTTTTGAACTAGGTTTGGTTGGAGAATCCATTATTTTATTTCAGCAGCAGATTTTCTGTCCTAATAATTCCTTAATCAGAGCCATGTAGGATGGAAAACTTTCCCTGTGAACACACAAGTCAGACCCTCCAGGTGGCAATGATTGGTACTAACAAAGGACTTAGAGTTTTCCAGGAAGTTAGAACTCATCCTCTCTGATCCTATGGCAGCCCTGTGAGGTAAGCAGGGTAGATCTAATTTCTATCATATTGTAAAAGAAAAAATAAAATTATTCCAGTGACAATAGGTGACTCAGCCAAGGTCACACTTGGGCTGCACTTTCTTACCCCAGGTTCAAAGGACTTGTTGCCACATACATCCTCCCAGATGATTAATAGCTGACACTTTATAGCTCTTATTACCACATACCAGATACTGTTTAAAGCTTTGCACATCATGACTCATTCACTGTTCCTACAAGGTAGATTCTATAATCTCTGCAAATTGTTGGGAAAACAGGCACAGAAAGACTAAGGGACTTCCCTGAAGTCACATAGTGTCATAAAGCATAGTGTCATAGGGTCATACCTAAGACCCAAACATACACAGACTGTATCAAGAATCTGTGCCCTTAACTACTGCACTCTGCTACCCCTCCAATATGGACTTGGAACCAATTTTATGATTCAGGTAGCTTATAGGCACCCTTTAAGAGTCTTTGAGATCAAGTTCAGAGACCCGATAGCTTCTATGGCTGTCACAAACCCCTCCTTTATATGTATGGCCACTTGATCTTATTATCTACTTCCATGACAGATGTGATCAAAATCCGATTTATACACCATCTATCTAACCGGAATGGAGAAGGCATTGTGTGTAGCAATAGCTACTTTGACATTAATGTTGAGAAGTTCTTATGGATAGTTGTGAGTCATTTACTGTTCTGCAGAAGAATCAATGCTAAGAAGTCATCACTTCACTCTCTTTTTCTTTAATTCATTAGTAATTCTGAAGAGTAGAGAAGTCATATGTTGTTTTCATCTACTGCCCATTGTTTGGTAGCAGTACTTCTCTTTTTGGTTTATTTTTAGTCTGTGTGGTTTCAATACCAACACATCCCCATTCTCCCGGCTTGGATGCATGACCCAAGCCTAGGCCCAAGGTATCTCCATGAAAAAACAGGGGTAAGTGTGTGATCCTAGTCGGTCCAGTGAAAGTTGACCCTAGGACTTTTACTTGAATTATTGGGAAACAGAAATCCTCCCTCTGCTTAATGATGAATACAACAGAGTATAAGCTGAAAGCTGTGGGTGTCCATCTCACCCCATGAGGGATAAGTGTGCATGAGTGTGAATATAAGACCGACAAAGGTGGAACCAAGAGATGGAGGGAAATCAAGTTCCCAATGACAAATTTGGTGCATCTAGATCTGTGTCTACCCTTGGACTTTTCAATAATATAATCCAATAAATTCCCTTGTGTGTTTAAACAAATCTGGGTCAAATTTCTGTCACTTGCAACCTAGATTAATTTTCCTGACAAATTATTCTGATTAATACAGGCAAAACTCATTTACCATATTCTCTGCTTTGCCTGAAAGTTAACTGGTGTCAGTTGTCTGTTGCCATAGGAAAGCCTTAGGAAAATAACGACAATGACAACAAAACCAGCCGTAGGGGCATACAACAAATCTACAAGTTGGCTGGGTGTTCTGCTGTTCTGGGTTGGTCTTGGCTGATCTTGGCTAGGATTGTTCAAGAATCTGTGGTCTGCTACAGCCTGGTTGGGGTTGGCTAATCTAGCATTACTTGGGATAACTTGGTTCTGCTCCATTGTGGCCTCTCATTATCCAGCATGCTAGCCTGGGCTTTCCTTGTGGCCAGGTAGAGGCCTGAGGGAGCCTGAAGGGTGCAAGGCCCAGGCCCAGGACTGTCATACCATCACTTGCACTGTATTTTGCTGGGCAAACCGAGTCACAAAGGCAGCCCATATTCAAGAAGTGGAGAAATGGTTTCCACCTCTTAATTGGAGGAACTGCAAATTCCCATTGCAAACAGCATAGTTACCAGGAGGAGTGGAGAATTAGGGCTGTTTTTGTAATCAATCTACCACACTCATATTTGTTCCCTTTATAAAATCATGGTGGTAAGGAGGTAACATAAGCAGATGGACACCGCAGCTTAACCAGATGCTCACCAAGGCAATCAGATTCCTTCAGTGCATCAAGCAGGGTATGATGCTACCCTGTTCTTATTTCACTCATTTAGCATGAGTGGTTTTTTTTTTATTTCTTTATGAGTGATTTTTCTTTACCTTGTAAATACAGAAGCTCTGTTCTGAAAAAGACTTGAAAGGTCATCTGGCCCGCCTCCACGTTTTTTAGAAGAAGAAACCAGACCCTAAATTAGGGCCATCACTCTGACTTCTGTTTCTGTCATTACATCACCTTCCCACCCAGGGTCATATAGAGGCAAGCCTGGACCCCTGTCCGGTAACTCCCATCATCTGGTACTGTTCTCTTCCTACCCCAAGGCTGAACAAAATGAAGGCTGCTTACTCAAACTTTGGAGTCAGCCAGCATGATGCTAATCCTTGTTATTACTTATGGGCTTTGAGACCTTGGACCAATTATTCACCTCTTCTGGGCATGGTGCTAATAGTGCATGCCTCATAGGGCTGTTGTGGGGATTAAATGAAAGAAGATAAATAAAGCACATAGTAAGTGTTCAATAAATTTTACCTATCATTTTTCTTAAAACATGGCACTTTTCTATTTAAAACTTACTCCTGCCTACATTTAGTCTGGCTTTATGATTTTAGGGGAACTGAAAATATCCTAACTCCTAATATTTGGATGTTAGACAGTAAATCACGTTTTAAAAATTATGGGGGGGTACAATTCCATGTTTCTTAGGAGAAGGGATGCTTGTAGCCTAGCTCATCTGTTTATTTACTAACAAATATTTACTGAGGGTGTCTTCAGAGTCAGGCATTGTATTAGTTTGCTATTGGTGTAACATATTACCACAAACATAATACCTTAAAGTAATGTGTGTTTTGGAGGCCAGAGGTCTACAATGGATCAGACAGGGGTGCTTGGGTGGCTCAGTTGGTTAAGCGTCCAAACTCTTGATTTAGGCTCAGGTCATGATCTCAGGGTCATGAGGTCGAGCCCCATGTCAGGTTCTGTACTGAGCATGGTGCCTACTTAGGATTCTCTCCCTCCCTTTCCCTCTGCCCCTCCTCACTGCTCCCCCTTATTCACCCATGCACTCTTTGTCTCTCTCTCTCTCTCTCTCTAAAAATAAATAACAAAATAAAATAAAACACTCTAAAAAATTAACCAAATAAAATGGGTCAGCCAGGAGATGTTCTTTCTGGAGGCTCTAGGGGACAATCTACTTCTTTGTATTTTCCCAGCTTTTTGAGGCTGCCTACCTTCCTTGGCTCACGGTCCATATCACTCCAACCCCTGCTTTTATCATCACGTCTCCTTCTCTCCTGTTTCATGGTCTTACTGCTTTCTCTGACCTTCCTGCCTCCTCTTATAAATCTCTGCCTGTGGCTTGTGCTTGCATACAGCATGTGGCCTGGATAGTCAGACTTCTTACATGGCACCTCGGGGCTCCTAGAATGACTCTTCTCAATAAGCAAGACAAGAATCTTCAAGGCTTTTTAGGCACTAATCTGAGACATTATAGTCTGCTGATTGAAGCAGTCATAAGTCTACCTTATTTCTAGGGGAAGGGACATATATCACATGTCTTGAAGGAAAGAGCTTAAAAGAATTTGCAGTTAGACTTTAAAAACACCCAAATGGAAAAAAAAAAAAAAACCACCCAAATGGACTTCCCAAATATGAGGGGGTCTTTTGTTTTTGTTTGTTTGTTTTTTGCTTTGTTTTGTTTTTTTTCAGTCACTATATTTCCCTACTGTTTCACCTGCCTTGGGACTGTGGAGGAACCTGAAGTCATCAGTGGTTTCCTGCAGGTTTCTGGGTTGGGTGGCAGTAGCTCTCTGGCTCTGAGGCTACAAAGCTGAGAGCTAGTAGGAATCTCCCTGAATTTAGCTTCTGAAGCCTTCTGCCAGTCCTGCAAGCCTCTAATTTCCTATTTTAAGTACCCTTCTACTTGAAATACCTACCTAGAGCACTGTTTTCCTTACAGCATCACGACTGATACAAGCTCCAAAGTCCGCTTTCTTAACTCCTACATGTCATCTAACCTTCGCCACTTTTCTCAAGCTCCCAGACCATTCCCTCACAACCTACCCTCACAACTGCACAGCCAGCATGCCATTGGGAAGATGACTCTGCTGCTTATTGCTCAGAAAAAAAAAAAGAGTGCATTAGGTATGATCTTCCTCAACCATCCTGTCTTCCCAACTGGATCTATACCTACCTTTTTATTTCTTTCTTCTTCATCATAAAAGGAATTATTTTGTACTTTTGGGGGAAAATAGTATAAGACTTTTTTTTTTGTGGTGGTACATGATATCCTTCATTTATCTTTTCAACCTAATTTTCTGCCATTTTCTCATATGTGCCGATATTAAAGTAGATTAACTGCATTAATAAGGAGACTCATAAAATAGGTGGAATTGTTGCTGTTAACAAAAGGACCCAAAGGTACATAATGGCTCAAACATCATAAAATTTATTTCTTGCTCAAGTAACAGCACTAGACAGGTGAACAGTCAATGGAGCAAGCCCACCTCTATTTAGGGACCTGAACTGATGGTGACTGGACGGACCATTTTCAACACGTGCTTTCCAAGGTCACGCTTTCTAGATATCCAGAAAGAGGAAAGCATATGGAGGATACACATGAGTGGTTTTATGGGTCAGGCCGGGAAATGACACATGTCTTTTAGTTAGAATCCAGTTACATGGCTACACCTAACTGCAAAGGAGGCTGGGTAGTGTAATCTAGCTGAGGGCCCTGGAAAATGAGATAATGGATTTTGATTAATACCTATCAGTATGTGCCATTGTATCTTAAACCTCAGAAAATGTATTTAATTTGTCAATAGTTCAGTTTTGTCATTTCTAAAACTGAGGATATGAATGTACCTCCTTCCTAGGGCAGCTGTAAGAATGAAATGTGTTGGTATTGGAAAGATTTTAGAGCATTGTCTGGCACATGGTCAGCATCTCATCAAAGTTATCTGCTACTATGGTAATCCTTAGATGTTACTTCCTGTGTCAAGCTTTTCTTCTCCCTTTTTTCATCTTGCCTAATTCTTAAAAAAAAAAAAAAAAAGGGTTTTAGGGGCACCTGGGTGGCTCAGTGGTTGGGTGTCTGCCTTTGGCTCAGGTCATGATCCCAGGACCCTGGGATTGAGTCTCACATCAGGCTCCCCGCAGAGAGCCTACTTCTGTCTCTATGTCTTTGCCTCTCTCTGTGTCTTTTATGAATAAATAAAATCTTTTAAAAAATAGAAAAGATTTTACTTATTTATTTGAGAGAGAGAGAGAGTGGGGGTGAAAGAGGGAGAAGCAGATTCCACTCAGAGCCTCATGTGGGGCTCAATCCCACAACGCTGAGATCATGACCTGGCCCAAAACAAAGAGTCAGACACTCAACCAACTGAGCCACTCAGGCTCTTTTCTCTATCAGAGTTGCATTTGTTTTGTAACAACCTGTTTTATGATGTATTGTTCTTCCTCTATATGCTTCTTGATGGCAAGAATTTAGTTTTTATATCTCAAGTACCTAGTAGTCCCTGGGATGTAGGTACTCAATATTTATTGAAGGAGGAAGAAAGGAAATGAGAAAGGAAAGAAGGAAGGAAGGAGGAAGAAAGGAAGGAAAGCAGGCTGATCACATAAAGATCAACATCTTGTCATGAGTAGATTCATGAAAGGTCAGCTGCAGAGCAACTTTATTAGTCACTATATCCCAAATCCCAGAGGGTCACTTGATACTCCTGCCCATTCAGGACCAAGGCTGTTTGCATCATCTTCATGCTTTGCATTGGACACCCCTTGTATGCTGCCTCATATCCTCTCAGCTTAGTTTTACTCCAGCCAGTGCCATAGCATCCAGCTACTGGAGGTGTGAACCTACAATCCCTTATCTCAGATGCATTGCATCTCATTCTGCCCTGGGCTGTTCTTACTCCTCTTTGGACACCTGCAGAAATGTGTTTTGGCTTCCACATATGCAAACATGCAAGGGCAAGGGATTTGGCATCTATTTCACAGGCCATTTAACCAAGGAAGGATGGGAGCTAGTGAATAAATGTTTCCCTCTTCTGGCTCTGGGGAAGACAGTTGTCCCAGGACTTTCCTGGGATTTTTGCATTCAAAGTCCCGTGTTGCTGGAAGTCCCTAACCCTGAAAGGTGTTCTTTAAGGTTCCTCCAGGGGTTCTAGTGAAGTCAAGTCTAGTGAGGTCAAATCCTAGTTGCCTAGATCTTAATAACGTATCTTTATTGCCCATCCCTGCTTCCCCAGATTACAGCCCCAAATAAATGACCTCCATGCAAGCCCCTTCTCAGGCTCTGCATTCTGAATTGGGTAGCTCTGAGCTTACCTGTGTGGTGAAGAGTGTTTTCAGCTCTAGAAAACTAAACAAACAAACAAACAAACAAACAACAAAAGCAGAGGCAGAGGAAATGAGTCATGGCCCAAAACAGCCAAATTATCACTATCCTGATGTTGCTACAAAATTAACCTAGAAGATATGGTATGGTTCAAAGATATTATCATGAAATGTTTATTATAAAGTTTATTTGTTTCAACAGCAAGGTGTTAGAAAGAAACAGGCAGAAAACTTAGCTTTTAATTCCACTTGGAGTATTTAAAATCCTGTATGACTCTTGTCACTTTTGTTCTCCTTGGGCCTCAGTTTCCTATCTGTAAAATAGGAGGTTGGATTAATAATTTTTGCCTTTACCGGTGGTCCTATCCTTGGCTGTTGTAGTTACTCATGGGGTAGAGGGAGGGCAGAGGCTTGAGGGGGTCGGTCAACAGGCCTGGTGGCTAGGGAGGAACAGGGGCTGAGGGTTCATACCCATATCAATAGTTGAGTACATGTGGCAGAAAGATTTTATAAATGGGTCCCTGTGGGCTGTGAAGAACCCCTAACATATTTCCCTAATATTCTTAAGATCTATCAATCTCAAGTCCTCTGTCCACAGTGCCAACTAGACAAGATTTCAGAGTGAAGAATATTTGCCACTGAGCTTTTTAAAAAAATTTATGTATTTTTTCCAAAGGGGGGAGCAGCAGGAGAGGGACAAGTAGACCCTGCATTGAGCACAGCCTGACATGGGGCTTGATCATAGGACCAAAATCATGACCTGAGCCAAAAATCAAGAGTCACATGCTTAACCAACTGAGCCACCCAGGTATCCTTTGCCTCTAAGTTTTAAGAAAGATCTTTATAATATCCAAAGGACTGGGGACACCTGGGTGGCTCAGCGGTTGAGCGTCTGTCTTTGGCTCAGGGTGTGATCCTGGGATGCAGGATCAACTCCCACATCAGGCTCCCTGCATGGAGCCTGCTTCTCCCTCTGCCTGTGTCTCTGCCTCTCTTTCTCTCTCTCTCTCTCTCATGAATAAATAAATAAAATCTTAAAAAATATATCCAAGGGACCGGAGGCCATGACCACCACAGACAAGTGAAACTTCCAGCCAGTGGTGTGTTGAAATGGCTTATAAATCTGCTTGCAAGAGTGACTGCTGGATATCCAGGAATTTTGTGAGCCAAACTATGGGTAGCAGCTTGAAACCAGTCATGATAGGAGTGTTGACACCATAGAAAATTGGAAAGCACTATAAACATATTGGGGCTCCCTTGGCCCCTTGAGATGTTTCACCAGCACATCATTAGATCCAGCTTTGAACACTGGTAGCTTCTTATCCAGGACTGTAGATAAATTAAATATGTATGTTTTAAAAAGAATTTTTTTTTCTTCCGTGCTGTTTGGTTTGTGGACATAATGAGCAGGGTCATTAAAACCTGTCTTTCCCTCTCCCTCACTAGTGGCTTTACAGATTCTATGAATCTAAAAGTATACAAATCCCTGCAGAGACCAGGCAAGTTCCTACAACTCCAGGCCCTGCAAGTTCTGACAGGGGCTAGCCCTGCCAGGAAACTTTCAGAACCACATCAAGGTGTTGTGCTGCTGTTTCAGGGGAGTTTGTCCTCATGAATGATCGATTTGGTGGCTTTGGGTACTTCTTTAAGGGTTTTGGAAGCCTGGTTAGAATACTTGCTCTGCCACTTGGGAGCTCTCTGATGGGCTTATGTTTAACCTTACTGAGTTTCCTCATAGGTAGAACAAGTAGTACCTCCTTGAGAGGGTTTATGGGTTGGGGCACCTGGGTGGCTCAGTGGTTTATGCATTTACCATGAAACTAAGAAAGTTCAAGCATAAAGGCACCTCACTTGTATGGGCCCCTTGTAGGGAGTCTTTGGGCATGTTGTGTTTTTAATTCTATAATCTAAAGGATCTCCATCCCACCCTAAAGCATATAATCTTAAGAGCCTCACACAACTTGGATCAGCTCCTGCTTGTGGGAATGAATCACGTCACACATGTAAAGCCCTTAGCCCAGGGTCTGGCCCATTATGAGAACTTCATAAATAGTCCTTGTTATAACACAGGTACTTTCCCTCCATCACCATACATCCCACCTGATTTTCCTCCACTCCCTAAGCGTCATCACTGAACCACATTCTGTTCATAGTTTGCCTTCCTTCCACCTGGAACATTGGTTTTTGCCAATCTCTTGCCACTTTGCTCAACGTATCTATGGAGTGCAGCATTCAGCATGTCACTATGTTCATTTTAATGATGGGAAAACAACATAAGCAATTATGCTCTTCAAAGAAGTGATGTGACAGCAGGGAGAGATAATAAATGAATTGCCTAAAGTTCCTTGGGGTGACGGGAAATCAAAGTTGTATTAATGCTTAACAAACATCCAACAGGATGATGAAACAAAGGGCAGTTGGGGCAACACTGTATATTTTGCCAGTTGTAAAACAAAGAAAAACAAATTGTCAGTCAAGCATGATGTAGAGACACTTCCCTTAAGAGCACATGTATCTCAGAATTATCAAAGGGCTCTAAGTCACCCTAATAATGGGCTTCTACCACAAGTAGACAGGATGAAAGCCACATTTGGTCTTAAGAGATGCAGCACTTTGCACTACAGTTGCAATAAGATTTTCACAGCCAATTGTCTTTATTTAGGGTGAAGAAAGAGGTGAGTGGATGCCTGTGAGCCTCACATGGTCTCCTGCCCTGAACAGTAAGAAAGGAACTTGACTCGGATGAAATTTAGGTGCAGCCATTATCGACAGCCTGTTGTGTACAAGGCGTCATAAGTGGTGATGAGTAAAGCCAGGTCTCTGGTGCTTTCTACCATGCAGTGCTGGAAGCTGGCCAGTTGAGTAGAAGAGAGTGTGGCGATTGGGATTAGATGAATCTGGTTTAATCCTGGTTTTGCCTTGTACCAGGATGTGATTTAAATTATTTATATAACCTTCTTGAAACTCAAGTTTCCTTATCTGTAAAATGGGAGTAATGCTACTCATCTTGCGGGATTGCTGAAACATGGCAAATGCTCAGTAAATGTTAGTTTTCTTACCTCCTTCTGAAAGCTGTCGAATCCAAGTGCAATTTTGGTCCTCTCAAAAGCTGTTTATGTAGCTTTTATGAATCTTGTATTATTTTAGTAGTTGAAACATTTTTTTCTAATTACAAAAGCAATGCATTTTTGTGGCAGAAGAATTAGAATAGGTGAGCAAAAAGAAAAAAAATAAAATTACACACAATTCGAATATGTAGTTATAGCTTCCAATTACACCCTTGCGTATATCCTTCCAGAACATTTTTTATGTCTATGAATATGTATGTTACTATAGTTATAATATACAATACATGCAATTTCACAACCTGCTTTTCTCAATGCAACAGGTAATTATTATGGGAAATCCTTGGGAAACTCTTACGACAAGGCCAGATAACAATATTTCCTTGTCAGCGGAAGCAGTTGAGATTAACACACTATGACAATCATCTATTGTTATAAAGTAAGATATACCAAAATTTTGGTGCCCCTTTCCCAGAGAAAGGCCATGTAGCCGCTAAAAGGAAAGAAAACAAATAACATCTATAAATCCCATCTTGAAATCCCTTTATTTAGAAATCACACTTGTTTTAACAGTTTTATAAAAACTAGGAAGAAAACTTATCCCATTGTATTTAAAACAAGGCAAAAAGAAATTTATGATTAGCTATTGTCTTAGCTTGGGCTCCTGTAACAAAATGCCATAGACTGGACAGCATAAACAACAGACACTTATTTTCTCACTCTTCCAGAGAATTGAAATCTGAGATCAGGATGCCAGCAGATTTGGTTCCTGGTAAGAACTCTGTTCATGTTTGCAGATGGCCACCTTTTTAGGTGTGGCCTTACATGGTGGCAAGAGAGAACTCTGGTTTCTTCTTCTTAAAAGACATTAACCCTGCCATGGGGGCTCTACCCTTATGACCTCATGACAACCTAATTACCTCCAGAGGCCCACCTTCTAATACCATTTTATTGGGAGTTAGGGCTTCAACATATAAATTTGGGGGGAGGGTGGATGCAAACATTCAAATCATAACAGATACTGTTACAGACCCATAACTTCTGCCCTAGAGATAATAAAAGGGAGCAAAATAACTTTATGATCCACTTCGTAGGAAAAAAATTACTGGATTGACTCAATTAGGCAACCAGTCTACTGTTCGGATGGTTGAGAAATCTTACCCCTAAGAGATGGAAGCAGTACTAAAATCAGTATGTAACTCAATGGGGCATTTTATATGGAACCAAGGTAGAGTGGCACTAGTGGTCCCTCTAATATCTCTTGTGCCTTCAAAATCCTCACTGAAAGGGGGAAAAAAGAAGAGAATCAGTATAAAGTCTTGTTATAAGAGGAGCCATTTGCTTAGTATGATCAAGTTTTAGATCAATCCTGACTGTTTTCCCATACAATACATAAAATGTTTGCACTATATGCAGTTTTATAGGTTGTTCCTCAGTTCCTCGTAAAAATGGACATTAAGAGAATGATCCAATTATGTACAAAAAGCCTATAAAAATTTAGATCCTGAACCTAAAATTTGAGAACCAGATTTTGAATCTTACCTTGCCAAGATATTTGGAAGCCTTCTTCATTTAGCTATCACTCCATAAATATGGCATTTCTTGAGTGATAGAAATTTCTTAGATATACGGTCATCTGCAACAACATTTCAACTGAATACACACAAAAAACCCTGAGACTGTAGACTTTGTGGTTTCAACCCATGAAAAATAGATTCTGGAATAGGGACCCCTTTTTACCTTTGTCCCTTAAAGTGACTAGCAAAGTCCTGTCTGAACAGCAAGCTAGCGTCTCCTTCATTGATATCTCCCTATAAGTGTATAAAAATTTAAAAATCAAAGATGGTGACCAAAGCAAAGTGAATCTTTGTGAATTTGGAAATGCAGCCTCTTAAGTCTGAAGGGGTAGTTTGAGACCACTGAAGTTTCAGTGAATGGTGAGAGAAGCAAAGAGGATTAAATCAAGTTTCTGTTGTGTAAGTCTTTAGTGAAATTAGAGTTGGCACAGTTTTCTTTGAATCCGAGCCATATTTTGAAAACAAGGTGGGGCCACTGCCAAGAATAACCTGCCCTTTGACCACTGGGTATAAAGAAACTTAATAAGTTTTTGCAAATGCAGGACTTGTAGTCTCAGATGGGCCTCCTACTGTTATGGGTTGAATTATGTCCCCTCAAAAATGTATATGTCGAAGTCCTAACCCTAACCCTCAGTACCTTAGAACCTGACCTTATTTGAGAGAGGGTCTTTATAGAGATGATCAAGCCAAAATGAGATCATTAGGTGGAGGCAAAGGGCTTAGATTCTTAGGGCTGCTATAACAAATTGCCACAAACTGGGTGGCTTAAAACAACAGAAATTTATTTTCTTACAGCTCTGTAGTCATAAAGTCCAAGATCAAGGTGTCATGTTTTCTCTGAAGACTTTAGGGAAGAATTCTTCCTTCTATGCTGCTGGTGGTAACTAGCAATCCTTGGCATTGTTTAGTTTGTAGCTATATCACTCCAATCTCTGCCTACATTTTTACATGGTGTTCCCCTTTCTGTCTCTGTGTTCAAATTTCCCTCTTCTTATAAGGATACCAGTCATTGCATTAGGCCCCACCCTAATCCAGTATGATCTCATTTTAACTTAATTACATTTGCAAAGACCCTCATTGCAAATAAGGTCACATTCACAGTTACTGTGGCTTAGGATTTGAACATATATTTTTGGGGAACACAGTTCAGCCCACAACAGATGAGCAATCCAATCGGTGTCCATTACACAAAATTCAAACACTTTTGTTAGTTCCTGCCACTTTTGACTTTTCTTTGTCCTGGGATTAACTAGACCTTCTTATGCCAACAGCCTGACTTTTCAATCCCACTGTCTGTTAGCATACATCATCAGTCATCTCTTTTGTCATCCTTCTTATCTCTGAAGAAGGGTCTGGATAGGGTTATTGAATAAAATACAATTAAATTCGAATTTCAGCTGAATAATGGCTAATTTTATAGTTTAAGTATGTCCCAAATATTGCATGGGAGTCTTGAATTTTTATTTGCTAAATCTAGCAACCCATGTTCTGCACTTAAACACCTAAAAGTGTTCTAGATGGAGCATGTGTTCTCCAGGATGCCATCACACCAAAATATCTATACCTGACCTATCTTATTCAGTTAAATCACCTTTTTGTTGCCTGTTAGGATTTCAGTTTGAAACACCTAGTTTAGAGTTAGAAGCCACTTAGAAGGTGAAAGTTGGGTGGAAGGTGACCAGAGACTGAACTAAGGCAAAAATGTAGAGATGAAGAGAGGAAGGATGGATTTGAGAGCTATTAAGATACGGAATGAAGTATTTGATGCCTGTTTGAATGACCAGTTTCATTGTGGGCTACCAATTAGTTAATGGAAATAATAATAGAGAAGGAAATGAGGTTGTGGGGTGAGGTGGTAACTTTGTACTTAGTTGTGTTGGGTTTGGGGTGTCCTTTAGATGGTTGGATGTGGAATGCTCAGTGAAGAGGAGGGGCTGCAGATATAAGTTTAGAACTTTAAACATGTACTGAGATATGAAAGTTGAGATAGGAAAGTAGTTGGGATTTCCTAAAGAGAAACTATGGTGTTAGAAGAAAAGAAAATCCTGTGGAAGACCAATATTTAAACAGTAGAGAGAATCCAGCAAGAAAACAGATGTGATTAGGAAGTAGATGAACCAAGTAAGAAGATGGACAGACATGTTTGTGCATGGTAACATTGTAAAACATAAGAAAATAGTGGGATAGGACCTAAATATTCATCCATAGGGCATTGGGCAAATATATTTTACAACAAGCATACAATGAAACTCTAGACAGCTGAACAAAAAGTAAGGAAGCTTCTATGTACTGTTACAGAGGAATCTCAAAGACTTGTTACATTGTTAAGTGAAGAAAGAAAGGTGCAGGGGGGCCATCTATAGTATGTTGTGAATTCAGGCATAAAGAAGGGGAAATACGTATTGGGATTCATTTGTATATAAAGAGAAACAATCTCTGGAATGTTACACAAGGAGCTAGTATGAGTGGTCATTTATTGGGGGAAGGTAGGGATTGGTTAGATGAGGGGGCAGATGTGGGACAGAGAATTTTGACGATAATCATTTTTAGAGTCTTAGAATCTTCAGTTGGGTGAACATAACATGATACATAGTCTGTTTGAAATGTTACATCAATTGAAGAAGGAAGGAGGTAAGAAAGAGGAGAGGAAAGGAGGGAAGAAAAGGACGTGTTTAGATTCCACCAAGGTCTACCACAGGGTACTGGGAAGGCCATTTGGCTCAGGACATTTGGGAAAGGTCTCAAAATCACGTCTCCAAATGGAATTATACTTCCATTCACCAAGATTACATTTATCAGCAACTTTAAACTTGTGTCCTGTTATCAAGTATATTTTGAAGTAATGTTTTTATAAATACTTTAATTGCCCTTTCAATAGTATAATTTGTATACCATATTATGTTTTGTTTAAAAATTAACTTGTTGGGGGTCCCTGGGTGGTTCAGTTGGTTAAGCATCCAACTCTTGATTTTGGTTCAGGTTGTGATCTCAGGGTTTGTTAGATGGAGCACCGCATCAGACTCTGTGCTGGGAGGGGAGACTGTTTAGGATTCTCTCTCTCTCTCTCCCAGTCTCTAAAAAAATTGTTAAATTATTAACTTGTAAATATTTAAGAAAACCTGCACATCAAGTGACCATGTGTTTGCATTTATTTATTTTATAGAGTTGGGAGTTCCAGAAATAGTAATGGCCTGGACTTCTTTCTATGCGTTCCTGCATCAGACCTGACCCACTTGAGTTAATGACTGCATTTAGGAAAGCAGTCTTGGGTCTTCCATAACTTAAATATGATTCTTATTCATAGTAGGACCTCAAACCAAGTCAGTCTCATTAATTTTTATGTCTGGGTTGTTATACAAAAGTGTGTATTTGCAAACTGTTGCTTAGTTTGAACTGTGAAGATTTAAGTGGAAACTTTGCTTCTACAATTTTTCTAGTATTGTTCAGTGGTTAGGAGTACTGGCTCCAGAACCAGACGGGGCTACATTCAGTCAGCTGCTCCAAATGTAAGCTGCAGTCATGGGCAAGTTAGTTAATTGTGATAAGTCTCTATATTCCCATCTGTAGCATGGGTATAACAGTTGTTCCTATCAATTATTATATCCACCTCATAGGGATATATATTGGGCAAATATATTTTACAAGATAAGAAAAAGTAAAAAAAAAAATGTAGTAATGTCAAGCACTTAGAAACAGGGTCTGGCATATAATAGAAACTATGTACGTGTTGGCCATTATCCTTTTAGTAGAGTCCTAACAGGACCGGCAGTTTGGTGAGTGATGTGTTCAGTTCATTTGTTACTCAAACTACACATGATATCCCAGATGCCTAGATACATCAGGTGCTATGGTGACTTCTGGACAACAAAGCACAATGCCCATTTTCCATTTGCTAAAAAACAAAACAAAACAAAAAAAACCCCCACACAACCCAAATATACAAATCTTTTAAAAAACTTTTGTGGATAGAGGGTCCCTAGCCCTTTATCTAAAGAGGGCTAAAGCAGGAATCTGGGCAGCCCCTGTGGCTCAGCAGTTTAGAGCTGCCTTTGGCCTGGAGTGTGATCCTGGAGGGGGGGAGGGGGGATCGAGTCCCCTGTTGGGCTCCCTGCATGGAGCCTTCCTGCTTCTCTCTCTGTCTCTAATAAATAAATAAAATCTTAAAAAAAAAAAAAAAAGCAGGAGTCCTCTGTGACTTACTTGCAAAGAACTCCATCACTTCACAAGAATGAATAATACAAGGAGGTGTGTATTGAGGTCCCCAATGCCAGCTCTTCCTGCATATGCATCTGTGTGGCAATCCGAGCTGCCAACTGGCGACATCAAGGACAGGGCTTGGTATGGAGACATACAGTTCCCAGAATTTGCCCTGTTGGCCCCCCATGGGGTGGCCTCTGTCCTGCTTTCCAAAAATTTTCCTCCAGCTAGTCTAAAGCTGAGATAATGAGCCTGTAAATTATTTACTTTGAAAATTCTGACTCTATTCTAGTTAAATCTTTTGTACACATTGTTAAATCACTTGCATAATATGAGAAACGTGGAGGGGGTCCTTCAGTGCATTCCTTTTCATTTTATTTAAAAGGAATTTATGGGGCTCTTTCACTTTGCATTAAGGATGAGAATGTGGAAGAAAGAAAGTGGGGTAAAAGTTAACATTTATTTAGCACTTTCTCTGTGCCTGGAAGTTTATATTTGTGTCTTTGTGGCGGGTGGGGGCGGGGGGAACCTAGACTAGACTAAGGTCTGTGAGGCCAAGGCCACATCACTACCCATCTGCATATGTACTGCAGCAACTAGCGCACTATCTTGTCTGTAGTAGGTGTTCCATGTACTGAACGATATGAATATATATATATATATATATATATATATATATATATATGTTATGTGTACACATGTCTGTCTATCCATCTGCCTAATTGGTGCTAAATCTCATGTCATTTAAAATTATAATTACCTTGGTCTCAGGGAAAGACCATACCAGAATTTCCATATCAAGTAACCGATTTTATACTTACAACCACAGGATAGCTGCAAAGCTAATTATTTTGTTATTATAGTCCTTTGACCATGAAGTTGTCTTTAGTGGTGTAGACTTAATTCATCTGTGGGTTTGATGAAAATAACTTTTTAATTAAAATAGTATCATTGAGCTTATTTTCATTATCCATAAAACAGAATTCCCTGTTTTCTTAGGGTGAAATTTGGGCATTGAAGAGCAGTTGGAGATAAAGCCATGCATATTGGAAAGTAGAGTGGTTGGGGGAGAGAGAAAGTGGGGTCACAGGAGATATATGTCTTAGACATTTTGGGTCAGGATTCAAAATTGAGATGAACTAATTGAAGACCTCATCTTCTAGGAGTTGTTTATGTCTTGTAATACTTTAAACATACATTAGGCCAGTGATTCCCAAAGTTTAGTCATTGTGCACTACCTTCACAATATTTGCTCCCAATATAGAGGGCTTCTAAAAGACAGGCAGCAAACTGAGATTTACCCTGAAAGTAATTAAAAGGAATGAAATGAATTTTCAAAGGAATAACTTTCTCCCCAGATAATTCAATATATTTTATTGCCTGTCTGAGCCCTCACCTAAAATGAGCCTCACCAAAAATTATATATATATATAATTGTATATAATATATATATCATCCCACTGTTTCAAAACATTTTGTTAGAGGATAAATTTCTCATAATTTTGACATTTGCTGCATGCACAATTTTTTGTTAGAAAAATGGAAGAAGAAGAAAAAAAAAAAAGAAAAATGGAAGAAGTAGTCTTCCATGCAGAAGTTTAGACATTTCAATTTAATGTGTCTGGTAGAGATTTTCCAGTTAAAAGCACACTGACCACAATGTCTTGCCCTCCCTTCACCTCTTATAATAAAAGAAAGTACCTTTTTAGGGGCCAACGGGGATAAGGGACCAATGGCCTATCGTAGTTCTAACATCAGTTACTGCTTTGGAAAAGTATCTTCTTTCATAGAAGCATCTACTGTCACTTGGGAGGAAGTCCCGAATATTGGTTCACAACCCTGATGATGTTTCTGGACTTAAGGGTTCTTCTTTCTAGAGGTCTTCCAGGCTATTGTCTATAGCTGTCAGTGCATTTTCCAGATAGGTCCTAGTTCTCCTTAATGCACGGCAGATCTCATCTCTCCCTGCACTTCATAGATACTTCAAGTCAAGGGCTGCAGAAATTTACTTGATAAAGGATTGCAGATTAGTACCAACCACATACTAATAGTAGAGTTGCATGAAATGCACATTTAACTTGTGTGTGAGAGAGTACAAATTGGAAACATGCCCAAATTGCCATGGTTGGTTTCTATCATGGCTTCTTCTGAGGCTGCTCTCAATTCTTTTACCTCTGGAAATCTTGAATGTTTTAAAAAAAAATTACGATTAGATCCCTTTTCTGTTTAATAGAGTGGTCGGTTTGTTAGAGATGTGTGTGTGTGTGTGTGTGTGAGAGAGAGAGAGAGAGAGAGAGAGAGAGAGAGAGAGAGAATCTGTGTCATGAATTCTTCCCCAGGTGGGGTGAGTTGAACTTTATTCCAACTCCATTGTTTTACTATCATAAGAATCCCAGTGGGAGGTCTTCATTCCTGAACAGACAAAACTCTTACAGTGCTGGCAATGCCAGCCACCCTACATATTCTCCAGTTTATTACTATGAAAGAACATAAATGTACATTCTTTTTTTTTTTAAGATTTTATTTATTTATTCATGAGAGATACAGAGAGAGGTAGAGACACAGGCAGAGGGAGAAGCAGGATCCCTGCAGGGAGCCCGATGGGGAACTCAATTCTGAGACCCTGAGATATCCGACCCGAGCTGAAGGCAGATGCTCAACCACTGAGCCACCCAGGCATCCCATAAATGCACATTCTTATTAATATATATCTATACCTGAGCTCATAAAAATGACATCTAGGAATCTGAATTTTTTTTCTTAAATGGGCTTATAAGTGCATTGAGAATGTACCATATTCTTTTTTTTTTTTTAAAGATTTATTTATTTGAGAGAGAGAGAGAGAAGACAAGCCAGGGGGAGGAGCAGAGGGAGAGAGAGAAGCAGATTCTCTCCTGAGCAGGGAGTCCGACTTGGGGCTTGATCCCAGGACCCTGAGATCATGACCTGAGCCAAAGGCAGATGCTTAACTGAGTGAGCCACCCAAGGCTCAGGTGCCCCAAGAGTGTATCATATTCTAAATAAATGCTCTCTAGATACAATTTTGGATATCAATTAAGGATTTCCTTTCATGTGCAAAAATTAAAGTGTTGATTACACACTAGCAGAAATAATAAAAGCTCTTTATTTATCAAACACTTAGAAAGCACTTACATGTCCTAGACACTATTCTAAATTGCTTTATAACAACTCATTTCAACTTTATTACAACCTTATGAGCACCTACTATGTGACTGTAAAGCATTGCACTTTATTACATTATTTCTTATTCTCACAATAATCCTGGAAGATACTTAGTAGTATTTCCAACGTTGTGACTACTGCTCAGAAATAAGAGGGACCCCAACCCCAAATTGGGTTTGCATGGCAAGACTGATGATGGCACATATATACCAAGAGGGTTTGGAAAGGTTTATTACATAATGAGACTTTTCTGGGAAAAGCAGGATGGCTCCTAAGGAGATGGCTTGAGAGAGAGCAAGGAAATGGGACTGGCTTGGGTGTCTTATTTTCTTTTGTTTTGTTTTATTTTGATAGGTAGGATTTGGGCCAGAGTGAGGATTTAGGGAATTTTGAACTTCCCATCAACATCAAAAGAGGGAGCATCTTGGCTTTCTCACCAGTTTTTCCACATGTAGGGAAGAAGGGGTGCAGCTTAAAAGCTCTCAGTAGTCAAACTTCAAAAAATGGAGTCAGATTATGTATTACACTGATTTTACCAATGAAGAAATTGAGATTCTATGAGATTATGTTTTGAATTAGGTATGATGTTAGATCAATCCTTTTATGTGTAATTTAGTCCACATTGTTCTGTGGTCACATACTAGGTACCCATCTTGAAAATGCACACCTCTCTGATTGAAAGGGAGTGAGAGACATAGGAAAACCAAAACACCATTGCAAATCTATCCATACCAATCGACTGGAAAAATAATGTAGCTTGGCATGGTGGAAGGAGCATGGCCTTTACAATTAGATTATTGTTTGGCTTTGCCTTGCTTTGCTTTGGATTTGTTCACCTTGCTGAGGCTTAGTGATACAGAATACCTCCAGTGACATGGAACTTTATGAGACATCCCATTCCATTTTAGGAAATTTTTTTTGAAATTTCTTTCTTACATAATGGCATTGTGCTACATTAAGTATGGTCTATATATACATTCTTTGAACACTGGCATATCAAGACAAGTTGTCAGGAATTATAACGTATGAACACAACTGGCCATCTGGAGAAAATATGAAGGAGGACTTTGGGTATTAAAGAGTAGATATGGGGACAGTAAGAGCAAGTTCAACAACAGATGAGAGGAAGGCCATTCTCAGCCTTTTGGAAATCCAAAAGACACTGGAAATTACCCCAACTGAAGAAAAAGTTACAGTACTTAGAACATTCATTGATTATTCAGAATAATTTTGGTACAACACATTTGTTACTCAAATGTCACTTCAACGCTGTCCCAGGAAAGCTTAATTATCAGACTGGCTCTACATACAACAATTTTACAAGCCCCAAAGTAAATGCCTCTTTTGTAATTGTTCTGGCAAAAGTCCCAACTCTCATTGATCCACATTGGATCATGTACCCACATACCTGTCCATGAACCAATCACCGTTTTAATCACAGAACAATCACTCTTATCTGTTAGGCCTGAGTGACTCATTTGTGCACCCATGGTGTGTGGTAGTCAGCTTACCTGAACTGCATCGAGGAGAGCATGGTGGGGGGGGGTAGATACCCATGCACACTGAAGCATTCCCTGAACTGAACAGTAAGAAAGTGATGCTGGGGAGGCGCAACAGCAGATGCTCATGACAGGTCTGCAAAGAGTGACCTGAATCAGTTTTCACTTACTTCTAACTGTGTGAGAACTCAGCATCTTCCTCAAAGGTAGCATTCACTTGGGCAATGCTTTGCTCTTCTTCCTCTCTCCCTGCTACCATGATTTCTTCAGCTTCTGGTCTTAATAGGTTTTCAGTAGATGGAGGGGAGATAGGACTCAAAGCATAGGCTTCCTTAGAGATACTGGGAGTTCAGGTAATCGTAGTATTCATAAGTCCCAATGCACAGAACCTAGTTCCAGGACCTTCATGCTGTGGATTCAGACCTTCCAGCACACATGCGTGCTTTCTCTATGACAGAGAAAATGGCTACTAACTACATCTTCAGAATTCTTTCATATTTATCATAGGCCATGTGTGCCTCTGATAATAATAGTAGTCATCATCTAAGGATTGCTTACAAATGAGTTTTTGGAACATTGCCTGTTCATAAGCTGGAAATTGCCTGTGAATTTGGGAATGTGAGCCAGCATTAACCTGACTAGACATGCTATTTTGGTCATAAACCAATAGAGTTTTATTTTCTTTTTCCTGTGTTTGACATAAATTCCTTTGCTCTATTTTTTTAAAAAAAGATTTTATTTATTTATTCATGAAAGACAGAGAGAGAGAGAGAGGCAGAGACACAGGCAGAGGAAGAAGCAGGCTCCATGCTGGGAGCCTGACATGGGACTCAATCCGGGGTCTCTAGGATCAGGCCCTAGGCTGAAGGCGGCGCTAAACCACTGAGCCACCCAGGCCGCCCAATTCCTTTGCTCTAAATCATTTAACTATAGATACCCTTTCTTTCCGAGTTTTAAGTTTGTGGTGTATCTGTGATTTTAACCAATTTATCTTGCCTTTTCTGATCTATGTCTTAACTTACAGGGGATTCCAAATAGATGACAAATGTAAAGTCAATTTAAAGTGTCTAATGGAAAAAGAATAAAGTACTTGACTATCAGTATTCTTATAGCAAAATTTTCATAAAGATTATGATATCTCTTTGATTTCTCAATGTTTCAGAAGTACAGAGATGTCATTACAGAGGTATAATTACGAAGGTATCAAAACCAGGTTTTCCAATTTGGATTTAGAGATTTGTTTTAATTTACTATGCATCATTTCCAAGCTCCTTGACCTTCTAGATCCCCTAGACCATTCTTTTTTCTCTTTTCTTTTTAAAAATATATTTTTAGGGATCCCTGGGTGGCGCAGCGGTTTAGCGCCTGCCTTTGGCCCAGGGCGCTATCCTGGAGACACGGGATCGAATCCCACGTCGGGCTCCCGGTGCATGGAGCCTGCTTCTCCCTCTGCCTGTGTCTCTGCCTCTCTCTCTCTGTGTGACTATCATAAATAAATAAAAATTTAAAAAAAATTTAAAAAATATATATGTTTAAATTTATCTGACAGAGAGAGAGAGAGAGAGAGAAAGCACACGCATGTGAGCACAAGCAGGTAGAACAGCAGAGGGAGAGGGAGAAGCAGGCTCTCTGCTCAGCAGAAAGCCTGATATGGGGCTTTATCCCAGGATCCTGGGATCATGACCTGAGCTGAAGACAGACACTTAACCATCTGAGCCACCCAGGCAACCCCTTAGCCCATTCTTTTTTTTTTTTTTAATAAATTTATTTTTATTGGTGTTCAATTTGTCAACATATAGAATAGCACCCAGTGCTCATCCCGTCAAGTGCCCCTCTCAGTGCCCGTCACCCAGTCACCCCCAACCCCGCCCACCTCCCCTTCCACCACCCCTAGTTCATTTCCCAGAGTTAGGAGTCTTTCATGTTCTGTCTCCCTTTCTGATATTTCCCACTTATTTTTTTCTCCTTTCCCCTTTATTCCCTTTCACTATTTTTATATTCCCCAAATGAATGAGAACATATAATGTTTGTCCTTCTCAGATTTGACTTATTTCACTCAGCATAATACCCTCCAGTTCCATCCACGTCTAAGCAAATGGTGGGTATTTGTCGTTTCTAATGGCTGAGTAATATTCCATTGTATACATAAACCACATCTTCTTTATCCATTCATCTTTTGATGGACACCGAGGCTCCTTCCACAGTTAGGCTATTGTGGACATTGCTGCTATAAACATCGGGGTGCAGGTGTCCCGCCCTTAGCCCATTCTTAATGAATACATATACCAGCCATGGATACATACCAAAGCAAACAGAGGGTGCAGGCAAGCTAATAATTTGGTTCCCCTTCAAAGTGATATTATTTAAGTTTGTATTCAATACCCCAGTCAAGCTTTCAGAGGAGACCCTTGGCTGACAGTTGATTGCAACCCTGTGTGAAACCATGAAGAAGAGTATCAAGGTAAGCCATGCCTGGATTCCTGACTCACAGAAACAGGGAGATAATAAACATGTGCTGTTTTAAGCCACTACATTTGCGGTACTTGTTACACAGCAATAGATTAATAAAGTACTGAGTTAACTAAACATATCTTTCAGAGACCTTACCATCTGTACTGGTCAGAACTCTTTGGGCTGCAGGCAACAGAAACCTACTCATATGTAAAAATGAGATTTATTGGCTGACATGCCTGAATGTCAAAGGGTATACCAAGTACCCTCAACCTCAAATCTACTAGAGGGGACTATAATTGACTCTTTTGGGGATATATGCCAGTATTGAACCAATCATTGTGTCTAGATGGATAGGGTGCTCTAAATAGATGGCTTGAGTTGCCCATATACGCTGGTAGTAGGGAAGCCTCACCATGAGGCTGAAAGCCTCACCATGTAATAATAGAGAGTTATAAAAAGGAAAATTGAAATTTCATTTCTAGAAGAGCAGGAAGTATATAGGGCAGGCAAAAGAGCAGCTGTCTACCATTCTGTCTTCTACCCAGCATTTCATGAAAATATTGCTTCCAACTTCATACAAACATTTCCAGAGAAAATCTGGTAAATATGGAGTACTAGGACTCTATAATTTTGGTGATTAAAAAAAACTTTTTACTTAACAATGGTGTGCATTGTAATACACACAGAAGAGTCCAGATGGGTGAGTTTTCATAAACTGAGTGTACCGTTATAGCCAGTACCCAGATCTAGAAATATTACCATCACCACAGAAGCCCTGCTGCATGCTCTTTTACAGTCATTATCCGCACTCCCCTTCCCCTTTCAAGGATAACCACTGTCCAGGAGCACCTGAGTGGCTCCATTGGTTGGTTGGTTTTGGCTCAGGTCATGATCTCACAAGTCATGTGATAGAGCCCTGTGTGGAGCCCTGCATGGAGCCACATGTCAGGTTTTGCTCCACTTGGAGTCCACTTGGGATTCTTTCCCTCATCCTGTCCCTCCTCCTCTGCCCCCTCAACCCCACTTATGTCTGTTCTCTCTCTCAAATAAAAAAATAAATCTAAACAAACAAAAAAGAACCACTGTCCACTTCTAATAACATTGATTAATTTTGCCTATTTTAATATTTTATATAAAAGGAACAATAGTATATGCTCTCTTTCACTTTCGACTTCTTTACCCAACATTGTTTTCAAGATTCATCCATATTGCTATTATGGTTCTAAATTAGTCATTCCTATTTCTGTACAGAATTTCATTGTGTGACTACATTAAAATTTATTTATCCATTCTATTATTGATGTGCTCTCAGGAAATTTCCATTTTGGGGCAACTATTTAGAGTGCTGCTACAAACATGCTAGTACATGTTTTTTTGGGAACACATGTATGAATTTTTGTTAGTTATATAAATAGTAGAATTGTATACATTAACTTTAGTGCCAAACAATTTTCCAAGAGGTTGTGTCAATTTTTTAAATAATAAATTTATTTTTTATTGGTGTTCAATTTGCCATCATACAGAATAACACCCAGTGCTCATCCCTTCAAATGCCCCCCTCAGTACCCGTCACCCATTCACCCCCACCCCCCACCCTCCTCCCCTTCCACCACCCCTAGTTCGTTTCTCAGAGTTAGGAGTCTTCATGTTCTGTCTCCCTTTCTGATATTTCCTACCCCTTTCTTCTCCCTTCCCTTCCACTATTATTTATATTCTCCAAATGAATGAGACCATATAATGTTTGTCCTTCTCCGATTGACTTATTTCACTCAGCATAATACCCTCCGGTTCCATCCATGTTGAAGCAAATGGTGGGTATTTGTCATTTCTAATGGTTGTGTCAATTTATATGCTCACTATTCGTGTATGTGGATTCTGATTGCTGCAAATCTTTGCCAAGTCCTAGTATTTTTCATCTTTTTCATTTTAGCCATTCTGGCAGGTTAGTTGTAATAACATATTATGGTTTTAATTTCTAATTCCCTGATGACTAATGAAGATTAACACTTTTTAATACACTTATTAGCTATTTGGTATCATTTTTAAAGTAAATCTTCTAGCTATTGTCCTATTGTCTTTTTCTTAATAATTTGTAGTTTATATATTCTGGATATAAATCATTTGTCAAATATATTATTGCAAATATCTTCTCCAACTTTATGGTTGCTTTTTCATTCATAACCTTGTCTTTTAATGAACAAAATTCTCAATTTTAACATAATCTAATTTATCAATTTTTCCTTTATGTTTAGTGGGTTTTATGTTCTATTTAAGAAACTTTTGCAAACCAATTGCAGCAATGTTTTATCATATCTCAGTGACACTTTAGGGGCCACAAATTTAGTGACTTCTCACTAATAATGGACATCAACTTAGGTTAATATTTCAGTTATTTTTGAAAGACCCTTGAGTTTTTTTGTTTGTGGGTAGAACCTGATTTAACCAGCAAATGTGTTTTGGAATGTTACATTTTAGTAAAATGTTATTTTCACCTATTTTTTGGAAGGTTATATTTTTCACTTTTCAAATTGGAAAGAAAACTCAAAGTGTTGGGCAGCCCTGGTGGTGCAGTGGTTTAGCACCACCTGTAGCCCAGGGCGTGATCCTGGAGACCCTGGATCGAGTCCCACGTCAAGCTCTCTGCATGGTGCCTGTTTCTGTCTCTGCCTCTCTCTGTGTCTCTATGAATAAATAAATAAAATCTTAAAAAATTTTTTTAAAAAAGAAAACTCAAAGTAATATTTACTTTGTGAGAGATTGGCCTAAAGAAAAAAGCACCCATTTACTACAATGAGTTTTTGTTAGATGCTTTTTGGTAGCAAATCATTTACTCTCTCTTAGCCACAGTAAACACATCTGCAAGTTGGGGAATAATTCCTCACATGTCAATATCACAGTGTTTTTATGAAAATAACAGCAGCAGTAATAACAGTAACAATAAAATGATAAAATGCCTGCAATACACTAATTCTTTATGGTGTAATTACCATAGGAAGACACACTGTCAAGAAGTTTGGCAAATAAGAATGGGTATAACATAGAATCTGAGGCTTACTGCCCACTAAGAGTGATAGAAAGGTATCAAAAATGATTGCAATTATGAGGAAAATACAGTCTCTTCCATAAATTGTTCTGGTAAAACTGGATAGCTACATACAAAGGAATGAAACTGGTCCATTTTCTTATGCCATACACAAAAAAATAAAATCAAAATGGATTAAAGATGTAAACGTGAGACCCAAAACCATAAAATTCCTGGAAGAAAACATAGGCAGTATTTTTTGACATTGGCCATAGAAACATATTTTTAGATATGTCTCCTCAAGCAAGAGAAACAAAAGCCAAAATAAAGTATTGGGACTAAGTTAAAATAAGGCTTTTGTGCAGTGAAAGAAACCATCAACAAAACAAAAAGGCAACCTACTGAATGGAGAAGATATTTGCAAGTGATATATCTAGTAAGGGGTTAGTATCCAAAATATATAAAGAACTTACACAAGTAAATGGCCCCGCCAAAACAGTCTGATTAAAAATGAACAAAGGACTTGAGTAGACATTTTCCCAAAGAAGACATGCAGATGACCAATAGACACACGAAAAGATGCTCAACATAGTAATCATTATGGAAATGCAAATCAAAACCATAATGAGATATTACCTCATATCTGTCAGAATGGCTAGTATCAAAAAGACAAGATATAACAAGTGTTGGCAGAAGAAGTGGAGAAAAAGATGCACTGTTGTGAGAATACAAATTGGTGCAGCCACTGTAGAAAACAGTATGGAGATTCCTTAAAAAATTAAAAATAGAATTTTCATACATTCCAGTAATTCCATTACTGAATACTTACCCATATATAACAAAAACACTAATTTTTAAAAGACACTAATTTTTAAAAGACATATGCACCCCTATGTTTATTATAACTTCATTTACAATAGACAAGATATGGAAGCAACCTAAATGTCCATCCATGGATGAATGGGTAAAGAAGATGCGGTGTATATATATGGAATGGAATAATTAAAAAGGCATACAAAAGGGCCTTAAAGATCATGAAATCTTTTTTTAAAAGATTTTATTTATTTATTCATGAGACACACACACACACACACACACACACACACACACACAGAGGCAGAGACATAGGCAGAGGGAGAAGCAGGCTCCACGTAGGGAGCCCTATATGGAACTTGATCCTGGGACTCCAGGACTACACCCTGGGCTGAAGGCAGGTGCTAAACCGCTGAGCCACCCAGGGATCCCCATGAAATCTTGAAAAGAAAAAAAAACCATGAAAGCATTTGCAACAATTGAATGGATCTAGAGGATATAATGCTAAGTGAAATAAGTCAGAGAAAGACAAATACCATATGATTTCACTTATGTGGACTTTAAGAAATTAGACAAATGAACAAAGAAGACAAACAAATATAAAACCAGGGCCTTATATACACAGAACAAACTGATGACTGCCAGATGGTAGGTGGGTGGGGGGCGGGTTGATGAAATAGATCAAGGGGAATAAGGGTGCACTTATTTTGGTGAGCACTGAGCAATGTATAGAATTGTGGAATCATTCTATCATACACTTGAAACTAAAATAAAATTGTAAATTATGCTTCAATAATAAAGATGTTCAAAAATGGAAGCAAGAAAGGGCTTTTTAGAGAAGGGGATCAGTAATTTTGCTTTGTTTTACTTAACTATTCTGTTGAGGTCTGTTCAAATATCTCCCTATTTCAACAAACCCCGAGATTTTTTTCAGGAAAAAAAATGATTGCAGTTTTTCATGGAGAAAGTTAATTTACCAAGGAGTAAACTCATTTGAATTTCTCTAGAGAAATCTTCTTTCTTATACACTTCTTCCCAAAAAACAGCAAAAGACTTAATAGAGTTACATGCCGATGATAAAACTAAGCCAGAGATAGAGCCAAATATATAAAATGTTTGGTAGTTGAATGCAAATCCTTAATCTGACACTAATATTTGATAACTTACACAAACTTGTGGTTCTGTTTTGTTAGTTTCTGCTCAGAATCTGGCTTTCTCATTGATTATTTTGGAAGGCTAACTACTTTTTTCAAAGCCTGCCATTAATTAAAGCCATTTTAGAACACTCTAAGCAGACAGCCCTTTATAAAGCCTATCAGAAAACCTGTCTGCTTACTTTTTAATGTTATTTTAAACCCAAAGTGGCATTAATCCTTCTTGGCATCACCTCACTTTAAAAGACTTTAGACTGTCTGAAATCATGATCACCTTCATGGAAGACTGTTGTCATAAGTTGTTTACATAGAAATGCCCTTGATATAGGCTTGCCAGAGTTAGCTAATAAAAATGCAAGATGCCCAGTTACATTTGAATTTCAGATAAATATCAAATACTTTTTTAATATAAGTATGTTCCATTTTTATGCTTAAATTCAGATTTAGCTGGGCATCTTGTAATTTATCTGCAATCTCCACCCAGGTATTGAAGATAATTTAAAGAAAAGGATTTAAAAAAAAAAACTGCTTTGTATAAGTGGCATTACAGAACTAGAAAACACATCTAAATGATATTTTTTTTTTAAAAAGGATCACCTTATCTTAATATGAGACTTTACACCTCTATAGCCAAGAAAAGTATGCATCAGGAGACAACAAACCACAAAAATATGTGTATTTCATTAGCGTATACTGTTTATTACATCTTGACCAGTCTCTTAAACTAATAAAGTCCATTGTAACCTCTCTGAAGTCAGTCTAAGTTTATTTAATGAGTCAGATTGACTTAAAAAAAAACACTTTATGGAAGTATGATATGTAAAAAGTCATACATATTTAATATATACAACTCCGTGAGTTTGGGTAGGTCCACTGGTTTTATGCAAATATCGTAGGGAACAACGAATAAAACGAATAGAAAAAATGTACTACTATGCCAACAAATGAAATGGGGAATTTCCCATTGAAGATTAGTTTTAACTTTGATTAGTTCCTGGTCTCCACTTTGTTTCCTCTGATTTCAGTGGTGGAGAGGTACAAGAATCTGGAAGGGAGCGCCATAATGCCTCATGCCTTGTTTAACCATTATCTAGTACTAGCAACTTGTTCTTACATAACCCAAGCAGTAAAACACCATCAGCATACAGAGGACTTGACTTGATAGAAATGAGAGGGCTGGGACTGGGATGTATGAGGCATGCCTTCAGGAATTTTGTGTCCTTTTAAGTATTTTAATAATGCCTTATATACAGTCAGTGTTTTCCTGACACGGTATGCCTTCTATACTCAACATGAATTTCCTTTGAGTTACATTTCCTTATGCTCTTGGTAGCTATAGTTTTATATTTTAAGTGAAAGTTTACTTTTCAAAAAAAAAAAAAAAAAGAAAGTTTACTTTTCTGTGGAAGGAAATTAATAGGGGAATTTTGCCAGAAGGCAGGCAAGGCAATAAGGAGGTTTTTTTGTTTTTTTTTTTGTACTGTCAATAAGAAGTATCTTTTAAAAACGTAGACTTTCTTTGATGAGCCAGTTTTTTTTTTTTTTTCAAGAATTGTATCTCAATGAGTACAAAGTGAGATTCCTGAAAGTTGGGAAAAAAGTTGAAGATTGTTACTGTTTTTGCAAATCTGATCTTGCAAATCTAAATCTTGCCTAAGGACAGAGAAATTAGGAGATTAAAGATAAAAGACTTGTTAAGAGATTCAAAGAAAATAAGCAAATAAAAAAGAAAAGAGAAAAGCAAAAGATTACATAAGAAAACACTTTATACACTATGTGACTTGGCTATAAATAATTATATAACCATAGTAAAACATATGCTGAATTTTTCTCTAACAAAAAATTATGATACATCTCTATGAGGAAAATTGGGGACAGGATGTGTGTGTGAAGATGAAGAAAGGAGGGACCTGATAAGGGCACTAAATCCTCAGTTTCCCTGGTAGGGGGGTAATAGAAAATACCTAAGCCTTAAAACATCAAGAAATAGCTATAGTACATAGCTACTTAGAAACCTGGGGTCAACACTAGAAGAAACAGCTAAAAGAATGAAAAACGGTTTTTCAGGAGTGAGGACTTGTCGGACGGGGGTGCTTTAGCTATAAGCCTTATAGTCTCATTTGACTTTTTAAAAATCATATACATGTATTAGCTTAATTAAATTAAAATTTTAATAAAACCAAGGACACCCCCCAATAAAACATGTCAAAATTTTTAAAATAATAAAACAAAAGGAGGGGACTGTTTTAGGGCATGGTGTGGGAATATATTCTTAGTTCCAAACATATTTTGTAAATAAATAAATAAGAAGACTTAGCTCCATCAATAGATTATAGAAAGATAGATATAATGTAGATATCCAGGTAGATATCCAGATAGGTATTAGAGAGATATATAAATATATAGAGAGATATATAAATATATTACTCAGCCATAAAAAAGAATGATATTTTACCATTTATGACAAGGTAAATGGACCGAGACGGTATTGTGCTAAGTGAAATAAGTCACAGAACAACAAATACCATATTATATCATTTATATGTGGAATCAAAAAATAAACAAAAAGCAGAAATAGACCCATAAATCTAGAGAACAAATTGATGGCTGCCAGAAGGGAGGAGGGATGGGCAAAATGGGTGAAGGGGAATGGGAGATACAAGGTTCCCGTTATGGAGTGAATAAGTCATGGCAATAAATGGTAGGATCATAGGGGCTACAGTCAATTGTATTGTAATAGAGCTGTTTGGAGACAAATGGCAGCAACACTTGTGAGCTTGGCATAATGTATAGACTTGTTGAATGTTGTACACCTGGAACTAATGTAGCACTATGTGTCAACTATACTTCCATAAAAAAATGCAAAAAATAGACTTTAGGAGCATAACCTAGTCGTGAGGATGGGACTTTCTACCTTTCAGACTCAATCATGGTACGAGATCCACCTTAGGAAATTCTAGATACAGCTTGGCTTCCCCCACCTGGCTCTCTTGCTCAATCCTTTCCTGTTACATATTGGGGGTGAATAGCATTATTGCCTTTTGGAGGATTGCAAAGCACTAGCCTAACAAAGCTAATGTTTCTAGGACCAACGAACTCAGTTTTCCTAGAAATAAGCATGGGAATGAAGTTTTGAAGCCTAATGAACCTTTTTATGATCAGAGAATGAGTTGAGAAACTCAAACCTCCTTTCTGCCTTTGCTCTTTTCAAGAAGGTGAAGGGGCTTGTGATGGCACTGAGGGGGAAGGCTTTGGCCAGATTAAGCACACAGGGTGCTATGGGAAATAAATAAAATTGGACAGTAGATTCAGTTTAATGTGACTTTCAGAATTCTTTAGTCAACTTTCAAATTTGAGGGAGACAAGAGAAAGCTCTTAGTCTATTAGGTTAACACTTGGGTTTAGATTGGGGTGGGTGCTTTCCACGTGGCTAGCAAAATTCTTCCAACTTCTAGAATTTGAAAAACAGCCAGGGCTGAGCTGGGAGCATTTCTCACCACTGTGCTAAGCCAAGTTTCCCCTAGGACCCAATTATCTTTTGGCATCAAACAACCCTAGGCCAGTTAAAGTTTCAGCACTCCACCTGGTCTAGATGGCTGCCATTTTGGAGAAGAAAGGGGCAAAGGGGTTATTCACAGTGCCAGTGAGCAGAGCTCTCACAATGTGGGAAAGCATTCCTTCCCTTCTACCTTTACAAGAAAGGAAATTTGGGTGTTTGTGTTCTGCTATTGGCCCTTCTCCTTATCCCTGAGGCTCTGGGCCTATTTGGTATAGTAGATTGTTCTGTGCTAGTTCTGTTGCTGAGAGGACAACAATCCCTAGAGATGATTTTCTATTATTATAGATTTTTTTTGCTTTCTTCTTTTTAAAAAATATTTTTTTTACTTATTTATTTTGAGAGAGAGAGAGAGAGAGAGAGAGAGCACGAGCAAGCGAGAGGGAAGGGCAGAGGGAGAGGGAGACGCAGACTAGCAGGCTCTCTGCTGAGCGGACATAAGACTCCATCTCAGGATCATGACCTGAGCCAAAGGCAGATGCGTAACTGACTGAGCCACCCAGATACCCCTTTACTTTTCTTCTTAAGTCCTAGCTCTACAATGAGAATATAAGATTCTTGAAATTGAAGATGGTGAACAGATCTTTTGATCTGTTTATTTTATTTGATCTGATTCTATCATAGATCTTACACAATAGACCGTACTATATATGCTATGTGTTGATGATGACATTTACAAGTACTTTCCTCTATTTAAGCAGAATATTGAAAAATAGCCATCATAAAAAACCCGGGTTAGGTCTTCTTTTTGCTGATCTGCATATTCTAATTTTTCTACAATGACTGGGGGTGGGGGAGACCCTCTTCCTTCAATAACATTCTTGCCTCCTAAAAGGAAAGGGGGCCACAAATTGTATTGGAACATTAAAACTAATTTAAGTACACATATATATGTGTATATATATATACACATTAAAAAAATAGTTGAAGCTCTTTTATTGAATACTTTATGCCAGGAACTACTTTAAGCACTTGACATGTGTTAGCTCATTTAATCCTAAAAATTATTCTTGTAATCACTGATGTCTCACATTATATTAAGAAACATCCTATACTCAAAAGCTGGGCTATTTCCTGATTTTACGCAAGCAGACTGACATACTTACTTTATAATCCTAGTCATTATGATACAGTAACACCTGTCTGTACATTCATTTGAAAGGCTTTAGGGAAATGGTCAATATGTTGGCACAGAGGTGTGCCTTCACGCCATCGTGAAATCAGGACTCGTACATGTCACAAGTACAAACACAAGTGAACTAAAGAAATTATTTTTAATTAGTGGAGATTTTGAAACTGATGGTCTACTGGGTCCCACATCACTGCCTCATGACATAACAAGAACTCACTCACCAGGTGACAATTCTCCAAATATCCCCTCTGCTTAACTAATTCATAGTAAGGAGCATGGAGGGACCACACGTGCCCTTAAAATGATTCTATTTAAAGTGAAAGATAGCCTGTGTCATGGAGTTTTTGAGGTTGGCCTTCTAGCTCTGAGGATTCCCCCATCAGACGGGGCAATGGAAGCCACCTGAGATTCTCTGATCTTGCCAGGGAAGCGAAAATCATAGGTAATGAAAGCAGAGAAGTTGGTGCCAACCCAAGGCCAACCCGTCACCCCACCCAAACCAGAAAAGCAGGAGCTGGATGCCATGGAATGTGCTAATTCCTCCTGCCAACCAGGCTGAGGGCTTCCTGATGAACAAATGGACTTGAGAGAACAGGTCGTGCCACTACTGTCAAACTGGAGCAGCCACTGCACGAATAACAGAATCTATCACTTTAAAGAAAATAATAATCATAAAGACTGTTAACAATGAAAACAATCCTACCTATTTAGATTGGCCTACTGACATTGTAAGAACATTTCTCCACTGTGGCCCAGAGTGAAGAACAGATGCTATAGAGGGAAGAAGTAGGAGTAGCTATCGTTGGCAGAAAGAACAATCAGAATTTCGAAGCTGGGAAGTCCTAAGACCTTCCATTTCCCAAAGAGGAAACAGAGGCTCAAGAGCTTCAGAGACTTACCTGTGATGACACAGCACAGTCACTACCAGTATCCAGATTTCTGGACTTACTGTTCAGTGTGCTTTTCTCTTGGATATTACCTTTTTAAAAAAATAAAAATAAAATAACGTAACATTTCGGATAATGGAAAGTTTAGGAAAAAATTGCCCATGATCACAACTTTCCAATAACTACTGTCATTTTTGTTTTCTTCTAATGTCATTATTTTCAAGTCTTTAACGTAACTATAATCATTAATCATTTGTTTCTCTTTTTCAAACCAAAAGAATACGTGTTTTCTCCCTTAAAATTTAAGTGAATTTTTATGTTCCTATTATTACTTTTTTGTTGTTTCATATAGTTATGAACAGTTATATGAACTATATGTTCCTATAGTTAACATATAGTGTAATAATAGTTTCAGATATAGGGTTTAGTGATTCAGCACTTACATACAACCCCAAGTGCTCATCCCAAGTGTGGTCTTTAATCCCCATGACCCATTTAACACACTCATGCCCGTGCACCTCCCCTCCAGGATCTTCAGTGTGTTCGCTATAGTTAAGAGTTATGGTTTGCCTCTGTGTGTCTGTCTGTCTGTCCCCCTTTTCCCCTCACCATGTTCATGTGTTTCATTTCTTAAATTCCACATAAGAGTGAAGTCATATGGTTATTATTGAATGTCTGTAGACAGCAGTGTACCATTCCCTGTCCCACAGAACTAACGTTCTAGTGAGATAGAGATAGAATACATAAATAAGGAATGTACAATGTCCCCCAACCAATGAGGATAATTTATTTCTGAATAAAGGCCCTTGTGGGAGAAAATGTAGCTCATTTTCTCATAGGCTGAAATTGTAACTAGCATTAATTTCAATTGGAAAAACACTTTTTCTCGAAAGTCCATTTATGCTAAAAACAAAGCCAATCCTGTTAAAAATAGACACAATTCTACCACAGGTGAATAACTTTCCTAGGACTGTGCTCACAAAGCCTCTGTATGCTACCCAGTGTTTATGTAATTAAATGTTTTTTAAAAAAAGAGCAATAAAGAATAAAGACATGAATGAAAATGGTGTACAAGATGAATACTTCCATGAGTACTTTAAAGGGAGAAGCATGAGTGCTTATGCCAAACGTGCCGTGGCTTCCTAGCCCAAGAAGTCCAAATCCATCTTTCCGAATGTGAAGAATGACTCATGAGCTGAAATGAAGATATTACTTCTTTTAACATCCCCTCTACCTCTGCTGCAAATCCAGCACAGCAGAACTGAATAGAATCGTGGCAGGTAGTGGTAAGGAAACAAAAATTCAAAAATATTTTTAATATATTTTAATAAACATGTATGTAAATTATATGTACCTTGTGAGTACAGTCCTACAATTTATACATACACTATACATAGTATAGTGTACACATACATATATACATATATATATGTATGTATACTACTATACAGAGTATAACTAGTAGGCTAGAGTCTCTCTGGTTCAACCTCTTCTGGAAATGGCATTCAGTCTTTTGCTGGGGTGGTGGAGTAGCTGTTGCCCACGTGCCCAGGGTAGGGATAAAATTTCCTCATATATAGATTTTTCAACCAATTCTATTTTCAGCACCCCCGTCCCCAGCACTCTGTCCCCTTCAAGAACTATTGCTACTGCCAATTCCTGATCTTTTGGGGATTTGGGGGACACAAATAACCCTGCTTCCCAGGCTTCCTACTTTGTTGGCTTTAATTGTAGCTTCCTCTCTCTTCTAAGTAAGTTTCTACTTATTCATCTGCTTTCTAGCTCCCAAAATTTTATTCCTCTTCTTTTGTCTTTCATTCTGTTCCTCTTTTATGGCCTATGCTATTTTTGTTTCAGTACAGTCATGTCGTTGAGGTTTGAGAGGGAACAGAGGTGTATACGTGTTCAATCTGTCATGCTGTTTAAAAACTAGTTTTCTTTTAAATTGTAAAATATTTGCATACAGTTTAATGAATGATTATAAAGTGGGCAATCATTGACCAATGCTCAAATCAAGAGATAAGACGTTGCCAGCACCCTGAACACTCTTTATGTGTCCCTTCCAGAGGGCAATGAGCTCCCTCTCCCCAGAGATAATACCATTCTACCTTTTACGATTACAGCTTCCTTCTTTTTCCTTATGGTTTTACCACTGTTTGTAATCAGTGTGAAACAACACAGTCCAGTTTGGTCTATTTTGGAATTTTATATAGAGTCCTACAGTGCATATTCTTTTGTGTCTGACTTCTCTTGGCCAACTTTATCAAATTCTACTGTGTCATTGCACACATCCATTTTGATCATATGCGTATACTACAAACTCTTAATCCGTGTTACTGTGGATGCACTTTTGGGACTGTTTCCAGTTTCACATAAGCCTTATTGCTATGGATGTTCTTGTGTATACTCCTCAGTGCCCAGATACGTAAATTCCACTTGGTATACAACGAGAAGTGAAAATTTGGGGCCACACTGCATGAATACCTTCATCCTTATATTACCAGTCATTGTACAGAGTATTCATACCAACATTGCATGCATGTTTGCATGTTCCCACTGCCCTACATCCTCACCAATGCTTGGTGTTATTTGACTGTAGTTTTTGCCAATTTGGTATCTGTACAACCTGACATACTTAGCAGGAAATACAGTTGACCCTTGAACAACGTGGCTTTGTACTGTGTCTATCCACTTGTCAATGCATAGATTTTCAAAAAAATACAGAACAGTACTGTAAATGTATTTTCTCTTTCTTATGATTTTCTTAATAACATTTTCTTTTCTCTAGTTTATCCTATTGTAAAAATACAGTATATAATCTATATCTATATCTACACACACCATACAGAATATATGTTAACTAACTGTTAATATTATTGGTAAGGCTTCCTGTCAACAGCAGGCTATTATTCAGGGAGTCAAAGGTTATCTGTGGATTTCCACCATTCAGTTAGGGGCGTTGACCCTAACTGACCACACATTGGTCAAGAGTCAACTGTATTTTGCTTAGTTTTCCATGTATCTGCCATCACTTTATCACTCCCACTTTTTGAAAGAATTTTTAAAACTCCTCCCTCATCAAGGTCAAGCTGTAAGGCCATCTATATGCTTCATTGTTTTTTTCTTGGATATGTTCCACATAGAGCTTCCTAATCTCCCTGGATCCCCGGTTTCCTCACCCCCATGTCTTCCTCTTTCTGCATTTCTCCCTGCTTTTGTAGAGCACATTCTCCAGAAGCTTCATAAGAAATGTGTTTGAGAATACAATTTTGGAGACCTTGCATATTTGAAAACATCTTTATTGTCCTCTGACATTTGCTTGACAGTTTGACTGAGGTAGAATTTTAGGTTGGAAATAATTTTCTAAAGAATTTTGAAGGTACTTTATTGTCCGCTAGCTAACAATGTTGCTGTTGAAAAATCTGATGCGATTCTGATTTCTGATCTCTGTATGTGACTTCTTCTTTTTTTTTTTTTAATCTCTAGAACCATTTAGGCTTGTCTATGTATGAGGTTCTAACATTTCAGAATGTTAGGTCTTGATGTGGGTCTTTTTTCAAAAAAATATTTTATTTATCTATTTATTTAAGAAAGAGAGTGCATGTACTTGCAAGCCAGGAGAGGAGCAGAGTGAGGAAGACACAGAATCCCAAGCAGATTCTGTGCTGAGTATGGAGCCCAACATGGAGCTTGATCCCAGGATCCTGAGATCATGACCTGAGCTGAAATCCAGAGTCTGGTCGCTTAACCCATGTAGGCACCACGGTGCTCCTTTTTGTGGGTCTTTTTAAATTCACTATCTATATATTTGGTGAATACTTTCAATCTGAAGAATCATGTTCTCAAGATTTGGGGGAAATTTTTTAGAATTTTCCTTTGATAATTTCCTCCATGCAGGAAGCAAAGGGAAACCCTAAAATTGTAAAATCTTCTTTTAAAGATTTTATTTATTTATTTATTTATTTATTTATTTATTTATTTATTGAAAGATAGAGCATGAGCAGGAGAGATGGACAGAGGGAGAGGGAGAAGCAGACTCCTTGCTGCGCAGGGACCCCTCCATGCCAGGGCCCTGGGATCATGATCTGAGCTGAAGGCAGGATGCTTAACCGACTGAGCACCAAGCACTCTGTAATGTTTCTTTTCTAGTTTGTTTTTATCTCTGTCTTTCATGCAAAGGGTTTTTCTCTAATGGATAGTAATCCCTGACTATCCATTTGTATTAAGGAAAGAGGCACTAGAAACTAATGGGAAAGTGTGCGAAGGCTGGGCTCATTGATGAGAGGGCAACATTGTAGGATGGTCGGGGGGGGGGGCGGCGGGCGGGCTGCTTTTTTATGGAACCCCTGAATGCCAGAATTCTCTTGGGCTGCTTGGTTACCTCAGGAAAAAATCCTCTCCAATCCTGCCTGAGGAAGGATACAAATCTGGGAGTCCTCATTCTGGGAGTCTCGTAGAGAAAAGAATGGGGAGGGTGTCTCGCCATTCATTATACAAATTTTCTCTAATCTCTGTCCGCTAGGAAACTGCCCCACTCTAGTCCTTAAGCTGTGATACAGGTGTCCTGAGCCAGAGGCTTTTGTTTGTTTTTTACTTTAACCTTTCCAGATTGTATCTGTAATTTTCCACCAAGAAGAAGGGAGAGGCACTTGCTTGACTACCGGTCCCAAAGCACTCCTTTTATTTTTTATTTTTATAAATTTATTTTTTATTGGTGTTCAATTTGCCAACATATAGAATAACACCCAGTGCGCATCCCATCAAGTGCCCACCTCAGTGCCCATCACCCAGTCACTCCCACCCCCCGCCCTCCTCTCCTTCCACCACCCTTAGTTCGTTTCCCAGAGTTAGGAGTCTTTCATGTTCTGTCTCCCTTTCTGATATTTCCCACTCATTTTTTCTCCATTCCCCTTTATATTCCCCAAATGAGTGAGACCATATAATGTTTGTCCTTCTCCGATTGACTTATTTCACTCAGCATAACACCCTCTAGTTCCATCCACGTCGAAACAAATGGTGGGTATTTGTCATTTCTAATGGCTGAGTAATATTCCATTGTATACATAAACCACATCTTCTTTATCCATTCATCTTTCGATGGAACCGAGGCTCCTTCCACAAGAATACAGTTGACCCTTTGACTATTGTGGACATTGCTGCTATAAGCATCGGGGTGCAGGTGTACGGGCGTTTCATTGCATCTGTATCTTTGGGGTAAATCCCCAGCAGTGCAATTGCTGGGTCGTAGGGCAGATCTATTTTTAACTCTTTGAAGAACCTCCACACAGTTTTCCAGAATGGCTGCACCAGTTCACATTCCCACCAACAGTGCAAGAGGGTTCCCCTTTCTCCACATCCTCTCCAACATTTGTGGTTTCCTGCTTTGTTAATTTTCCCCATTCTCACTGGTGTGAGGGGGTATCTCATTGTGGTTTTTATTTGTATTTCCCTGATGGCAAGTGATGCGGAGCATTTTCTCATGTGCTTATTGTCTATGTCTTCCTCTGTCTATGTCTATGTCTTTGTCTATGTCTTCCTCTGTGAGATTTCTGTTCATGTCTTTTGCCCATTTCATGATTGGATTGTTGTTTCTTTGGTGTTGAGTTTAATAAGTTCTTTATAGATCTTGGAAACTAGCCCTTTATCTGATGCGTCATTTGCAAATATCTTCTCCCATTCTGTAGGTTGTCTTTGGGTTTTGTTGACGGTATCTTTTACAATTGCACCCAAAAGCATAAGATACCTAGGAATAAACCTAACCAAAGAGGTAAAGGATCTATACCCTAAAAATTATAGAACACTTCTGAAAGAAATTGAGGAAGACACAAAGAGATGGAAAAATATTCCATGCTCATGGATTGGAAGAATTAATATTGTGAAAATGTCAATGTTACCCAGGGCAATTTACACGTTTAATGCAATCCCTATCAAAATAGCATGGACTTTCTTCAGAGAGTTGGAGCAAATTATTTTAAGATTTATGTGGAATCAGAAAAGACCTCGAATAGCCAGGGGAATATTAAAAAAGAAAACCATACCTGGGGGCATCACAATGCCAGATTTCAGGTTGTACTACAAAGCTGTGGTCATCAAGACAGTGTGGTACTGGCACAAAAACAGACACATAGATCAATGGAACAGAATAGAGAATCCAGAAGTGGACCCTCAATTTTATGGCCAACTAATATTCGACAAAGGAGGAAAGACTACCCACTGGAAAAAAGACAGTCTCTTCAATAAATGGTGCTAGGAAAATTGGACATCCACATGCAGAAGAATGAAACTAGACCACTCCCTTGCACCATACACAAAGATAAACTCAAAATGGATGAAAGATCTAAATGTGAGACAAGATTCCATCAAAATCCTAGAGGAGAACACAGGCAACACCTTTTTGAACTTGGCCACAGTAACTTCTTGCAAGATTCATCCATGAAGGCAAGAGAAACAAAAATGAACTATTGGGACTTCATCAAGATAAGAAGCTTTTGCACAGCAAAAGATACCGTCAACAAAGCACTCCTTAATATGAATCTTCTGGGTTTTCATTCTACCTCATACCCAACCTTTATAGAAGTATATGGCCCCTCCGATTTCTGACTCTTCCTTGGGCTATTATTGTACAAACTGCTTCGTTCTTATTGGCTTCCTTTCCTCAAGGTATTTCACAAGTGAGGAAAGCTGAAACCTATGTCACTTTCCCTTCGTCTGTCTGCATTCATTCTTCCCAAACTGTGGTGTTCATCTCATCTTGCCTTCACCCAGTCCTTATGGGCTGACACCTATTTTTACTCCTTTGATGCCATGTTAGTGGTAATTTATGAGGTACTGGGGTATGTACAAGGAATATATTTTAGTACATGTTTTTCTTTCTTTGTGTATAATTTTCTGTATCCAAAAGAAGACTTGAGATTCCTTGCAATAAAAGATACATACGTAGGAAAGGGTGAGACTTGGGGAAAACAACAAAAATCAAGTAGCAAAAGGAGGGAAATGTCTGTGCAAGAAAAGCAGGCTAAGGATCTGGGCTTTGATAGCACAAATATTGACCTTACTAATAAGCTGCTGTGGCAGTTTGCTAGAAGGAAAAATGTGAAGAGTTTCGTAGCCCCTATTATTTAGCAGGAAGCATACCAAGACATTAGATAAGACTTTTCCTGCTAAATGTATTGGGTTGGTAGATCCCATTATTTAGTAAAAGTACCTACCAAGACAACTCAGAATTGATTACATAGAGTTGGTTCGAGTGAGACTCAGATAAGAAAGACACAAAAAAAGATGTGTGTGGGAATAGAGATGCTAAGTACTGATTCATATACATCTTTCCCAACACAAATCATGTGACAATGGCAATTGTACTGAAATTTCCAACTTTACTCAATATTCCTAGGTGGAAGGATGTTAAGAAAGTACTCCTAGAGGAAATTGTGTGCTTTTTATCTTTCTTTGCCAATTTAAAAAGATATTCTGAATTGTGATTGCTATTTCAAGGTAAATAGGCAGACAGTAGAAAAGTATATTGGTAGAACACTTTACTTTTCCTCTCAAAAACAAGAGGACCCCCCCCCCCCCCTTGGTAAGCATATGAGTAAATCTGGATTCAGGATCCAATAGAATCACTCTCAGATTTCCTAATTTCACTTCTGGAAATTTTGGGGGAAATTCTGGATGCCAACAAGCATCGTAAAGTAGGATCAGTACAGTAGATTTAGCATGTTTTTAAGGTAACAAACAGGGATAGGTTACAAAGATGGGCAAGCACAGTCCCTTTTCCCAAGGAGCTTATCTTCCATCCACAGGAGATAATAGAATGGCATAGACTTTTAACAGAGACACCTTTCAGAGTTTACCACCCTCCTACGTGGAGAACCAATCCCTCTTCCCTACCCTCAGGGTGAATCTATGCAGCCCATAATGAGAACCCTGCTCTTCTAGACAGGGATCAGATTAGATTAGATTAGAGGTCTGGGGACATGTAACCAAGGCTGCACCAAACGGATTTCTTCTCTCAGGTATTTATTTATTTATTTATTTATTTATTTATTTATTTATTTATTTATTTAAAAGATTTTATTTATTTATTCATGAGAGTCACAGAGAGAGATAGAGGGAGAAGCAGACTCCCTGCAGTGAGCCCGATGCCGGGGGTGGGGAGGGGGTAAGTGTGGGGGTGGGGTGGGGATGGGAATTGATCCCAGGACTCCAGGATCACGCCCTGAGCCAAAGGCAGAGGCTCAACCACTGAGCCATCCAGGGATTCAGAATTAGAATTCAAAGGTGCTGATGATTCTGTGCAGTCCACTGAATTAAGGGGATTTTTGACCGTGTACCTGTGGCAATGCAGAGAACACATCTGGAGAAAAAGAGGGAAAAAATTAAGCTGGCATATAGAATGGCTTTCCAGTTCCTGTTTTTGGACTCATAGCATCTATAAGATGCTCCTACATTAAGAGCCTTAATCAAAACAACTGCAATACTGTACTACCATGAAGGCCAACAAATGAGTATAAACATGCTACGAGAGCTAAAATAGTCGAGAGAGTATAGCAGGTGTACTGTAAAGCAGGTGGGATTAGGAGATCTTGTTTCCTGTTGAGTTTGAGTGCCAGGCACTGAGAACAGGAGAAAATGCTGTGTCTGTCCAAGAGAGTCATAATAAGTGCAATGATAGTAAATTTCACACAGTTGGCACATAATTCCAAGCCACATATTTGTTTAAATGATTGAACTGCTTGGCTTTAGCTTCTATTTCCTTCTTTATTTCCCTTTGAAAATGTTATACAAATAGCGCCAGCTCACAAAAAAATAAAATCTGAGATGGCTTTCTTTGCATACTGGCTTGGGTTAAATGCATTCTGTGGATTGTTTACCAAGGATCAGCTGGTAAATCATAAAGATGTATGACAATGAACAAGGAGGGCCTGAAGTAGAACTATGCCAGGTACTTTTGACTGGAGGGTCTATTTTACAGGAAAAACCCGGGAGTCACATTGCTTTACAAGAGTGACTCAGGTATTGTTAGTAATATTTCAAGGCAAGCCACCTAAAATATCACTGGAAATGATCTTGTTTTCCATATCTTAGCATCTTCATTTAAGTGTACATATTTATGTCTGCATTTTAACATCTATCTACATTTGAACTCTACAAAATATAGCATTGTGATTCGAAGAACAAATTCTGCTATCAGACCTGGAATAAAAATCTTAATTGTCACCATTTCCTTGGGCACATGTCTTTTTTGTTTGTTTGTTTGTTTTTGTTGTTGTTTTTTAAGATTTTATTTATTTATTCATGAAAGACACACAGAGAGAGGCAGAGACACAGGCAGAGAGAGAAGCAGGCCCTGTGCAGGGATCCCAATGCGGGACTCGATCCAGGGACTCCAGGATCATGCCCTGAACCAAAGGCAGATGCTTAACCACTGAGCCACCCGGGTGTCCCGGGCACATGTTTTCATCTTGCTAAGCCAGTTCCTTCATTTGAAAAATGGAGATGATTCCTACCTCAAGGGTAATTGTAAGAATTACACTAGTTAATTGCACAAGATGCTAAGCATGTTCTATGTCACATAAAAAGGCTCCTTAAATAGGTATTATACTATTATAATTATACTATTATACTATCTCTATTAATAATATAGAAATTATGTTTAGAAGAGACTGTTCAGGATCAGAAATGTTTACTGAACGAAAAGACAGGCACCAATAGGTCAGATTTCTTCCTCTCCTTTGTGTTCTCTTACCTGCCTAAGAACTGGGACCCTCAACTCAGCGCACACTGTCACCAGAATCGCCCATTCATTTATCAAATAAAGCGGTCTAGAAACTAGGTGTATCTTCTGGTAAGAACCCGGACTGTTGAACTGTAAAGCTAAAAGTACAGGCGTGACAATCCTTGGACCCACGCCGCCTTATTTAAACGGTGCGTCCACTCAGGTGCCACTGGAGGCCCAGCGCTCCCTGCGGATCCGACGCCCGACGCAACCGGAGGCTCCAGTCCCCGTAGGTGTCCGCGGCGCTCGGCCTCCCGGCAGCCTAGCCCGAGCCGCACCTGCCCCGCCGAAGTCCCGGACGGAGGAGCTCGGCTGCTGCGGGGGGCGCAGAGGCCGCTGGCGGCGCCTTCCCGCGTCCTTACCTCCGCGGGGCCGGTCCGGGTCGGACACCTGCCGGCCGCCTCCGATCCCCGCCGCCCCGCCCGCCGCCCCGGGAATAAGAAGGGAGCGCGGGGCCGGTCGGGGTCCGACACCTGCCGGCCGCCTCCGATCCCCGCCGCCCCGCCCGCCGCGCCGGGAATAAGAAGGGAGCGCGGGGCCGGTCCGGGTCCGACACCTGCCGGCCGCCTCCGATCCCCGCCGCCCCGCCCGCCGCGCCGGGAATAAGAAGGGAGCGCGGGGCCGGTCCGGGTCCGACACCTGCCGGCCGCCTCCGATCCCCGCCGCCCCGCCCGCCGCGCCGGGAGTAAGAAGGGAGCGCGGGGCCGGTCGGGGTCCGACACCTGCCGGCCGCCTCCGATCCCCGCCGCCCCGCCCGCCGCCCCGGGAATAAGAAGGGAGCGCGGGGCCGGTCCGGGTCCGACACCTGCCGGCCGCCTCCGATCCCCGCCGCCCCGCCCGCCGCGCCGGGAATAAGAAGGGAGCGCGGGGCCGGTCGGGGTCCGACACCTGCCGGCCGCCTCCGATCCCCGCCGCCCCGCCCGCCGCGCCGGGAATAAGAAGGGAGCGCGGGGCCGGTCCGGGTCCGACACCTGCCGGCCGCCTCCGATCCCCGCCGCCCCGCCCGCCGCGCCGGGAGTAAGAAGGGAGCGCGGGGCCGGTCGGGCCGCTGGCCGCGGGGCCCGGGCTGTGAGCGCGGCAGGGCGAGCATGGGCGCGGCGCGGGGCATCGGCAGCTTCGCCGTGTGGGACTACGTGGTGTTCGCCGCGATGCTGCTCATCTCGGCCGCCATCGGCATCTACTACGCCTTCGCGGGGGGCGGCCAGCAGACGTCCAAGGACTTCCTGATGGGCGGCCGCAGGATGACCGCCGTGCCCGTGGCGTTGTCCCTCACCGCCAGCTTCATGTCGGCCGTCACCGTCCTGGGCACCCCCTCCGAGGTCTACCGTTTTGGGGCCATCTTCAGCATCTTCGCCATCACCTACTTCTTTGTGGTGGCCATCAGCGCCGAGGTCTTCCTCCCGGTGTTCTACAAGCTGGGGATCACCAGCACCTATGAGGTAGGGGGACGGTGGGCTGGGGACGAAGTGGACGGTCGGGAAGGGCTTTTCAGGATCGTGGGGGGATTTTCCGGGGAGGGGGGACCCACTACCGTAGCGGAATCTCTCCGCGTCCAGGTCCTCACCTCCGCTGCCCTCCCCTTTAGGTAGAGCCCGGTAGAGGCGACAGGATCTTGGAGGTGAGCTCAGCGAAGCAGGGCGGCTTCCGAAGTAAAGGGACTGATTCCGACTAGTGCTCCCTAAGGCCATTCCTTGTCTGCTTTAACATCTTTGATTCAGAGTCAAGGGGAAAGATTGTAGAACTTTTTATTTGGGGGAGAGCAAGTTGTTCAAGTCTTAGTCCCTCCTGGTCAAAAGGGACCCCCTTGTCCCAGGCCCACAGGCACCATTGTCGTTCGTTCCCAGGACCCGGAATAGAATTTGCCGCCCCTCCCTTGGTGCCCTAACTCATCTCAGTACCTGGTGTGTGCGGCCAGATTCTACCACTCACTAGCTGGGTACACCTGGGTGACCCATTGTGCCCACTTTTTCATCCCAGAATGAAAATAATACCAATGACCCTACCCAGTCCTTGGGAGGATTAAATGAGGGGACTCAAGTGCAGCACTCACAGGAGTGTCTCCAGCCCAGCGAGTGAGGGATAAACGCTTGCTGGCTGAAAGTTTTTGTGGCGGTAGTGGCAGAGGTGGTCACCTTGGAGTCCCCCAGAGGATTTGGCCACAGGGCTCTTAGCCTCACCTTCTCCAAATGTGGAAAGATGATGAAGGAAAACCATGTCTCCTGTGGTTATAGTCTTTCTTCAGTTTTTGGAAGGAAAGGGCTTTGCAAAGATGGGGATGTTGGGTTTAGTTTAAAAAGCTATCAAATGGCACCTGGGTGGCTGGTAGTTAAGTGCCTCCCTTCAGCTCAGGGTGTGACCCCAGGGTCCTGGAATCAAGTCCCGTATCAGGGTCTCCACAGGGAGCTTGCCTCTCCCTCTCCCTGTGTCTCTCATGAATAAATAAATAAAATCTTAAAAAAGAAGAGCTGTGGAATGGGAGTGTGGGATGGGGGATAATAAAATCTCAGGGCAGTAGGGGGCCTGTTTAGTGCCCTCCGTGGTCTCCTTTACCGAGGTACTAGCCCATGAACAGCATGGACAAACCTGGTGTAGTTTCCTCTCTCACAGGTCATTATCCAGAGGATGCTGATGCTACTTCTTAGCAGTCACCTCAGTCTTTGAGTTTAGGTTACTGTCTCCTCTAAGTCACGGGAAGGTGATTTCCTAATGAGGCTGGCTCAACTGGTGCTGGCCATGGGGCCTCAATGGCACAAATGTTGGTGACAAAGTGCTTGGGCTATAGTGACGCCATCCAGGGCAAGGCACCCGTGGGGCAGCAGTGCCTTCCCTTCACTCTGCCCATTGTGTTTGGGAAAGTTTAGTCATCATCCCGGAGGTGAGCAGGATGGAATTTCTCTGTTTTACTCATAGGTGGCAAATTGGCTGTTCCAGGCCAATCTCTGTTCTCTTTTTTTTTTGACCCTTGCGGTGTTTTGAAAGAAAATTAATTTAACATTTATGATGTTGCAAGGTCAAGTAGAATTCCAGATTCTAGCATCTTTTGAAAATTTAGAAGCCTGGTGACACTGGGCTCACATTCCCTGTGTGCAGAAACTCCAGTTTTAAGGCCATGACTCTCACTCCCTGCTAATTTCTACATTGAGGCCTCATCATTGTCAGTGCCTAGTTACTTTTTTTTTTTTTGGCCTTATGATAGAGAAACCTCTGTCTTCTTCATTTCGTCTTCCTCAAAAATGCAAAAGGGGAAAGGGAGAGGGGTGAAGGGGATACTTGGTTTGGAGGGAGATGTGAGAGGACTTATTTCTTAGTGGATATGAGGGATAGTCCAGTATTTTAATATACGAACATCTGGCCGATCCACTTGTGTGTGTTTCCTGATGAGCCCTTACCTTAGGCAGTTTGAGTCTGTGAGCTCTGCTCTGTAGTTAACTAACTCCAGGACTCAGAAAGAGCTCAAGAACCTGGCAAGAGGACTTCAGTCCCCAGAGGTGAATGCTCCTCTCATAAGCACTGACCTATGCCTCTTCGGAGCAGCGACATTAACTAAACCAGAAACAGAGTTCCCACATTTCTCCCGTGGTGGAGGCTGTTAGCAGGATTCCATCTAAAATGTCGCAAAAAGTTAATGTTTACTGAATGCTTAATACACATGTGGCACTGGGCAGCATGTTCTACACACGGTCATCATCCAACTCAGTACTCAAAAATGATCCTGAGGAGGGGGGGTTCCTCGGAGAGCCCCGTTCTGCAGATACAGTTAAGCTACAGAAGAGGATGAGGCCAAGTAGCCTGGAGGCCGTGCAGTGGTGTCTACTGGCTACTTCTAAGGCTTTGGTAAGTCTGTTTATGCCCCCCAGGCAGGGCTTATACATGCAGGGAGAACAGGAGAAGCAGAATAGAACACCTAGAGTCATGTTCATGCTGGCGGGTGCCCTGCAGCAGGTGTCAGCAAGGTTTGAGCACGTGCTTTGTCCCTGACAGTTGGCCACTGCAGACGCTTTCTTGTGCATATTTTTTGTTTGTTTTATGCTGAGAGTGGAACCATTTACACAGAATAACAAGTCCAGCATTGAGTGATACCCTGGCATTCTTGCTCAACTCCGAAATCTCTTTGTAAGAAACTTAAGAAATCTTATGTTTCTTTAGCTAGAATTGGCTGTTCAGAGCACATTTGTCATCTATTTATCCCTGTCTTCAAAGTTTAGGCCTGAGAGATGTTTATCCACTAGCAGACCTACAGACTAGTAGTATGATGCAGGAATCCAGTTTCATTCCCTGCTTCTGCAGGGTCTTTCTGGATCCATGAAATCTGTTTGTTGGAACTGAGCTTTCCAGAATATATGTGTATGTGTATGTATACATGTGTGCACATATATATGTATATATATGGATTATATTTATGTGTATATATTATTCATATGTAGTTATGTTAATATATATGTATGCTTATAATTGTGAATTAAGTATACCTGTGGATTTGGATACCAACTTCTTTTTTTTTAAAAAAAGATTTTATTTATTCATGAGAGACTCAGAGAAAGAGGCAGAGACACAGGCAGAGGGAGAGGCAGGCTCCTAACAGGAGCCTGGTGTGAGACTTGATCCCAGGTCCTGGGATTATGCCCTGAGCCTAAGGGAGATGCTCAATCACTGGACCACCCAGGCGTCCCTGGATACCAACTTCTTAATATCTTAGTTTTGAATAATAGTTTATGATATTTCTCCATCCATTTATATCATTTGAGAGCCTCCAAACCCCTGCAAAGTAAGAGGGAAAAGAATTAATACTGTGATCCTCATTTTTAAGAGGAGGAGCTTGAGATCTTCAGTGACTACCCCGAGCTTGTGCCGTCTATGAGGGGGACTGGGTGGAGGGCTGGAACTCCTCCTAAACATGACACTGTGGTGTATAATTTTTTTCCCTGTCAATTGTTTTGGAAGGTCCCACTGTGTGTCAGTGCCACCTACTCACTCAAAGCCATGGTCAGTGTGCTAACTTATTTATTTAGAATAATATAGTTGTTCCCTGCCCAGGTTTGGGCATTGAACGGCTCTAGACTTGAATTGTGGTTCTGAGAGCTGTTAGGTTGCAATTTTGGTGTTCTCTCTGATCTCCGGTGCCCTCCCTGCTAAGAGGTATAATGGCCTCGGGGTTGTTGGGAGAACGTCCAGTGTACACAACGAGTACTCTATAGCCCTCACCTGTGATTCGAGAGCAAAAACATCTGGTGTCATTTCCCCTGATTATTACTTATGTCAGTTTTTCCTTCCTTTCCCCCCATGGTATATGAAAAGACTGTTTGCAGCTTTAAAATTCTAAGGGAGTAATAATATTCATGTTAAAGAAAATTTGAGATCCTAGCTTCCTTTTAACTCTAAAATTCTATGATTCTAGCTCTATAATATATTATGATATATAATGTAAGAGATGAGCAGACTATATTTTAAGATATAGCAGATGTCAAGGAGAATAGGAAAAATTAGCAGGGTTGTTGGCTTTGAACAGAAACTGACAGGCTGATTTAAGTAAAAAAAATAATAATTTATTTGGGAGGATATTGGGATAGCCCATAGAACAGAGTGAAAAACTGAACAAATAGTCTGTGAAAAGGACAGAAGCCAGAGAAGCCTCTTGAGGCCGCTGTCAGGATCAGTCTACTTCTGCTCCAATCATTTGTTCTTTATATTTTACCTCCAAGATCCAAATACCCATTGGAAAGAGGAGCCAATTGGCTGAGTGTGGGTCAGGTGACCCTCCCTGGGTCAGAAGAGGCAGGGCACCTCAATGGACAAGTCCATCACAATTGCCTGCTGTGGGAAATGGCTGATTCCCAAGTGAATCAGGGAGGTGTCTGAAGTCGATACCAAGAAAAAGAGAAGAACAGTGCTTTGCTCATTCTAAAAATGCAGAATATAATCCATTTATTTGATATTCTGGGAAAGCCAAAACTAGGGATGGAGAACAGATCAGTGATTGCCAAGGTTTGGGGGCTGGAGGGAAGTATGATCATAAAGAAACAACATACCAGAGTTCTCTGAGGGCAAGAGAACTGTCCAGTTCTCTGAGGGCAAGAGAACTGTCCTGTGTGTGTTAAACCCAGTGAACCATAATTTAAAGCAAGAGTAAATTTTGCTGTATGTAAAGAAAAATAGCAGGACATGACATAGGAATATGGAAGACAAATCCCTTATGAAGTTGCTTAAAATTTCTCTTCTAAAAATTTAAATTCAATGTAGTTAACATATAGTGAGTATATTATTAGTTTCGGGGGTAGAAGTTAATGATTCATCAGTCTTATCTAACACTCAGTGCTCTTCACGTCACGTGTCCTCCTTAATGACCGTCACCCCCTTACTCCATCCTCCCACCCTTCTTCCCCTCCGGCGACCCTCAATTTGTTTCCTATAGTTTAGAGTCTCATATGGTTTGCTTCCCTTTCTGTTTTTATCTTATTTTATTTTTTCCTCCCTTGACCTGTGTTCATCTGTTTTGTTTCTTAAATCCCACATACGATTGAAATCATATGGTATTCGTCTTTCTCTGAAATCTGACAGATTTCACTTAGCATAATACCCTCTAGTTTCATCCACATCTTGCAAATGGCAAGATTTTATTCTTTCTGATGGCTGAAGTTGCTTTGCATCTCTAACCCTTTTCCTTCTTACGCAGCCAATTATTTTTTAGAGTAAGTAAAGTTTTCACGTATTAACCATTTTTTTCCTTTTTTTTTTTTTTTTTGGAAACAGTATTTAGAGCTTCGATTTAACAAATGTGTTCGTCTCTGTGGAACAGTCCTCTTCATTGTTCAAACAGTAAGTTACTCTCCACGAGCTTGCTTTACCTTTTGTTGTCTAAAATGTCGTCAACCAAGGCATCCAGGCTAAGCTTACACATGAAGGATAAAAAAAGAGGTGTTAAAAATAGGAGGAAACCAAAAAAGGGAAAACACTCATCGTTACACTGTGTCAACCCTTGAGATCATGAAAGAGTGTTTCAGCAAATGCCCCACTTCCTGGAAAAAATGATGGTTTAAGGGAATGCTAAATATTACATTAATCAAACAATAGTGATGTTGCTTCAGGAGCATGTGCCTTTTCCTATCCCACCTCCTCCTCCTCTTCTTCCCACCAAAGTGACTGAGGTGTTGTCACGGCCAAGATGACAACGATGTTTCAAAGAGCTGAGGTAGCTGATAGTAGGAATCGTAACAAAGAGAAAGCAACTAGTACAGTTTCATAGTATTTTTGCAGCATGTTTAGTAACAGGTTTGAAAAATAATAACTGACATGGGAAGACAATAGGATATAATTTCATTTGCTCAAGAGCATACTTAAAAAAAATCAGTACTCTTTAAAAAAAGGAAACTTAAGCCCTGATTGAAGGAGTTACTGAGTGTAAGACAACAGAATCCTGCACTCTGAGGTTTTTAAAGTTTGAAAGTTTTTAAATGACGCAATCCAGTAGTACAAGGATATGTAAGTATAGATTTACTGGTTGACAAGAATGGAAAGCAAAGATTTGCCAAGCAATCAGTGACAGAGAACACTTTCTGCTTCTCATCCGGGTTGCCAGAGGCTTGTCATGATTGTTGTGTCATTCATATTGATCTTCCTCTTGGCAGCTGCGGGCTTTAGAGATGGGTTTGATAATGCAGGTCCAGGAAGGAGTTCTTGTTTGTTCTCGTCCCTATTTGTAATTCACTTCCCCAAACACAAGCTACCTAAGCATTTGTAAATGATTTAACTTGACTCTATTTTATATTTCTGTAAATTGCATAACTTATATTGGTCCTTAACGCTTCTGGCATAAAAGCAAGGAACTCTTTGGGTCTGGTAGAGGTTCTGACACAGAACTGAGGGTGGTAGTTTGCATTTACCGACTGTTCAGACCCTCTTTGGATCATTTTTTAAAAGAAATTCCTACAATGAAAAGTGGGGAACAACTGTCAGGAAGATGTTCTGTGGTCACGTTTCCAAATCTTCAACTTGGTCGGGATAAGGACTGTGGAATGCTAGTTCATTCTTGCAAAAAAGAGGAAAGCTTTAGCATCTCCTATTTGAAGGACTTACTTCCATTGATATTCCATGTAATATAACCATACATCCAAGTATTATATAATATGGCTTTTTTCATAATATGTTTTCATAGAATAAACATAGAACCATAGGACAATAATATGTTTTTATAGAGTAAATCACATAGAATATATATGATATATTTTCAAGATCAAATGCAATAGAAATTATGTTCTGAGAAAAAAGACCATATTTATCATACTTCTGTATCCCTGATTGATAAATATTTGCTAGATGTATGAGTGAAAAATAATATATAATATAGAAAAGATGGAATACAGTTTTTGTTGGCTTTCGGGATTTTTTTAGTGCAAATGTATACTTTTGTTTAATTAATGAGCATGCAAACTTTTTAATATTGGTTTCCAAAATGTTCACTATTTTTCCAATTAGTTACATAGTGATTAATAATAGTTTGAAAGCATATGAATGAGGGACCATCTCCTTTTAAATTTGTATTCTTTCTTTCTAATTGTTTGCATTGAGGAGAATTGATATTAAGCTTAAGGTGATGGATCAGTGACTATCTGCTCTAAGCACCACGTGAAAAGTCCATCATTTTAACAAAGTTGGTGATATGAGATTTTCGTGACCTATGACCACATCACAAACAGAAAAGGAGTATAACATTTTTAAGTCACAAACAAATTTTATTAAGTATACTGAAACTACTGTTTTAATTCATTATTGAGTTTATAAAAAAAATTGGTGTTTTTTTTTTATAATTCATACAGTTTATTTGGTTTCTTTTTTTCCGTAGATTCTGTATACTGGAATCGTTATTTATGCCCCTGCCCTGGCTTTGAATCAAGGTACACTTTAGAATTACCCATTATGTCACTCACATTTTGGGGGTCATTTTTAATAGAACTTATTCTCACTTTGGGGAGATGGGGAGATGGAGGAATGTTTCCAGTAACCTGCATCAGCTTGAGGGGAGGAGCAAGATGAGTTTATTGTTTACTGTAGCAGCTTCTTTGGGTTCCTGGACTGATAGCTCCAAAAGACCTATGATTAATAGAAGGGCAGGCCTCCATTCCTTCAGGATGAATACCCACTATGGTCTAAGTCATGAATGGCTGCAGTTTCTTCCTTGGTGGCTATAATCTGGAGCTGCAATCAAAAGGCTTCTGTGTTACTCAGCTCCATCATAAAATCTGGCAGGGAGAGAGCTTTTCTTATTCTCATTTCTCATGTGGTCCAAAATGCAAGGGAAGGAGATCTATGCGATTTGAAATATCAGATCACTCTTAGTGACAAAAAATGAAAGATGGCGATGGTGTCCTTTTAAACAAATGGATGAAGACGGTCCTAACCAACATACTACTTACTCTACTCTGGATTTGGGCAGATCAAAGCCATGCCACTGGAATAGTTCACTGAGGCAAAGGTGCCTGTTAGTCATATCCTTAAAAGGCTTTGGGAGCACCCCATATCCTTTGTATTCTTATCAATCCGATGTGAGTTTATCTCTAAAACTTCCTTATAAAATGGACAAGTGGACTCTGATGGGAAAAATGTGATGCAGTTCCTGGAGTTAATATAAAATGGAAAAGCCCCACTAAATCCACACTCTTTCTTGCTTTCCTGTTAGGTAGACAGTAATTATTACCTGAGTTTATAAAGTACAACAGTATCATTACAAAGGACAATTCCATTATATAACATGCTCTTGAATTCTGAATGTCAGGCATGTTCCATGTCAATATTACCAACATCATGAAGGGATCATTTCATGTATAAAGAACTGAGCCATAAACTTCATAAGTTACCTATTGGCTATAAGTGTAATTAAAGATGTGACTTTAGGGTTTTAAAGTACAGTTCTGGCATCTATGAAGAAATCAAGGACTCTGTTCTTATCAATTTATTGAGCCATTCCCTAGGAATTAGGACCCAAGAGACTGCATTATTACCACTTGAATATCAGTTGTATATTTTACTGTGACCGAGGAAGTATGCACGAGCATAAATGTAGTACTTGGTGTGCAAAAGATGCTCCATAGAAAGTTGTTTAATGTTCTCTTGGTCCAATCACTTCTTTTTAACCTTTTTTTAAAAAAAATATAGAAAACTTCAAACATACACTGGAAAAAAAGAGAATGGTATGCTGAACTCTAACGTACCTTTAAGTCTACACTAAAAATGATCAACTCTTGGTTCAATTCACTGTTTCCCTCACTAGATTGTTTTGCTGTAAATCTGAAGCATTTCATCGTTTCATCTGAATTCAAAATCTTTTAAAAATAAGGAGATGCTAACTTTTTCCACTGAGGTATAACTGACACGTAACACTGTATTATATTATAATGATCCAAGATTTGTATATATTGCAAAATGACTACCACAATATCTAGTCAACATCAATCTTCATACATAGTTAGAAAACTTCTTTTTCTTGTGATGAGAGCTTTTAATATTTACCCACTTGGCAGCTTTCAAACACGCAATACAGAATTATTAATTATAGTCACTGTGCTGTCCATTACATCTCCATGACTTATGTATTTTATAACTGAAAGTTTGTACTAGGATGTGTTTTGTAAGCACAATTATACCATATTCATATCTAAAATGCTAACATTATTTTTAAAAATATCAAAATGAAGTCGGTGTTCAGATTTCCCTGATTTTTTTCAGTGTTTATTAGTTTCAGGATTCAAGCAAATTTATGTAATTGCAATTAGTTGATTTGTCTCTTAAGTTTCTCTTTCTTGCTTTTTTAAAAAAAGATTTTATTTATTTATTTGACAGAAAGAGAAAGCACAAGCGGGGAGGAGCAGATAGAAAGGGAGAAGGATGATGCAGGGCTCCATCCCAGGACCCCTGGCTCATGGCTTGAGCTGAAGGCAAATACTTAACCGACTGAGACATCCAAACACCCCTCTTTCTTGCTTTAAATTTTTTTTAAGTAGGCTCCACATCTAGTGTGATGCCCAATGCAGGGCTTGAACTTAACAACCCTGAGATCAAGACCTGAGCTGAGAGTGCTTAATTGACTGAGCCATCCAGGGACCCCTCTTGTTTTTTAAAATTAAAAACCATTTTTTGTTGAGATTCAGTTTATACATAACAAAATACACAGAAATTAAGTGTACAGTCAGACGAGCTTTAACAATTGTATACAGTTGTGTGATCACCACCCAATTCAAAATACAAACATTTTCAACTTCTAATCTCAGAAGACTTTTTTGTGCCTCCTTATAATAAATCCCCCCTGCCAACCCAGCTGCCACTTTCTGATTTTTATCACCCTAAATTGGTTTTCCTTGTCCTTTAGAGTTTGTGTAAATGGAATAATATAGTGCCTTTTTTTTTTTTTTTTGGTAACTGGTTTCTTTTGCTCAACAAAATGTTTCTGAGATTCATTTGTTGCTATAAGTTGGTTCAGTTTAACATATTAGTTTCTTGATGCCTGGATAGAAGACTTAAAAAAGTAGATCCTAGCCAGCAATAGTTGTTTTAACCAATATTTTTCTTTTAGATATCATGGTAAAGCTCAGACCACCTCAATGACAAAAAATTTGGTCTTACTAAGGAATCTGCTTGATTGATAAACACTTTAGACCACACAATTAGCATTAGGTTACATACATCTTACAACAAATATTACCTCCTCTTGTTAAAATAAGCCAATGTGGAACTAGGAACGAAAAATGAGCTGTGCTTAAGTTCCTAAATATCACAGCATCACACTCATAGAAATCTTATCTTCCCCTTAAATAGTTCTCGTCCTATCAGATTTTTAAAATGTTAATAAAATAAAAACATCCCTGAAAATATATTACCAGAGAAAAGAGATTGAATACAACTACAAATAATTTGGGGGGGCAGCACTTAGTCTACTTCTTCCACACGTGATTTGTTGTCATCCCCTTTGAGAGATGACATCCCTTCTGTCATGGCAACATCACCATCATCAGCAGTGGGGTCGCCTTCATGGATAACAAGACCAGGTTTGGTCATCCTGTAGATCCTGGTAGCCTGTGTTTGGAGATCTGCTTTTGACACATTTTTATTTCTATTTCTACCTTGAACCCATGTAGTTAAACATACACCTGTTATGACCCAGAACAGGGCAGATGCGTGTATGAAATATAAGAGACACTGGGTTGTACCATTTTACGTGTCCACTGCACAATGTGTGCACATCCAAGTTACTCCAGGTGTGCTTTTGCCCTGGCTTTGAGTCAAGGTACATCTTAAATTTACGGATTATGTCACACATTCAGGACTAATTTATTATATAGGGAAACAATAGACTTTTGTATATTAATCTTGTATCCTGCAACCTTGCTATAATCACTTACTAGTTCCAGGGTTTTGTTTCATTGTTTTTTTTTTTTTTTTTACATCAATGATCATGTCATCTGTGAACAGAGAGAGTTTTATTTCTTCTTTCCCAGTCTATATACCTTTTGTTTCCTTTCTTGCCTTACTGCATTAGTAAGGACTTCTAGCACAATGTTAAGAAGGAGCAGTGAGAGGGGACATCCTTTTCTTGTACCTGATCTTAGTTGGAAAGGTTGGAGTCTCTCAGTATTAAGCAGGATGTTAGCTGTAGGATTTTTTAAAAAGTATTTTATTTATTTATTTATTTGAGAGAGAGAGTGAGTGAGCAGGGGCCATGGAGGGACAGAAGAAGAGGGAGCAGCTGACTCCCCACTGAGCAGGGAGCCCACCCTGGGACTCAATCCCAGCACCCCAGGAGCATGACCTGAGCCAAAGGCAGATGGTTAACCAACTGAACCACCCAGGTGCCCTTGCTGTAAGATTTTTGTAGACAGTCTTTATCAAGTTGAGAGACTTTTCCTTTATTCCTAGTTTTACCGAGAGATTTTATCATGGACATTGCATTTTGTGCAATGCTTTCTCTCCATCTTTTGATATGATCATGTGATATTTCTTTTTCAGTGTGTTGATATAATAGATTCCATTAATTGATTTTTAAATACTTGACTAGCCTTGCATACCTGGGATAAATCCCTCTTGGTCATGGTGTATAATTCTTTTTATACTCTTTTTGGATTCAATTTGCTAATCTTCAGTTTGTTGAGGATTTTTGCAACTGTGTTTGTGGGAAATATTGGTATGTAGTTTTCTTACAATGTCTTTATCTGGTTTTGGTATTAGAGCAACCCTGGCCTTATGGAATGAGTTAGGAAGTATTCCCTGTGCTTCTGTCTTCTGAAAGAGATTGCAGAGACTTGGTATAATTTCTTCCTTAAATTGATAGAAATTACCAGTCAACCCATTTGAGCCTAGAGCTTTCTGTTTTGAAAGGTTTTTAATTATTGATTCAATTCCTTTAATAGATATAGTCCTATTTAGATTATCTATTTCTTCTTGCATGAGTTTTGGCCCATTGTGTCTTTCAAGGAATTGGTCCATTTTATCTAGATTATCACATTTGTGGGCAAAGCTATTGTCCTTCCATTTAAAAAGAATGTAATATGCCCTCCACTTCTTAGATAAATGGTAGCAAATTATACAACTTTTCCCCTTCCTGGTTCCATCTTAGTAACATTTACAACTTGTCTGGTAGAATAGTGTGTTTATTTGAACCATGATGACACAAACTTTATGACCCAGTTCAGTCTGGATAACTACCTCATAGTATCAAGTTGTTTCATAGCTTTATTATAGCATAAAGGATTTTTCATGTATTTAATTTAGCCAATTTTGGATCTAGATATAGTCTCTGAGGATAGAAACCAGGTCCATTTAACTCATTGAGTAAAATTTTAAACTCCACTTGTTTGGGGGCATTTTATGAGATTTGGGCCTAGTTTTAGGCAAGAGTAGAGAGGAAAGTAGAAAGATAGGTACCCCATAAATGATATAGATTTCTACTGATGATTTTTTTGAGAAGTATTTTTATTTTACATGTTTCACAGTTATGCGTGCATTTTTCTTTTCTTTTTTCTTTTTTGCAGTCACAGGATTTGATCTGTGGGGCGCAGTAGTTGCAACAGGGGTGGTCTGCACATTCTACTGCACGCTGGTATGACAAGAACATTACTTCTTTCACTCACCCACTTGTTTTGCAAAATTGCAAATTCCAATAGTTGTATTCTACAAGCTGGGTTTCATACATGCTCTCCCTCTCCTGCCTCTCAACTTTACATTGATCATAACTGAAACTTTTGTCTTTTATTTGAACCATTGCAGTGGTCCTGAGTCTTGTCTCCTAATTCAGCCTTACTGTTGCTAAATTACTATAGTTGTGTTCATATTGTTCCTCAGCTTAGAAACCCGAGATAGGGATCCCTGGGTGGCGCAGCGGTTTGGCGCCTGCCTTTGGCCCAGGGCGCGATCCTGGAGACCCGCGATCGAATCCCACATTGGGCTCCCGGTGCATGGGGCCTGCTTCTCCCTCTGCCTGTGTTTCTGCCTCTCTCTCTCTCTCTCTCTCTCTGTGACTATCATAAAAAAAAAAAAAAAAGAAACCCAAGATAACTTTCCATAGCCTATAGGCAGGAATCATAGTAGAAATATATCACAACCAGATAGTATGGACACTGATTTTGGATGCTAGTCCCTAAGCAGTGGTGCAACTCTATGGCATATCTGATATACTAAGTCTTATGACTCTAGTTGCTGGATGTTTTAGAAGATGGGGATCTCAGGGAGGGAATAGTTCAGCCAAGGGCATAGGGACTGGAGGGAGACACTTGGGAAGTTTTTGGCAGTGGCTAGTACAAAACAATTTTAGTATTTCAAAAACTGGTATGACTTTCTATTTGCATACTTGATTGCATATCAGCCCTGCCTGTAAGATAAAATCTATGATATTGCCATCTGCAATTTGACTCTGAATTTTCTTCCCAGCAATATCCCTATACCATTTCACTCTGCTTCAAAATATTTATCTGGCCACACTCAACATGTCATGTACTTGGACTTATTTATACTTTTGCCCATGCTACTTTATCTTCTGGGATGAGCTTCATCTTTGCCTCTGCTTCTGTCTGAAGCCTTGGCTTAAATCACACTTTCTTTTGAAGGTTCTCCCAACCTTACTATCTACCACCTTAAGTGTATTCCTTGGCCAAGATCTATGTTTTCATTATTTTTGTCCAGCATAGTATATAAGCATGTAGATGATTAATAATGTCTGATACAAGCATTAATCCTAATATACTTTTCCCTCAAAGGGTGGTCTTAAAGCAGTTATCTGGACAGATGTTTTTCAAGTAGGGATCATGGTGGCTGGATTTGCATCTGTGATTATACAGGCTACGGTGATTCAAGGTGGGATCAGCACTATTCTAAATGATTCCTATAATGGTGGAAGATTAAACTTCTGGAAGTAAGTTGCTGTTTACCTTCTGGTCAATAGAACACACCTTTTATTTTTTTATTTTTCTGTAAAAATAATCTCATTGTTGAAATAGTAAATTTACATCAGAACACAAATAGATGGCTAAGAATGTGGTACAAAAAATTGAAGCTGACAAGTTAATGTGTAAAGGGTTTCCATAAGGTCTTTAACAGGTTAAAACAGTCAGATAGTTAGTTACCTGGTACTTAGGATGGTGCTTTCTCCTAAGAAAGGATTGATAGTGAAGGAGTGTTTTTCTTCCAAACATTAAAATCTGGAACTGGTCAAAGGGTAGAATAGAGTAATTCAGGAAGAGATAGTGTAGAAATAAGAAAAGAAACCTCTTAAGAGAAAAACACTAGAAGACCCTGTCATTTTGACAGCTTTTTGTTTCAAGCAGCATAGAGAATTTTTCTATTGATATTGCCCTGGCAATATATGGTATATTATTATTACATTTCATAACTGTATATGTGTATGAATATTTTATAATATTATATGTTATTTCTAGAGAATTGACTAGGGAGTTATGACTAATGTCTCAAGTCAGTATATTGTATGATTTAACATATCTTAAACAGCTACGTAGGCTTCTTAGAGAAAGACCAATAGCCCAGATATTTCATCACAAATATACCACACAACTTAAAAGAATATTTAAAACAACTTCCACTGTGGATCAGTAATATCATTCTTGTTATGTTCAACATGAAGAGGAACTCATTTTTACATGGACTGGCTAATTTCGTCTTTAAGCAGCCCTACTTTGAGACAGGCAACCTGAAATCACTGGCAAGAAGAAAGAAAAAATACTTCTAACTTGGTAGCTCTTTTTGGTTTGGTGAAAATGGTGCTAATGGTTAAGAAGAGCCTTTCAGAGATTGGACAGGGACAACATGTTAACTTGCAGAAATATTTTGAATTATAATGAATTAATTTCAACTATTTCAGTAATCTTTTTTTTAACCTCAAGATTCAGATTCTAAGGAAGAGCACCCCAATTGTCCTAGCTTGGGCATAATTCCATTCCTCAATTGGGGAAGAGCAGGACACACAAGATTTTAAGAAAGCATGATTATAATGCCATGGTAATTTTAGAACATGAAAATCTTTAAACTGCATTAACTGAGTTCTTAAGCTTGAATATAAATTAGAAGTATGACTGTACAGGTGCTGGAAGAGAAATTATATATGCAAAATGTATCAATTTTATGTTCATTTCAGTACCATACCTATTGCTGTTATGCACTAAAGAATTTCTCTGTTGCTCTCTTTTTAGTTTCATGCTCTTCTCTGATTATAGCATAGCAGACTTGTTTTTTAAAATTATTTATTTATTTAGTAGAGTTGTTTAAATAACAATTTCTAAGGTCACAGAACAATTTTTATGAAAGCTCAGAATAATTAGAACATTCATTTTCCCTTAATCCCCTCCAGAGTTTCTAGTTCTCTGAAAGTATCCATTTTTATTTCATTGAACTTAAGTTAGGAATATTTCTGCATTTTTTATTGCTTAATGAATTTGTACATATTTACATCTGTATGCATATTTGTGTAGGTATACATTGCTTGCTTCCAAAAAATATTCTAGGAGAATTTTCTGTAGTTTTTTGCTGATATTTCAGGTTTGTTTTCTGTTTCTTTTCATTTAGTTTTGATCCTAATCCTTTGCAAAGACATACATTCTGGACAATTATTATAGGAGGGACCTTCACATGGACCAGCATCTATGGTGTCAACCAATCCCAAGTGCAGAGATATATTTCCTGTAAAAGCAGATTCCAGGCAAAAATGTAAGCCAAACTATGGTATGGAAATCATTAATAACTATCAGTTGTCTTTATTGAGACTCTTTGATTAGTCAAGCTTTGCTCAGATTTAAGTCTTTTGTATCATGAAATTCCAAGAAATAAATGAGATATTTAGTTATAAAAGGATCAAGTAAAACAAAGTGGTACTGTATATTTTAAATCAGATATTTGAAATATTTAAAGTAAATCTTATCAAATAAATAAGCATTCATTGTGTTATCTATTTGCATAAGGAATTATGGAGGATAAAATTTTTATAAATATATGCTCTTATTGTGAAGGAACTTAACATCTAATTAGGAAAATATATACAAGTATGCAAAAAGTGAAATAACAGTAGAAAGGCGTGACAGCTCCATGGAACAATATAACAACGGAAGAAATGGTCCAGGACAATATATTGCTAGATATGCTGGTATATTTTATTTTTAGACACAGTCATGGGTTTATAACTCTGATCTAATACTTGCTACTTGAGTGATATTGGTCAGGTTACTTAGTCTTCCTGAGTCTCAGTTTCTAAACTTATAAATGAGCATAAGAAATATACATCTCATGAGATGTATTGTAAACTGCTGTGCTTGGCACACACTTAGTAGGAGTCCAGTAAATGTGACCTCTAATCATAGGACTGAAGACAGAGAATGAGTGAGAGATTCCTGTCAACCTGGAAGATCCTGAATAATGACCATATGTGGTCAAGTGGAGAACAGTGGGAGAACATTCCAGATAGACATTGATTTGGACACAGCCCAGAGGTCAGAAGGATGACATGGTCAGGGAATTCTCAGGCCCATCTTGGTTTGAGCAAAGAGCTGGTTCTTTCTCTCAGATCAGTACAGTGACTACCACTCCCCATGGTGATATATAAAGCTGGCTGAGCCCACAGACATTTAGGAACTTAAAAATTACAAATAGATTAAGAATAACAGGGTGGTTGGAGTAGGACAAGGAATGGAAATTCTATTTCTATTCAAAGGAGAACATGAAAATATTGTGATATCACATGTCATAACTCAATATATTGAGAGTAATTAGTTTAGACATTTTCTGTCTTTGGAAAATTCTATAGTAAAAGATCTACACAAAAATCAGTACAGTAACTGGATATAAAATCCTTCAAAAGTGAGCTGAGGAGTTCTGGTATTTTAAGGAACTTTGAAGTAATGTAATTTATACATCCAGTAATCCACTGGACTTTAAATCCATACTAGAGCTGATGCCTCTCCCATATTAATTGTGCATGTGCTCTTCTGTTGTTTTTTTGAAACATGAAACTCAAGTGGTCTATTTTATAACTAAGAGACCAGCATTAGAGCTCCTGAACTGTCTTAATAAGAAGCAATTTCCCTTGGAATGGCCCTGAGCAGACTCCCCAAGCTGAGAGGAACCATTTTATCCTATTTCTTAACACCGGCTCCAGGGGAAGAATGAATCCCAGTCAAAAAGTTAAGACCTACTGACATTGATTGATTCGGGACTGTATCAGATGTTGTTGATAAGTCATCTATGTGAATGGCATTTAAGTCAAATAAAACTATATAGTAAAATATTAAACTCAAATATGAACAAGGGTGTTTGAGCAGGAAAGTGTCTGGGTATATTTTCTGATGATTTGGAGAAGAGCTGTAGTTATATGCTATTTTTAGACAATAGCAAAACATACAGTAAATTTAGTCAGTCAAGGGAAAAGGCTAGCAATCTGTTGTTTCGCACCTGTTGAAGGTGGGTTCTCTTGAAACAGACTCTGAGATGGAAGTTGGCATGCTAGAGTCTGTGAGGGAATCACTACCTGTGGAAGAAAGCAAAGAGAAGAAAGCAGGATTGGCCGTAGAAGTTGGATTGTAATGCCTTCTCAGTCAAGGCCTTAGGGGAAGCCGTGAAGCTAGGCTGGCCCCAGATTTGTCCCAGGTTAGGATGAGGAGACTGGTCCTTTAAAATTGTGAATCCAGTAGTCATTGGAGACAGGCACCTCAGGGAAGGAGGCATGACTTTGGAGGTTGTACCTCTCTTCAGCCTAGGGCAGCTTGTTACACTATCCCCTACAGCACCACTGGGGGGAAAATGTAGATACCTCAGCGAGAGCAATGTTTACTATTCAACTGACTATCAAGACATAGAACTCAATGCCATTAGCACTCGTAATATCAATAACTACCTTTTAACAAATATTATTACATGCCAAGCACCGGGCTATATGATACATACTATTTCATCTTATAACTTTGTGAGGTAGGCATTGTTGTCTCTAGGTGTAAACGAAGAAGTGGAAGATCAGAGAAAATAAATTACTTGTCCAGGGTCACATATAGTAGAACCAAGATTTATGTTCATATCTGACCCCAGTGCAGTTATACAAACCTTTACAATCTCCTGGAACACATGCCAGGTATTATGATGTTGAATATTTGGGAAGATACCTGTTCAAGGAATGCAGGGTTGCCTTTCATACTTATTAGATGATATTACAAACCACATTTAAACAACTTTGATGAGTTGCTACGTAGATGCTAACAATGTTTAGCAGTTTATAACTGCATTACTTTTAATTTTTTATTTTTTTTTATAACTGCATTACTTTTAAAAGGAAAATGAGTAATAGTTACTGCTCTGGTGACCCTTAAAAATCTTTATTTCATGACATGAAGCCCTGAAGTAGCATAACTGGATACCATTATGCAGCTGATAATGTTCATGGAACTCTGACCAGGAGGATACATTTATTCAATAGAGAACCCCCCCATCTATTCCAAGTATTTCCAAATACCTTGTTGACTGACAGCAAAGGCAGAAGGTTAGGCTAGAATAAAATAGATAGCATTTTTTGATAACCAAAAGATAATGTGCATTTGTTGAGTAATCATGAAAATCTCTCCTGTTTATGTAACAAGTTTCCTAATCTTTGGGATGGAAATTTCAATTGTCATTTGCTGGTTTGTTTTCATTTCCTTAGGTCTCTCTACATCAATCTTCTGGGACTCTGGGCAATTCTCATCTGCTCGGTGTTATGTGGGCTTGCCCTATATTCCAGGTACCATGACTGTGATCCTTGGACATCCAACAAAGTATCTGCACCAGACCAGGTTCAGTACCCTGTTTTACTTACATGTACATTAATGATATCCAGAAAGCTTATAATTGGCAGGACAGAGTCTTACTATTTTTGTAGAGAAACAGCAAATGAGTACAATATCATCACATTTAAATTTCTAGAAAGCATTTGGCAAAAATTTATTTTAGCAGGCATAGCAGGAATGAAGAATGCTGTATCCAAGATTAAAAGATTTAAATACCTGGAAAATTTCAAGCCTAGTGTTAAATAGAACTAGGTCAAGGCTGGGAGTAGAAATGTAAACACAGTTAAAGAAAAAAACCAAGCAAACACAAACCATGATAGTGTAAAACATTGTGTGTGTATTCTTAGATCACTTATTCATCAACGTTTTACCTTCCAGTTTTTAAATGATAGAGAAACAGATCTAATGAATGAACATTTATTGAGTATTAAGTATGAGATGAAATTCTGTGCCCAGAGCTTTGCATGATTTATCTCTTCTAGTTCTCATAAATAGTAGTTCTAATTTTAGGCATTAGGAAATGAGTAACTCACAGAGAGGTTATATTACTTGGCCAAGGTCACATAGCTGATAAATAAGAATAGTTGCAAGTACTCATCGTACTATTATAAATGCTTTATTTAAATTTCAACTTTGAACCCATAGTGCTATACTTTGAGGTAGGTGCCATGATTATCTCCCTTTCAAAGATGAGGAAACTTAAGTCATAGACAAGTTATATAATAGCCAGTAAACCTGGAACCAGATTTCAAGCCCAGGCAGGCTGCAGCCAGAGTCCTAACTTTAAACTCTATGCCTTATACCACCTTCCCAGAAAGTGTAGCTAGAATTCAAACCTAGGACTGCTGGACTTTGAAGCTTGAATTCCTTTTCTCAGAGTTCTTGCCAACATTATTTTCGGAGACGTTCTTCTAAATCAAGAGCCCAGGAGCCTCGTTAGATTGAAGATAGACTGGATTTTATGTTGATATAAATGCATCACATACTACTAGAAAAATGCAACTTTGTGTAATTGGAAAATTAGAGCCTTCTTGAGCTGTTCATCTGCACCCTATATTCACATGTATCCCTCTGTTCATAAATGGATCTTTCCCATTTGCTCAGATAATCTAAGAATCATGTTTGCTTTTCCCTTATATTCTCTCTTTCTGTGATTTTTGTCAATCTCCTTTTATTTGTATTTTATATCACGAAGACAATAAGGATGTTAAAAATGTTTCTCATGTATCCTCTCCTATCCTTGGATAACAACAACAAAAAATGTCTTACAAATTCCTACCCTTGAGACTCCTTGTCATAGACTGCATTCAGGATGTTTTTCATGCATGCACCTTTAAAGAGCCTGTGCTAATTTTTTTTTTTTAAAGGAATGCAGTTTCCTCCTACTTGGATGTTTCCAGTATTGTGTTAATTGTTGAGGAGCTAATTCAGTTAACATTTCCCTGGGGATACAATGGACATAAGGCACACTCTGTAGAAAGTCAGGTCAAAATCATAACCTGAGCAGAGCAAAGATACAGTTCTATGACACTCTGCTGGAGCTCACCCTGAGGAAGCAAGATTAATGTCTAGATATAATTTTACTATTTTTCCATCAGTCTCACCTGGCTGATTCTGTCCCCGAGGGGGCCATTCAGAATATGAAATATCACACCAAAGACTTTTGAGAAAGTTGATGTTAGGGTAGAGGATTTTAGATCTCATTATAACAATGACAATGGAAACTTGACTTTTGCTTATGTGTGGAATATTGTTAAGATATCTTGGGGAAATTGGGTCTTGATTTCATATACAGATAAGTGCTGTTCTTTCCGAGACTAAAAAAAATTAGTAAGCTTTGGATAAAGTGGAGACATTCTTAAAATGACACAGACCCTTGTAGCAGTGGACGGTGTTCTTTCATGTCCCATAACAAACTATTGTCAAATGAAATCAGAAAAGGCTGTTAAGATAGGACGTGACATCCACTCTGTACAATCAGAGACAGAATCAAGAATGTTTCAGTGCAAGTGAGGGGGGACCTCCTTCTAGAAAATTATCCTCTTAGGAACCTTTTGATTTAAAAAAAGCAGTTTTGTCAAAGACTGTCATGTAACATAGTACTGGAGTACTACACCTTCCCTTCCTTATTTAATATTTATTTTAAAGTAATTTATCAAAAATTAAGTTGATATCATGAACTTTTTAAAAAGAAGCAACTTCCTGAGGTTACTCCACTTGTCACTATGTCTCATACTGTATATGGCTATAATTACACTTTCAATCCTGAGTAGTGATTGAAGTTCTCAAAGATATCTTTGAGTCATCAAGTAAAGTTAAATGAATGCTGCTTACTTAAGCATAGAGATATGTAAAACATTTCCTTTAAAGTGATTTATTACTCTGAAGAATGAGAATAGCTACCTTTTATCAAGCATTTACTGTATTCCATGTACTATACTAAGAACTTTACATAGGTTATGTAATTTAACTTTTATAGCAAGTCTATGAGGTTAGTATTATTACCCCTATTTTACAGATGAGGAAACTGAGTCTTAGACAAGTAACAAAATCCATTTCTGTCTGAACTCAGAACCCATATCCTTAACTACTGTGCCATTCTTTCAAGAGTTAACACCAAAAGAGTTTACTTTTTCATATTTGGAAATTTCAATTATGTGGAATAGGTTCCTTTAATTCTTGATGAACACAAGATAAATGAGGCATTGGTTCATTTTATTTGATAGCAAATAGCACTTAGGAGTAAATTTTGGAATTTTTCAGCTCATGCCTTATTTGGTACTGGACATCTTGCAAGATTTTCCAGGACTTCCTGGACTTTTTGTGGCCTGTGCTTACAGCGGGACGTTAAGGTATGAACTATGACTCTAACAACACATGGTTTCCCCATTGGGATCTTTCTTTTGTTACTGGATATTTTGGGAGATAAAGCTGAATTCTGGACATGAGCACAAATGCCCCAACTTGGGTAATCTACTCCATGTATCCTTTCTGTTGGTCTCACTCTTATCCCTATGGACTGCCAATCTATTATCCTCAGTCTCCACTTTTAACTTGGTCTCTACTGTCTAATACATCATCACATACTCTGTAGAGTCACCATAATAATGATCAGTTGATGGTAGTTTTCACTGGTCATCAAAAATTGGTGCCTATAATCTTGGTTTGAAATGTATGTATAGCTGAAGCATGGTCAAATGGAAAATTAGAATGAAAACCTCCTATTACATGCTGAATAATATACACTGTTCAAAAAATCTTGTTCTGTATTTGAACTTATTCATTGTACTTTCTTCCAGTGTTTGTGTCAGGGAATTCTTATTATTAACCATGTACAGCATATGTGTCTGAGGATCCAGGAAATTAATATTATTGATATTTATGACATAGATTTGTGAAAATTTATGACAGTCCTTTCTATACACAAAGAAAAATATATTTTAAAGTATATAGTAGTACTATACTACTATTATATAGTAGTACTATGTGGTCTGTGTGGATTCTTTCTATAGAAGCTGAGGATTTATTGCAAAGTGGAACCAATATAATATTGTTCTTTTTTGCCTATGGATCTTGCCTGAATCATTCTTGGATGATAACAGCTTCCAGAAAGAGGATGTTGTGATCATCAAAAATACGGCAGAAATCTGGTTATATTTCAGAAATGATAGTTTGTTCCCCCTGTCTTATTCCTATATAAAGTATTATTAAAGTTAAAATATAAATCAAGGGCGCCTGGTTGGCTCACTTGGCATGGGACTCCCTGCCCAGCTCAAACTCTCCCTCTCCCTATTCTCTGTCCTCCCACTCCTCCCTGCTTGTGCTCTCATAAATAAATAAATAAATAAATAAATAAATAAATAAATAAATAAATAAATAAAATATTTTTAAAATAAAGTATTATATTTTATTATAAATATATATAATATATATAAAATCTCATAAATCAATTTTTCTCTTACAGCACAGTGTCCTCCAGTATTAATGCCTTAGCAGCAGTAACTGTGGAAGATCTAATTAAACCTCACTTCAGATCACTCTCAGAAAGGTCTCTCTCTTGGATTTCCCAGGGAATGAGTGAGTTTCCATTTCCACAATTCTATTTTGCCTCCAGGAGATGATTTTTAGAAATACCTGAAATTCTTTTCCATGGAAGATACAGAGTTAGAACTTCCAAGTATAAATGTATATATACATATGCATACCTCTGACTAAATGTAGTCATGCCATATTTGCAATCAAGATTTGAGGGACACTTCAAGCAATTAATTGTCAGGGGATCACAAGGAACAATTTCTAAGGTCCTTATATGGCTGTCCTTTTCTCACTTCTTCCTATCCCAAATTCTTAGCCACAGAAAATTATTCAACCTTTTTCCTTTTCAAACTTTAGCCAAGGGTTTTAAGAAATACCCTTAGTTTGGAGCCAAGAGCCACACTTCTTCCTTATTACCTAAGAGGGCACTATCAGTTTAAAGTACATATATTTTCCATGTGTATGAATTGAAGATAAAGAAATAGTGTTCTGCTTTTTCACTTGATTATCTATTCGGTCTGTACATGTAGACTGACCTGGAGATAGTAATTTAAATTGTACAAGGAACTTCTATCGATAGATTGTAGGACCTTATTATGGGTTAAATATCAGTTGAATGGAAATATCAGTTTAAGACCTGAGTTCCCAGATGTCCCAAATGTAACAATCTGACTCAAAGAAATTTGTCTAGCATACTTCTTTCTTTATGTTTGACATTGTGATCATATGTGTTCTGGAATGAATGACTAACAGACTTGTTTTTTAAAAAGAATGTTTAACCTCAATCCAGTAACACTAATAGGCTGTCAAAGAAATAGTAAACAATATTCTATTTTGAGCCATAATTCTTTATGTAATTGTCTCGACTATAGCCTGGAATAAATACTTAATTTATATTCTTCAGTGTCCTTTAAATTTAAATAACATTGCATTGTTTTATTATGCACCCAATTTTAATCCTGGAGCATAATTTCAGAATGATACAATGTTTCCTGAAGAGTATTTAGATTGATTTATTATAGGATTATTGAAGCTGTATGATTTTAAATAGAAGCTTTTGAAGCCAGACAGACCCAATCTTGCTTTACCAATTTACTAGCTTCAAGTAAACCCAATAACCCAATACGGCTTGAATTTTTTGTATGAAAGATGGAACAAAAAATATTCATCTTGTGGGTACTATGAGGTTTAGAGATGATGAATATAAAATAAGAGGTACTAACTGATGCTCAAGGAAGGATGTTGATAATAATAACAAATCAATTCTACTAGTATAGATGAGGTGTTCATTTACTTTGAAGGGTTATATATAAGTCATTGTCTTGAGGTATATATAGTAAGAACGTCATAGAGAATAACATGGCAAAAATAATTTGAATGTGTTTCCACTAACTTTGAATACCAAAACCCCACAGTGGTGACTAGTCATGAGCTATCAGAGAAGAATCAAGCTAAATATGTTAGAAATACTATTGACATTAGGATTTGGAGGCACAAAAAAATCATTGCGACATGAGCTCTTTGTAAAAACTTAATGCAAAATTTTCTTTCAGGTGCAATAAGGGTATTTACCCAATATATTTAACAAATTTGTGAGTGATAGTGTAAATAAGATAGATGTAAGGATGCACTAACTTTATGATGAGCAAAGTTATCAATTCTTTTTTGTGTGTGTTTTGATTTTGATGTGTGGGAAATTATATTGACAGATTTCAGGTGATTTGTGCTGAATGGAAATATTCAAAAATAAAAACCTGGAGGCGTGTGTGTAAGTTTTCCTATAATTTTAAAAGTAAAACATGTGTTTGGTGAAAATCTAGAAAATACTGAAAGCCAAAAGAGAAAAAAAATCCCATATTTCATAATCTAATCAGTAGTGGTGGCTTGAGAATTTCTATAAAGGTTGGGGAAACAATTTGGTAGGATGGGTAATATATTTGATACCATCTTTCTTTGTATTTAAGGAAAGGCTTAGAGATATTGATGGAGACAACAAGAGGGCTAGAGGTCTTAAACCACCCATTGGTATGGATTGTCACTTCCCAGAATAAATGAACACTTCAAATCAGAGGATGCTAATTTCTGATGTTTATTACTCCTTCCCCTCCCCCATCATGCCATACAGAGCAGAGCTGGATTGTGTCCTGTTTCTGGCAAACTGAAAACAGAGACCTGAGCCTTCCTTTATAAACAAATGTTTATGGAGGATTAGATTAATAACACAATAGTTCTTAGCTTTTAAGTCCCTATAGTTAATGCTAGGGATTTCTTTTTACTTATATAACCTGATGTCATTAATCCTAGGTCACAATATCAGAATTTTCTTTCCTACTTGCACACTGCTGATCCTGTAGGAAAACACCTCTTCCTTTTTTTTTTTTTTTGGCTAACTTGATGTATGTGGTCATTTTTCACCACAATCATATTAATTACTTTGAATCAAAGGTGGGGTAACTTATTCTGCTGAGAACTGTAATCCTCTGGGTCTGAATTTTACACTGGCTCTTATATCATCCATCTAGGTGTGCTGTTTGGAGTTCTGTGCATAGGAATGGCTGCACTGGCATCACTAATGGGAGCTTTGCTGCAGGTAAGAGCTGCTTCTTCAAGGTTTGAGTTATAAAAACTGAATTCTCCTTTTTTAAAAAAAATATTGGTATGACCGTCCTTCCAGTCTTCTCTATTCATCTGTACATAGCCATATCAAAGAACAGAGTTGACTAAATTCTTTAAAATTAAGCTTTCTATTTTGGTATAATTGTAGATGTATATGCAATTTAAAGAAATAATACAGAAAGATCCCATATACCCTTTACCTAGTTTTCCTCAATGGCATGAACTTATATTGATTTTTTTCCCTCTTTCCTTATGGATGTTCAGTTTCCTTATGGAAAATTTTCCATTGAAAAAAGACAACACCTATATAAAAGAATCAGTTAGGTAGGGTTTCTGGGTGGCTCAGTAATTTGGGCACCTGACTTTATTTTATCTCAGGTCATGATCTCAGGGTCAGGGGTTGACCCTGCTCAGCTCAGAGTCTGCTTGCCCCTTTCCCTCTGTTCCTCCCCCTGCTCTCTCTCTCTCTCTCATACACACACACACACTCTCTCTCTCTCTCAAATAAATAAAATATTTTAAAAAATCAGTTAGGCATATTTGTCTGAGCTTATTTCTGGTTTTTCTATTCTTTTCTATTAATCTTTGTGTCTGTCCCTCTGCCAGTACTAGGTGGTCTTGATTTTTGTAGCTTTATCATAAGTCTAGAATCATGTACACTAACTCCTTCTACTGTATTTTTATTTTTCAAAATTGTTTTAGTTATTCCAGTTCCTTTGCCTTTCCATCTAAAGTTTAGAACGATAAACCATTAGCCACCCTTACTAAAAATAAAAGAGAAAGGACTCAAATTAATAAAATCACAAATGGAGGAGGAGAGTTTAGGACACCAGTAGGCCATAAACTTTTTAGATGGTAATTTGAAACCAAAGTTTGAAAACTATATTTTAAGGGATGGGCTTTGCCCTTTTTTTTTTTTTAATCTATTTTTTATTGGTGTTCAATTTACTAACATACAGAATAACCCCCAGTGCCCGTCACCCATTCACTCCCACCCCCCGCCCTCCTCCCCTTCCAACACCCCTAGTTCGTTTCCCAGAGTTAGCAGTCTTTACGTTCTGTCTCCCTTTCTGATATTTCCCACACATTTCTTCCCCCTTCCCTTCTTTTCCCTTTCACTATTATTTATATTCCCCAAATGAATGAGAACATATAATGTTTGTCCTTCTCCGACTGACTTACTTCACTCAGCATAATACCCTCCAGTTCCATCCACGTTGAAGCAAATGGTGGGTATTTGTCATTTCTAATAGCTGAGTAATATTCCATTGTATACATAAACCACATCTTCTTTATCCATTCATCTTTTGTTGGACACCGAGGCTCCTTCCACAGTTTGGCTATCGTGGCCATTGCTGCTATAAACATCGGGGTGCAGGTGTCCCGGCGTTTCACTGCATCTGTATCTTTGAGTAAATCCCCAGCAGTGCAATTGCTGGGTCGTAGGGCAGGTCTATTTTTAACTGTTTGAGGAACCTCCACACAGTTTTCCAGAGTGGCTGCACCAGTTCACATTCCCACCAACAGTGTATGAGGGTTCCCTTTTCTCCACATCCTCTCCAACATTTGTTGTTTCCTGCCTTGTTAATTTTCCCCATTCTCACTGGTGTGAGGTGGTATCTCATTGTGGTTTTGATTTGTATTTCCCTGATGGCAAGTGATGCAGAGCATTTTCTCTTTTTTTTTTATTTATTTTTTTATTTTTTTATTGGTGTTCAATTTACTAACATACAGAATAACACCCAGTGCCCGTCACCCATTCACTCCCACCCCCCGCCCTCCTCCCCTTCTACCACCCCTAGTTCGTTTCCCAGAGTTAGCAGTCTTTACGTTCTGTCTCCCTTTCTGATATTTCCCACACATTTCTTCCCCCTTCCCTTCTTTTCCCTTTCACTATTATTTATATTCCCCAAATGAATGAGAACATATAATGTTTGTCCTTCTCCGACTGACTTACTTCACTCAGCATAATACCCTCCAGTTCCATCCACGTTGAAGCAAATGGTGGGTATTTGTCATTTCTAATAGCTGAGTAATATTCCATTGTATACATAAACCACATCTTCTTTATCCATTCATCTTTCGTTGGACACCGAGGCTCCTTCCACAGTTTGGCTATCGTGGCCATTGCTGCTATAAACATCGGGGTGCAGGTGTCCCGGCGTTTCACTGCATCTGTATCTTTGAGTAAATCCCCAGCAGTGCAATTGCTGGGTCGTAGGGCAGGTCTATTTTTAACTGTTTGAGGAACCTCCACACAGTTTTCCAGAGTGGCTGCACCAGTTCACATTCCCACCAACAGTGTATGAGGGTTCCCTTTTCTCCACATCCTCTCCAACATTTGTTGTTTCCTGCCTTGTTAATTTTCCCCATTCTCACTGGTGTGAGGTGGTATCTCATTGTGGTTTTTATTTGTATTTCCCTGATGGCAAGTGATGCAGAGCATTTTCTCATGTGCATGTTGTCCTAAGCTCTCCTCCTCCATAATAATGGTGAGGTCTTTTTTAATTGATATTAGGCTAAATCACAAGCCATGCCTCTGACCATGAAAGGAATTTGTAAACATAATATGGAAAGCATTATTTCTAAGGGGCTCCAGAGTGACTGACAGGCTTTCAATAGTAATTCTATAACAGAAATACATCAGAAAATCATTTGACATGACAAGAAATTAAATTATTTCATGACATTCTCCACTCCATATTATCTCTTTTCCTCCTTCATATTTAAACATAAATGCATTAATGTTTCTCAGATAATATCTTATGTAGGGTAATTTAATTAATTCTCCTTTAGTGTACATGTGTATTGTGTCCTAATAAATGTAAAGAGTAGTGATCAGATATTCTTCAAGTAAGAATTTTATTATTCTCATTGTAGTTTGGATAACTTAAAACAATGCTGTTGACTTAGAATAAGTTATTTTTTTAAGTTAAGAAAACTTATTGCTACCAATCACACTCATTCAATAAATATCTGTTAGGTGCCTATTGCATATAGACATTATGCTACCTCCAGGGAACCTTTCTAGAAGCCAAGAGTTTACTTGGGGGTGAAACTGTCTAACAATGGTATAGCTTCTAAAAGATCCTTATCCAGGTCAATCAAATAATGACACAAACTCTTGAGTACTGCACAAATTAAAATCAACAAAAATAAAATGTTAGAAAAAAGTGAAAAAAAAATCACAAATGAAAAAGGAGAGATCACTACCAATACCAAGGAAATACAAACGATTTTTAAAACTTATTATGAGCAGCTATACACCAATAAATTAGGAAATCTAGAAGAAATGGATGCATTTCTGGAAAACCAAACTACCAAAACTGGAACAGGAAGAAATAGAAAACCTTAACAGACCAATAACCAGGGAGGAAATTGAAGCAGTCATCAAAAGTCATCTTGAGAGACTTTTGTGTCTCTCAAGACACAAAAGTCCAGGGCCAGATGGCTTCCCAGGGGGAATTCTATCAAACATTTAAAGAAGAAACAATACCTATTCTACTAAAGCTGTTCGGAAAGATAGAAAGAGATGGAATACTTCCAAACTCGTTCTATGAGGCCAGCATCACCTTAATTCCAAAACCAAAGACCCCACCAAAAAGAATTATGGACCAATATCCCTGATGAACATGGATGCAAAGATTCTCAGCAAGATACTAGCCAAAAGGATCCAACAGTACATTAAGATTATTCACTATGACCAAGTGGGATTTATCCCTGGGATGCAAGGCTGGTTCAACACTCATAAAACAATCAATGTGATTGATCATATCAACAAGAGAAAAAACAAGAACCATATGATCCTCTCAATAGGTGTAGAAAAAGCATTTGACAAAATATAGCATCCATTCCTGATCAAAACTCTTCAGAGTAGGGGTAAAGGGAACATTCTTCAGCATCTTAAAAGCCGTCTACAAAAATCCCACAGCAAATCTCAGTCTCAATGCAGAAACACTGGGAACCTTTCCCCTAAGATCAGGAACAAGACAGGGATGTCCACTCTCACCACTGCTATTCAACATAGTACTGGAAGTCCTGGCCTCAGCAATCAGACAACAAAAAGACATTAAAGGCATTCAAATTGGCAAAGAAGAAGTCAAACTCTCCCTCTTCGCAGATGACATGATACTGTACATAGAAAACCCCAAAGACTCCACGCCAAGATTGCTAGAACTCACACAGCAATTCGGCAGTGTGGCAGAATACAAAATCAATACCCAGAAATCAGTGGCATTTCTATACACTAACAATGAGACTGACGAAAGAGAAATTAAGGAGTCAATCCCATTTACAATTGCACCCAAAAGCATAAGATACCTAGGAATAAACCTAACCAAAGAGGTAAAGAATCTATACCCTAAAAACTACAGAACACTTCTGAAAGAAATTGAGGAAGACACAAAGAGATGGAAAAATATTCCATGCTCATGGATTGGAAGAATTAATATTGTGAAAATGTCAATGTTACCCAGGGTAATTTACACGTTTAATGCAATCCATATCAAAATACCATGGACTTTCTTCAGAGAGTTGGAACAAATCATCTTAAGATTTGTGTGGAATCAGAAAAGACCCCAAATAGCCAGGGGATTTTTTTTTAGCCACGGGAATATTAAAAAAGAAAACCATACCTGGGGGCATCACAATGCCAGCTTTCAGGTTGTACTACAAAGCTGTCATCATCAAGACAGTGCGATACTGGCACAAAAACAGACACATAGATCAATGGAACAGAATAGAGAATCCAGAAATGGACCCTCAACTCTATGGTCAACTAATATTCGACAAAGCAGGAAAAACTATCCACTGGAAGAAAGTCTTTTCAACGAATAATCTGTATTTCTAAAAAATGTTGCTTAGATTTTGATACAATTGCATTAAACCTATATATTAATTTGGGGGAGAACTGACATCTTTACTATGTTGAATCTTTGAATCCATAAATATAGTATATCTCTTCAGGTATTTAGGTCTCTGATTTTTCTCATATCCATTGTGTAATTTTCAGTATATAAGTTCTGTATATGTTTAGTGAGATTTATGCTTCACAATTAAAAAATTTAGGTTTTTAAAAAAGATTTATTTGAGAGAGAGCAAGCATGAATGGGGATAGAGGCAGAGGGAGAGAATCTCAAGCAAACTCCCCACTGAGTGTGGAACCCAGTGAGGGGCTGGATCCCACAACCCTTCAGAACATGACCTGAGCCAAAATCTTGAGTTGGATGTTTAACCAACTGAGCCCCCAGGGGCCCCATAATTTTTTAAAAGTTTTTATTCTAATCTATTTTTCTAAAAATTTTCTATTTTTAAAAGTTTTTATTCTATTTCCAGTATATTAAGTAACATATACAGTTTCAGAGATACAATTTAGTGATTCAACAATTCTGTACATCACCTGGTGCTCATCATGACAAGTTCACTCCTTCATCCCCATCCCCTGTTTAATCCATCCCCCAACCACCTCCCCTCTAGTAACCATCTGTTTGTTCTCTTTTGTTAAGAGTCTGTTTCTTGGTTCATCTCTCTTTCTCTCTCTCTCTTTTTTTTTACCTTTGCTCCTTTGTTTTGTTTCTTAAATTCCACATATGAGTAAAGTCATATGGTATTTGCCTTTCTCTGACCGACTTATTTCACATAGCATTATACTCTCATGCTCTATCCATGTAATTTAAATGGCAAGATTTCATTCTTTTTATGGTTGGCTACTATTCATATCTATTATATTGTGTTGTTTAATTTAGCCATTCTGATTGGTGTGAGGTGATATCTCCCTGTTGTTTTGGTTCACATTTCCCTGATGATGAGTGATGATGGGCATTTTTTAATGTGTCTGTTGGCTAGTATCTTCTTTGGAGAAGTGTTTGTTCATGTCTTCTGCCCATTTTTTATTGGGTTATTTGTTTTTTGGGTGTTGACTTTTATAATTTCTTTAAATATTTTGGATACAAACTCTTTATCAGATATGTCACTTGCAAAAATCTTCTCCCATTCAGTAAGTTGCCTTTTACTTTTGTGAATGGTTATCTTTACTGTGCAGAGGCTTTTTATTTTGATGTAGTCCCAATGGTTTATTTTTGCTTTTGTTTCCTCTGCCTCCAGGGACCTATCTAGAAAAAAGTTGCTGTGGGCCATGTCAGAGAAGTTACTGCCTGTTCTCTCCTAGGATTTTTATGGTTTAAGGTCTCACATTTAGGACTTTCATCTATTTGAATTTATTTTCTGTGTAGTATTAGAAAGTGGTCCAGTTTCATTCTTTTGCAAGCTGCTGACCAGTTTTCCTGACACCATTTGTTGAAGAGACTGTCTTTTTCCCATTAGATAATCTTTACTGCTTTGTTGAAGATTAATTGACCATTTTCTGTTGTGTTTCATTGATCCATAGGTCTCTTTTTGCATTAGTATCACACTGTCTTGATCACTACAGCTTTGTAATATGACTTGAAGTCTGAAACTGTGATGCCTCGAGCTTTTTTTTTCAAGCTTACTTTGGCTATTTGGCATCTTTTGTGGTTCCATATAAATTTTAGAATTGTATTTTGATAGTGATTGCATTAAATGTGTAGATTGGGTAGTATAGACATTTTGAGAATATCTGTTCTTCCAATCCATGAGAAGGGAATATATTTCCATTTCTTTGTGTCATCTTCAATGTATTTCATCAGTGCTTTATAGGTTTCAGAGAACAGGTATTTCACTTCATTTGTTAAGTTTATTCCTAGCTATTTCATTGTTTTAGGTGTAATTGTAAATGGGATTGTTTTCTTAATTTGTCTTTCTTCTGCTTCTGCTTCATTATTGGTGTATAGAAATGCAACAGATTTGGAAGATCAGTTTGGTATCCTGCAACTTTATTCGCTGGTAATTGATCTGTTCAAATTTTCTATTTCTTCCTGTTTCAGTTTTCATAGATTATGTTTCTAGGAATTTATTTCTTCTAGGTTGTCCAATTTGTTGTTTTCACAATATTCTCTTATAACTGTATTTCTGTGGTGTTGATTGTTATTTCTCCTCTCTCATTTGTAATTTTATTTATTTGAATCCTTTCTCTTTTTTTCTTGAGGCTTATCAGTTTTATTAATTTTTTTCAAAGAACCAGGTCCTGGTTTTCATCAATCTGTTTTATGATTTTTTAGTTTCTGTATCAGTTTCTATATCATTTTTTCCTGCTCTAATCCTTATTGTTTCCTTCAATCTGCTGGTTTTAGGCATTGTTAATTTTTTTTTCTAGCTCATTTAGGTGTAATGTTAGGTTGTTTATTTGAGATTTTTCTTGCTTCTTGAGGTAGACCTATACTGCTATGAACTTCCCTCTTAGAACCACTTTCTGGAAAGCTTTTGAACCATTGTATTCTAATTTTCATTTGTTTCCATGTACTTTTATATTTCTTCTTTTGCTTCCTAGTTGACCCACTCATTATTTAGCATGATGTTATTTAACCTCCATGTATTCATGGTCTTTCAGATTTTTTTTTCTTGTGATTGACTTCTGGTTTCGTAGTGTTATGATCAGAAAAGATGCATGGTATGACCTAGATCTTTTTTAACTTGTTGAGGTTTGTTCTGTGGCTTAATATGTGACCTACTCTGTAGAATGTTCCATGTGCACTTGAAAAGAATGTGTATTCTGCTGTTTGACAATTGAATGATTTGAATATATCTGTTAAATCCATCTGGTAGTGTGTCATTCAAAACCATTGTTTGCTTGATTTTCTGTTTAGATGATCTGTCCATTGTTGTAAGTGAGGTGTTAATATCCCCTAATATTATTGTATTACCATTAATTAGTGCATTTGTTTGTTACTAACTGTTTTATGTATTTTGACATATTTACAATTATTATATCTTCTTGTTGGATTGTTTCTTTTATTATTATATAGTGTCCTTCTTTGTCTCTTATTAGAATCTTTTTTATTTTTAAAAGATTTTTAAAATTAATTAATTAATGGGGGAAGGGGCAGAGGGAGAGGGTGAGAATCTCAAGCAGACTGTGCCGAGCATGGAGCCTGATGTGGGGTTCAATCTCACAACCCTGAGAGCATCACCTGAGCCAAAATCAAGCCACATGCTTACCCGACTGAGCCAACCCAAATGCTCTACAATCTTTTTTTTTTAAGATTTTATTTATTTATTCAAAAAGAGACACAGAGAGAGAGAGAGAGAGGTGGGGACACAGGAAGATGGAGAAGCAGGGTCCACGCAGGGAGCCCGATGCAGGACTTGATCCCGGGTCTCCAGGTTCACTCCCTGGGCTGAAGGCGGAGCTAAACTGCTGAGCCACCCGGCTGCCCTAGAATCTTTTTTTAAAGTCTAGTTTGTCTGATATAAGTATTGCCTCTCCAGCTTTCTTTTAACATCCATTTGCATATGGTTCTCCACCCTCTCATTTTTAATATGCAGGTGTGTTTAGGTCTAAAACGAGTCTCTTGCAAGAAACATATAGATGGATCTTGTTTTTTTATCCTGTATTTTGATTGGGGCATTTTTTCCATTTACATTTAAAGTAATTATTGATAGATATGTACTTATTGCCATTATATTACTTGTTTTGTGGTTGTTTCTGAAGACTTTCTCTGATCCTTTCTTGTCTTTTTTTCATGGTTTGCTGGTTTTCTTTTTCTTTCTTTTTCTTTTTTTTGCTGGTTTTCTTTAGTGATAAATTTAGGTTTCTTTCTCTTTATTCTTTGCATATTTATTAGCATTTTTTGATTTGTGGTTACCATTAGATTTGTATATAACATCTTCTGCATATAGCAGTCTATATTAACTTTGAAACTATTCTTTACTCCTCTCCTCCTCAAGTTTTAGATATATGTTGTCATATATTGCACCCTTTATTTTGTGAGTTCCTTAACTGATATTTTATAGAAATATTCACTTTTTATTCTTTTTGTGTTTCCTACCTTCAAGCCATCACTTTTGATCTTTCCTTTCTACTCATAGAGTCCCCTTTAGTATTTCTTGCAGGGCTGGTTTAATGGTGATGAACTGCTTTAGTTTTTGTTTGTCTGAGAAACTCTTTATCTCTCCTTCTTTTCTGGATGATAGCCTTGTTGGATAGAATATTCTTGACTTTAAATTTTTCCCATTCAACATTTTGGATATATATCATGCCAGTCCTTTCTGACATGGGAAGTTTCTGCTGGAAAATCTGATAGCCTTATGGGGTTTCCTTAATATGTAACTGTTGTCTTTTGTCTTGCTGCTTTTAAGATTCTTTTCTTTATAACTATATTTTGCCATTTTAATTACAATATGTCTTTGGTGTGGATATGCTTTTGTGGATTTTGTTGGGGATTCTCTGTGCCTCCTGGATCTGGATATCTGTTTCCTTTCCTAGATTAGGGAAGTTTTCAGCTATTCTTTCTTTCTTTTTTTTTTTTTCAGCTATTCTTTCTTTAGGTAAATTTTCTGCCCCCTCTTCTCTCTCTTCTTCTAGGATTCCTATAATATGAGTGTTATTTGCTTGATGGAGTTACCAAGTTCTTTAAGTCTATTGTCATTTTTCATATTTTTTTCTCTTTTTTGTTCAGCTTTATTACTTTCCATTAATATGTCTTTTAGGTCATTGATTTGTTCCTATGTTTCTTCCAGCCTGCTGTTCATTCCATCAGGAATGTTTCTGATTTCATTTATTAGGCCCTTTATCTCTACTATGTTATTCTTTATCTCTGTGCTAATGTGATAAGAAAAGCATATTTATGATTTCATTTATTGGGCCCTTTATCTCTGTTATGTTATTCCTTATTGCTGTGTTAATCTCTTTTCTCAAGTCCAGCAACTATTCTTATGATCATTACTATAAATTCTCTATCAAGAATGTTACTTGTATCTGTTTCATTTAAATTCTAGCTGTGGCCTTGTCCCATTCTTTCATTTGGGGCAAATTCTTCTGTCCTCTCTCTTGTCTAAATCTCCATGCCTGCTTCTATGTGTTAGAAGAGTCAGCTACGCTTCTTGCTCTTGAAGGTAATGGCGTTATGAAGAAGAGGTTCTATAGCTCCCTGTGCTGTAGGGTCACCTGTTCGCCAGGGCCTGGTACTTCACAGAGTGTTTCCACTATGTGCTGGGTGCACTCTGCTGTGTGTCCTGGCCACTTTATCCCTCAGGCCAATTGTCTGCATAGGCTCTCTGCCTGTTGTGAGCAGTGTTTATTCCCTGACCTGGAATGTGGGGAATTTTAACTAGGTATACTCTGGTCTCCTTGTGAAATGTGACCTGTTGCCACAGCTGCCAGAACTGAGGCCCTACAGAATTCACAGGTAGGAAGACATGGTGTGGGCAGGGGTTTGGGCCAGTCTTCTGTGGGAGAGGTCCCACTGTAGTGGGACTGAGGCAAGTGTGACTGGGATGGGCAGTTCCAGTGGAGTGTGTGTGTAGGGGGATGTCTTGGTGTAAGCAAGTTAGGTAGTGAGCGTCAGCACTATGCCGGTGCCCACAGGTGGCTCTGTGTTTATGCTGAAGGGCAGTGGAGGCCAGTATCTTTGTTCCCAGAGGGGTCTCTCCATGAATGCTGCCTCTCTGGGACATGTTCCAAGAAAAGCAAATAACCTCCCCTACTGTGTGCCCCAGTTGCTCTTGAGGCTGTTTTCTTGCTGTATATTTTCTGGCTATTTGTCCTGCCTTCTCTCCAAGAGAAGCCCCAATGCCTCTGGGCTCTCCCCAGCCCACTGACCTTTAAAACTCTAGGCTTTAAGACCTGCTGGTTGCAAGAATTTCTGAAATTCAGCTCTTTTCACTCTCCAAGCCAATTACTCTAGGGAATCCTCTTCCTCATGCACTCCCCTGAGTGATAGTCTGTCTCTTGCCCTTCCCTGGGACCACAGCTCTCTTACCACCACAGTTGCCACAGTCTGTTTCTCTCCCAAACCATGTCTCTGCACTTCCTGCTTTCTCCCATGTGGTCTCTTCTCTACCTCTAGTTGTGGAGTTTGTTCTGCCTCTCTTCAAGTTGATTTCTGGAGTATGTAGGAGGAATTGATAGTTATAAAGTTGTATTCATGGGACAAGAGGATCCTAGGGTCCTCCTACTCTGCCACTATTTTCCGCCTTAATTTTTATGAGTCCTTATAAATGATATTGTATTTTTAATGTTAGTGCCTATGTGTTTGTTAATATGTAGAAATACAATTGATATTTGTATATTTGTGTTGTATCCTGAGACCTTGCTGAATCTACTTATTAGTTCTTGATATTTTCGACACAATCATGTCATCTTCAAACAGAGAGAGTTTTATTTCTTCCTTTCCAATCTGTATATGTAGCTTCTCTTTCTTTATTGCACTGGCTTCAACTTCCATATAATATTGAATAAGAGTATTAAGAGTAGATACCCGTTCCTTGTCCCCCAGTCTGGATGAAAAAAAGCATTTAATCTTTCACTCTTAGATATAATGTTAGCTGTAAGACTTTAGTAGATGCCTTTACAAAATTGAGGAAATTCCCTATTTCCCATCTTTCTGAGAGTTTTTTTTTCTTATTATGGATGAATGTTGAATTTTGTCAAATGCTTTTCCTACATTGATTGATATGGTAATATGATAGTTTTCTTTAGTCCTTTGACGTGATGAGTTACATTGATTGATTTTCAAATATTTAGCCAGCCTTGTATTCCTGGAATAAACTTCACTTGGTTGTGGTGTATATTTATTTTTATATATTTCTGAATTCTATCTGTTAATATTGTGTTAAGGATTTTTGCATCATGAGGAATATTGATCTGTAGTTATTTTTCATATAATAGCTGTGTCTGGTTTTGACATCACAGTTATTCTAGCTTCATAAAATACATTGGGAATAATTCTCTGTTTTTTTTTTTATAATAATAAATTTATTTTTATTGGTGTTCGATTTGCCAACATACAGAATGACACCCAGTGCTCATCCCGTCAAGTGCCCCCCTCAGTACCCGTCACCCATCCATCCCCACCCCCCGCCCTCCTCCCCTTCCACCACCCCCAGCTCATTTCCCAGAGTTAGGAGTCTTTATGTTCTGTCTCCCTTTCTGATATTTCCTACCCATTTCTTCTCCCTTCCCTTCTATTCCCTTTCACTATTATTTATATTCCCCAAATGAATGAGAACATATAATGTTTGTCCTTCTCCGATTGACTCATTTAACTCAGCATAATACCCTCCAGGTCCATCCACGTTGAAGCAAATGGTGGGTATTTGTCATTTATAATGGCTGAGTAATATTCCATTGTATACATAAACCACATCTTCTTTATCCATTCATCTTTCGATGGACACCGAGGCTCCTTCCACAGTTTGGCTATTGTGGACATTGCTGCTATAAACTTTGGGGTGCAGGTGTCCCGACGTTTCTGTATCTTTGAGTAAATCCCCAGCAATGCAATTGCTGGTTCGTAGGGCAGGTCTATTTTTAACTGTTTGAGGAACCTCCACACAGTTTTCCAGAGTGGCTGCACCAGTTCACATTCCCAACAGTGTAAGAGGGTTCCCTTTTCTCCGCATCCACTCCAACATTTGTGGTTTTCTGCCTTGTTAATTTTCCCCATTCTCACTGGTGTGAGGTGGTATCTCATTGTGGTTTTGATTTGCATTTCCCTGATGGCAAGTGACGCAGAGCATTTTCTCATGTGCATGTTGGCCATGTCTATGTCTTCCTCTGTGAGATTTCTGTTCATGTCTTTTTCCCATTTCATGATTGGATTATTTGTTTCTTTGGTGTTGAGTTTAATAAGTTCTTTTTTTTTTTAGCTTCCAATGACTCTCTCTTTTTTTTTTTTTTTATTGGTGTTCAATTTACTAACATACAGAATAACACCCAGTGCCCGTCACCCATTCACTCCCACCCCCCGCCCTCCTCCCCTTCTACCACCCCTAGTTCGTTTCCCAGAGTTAGCAGTCTTTACGTTCTGTCTCCCTTTCTGATATTTCCCACACATTTCTTCTCCCTTCCCTTATTTTCCCTTTCACTATTATTTATATTCCCCAAATGAATGAGAACATATAATGTTTGTCCTTCTCCGACTGACTTACTTCACTCAGCATAATACCCTCCAGTTCCATCCACGTTGAAGCAAATGGTGGGTATTTGTCATTTCTAATAGCTGAGTAATATTCCATTGTATACATAAACCACATCTTCTTTATCCATTCATCTTTCGTTGGACACCGAGGCTCCTTCCACAGTTTGGCTATCGTGGCCATTGCTGCTAGAAACATCGGGGTGCAGGTGTCCTGGCGTTTCATTGCATTTGTATCTTTGGGGTAAATCCCCAACAGTGCAATTGCTGGGTCGTAGGGCAGGTATATTTTTAACTGTTTGAGGAACCTCCACACAGTTTTCCAGAGTGGCTGCACCAGTTCACATTCCCACCAACGGTGTAAGAGGGTTCCCTTTTCTCCGCATCCTCTCCAACATTTGTGGTTTCCTGCCTTGTTAATTTTCCCCATTCTCACTGGTGTGAGGTGGTATCTCATTGTAGTTTTGATTTGTATTTCCCTGATGGCAAGTGATGCAGAACATTTTCTCATATGCATGTTGGCCATGTCTATGTCTTCCTCTGTGAGATTTCTGTTCATGTCTTTTGCCCATTTCATGATTGGATTGTTTGTTTCTTTGGTGTTGAGTTTAATAAGTTCTTTATAGATCTTGGAAACTAGCCCTTTATCTGATATGTCATTTGCAAATATCTTCTCCCATTCTGTAGGTTGTCTTTTAGTTTTGTTGACTGTATCCTTTGCTGTGCAAAAGCTTCTTATCTTGATGAAGTCCCAATAGTTCATTTTTGCTTTTGTTTCTTTTGCCTTCGTGGATGTATCTTGCAAGAAGTTACTATGGCCGAGTTCAAAAAGGGTGTTGCCTGTGTTCTTCTCTAGGATTTTGATGGAATCTTGTCTCACATTTAGATCTTTCATCCATTTTGAGTTTATCTTTGTGTATGGTGAAAGAGAGTGGTCTAGTTTCATTCTTCTGCATGTGGATGTCCAATTTTCCCAGCACCATTTATTGAAGAGACTGTCTTTCTTCCAATGGATAGTCTTTCCTCCTTTATCGAATATTAGTTGCCCATAAAGTTCAGGGTCCACTTCTGGATTCTCTATTCTGTTCCACTGATCTATGTGTCTGTTTTTGTGCCAGTACCACACTGTCTTGATGACCACAGCTTTGTAGTACAACCTGAAATCTGGCATTGTGATGCCCCCGGATATGGTTTTCTTTTTTAAAATTCCCCTGGCTATTCGGGGTCTTTTCTGATTCCACACAAATCTTAAAATAATTTGTTCTAACTCTCTGAAGAAAGTCCATGGTATTTTGATAGGGATTGCATTAAACGTGTATATTGCCCTGGGTAACATTGACATTTTCACAATATTAATTCTGCCAATCCATGAGCATGGAATATTTTTCCATCTCTTTGTGTCTTCCTCAATTTCTTTCAGAAGTGTTCTATAGTTTTTAGGGTATAGATCCTTTACATCTTTGGTGAGGTTTATTCCTAGGTATCTTATGCTTTTGGGTGCAATTGTAAATGGGATTGACTCCTTAATTTCTCTTTCTTCAGTCTCATTGTTAGTGTATAGAAATGCCACTGACTTCTGGGCATTGATTTTGTATCCTGCCACGCTACCGAATTGCTGTATGAGTTCTAGCAATCTTGGGGTGGAGACTTTTGGGTTTTCTATGTAGAGTATCATGTCATCGGCGAAGAGGGAGAGTTTGACTTCTTCTTTGCCAATTTGAATGCCTTTAATGTCTTTTTGTTGTCTGATTGCTGAGGCTAGGACTTCCAGTACCTATGCTGAATAGCAGTGGTGAGAGTGGACATCCCTGTCTTGTTCCTGATCTTAGGGGAAAGACTCCCAGTGCCTCCCCATTGAGAATTATATTTGCTGTTGGTTTTTCGTAGCTGCCTTTTAAGATGTTGAGGAATATTCCCTCTATCCCTACACTCTGAAGAGTTTTGATCAGGAATGGATGCGGTATTTTGTCAAATGCTTTCTCTGCATCTATTGAGAGGATCATATGGTTCTTGTTTTTTCTCTTGTTGATATGATCAATCACATTGATTGTTTTACGAGTGTTGAACCAGCCTTGTGTCCCGGGGATAAATCCTACTTGGTCATGGTGAATAATTTTCTTAATGTACTGTTGGATCCTTATGCCTAGTATCTTGTTGAGAATTTTTGCATCCATGTTCATCAGGGATATTGGTCTGTAATTCTCCTTTTTGGTGGGGTCTTTGTCTGGTTTTGGAATTAAGGTGATGCTGGCCTCATAGAACGAGTTTGGAAGTACTCCATCTCTTTTCTATCTTTCCAAACAGCTTTAGTAGAAGAGTTATGGTTTCTTCTTTAAACGTTTGATAGAATTTCCCTGGGAAGCCATCTGGCCCTGGACTTTTGTGTCTTGGGAGGTTTTTGATGACTGCTTCAATTTCCTCCCTGGATATTGGCCTGTTCAGGTTTTCTATTTCTTCCTGTTCCAGTTTTGGTAGTTTGTGGCTTTCCAGAATTGCATCCAATTCTTCTATATTGCCTAATTTATTGGCGTATAGCTGTTCATAAAATGTTTTTAAAATCGTTTGTATTTCCTTGGTGTTGGTAGTTATCTCTCCTTTCTCATTCATGATTTTATTAATTTGAGCCTTCTCTTTCTTCTTTTTAATAAGTTTGGCTAATGGTTTATCTATCTTATTAATTCCTTCAAAAAACCAACTCCTGGTTTTGTTGGTCTGTTCCACACTTGGCAGTCTCTTTTTATTGGCATATTAGACCATCTTTTATACTTAATGTAATTATTGGTATGTTAGAGTGTAAGTCTGCCATTTTTTTATGTTTGTTCTTTTTATTTTTTCCCCTTGCCTTCCTATGGGATACTTGCACATTTTTTAGAAACCATTTTTATTTAGCTGCATTGTTTTGAGTTTGCCTCTTAGTATATAGCATTTTCAATTGTTGCTTTAAGTAATACATTATATAAACTTGATACAATCTACTTGTCATTTTACCAGTTTGAGTATAAGACCCATATCTCCCTTTATGTCTGTTTATCTAGTTTTTAATACAGTTGTCAAATATTTACATAAAATTTCAATTATATTAAAATGTTATCATTTTTGCTTCAACAATGAAATGTACCTTAGAAAACTCAAGAGGAGAAGGAAAGCCTATTATATTTAGCCATATCTTTGCTTATTATATTCTTTCTTCTTTCCTGATATTCCAAGGTTCTTCCTTTTTATCATTTGTTTTCTTTTAGAGAACATTCCTTAGCCACTCTTTTAGCATAGATATACTAATAAAAATTGTGTTCATTTCCCTTCATCTTAATATGTATTGATGTCCCCTTTATTCTCAAAAGATATTTTTGTGGGGTATAGGATTCTGAGTCTGCAGTTCTTTTTATCCAGCACTTAAAAAATATGTGCTACTTTCTTTTGGCTTCAATTATTTCTTGAAAAATTTGCTGTCACTCTGGTTATTTTCTTTATTTTTATTTTTTTAAATTTATTTTTTATTGGTGTTCAATTTGCCAACATATAGAATAACACCCAGTGCTCATCCCATAAAGTGCCCCCCTCAGTGCCTGTCACCCAGTCACCCCCACCCCCCGCCCACCTCCCCCTCCACCACCCCTAGTTCGCTTCCCAGAGTGATTATTTTCCTCATACAGGCAAGGTGTCATTTTTCTCTGGCTACTTTTATTTTTTTTTTATTTTTTTTTCTGGCTACTTTTAGAATTTTTTCTTTGTTACTAGTTTTCAGAAATTTATTTCAGTGTATCTTGTCATGTATTTCTTTGGGTTTATCCCATTTGGAGTTTGCTCAACTTTTGAACCTGTAGGTTTATGTCTCTTGTAAAATTTGGGAAGTTCAAACATTATTTCTTTGAGTACTTTTTAGCTTTGCTCTGTCTTTTCTCCTCTAGGGCTCTGATGACATGGATGTTAGATTTTTTTGTTATACTTACACAGATCTTGGAAACTAATTTCATTTTTTAAAAGACTATGTTCTCTCTATTGTTCAGATTGGGTAATTTCTATTGGGTTACCTTCCAGTTTGCTAATTCTTTCCTCTGTCTCTTCCTTTCTTTGTTGAACCCATCTATTGAGATTTTTATTTTATTTAGTATTCTTCAGTTAAAAAAATTTCCATTTGATTCTTTATATATGCTGTTTTTGCTGAGACAGTCTATTTTTTTCTAAGATCTTCTTTTTTTTTTTTTTTTTCCATTTATTTCTAGCATGTCCTAATTCCGGAAGCAGTCTTATTATGGCTGTCTTAAAATTTTGTCAAATAAGTCTGATATATCTATCACTTCTGTATTGGCATATATAAATGTCTTTTTTCATTCAGTTTAAGATCTTTCTAGTTCCTGCTCTAAAAGGTGAATTTCAGTTGAAACCTGAACATTTTCATATTATGTCATGGGACCCTAGGTATTACTTACACCTTCTGTTTTATTTTATTTATTTTTTTTTTTATTTTTTTATTTTTTTTTTATTGGTGTTCAATTTACTAACATACAGAATAACACCCAGTGCCCGTCACCCATTCACTCCCACCCCCCGCCCTCCTCCCCTTCTACCACCCCTAGTTCGTTTCCCAGAGTTAGCAGTCTTTACGTTCTGTCTCCCTTTCTGATATTTCCCACACATTTCTTCTCCCTTCCCTTATTTTCCTTCACTATTATTTATATTCCCCAAATGTTTTAGTTTGCTTTCTCTGACACCACTTCAGCAGGGTAAGGGAAAATAATACTTTGTTACTGTCAGGTGGAGGTAGAAGCCCAGGTTCCCTATTTGGTCTCTATTAATACCCAGTAGAGTGACTTATTACTTTTCTGGGTGGAAGTAGTCTTCACTGACACCATGGTGAAGGTGATCTTGTCACTACTGGGCAATGTTGAAAGTCCTGATTCTCTGGTAGACCTCCTATGACCTTATCCCAGAAGGAATGGAAAGGGGTACTTTGTTATAGGCTTGTGGTGATGGAAACTAGGCTTCCTAGTTGGCCTTTGTCTGATGTGTGTTAGGGGGAACACTTCATTCTATGATATTTGGCTGGAATTGTACAGTCATTTTCTAAAACTTTTCTGTCTTGTTTAGCTGCCCATTTTCTGATCTAGGTTTTGTGTCCCCCAACCTCCACATACCTGTTGTCATTTACCAGCTTCTTCAGCTCTAAGACTGGGATATATCAGGCAAAATAGATGCTCAGGGAACTCACCACTGTGTCATTCTTCATGTCCCAGAGGCCCTAGCCTGTCTGACCTTTTGTTATTCTCATATTTGTTTTATATGTAATGTCCAGGATTTTTAGTTTTACAGCAGTATTCTTCTTCAGCATTTTCACTCTTTATGGTTTCAATTACCTACGGTCAATTGCAATCTGGAAGCAGGTGTTCCTCCTTCTGACTTGTCATCAGGTGGTCAACAGTAGCATAAACTGCATCATTTACCTCACTTCATTTCATCATGTAGGCCGTTAATCTCATATCATCACAAGAAGAGTGAATACAGTACAGTAAGTTATTTTGAGAGAGAGAGAGACCACAGTCATATAACTCACATTACAGTATATTATTATAATTATCCTATTTTATTATTAGTTATTGTTGTTAACCTCTTACCATGCCTAATTTATAAATTAAACTTTATCAAAGGTGTGTATATATATAGGAAAAATATAGTATATATAGTGTTCAGTACCATCTATGGTTTCAGGCATTCACTGGCGTTCTTAGAACAAATCACTTTCAGATAAGGTGGAGCAGACTACTGTATTAATAGGAAGAATAGGAAAAAAATATCTGCTTCATCTTTCCAGAAGTGGAAATACTTAATATTTTCCTGCCTAAGGTTTCCTTCTCTTTCTGTGGCATCTGCTAAATTTTTTGTTAGAGAACATTTTGTGTTGGAAAGCTCTTGCCTGCTTCTATGGAGGTGTTGGAAGATAGAGAACAAACTAATCTTTAGAATAGCCTCCTCTTTCTGAACCTTGCATGAATTACACTGCTTTTAGTGTCAAAACCTCAGCATAGACTTACCCACCCCTATCTGGGTTATTATTCAATTGTCTAAGTCTTATTTATTTTTCAAGTTTCAATATAAACATCCTTATACAAAAAGACCCTTTCTGTTCCCTGGATAAGTTTGAGTATCCCTCTCCTAAATATTCTCAAAGTACCTTGTGTTTCTCTTATTCTTATTTCCATGATCATACTTTATTGCAGTTATTTATATGATGTCTATTTTACTAAATAGTGTGTAATTCCATGAAGGTAAGAATTTTTTTGTCCAAAGTTGTATCAAATATCTGGTGTCTACTGCAGTGCTCTGACATTTAACAAATTTGGATTGAATGTACTCATTTATGTATTTGCCCATAAACATCCACTTATCTGATTCACCCCAATTACTTCCTGGAACTTCTCTGGCCACATGACCACCTGGGCTCCCTCTCTGGGACTCCCGGACTTCCCCATGATCCAGAAAGTTGAAGGTCAAAACTAAGCAAAGCAGGTCCTCCAAACTCCTGCTTTAGATAGACCTAAGGCTTGGGTCCATTCTGATTGGTTATTGCTTATGGCATACCAGTTAGTAAAATAGTTTGATCTCATCCTGATTATATAAATTAATGAATGATGTCCAAAAGCTCCAAGCTTATCTAGCATATCTAAATGTGCTTTTTTCCATAGCCTGCATTACTGCTTATAACTCTTATTGTGGTTGATTGGCCTTTTTTCATGTATCAGTTCTGGCCTGAGTATATACAGTGAGGTATTCTAGTACTGTCATCATAACCGCGGGCCAGTTCTTCCTTGCTTCATCTCTAACCAAGGTATTATTTCTTGAGACAGATCTTTTATGGGAGTATATTCCTTGTGCCTTCAAAACTGCCTCACAAGTCACACTGTCACACCTGCTTCATGGGCCATGTGACTTATTTGACATTTTGTGGTGAAGTCTGTATTCCTTCCTACTGGGCTCTGGTTCGAGAGAAGTTGTGAAATGACTCCCCAGGATTATATTCCCAAAACATATCCTCCTCAAACACTAGCTCTTTGTCACCTGTATCCACACCCCATTCCCTAGTTCCACAAGGTAGGCTTTACATTTTTTTTTTTAACCAAGAACTGCCATCTATATCCTATAAAATTTTTCTTGACTTGGTATTTTTTCTGTTTTACTGATTCTGTTATTAAGCCCCTTTACTCTGTAGACAAACCAGTGTGTTCACTAATCCTTATTTTATGGTTCTATTCACTCTTAAAAATTAGCCATTGGCTTATTGGGAACTCACATCTCTTGGAATTTTCAGTTTTTGCATTTCTCCATTATTCTCATTGTAATTGTAACTTTTTTTCCACTAGCATGATTTTTGGCATCTATACATCAAAGCAAAGGTTGCAGTTAGCCAATTCGATTTTATTTTATTTTTTATTTTTTATTTTTAAAGATTTTATTTATTTATTCATGAGAGAGAGAGAGAGAGAGAGAGAGAGAGAGGCAGAGACACAGGCAGAGGGAGAAGCAGGCTCCATGCAGGGAGCCTGATGTGGGACTTGATCCCCGGGCCTCTGGATCACGCCCTGGGCCAAAGGCAGGCGCTAAACCACTGGGCCACTGGGGCTGCCCTAGCCAATTAGATTTTAAATCTTTTTTGACATGATTTGATCAATCTTATTTTTTTAAATGATCATAGTTTTCATTTTAATTCCATTCTTTGGGAATCAAGGATGGCTTTTGGTTTCATTGCCAGCTGTGTTCACTTACAAATACTTATCCACAGTCTTGTTTTGCAAACGATTTTGAAACTATCAAAGCACAAAGAAGTGATGTGATTGATTATTATCACTTGCAAGAACAGTTGGGAGAAGTAGTATCTCTCTTGGCTGATGAATTCATATAGGTGTTCCCATTGTCTTGTGATTCTATCTCTTTGTATTCTTCTTCCTTTGTTGAGGATACCTGAATGAATAGATGAATAGCTGAGATTGGGAAGCAGAAGCATTTCAAGTTCTGATCACCTATTTGCCAATGACAAGGGCGCCATGATTTTCCGAGGGAGATTGACTACTTTAAATCCTCATTCTGATGAAATTATTTTGAAACACTTGGTATTTGAGATTGCTAGTTGCTGACTTTTTATTATTTTTGCAGGCAGCACTCAGCATATTTGGCATGGTTGGTGGACCACTTCTGGGCTTGTTTGCTTTGGGCATTTTGGTTCCCTTTGCCAACTCAATTGTAAGTATAAAGAATGAATGTTGTGTAAAGCTTCTTTCCCAACAATAGTAGTGTCTCCACAATTTTTTCTCAGTTGGAAAGTTATAGTTGCTCTGATATCTGTCATTAGTGATGTGATGACTTAAAATACTCATACTGACTTCACTGGGGTATAAAATAAAGTGCTATGCACTGGGACTCTGCATATATGAAGCCAAATAGACACTGCCAAATTATATATTTTATAAATATTGTATAGCTAAATCATATATTACAACATAATTATATAACTAACAAAAATATAGAATATATAACATAACTAAAGAATATATATTATGGAACAATGTATATTGTATGTAATATGTATTATAACTATTATATAATATAACTAAAGGAGCAGCATTTATCTTTTTGCCCTTCTTGGAAAAATCACTAGGATTTATGTGATGAACATTTTTAAAATTTAAAAACAATTAATTAACATATAGTGCATTATTAGTTTCAGAGGTCACTAAACTCTGCCTCTGAAAATCACAAGGATTTAAAAAAAGGAGATCAGGGCAGCATCCGTGGCTTAGCGGTTTAGCACTGCCTTCAGCCCAGGGCGTGATCCTGGAGACCTGGGATCAAGTCCCATGTCAGGCTCCCTGCGTGGAGCCTGCTTCTCCCTCTGCCTGTGTCTCTGCCTCTCCCTCTCTCTCTCTCTGTCTCTGTCTCTGTCTCTAATAAATAAATATAATCTAAAATAATAATAATAAATAAAGATAAATTTAAAAAGGAGATCAACAGGCTCAAACATGAAATATTTAAGGGCAATAGAGCTGAGGATACCTGTGAATAGCCAGAGTGCAGCAAAGAGAAGCAATAAGATAAACTCTTCACCACCTTGACCAGAGTGTTTATATTCCTGATATTTAAAGCTATGGTCCCAATATCATGGTCCCGGCCCCAGAGGTGTGATCATAATTGGGAATAAGTATCCAGAATGAGGTGATATCTCTTTTCCACATAGACACTTCTGTGCCTTTTTTAAAAAAGATTTTATTTATTCATTCACCAGAGACACACAGAGAGAGAGGCAGAGATACAGGCAGGAGGAGAAGCAGGCTCCACATAGGGAGCCTGATGTGGGACTCAATCCTAGGAATCCAGGATCATGCCCCCAGCCAAAGGCAGACGCTCAACCGTTGAGCCACTCAGTCATCCCACTTCTGTGCTTTGAAGTACTAAATTTTGTTTGGAATGAATGAAATTGAAGTTATTTCTATGAAAGCCAGGGGAAACTCCACTGAGTCAGTCCTGCTATAAGCTGAAGTTCAGGAAAAACTCATATGTGTGGTGGTTTCATACAGACATAGAATAACTTCAGAACTCTGATTTTACATTTGGAATTCCATTTTCTTCATGAGGCACTAGGGATTGGTAAGGTAGATACTAATAAAGGCTATTACTATTATTATTAATGGTATAATTCTTAAAGAAAATAATTCTCAGCAGATGGTGACGACACTTGTAGTAAGCATAGCATAATGTATAGAGATGCTGAATTACTGTGTTGTATCCTGAAACTAACATAACAATGTGTGTTGACTGTACTAAAAAATTTTTTTAAAGTAATTCTCAAAAAAAATTGTCAGTGAAATATCATATAAAAAGCTAGTTTGGTAGAAATGAATCACAATGAAAGAGAATAGTTTGAATTTACCTCAGAATGTTGAAGCTTTGATTAGACTCTTTGCATTATGAAATGCACAGTGCTTTGTTGAGTGTCTGAAACATTAGGAGAAACATTAGGACTTTTGGTTTTTGACATTTATAGCCACCATGGGTGGGTTGCCTCCAGAAAAGCTGCAGCAGACTAGGTCCCACATAACCTTTACTCAGGAGAAGTATGATACTATTCCCATCGTAGAAGGTACCCATTTTTACTATATCCATGTCTTTCATCAGCAGAATACCTACCCTTGCTTTGGAATGGACTTCCTGCCTCCCCCTCTCCCTCTATCCATCTCTCCCATCCTCTTCTTGTCCTTTTTTCTTTCCCTTCCTTTGCTTCTCCTTTCTCCCTCTTTCCCTCTCTTCCTCTCATTCATTCATTGAATATTTATGAACTAAGCACTGTCCTGGGAATAGAGAGCACTGAATATTTCTGCACTCGTGGGCTTTATGATTTTGTGGATCTTTGATCAAGCCATGGACAATACTGAGAATAAGCAAGTCTGGCCTGTCAACAGCTGGCCACACTACTATTCCAGCCTCATATTATTGCAAAAATTTATTGCATATCTGCTGTATGTCCAGCACTGTAGTTAAGTGCTTGGGTACCAAAACAAAACAAAATGTAATTCTGCTTTCAAGGTTCACAGCTTAATGAAAGAGCTCAAGTCTTTGTTCCTGACATAAATCCTCTGATCTTGTCATCAGCCTTCATTTTATCCCATCAACAGACCATTCTTTTTTCCTACCCTATGATTTTGCTTATGTTTCTCCCCTTACTTCATCTATTCCCCCCTGACCTCTCTATGGGGATCCCAAGGCACAAGCTGCCCTGACTTGTCTGGTCAGTATTCTTAAAGGAAGGGGGAGGGACACCTGGGTGGCTCAGCAGTTGAGTGTCTGCCTTTAGCTCAGGGTGTGACCCCGCAGTCCTGGGATCGAGTCCCACATCGGGCTCCCTGCATGGAGCCTGCTTTTCCTTCTGCCTGTGTCTCTGCCTCTCTCCCTCTGTGTCTCTCATGAATAAATGAATAAAATCTTTTTTTTTAAAAAAAGAAAGGGGGAAATTTTCACCACAGAAGAAGAAAGAGTCTTACCAGCTGAAGGTTTGCTTTTGTCCCCATCATTTGGAACCAGGGTTTAAGTCATTCAAGGTCTAACAGAACACATGGATACTGATGAAAAGCATAAATGAGGAACTCAAGTTTTCCAAAGATTGAGAAACCAAGTATCTTCCGAGAGGACATCTCTTCTTGTCTTTAGAAATACTTGGTGTGGTTGTACACACCAATCATTTGTGAAAACTGCTTCCTATTTTCCCCCTAATTATCCCGAAGCACAATTACAATCATGCATGTTGTTAAGTATGGGAATAAACTCTACATATGCTTTCCCCTTCATAGTCTCTTGTTGATTTGGCATACTATTTTTTCAGAGATTAAATAAAAATAAAGGGGGCAATTGACCTACTATCAGCCATGTGATTGTTGTAGTTATTTGGGTGTGAAGAGAGGAGGAGGCTACAGCAGAGTGCTAGCTGTGGAAACAGAATAGACGGAATGAATTATGAGACTGACAAAACAAAAAGTAAGCAGGATAAGATAGGGATGTGGAAAGGGAATGGGGTTGTAGAGTGTCCAGGGCTCTGGGCTTAGGGATCAGTGGCCCATGCTGCCCTTTGCAAGAGGCAGGGAACTTGAGAAAAAGAAGGATTTTAGGAGAGAAGCCAGTAGATCTGGTTTAGGACCGTGTTGAGCTTAACTTTCTAATGTTAATTTCCATCTCAGAAAACTATATTATTTTTCTTTCAAAAACACTGTTGTTTTGCAGGGAGCACTTGCTGGTCTGATGGCTGGATTTGCTATTTCTTTGTGGGTTGGAATTGGAGCTCAACTTTATCCTCCACTGCCTGAGAGAACTATGCCATTAAGCCTTGAAACCTATGGCTGTAACAACACATACAATGCGACAAATTGGGTGACAACTACAGAAATGCCATTTACTAGTGCTTTTCAAGTACACAATGCTGAAAGGTATTGAATTAAGCTTTATAATGTCACATTTTAAAGAAATGCGTGTGACAGGTAGAGAACCCCAGTTGCTTTTTGTCTTGCTGCAGTGCTGTGATTTTCCCTAATTCTGAAATAGGTAGAGCCCTTGTGGCTTTCTGGCTGTAGTATTTTGTTCACAAACAGCAAAAATTGCTATATGTTCTTAATTTTGATAGATGCTTCTGCCTCACTTACAGAACTGAAGACTTGAATAGTGACAAAAAAAATTCTGTTATGGGTAAATGCTACCAAATATCAGCTCTAGTTGAAAGCAAAATCATCTTTTTCAATTAAAAATGTTTTAAAATGAAAAGCAAAATTATAAAAGAAACTTTGCTTATATAGTTTTGAGGTATAGCCTTTATAGTCTAAAAGCTACAGTCATCTAAATATGTTAGATCATTGCCATTTGTTTAGGTTTAAAGATTCCAAATCTTTAGAGCACTGGCAATGAGTTGCAGTTGTGATCAACTCACTTGCTTGAGTTTTGTTTTGTTTTTTTTTTTTAAACAGATTTTATTTATGTATTCATGAGAGACAGAGAGAGGCAGAGACATAGGCAAAGGGAGAAGCAGGTTCCCTGCAGGGAGCTCGATGTGGGACTTGATCCCAGGACCACGGGATCACGCCCTGAGCCTTAGGCAGATGCTGGGCCTCTGAGCCCAGCCACCCAGGCATCCCGACTTGCTAGAGTTTTCTGTATGCAGTGTACTTTTGGGCTTCTGGATCCTTATGTCATGTGATTTAATGAAATGATGTCTATCTGTTGGTAGGTGAGTGTTTTATAATATAGTGGACATAAGGGCAATACTTTAGTGGACAATTAAATGTCCAGCCTTAAAGCATAAACCCCTTGAAATATTCAAGGAATACAGAGATGAGGCTGCCACTCCCAAATTATTGCCTCCAGTTCCAGCTTTCCCAGAGTGAAACCATTAAAAACTCATTCCCTTTGGGTCAAGACATGGTGTCTCCCTCTTATACAGGATGCACTACTGAGAGAAGGAATGTGACTTATTATTAGTGATTCAGGTTCCAAGCAAAACTCAACTATGAGAATGCTTTTGCCAATGGAAGTTCAAGGCTGGTAAATGCTGCACAGGTAGAGAGAAAAGGTAGTTCCAGAGCTTGAGGCATATTTGGGGAGGTTTGACTAGGTGGGGTGCTTAATGTATTTCAGTGACAATTTGAAAGGTGGCAGTATGGCATAGATTTGGACTATGAATCAAAAGACCTGAGTTTTTCAGATGCTTTTGCTATTGTCTGGGGGAACTCAGAACAAGATAGTTGTCTGTATTTATTGTTTGTCCATTTAGATAACAACATCTGTCTTACCTTCCTCACAGAATTTTTGTATAGACCAAAGCAACAAATATTTATTGCCATGTATAACAGAAAATGAAACATGCAACAAAAGCACTTTGAAAAAAAAAGGGGGGTGAGGGGCAAGGAAATGCCGGGAGCAGTTTCGACAAGCACCAAAGCACTAATATATGTGGGGGAGGGGGGATGTGGTTGTTAGAATTAGAAAGGGAGAAAAAAAATAATTGAAGGTACATGGGAGGACATTCAGGATGTCCTTGTTTTACGATTTTGCTTAGCATTTATCCTGATTGTGTAAATATCTCTCTTAATTTAAGAGTCTGCAGCAAAACAGTTATTTGGATTTGGAAACAAATAAATTAGCTGAAGTTTAGTATATGACTGGTACCATAATAACTGGTTTTATATGTTAGCTTACTTATAAAATAACAGGTAATAAGCAAGAATGCCTAAGAATGAACTATCTACGCAGTTCTTGGCTGGCCATTTAGGTAGTATCCCAAGAAAGCCTTCCCCTCCTATTCACAGTGGCTCCTGTCTACTAGGAAGTTATAGTTTAGCTGGAAAGAGTGTGCTAATATACAGAAAACAATTCAGTAAGTACAGTAAGTATAAAACTAGCATACAGGAAATAGTAATAAATACTTGATAAATATTTGTTAAAATAATGCATAGACATGGAGTGATTAGCATCAAGACTTTGGAAAGGTAGTAGTACTTGAAAGATACAGAGGTTGTCTAGAAGCAGAGGGTCTGGAAAGTTACAGAGAAACACCAGAAGGGAAATTGGGCGGGAAAATAAACACTTAAACAATATCCTGTGTTAAGTGGTATTCATAGGCGGTCGAGAGAGCAGAGAGGGTTCAAGCCTAACCCTTCCTAATGGAGTCAAGGAAACCTTCTCAGAGGAGGACTATGTGAGCTGGGGTTAATCAGGTGAGCAAGGTTTGGTGGGAAGGACAGAAGGAAGTGGGTATCACACGACAGAGAAGCAGTGTATGCAAAGGCATGGAGGTCTAAAGCCAATCTGGCATCGTAGTCGATCCCACTCAGTTTGGTGTTGCTAGACTACAGGTGGGGAGTAAACGACACAGCTGAAGATGAAACAGAATACCCTTTGGTTGCCTAGATTCTGTGTTTCCATAACCTAGATTCAGTATTTAGTCTTTGACGTCCCAGTGCTTGTATGTATTGATAGATCATTGTAGTTTTAACTTACATTTCCTTGATGACCAGTTATGGTCAATATCTTTTTAGATGTTTTTTTGGCCATTGCCATCTAGATATCAACTTCTGTGACTTGTCTGTTGAAATCTTTGATCCAGTTTTAAATGGATTCTTAGGTTTTTTTCTTATTTATTTAGGAGTTTTTGATATGTTCTAGATACAAGATATATTTTGAAATAATTTTCTCCTGCTTTGTGTGTTGCCTTTTTACTCTCTGAATTATACTTTTTGGTAATCAGAATTTCATTTTAATTAAGTTCAACTTAATTAAAGTCTTTTTTTCTTTTAAGTTTTTATTTAAATACTAGTTAGTTAACACATAGTGTAATATTAGTTTCAGGATTAGAATTGAGTGATTTATCATTTACATAGAACACCCAATGCTCGCTACAACAAGATACCCATCACTCATTTAACCCATCCCTCCATCCACTTCCCCTCCAGTACACCTCAGTTTGTTCTCTATAGTTAAGAATCTGTTTTATGGTTTGCCTCTCCTTTTTACCCTTTTTGTTCATCTGTTTTGTTTCTTAAATCCCACATATAAGTGAAATCATAAGGTATTTGTCTTTCTCTGGCTGACTTACTTTGCTTAACATAATACAATCTAGCACCATCCACATTGTTGCAAATGACAAGATATTCATTTTCACGGTTAAGTAATATTCCATTGTATATATGTACCACATCTTTATCCATTCATCAGTCAATGGACTTTTGAGCTCTTTCCATAATTTGGCTATTGTTGATAATACTGCTATAAACATTGGGGCTCATGTATCTCTTCAATTCAGTATTTTTGTATCCTTTGGTAAATACCTAGTAGTGCAATTGCAGGATCATAGGGTAGTTCTGTGTTTAACTTTTTGAGGAACATCCATACTGTTTTCCAGATTGGCTGCACCAACTTGCATTCCCACCAACAGTGTAAGAGGGTTCCCCTTTTTCCAAATCCTCATCAATATGTGTTGTTTGTTGTGCTGTTCATTTTAGTCATTCTGACAGGTGTGAGTTGATATATTATTGTAGTTTTGATTTGTATTTCCCTGATGATGAGTGATGTTGAGCATCCTTTTGTGTCTTCCAGCCATCTGGATGTCTTCTTTGGAGAAATTTCTATTCATGTCTTCTGTCGATTTCTTTTTTTTTAATTTATTTTTTTTAATTTATTTTTTATTGGTGTTCAATTTACCAACATACAGAATAACCCCCAGTGCCCGTCACCCATTCACTCCCACCCCCCGCCTCCTCCCCTTCTACCACCCCTAGTTCGTTTCCCAGAGTTAGCAGTCTTTACGTTCTGTCTCCCTTTCTGATATTTCCCACACATTTCTTCTCCCTTCCCTTATATTCCCTTTCACTATTATTTATATTCCCCAAATGAATGAGAACATATAATGTTTGTCCTTCTCCGACTGACTTACTTCACTCAGCATAATACCCTCCAGTTCCATCCACGTTGAAGCAAATGGTGGGTATTTGTCGTTTCTAATAGCTGAGTAATATTCCATTGTATACATAAATCACATCTTCTTTATCCACTCATCTTTCGATGGACACCGAGGCTCCTTCCACAGTTTGGCTATTGTGGCCATTGCTGCTATAAACATCAGGGTGCAGGTGTCCCTGCATTTCATTGCATCTGTATCTTTGGGGTAAATCCCCAGCAGTGCAATTGCTTGGTCATAGGGCAGGTCTATTTTTAACTGTTTGAGGAACCTCCACACAGTTTTCCAGAGTGGCTGCACCAGTTCACATTCCCACCAACAGTGTAAGAGGGTTCCCTTTTCTCCGCATCCTCTCCAACATTTGTGGTTTCCTGCCTTGTTAATTTTCCCCATTCTCACTAGTGTGAGGTGGTATCTCATTGTGGTTTTGATTTGTATTTCCCTGATGGCAAGTGATGCAGAGCATTTTCTCATGTGTATGTTGGCCATGTCTATGTCTTCCTCTGTGAGATTTCTCTTCATGTCTTTTGCCCATTTCATGATTGGATTGTTTGTTTCTTTGGTGTTGAGTTTAATAAGTTCCTTATAGATCTTGGAAACTAGCCCTTTATCTGATGTGTCATTTGCAAATATCTTCTCCCATTCTGTAGGTTGTCTTTTAGTTTTGTTGACTGTATCCTTTGCTGTGCAAAAGCTTCTTATCTTGATGAAGTCCCAATAGTTCATTTTTGCTATTTGTTTCTTTTGCCTTCGTGGATGGATCTTGCAAGAAGTTACTGTGGCCGAGTTCAAAAAGGGTGTTGCCTGTGTTCTTCTCTAGGATTTTGATGGAATCTTGTCTCACATTTAGATCTTTCATCCATTTTGAGTTTATCTTTGTGTATGGTGCAAGAGAGTAGTCTAGTTTCATTCTTCTGCATGTGGATGTCCAATTTTCCCAGCATCATTTATTGAAGAGACTGTCTTTCTTCCAAGGGATAGTCTTTCCTCCTTTATCGAATATTAGTTGACCATAAAGTTGAGGGTCCACTTCTGGGTTCTCTTCTGTTCCATTGATCTATGTGTCTGTTTTTGTGCCAGTACCACACTGTCTTGATGACCACAGCTTTGTAGTACAACCTGAAATCTGGCATTGTAATGCTATCTCTATCAAAATACCATGGACTTTCTTCAGAGAGTTAGAACAAATTATTTTAAGATTTGTGTGGAATCAGAAAAGACCCCAAATAGCCAGGGGAATTTTAAAAAAGAAAACCATATCTGGGGGCATCACAATGCCAGATTTCTGTCGATTTCTTAATTGGATTATTTGTTCTTTGGGTATTGAATTTGATGAGTTTTGTATAGATGTTGGATACTAGCCTTTGGATACTAGCCTTTGGATACTAGCCTTGCATACAGATCCTCCTCTTGGATCTGGTATGTCATTTGCAAATATCTTCTCCCATTCTGTTGGTTGCCTTTCGGTTTTGTTGACTGCTTCATTTGCTGTGCAGAAGCTTTTTATCTTGATGAAATTTCAATAGTTCATTTTTTTGCTTTTGTCTCCCTTGCCTCTGAAGATATGTCTAGCAAGAAGTTGCTATGGCCAAGGTTGAAGAGGTTGCTGTCTGTGTTCTTCTCTAGGATTTTGATGGATTCCTGTCTTACACTGAGGCCTTTCATCCATTTTGAGTTTATCTTTGTGAGTGGTACAAGAGAATGGTTCAGTTTCATTCTTCTGCATGTGACTGTCCAGTTTTCCCAGCAGCATTTATGGAAGATACTGTCTTTTTTCCGTTGGATATTCTTTCCAGCTTTGTCTAAGATTAGTTGACCATAGAGTTGAGGCTCTAATTCTGGGTTCTCTATTGTGTTCCATTGATCTATGTGTCTGTTTTGTGCCAGTACCACACTGTCTTGATGATTGCAGCTTTGTAATGGAGCTTGAAGCCTGGGATTGTGATGCCACCAGCTTTGGTTTTCTTTTTCAACATTCCTCTGGTTATTGGGGCCTTTTCTGGTTCCATAAAAATTTTAGGATTATTTGTTTTAGCTCTTTGAAAAATGTCAATGATATTTTGATATGGGTTGCATTGAATGTATAAATTGCCCTGGGTAGCATGGACACTTTAACAATATTTATTCTTCCAATCCATGAACATGGAATGTTTTTCCATTTCTTTGTTTTCCTCGATTTCTTTCATAAGTGTTCCATAGTTTTCAGAGTACAGATCCTTTGCCTTTCTGCTTAGGTTTATTTGTAGGTATGTTATGGATTTTGGTGCAATTGTAAATGGGATCTATTCCTTAATTTCTTTTTCTTCTGTCTTGTTGTTAGTGTATAGAAATGTAACTGATTTCTGTGCATTGATTTTATATCCTGCCACATCGCTGAACTGTTGTATGAGTTCTAGCAATTTTGGGGTGGAGTCTTTTGGGTTTTCCGCATAAAATATCATGTCATCTGTGAAAGGAAAGAAAACCTGCAAACTCATTCTATGAGGTCAGCATAATCTTGATCCCCAAACCAAAGATCCCACCAAAAAAGAGAATTATAGACCAATATTCCTGATGAACATGGATGCTAAAATTCTCACCAAGGTACTAGCCAATGGGATCCAACAGTGCAAAATAGATTCTTCAGAACAACCAAGTGGGATTTATTCCTGGGCTGTAAAGGTGGCTCAACATTCACAAATCAATCAGCATGATGCATCACATTAATAAAAGAAAGGACAAGAACACATTATCCTCTTCATTGATGCACAGAAAACATTTGACAAAATTCAGCATCCTTTCTTGATCAAAACTCTTCACAGTGTAGGGGAAAAGGGAACATACCTCAATATCATAAAGCCTTCTATGAAAAGCCCACAGTAAATGTCATTCTCAATGGGGAAAAACTGAAAGCTTTTCCCCTAAGGTCAGGAGCATGACAGAGATGCCCACGCTCACCACTGTTCTTCAAATGTCACTTCTTCACAAAGGCTTTCTTTGACCACACATTAGAGTGTAGTTCCTTTTTTCCACTCTTTCACATTACCTTGTTTTATGTTCCTTATAGTACTTTCCACCAGTGGAAACAATTATATTTATTAGTTTACTTGTTTGTTATATTTCTTTCTCCATGAGAATGCAAACTTTATGAGGGCAGGAGCCTTATAAACCTTTTTTTGTAGTAGACTTTCCAATGACAAGAACAGTGCCTGGGACATAAAGCAGAGTTGAATGAATACACATGGACATTTAGTATTATAGTATATGGTCAAGGTTAAGTCAAGATTTTAATTCTTTATCCAATAAGATAAAGTTAGAACAGCAGATTATGACATTAAAAACATTGTTAAATATTTTATTTTGACTTTGCCATGCATGACGATTATTGAGACTGCTGTAGTTGCTAGTAGCATCACATGAAATCTTACAGGTATGCTTTTGTTCTATTTTAGGACCCCACTGATGGATAACTGGTATTCTTTATCATATCTATACTTCAGTACTGTTGGAACTTTGGTAACGATGTTCATGGGAATGCTAATTAGTTTACCAACAGGTAACTTTCTAAATATTACTATTGTTGTATTTACCTCTTTTTAAAAAAGATTTTATTTATTTATTCATGAGAGACACACAGAGAGAGGCAAGACACAGGCAGAGGGAGAAGTAGGCTCCATGCAGGGAACCCGATATGGACTTGATCCCTGGACTCTGGGATCACACCCTGAGCCAAAGGCAGATGCTTAACTGCTGAGCCACCCCAGGTATCCCTGTATTTACCTCTATATTGGTTTTTATTATTTTTTAAATAAATTTATTTTTTATTGGTGTTCAATTTGACAACGTACAGAATAACACCCAGTGCTCATCCCGTCAAGTGCCCACCTCAGTGCCCGTCACCCAGTCACCCCCTCCCCCCGCCCACCTCCCCATCCACCACCCCTAGTTCGTTTCCCAGAGTTAGGAGTCTTTCACGTTCTGTCTCCCTTTCTGATATTTCCCACTCATTTTTTCTCCTTTCCCCTTTATTCCCTTTCACTATTTTTTATATTACCCAAATGAATGAGACCATATAATGTTTGTCCTTCTCAGATTGACTTATTTCACTCAGCATAATACCCTCCAGTTCCATCCATGTCGAAGCAAATGGTGGGTATTTGTCGTTTCTAATGGCTGAGCAATATTCCATCTCTTTTATAGTATTTATGTTATTGCTCTATAGTCCTTTTAACAACTAGTTTACTTATTCCATTTTCCTCATGGAGATCTGAGTGCCTGTATTTGATTTGAAAGCAGAAGATTCTATCTGAACCTTTGTTCTGCTATTTACTAGCTGCATAAACTTAGGGAAGTCCATATAGTTACTCTGAGGCTCAGCGCTCTTATATGGTAAGTGAGGATGATGGTGATTGACTTGCCTATCTCACAGGTTGCTGTAAGATAAAAATAAAATGCTTGACAAAAATCATACATAGGTATCACAGTGCTAGGGATTTTACATGTGTTATTACAACAGTCCTGTGTCATGGTCTTTTCATTGTCCTAGGCTGACGTTTTAGACTGTAATGAAGTATACACATGTAAGGAATGATAATTACAGTCCTTACATCTAAACATAGGGTGAGGCTTCTTTTTTTCACATGTCCATAAACTTTAAAAACATTATTTTAAAAAAAAACAGACTGCTACTACACATAGTATTCATTGCTCTCTGGGATTGCTATAGAACTTTTATCCTGGGACTTCATTTTGTCCCCATTCTGTGAATTCCCTTGGTCTCCCTCCTGTGTTGGATTCTCTGCTGCCTATATCCCATTATTCTTAATTCTTGTTTATCCCCTTAATTGAATGGAGCACACCCATTAGTGTGTCCTTGAGAAAGGGTAGACAAGAGGTTTTGAAGATGTGGTGTCCCCAGAAAAAAAAAAATGTCTTTAATTCTCCCTTCTCCTCGATTGATCATTTGTTCAAGTAGAGAATCCTAAAAAAATAACTTTCTTGTTTCTGAGAGGATGTCTTAATTTCCTCTGAGCTCATTATGTTGTTATTGAGAATGCCAGGGGCATGCTACCTGCTGGCCCTTTGCATGTGATCCGTTTCACAATGACTGCTTTGCCCTAAGCCCTTGTGAGGGTCTTTTTGATCTGAAGACCCATGTCCTTCAGTTTGAGGACGTTCTTCTATATTATTTCTTTTGTAATTTCCCCTGATTTTTTGTTTTCTCTTTCTGGAAACTCTTAGTCCAATGTTTGAGTCTCAGACAGTTATCCTAATTTTCTTTTCTTTTCTCTCCTATCTTCCATCACTGTGTCTTTAGGTCTACCACATGGGATACTTTTCCAATTTCTTTTCCAATAATTCTCAAAGGAGTGCTCTGATCCAGTTTTAAGAATAGTCTATAAGGAAAGGAGGGCAGGTAGGAAGCTATTGCAGTAATCCAGGTGAGCAATCATGGTGGCTCAAGCTCAAAGCAGGGTAGTAGTGGAGAGCTGGTGAGAAGTACTGGGCTCCTTGATTTCCTACATCCCCTCACCCCAGTACATTCATGGCAATCAGAGTGGGGGAAGCAGCCCCACTGCCCTCTTCATCAAATGTGCAATAACTGGTCAGAAATCCTATATATTGTCCTAGAATGTCTAATATCTTTGCTTTATGCTACAAAAAAGCTACCAACACTGTACCATTTGATAGAATTCTTTTTTTTAAAAGATTTTATTTATTTATTCATGAGAGACACAAAGAAAGAGGCAGAAACATAGGAAGAGGGAGAAGCAGGCTCTCTGTAGGGATCCCAATGTGAGACTCAACCACAGGACCCTGTGATCACAACCTAAGGTGAAAGCATAAGCTCAACCACTGAGCCACCCAGGTGTCCCCCACTTGATGGAATCCTATCAGTCATTGTTTTGTGGCTCCTAAAAAGCACTGCCTTTCAAACTTGTGTGATACTTATATTTTTAATTAATAAATTATATTAATAATTGGTAATATTCATATAAGCATATCAACAATTATATTAATAATAATTATCATATATTACAATACATAATTATACATTTATAATAAAGTTTGTAGCTATTTATTACCTCTCAAACAGTTGTTTTAAACTATTCTTTCTTTTCAAAAAGGGCTTTACCTTTCTTCATAAATAAAATTATCAACACAATAGATTTATTCCTTTCTCCGTTTTCACATATTTTAAGACAGATTTTAAACTTTTTGTACCAATAACCCAATTATTCAGATCAGGAATACACCTAAACAATCTCCTTGTACTATTTGACCTTAGACTGTTACTCCACTCATTCCTTTTTTTTTTTTTTTTTCCTTTAGGACACTGGGGTATCAGAGCATTCCCTTTGAGCACTCCCTTTTTCCTTAAAAATTTTTTTCTGATGATCATATACAATCATATCTTTTGTTTTATAAAGTAATGCTTCATCTAGGTGAACAGGCATCCAGTGATAAAAAACAATTCAACTTTATTAATTTCACAAGTGACTTATTCTCACTTCACAGCAGTAGCGAGCACCTTGGGGGAAAAAATCTAGAAACATGAAATCCTAACTCTCCTTGGAATATAAATAGGAATACTAGGACTCAGTAAGAATTCAGGCCGTATAGATTTGGTTGGCATTTCATTTTCACCTAACCATGTACTGTGCACCGTGAGTGAGTCTGTCTCCTTATCCGTAAAGTGGAATAAATAATGCCCTAAGTAGACCCTGAGCTCTGACTGCAGTAATTGTTTTACTCATCTACAGGACCTAATAGAGTCTCTAGCCCATGGTAGGCACTCCACAGTGTTGAATGAATTAATTTAAAATTGATCCTGTCTCCAGAACACCAGAGGTTCCCATAATTAAAAGCCTAATTTTGTACTGAAGTGGTGTTCACAAATGTTAGAGGGCACGAAGAATACTTTGGAAATTTGGTAAAAATCAGGATTCAGTGGCCCCACCTCAGAGTTTCTGACAGTTTCTCCAGGTTGGAGTCCAGGAATCTGCATTTAAAGTACATCTGCTGAATGATTTGTACAAAAGTAGTTTGAAAACCATACAGTTTTAAAAAGCTTTATCTTTGATGTACAAATAAAATACCAAAACAAAGAATAACGTTAGGGAAGAGGAGTTGAATCAAACACCAATGATCATATTGATTTTTATTTAATTTATTCAATAATTCATAATTTCCTGCATTTCTTTATGCACATGTACGTTCATAGCCATCCAACTGGGGGAAAGGTACCACCTCTGTCTGAAGTAGAGACAAATGGCTTGATATTTCATTGGTGGATCATAGAGGATGTTTTTAAATAAGTTTCCCAACAGTTATGGGGCTCTTGGGTTAAGCACCATGTAAAGTAGGTGGCTTGCATTTAAGAGCCAACTCGTTCATCCTTAAACACTAGACTTATTTATCACAGTGAGCGGCTTGCAGAATCTGAGACTGAGAGAAGGGAAACAGTGAGCCAAGTCTTCAGCACTACGTAAAAGATTTTCTTTCTCTGTGTGTTTTATGAGTGCATAGAGTTGAACTTGCACAAGTTGGATGCTTGTATGATGGGCCATCACTGGGTGGTTAGGATATCTTTTTAACAATGAAAATAATGTAAATGTTTTTCAGGAGGAAGAAAACAAAACTTAGATCGCAGATTCCTACTAACCAAAGAGGACTTTTTATCCAATTTTGACATTTTTAAGAAGGTAAGTTGGCTTTCTTTCTCCTTAAATTAGTAAGACTGTGCTTTTATCACCAGGATAGAAGACTAGTTAGTCGTCAGATTCTCTTTTGAACTCTGATGGACAAGGAAGGAGCTTGCCTTATTCTTTGATGGTCTATTTCTGTTGTATCTCCCGTCTTCGATAGATTACAAAGCTGATTTAGAGAAGGAAAAGCAGTAACAATAATTTAGAATTGAATAGTGCCTTTTTCTAATCACTATGTTAACATTTTCTTTTAGAAGAAGCATATTTTAAGCTATAAATCTCACCCAGTAGAAGATGGTGGAACTGATAATCCTGCCTTCAACCATATTGAATTGAACTACACAGATCAAAGTGACAAGATCAGTGGGACTCATTTGTGACGTGCTGGTGACCTAGGTGATCTTAAACATTGATTTAGTTACATATGTTTTCTAAGATAATTGGATCAGGTTTAGATTTCTTTTTGAGGGGAGGGTTCTATTATGAGTAAAGTTTTGGTGGGAGGCTTTTGGGGAGTAAAATTTTGTTAAAGCAAAGTGCTGACTCTTCACTTACTATACTCATTAACTGTTGCTACTCTGGAGTTGAGTTTCAGCATCAGCATTTTCCTCTATTTCTCTCTTTTTTTTTAAATGAAGCTGTAGTTTTAAAAGTTATGACCACATATATGCTGAAGGATTAATACACACATATACACACATACTTGATGGTCAAAAGACTATTCTTAAATTTGGGCATTATTGGAAATATTTTCCATGCATTTGATGCTAGCATATAAATTTCAGGTTTTGCCAAAATCAGAAGTAATACTGAAAAGAGCTTTTCTCCTTCTATGAGATACTCTATTTTTAGGAAACAATGAGGTGACAGATTTACATTGTCTAGATCTTTGCTTCTCATTGATTCATATCAGCCCTATCAGGGAGGATAGTAACCTTGGAACCAATTCTGGCTCAGGAGGGTGGTAGTCATGAAGCATCCTGTTTGGGGCAGAACATGGGTCCCATGATGAATGTCTTTTTGGTGCTATGTATCCATTCTTGTGCCTTTTCACTAATTATCTGGAGCTCCTGGCTCACTGGCTGCTTATATTGCCTTACGCTCTGGTTCTTACACACAATCCTAGTTTCTCAGGTTGTGTTGTACACTTTACTCTGCTTGCCTTCCTATTTCCCTATTTACTCTATTGCCTTGGGTTTGTCTTGAGATGCCCCATGTGAATCATGCTACCCCAGACCTTGGTTCACTAAATTCCAGACTTAAATTAGAAACTCCTATGAGCCTGATATTAACAAAAGTACTTTCAACAGAGGTATTTAAGAATTTGGTGACCAAAGAACATTTATGTGATTCAGATGGTTAAATTCTGTGGAATTACATGATTATGTTGAATGATATTAATTTGCATGTCATCTAATTTGCAGTCAATTGATTTTAAAGGTACATAAGCTTAGGAGTCTTAAATTATGTGTATTCACCCATTTAAAGAGCTAAATTACATGGGCAAACACTACTGTTTTTTTAATGTTCTGGAATTATTAACCGTATGCTGTGTTCCATGCTTTAAAATTTCAAGTAGCAATCTCAAAGCTTGTTTTGTTAATTTTGCTGCATTTTTAACTAAAAGTTTGGTCACAGGCTTTTATCAATATTTCTTTTCTACAGTTGCCACATCTATTGTTTAGAAATGTGTTTCTTTTGTTTGTTTGTTTTACAATGTTTTAAAATAACGTGAGAAACATTTAGGCACATTAAAAATATTTTAGAATTAAATACTTTTTTGCTTATTTTCTCATATTTAGGAAAGTATGTTCTGTACATTTATAGGTTGCCAATTGAAAACATTAAGAAATCAAAGAAATAAAGTAGTGTTTATCTAAAGCAAAGAGATTTATATAACATTTAAATTAATGATGTGTTCAGATATTTCATATGTGTATAAATGTTATTTTTTAATCAACATATTTGTAAGCATACATCAAACTTTGTAAATCTTTCTACAATTTTTTAATGGGTAGGAAGATATAATCTTATTTGTTTTATGCAAGTGTGATTTGAACTCACTATTTACTAAGTGTAAGCACACGTCTGTAGAATGCTTCAATTTTGGAAATCAAAGTCCAGTTATTTAAATAATTCTTTTATCTAACTGCCGAGGGATATACAGTATGTTCGTAATGAGAGATCTGAGACTTCCATTCTTATTCACTTTTTTAAACAAAATATATCTTGTAACTTTGGGAACTGTTGGTATTTTTACCTTTATAAACACATAAGGGTGTCAGACCAAATTCTTAAGAAATAAAAGTACTGTTATTAATTATGAAATATAATTTATCTTATGTGAATCTTTGGGTAAAATCAAACAATGTAAAATGCTACCATATCATAATGTAAATGAATCATCTAATGTTCTTAATTATTTCTGAATCACAACAATCCCAACAGGAAGGAAAAGGAACATAACTAGTCTGTTTTCATTTCGTCATTGACAAATTGTATGACCTTGAATTTATCCTTAATCTCCTCTACTGATGGAATTTAAGACCAAATACTTAACTACCTTACAGAAATAATGTGAGTATAAAAGATCAGATAGCACTTTATTAGTTCAAATAATGTCACTTAACATTTTAATATGAATGGAAATCAAAATTTGAGTCAAGCTCACCTGCCAGTTTAAAAAAAAGACAAACTGTTCATAATTTGCAGTGTAATGATGTGGAGATAGTTCCTTCTCTAAAAAAATATGTGCCACAGAAATATTGAACTAGATTTAGGAATTAGCAAGATTATTCAGAGAGAATGAAACTTTAAGAAAGCTACAGACCAATTATATTCACTCAATAGAGAAATGAAAATTTTATATGCAGGATTTAAAATGGTATAAATGTATATGCATCTATTGGATTGCTTATGCATTAATGAACGTTTGGAAATATGTGAATACAGTTTTGGTTGTCACAGCTGGTGATGAGGTGCTACTGGCATCTAGGGATAGAATTCAGGGACGCTATCAAACATCCTATGACACATAGGCTAGCCCCTCTCCACAGCAAAAAATGCTCCTGCCTTGAATATCAGATTGTTGAGTTTAAGAAATCCTGTTTTAGAGGCTAAGGTTGCAATTGCAATTTTCCCTAAGTCACACATGTTGGTTTTGTTCCTTTAGGGAAATCACCTTGACTCTTCTATCTGATTATTCTCATCTACAGATTAGGATTAAGGTGTCACTGGCATATACCATGTTATGAAACAAAAAAATGACCATATATATTTTTCATAGCATTTTGAAAATATTAAGGAATATAAAATTGTAATTATGAAAATAACTCTTAAGAAAGTTTCATTTTGCAACATGATTTCCAACATTAATACATATTAAGATGAAGGAAATATTAAATATAGGAATATGAAGATTTCATAATTTTGTTTTATTTATGAAAACCTCAGAAATTGTAGTTAATTTGTTAACCACTCAGTGTCTGTCCATGATGTAGACTCAAGGGAGGGATGGACTTGAGATGAGGAATTAACTCTGTGTCAATTCCTGTAGAAAATTCTTAGTTTTTTCCAAGAATAGTTGATGATATAGAATCAACTGAGTGCACACACAGTACTGAAAATTCAGTACCCAGTTTAGCTATTGTAAAATTTACTTTTATATTTATGTGCCCATTGTGAAAAATCCTGAGGAAATTGAACTTAAGATGTAAAACATGTTTGCATGTCTGGCTTTTCAACTTGCTGATTAAACTCTCTACAAATGTCTTTGTTGTTGTCTTTTCTTGGGGAAGAAAATGTCAGATTGAATATAATTAAATTTATCAGCTTTTACAGAGAGTTATTTCCACTTTACCACATAAAGGACTCTTTATACTACATACATATTATAATATAAAAGTGTAAGCAAATAAACATGCAGGACTTTTTGTCACTGAAGAATATTTTATGCTTTAAGTTATTAACACTATTTGAAAATAAAAAGTAAGGTCTTCAAGAGTGAAAATTTCTTAGCCACTATCTCTTTGGATCTTCCCTCCTCCCATTTTCTCTGTCGTATAATTCTTTAACTTCTGTTAGAGGACTGGCATACCTCTTTATCCTATCCTCCATGTCTCCTATTCTGGTTCATATTTTCTATCTTTTTATATTTAAAAATTTCAGGATGTGTCCACACATATATATGAAAGGTCATTTTCTCTTCAGCTTCTCCTAACTGCTACTTAATCTATCTATTGAGTTTTCCATTTCAATGACTTTATTCTCTTCATTTTTAGAGTTGAATGTGCTTTTTCAAATTTTTCAAAGTTTCCTATTCTTTCCCAACATTGGGTTCTTCTTTCATTATGATTCCCAAATTATTCTTTTATCACTAATAATCTTAACCATATTTATTATTACTGTTATGTTATCTGAAACTCTTGATATGCTAATTCTTTTACTCGTTCATTTGCTTACTCTCCACCTTAGTGGTTTCTTTCCTCATGTAGTTGATCATTTAACTGAAAGTTTATCTTCAGCAGAGGTTGTAATTTTCCCAGTGAGTGTTCCCTGGGCTCCATTTAGTGAAAGTCTGTACAAAGAAGTGTCTAAATTATCTTTGGCTGTGCCCTTGTTTTAACTGCCTTCTACCAATCTTACATCATTATCTCAGGTTAGGGCTTCTGTCTTAGGTTCACAGTATCAATTTTCATCCCTTATCCACGCAAGGCCTGGGGTTTAGGGTTGGAGCCTCAGTTACTTTGTGCCCCATCAAAGACTTGGAAAGAGGCAAACTTTAAACCTCACTTTTAAATAATGGGGCAGTTCTTCAAGGCTTCAGGCTTTCAGGGATATTTGGAAGAGTGTTCTCACTCTTCCACATTCTGGAAGCAGAAACCTCATCTTTGCCCCTGTGAGGACCAAAGAACTCATCAAGAACTATACATACCTTCACAGGATGCTCAACATCTGCTGGTATCATTGCTATGGTTATGATTTTTTTAATTGAGGTAAAATTGGTATATAACATTATATTAGTTTGAAGTATAACCACATAATTTGGCATTTGCATACCCTGCAAAGTGATCCCCGTAATTAGTTACCATCTATCACTATACAGTTGGCACCCTTCGTTCTTTGCCCACCTCCCAACCCTCTTCCTTTCTGATAACCATCAAAATCATTTTTGTTTTTAAAGATTTTATTTATTTATGGGGGAGAGAGAGAGACAGCGGAGCATGTGAGAGAGAGCACAAGTGGGGATGAGGGGCAGGCGGGGAGGGACAAGCAGACTCCCCACTGAGCAGGGAGCCTGATGTGGGGCTTGATCTCAGGACCCCAGGATCATGACCTGAGCTGAAGGGAGATGCTTAACCGAATGAGCCACCCAGGTGCCCCCAAAATAATTTTCTTTTCAATATTGGGACTGGTGTTTCCCTTTTTGTTTTTACAAGTTTGACTATGTATTAAAATTTTTGTTTTGTGACATATTTATCCAGAATTTCTGTGTTTATAGAAGAAGGGGGCCCCCCTCTGTATGAGTATGGACCACAACTTTTTGAAAATCCTGTTCTTATTATTTTTTTCATTTTCTTAATCCTGGGCTATGGAAGCATAAGGAACTATTTAACACACTTAGCAATTCCGAAACAATGTGTAAAATAGGGTAATCTTTTATAAACTTAACACATGAATGCTGAGGTACATGGAGAGTCTTTTGTTTTTATATAAAAGCTTGATGAAGACATAATTCACACGCCATACAGTCAACCAATTTGAAATATACAGCTTGATGCTTACTATATTCCCAGCATTATACAACCATTGCCACAATCTTAGAACATTTTCATCACCCACAAAAGCAGCCCCATATCCATTGTAGTCACTCCCCATTTTCTCCCAGCCCACTTAGCCCTAGGTGGCCACTGATCTACTTTCTGTCTTTACAGATTTGTCTATTCTGGTCATTTCATATAAATGAGATCACACAATATGTAGTCTCTTGTGACTGGCTTCTTTCACATAGCATGTTTTCAATGCTTATCCATGTCGTAGCATGTATCAGTACTTCATTTTTATAGCCTTATGGCTATACCACATTTTATTTATCCATTTATCAGTTGAAAAACGTTTATATTTTTTCCGTGTTTAGGTTATTATGAATGATGATGCTCTGAACACTGTGTACAAGTTTTTGTGTGGACATATATTTTCATTTCTCTTGAGTATGTATCTCGCAGTGGAATCACTGGGTCATATGGTAACTATGCTTAACCATTTGAAGAACTGACAGTTTTCCAAAATATTTGCACATTTTACATTTCTATCAGCACTATCTAAGAGTTCTAATTTCTCTACATCTTGAAAAATGCTTGTTATTAACTATATTTTTTATTACAGCCATAGTGAGTGTGAAGTGGTATCTCATCATGGTTTTGACTTGCATTTCCCTAATAGTTAATGATGTTGAACATCTTTTATTGTTTATTGGTCATCTATGTGTCTTATTTGGAGATATGTTTATTTAGACCCTTTTTAATTGGCTTGTCTTTTTATTATTGAGTTGTAAGAGTTTTTTGCATATTCAATATTTGTCTTTTATCAAATAAAAAATGTGCAAACTCTTCTTCCATTCTGAGGGTTGGAGAGTTTTCTTCTGATTGATAGTGTCTGAGTTATAGAGAAAAGTATTTTGAGACCTAAACAGAAGTAACTCTAATGTGATTTTAGAAAAATATAAAGCCTCCTAATCATATGCTTAAGGCAGAGTGGAAAACATGATGTTCGAATTAATAAGGCATGCAAAGTATGGTGCAATTTATCATAGGACCAGGTGTGAAGGTAGATGGAGGGGGAAAAAAGAAAGAGGTAGAGAGACAAAAGATAGGAGAGAGGTAAATATATAGATTTACCTTCCTGCTGAGGCCGTACATAGTGTCACTATGTAATGTTGCATAAAAGCTGGGATACCTAGGTGAAACCAAGACTGCAAAAAGGTGATAGGAGTCAATGAGTTGAAGAGACAAGGGGCTGGCTCAAGGAGGCCATCTACAGAGGAGATAATCAGGCAAAGAAGAAAGGTATGCGAGGAGGTTCTGTGGAAAGTATAATGGTGAGATAGAAAATTTAACCAATGACCTTCTGTATTCCCTGGAGCATTCATTTACCTCTTTGGCTCTTTCTCACATTCAAATAATCAGGTCTTTGATATTTATAGCTCAGAAAAGGGAGGCTTCAGGAAATGCCAGAGAAAAGAGGGATTTCTTCGAGGTTTTGAGTGTCAGAAGTCTACCCTTCTAGGTTAATAAGGATAAAATATCTTAGAAGATAAGAGCTTGGTTCTGAAACTTCTAGGGTAGAAATGGACCCCCTAAGCTGGAAAGGTCTGAGAGAAGCAATGAGAATTAATTCATTGGTGTCTTAGAGGAGGGGTCTCTGTGCTCTACTCCATGTGCTGACCCAGGCATGGCAGCAGCAATGCCTGGCAGCAGTAGTTTGAAAACCAACACAACCCAGGCCCCAACTCCTAGTTAGAGATTAGAGCCACAAGACCCTAGTAAATACATAGCTAAGTGGTGTGTCTGGGCAGGCTGGGAACTTGGGGTGTTAGAAAAACTTTATCATGTTTCATGAGCACTGAAGCAGAAATTGCTACATTAGGTGTCCAGATGGATAGGACTTTCAATAGCTTCACAATTTCCTACAATCTAGTATAGTAGAAGAACAACACAATGATTTCTAAGCTCCCAAGGGCAGCACAGAGGTAAGGAAGAAAACGCTTATGAGAATCAGGCTCAAACAGGCTAAGATCTACTTAAACTAGCAATCAAGGATTTTATGGTTTCCAAACAGAACATGAGTATTATAAACTTAGAAATTAAAAAACAAAACAAAACAAAACAAAAACAACAACAACAACAAAAACAGGCAGGCGAAGGAGTGGTGATGGGAGGAAGAAATACCGTTCTCTTTTTAAGCAAGTAGTCAATAATCTAGCTAAAAATGGATTTCCGAGGGGAGGGGCAAGATGGCGGAAGAGTAGGGTCCCCAAATCACCTGTCCCCACCAAATTACCTAGATATCCTTCAAATCATCCTGAAAATCTACAAATTCGGCCTGAGAATTAAAGAGAGACCAGCTGGAGTGCTACAGTGAGAAGAGTTCGCACTTCTATCAAGGTAGGAAGGGGGGGGCGTGAAGAAATAAAGAAACAAAAGGCCTCCAAGGGGGAGGGGCCCCGCGAGGAGCCGGGCTGAGGCCGGGGCGAGTGTCCCCAGGACAGGAGAGCCCCGTCCCGGAGAAGCAGGAGCTGCACCGACCTTCCCGGGCGGAAAGGAGCTGCAGGGAGGTGGAGCAGGACCCAGGAGGGCGGGGATGCCCTCGGGCTCCCTGGGACACTAACAGACACCTGCGCCCCGGGAGAGTGCGCACGGCGGGACCCGGAGCAGCTCGGAGGGGCTTGGGCGGCGGCTCCGCGGAGGGGGCTGCGGGGCGGGAGCACGAATCCAACAGCGCAGGCCCCGGAGCACAGGGCGCCGGGACACAGCCCAGGATCCGGCCTCCCCCGGGGACAGGCAGAGGCCGGGAGGGCCCAGGACAGCAAGGACGCTCCTGCCCCGAGCTGAGCAGATCAGCTCCCCGCCTCGGAGCCTCCAGGCCCTGCAGATGGAGAGCTCTGGAGCTACCGCGGGGGCTGACTCCAGGGCTCCAGAGCTGGCTGCCACCACTGGGATTGTTCCTCCTGGGGCCTCACAGGGTAAACAACCCCCACTGAGTCTCACAGTGGCTTCACCAGATAAACAGGATAAACATAAGTCACTGAGCCCTACACCAGGCAGGGGGCAGAGCAGCTCCCCCAAGTGCTGACACCGGAAAATCAGCACAACAGGCCCCTCCCCCAGAAGACCAGCTAGACGGACAGGGGAAAAACAAATTATTGACCAAGCAACACTGGAAAGTTACAGGGGAAGTCAAGGGACTTACAGTATACAGAATCAGAGGATACTCCCCAGTGTTTTTTTATTTTTTTTCTTTTTTCTTTTGATTTCTGTTTGCTTCCCCCACTCCCTTTTTTCCTTTTTTTCTTTTTTCCTTTTTTCTTCCTTTTTTCTTTTTTCTTTTCTTTCCTTCTTCCTCTTTTCTCTTTTTCTCTTTTCCCAATACAACTTGTTTTTGGCCACTCTGCACTGAGCAAAATGACTAGAAGGAAAACCTCACCTCAAAAGAAAGAATCAGAAACAGTCCTCTCTCCCACAGAGTTACAAAATTTGGATTACAATTCAATGTCAGAAAGCCAATTGAGAAGCACTATTATAAAGCTACTGGTGACTCTAGAAAAAAGCATAAAGGACTCAAGAGACTTCATGACTGCAGAATTTAGATCGAATCAGGTAGAAATTAAAAATCAATCGAATGAGATGCAATCCAAACTAGAAGTCCTAACGACGAGGGTTAACAAGGTGGAAGAACAAGTGAGTGACAAAGAAGACAAGTTGATGGCAAAGGGGGAAACTGAGGAAAAAAGAGACAAACAAAGGACTATGAGGATAGATTTAGGGAAATAAATGACAGCCTGAGGAAGAAAAACCTATGTTTAATTGGGGTTCCCAAGGGCGCTGAATGGAACAGAGGTCCAGAATATGTATTTGAACAAATCATAGCTGAAAGCTTTCCTAATCTGGGAAGGGAAACAGGCATTTAGATCCAGGAAATAGAGAGATAACCCCCTAAAATCAATAAAAACCATTCAACACCTCGACATTTAATAGTTAAGCTTGCAAATTCCAAAGATAAAGAGAAGATCCTTAAAGCAGCAAGAGACAAGAAATCCCTGACTTTTATGGGGAGGAGTATTAGGGTAACAGCAGACCTCTGCACAGAGACCTGGCAGGCCAGAAAGGGCTGGCAGGATATATTCAGGGTCCTAAATGAGAAGAACATGCAACCAAGAATACTTTATCCAGCAAGACTCTCATTCAGAATGGAAGGAGAGATAAAGAGCTTCCAAGACAGGAAGGAACTGAAAGGATATGTGACCTCCAAACCAATTCTGCAAGAAATTTTAAGGGGACTCTCAAAATTCCCCTTTAAGAAGTCGTCCAATGGAACAATCCACAAAAACAAGGACTGAATAGATATCATGATGACACTAAACTCATACCTTTCAATAGTAACTCTGAACGTGAACGGGCTTAATGACCCCATCAAAAGGCGCAGGGTGTCAGACTAGATAAAAAAGCAGGACCCATCTATTTGCTGTCTACAAGAGACTCATTTTAGACAGAAGGACAGCCTGAAAATAAAAGGTTGGAGAACCATTTACCATTCAAATGGTCCTCAAAAGAAAGCAGGGTTAGCCATCCTTATATCAGATAAACTAAAATTTACCCCGAAGACTGTAGTGAGAAATGAAGAGGGACACTATACCATACTTAAAGGATCTATCCAACAAGAGGACTTAACAATCCTCAATATATATGCCCCGAATGTGGGAGCTCTCAAATATATCAATCAATTAATAACCAAAGTTAAGACATACTTAGATAATAATACACTTATACTTGGTGACTTCAATCTAGCTCTTTCTATACTCGATAGGTCTTCTAAACAGAACATCTCCAAAGAAACGAGATCTTTAAATGATACACTGGACAGATGGATTTCACAGATATCTACAGAACTTTACATCCAAACTCAACTGAAAGCACATTCTTCTGAAGTGCACATGGAACGTTCTCCAGAAGACCACATACTGGGTCACAAATCGGGTCTGAATCAATACCAAAAGATTGGGATCGACCCTGCATATTCTCAGACCATAATGCCTTGAAATTAGCACTAAATCACAACAAGAAGTTTGGAAGGGCTTCAAACACGTGAGGTTAAGGACCATCTTCCTAAAAGATGAAAGGGTCAACCCGGAAATTAGGGAAGAATTAAAAAGATTCATGGAAACTAATGAGAATGAATTACAACCACTCAAAATCTTTGGGATGCAGCAAAAGCAGTCCTGAAGGGGAAATACATCACAATACAAGCATCCATCCAAAAACTGGAAAAAACTCAAATACGAAAGCTAACCTTACACCTAAAGGAGCTAGAGATAAAACAGCAAATAGATCCTACACCCAGCAGAAGAAGAGAGTTAATAAAGATTCGAGCAGAACTCAATGAAATCGAGACCAGAAGAACTGTGGAACAGATCAACAGAACCAGGAGTTGGTTCTTTGAAAGAATTAATAAATAGATAAACCATTAGCCAGCCTTATTAAAAAGAAGATAGAGAAGACTCAAATTAATAAAATCATGAATGAGAAAGGAGAGATCACTATCAACACCAAGGAAATACAAACGATTTTAAAAACATTTTATGAACAGCTATATGCCAATAAATTAGGCAATCTAGAAGAAATGGACACATACCTGGAATGCCACAAACTACCAAAACTGGAACAGGAAGAAATAGAAAACCTGAACAGGCCAATATCCAGGGAGGAAATTGAAGCAGTCATCAAAAACCTCCCAAGACACAAAAGTCCAGGGCCAGATGGCTTCCCAGGGGAATTCTATCAAACGTTTAAAGAAGAAACCATACCTATTCTACTAAAGCTGTTTGGAAAGATAGAGATGGAGTACTTCCAAATTCATTCTATGAGGTCAGCATCACCTTAATTCCAAAACCAGACAAAGACCCCACCAAAAAGGAGAATTACAGGCCAATATCCCTGATGAACATGGATGCAAAAATTCTCAACAAGATACTAGGCAAAAGGATCCAACAGTACATTAAGAAAATTATTCACCATGACCAAGTAGGATTTATCCCCGGGACACAAGGCTGGTTCACCACTTGTAAAACAATCAATGTGATTCATCATGTCTGCAAGAGAAAAACCAAGAACCATATGATCCTCTCAATAGATGCAGAGAAAGCATTTGACAAAATACCGCATCCATTCCTGATCAAAACTCTTCAGAGTGTAGGGATAGAGGGAATATTCCTCAACATCTTAAAAGGTAGCTACGAAAAACCAACAGCAAATATAATTCTCAATGGGGAGGCACTGGGAGTCTTTCCCCTAAGATCAGGAACAAGACAGGGATGTCCACTCTCACCACTGCTATTCAGCATAGGTACTGGAAGTCCTAGCCTCAGCAATCAGACCACAAAAAGACATTAAAGGCATTCAAATTGGCAAAGAAGAAGTCAAACTCTCCCTCTTCGCCGATGACATGATACTCTACATGGAAAACCCAAAAGCCTCCAGCCCAAGATTGCTAGAACTCATACAGCAATTTGGCAGTGTGGCAGGATACAAAATCAATGCCCAGAAGTGAGTGGCATTTCTATACACTAACAATGAGACTGAAGAAAGAGAAATTAAGGAGTCAATCCCATTTACAATTGCACCCAAAAGCATAAGATACCTAGGAATAAACCTCACCAAAGAGGTAAAGGATCTATACCCTAAAAAATACAGAACACTTCTGAAAGAAATTGGGGAAGACACAAAGAGATGGAAAAATATTCCATGCTCATGGATTGGCAGAATTAATATTATGAAAATGTCAATGTTACCCAGGGCAATTTACACGTTTAATTCAATCCCTATCAAAATACCATGGACTTTATTCAGAGTGTTAGAACAAATTATTTTAAGATTTGTGTGGAATCAGAAAAGACCCTGAATAGCCAGGGGAATATTAAAAAAGAAAACCATATCTGGGGGCATCACAATGCCAGATTTCAGATTGTACTACAAAGCTGTGGTCATCAAGACAGTGTGGTACTGGCACAAAAACAGACACATAGATCAATGGAACAGAATAGAGAATCCAGAAGTGGACCCTCAACTTTATGGTCAACTAATATTCGATAAAGGAGGAAAGATTATCCACTGGAAGAAAGACAGTCTCTTCAATAGATGGTGCTGGGAAAATTGGACATCCACATGCAGAAGAATGAAACTAGACCACTCTCGTTCACCATACACAAAGATAAACTCAAAATGGATGAAAGATCTAAATGTGAGACAAGATTCCATCAAATCCTAGAGGAGAACACAGGCAACACCCTTCTTGAACTCGGCCACAGTAACTTCTTGCAAGATACATCCACGAAGGCAAAAGAAACAAATAGCAAAAGAGCTATTGGGACTTCATCAAGATAAGAAGCTTTTGCACAGCAAAGGATACAGTCAACAAAACTCAAAGACAACCTACAGAATGGGAGAAGATATTTGCAAATGACATATCAGATAAAGGGCTAGTTTTCAAGATCTATAAAGAACTTATTAAACTCAACACCAAAGAAACAAACAATCCAATCATGAAATGGGCAAAAGACATGAACAGAAATCTCACAGAGGAAGACATAGACATGGCCAACATGCACATGAGAAAATGCTCTGCATCACTTGCCATCAGGGAATTACAAATCAAAACCACAATGAGATACCACCTCACACCAGTGAGAATGGGGGAAATTAACAAGGCAGGAAACCACAAATGTTGGAGAGGATGTGGAGAAAAGGGAACCCTCTTACACTGTTGGTGGGAATGTGAACTGGTGCAGCCACTCTGGAAAACTGTGTGGAGGTTCCTCAAAGAGTTAAAAAATAGACCTGCCCTACGACCCAGCAATTGCACTGCTGGGGATTTACCCCAAAGATACAGATGCAGTGAAACGCCGGGACACCTGCACCCTGATGTTTCTAGCAGCAATGTCCACAGTAGCCAAACTGTGGAAGGAGCCTCAGTGTCCATAGAAAGATGAATGATAAAGAATGTGGTTTATGTATACAATGGAATATTAGCCATTAGAAATGACAAATACCCACCATTTGCTTCAATGTGGATGGACCTGGAGGGTATTATTCTGAATGAAATGAGTCAATCGGAGAAGGACAAACATTATATGGTCTCATTCATTTGGGGAATATAAATAATAGTGAAAGGGAATAGAAGGGAAGGGAGAAGAAATGTGTGGGAAATATCAGAAAGGGAGACAGAACATAAAGACACCTAACTCTGGGAAACGAGCTGGGGGTGGTGGAAGGGGAGGAGGGTGGGGGGGTGGGAGTGGATGGGTGACGGGCACTGAGGGGGGCACTTGACGGGATGAGCACTGGGTGTTATTCTGTATGATGGCAAATTGAATACCAATAAAAAATAAATTTATTATTAAAATATTAAAAAAATAAAAATTGATTTCCATCTCAATGCGTTTTACGATCTCTTTTCTTAAATTTAGTCATCTGGGTCCACTGTTATTAGCATCCCGAACAGAGTGTGGCCCAATAAATGCTTGTTGAATGAATGAATCAATACAATTCCTGTTTCTTAAAGCTTTCAATCACCTTTGGATTTGCTTGTTTTTAAGTGAGTGTCACTTGTTTAATTCTCCAAGAAGCAGAGTCTAAGACAGAGTTTCACGTGTTTGCTCTTTATTAATGGAGAGCCTTTAGGATTAACACCTGTTGAAGGAAGACTAAAAAAACAGATCTGGACAGAGGTGGAGGTTGAGCTGCAGTGTTTATCCAAGAACAGTTTCTCCAGAGATTCTAAAGTGAGAGGAGCCCTTTAGAGTTATCCCGAGTTGGGCCAAGACAACTACAATTTCATGTTCCTGCATCAGTTAATCACTGATGTGGGTTATCACAGGAAGGGGCTTTGTCGTGGAGCAGGTGATCCTTTTAACGCAGCAGTTAAGAATGGTCTGAGAGAGGAACGCTGTCTGGCTTTACTACCCACAATGCCACGGCAAGAAGTCCTTCACTGAAGGAGGATCTCAGCAGTGTACTACAGTGTTCACTTAAAATATGCTTCTTCCAAAAGAAAATGTTAACATAGTGATTAGAAAAAGGCACTATTCAATTCTAAATTATTGTTACTGCTTTTCCTTCTCTAAATCAGCTTTGTAATCTATCGAAGACGGGAGATACAACAGAAATAGACCATCAAAGAATAAGGCAAGCTCCTTCCTTGTCCATCAGAGTTCAAAAGAGAATCTGACGACTAACTAGTCTTCTATCCTGGTGATAAAAGCACAGTCTTACTAATTTAAGGAGAAAGAAAGCCAACTTACCTTCTTAAAAATGTCAAAATTGGATAAAAAGTCCTCTTTGGTTAGTAGGAATCTGCGATCTAAGTTTTGTTTTCTTCCTCCTGAAAAACATTTACATTATTTTCATTGTTAAAAAGATATCCTAACCACCCAGTGATGGCCCATCATACAAGCATCCAACTTGTGCAAGTTCAACTCTATGCACTCATAAAACACACAGAGAAAGAAAATCTTTTACGTAGTGCTGAAGACTTGGCTCACTGTTTCCCTTCTCTCAGTCTCAGATTCTGCAAGCCGCTCACTGTGATAAATAAGTCTAGTGTTTAAGGATGAACGAGTTGGCTCTTAAATGCAAGCCACCTACTTTACATGGTGCTTAACCCAAGAGCCCCATAACTGTTGGGAAACTTATTTAAAAACATCCTCTATGATCCACCAATGAAATATCAAGCCATTTGTCTCTACTTCAGACAGAGGTGGTACCTTTCCCCCAGTTGGATGGCTATGAACGTACATGTGCATAAAGAAATGCAGGAAATTATGAATTATTGAATAAATTAAATAAAAATCAATATGATCATTGGTGTTTGATTCAACTCCTCTTCCCTAACGTTATTCTTTGTTTTGGTATTTTATTTGTACATCAAAGATAAAGCTTTTTAAAACTGTATGGTTTTCAAACTACTTTTGTACAAATCATTCAGCAGATGTACTTTAAATGCAGATTCCTGGACTCCAACCTGGAGAAACTGTCAGAAACTCTGAGGTGGGGCCACTGAATCCTGATTTTTACCAAATTTCCAAAGTATTCTTCGTGCCCTCTAACATTTGTGAACACCACTTCAGTACAAAATTAGGCTTTTAATTATGGGAACCTCTGGTGTTCTGGAGACAGGATCAATTTTAAATTAATTCATTCAACACTGTGGAGTGCCTACCATGGGCTAGAGACTCTATTAGGTCCTGTAGATGAGTAAAACAATTACTGCAGTCAGAGCTCAGGGTCTACTTAGGGCATTATTTATTCCACTTTACGGATAAGGAGACAGACTCACTCACGGTGCACAGTACATGGTTAGGTGAAAATGAAATGCCAACCAAATCTATACGGCCTGAATTCTTACTGAGTCCTAGTATTCCTATTTATATTCCAAGGAGAGTTAGGATTTCATGTTTCTAGATTTTTTCCCCCAAGGTGCTCGCTACTGCTGTGAAGTGAGAATAAGTCACTTGTGAAATTAATAAAGTTGAATTGTTTTTTATCACTGGATGCCTGTTCACCTAGATGAAGCATTACTTTATAAAACACCAGGGTGATATTCTCTAAAATATTGCACAGCCAGAGAAAACTAGGTTCGGCTTGAGTTGTAGGGTATATTAAAGTAATTCAAATTATATCAAAATATTGACTAGATCAGTAGTTTTCTAGTGGTCACTGGCCAACAGTATTAATACCACTTGAGTATTTGAAACAATTAAAATTCTCTGGCCCACCTTAGACCTACCAAATTAGGAACAACAGTGGTCCAGGTGATTGTAATGCATGCTAGAATAGTTTGAGAACTGCTGAACTAGATGATAATGAGCATTAGTAGGAAAAGCAAACTGGGTTTATGACTAGCAAATAAACCATAAATGATTCCTTTGAAAATTGTTCAAATATTTACTCTATTTTGTTCACAGTATTTGGATATTTAACTTCAGCCCTCCAGTAGGATCACAACTTCCTAATTAATGAGGCCTGAATGAATGAAAATTAAAAATTATCTCTTTGGGGGCCGATGTCTAGGCAAGCTGAGTGCAGCTCTACAGAGGACCACTAATAACAGCTCTGTATTTACCCTTCTCCCACTAGTGGATTGAGTATATCAAGTATTCAAAACCACTCGTGTAATGAATGTGTTGTTAAGCAAGCCTTCTTAAATTTTTTTGTGAAATTTATAAAACTGTTATGTAAATCTGGACAATTGATGGGCAATCTGGAGAAATTACTCAATATCCCTGTTGGATAAAACAATAGCGGTCATTTAAATCTGAGTCACTTTAATTTCTTCACTAGAGGATTAAAGTTAATGTCTTACACTTGTCCCTTTCACGATAAAATGTATTTACAGGAAAGTGAGCTTGAATCAGTTACATGCTATAAACCACCATGTCTCCCTCTCAGATTTATTTATTTATTTATTTATTTATTTATTTATTTATTTATTTATTTATTTATTTGAAGCAGCACTGAACACTTGACTGTAGGCGTCACACTCTGCTAGGCATTGAGGAAGGTTATGGTGTGGGGTTCTTGACCTCTATCATCTACAAGCTATGTGAGGGCACAACAGACATGCATGTGCTAGCTAAGCAAAGAGTCTGAGTGAACTTCCAGCAAGAGAGGAACTAGGGACATGACTTGTTGAGAGACGTACTTGTGGAACAGTTGGAGTTTGAGTTGGACCTTAAAGCTAGAGATGATCTGAACATGCAAAGAAGAGAGGGAATATGTTTTGCACGGAGTAGTACAAGCAAAGCTTTGGGAGGAGTGAAGGCATCCTCTCTTCTGGGGGTGTGAGAGGTAGCCCTGGCTAGCACGGAGATGGGACTGAGGTGAAAAATGTTGTGTAAGTAGAGTGGCCAGCTCTGAAGGCCAAGATGAAAGTGAGGTCTTTTACCAGAACTTTCCTGAGAATCATTTGAGGTTCTGGAGCATTGAATCTAGAAACATCTGCTGCCCGGCAGGGGCATTTGCTATCTTCTTAACCTGTCTCTACTGTACATTAGAATAATTACAGTGCTGACACTGAAGCAAACAAGAGAAGGGTACATGGGTTTCAATTTCCTTTAAGAACTTCTGGAAAGCTGGGACGCCTGGGTGGCTCAGCGGTTGAGTGTCTGCCTTTGGCTCAGGGCATGATCCCACAGTCCCGGGATTGAGTCCCACACTGGGCTCCCTCCATGAAGTCTGCTCCTCCCTCTTCCTGTGTCTCTGCCTCTCTCTGTGTGTCTCTCATGAATAAATAAACTCTTAAAAAAAAAAAAGGAACCTCCGGAAAGTGGTACATTTGTAGAAAGATGTCCTTTTAAAAAATCAGCAAAAATAAAATTTTGTCAGTTCCAAGATGAACCACCCTTGCTATTTGGATAACTTTATATCTCGAATCACTATTCCACTTCAAAGTGGAATCACTTTGAAGTCTCCAGATGGCTGAAGTTTTAATGAGGATTACAGTATTGAAGTAGGATATTTCTAATATTCTAGTCTCATAAAAACTTACAAGATTTGGTACATTAGAAAATCCTCAAATTATGGCATATTAAATATGCATGATATTTAAAATATTCCACCATCAAGACTGGGAAATAAAGTTTAACGTATTTTTTTATTTATTTATTTATGATAGTCACACACACACAGAGAGAGAGAGGCAGAGACATAGGCAGAGGGAGAAGCAGGCTCCATGCACCGGGAGCCCGACGTGGGATTCGATCCCGGGTCTCCAGGATCGCGCCCTGGGCCAAAGGCAGGCGCTAAACTGCTGCGCCACCCAGAGATCCCAGTTTAACGTATTTTTTGATGGTTATATTATTTGTTTTTGCATGCATTCATCCAATAAACATTTGATTTCTTTTTTTTTTTTTATTTTTCCAGTTTGTTGAGATATAATTGGCATACTGGGACATATACATGTAAGGTGTACAGCATAATATCTGACTTGCATATATTGTTGAAATGATTTAAGTTTAGTTAAAATTCATCATTGCCCATAGATACAAAATTTTTTTAAAGGTTGTTTTTCTTATGATGAGAACTTTAAAGATACACTCCGTTAAAAACTGAAATATCCATTCATCTTTTGATGGACACCGAGGCTCCTTCCACAGTTTGGCTATTGTGGACATTGCTGCTATAAGCATTGAGGTGCAGGAATGGACAAAGAAGCTGTGGTCTATGTATACAATGGAATATTACTCAGCCATTAGAAAAGACAAATACCCACTATTTGCTTCGACATGGACGGAACTGGAGGGTATTATGCTGAGTGAAATAAGTCAGTCAGAGAAGGACAAACATTATATGGTCTCATCCATTTGGGGAATATAAAACATAGTGAAAGGGAATAAAGGGGAAAGGAAAGAAAATGAGTGGGAAATATTAGTGAGGGTGACAGAGCGTGAGAGACCCCTAACTCTGGGAAATGAACAAGGGGTAGTGGAAAGGAAGGTGGGTGGGGGGAGGGGTGATGGGCACTGAGGGGGGCACTTGACGGGATGAGCACTATGTGTTATGCTATGTGTTGGCAAATCAAACTCCAATAAAAAATAGACTAAATGAATAAATAAATGAAAAAAGAACTGTGAAATATACCATAAAACAGTATTAATTATAGTCCTCCTGTTGTACATTATATCCCTAGTACTTATTTATATTTTTAAAATGTGATATAATAGATATTATATTAGTTTTAGGTGTACTAGATAATTCAATATTTGTATATATTTTGAAATGATCACAGCAAGTCTAGTTAACATCCTTTTCGACAGCTATAATTTTTTCTTATATTGAAAACACTTAAGATTTATTCTCTAGCAACTTTCAAATATGAAATACAGTATTATTAACTATAATCACCGTGACATATATTATATCCCTCGGATTTTTTTATTTTATATATGGAAGTTTGTGCCTTTGACCACCTTCACCCATATCACTCATCCTCCACCTCTGACTACCATCAATCTGTCCTCCTTTTCTATGAGTTCAGTGTTGGGGATTTTGAGGAGTTAGTTTTTTAGCTTCCACATCTAACTGAGATCATATAGTATTTGTTTTTCTCTTTCTGACTTATTTTGCTCAGCTGAATGCCCTCAAGGTCCACATGTGTTGTTGTTGCAAACGATAAGATTTCCTTCTTTTAACAGTTGAATAATATTCCATTATGTGTGTATCTACACTCACCACACACATCTGTATACATAGCTATAAATGTATATATAGATATCTCATAATTTCTTTAGCCTTTCATTCATCAATAGACACTTAGGTTGCTTCCATGTCACGGCTATTATAAACTTCCCCATTGCTGTGCAAATGGAATATTACTCAGCTATTAGAAATGACAAATACCCACCATTTGCTTCAACGTGGATGGAACTGGAGGGTATTATGCTGAGTGAAGTAAGCCAGTCGGAGAAGGACAAACATTATATGTTCTCATTCATTTGGGGAATATAAATAATAGTGAAAGGGAATATAAGGGAAGGGGGAAGAAATGTGTGGGAAATATCAGAAAGGGAGACAGAACGTAAAGACTGCTAACTCTGGGAAACGAACTAGGGGTGTTGGAAGGGGAGGAGGGCGGGGGGTGGGAGTGAATGGGTGACGGGCACTGGGGGTTATTCTGTATGTTAGTAAATTGAACACCAATAAAAAAAAAAACAATTCCCCAATAAACACGAGTGTGCAGATAATTTTTTGAGTTAGTGTTTTTGTTTTCTTCGCATAAAATCCCAGAGTGAGGGGATACCTTATTGTGGTTTAGATTTGCACTTCTCTGATGATAGTGATGTTAAGCACCTTTTAATATGTCTGTTGGCCATCTGCATGTCCTTTTTGAAAAAAATGTCTGATCAGATCCTTGGCCGATTTTAATTGGATTTTTTATGGTTATTATATTAGTTCCTTTTTGATGGAAGTATAAATAACATACAATATTAGTTTTGGGTGCACAAAATACTGTTTCAACAATTCTATGCATTACTCAATCCATGATAATTGCAGTCATCATCTGTCACCATACAACGTTACTGCAATATTATTGACTATATTCCTTCCCTATGCTCTACTTCTTATCTCCATGACTTACTCATTTTGTAACTAGAAGTTTGTATCTCATAAGCTCTTTTATCTATCTCACCCATCTTTCTACCCACCTTCCCTGAGCAACCACTAGCTTGTTCTCTGTATTTTAGAGTCTGCTTTTTTTGTTTGTTTTATTTTTTAGAGTCCACATATAAGTGAAATCATAGGGTATTTGTCTTTTTCTGTCTTTTTTCATTTAGTATTATTTTAGGCCTATCCATATAGTCACAAATGGCAAGATCTTATCCTTCTTATGGCTGAATAATATTCCATTATATATATATATAATATTACAAAAGTGATATATAATATATATTCCATTAAATATAATATATATTATATACATATATATCACTTTTTTATCCATTCATCTATCAATGAACACCTGGGTTGCTTCCATATCTTGGCTTTTGTAAATAATCCTGTAATAAACATAGGGATACACATATTTTTTCAAATTAGAGTTTTTGTTTTCTTCAGTAAACATGCAGTAGTGGAAATATGGAATTACATTGTATTTCTATTTTTAATTTTTAAAAGAACTTCCATACTGTTTTCCAAAGTGGTTGCACCAGTTTACTCTTTCATTAACAGAGCACGAGGATTCCTTTCTCCACATCCTTGCCAACATTTGTTATTTCTTGTCCTTTTGAGTCTAGTCATTTTGACAGGTGTAAGGTGGTATCTCAATGTGGTTTCAATTTGCATTTCTGATAATTAGTGATTATAGTCCAATAGTAATAATTTTTGCACTTGTTTCCTGTGCCTCAGGAGACCTGTAGAAAATGTTGCTAATGCCCATGTCCAAGAGATAATCCTCTATATTTTCTCCTGGGAGTTTTATGTTCTCACATTCAGGTCTTTAATCCATTTTGAGCTTACATTTTTGTATATGGTGTTAGAAAGTGATCAAGTTTCAGCCTTCTGCATGTACCTATCCAGTTTTCCTACCACCATTTATGGAAGAGAGAGTCTTTCCCTCATTGTATATCCTTGCCTCTTTTGCTATAGATTAATAGGCAATATAAGCTTGAGTTTATTTCTGGACTCTATTTTATCCCATGGATATATGTGTTTATTTTTATGCCAGTACCATACTGTTTTGATTATTGTGTCTTTGTAGTATATCTTGAAATCTGAGGTTATGATAGCTCTAGCTGTGTTCCTTTTCTTTTCCTTAAGATTGCTTTGGCTATTCAGGGTCTCTTGTTCTGTACAAATTTTAGTATTATTTGTTCTAGTTCTGTTAAAAATGTTGAAATTTTGATAGGGATTGCATTGAAGCTGTAGATTGCTTTGGGGAGTATGGACATTTTAACAATATTAATTCTCCCAATGGGCATGCAATATATTTCCACTTCTTTGCATCATCTTCAATTTTTTTTATCTGTGTTTTATAGTTTTTAGACTACAGATCTTTCACCTCCTTGGTTAACTTTATTCCTAGGTATTTCATTATTTTTGGTGCAATTATAAATAGGATTGTTTTCTTAATTTCTCTTTCTGCCACTTTATTATTAGTGTATAGAAACAGCAGATTTTTGTATATTGGTTCTGTATCTTGCAACTTACTGAATTTATCAGTTCTAATAGTTTTTTTGTGTCATCTTTAGGATTTTATATATATAGTATGCCATCTGCAAATAGTGACAGGCTTACTTCTTCCTTACCAATTTGTATGCCTTTTATTTAATGTCTTATTGTTGCTGCTAGGTCTTTCAGTACTATGCAAATAAAAATGGTGAGAACAAACATTCTTGTTCTTGCCTTGTTCCTAATCTTAGAAGAAAAGCTCTCAGTTTTCATCATTGAATATAATGTTAGCTGTGGGTTTTTCCATATATGGCCTTTATTATGTTGAGTTGTCTTCTTTCTAAATCAACTTTGAGAGTTTTTTTTATCATGAATGGATGTTGTATTTTGTTAAATGCTTTTTATGCATCTATTGAAATGATCATATGGTTTTTATCTATTCTCTGGTGAATGTGACCTATCACATTGATTTGTGAATATTGAAACACAATTGTATCTCTGAAATAAATACTACTTGATTGTTGTAAATTATTTTCTTAAAATATATTGTTGAACTCAGTATGTTGATATTTTGTTGAGGATTTTTTGCATCTTTGTTCATCAGTGGTATTGACCTGTAGTTTTTTGTGGTGTTTTTTTTAAGATTTTTTATTTTATTTATTCATGAGAGACACAGTGACAAAGAGAGGCAGAGACACAGGCAGAGAGAGAAACAGGCTCCATGCAGGGAGCCCGACATGGGACTCAATCCCAAGTCTCCAGGATCACACCCTGGGCCAAAGGCAGCGCTAAACCACTGAGCCACCTGGGCTGCCCTCTTTTTTGTGGTGTTTTTGTCTGTCTTTTAATTCCAGCATAGTTAACATATAGTGTTATTATTAGTTTCATGTGTACACTATAGTGATTCAACAATTCTATACATTACTTAGCACTTACCGTAATAAGTGTACTCTTCAATCCCTGTCACTTATTTCACCCATTCCCTCACCCACCTTCCCTCTGGTAATCATCAGTTCTCTACAATTAAGAGTGTGATTCTTGGTTTGCCTCTTTTTTTTTCTTTGTTCATTTGTTTTGTTTCTTAAATTCCATATATGAGTGAAATCATATGGTATTTGTTATCTCTGACTGACTTATTTCACTTAGCATTATACTCTCTAGATCCATCAATGACATTGCAATGGCTGAATAATATTCCATTATATATTTATATGCACATGTACCATATCTTCTTTATGCATTCATCTATCAGTGGACATGGGCTGCTATTATAATTTGGCTGTTGTAAATGATGCTGCAATAAATATAGGAGTGCATGTATCCCCTTCAATTAATGTTTTTTGTATTTTGGGGGTAAATATCTAGTAGTGTGATTACTGGGTCCTAGGGTAGTTCAACTTTTAACTTTGAGGAACCTTCATATTGTTTACCACAGTGGCTGCACCAGTTTTCATTCCCATCAACAGTGTAAGAGGTTTCCTTTTATTCCACATCCTTGACAAAAACTTTTGTTTCTTGTGTTGATTTTAGCCATTCTGACAGAGGTGAGGTGACATTTCTTTGTAGTTTTGATAATGACTGCCCGAGCATCTTTTCAATAGTGTCTATTGGCCATCTGTATGTCCTCTTTGGAGAAATGTCTATTCATGTCTTCTGCCTATTTTTAAATAGGATTATTTGTTTTTTGGGTATTGAGTTGTTACCAGTTTTTTATTCTGAATACTAACCCTTTATTGGATATGTCATTTGCAAATATCTTTTCCCATTCTGTAGGTTGTCTTTTAGTTTGTTGATTATTTTCTTTGTCGTGTGGAATCTTTTTATTTTGGTGTAGTCCCAATCGTTTAATTTTGCTTTTATTTCTCTTGCTTTAGGAGACCCATCTAGAAAAATGTTGCTACTGTCCATGTCATAGAAAGTACTGCCTGTGTTCTATTCTAGGACCTTTTTAATGGTTTGAAGTCTCACATTTAGGACTTTTATCCATTTTGAGTTTATTTTTGTATATAGTGTAAGAAAGTGGATCAGTTTCATCCTTTTACATGTACCTGTCTGGTTTTCCCAACAACATTCGTTGAAGAGACTTTTTCCCATTGCACATTCTCTCCTGCTTTGTTGATTAATTGACCATGGAATTGTGGGTTTATTTCTGGATTTTATATTCTGTTACATTGATCTATGTGTATTTTTGTGCCGGTACCATACTGTTTTAATTACTACAGCTTGTAATATAACTTGAAGTCTAGAATTGTGATACCACCAGCTTTGCTTTTCCTTTTCAAGATTGCTTTGGCTAGTCAGTGTCTTTTGTGGTTCCATATGAATTTTAGGATTGTTTGTTCTAGTTCTGAAAAAAATACTGTGGTGTTTTGATAGGGATTACATTAAATGTGTAGATTGCTCTGGGTAGTACAGACATTTTATGAATATTTGTTTTTCCAATCAATGAGAAGGGAGTATCTTTCCATTTCTTTGTGCCATCTTCAATTTCTTTCATCAGTGTTTTATAGTTTTTAGAGGGCAGATCTTTTACCTCTTCAGTTAGGTTTATTACTATTATATGTATTAGTGATTTTTGATTTATGGTTACCATCCAGTTTATATGGAACATCTTCTGCTGATAGCAGTCTGTATTAAGCTGATGGTTGCTTAATTTTTTTTTTTGGTTGGTTGATTAATTTTGAACTCATTCTTTGCTCCTTTCTCCTCCTTTATTCACATCCTTTTTGTTCTATGCTTCTCTTGACTGATTTTTACAGATTTGCTTAAATTTATTTTTTTTATTTTTGTGCTTTTTGTTTTTCTTAGTCTTATTTATGGTTTTATTTTCCACTCAGAGCCACCCTTAACATGTAGGGCTGGCTTAGTGGTCATAATTTTGTGGTCATAATTTACACTTTTGTTTTTCTGGGAAACTCTTACTCTCTCCTATCCTGAAAGATTACCTTGCTGGATAAAATATTCTTGGTTGCAGTTTTTCCCTTCCAGTACTTTAAATACATCATGCTACTTTCTTCTGATCTATAAAATTTCTGCTGAAAAATCACCTGATAGCCTTATGGGGTTTCCTTTGTATGTAATTGTTTTCTTTTCTCTTGCAACCTTTAAAATTATTTCTTTAGCACTGTGCTTCCTGTAGCCTACTATTTATTGTATTTTTTTAGTTCTTCATCTCTGATGTTATTTATCTTTTTGTCAAAGATCTCATTGATGCTCTCCACCTTTTTCTGAAGTCCTATGGGTATTTTTATGGGCATTACTTTAAATTCTGTATCAGGCATATTACTTATTTCTCCTTTCACTTGTATCTCCTGTTGCGATTTTGTCCTGTTCTTTCATTTGGGACATATTTTTCTGTCTCCTCATTTTGTCTGCCTCTTTGTGTCTACTTCTGTGTTAGGAAAGGCTTCTCTTGAAAGCAGAAGACCCATGAAAAAGAGGCCCTATAGTGACCTTCAGGGCAGTGTCCCCTGTTCACCAGAACCTGGCTCTTCAGGGGAGTCTCCTATGTGTGTTGCTTGCATCCTGCTATTGTGTCTGAGTTGCTTTTCTTTTCAGTCCAGATATCTGCACTGGCTCCTTGCCTTTTGTGGGCTGTGCTTGCTCTCTGTGATGTTAGTGAGACTCAGGCAGGCTGGCTTTGAGGGGCCATGACTACAGAAGGGTTTGTGCTGAGTGGTGGTGTTAGCAAAATTTGCACTGAGCCACCTGTCCTGGCCCTATCCTCCACAGCCCAGTGGCTTCTGGAAGCAAACCACACAGCAACTGAAGTGGCCAGGGACCTATAGCATCTGTTCATGCAGTAGCTGGGTATGGTGTCTGTGTGAGAAGTGTGGAGAAGTTTGGAACCTGGGGTATACAACGTCTCTGCATGCAGTGGCTGAATAGGGTGTGTGGGCTTTAGCAAGATTTGTGCAGAGCCACTAATCATAGGCCAGATCACCTGAAGTACAGTGGCCAGGAGCATACATGGCATTAAGAAAATTTGTGCTGAGCCCAGGGCCAAGGCCAGCAGGCTTGGAGTCCTCAGGAGAACTCATGGGCTGGGCTCTCTTCTAGCAGGTCAGGTAGCAAGGGTCTGTACAGTGCTGCCTCCTATACCTGGTTCTGTGTTCATCTTGGGGCAGGCGGAGGGGAGGAAAATGTCACTTGCCAGCTCCTTTGCTCCCTGAGAAGTCAGCCGACATGCTCCAAAATCAGTATAAACAGACTTCTCTCCTGTTATGTAAGCTGTTGCATCTATGTTGCCTCTCATTGGGCCGTTGTTTCTTTAAGCCAGGAGCCTGGCTGGCACTCACCCTCCCAATGCTGAGTCAGTTGACTTTTAAAGCCCCAGGCTCCAAGTGCCAGCGGTCGTACAATAAATAAACAAACAAACATATAAATAAATAAATAAATAAATAAATAAATAAAAGAAAAAATAATAAAATAAACAATTCCTGGGGATATAAGGCACAGCATATTGACTATAGTTAATAATATCGTATATTTGAAAGTTACTAAGAGAATGATCTTAACATTTCTCATCGCAAAAGAAAAAAATTTTGTAATTCTGTATGCTGATGGATATGAACTAGAGTTATTGTGGTGATCATTTTCTAATACATACACATTAAATTATTACATTGTGCACCTGCAACTAATATAATGTACATAAATTATATTGTGGTTAAAAATGTGATTACAAGAAATTAAAAAAATCTGCAGTAATAAAAAACAAACAAACAAACAAAGTCATGGGATTTAGCCCCTTCTAGTTTTCAAGACCAGACATTATAGGGATTCATTTTCTCCACGTGGGCTCCCTGGTGCTCTCCTTTCTGCAAGGCTGCAGCTCCCTCCCTCATACAGGCAGCTCCTGACACTGTTTTGCCCTTCCTAACCTCCCCAGTGAACTTCTGTACGTTTACTGGTGGAGTTTATTCTGTCTCTGGATCACTTTCTGGTTTATTTACTTAGATGTGAGTGACATCTGGTTGTAAACACGGGATGAGGGGAGCTTAGGGTTCTCCTACTCCCCATCTTCCCAAGGCTCTCCAGCATGATACCTCTGTTTTGTGTTTTGTTTTTCAAGATTGCACTAGCTATTCAGTGTCTTCTGTGGTTTCATACAAGCTTTAGGATTGTTCTAGTTCTGTGAAAAATGCTGTTGGTATTTTGATAGAGATTGCATTAAACCTGTAGATTGCTTTGGGAGTATGGACATTTTAACAATATTTGTCCTTCCAATCCATGAGAATGCCACTGATTTTTTTTAATGTTAATTGTTTCCTACAACTTTACTGAATTCGTTGATTAGATCTAACAGTTTTTTAGAATTTTAATCTATATATTTTCTCTCTATAAAATCTTCTGTAAATAGAGACAATTTTACTTCTTCCTTTGCATTTCTGATGTCTTTTATTTTTTTGTCTGACTGCAGTGGGTAGGACTTCAAGTGCTACGTTGAGTAGGAGTGGTAAGAATAGGCATCTTTGTTCTTGCTCTTAGAGGAATAGCTTTCAGCTTTTCACTATTGAGTATGTTAACTGAGGGATAGCCATATATGACCTTTATTATGTTGAAGTATGTGCCTTCTCTACGTAATTTGTTGGAAGTTATTATGAACAAATGTTGAATTTTCTCAAAAATTTTCTGTGCATCTATTGAAATAATCATGATTTTTTTCTATTGATGTGATGTATCACATTTATTGATTTGTGTATGTTGAACAATCATTGCACTCAGGGATAGATCCCACTGTATCATCGTGAAAGACCCTCTTTTTTAAAAAAAATATTTATTGAGAGATAGAGTATGCATAAGCAGGAGAGAGGGGCAGGAGGAGAGGGACAAGCAGACTCAGTGCTGAGTACAAGCCCAGGACTCTGGGATCATGACCTGAGCCCAATGCCGATGCTTAACCAACTGAGCCACCCAGGTTCCCCTGTGAATGATCCTCTTATGCTGCTGAATTCAGCTTACTGAGAATTTTTGCATCTTATTCATCAGGGACATTGGCCTGAAGTTTTCTTTCCTTATAGTGTCCTTCTTTGATTTTGGTATCAAAGTACTTCTAACCTTGCAAAATGAGTTTTATAGTCTTCTGTCTTATTTGATTTTTGTTAGGAAGATTTGAGAAGGATTGGCATTAATTCTTGCTTAAATATTTGGTAGACTATACCATTGAAGCCATCTGGCCTGGGCTTTTCTTCATTGGGAGATTTTTGAATGCTGATTTGATTACCTTATTAGAAATTGGTGTGTTCAGATTTTCTATTTCTTCCTGATTCAGTCTTGGTAGGTTGCATGTTTCTAGGAATGTTTTCATTTCTTCTAGGTACTCAAGTTTGTTGGCATGTGGTTGTTCTTAGTTGCCTTTTATGATCTTTATATTTCTGTAGATTCAGTTGTAATGTCTTTTTCATTTGTAATTTTTGTTGATTTAGTTTTGTTAAAAGTTTGTCAGTTTTAACAAAACGGTTTTATGAAAAGATAATCTTGAATTTTTTTCTATTTTTTATTTATGCTCTAATATTTCTTTCCTCTGCTACCTTTGGGCTGTTTTTATTCTGTTTCTAGTTCCTTATGGTGTAGAGGTAGGTTGTTTATTTGAACTAATTTCTTGTTTCTTAACGTAAGCATATGCTGTTATGAACTTCCCTCTTAGAACTGCTTTGTTGCATCCCATAGGTTCTAGTATATTGCGTTTCCATTTTCATTTGTTCCAAGTTATTTTTAATTTCTTCTTTGATCCATTGGTTGTTCAGGAGAACATTATTTAATCTCCATGCATTTATGAATTTTCCAGTTTCTCTCCTTTATTGATGCTAGTTTCATACCAGTATGGGCAGAGAAGATACTTGGTATGATTTCAGTCTTTCTGAATTTGCTAAAACTTATTTTGTAGTTTAACATATGGTCTATCCTAGAAAATGTTCCATGTGCCTTTGAGAAGAATGTGTCTTCTGGTGTTGTCAGAATGTTTCTTAGGTCCTTTAGGTCCATTTGGTCTATAGTGTTATTCAAATCTGCCGTTTCCTTTTGATTTTTTTTTTCTGTCTGGATGATCTATCCATTATTGAGAGTGGGTATTGAAGTCCCCAACTATTGTATTGCTGTTCATTTCTCCTTTTAGCTCTATTACCTTTGGTTTATATATTTAAGTATTCTGATGCTGGGTGCAAATATTTATAATTATTACATTTTCTAGATGGAGTAACCCCTTTATCATTCTTTGCCTTTTACCATTTTCGCTTAACACCTCTTTTGTCTGATAGAAGTATATCTACTCTTGAATTTTGTTTTGCTGGTTACCATTTATTTGAAATGTCTTTTCCTGTCTCTTCACTCAGTCTGATGTGTGTTTTTTAGGCAGCATATCATTGGATTTTGTTTTTGATGCATTTAGCCATTTTGTGTATTTTGAGGACCTGGATCAGGCAGACCTGCATCCCACCAAGCTTCCTGGTCATGGCTCTGCAGATAAATAAAACCACTGGATGGGACGACTTCTTGGGCATTGTAGCTGGTTGCTCATTTTTCCAAGATCTTACTGTTGGTTGTTGCAAGCCCCTCCACACTTTTCCACTCAATCAGATTTCCAGTGGTCAAGTCCTGCTGATTCATCTGTAATTCCTCTGGGGAAAATTGGAATGGGGACTGCTAAAAAGTAACCTACAACACTGGGGGTGCTGGATGTCCACACTGGGTTCTCTCCTCTCTCCCTGGAGGAACTGTAGGCTCAGGGGAGACCTGTTGGCATAGCACTGTACCAGTCTGGAGGAGGGGCAATATAGTCAGCATGTAGCTGTTTCTCTTACTCTTCCAATGTGTGGTTTTTTTTTTTTTTTTTTTTTTTTTTTGGTCTCCATGTGGGGAGATAGAGAGTAAAGGAGGAAGAGAGGAAGAAAAGAACTGTATGTCAGAAACATATCAGGAATTGTGATCATAAGAAACACTTGGAATAGCAAAGGTGGAATCCACAGGCAAAAAAAAATTCTGGCTATAGTGTTAAGTTCAGTTTATGCTCAGACTAGATAGAAAGTGATACTTAAATGTTTACTTCTTTATCTTGACCAGTGTGTTCAGTAGTCCTCTACCTAGCTCTGAATGTTCATGGTCCATTCCAAATCCAAAGAGGGGCTCACAATTCTTTCCTTTGCCCCGGCTGCTCTCCCTGCCCCAAGGATTTATTGGGCTATGAGCATGGAGCTTCAGGCACAACAAACAAGAGTTACAGGTTGAGTCCAGTGCTGTGAGTTTTGTCTTATTGGAATGTCTCTTTCATTTCATCTCTTGAGACTTTTCATGGAAATTCCTCTCCCTGGGGTTGCTGTGAAGTATTTCACAGTCTACTTAGTCAATGATTGAAAAGAAAACTCTTTCAATGGCCTTTTGTCTTCAGTTTCCATAAAGTGTATCCTTAGTTTAGGCCCTGCTAGGGTTGGAATTTCACTCCTAGGAACACCAGGCCACAGAAAGACAAAACTAAGAAATAGTTGAAGTTCTGGTCTGCCCAAAGCCACTCTGACTGACTGCTTCTATATAAGCTAAGAAAACATCTAAGGTCTTTGGGAATCAATCAGCTGAAGAGAACACACATCTAAGAGGGGATAGTGTTTGATGGACATGGTAATGGGAACACTCTCATCCCTTTAGCTAACATAGGCAAGATGATAATATAGTTCAAGGGTAGGTTCTGCTATCTCCAGAACAAGAGTTACCACAACAGGAATGCTTAGAAATTTTTTTTTTTTTCCAAACAGATGGCTTCTTCCTTAGGATTAACAGACCAAACTAGTGTAAGCAGGGTAACTACGACAGCATAAGTGTCATTGGCTATATTTCCTTTTTCTTCAACAAAGTGTGTCAAGATCAACAAAGTGTGTGGCATTTTCCAAGTTTTTCTGAGTGATTTCTAATTAGTTGGGTTGGTACTCTAAAAAGGTAGCATAGAGACAAGATGGAAAAGGTGGATTTAGAAAAAATATAGTCTGTCTCAAAGGTGAAGTGATTTCTCAGGAGTGTGTGGGAGTAATAAACCTTTCTTTAAAGATCTCATTCTGATTTCTCTTATTTTATGAGAAAAAAACATGACAGAATTTCAGAAGGCCCAACTGAAAATATTCCGTGTGCATAAATTTATTTTAAATTTTATTGCATCACATTATACAAGCATTAAACATGGCTTCATGTTGATGATTATTTAAATGTGAAAATTTATCATTCATGTCATTACCCTTTTGGCTATTTACAGGTAAGGAATTTCTATGTACTTTATATATCTCTGTATTTGTATGTACATATGTAAGAATACATGACTATACATATGTACACACAGAAATACATCTATGGCCATACACATAGCTATAGATATGTCATATATAATAATCTCCTCAGAAAGATCTGAAATTAAAAAAAAAGAAAAAATTGTAAACAGGGTCTTGTCTGTATCATTTGGTGACATGGAATTAGGACATCACAACATTCTAGGAATGTGTGTCCAGGTGTCTGAATACCCTTATTCGCCCAGTGTCTGTAAAATTCATATGGGGTAGAATGCAAAAAAGGTAGCAAACAGGCTGAAAAACAGGCCCAGTATACAAGTTCCCCTTGGTTTTAAAAACTTGAGAATGTAACTGCCCATGATGTGCATGCTTGCTTGGTCAAGAATGGTCTATGGATAGATAGCAATTGTGTGCTGCAACGTGATTTCACAGCAGCATGATTTCCCAGGTAGTCCTTTAAGGGTGCTGACCCCCCTGCTGCTGCCAATGTCTGCGACATGCACTGCAGTTGCATTTTAGTCATTCACTTGAATGTGCTTTTGCACAGCTGGGAGAAGTAAACAGAATTCAGGTCCTTGGCTTGGAAATGAACTATTACCTAGGAAGAAAAAAGAAGGCATTGAAACCCTAGGTACACACAATGGCTTAAGAACACAGTGTACAATGGTTGGTTTGTACTCACCATGAGTCAAAGGCACTCAAAGAATTTGTAACCCCAAACTGAGTCAGGTATGGTATAAACATTATTGTGCCTGCTTTACAGATGAACAGACTGAGTCAGAAAGGCAGTCTGAAGCAAGGTGACATCCTGCCAACTGTTGGGGGAATAGAGACAGACAGACAAACACTATGCTTTCAAGCAAAAATTAGAAATGTCCTCTGGGGAGATAGCAGCCCTCAATGATGAGGCCAGAAGAAACTCCCGACTGGTTACCAGCCCTGTAGCCCAACGTGGCCCCTAGATGGAGGTAATGCTACTGCTGCACCTTGGTCTCTAGCTACTGGAGCTCCTGGGAGCAGCTCTCTTCTCCGATGTCTGCCTCCTACCCTCAAACATGGCCACCTGGATAGTCACTCTTTCTCCTTGGATGGCTGACCAGAGCCAGAGAAGAGGTGATCAGAATGGGATTTGGGGCCAGGGGCTTGGAACCAATTCTAGGATCCCAGAAGGTTAAAGTTGCATAGGCTCTTAAAGTATTGCTCAGTCTAGCTTCTTTACTGTCGTAAAATGTGGAAATCAAATCCACATGAACACTCCATTCCAGGTCATACAGATAGAGAGTGGAAAAGTCTAGAATCTGGCAGACTATATAACAAAATAGTTAACAATAAGAACTCCGCCTAGTATTCTATAGCATTTTATTGTTTCACATGTGTCTCATATACATTGCCTTATTTGAGCTGCATATTGGTTCTGCCAAATGAGCAGGCTCAGAAAAATTAAGCAATTTTCCCAAAATCACAGACCCAAATGGCAGATCCGGGAAATGGGAAAATTACTGTTACAAAAAATGTCTTGCCTTTAGTGAGACCAAGGCCTACTTTGGAATTGAGGGTGGGGGTATTGTTCAATATCTATATACCACTCTTATCCCTGGGGGGTCTGGGTGATTTCCTCCAAGTCTACCCTCATCTCCCATTCATAACAGCCTCCTGGGCTCTTTACACAGATCTGGAACGACACAAATTCACTAACTTAACAACAAACATCTCTACAGATAGCTGCTACACATTAACTGGTATGGAAAGTGAAAAACCTAACTTTCCTTCCTGTATATTTAATTCTTTTAGAGGCCAAATTTTGAACAACATTTTCAAAGTTCATCTTCAAACCAGTGGAGACAGAGAAATTAAGGGTGAGGAAGGCAAAAGAAATGCCATAATGTCAGATTCACAGAGTACCAGAACTGAGAGCTCATCTAAGCATTTCATCGTTGAAGAAACTTAAGCCCAGAGGTTAATGGACTTGCCCAAGGACACACAGCCAATAGATTTGCCAGGGAGAAGGTTTCAAGACAACTTTCTGATAAGATATGTGGGAACATTCTGAAACTTCTTTACACTGTTTGTCGCCTTAATCCACTTAACCTTTATTGACTGAATTGCATTAATGGGTGCCATGTGCTTAATGCCATGTTAACTAGTAGGAAGGATAAAATTACCACCCAGAAAAACTTTCCTAAAGATGTTTACCATTCTGCTGGGGAAGCCTGATAACAGTTGGGAAAATCATAAATTAACAATACAGATCAATATATATGCCAATACATGTAGCACTGATGCAATAATCAGAGAAGTTTATAAGAAGTGAGTCTCACTGGGCTGATGAGTCTGGGGAAAACTTCTTAGAGGGTATGGTGTAACATGGATTATCCTGGGAAGAAACGATAAATGTTTCCATAGAAATGTTTCCTTCCTTCCATAGAGAGAAGGCCATCTTGGGTGGGATAAAAAGGTGGCTTTAATATCCTCAAGGCAACATGACTCTTCTTTCTGCTTAAGAAGAATCGCCAGACTGGGAGTAAAAGGGAGAGAGAAGGCTTATTTCAGGGAACACTGAGGCCAACTCCTAAAGGCATTGACTGCCAGGCCAAGAGTGGCATCGGAGGTAGATAAGAGTTGTAGGAATTATGTGCAAAGGGAAGAGAAAGTTAAATTACACAATTAAGAAACAATCTGGTTTGGGAAGCTTCTAAGGAGTTTGATTCCTATCAGTAGGACAATGGCAAGCTTTGATTCAAGGGAGTTTAAAGCATCCCTTTCAACCCAAGGAGAGGTTTTAGACTATGAGCACACCTCTCACCTACCTGGTCACGGCCACTCATTGTGGTGTGCTTTTCCATTTTTCTTCCTTTCCTTCCGTTCTTTCTGGAGACGCTCCAGTTCTGCTTCATACATCATCTCCTGAATCAAGTACTTCTCTCTTCTCATTCGATCCCTTAGATCTTTTGGGAGGTCTGGGATCAGATATGAAATGAGGTGCTTTATACAAAACACGAGATGCTAAAAACATAAAGGAGAATACAACACGTTAGATCTATTGCACCTCCTTAGCTGGAAAGAGATCTGGGAGGTGGTATAAGAACTCTCATTCCAGGGATGTGGAGCCTCTTGAGTGTCTGGAAAGTGGAATGAGGCCAGAGGATGTATGTGAGGAAAGAAGATCACAGGGATCGTGAGGACTGAACTTGGTCTGATAACACCTCACAGGGAATGAGGAAAGGAATCAGGAGAGAAGGTAGAGGAGTGGTCAGAGAATGCAAAGGAGAGCCAGAAGTACCTATACCATGGAGTCAGAAAACTCAGGGTTGAATCCTGGCTTTTATTACTTAAGAAATGTCTGCTTACCTGGGAAAAATTCACTCTGAGTTTCAATTTGCTCATGTATAGATCGGGCATTATTGTGAAAATCATAAGAAAATGTTTCAAAATGCTTTATCTATTGCTAAATTCACTTTGCCAATTTGACTGCAAGAATGATCAATAGGCCTTAAGAAAATGATCATTTCAGGAAGAAATTTTTTCTGGCACACTGCCACAAATTCTTTACACCTGACTTACTAACAGCTGAAACTAGAAACACTGTCATTTCTGTTTGTCTATATGATAATGACCAGTAAAGTACCAGATGATAATTTAAGAACTCTCATAATTCTAAAGTATTAGATAAGTGAATTCCCAGGAAGAACAGCTTATCTTTTCTTGGTTCCCTGGAATGAAGGAAAAAAAATGATGGAAGACGAGGTATAGGAAATGTCAAGTCTAAGGCAAGAGGCAGTCCTGGTTTGCATTAATCTGGCTTTAATATTATGTGACAGGAGATGAAATTTCCATTTATAAAGTACAGTCATAGAAATGCAAATGATTTCTAGTAGCAATTTTCTTAAAGACTAAAAGAAAACAGGCAATGTATTTTTACTGACATATAAGTAATTGCTAGGTAGATTTAAAGTTAATTTTGAGTCTTAGATAATGAATACTTATTTATGTCCTGAATGTAAGTAATGTCATGATGACACACAAAGAGAGGCTACCATTTGTGTGATACCCAACTTAGTTGTTTTCCAAACTATAGCCCCTGAACATCTACATCAGAAAGAATCACCTCGGAGGGCTTGTGGAAAGCAAATGACAAACATGATGTATCTGAGTCTGTAGGAGTAGGGATGGAAAAAACTGCAATTTTCCTAACGTCGAATAACAATGGTCCTAGAACATTAGAATAATGATTTCTGATGTATCCACTAACAATCAACAATGGACTTTCAATCATTTCTTGGACAGCTCAAGGTGAAGAAAAAGATTTAAAAAAGAGGCTATATAATATTACTATAATACTTCTGAACATAAATAACCACGTTGAACGTTCTCACACTTGCATTCATGCATTATTCTTAGTTACTTAATTATGGCAAAGGAATTGGTTAAGAGAACATACCTCAAATACAATGATAAAAGCCAATCGAGCTGCTAGAACATGCCAGAATTGCAATGTGTAGCCATAGGGCACCAGTGAGTGCGGGGGGTCACGGTAGTCTCGGTATCTATAAATACATAGGAGAACAAATGTTATGTTCCGAACTATGATTTTCCTGACTCCCAAATCTCATTCATTCCCACATGTAGTCCTCATTCATGATAGATAGTTTAAAAAAGCTTCTCTATCCTAGACATTTGTCACTTATCCATTATTTTTTTCTTCTGGTAAAAGAGTATCTCTTCTCCTCTGGGGAATTATCCGTGTGGCTTAGGCAGGGCTCACCTTCATCCCTGATCCCAGTTCAAAAGATGACTCAGACGTGATCAATGAGACTCCTCATCAGGGCTTCTGTTAGAATGGTCATTTAGTGAATTATAATTAAATCCATCATAGACTGTGTGTGGAGAGAGTTTGCTTAGAATGAGGTCATGTGAGGGAAGCCTGGGTGGCTCAGCGGTTTAGCACCGCCTTCAGCCCAGGGCATGATCCTGGAGGCCCAGGATGGAGGCCCGCGTTGGGCTCCCTGCATGGAGCCTACTTCTCCCTCTGCCTGTGTCTCTGCCTCTCTCTCTCTCTCTCTCTCTCTCTGTCTCTCATGAATAAATAAATAAAATCTTAAAAAAAAAAAAGAATGAGGTCATGTGAAACAATGCAGAGCCAGTAGAGAAGCAGTGTCTTGCTGATGCTGCTGGAGGCTTGCGATCCAACCATTACTAACATTAGTATCATCCTGCCAACCTCCAGTTACCTGAACCAATGATGTTCTTTTTAAGTCAGTTTATACTGGATTTTTGCCACTTCCCACTAAAAAAGTCCTTTCTTTTAAAAAATTTTTTATTATTTTTTATTATTTTTTAAAAGTCCTTTCTAATATATGCTCCAACTATAACTTTTGAGTCTGCATCAAATTCCACAAATATTTGTTGAACACCCATTAGGAAGTAGGCACCTGTCCTAGGAACTTAAATCTGTGTGACTCCACTTTATTTTTGCCATTATCATTACTATCACAGGTAGAAAAACTGAAAAATTATTTTCCATATTATAGAGTTTCATGTTTCTTAGCCCAGTATTCTTTTCATTAGCCCCAGAAATGTGGAAAGATCTGGAGATGCTAATTCTTCTAATGCTTCTGTGTGTAAACACACCAAATTCCCATATCTGAGGAAAAGTTATGATTATCGAGGCGCTCATGTAAGATCGTACCTAACCTCAGGGTCAGCACTAAGTTGTGTGTGAGGATACAAGATAATTCCTGTGCAGAGCATCTTTTTTTTTTTTTAATTACACACAATTGACATACAACGTTATATTGGTGTCAGGTATAGAACATACTGATTTGACAATTCTATACATTAGTGCTCATCACAATAAGTATAGTCACCATCTGTTATCATTCAATGTTAGCACAATATTGACTATATTTCTTATGCTTTACTTTTTCATCCTGGGACTTATTTTATAACTGGAAGTCTGTATCTCTTAATCCCCATTCTATTTAGCCTATTCCCCTACCCACTTCCCTCTGACAATCACCAGTGTGTTTAAGGGTCTGGTTTTTTTGTTCATTTATTTTTTTTTTAGGTTCCATATATAAGTGAAATCACATAGTATTTGTTTTTGTCTGGCTTATTTCACTTAGCATAATCTCCTCTAGGTCCATCCATAATGTCAAGATCTTGTTCTTTTTCATGGCTGAGTACTATTTCACTTTATGTATAAACTACCTCTTTAGGTACCTCAGCGGACTCTTGGGTTGCTCCATACCTTAGCTATTGTGAGCAATGCTTCAATAAAATGGGATACATGTATCTTTTCAAATCTGTTTTCGTTTTCTTTGGATAAATATCTAGTGTAGAATTACTAGAGTATATGGTATTTCTTATTTTTTGAGGAACCTCCATAATGTTTTCCACAGTGGTTGCACCTATTTACATTCCCACTAATAGTGCACAAGGATTCCCTTTTCCCCGTATCCCTGCTAACACTTATTTCTTGCCTTTTTGATACTAGCCATTCTGGCTGGTGTGAGGTGATATCCCATTGTGGTTTTGATTTGCATTTTGCTCATGGTTAGAGATGTTGAGTACCTTTTTATTTCTCTCATGGTCATCTGTATGTCTTCTTTGGGAAAATGTCTATTCAGATCCTCTGCCTATTTTTTTAATCTGATAGTTTCTCTTTTTTTGGTGTTAAGTTCTTTATATATTTTGGATATAAACCTCTTATCAGATGTATCAATTGCAAAAATCTACTCCCATTTACTAGGTTGCCATTTTTTAAAATTTAAATTCTATTAGCCAACACATAGTACATCATTAGTTTCAGATGTAGAGTTCAATTTCCTTTGCCTTGCAAAAGCTTTTTATTTCCATGTAGTCCCCATAGTTTATTTTTGCTTTGTTTTCCTTGCCTGAGAACACATATCCATAAATAATTTGCTGTGGTTGATGTCCAAGAGATTACTGCTCACCCAAACTCTCTTCCAGGAGTTTTATGGTTTCAGGTCTCATATTTAGGTCTTTAATCCATTCTGGGTTTATTTTTGTGTATGGTTATGAGAAAGTGGTTCAGTTTCATTATTTGCATGGAGCTGTCCAGTTTTCCCAACACCATTTGATTTTTTCCCCCACTGTATGTCTTGCCTCCTTTTTCATAGGTTAATTGACCACATAGATGTGGGGTTATTTCTGGACTGTCTATCCTTTTCCATTGATCTATTTGTCTTTTTTGTCCTGTGCAGAGTATTTTTGAAGAGTATTAAGGATTATAGAAATGAGCTGTCACTATTATCACAATCATCCTATTAATTATCATTAATACTTATGGTAAATAATAATAGTGTATTTATTTTGTCAGTAAAATTATATTTATGATGAGTATCTAGTGCTGAGATTAAAAATCAATCTATTAGTGCCTTTAAGCTGTTGGTTCTCTCTATAATGATGAGGATTAGGTAATTGCCTAGAACACTTTTATTCTGGTATATAGTTACATAAATAGCTCCTGTCAAAGGTCCAATTTATTCAAGAATAAAAGTTCTAACTTTCTTTTACTTTTTGCAGAGCACAACTAGTCAAGAATCAAAGTGTGTTTTCTACAATTAAAATAATGTGATTCCTATTGTCTTTAGCTACCTATATTTCAAATATAATCTGAATAAATATTCTAGAAGAAAAATGGCAGTATGCTTTTAATTATAGATATAGTTGGTTATTAGGTAAACATATATTTATAAAAGGAGGGGACCTGGGATGCCTGGGTGGCTCAGTGGTTGAGCGCCTGCCTTAGGCTCAGGTCATGATCCTGGGGTCCTGGGATCCAGTCCCGCTTCGGGCTCCCTGCAGGGAGCCTGCTTCTCTTTCTGCCTCTCTGTGTGTGTTTCTCATGAATAAATAATTTTTTTAAAAGGAGGGGACTTGAATATTTCAAGAGTTACCCTCATTAACTCCTTAAACTTAAAAAAAAATTTTAACTTTAAATTCAATTAGCCAACATAAAGTATATACTTAGTTACTTCACTAAAACAGAAAATTTTCAGAACCTACTGCTCCTTTCTTATTTATGCCTTAGCTGTGCTCTTGTGTCCTTCATGGTGACTGCTCAATCTCTCTTAGCTTCTCAGACTTTGTTCAGCTTTACTTTTGAAGAATATTAGTAAAGCTCTTTCTCCCCAGATCTCTTCTAAATTCATTGGGTAGAAAATCATGGTGTTATCCCCTAGACTGTTTCCAAAGACACCAATGTATTGTCCTCAAATTGCTGCTACACATTTGTAGCAAATAAATGAATTCATATATACATCTGTATAGTATAGTACAACCATTCATTAAAGTATGAGACTAGAAAGACGAAATATTTTTTATGACACAGTGAGAGAGATTATCAAACATGACTCTATTTGTAAAATTGGACATATATGCAAGTAGTTGCCCCTGCCCTCACTCCCATCCTACTGTTTGGCTCTCTGTGTTTCAGTTACCACATCCTCCCTGCCAGTCAGTAGGCACGTGATCTTCTTTTTATTGTCACAAGGTCAACGGTAGCCTAATCCTAGGGCACAATGCCTATATCATTTGCCTCACTTCATCTCCTCACATAGGCATTTTATCATCTCTTATCATCATGAGGTGAAGGGTGAGTACAGTGCTAGATATTTTGAGAGAGATACCGTATAGCTTTTCTTAACAGTATATTGTTATGATTATTGTTATAAATCTCTTACTGTGCCTAATTTATAAATTAAACTTTACTATGTAAGTGTGTAAAGAAAAAACATGGTATATATAGGTTTTGGTATCATTCAGTTTCAGGCATCCACTTGGGGTATTGGAATGTATCTCCCACCAATAATCGAAGACTACTGAAATGTGCGAAAATGAAAACACTTGTTTTTAGGTGGTGATCTTGCATTTTAATTAATGGATTTTTTATATTATTTAAATTAACATTTTTTACATTTTTAATATGTAGAAAGCACTTATATTCATGGTTACGGTGAGTTGGCAATATATCAGATAGTTTCTATACAGAGATCCAGTTGTTGAGAATCTATATCTCGGGATGCCTGCATGGCTCAGTGGTTGAGGATCTGCCTTGGGCTCAGGTCATGACCCCGGGGTCCTGGAATCGAGTCCTGCATTGGGCTCCCCGCAGGGAGCCTGCTTCTCCCTCTGCCTATATCTCTGCCTCTCTCTGTGTGTCTCTCATGAATAAATGAATAAATCTTAAAGAGAACATGCATCTGTTTGTTCAGCCCCTGTATAGTATACATCCATTTGTGGATCTATCACAGAGCTCTGCTAATTTGTGCACAAAGGAATGCAATGTACCTACACTGGCACTTAACTTCTGATTCTTGGTTTCAGATAGAAATTTTTAGGAAGTTCCAGTTTTCAGAAGCAGCAGGTCTCTGGCCTTCCTGCTCTCTAAAGCTACTGTATCATAAAGTCAAGTTTCTCTCTAGAAAACTTCTTATTGCTATTAGTGATGCTAATGAGTCTGGCTCTCTTGTGCTTCACTGCCCACAGCTGTCTCTCCAATCATGCACTCGCTGGAAAGCACACGCAAACCAAGGCTGGGGTCTGCCTGATGTTATGATCTTAGGTAATTAATGAAACTTCTATGGACATCAGTTTTCCCTAGTAACACAATTAGGGTCTCTCCATCTCACCAGGATCTATAACTGTTGACTCTCACTCTTTTCTTTTAGCTTGCAGATGACTGTTTGAAGCAGAGCTCTCAGTTGAAGTGCTAGCCTACTTCTGATCCCACTGGCCTTTTCAATGAGGCAGGGGCTCGAGAGGTGCTCAGATGTCATTTGTGCCCCACACCTCTGTTTTTGATAGAGTGCTATTTTTTTTTTTTTTTTTTGCCAAATGACAGTACATGTTTATTGTGCAAACAAAACACTTCCCTGGAAACAGACAGAAAGCCAAGCTTCAAAGCTAATTGAATCAATGTTTTACTTCTCTAATCTTCATTTAGTATCTTCAGAGAAACTAAGTGGTCCAGCGGTGTCAATGTTTGCAGGAATTTTTCCAAGTGAGTTAGAATTGTTTTCAAAACAAAACACTTGTAATTTCTTGGCTTCAATTTTACGTGTGGGAAAAGCAGGACGTTCCCACTTAGGTTATGGCTTGCAAACATTTTTTTTTCCACTTCCAGGTATACTTAATTCGTTCCCATTTTTAAAAATGTAAAAGTACATGTACATTTGAAAGAACGAGAGTGAACTTCAGATAACCGCCATCTAAGGTAAATCCTAGAACGTGGTTAGTAACTTAGAAATGCCTTGCTGGCAATCCCAGACACCCAGAGAGATAACTGCTATCTAATTTTCTGCTTTTCTTTATAGTTATACTACTTATGCAAGTGTTTCTGAGTAAAACTGCTGAGTTTGTCTGCTTTGAACTCTATATAAATGAAATCATAATGTATGTGTTATTTTGTGACTATACCTTTAATTAATATGCAATTTTTGAGTTCTCAATTCTATTCCATTTTCTATTTATTTGATTCTGTGACACCATTACACTGATTATAATTTTATACTAATTCTAACATAAAGTAAATCTCTACTATTATTCTTCAGAAGTATCTTGACTATTCTTCATCTTTTGCATTTCCATAGAACATTATTTTCAACTTCAGGTACAACCTCATCATATTTAATTTTTTAAACTAACCTCATTGATCCATTCATATTCTTCTCTCTAACCTTTATATTTATTTAATACTTAGTATGATAAACCCTCACTCATGTCTACCATGTAACGCAAGAATTAAAACATTTTCAGGAACTTAATTATACCTTACCCTCTTCTCCTGATTTGGCCTTGATGGTTTATACGTTTCAAGGAATTTATCCATTTCTTTGAGGCTGTCAAGTTGTTGGTATATAATTGTCCACTGGTCTCTTATGAGCCTTTGTTTTTCTGTGGTATCAGTTATCATGTATCCTCTTTCACTTCTCATTCATTTGAATATTTTTTTCTTGGAAAGTCTAGCTAAAGGTTCATCTATTTACTTATCTTTACAAAGAAGAACCACCTCCTAGTTTCATTGATCTTTTCTATTTGTTTTTAGTCTTATTTCTGCTCTGATTTTGTTACTTTCTTCCTTCTACTAACTTCATTCGTTTGTTCATTCATCTTCCCTTCCTTCCTTCTCCTGGAGGTATAAAGTTAGGTTGAGATTTTTCTTGTTTCTTGAGGTAGGCATTTATTGCTATGAACATTCCTCTTAGAATTGCTTTTACCGCATCTCATATGTTTTGGTACATTATATGTCTATTTCTAAATGTCTCTAGCTATGTCTTATTTCTCCTTTGACCCATTGGATGTTCAGTAGCATGTTTAATCTCCACATATTTGTGAGTTTTTCTAGTTTTCTTCTTGTAATTTCTCATTTCATACCATTGGCATTGGGATCAGAAGAGATGCTTCATGTGATTTCAATCTTCTTAAATTGTTTAAGACTTGTTTTGTGGCAGAACATGATCTATTCTATTTCTTTTTATTTTTAACTTAAATTCAATTAACATATGATGTATTATTAGTTTGAGGTTAGTGATTCATCAGTTGCATATAACATCCAGTGCATATTACATCAAGTACCCTCCTTAATGCCCATCACCCAGTTACCCTCATGATCTTCTGTTTTGTTTCTTAAATTCCACATATGAGTGAGATCATATGATAATCATCTTTCTCTGACTGATATATTTTGCTTAGCATAATACCCTCCAGTTCCATCCATGTCGATATAAATGGCAAGACTTCATTTTGATGGATGAGTAATATTCCTCTGTGTGTGTGTGTGTGTGTGTGTGTGTGTGTAAACACCATCTTCTTTATCCGCTCATCTATTGATGGACATTTGGGCTCTTTCCATAGTTTGGCTATTGTGGAAATTGCTGATGTAAACAATGGGGTGAGGTGCCCCTTAGGATCCCTATGTTTGTATCCTTTGGATAAATACCCAGTAGTGCAATTGCTGGGTCATAGGGTAGCTCTATTTTTAACTTCTTGAAGAACCTCCACATGTTTTCCAGAGTGGCTGCACCAGCTTGCATTCCCACCAACAGTGTAAGAGGTTCGTTCTCCTTTCTCCAAATCCTTGCCAACATCTGTTGTTTCCTGACTTGTTAATTTTAGCCATTCTCCCTGGTGTGAGGTGGTATCTCATTGTGGTTTTGATTTGTATTCTGGAGAATGTTTCACATGCACTTGAAATGTATGCATTCTGTTGCTTTTGGATCGAAAGCTCTGTATATACCTATAAAATGTTGTACAGACCATTTATTTTATTGACTTTTCTGTCTGGATGATTTATCCTTTGTTGTAAGTGGGGTATTAAAGTTCTCTACTATTAGTTTAATGCTATCTATTTCTCCCTAGGTCTATTAATAATTGTTTTATATATCAGGTGTCTATTGGTTGGGTATGTTGGGAAATGTATCTTCTTGTTGGACTGACTAACCCTTTTATCATTATATAATGATCTTTGTCTATTACATTCTTTTAAAAAATCTGTATTTAAAGCAGACAACATAGTTATGTCAGCTTTCCTTAAGGTTTTATTTGCATGGAGTATCTTTTTTAATCCCTTCAGTTTCAGCCTATTTGTGTCCTTACATCAGAAGTGAGTCTCTTATAGGAAGCAAATAAATCAGTCTTGTCTTTTAATTCATTCAGCCACTCTGTCTTTTGATTGAAGAATTTATTTTAGAATTTACATTTAAAGTAGTTACTGATAGGTATGTACTTATTTGTTAATTATTTTCTGGCTATTTTGTAGTTCCTCTCTGTTCCTTTTCTTTTTTTTTTTTTTTCCTTGCTCTCTTCCTTTATGATTTGATGGCTTTCCTTAGTGGTGTGCTTGGATTCCTTTCTCTTTCATGAATCTATGAGGTTTTTTCTTTGTGGTTATTACAAGGCTTACATATAACAACTAACAGTTTATTTTAAGTTGATAATTATTTAGGTCAGATTACATTATGAAACTATATTTTTTACTCTACCTCCAACATTTTGTTCACATTTTCCATATTTTTATATCCCTTAACAAGTTAATGTAGTTATAATGATTATTACTAGTTTTGTCTTTTACCCTCATACTAACATTATAAATGATCATTTCCACTTATTTTCTATATATTTACCAGTGAAATTTATGCTTTCATCTATTTTCTTGTTACTAACTAGTACCCCTCCAGTTCAGCATAAAGAAATTTAACCTTAGAAATTAAAGGTTAATTCCTTTAACCTTTGTTAGGCTGGTCTGGTGGTGATGAAATCCTTTAGCTTTTGCTTGCCTGGAAAACTCTTCATTTCTCCTTCAGTTTTGAAGGACACTGTTGCTGAGCAGAATATTATTCATTGGCAGTTTTTTTTTCCTTTTGGCACTTTGAACAGATCATGCCATATCCTTCTGACCTATCAAGTTTCTACTGAGAAATCTGATCATTTTATTGGTGGGGGGGTTTCCCCTCATATGTAACAAGTTGTTTTTCTCTTACTGCTGTAAATATCCTTATCTTTAACTTTTGACATCTTCATTATGTCTTGGTGTGGGTCTCTTTGGATTACTCTTATTTGACTCCCTGGATCTGGATGTCTGGGTTCCACCTGAGAGATTCTGTTTTAATTTACTAGGTCACAGTTGGTCCAGAGGAGATTTTAAAATTCTCCAGTGGATTTTAATGCATGATCAAGGTTGAGAACCACTTCTTTAAACCCATTCAGTCAGAAAGGGCTGTCTAAGCAAAACCTCCCCATGGCAGAGCCAGCCCAGGTTTGGCTGAGTGCCATCCTCACCTGCAGTACTTGAGAGGAGTACCGGAGAACTCACTGCCATCAGACTCAGGCTCAGATCGGTTCTCAAAGTCAGAAATTCGAAACACAGATAAGCTGGCATTCACATAGCCAACCATGCACCTGAGAGAAAATGAATTCTATAATTAGAGCTCTGGTCACCTCTGCATCCAATTCACTGAAGTTTCTACTTCCTACAAACTCTTGCACTTATAAATGCCTTTAGCTGGATTTGCCTTGTCATAATCATTCAAATTAGGATACACTGAAAAACCCTCAGGAACAAGTCATTCTTTTATTCTAGTTCTTCTTGTTCAAAGTCATCATACAGACCATCACTATCCCAATTAATAGATGAAAGACAGTACTGCATGATTAGTATAAATTACAGGTAAGCCACAGTTTCTTTCCTTGATGATGTAAACACACATGCACACACAAACACATTCCTTTATTAATGAATACCTATATTCTCTCATAATACCCTGAATGTGACTGGTGTTACTATGCCTCCCCTCCAAACTCAAATCCCTTGCTATAGTCATGCTAGACTATATTCCCTGCATAAGCTTTCATATCTCTGTTCAGTTTGTCTTTTCTCTTGAGATTCCCTATTCATTTCTTTCTAAGTAGAAATTTTTCAATGACCAATTGAAATGGCACCCCATCTGGGAAGATGTCCTAATCTTCCCAGAAAAAGACTCATTTCTTCTTCTGTATGGTGCTGCCTATATCTAACTTCACCATTACCATACATATGGGTTTTCTTTAGATTGCAGGTGTTTTTTGGAGCAGAACAAGTGTCATAGGTATTTTTATATCCTAGGGCAGTTTTGTGTAGTGTAGGAATCCAGTAAATATCAAACTCAATTGACTTCATTTGAGGAAAGCTAAACTATCAGAGATAATATCACGGTCTTTAGAATGGATCAGAAATAAAGTTATTGCCTATATACCCTAGGGTTAATAAACTTACTGAGAACATGGCTTTTACTCTGTGCTAGGAGTCAGTATATTTCAATACTAAAAACTTGGGTTTGAGGGTCAAATTGTAGCTTTTCTGCTTTCTAACCATGCAAATTTAGTAAGTTATATAACTTCTTTAACTAACAAAAGTGACTACCTGATAGAGTCATTGTGGGGATTAAACAAAATGATACATGTAAAGCCAGTGACAGAGTGCTTAGCCTATAGCAAGATCTTAATTAAATGTGAGTGGCTACTATTAATTTATTTCTTGTACCTTGCAGAAGGTGCAATAAATAAATATTGATTTAATGAAAAAATCATAGCTTTCACATTCTCTCCATTAACTTGTCTGGCATGATTATTCCAAGATGCTGAACACCAAATCAAAATGATGACACAAACACAGACCTGATAGTACATGAGTTCTGTGTGTTGTCTTGCGCAAGACAAATCACTGAGGTTTTATCATGGCCTTAAAAAATGAACCAAGCAGAAGTACCCATTTATCAAGTCACTCATGGGTGAAACAAATGTTCAGTGGGTGTGTAACATGCCTTAATCCAACCAGCAGCAGGTCTCCCCTACCACTCTTTGGAAGGGTAATTTGGAATAATGTCTCCCTCCTCTTTGAACTGCCTGGAACAGGACATGAAAGCAAATTAGTGCTTTGATGATTATTAGCTGTCATAGAGAGTGAGCCGGTTTTTGTGAACTATAGAATACAGCAGAATCTTCTTAGGAGCTAAACAGTGGGAAAGGAAAGGAGCTCTGGAAACTGGCAGAAAACATGCCCAACATTGAAATGAAATATTCACAACCCCTCCTGCACTCTTTCTTACCTCCCAAGGCAGCCCTGTGGGTTTACTGAGATTAAGCAGTGGCCTAATGGCTGCTCTGTCCAAAAACTCGATTGAGAAAAAGCTAAATTTAAATAAAATACCAGCTTCATGGACAACACTCTACTTTCAAAATAAAGAGGATATATCTCTGACCTATTTATTAAGCATATTCATGTACTGTCAGTCATAAATCCAAGTTGAAAATGTGCCTTTGGCGGTTCTGTATTCCCGTGTACAAAGCATCACACATGGATCTAGTATGTGTCCATATAGTTATCAGCTGTGTAAGTCTTCCTTCCATTTCCTTTCCATAATCAGGGAAGGAGAGGGACTGCTAATATTGAACTGTCTGGGCATTTCTCAAAGTCTTTTCACTGCGGTAGAATCTTAGCTATTGTCCACAATAAATAGTTGAGGGTAGTCATCAATTCAGGGAAAGATTTCCCACAATTCCCTGTATGAAGTTCAGCCAATGGCATTCGTGTGTCAGTCTGGAGGAAACAGGCAGTAGCAGATCCCATGTCGATCCCTATCTGCTGTCAGGAGATCACTATGCCTCAATGTGGCACGCCACCAGCTCCAAGTTAGAGGAAAAATGAAGTAGTAACTAGAAAAAACTATCAGACCAAGGAAGGGTTTCTGTGAACATAAAAACACAAAGTTAATTTTCTTAAGGGGCTGGTAGAGGGCCCCTGAAGGTATTTCCAAGATAGGAGATTTAGAAAATATTTTATGTAAGGGTAGTATTGTTTGAATTATGATGCATGCCTCTTTCAAGTAAGTTCTGTGAAGACCACATTTATTTAAATATGAGAATTCTGGTTTAAAAATCATTCATGATGTACTGTTTCCAATCCTTTACTATAAGGAAAAAGATGAACTAATGATCATTAGTAATGAGTTTTAAGGGAAAGAAAAGAACTTGAAGTTGATTTTTGAATTTGTAGAATCCAGCTTAAACTGCAGAGTGTCTTTGAACTTTGCGATTAAATGTGCCTTTGTGTCACTATATCTAAAACCTCAAACAGAATGGGGATAGGGCCCAAACAATGAAAAAGCTAGAAGAAATAAGATCTGGTTTATGCATTTAGAGTCAAATGTGCCTTAGAGATAATAAATGACAAATTTATGAATTTATTTATAGATAGGCTAATAAGATGACAAAAGAAAGTGGACTTCTGACATTGCAATAAATATGACTGACTATATAAAGCATTGTCAGCTTTATGTTTTAAAACAAAACCTTGTAATTGGTTATGATGTTGATCTATTGACTTACAATTTGCAAAAATATATTCCTTATAATTTATTAAGATATTTGTGGTTTGTTCTGTGACAGTTTGAGCATTGTGCTCTTGATCAAGTCTCTAACTCCTTACGATCTTTTAGTTAGATCACTAAATCAGATACATACCTCACAATAATCCTAAGGCCTGCACATATTCTTAGAGAATGTTCCACAACTCTGGCCTGATAACAATGTAGTTAATTACATTCAATGGATAGGAGTGGAGGGCTCAAAATGATTTTTTTTGTGTTGTTTGAAAAATAATTTTAGTTTGTTGACTGAAATTTAACTCTGATCGACAGAACAATCTTATAGTATACACCTTCAATTTTGCTTCATAATTTCTATCTCCTGATGCATATCCAGAGATGACTTTAGTTCTCTAAGCACTTTTCTAGAGAGTTCAAGTGAAGATCTCCTGAAAGAGGAAGTGACTTTATTTTGCAAACACTGAATAATCTAATAAGCATGGACATTGGTCCAGGAATCTACCTAGGCAGGGTGCAGCAAAAATGCCTTAATAAATGTCTTAAGAGGAAAGATGAAACACTTGAAAGTTTCTTGTGTACCCACTGTGTGGAGAATATTGCCTCAAATCACGGTATTCCTCTCATGTTCAGATCTGGCTAGAAAATGAGAACGTCTTCCACTCTATGCCATGAAAATGCATTCACTGACCACTCATGATAGCAGTGAGATTGTGGTTGGAAGTCCCTCTGTCATAGGGACAAGGCATGTGACTGACTGACTCTGGGCATATGCATCAAACTCTCCTCTTTGGAGAAGCCAGCGAAAACTGAAAAAACAGTAAGAAGAAGGCATTGAGGCAGTCTGGAGTTTTGAGGTTGGCTTAGTTGGGGTACCCTTGATTTAGAGGCAGCTTCAATTGAAATGTGGCATTTCTATAGGTGAATGGGATCATAACAAGTGGAATTTGACTATGCACATACTACCCCAAAAGCCTTTGACATTCTAAAATTTGACAATGCTGCTCCGCCATGAGTTCAATCATTTCTAAAGTATTTCAAAATGGGCAAAAACAAAACAAAATAAAACAAAAACAAAAACAAAAACAAACCAAAAAACCTTAAAAAGGATAATAGTGTAGCTGGTGGAGCAGAAAATAAGATTCATGAATAAACTTATACAAATTTAACTATTTGAAAACAAGAAACATGACTAACAGATTAGAAGATAGAATGTAGATCTATAAACATTGAAAATGGCAGAAGTCTCTTAAGGGAAAGAGAAAGGTTATATGTAAAAAAAAATAGTCCAGGTGAGCCCCATAAAACTGAATCAAGGAGACTGTTAAATTTTAATCTCCATGAACATGTCTTAGCTCTAATAAACTGTCAACATTCTAAAGCTTTGATTCAGTATCAACTGCACATACATGTTCCTGCTTTATTTTTTGTGTTCCACCCAAACCAAGACAGGTTTCATTATATTTGCAATTGAGAAAAAAATTAAATAACCACTGGGACTTAAACCCTTGGGGAGTTTTCTCCTGTTAGATGAACTGGATAAACATTTATTGGCAATTGCCCCTGGGCCCTGTGGTTCAGGATGGAGAGCACTGTATGAGTCTAGGCTTTGCCTTCATGTGGGTTCTATCAGTTACTCTGCTTTGTGATTCTGGATTTAACCTCTCAATCTCCTTCTGTTCTTCAAAGTGAGGGTAATAATGCATGTCCCACTCCCAGGGTTGTTTTGAGAATCAAATGCAAAACAGACGGGAAAGTGGTTTAAACAAAGGCAAGCTTTTCTAGGCTCAGCCAAGCAGAGAATGTTGGCAATAGAATTAGAAAGAATAAGTGAATAGTATAACATGTCTTTAAATCTCTTAAAATGGGATGGTATGTTCACTTAAAGTTGCTAGATAATTAGTGTCTAATGGCCACATGATTATTATAGTAAAGAACTTTATAGAAGCCTCTTTGAATAGCTAGATAGTAAGCTTTATTACATTCAATCATCTATGCCTTAAAGCATTCATGTAGGATTAATAATGAAACTGGACCTAGGCTAGGGGTGCATGAATTTGGCTAACTTGATTTGGTAGCACTTTATTCCTTGGGGCTAATCCAACTACAGTGGTTATACAGGATTAGTTTAGTTCTGACTAGTAAACCAAGAGGCAGGGCTGCCTGTGTGAATTGTCATAGCCCACATGGGATAATTTCTGGGGTGTTAAAAAGACTCCCAAAACATACTCCACTGTGATCTACAGACATCTAAATCCCACAATTAGAACAGAATTATTTTATTTTTTGCCAAAGATTTTTTTCCCATTAAAGTATGTTAAATTTCTTGTCTCCGCCCAAGGTTATAGAAATGAAATCTAGGGGACATGTTTTAATTTTGCCTGGAATTTACCTGACCAGAAATACCCAGAAAGCTCTGGCTTTTGGGAATCACTTAGGTGATGCCATAGAATTGGATTTGCCTTGGGTAATATGTACATTGGTCAGGTCAATATCCAGGAAAGAATCATTCAGTTACTTATTCCACAAATATTTATAGAATACTTCTAGGGTACTTATCACATGGTTGCATATTTCCCATGTAGAACTTGCAAAGTCTCCATATGATGACACAAGAGGAATCAAATTGTAACTATCCTCTTACAAACTCATAAAGATGGCACAACTGTATACTAGAGCATGTGCTAATTTTTTTGGCTACACATACTAGCATAGCACCCATTTCTGAATTCACAGTAGGCAAGGGTCAGGGGTGGGAGAAATGATTAATTCCACCTAAAACGTGTATTATCTGTGTTGAGCCCCATCTTTTCAGTAGATGAGAATGTGTTTTCTTTGGCTGGTAGCGTCATCATAATTCTACCTCCCCCACTGCTGTCCTTCTCATCCTGGGTTACTCCAGTGCAGAAGCTTCTGTCTGAGTGTGCCAGCATCACACAGTGCATAGGAAATGGGGACTTCATGACAGTTTTAGGACAAACTTACTTTTGTCCAGCTTCTCCTTGGCCTGCACAAGGTCCATACTTATAAGCATACACCAAACGAGGGATAAAGTCAGATGTTATCGCTATGACAAATGCATTTGTAATAACAGAGAGAATGCCGATGCCTTCAAGGATTCCATACCAAATTCCTATTCAAAAAGAAGTGTTACCAGTGAGAATGGGGAAAATTAACAAGGCAGGAAACCACAAATGTTGGAGAGGATGTGGAGAAAGGGGAGCCCTCTTGCACTGTTGGTGGGAATGTGAACTGGTGCAGCCACTCTGGAAAACTGTGTGGAAGTTCCTCAAAGAGTTAAAAATAGATCTGCCCTACGAACCAGCAATTGCACTGCTGGGGATTTACCCCAAAGACACAGATGCAGTGAAACGCCGGGACACCTGCACGCCGATGTTTATAGCAGCAATGTCCACAACAGCCAAACTGTGGAAGGAGCCTCGGTGTCCATCGAAAGAGGAATGGACAAAAAAGCTGTGGTCTATGTATACAATGGAATATTACTCAGCCATTAGAAACAACATGGAACTGGAGGGTATTATGCTGAGTGAAATAAGTCAATCGGAGAAGGACAAACATATGGTCTCATTCATTTGGGGAATATAAAAAATAGTGAAAGGGAATAAAGGGGAAAGGAGAAAATGTGAGTGGGAAATATCAGAGAGGGAGACAGAACATAAGAGACTCCTAACTCTGGGAAACGAACAAGGGGTGGTAGAAAGGGAGGTGGGAGGGGGGTGGGGTGACTGGGTGTCGGGCACTGAGGGGGGCACTTGACGGGATGAGCAATGGGTGTTATTCTATTTGTTGGCAAATTGAACACCAATAAAAAATAAATTTATAAAAAAAGTGTTATATTAGTTCAAGACACAACAGCAGAAATAATAGTATAAAAACTACTGGGGAAACTAATTTTAACAGTCCTTTCAAATTACCCAATACTGACACTTGTAACCAAGAGTAAGAATTTGTACTTGCAGATGCTTTGGCTTTGAAGAAGTTTCTGTGGATGTGCTGATGCTCATGACTTACTGACTTGGTCAGGATCAAACGTAAGTCAGAGAGTTCTCATCAGCAATAAGGCACCAATACATTACCCAATAAGATGGGCACTCACACTGTCAAGTCACTACCAGGCTGGGAGCTCCTGAAGGGTGCAGACAGCTGGATGGGCCCAGCCCCTGTTGCGTTGACCCAGGGTAGGTGCTCACTGAATGTGGGTTTGTTTCATATGGAGGTTAAAGGCCACTGTGAGCCAAGACACACTGAGTGCCTGCTGGCTCTATACTAAGCATTTGATGCAGAAATGAATAAAAGATGGTCTCTGATCTCAAGCAGCACTCAAGAGGCTGCATCTGATTCAACTCAGCCTCTCCTGTCAAAGGCCAAAGCCATCTTCATCTTTAGAAAAACTGGATTGAGCTTTATGTGACTCAGGGAAACATTTGAGCAAGGGCAAAACAAAATAAAGCAAGTGGGAGATTACTTTAAAAAGGAAATAAGTGATAATAAATAAAAATTCTAGATTCCAAGTTCAAATAACCAAATTGAGTCTATTTAAGCACAAATTCTCCAGTACTGGAAATTATAAATTTCCAAATAGGCAGCTTTATTTCTTGTCTAATATTATTTAAAGCTAACATAATTATTCTTTTGCAAGAATAAGTTACTTCATCTTACATGGAAACCACTAGTAAAAAATTTAAGTTGATGTCTGTTTTTATTTTATCCACCAGATGGCTAATATCTTTAAAGAAAACATCAAATCCAACTTACCTATGTCTTTGGCCCTTGAAGCTAAAGGTCGCCTCCACTGTGTGACAAATTTGTAAGCATCCAGCCGAATTTCAATTATGTTATTCAGTAAGGCCAGAAGTGGTGCTAGGGGAAAAGCTGCCACGAAGATAGTTGTGAATCCAAACTGAAGAACTAGAGAAGAAATAACGAAAAAGAACTAAGAGTTTTGGTTTTTCCATTACTATTTTCAAAAGGATGATAATCTGAATACAAAAAGTACTTGGCTAAATGGATGATTGCATAGCTTGTTTTTGCCTTTTTAGACTATTTTAGAAAGTAACAACAAAATACTGTGATAATCACATCTATCATCTCATTTAGTTTTCACAATAACCTACCCTTAGGTTCCTACATGTGAGGAAATAGAGGCATTAAGAGGCCAAGTAACTTGCTTGACACACAATTGAGAAGTAATTCTAATGTGAGTACTGTGGTTCCTGAGTCATGAAGAGCCTGTTGACTTCATCTCTGTGGCAATGCCACCTTCAGGGTGTTACCCATCTTTGATCACATTCATACCCCATGCCTATGCTGCTGGCTCTTCACCCACCAATAGGAACAGGCATCTCCCTTAGTTTTCTCCTTGGTTTCACCCTTCTGCTGACTTTCTTCTTTTCTTGGGTCAGTCCATCTACTCTCATGACCTCATTATCACTTCTCTGATAAGGATTCTCAATTTCCTCTCTCTCACCCTGAATCTTAGTGGGGAATTTCCAGTTGTCTGCTGTTATGCTATAGAAGCAACACTCTCCAAACCTTGATTCAATCATAAACCTCAACCTCATCTGTTCCTCCCTTCATGTCTTCCTTTCCATCAGATTAGTCTTGCATAAATACCAGGTCTCATCTAGCTTACCTTTCATGACCATTAGTCTCCACTCTTCCTACTAGAGGTCAGACTCTCACGTTCTAACGAACTTCTCTGCCTCAGACTTTCACCTCCCTCCCTCATCTCATTGCTGTCAATATTGGTTAAAGCCCATAATCAATCATATCAATCATCTCCCTATTTTGAATGTTTCAGAAGATTCTGTCTATAGATTAAATCTTAAACTTTTCACTGTGCCATTCAAGGATCTTCCAAACCTCATGTTCAAACATACCTCATGCCTGGACAGGTTTCCCAAATAATCCTCTATTTTAGTCACACTGGACTTCTGGTTTGATGGGGCCATATCATCTACTTAGTGTTTTTATTCATACGATGGTGAGATTCTATTCTTCCTTCAAGGGTAAGCTCCATGGGGCCTCTGGGGAACCTCTCATAATTGTAATTATTGCTTCCTTAGTAGCTCCTGCAACTCTGCTTATAGTGGAGAACTTACTTATTCTTTATTTTATGGCTCTTTTCCTGTATGTATGGTGCTGATTATTATGTTTAAATCTCTGATCTATTTTGAGTTCATTTTTTGTAAGTGATGTAAGACAGGAGTCCAATTTAATTTTTCTGCATGTGTCTATCCAGTTTTTCTAATACCATTTGTTGGAGACCATCCTTTCCCCATTAAGTATTCTTGGTTCTCTTGTCAAATATCAGTTGATCATACATGCAGGAGTTCCTATTTCATTCTATTTGTCTATATGTTTAATTTTATGGCAGTAAGATATGGTTTTTGTTACTATACTTATAACATAGTTTGAAATTAGGAAGTGTGATATTGTCAACTTTGTTCTTTTTCCACAGGGTTGTTTTGGCTATTCAGGGTTTTTGTGGTTCCATACAAATTTTAGTTTAGTTTTTGTTTGTTTGTTTCTGTGAAGAATGCCATTTGTATTTTAATGGAAATTGCACTGAATCTACAGACGGTTTTGGGTAGTATGGACATTTTAACAATATTAACTCTTTCAATCCATGAACACAGGATGTCTTTCCATTTGTGTCTTTTCAGTTTCATTCAGCAAAGTCCTGTAGGATTCATTGTACAGATCTGTCACTTCCTTGGTTAAATCTATTCCTAGGTACTGATTTTGATGCTCTTCTAAACGGACTAGTTTTATCTCTTTCAGATGTTTCATTATTAGTGTATAGAAACACAAATGATTTGTTGATTTTATACTGCAGCTTTACTGAAATTGTTGATTAGTGCTGACAGGTTTTTTTTTTTTTTTTTTGGTTGAATCTTTGAGATTTCCTATATATAAAATCATGAATTTCATTTGAAAATAGTGATAATTTTACTTCTTTTCTGATTTGGATGTCTTTTCTTTGTCTTGCTTAATTATTCTAGCTGGGATTTCCAGTACTTCATTGAATAAGAGTAGGGAGAGTGAATATCCTTGTCTTGTTCTTGATCTTAGAGGAAAAACTTTCAATTTTTTCTCCACTGAGTATGTTAGCTGTGGGTTTATCATATACAGTCTTTATTATGTTGAGGTATGTTCCTTCTATACCAAATCTGTTGAGAGTTTTTATAATGAAAGGGTGTTGTATTTTATCAAATGCTTTCTCTGAATCTGTTGAGATAATCATATGATTTTTCTCTCTCATTCTACTAATGTATTATATTCGACTTGCCTATTTTCAACCAGCCTGCATCCCAGGGATAAATCCCATTTGGTCATGGTGTTTGAGTTCAAGAAGATACTAAAATGATTAGTTTACTAATATTTTGTTGAGAATTTTTGCATTTATATTTATCCAGGATACTTGCTCATGGTTTTCATGTAGTATCCTTACCTGGGTTTGGTATCAGTATAATGCTGGGGTTGCAGAATGAGTTTGAAAATGTTCCCTCTTCTTTTTTTTGGAATAGTTTGAGAAGGATTTGTTATTAATTCTTCTTTAAATGTTTGGTAGAATTCACCAGTAAATCCATATGGTCCCAGGTTTGCTGTGGTAGGATATTTTTTATTACTGACTTAATCTCTTATTAGTGGTCTATTCAGATTTTCTATTCCTTCCTGATTCACTCTTACAGGTTTTATGTTTTTAGAAATCTATCCATTTCTTCTAGGTTATCTAATTTGTTGGCATGTAATTGTTCATTATAGTCTCATAATCCTATGTGTCTTTTTTCTTAGCTAAAGGTTTGTCAATTTTATTTTTTCGGAAAATCAGCTCTCAGTTTTGTTGATCTTGTCTATTGTTCTTCTGGTCTCTATTTCATTTATTTCTGTTTTGATCTTCATAATTTCCTTCCTTCTGGTAACTTTGGGCATAGTTCTTTTTTTCTAGTTCCTTGAGTATAGTTAGGATATTTGAGATCTTTAAAATTTCTTAATACATGCATTTATTGCTATAAACAGTATTCTCAAAAACTGTCTTTGTGATTTCTGAGAATGATGGCAGAGTAATAGGATGCTAAGCTCACCTTATAACTAGATATACCTAGTTAATGCCCACATCAGTATAAATAACCCAGAAAATGACCCAAAGATGGGCAGAACATACTTTCCACAGCTAATCATAGAGGACAGGCTATATCAAAAAAGAGTGAAGACACCATTGATAACCAAACTGACCTGTAAGACCATCCACTGGAGGAAGTGACACCACAGGCATGGAGAAAAGAGAAGAGTAGACTTCATATGATGCACCCCAGGTATGGGGAAACAGCCTTGGGAAGATGAATCCCCATAACATCTGGCTTTCTAAAAACTGATGAAGTGAAACACCTCTGGATTTCAAACAGTGGGGCGTAACACCTGGAACTTTTAAAAATTAGCAGCTCAGCTCTGGGAGATTTGGAGGGTGATAGGAAACTGAGTCCCTGCCTTTAAAGAGACAGCACAACAAATGACTCCATTGAGATACAGCATAAAAACAGCAATTGAAAAACACCTAGGATATATGGGAAATTTTATTTACTAATATCAAAGCATGTCCTGGAGAGGCAGGGATCTTCAGGAGACTTCTCCAAGAACAGAAGAGCTGGTTGAGTGCCATTTCCTTCCCTGTCTCCTAGCTTAGATACATGGATACCTGTGAAAATCATCATGAACACTTTCCACCTAGCTTGCTAACAGCTCACTCTGCTGCCATGCTCTCCTATGAACATGCCCCATCCAGCCCACCAGTGGCAGGAGTCCATTTAAGGCAGTTCCAAAGAGGTGGCATTGTGTAAGCAGCCTCCACAGTGGCCAGCAGTACTCCAAAGTGACTCATGCCCTGAGGAGAGGGGAAGATAAACCATAATTACCAGTCCAACTGCAACCCCAGCATTGGGCACATATCTGGTCTGACTGCAGGCCCCACCCAACAACAAAAGCCTCTCAGTGGACAAAGAAGTGGTGTACTGTACAATTTGGTGTGACTACAACCCTAGCAAATGCTTGGTTTGACCTACTCAAGCCCAAGATGGCCCCAGACTAGCCCACTAACAAAATAGAGACTAAATGGTGTCCACAACAAGCAAAGAGAGCTATTGAAGATGACTGAAGGCAAACATGGTTCAGCCCCAGTAGTATGGCATACAAAACGCACATAGGAGATACTCCTGAAGTGCCCAATTCTGGTGAACAGGGGACATTGCACTGTAGGTCAGTCCAGGATCTCTTCTTCAAAAGGCCACTACTTTCAAGACCAGGAGATGCAGTTGACTTTCTTAACACATAGAAACAGACACAGTGCGTTAGTTAGACAAAATGAGACAGAGGAATGTGTCCCAAATGAAAGAACAAAATCATAGCAAAAGAGCTATACAAACCAGAGATAAGCAATATGCCTGATAGAGAATTTAACGTATGGTCATAAAATACTCAGTGGACTTAAAAGTGGAGGATCTCAGTGACACTCCAAAGAAAGTGACAGAAAATATAAAAAAATGACCAATAAGACATGAAGAACTTAATAGCTGAACTTAAAAATACCCTATAGGAGATGAACATAGTAGATCAAGGGAAGCAAAAGTGACATGGAGGACAGAAACCTGGAAGACAACCAAACTGAATAGGAAAAAAATATATTAAAAAAATGAGACTAGATTAAGGGAATTTAGTGACATCATTAAGCAGAATAGCAGTCTCATTATGGGGATTCTAGAAGGAGAAGAAAGTAAAGGATGCAGAAAAGTTGAGAAATGAAACTGAAAACTTCCCAAATCTGGGGAAGGAAATAGAAGTCCAGATTTATGAGGCACAGAAAGCCCCCAACAAAATCAACCCAAAGGAGGTCCATACAAGACATATAATAATCAAAATGGCAAAAAGTAGCAATAAAGACAAAATTTTAAAAGCAGCAAGGGGAAAAAAATTACATACAAAGGAAACCCCATAAGGCTATCCAGTTGTTTTTTCAACAGAAACTTTTCAGGCCAGAAGAAAGTGGCATGATATACTCAAAGTGCTGCAAGGAAAAACTTGTGACCAAGAAAACTAATCCCCCAAGGCTATTATTCAGAACAGAAGGAGAGATAAAGAATTTCCCAAATAAAACTTATAGGAATTCATCACCACTAAACCAGTCTTACAAGAAATTTTAAAGGGGATTCTCTGACTGGAAAGGAAAGACCAGAAGAAGGAAAAGTAGGAAGCACAAAAGCAGTAAAATTAAGTACATCTGTAAAAATCAAAATATTCACAAAATAAAAGGATGTAAAGTATGACACTATATATCTAAAATGTGGGGGAGAGGGAGAAAATTTAGTACTTTTAGAATGGGTTCAAACTTAAGTAACCACCAACTTAATATAGATTGCTATATGCATAAGATGCTATATATAAACCTAGTGGTAAACATGAATAAAAATCCGTAATATATATATACAAAAAAAATAGAAAGAAATACAAGTGTATCACCAAAGAAAGCCATAAACCTGTGAGAGAAGAGAGCAAGAGGAGAAACAGAATTACAAAACAACCATAAAAATCAATAACAAAATGGCACTAAGTACCTAAATATCAATTACTTTGTACACTGATTAAACAATCAAAAGACATAGGGTGACTGAATGATTAAAAAAGCAAGACCCATCCATATGCTGCCTACAAAAGATCCATTTCAGATGAAAAGACACATGCAGATTGAAAGTAAAGGGAAAAACATTTATCATGCAAATGAAAAGCAGGGTAGCAATATTTATGTCAGACAAAATAGACTTTAAAACAGACTGCTTAAATAAATTTAAAAACTAATAAAAATAAAAAATAAGCAGCGTGCAAAAATAGATACAAAAAAAACCACACACACACACAAAAGAAACCAGACTGTAACAAGAGAAAAAAGGACAACTACATATTTATAAACAATTCAATAAGAAGATACAATAATTATAAATATTTATGGGCCCAACATGGGAGCACTCAGATATATAAAGCAGCTATTAACAAACATAAAGGAAGTAATCAGTAATAGTACAAATAATAGTAGAAAAATCTACCACTCCATTTACATCAATGGATAGATGTTCCAAACAGAAAATCATCAAGGAAAGAGTGGCTTTGAATTGACACATTGGAAAAGATGGGTTTAACAGATACATTCAGAACATTCCAACCTAAAACAGCAGAATACATACTCTTTTCAAGTGCACACAGAACATTATCCAGAATAGATCACATTAGGCCACAAAACAAATCTCAACAAATTTGAAAGACTGAAATTATATTATAACTCTTTTCTGATTGCAATGCTATGAAACTAGAAATCAAACACAAGGAAAAATCTAGAAAGAACATAAATATATGGAAGTTAAATAATATGCTACTAAAAAATTAAATAAGTCAACCAAGAAAGCAAAGAGGAAATTAAAAAAAAATGCATGGAGACAAATGAAAATGAAAACACAGTGGTCCAAAATCTTTGGGATGCAGCAAAAGCTGTTCTAAGAGGGAAGATTATAGCAATACAGACCTACGTTGAAGCAAGAAAAACCTCAAATAAACAATCTAGCCATATACCTAAAGGAGCTAGAAAAAAAGAACAAACAAAACTCCAAACCAGTAGAAGGAAAAAAGTAATAAAGATTAGTGCAGAAATAAATGAAATAGAAAATTTAAAAAATATTAGAACAGATCAATGAAACCAGGAGATGATTTTTTTGGAAAGATCAATATAATGATAAACTTTTTGCCAGACTCATCAAAAAAAAAAAAAAAAGAAAAAGACTCAAAATCAGAAATGAAAAAGGAGAAATAAGAACCAATACCACAGAGATACAAAGGATTATAAGAGAATATTATGAAAAATTACATGCCAAGAAATGGAACAAGCTAGAAGAAATAATTTCCTGGAAATATATAATCTCCTAAAACTGAATCAGGAGGAAATAGAAAATGTGATAGACTGATTACTAGCAACGAAACTGAATCAGTTATCAAACAACTTCCACCAAATGAAAAGTCCAGGACAGATAGCTTCACAGATGAATTCTATGAAACATTTAAGGAAGAGTTAATTCCTGTTCTTCTCAAACTACTCCAAAAAAACAGAAGAGAAAGGAAAACTTCCAAATTCATTCTATGAGGCCAGCATTACCCTGATACCAAAACCAGATAAAGACACTACATAAAAAGAGAACTACAAGCTATTATCTCATAAGTGCAATTATTCTCAACAAAATATTAGCAAACCAAATCCAACAATACATAAATAAATCATTCACCACGATCAGGTGGGATTCCTAGAATACAAGGGTGGTTTAATATTCATAAATCAATCAACATGATTTATCATGTCAATAAGAGAAAGGATAAAAACCAGATGTTCATTTCAATAGATGCAGAAAAGGCATTCAACAAATAAAACATCCACTCATGATAAAAAAAACAATCCTCAACAAAGTAGGTTTAGAGGGAATTTATCTCAACATAATAAAGGCCATATCTGAAAAACCCACAGCTAACATCATACTCAATGGTGAAAACAGAGCTTTTTCCCCTATGGTCAGGAACAAGACAAGGATGTCCACTCTCACCACTTTTATTCAACATAGTACTGGAAGTCCTAGGCACAGCAAGCAGACAAAAAGAAAAGGCATCCAAATTGCTAAGAAAGTAGTAAAGCTTTCATTATTTGCAGATTACATGATATATATATAGGAAACCATAAAGTCTTCACCAAAAAGCTACCAAAACTGATAAATGAATTCAGTAAAGTTGTGGAATGTAATATAAATATACATAAATCTGTTGTATTTCTACACACTAATAACAAAGTAAAAGAAAGAGAAGTTAGGAAAGCAATTCCATTTAACAATTGCGCCAAAAAATAATAAAATACCTAGGAATAAATTTAACCAAGGAAGTGAAAAACCTGTACTGTGAAAACTATAAAACATTGATCAAAAAAATTGAAGAGGATGCAAATGAAAATGTATTCCATGCTCACAGGTTGGGAGAATTAACATTATAAAAATGTCCACACTCCCCAAGGCAATCTGCAGGTTTAATGAAATCCCTATCAAAATACCAGCATCATTTTTCATAGAACTAAACTAATCCAAAAACCCAAAAATTTGTATGGAACCACAAAAGACCTTGAATAGCTAAAGCAATCTTGAAACAGAAGAACAAAACTAGACGTATCACAATCCCAGATTTCAAGATATACTACTAAGCTATAGTCATCAAAACAGTATGGTACAGGTGCAAAAGAGACACATAGATCATGGAACAGAATAGAGAGCCCAGAAATAAGCCCACAGTTATATGGTTAAGTCATCTACGATGGAGGAGACAAGAATGTGCAATGTGAAAAAAATCTCTTCAACAAATGTTGCTGGGAAAATTGGACAGCTACACATAAATGAATAAAATTGGACTACTTTCTCACTCTATATAGAAAAATAAACTCAAAATGGATTAAAGATCTAAATGTGAGATCTGAAACCATAAAAATCCTAAAAGAGAGCACAGGCAGTAATTTTTCCAACATTGGCCATAGTAACATTTTTCTAGATATGTCTTCTAAGGCAAGGGAAACAAAAGCAAAAATGAACTACTGAGAGTATATCAAAATAAAAAGCTTTTGCACAGCAAAGGAAACCATTAAGGAAACAAAAAGACAACCTAGTGAATTGGAGAAGATATTTGCAAATGATGAACCTGCTAAGGGATTAATATCCAAAATATATAAATAACTTAAAACAACACCAACCCCCCCCCCCCAACTAATGCAATGAAAAATTGGGCAGAAGACATGGAAGAAACATTTCTCCAAAAAGGACATACAGGGGCCCCTGGGTGTCTCAGTGGTTGAGCATCTATCTGCCTTTGGCTTGTGTCATGATCCTGGGGTCGTGGGATCGAGTCTCGCATCAGGCTCCCTGTGGGGAGCCTGCTTCTCCCTCTGCCTGTGTCTCTGCCTGTCTCTGTGTGTCTCTTGTGTATAAAGAAAATCTTTTTAAAAAAGACATACAGATGGTGAATAGACGCATGAAGGGTGTTGAACATCACGCCATCAGGGAAATGCAAATCAAACCCACAATGAAATATTACCTCATACCCATCAGAATGACTAAAATAAAAACAACAAGTGTTAGGGAGGGTGTGGGGGAAGAAAGGAACCCTTGTACACTGTTGGTGGAAATGCAAACAAGTGCAGTCACTGTGGAAAACGGTATGGAGGTTCCTCAAAAAATTGAAAATACAATTATCATATGATTCAGTAATTCTACTACTGGGTATTTACCCAAAGACTACAAAAACACAAAATAAAAAAACAATGCACCCACCCCTATGTCTATTGCAGGATTACTTAAAATAGCTAAGACATGGAAGCAACCCAAAAGTCCACTGATAGATGCACTGAATGGATAAAGAAGGGGTGGTATTTATATACAATAGAATATTACTCAGCCATAAAAACACTGAAATCTTGCCATTTGCAACAACATGGTTGGACCTACAGGGTCTAATACTAAGTGAAATTGGTCAGAGAAAAACAAATACCATATGACTTAATTCATATTGGAGTTTAAGAAAAAAAACAAAGAAAAAAAAAAAGACTAAAAACCTTGACTCTTAAATATAGAGAACAAACTGGCAATTCCTGTGAAGGGAAGTGGGTAGGGTGATGAGTAAAATAGATGGGGATTAAAAGTACACTCATCATAGACGAGCACTGAGTAATGTACAGAACTGTACTGTACACCTGAAACTAATGTACGTTAATTGTACTGGAATTTTTTTTAAAAAACTGTCTTTCCTATACATTTTGGCATTTTGTATTTCCATTTTCATTTCTTTTGAAATACTTTATTTTCCTTTAGATTTCTTTGATCCATTGGTTGTTCAGAAGTGTGTTGTTTAGTTTCCAAAATTTGTAGATTTAAAGCTTTCCTCATTTTGAGTTTCATACCATTGGGGTTGGAATAGTTAGTTGGTATGATTTCAGTCCTCTTATTAAATTTGCTCATTTGTTTTGTGTCCTACCATATGATCTATCATGGAGAATATTCCATGTACATAAGAGAGAAATATGTATTCGGCTGCTATTGGAGGGAACATTCTATGTTTTATATGTGTTTAAGCCTACTTGGCCTAAAGTTTGGTTCGTTTCCAATGTTTCCTTGTTGATTGTCTACCTGGATGATCTATTCACTGCTGAGAGTGGAGTATTAAGTCCCCTGCTGTTATTATATTGATGTATTGATCCCTTTATTATTTTATAAGAGTTTTGTCTTGTTCCCATTTTTGCCTTGAATTCTATCTTGTCTGACACGAGTATGGCTAATCCTACTTTCCTTTGGTTTCTACTTGTATTCCTTTATGCTGAGTCCATGTGTGTCTTTAGAGCTGAAATGAGCCTCCTAATGGCAGCATATATTTGGCTCTTGTTTTTAATCCATCCAGTCGCTTTGTACCTTTTAATTAGTGAACTGAGTTCATTTACATTTAGAGTGACTATTGATATGTAAGGATTTACTACTGTCATCTTACCTTATGCCTTCTGGTTGTTTTGTACTTATATTGTTTATTTTTCCCTTTCTGTCTACCTCTTAAGTTTGTGTTTTCCACTGTGATATGCTCAGTCTTTTATTATGCTTCATGAATCAACTCCACATTTTTGCTTCATGGTTGCCATCTGGCTTATATAAAATATCTCATAGGCAAAACAGTCCATTTTATGCTGATAACAACTCATCTTCATTTGCCTATAAAGCCTCCACACTTTTTACTCCTCCCTTTTCATGTTTTTTTGATGTCACAATTTACCTTTTTATGCTGTAAGTTCACTAATAAAGTATAGTAGCTATAGTTATTTGTAATGCTTTTTTCTTTTAACCTTTATACTATAGTTAAAGGGTTAATACACTATCCTATTATAAGGTTAGTTTTCTATTCCAAATTCATTTTTTCACCTCTACCAGAGTTTTGTGTACCTTCATATGGTACCAAAGTCACCAATCAGCATCTTTTCGTTTCAGCTTGAAGAACTCTTTTAAGCATTTCTTGCAAGGCAGGTATAGTGGTGGTGTACTCCTTTAACTTTTGTTTGTATAGGAAAGCCTTAATTTCTCCTTCATATCTGAGGGATAACTGCCAGATAAAGTATTCTTAGTGGGTAATTTTTATCTTTCAGTAAATAAGCTGCTCTCTTGGCCTGTGGAGTTTCTGAGAAATCTGCTGCTAGCCTAATGAGGATTCCATTGCAGGTTACTTTTTCTCCCCCTGGATGCCTTTAAGATTCTTTATTACTGATTTTTGACATTTTCGTTATAATGTGTCTTGGAGAAGGTGTTTGGTTGATCTGTTTTGCATTGAGATAACATGGTGTTCTATTAGCTTTGTGCACTTGTATGTTCAATTCCTTTCCCTGATTTAGAAAGTTCTCAGCTATTTTTTCTTTAAATAAACTCTCTGACTCCCTCTCCCTCTCCTTATATTTGCTATTATGATTGAATCTGATACCTCTCATAGTGTTGCTCCATTTTTTAAAAATCTGAGTTCTCTATCCTCTTCTGAATTATTTCTATATTCATATCCTCAAAGTCATTTATTTTTTTCTTCCATCTGACCTTCTCTGTCACCTAATCCATGCTCTCTATTGCATTCTTCATCTTATTCACTGAATTCTTCTGCTCCAGAATTTCTACTTGGTTCTTTTTTAATAATTTTAATATCTTTGATAAAGACATCCTTCTGTTCATTAATTTTATTCCTGAACTCACTGAATTGCCTTTCTGAGTTTTTGTGAGCTGACTGGAATCCCAGGATCGAGTCCCACATCAGGCTCCCTGCATGGAGCCTGTTTCTCTCTCTGCCTATGTCTTTTCCTCTCTCTCTTTCTGTGTCTCTGATGAATAAATAAAATATTTTTAAAAAATAAAGAAAAAAAAGTATGACTAAGTATTTCCCTCAAGTTGCTGGGTTGGTGTAACAACTTTAACAATATCACCAAAAATCAGCAAAATTCACCACAGTAATAAAGAAGAAACATTTTAGTAGATTAGGAAAATTATTTGATAGAATTTAAGCTCTTCTTCTGTGTGAAGAAGAGAACATTGGGGAGTATCTGGGAGTAGAAATGCAAAAAAAAAAAAAAAAAGAAAAGAAAAACCCTACATGTGCCTCAAGATGGAGGTGAGTATCAAAGAGAAACTCCACCTGCTGCATAATTTTGCTTCAGGTATACATTCTAGGAATACTCTACACAATGAAAATAGAGTTTACTACCTGTACCAACACAGAAGAATCTTATACACATGTTATTGAGTGAAAGAAGCCAGTTATAAATCAGTCCGTATTGTACAATTTCATTCACATGAAGATAAAAAAAAGGGCAAAATTAATCTATGGTATTAGAAATCAAGAGAGTGGTTAGTAAAGGTGTTATGACTTGGAGAGAAAGCAAAGAGCTTTCTTTGATAATGATATAATGATAACATTCTATTTCTTGATTGGCCACATGACATGGCAAACATTTTCTTTAAGGAGCCAGACAGTAAATATTTCAGGCATGGTAGGCCAGATAGTCTGTCAAAACTACTCAAGTCTATGGTTGGGCAAAACCAACTATAGATAATATGTAAATAAATGGATTTAGCTGTGAACCAATAAAACTTTATTTACAAAAACAGGCAGTAGACTCAATTTGGCCTGAAGGCTATAATTTGCCAAATTCTCACCTGTAGAGATTGGTAAATTTGTAAAATTTTATTAATCTGTACAGTTCTTTATATATTTTCTGAACTATATATTATACTTCAATGAATACATTTAAAAATATAAATAACAAAGCAGGGAAGTCATTAAGAAAACAAAATGAGAAGAACAGAAGGAAACAGGGTTCACTAGTCTGCTTGTGATGCTTCTGAGATTTGTTTCCTGCTGCAGCTACTGCAGTATTTGGAGCACTACTAATTCTAGCCACATAAAAGTTTCTTTTCAAGCACTCAATATACCAACATTATTGTTCATTTCCTTCTTTATGGGAGAAAGTCCAATAAAAGACCTCAAAATGGTTGGTTCTCTTAATGAATTTCCTTTATTAAATTTTATTATTAATGCCCACATTGATTTCTTCTCCTAAATCATATCATCCTCCAAGAAACATCACTAGATACTTAAGACATAAGCAATCTAATAACATTAAACATCAATTCCACCTCTCCTTTAATTTTCAGATTTTCCCAGAACTACTACTTTCAGAAGTCACACTCTCGCCCATCCCTAGCCACTCTTACCCCAATGTTACAGAGCCTAATCATAATTTTAAAAAGACAACAACTGGTACACACTCAATATATTTGCTAAGCAATTTTTTAAACTTCTCTCTCCTGGGAGAAAAGAACAGGGAAATAATAATGATGATACAAATAACATGTACCAAGTGTATCCTATGAGCCTCGTCATTGCTCTAAGCCCTTCTGTTCATTAACTCATTTAATCCACACAAAAACCCTCTGAGGTAGTTACTTTCATTATTATCCCCACTTCAGAGGTGAGAAAATTGAGATAGAGATTGTCCAAGGTTTCATAGTTAATAAGTAATAAGTGATAGAGTTAGGATCTGAACCCTGGTATTGTTTCCATGGCCTATGCTCTTGGATACATTGCTTGGGTACATGTACAACGTACAAGATAAATAGCGTGGGTTTGATTAATAAAGAAATCTAATTCCTTAAATGTAAGTGTAGCATAGCTTAAGTGTTCCCAGCTTCCTGCCATCCCCACCAAGAGAAATGGCTGCTCCCCATACCTGCTGCTGATGGATCCTGCAGCATCGACACTTTACTGCACTTACCCTTTATATCTCTAGCTTTCCCCCCTCTAGCCCATGGACTCTTTAAGAGTGGGGACCATGCCCTATTCCTTCTTGTAGCTCCAGTGCCAAACATAGCATCTGTTTGGACATAGCATAGCTCAATACATGTCTGCTAAATGAATGACTCAATCATGCTGTGAGTGATAACTCCCTTTTTTTTTTTTTTTTTTTTTTTTGGTTCACCAAGTTTTCCAACCCATTTTTGTTTCCTGGTGATTGATTACGAGGGACAGGACACGATGTCATGAAGAGGTTGAAGGCTTTTGGCAACATCTCAATGGATTGAGCTTCTTAAAGTAAGAAACTCCCTCCTCTGCATTCAGCTAGAGAACCCCTACACACTGCTTGCCTCAATGATAGAGGATGCATGTCTAGCTGAATATAGCTTGGGATCTAGAACTGGCATTTAGAATTAATAGGATAAAACAGGAGATTTGCATACTCATTTCTAAGTACTCATCGAAGAGTCCGTATGCATTCATGGGTTGAAGGTTGTAGTCCTTTTCCCACTGTGGGAAACTTATTTTCCTTTCAGGTCCGCGTTCTTGTCGTACTTTCCTTCTGGTCCACCAATTCTGAATTAACCTGCACAACAAGATCAATTCCTTAAAAAAGAAATAGATGACTATTCACAAGACCTAAGTTATAAGACAGAGTTCAAATACAGAACCACAGTTTAAAAATATTTAGGATAGGCTGCTAAGGAAATAAAAACCTTGGATTAGGAAGACAATATCAATGGCTATATCTCATGCATTTGCACTTGCAAATGAACAGAATGACTTTCTAACTATTCGTGAAATTGTCTCATGTTCCGTGTCTCCTTGGAAGTTTGGGTAGAGGACTAAGAACATCTAGAAACTGATCCTGTAGCACCATGGCAACACCCAGACCTCAGAGTAGAGGAAGGTTTGCCTAGCTGACTTAATTCAGGACCCATGGGCAGTCTTACCATGTGGACGCTGACCTGCATATTCTGACTGAGGGCCTGGAAGTTCTGCAAATCCACTAAATGCTTCCTCTTTTGGCACACTGAAGTCTGCGCATCCACAACTTGCCTGCTTTTAGTGTGAGCTCGACAGGGGCTCTGATTCCTGGTAAAATGCATCTTACACTGGTAAGGTTCTCACATTAATCCTCAATAACGTTCAGGAGTGCATCTTATGATATGGAACAGGGTTGAGGAAATGGGTGTGGGGATCAGGTCTGCATGCTATAGGGGACAAGGACAAGTTGAGGGGTAACCAAGAGTAGACATGCCTAAAATAGCCCCCAAACAAATTGTGAAATAAAGGAAATAATGGGGTGGGTATCAAAGACAAATGACCTCCTTCACAATTTTGCTCTCTATCCATATTAGACTAGAAGATAAAATGTTCTCTTGATGTCTCTGACATTTTAATAAATTATGGCTTATACTTTAAAGTAGCATGTAGTGCTAATTTTTAAATTTTATGCATTTATAAAAAAGCTTTATAGAAAACAGCAGGCACTTGGAAAACATTTTCTAGAAATAAATCTAAGAATGGAAAATTGCTGGCATAGGTTTTGAGAGCTAAGAGGTGACTTTTTCGAAGTGAACCAAGTTCTAGCTAATTGTTTTGGATGAGTGGTCCTCCTTGAAACCTAGAGTTCTCTAACCAAGCTGACATGAAAACCAGTAGGTGTGGAATTAAAGCAGAAATAGAAGTTGCTGATTTATGTTTCTTTAAAACTTCACTGACCAGAGCTAAACAAACAGAGCAGAAGTCAAGGTTACCTTTACAAAAATGATTCAACTTTTTGCCTGTTGTCATCAACTTAAACTATTATCAACTAGATGATCATAATTTTGCTGGTTAAGATATGTTGACTCCAGTTTCTTTTCTGCATCTCTAAACTTTCCTCTTTTCCATAAGTTCCTTTCCTGTACAGTTTGAATTTAAGGTCATTTAAAAAAATTACCAATCCTGATTTATCATGGGGGTGGGGGAGTAGAGCTCTATCTAGTTAATGGGTCATAACTAGTGAGAGCCTCGCAGTGCTAGAGCCTCAGGGTCGGAGGCATTATTTAAAGAAGCTGCAAGCAAGTGTTCAATATTTAGGGCCCCATGGAGACTTTGTTTAAAAGAATATTCACTATCTGTTGATACTCCTTATACTGAATCTTCCTAAAGAGCCAACGTTTATTACTTTCATGACTGCCTTTGAGTCACTGAGCATGAACACTGAGCTCTAGGCACCTGTACTGGCCTAACTGCTGAGTCTGCATTGCTTATCTTACTTGCCACACCTAGAAAAGCCAATAATGAGCAATGCTGCATCTCAATGGTAGAGGTCTATGGTACTTACGGGTAGCCAAGTTCCATGAAATTATTCCAGGTCTGCTTTAGCACCATTATAATACCCATTTGCATACAGAGATCAATAAGGCATCCACTAGGGTGGCACTGCGAGGTAAGCAAACACAGAGATTCCAGAATCAATGGAGAGGAAGAAAGAGTGTCTGGTTTCTAATCTGCACAAAGTTGCCCGAGGCTATTTACTGCAATGGGGTAGAAAATAAGGAGTGATGGAAGGATACAGACCTCTTCTAGTCTCCATCTGTTTATCAGCCTCAAGTAGGCACCTGGGTGTCCTGTAAATCTTCAACACACAGAAAAACAAACCATTAGTATCTGTAGGTCTAAGCTCTTGTTGACTATTATGCTCAGATTGGCACACCATCCAGTGAAAAGGACTGGTATAGTCAGGTCTGAGAGAATCAGGAAACTCCAGGGCTGTTGTACGTACTGCAGCTCCTGGAATTCTCCAGGGAAAATTTTCCTTCTGAACTGTCTGGGCTGCTGACCACAGAGGCCAGCTCTTGCTGCTTGCATGTGACTCTGAACATCTTCTGTTAAATAAGTGCTCTGGCCTGTGTAACACACAGCATGTTGGACTGAAACACATTCTGATCTTTTTGAATAATAGTTAAAAAAAAAAAAAAACAGCTTTACTGTTTGACTAGAAGTCCACACTGACGTAGCTTGATACTGAGGGAAGCGACTGTATCTGTCCCACCAAAACCCAAAAGTCACCTGTTTCTGGTTCTTATCTCACAAAATATTTCCCAGTGCAAAGGAATTTATAGGACATTGACTACTTAACACAGGAGCCTTTCCCAATCCTAGCACTGCTGGATTCAGAAGCTGCCCACTCTCCTCTGGCATCCTGTGTCAGCCCTTTCCTGTCTGGATATCCTTCCCTCTGTGTGAAGGCAGATGTCCAGGACACACTGCAGGCCACCCTCCCCATTAGGCCCCCTGCTCATATAGATGTGAGATCCAGGGGCCTAACTCAGGTGCAGAGGGAGCCCACAGGTTTTAAAATCCATCCTTCACTTGTGCAAATGCTTTTCCTCTGTGAACCTTAGCAAGAAATGGTGCATAGGTCACTTGTGAGTGGAGCCACCGTTCTCCAGGAGGGGAATGGGAAGGGAGAGGAGGAGGCTGATCTCTTTTTACCCTTTTATAGATCACTCTAAAGGAGGTGCTCCTCTGTCACCCTCATCAGTGACCACTGAGTGCTCTGTCCCTGGCCTGCAGAACCATGGAGAGACCAGGTCCTTACCTTCCAAGGAAGAATGCGATGTAAAATGTGGAGCTGTTCAGATTGACAAACTGAAAGAGAAACATCTTCAGGGTAAAGCTGTTCTCCCACTCTGACTCTGTGCGAGGCTGTTCTGTGGACAAAAGGGGAGTAGAGCTTGCAAGGTTGCACTTGACCCCTCCTCAGCTCCCTCTGCCCCACTCCTTGTACACATAGGGTGGGAGCAGAGGTGTCCTAAGGGAGCCACAGGAGACCCCAGTTTGCCTATGTATGGCATGTGATGGAATGGACCACCCATGGGATCCTCAAGCTTGCAGAACAGTCCCAACAAGGGTGCAGGGAGCAGCACTGACTGATGTGTCGGAGGGTACGGAATATCTGGTTTGTTCTGCTGTGATGGGGTGTTCAAAGAGCCTGGAGGAGACAGCCAGGCTGAAGGGGCCTCATTCCCTTTTGCCCTTAATTTCCACCTGTGGGGTAGGGCCTGGGTGGGGTCAGGTCCCCTCCCGGCTCCTTATTAATTCCTTCTTCTCAAATTCTATTCTGGTGAAATGCCTGGTGCTGCTGCATAAGAGGGAGGCAGACCCCCTCTCAGAATGCTGAGACTCTGACTTCTGTGTCTGTCACCCTCATCCATCATTTTTCATTCTTATAGACAAATACCAAGGGGATGACCTCATTTTAGAGCTTTAATTGTATATCACCATCTGTATCTTACAGTATCCTGACCTCAGTCAGGCACCAATTCTCATCTCCTTGTATTTTGACTTCCATAAAGCAAATGCTCTTTGGACAGTGTTAGGAATCAAAATATGAATCAAACGTACAACTTGACACCTCACATCAAATGCACCTACCTTTCCTTCCCCAGGAACTGTATCCTCAACCCAAGCAACACCAAAGAAAATGTATTTAATGCCATCGTATGTTCTCTGTTTCCACATTTCCTAAGCTTCTAACTGCTTTTTACTATTTTACCCCATCAATTCCCTTTCCGCTAATTATCACTCAAAATGCTTGCTGCGAGCATATCTGAGAAGGGGAGGGAGAATCATATTTAACAAGGCTGTTGAAGGAAAAAAAAGACAAAGTATCTTTAAAGGGTTTTAGTTTTACTTCACTTCTGCTACTGAACTATTGGTTACACAGGAAGGTCTCTCAGGTTGTCAGGCAGCTGGGTGGGTGCCCAGGCATCCCAGCCACAGATGGGTCAGGGCTGTATCTCCCTGGCACCTTTGCCAGCCTGGATCAAGGTGCCACTGGACACAATCTGCCAAGGCAGTTACCTCTTCTGTGGATATAAGCCTCTTTCTGTCTTTTTGGGCAAGGGGTGGTAATGATGGAGGATTTTAATGACACTAAAAGAGACATGCCTGGTACCTAGCTAGCTCTGTATCTGGCAGATAGAAAAGCTCAATCAATGGCATCTTGTATTATAATGATTATTATAAATAAAGGCACTTTTGTGATTTCTTCCCCCTCCAGACAAGCTACCTATGGGAACGTGCTACAATAGGTGTATGTGTGTGGGAGCATGTAATTTTCTCAACTTGCATAGAGTAAAATGACTAATGTTTCATTAATAAAATTGGGACAATCTCTACATCTTGAAAATGTGGAAAATGTGCAGGGTACAGTCAGCTACCAGATTGTTCTAATGCTTTATGAAGTCAGAGAAGTGTTCTCAGGGGTGACTTGTCCAGATGAATGTTATTTCTATAAATGTCAGTAATGGTTAGGTGGCCTACATTCCTGGCAAAAGGCCCCCAGTCTTCAAAGTAATTAACCTTGCTGTGGATTCATGTGCCACGAAAACCTGATCCATCTCTAATTAAATAAAAATTATAGGCGATAGCAAATGAACTCTAAATGGCTCTGGGCATTTTATTCACTCCTTTTGTGCTACTATATTTTTTGTGCATGAAGAGAAAACCTGCTTTAAATTACATTAGCTCCTGAGAGATAATGTTTATGACTGGTTTGAAAGCTTTAAATAGGAATGATCCCCCAGTTACTAGATGTATTGAAAATGTCCTGTTGAAGGCAAAGAACTAATGTATGCAATTCAAAATAAAAAGAATATATTTCTTTTCAGCAGTGTTTCAGAGACATCTTTAAAAAGATAATTCCCAGACTACAATATTGTGCCATGAAATAAGAAGGGTCTCACTTACCTAAATTTGTCAGAAGAAGCGCAACTTTTTCATAGAGCTGTAAAATAAATTTCATATATTTAACAAAAAAACCCTGTTGATGCTATAAAATCCATAAGTATAAGGAAATAGGTAATCGAGTCATGAGTGAAAATAATTTCATTAACTGTTACTCAACAATGAAAACATTGTAAACAAACAGTTGTGTCCTTTCAGGGCAAGAAAGAAATGCACAAAGTCCCATTTTACTATTTTAAAAATCTCACTGTCTATGTGGGAGTGGATAATTCTGTGGCAACAGGGCTTGCTGCTTCTAATTGCCAGCTTGGTAAGGGATGCTGGGCAAATCACAACATCCCTGGACCTCGGCATCTCTAGGACTGATTCTGATGGTAAGATTTTGTAATCTCATTGTTTATGGACTGTTGTATTTTCTAAATGAGAGCATTCATAAATACAGAAGTAATGAAACCTTCCTGGGAACTCCTAAGGTTTTGATACTCTTGTTTTTCCATTAGTGCATCAGATGCATCCTTAACTCACCCAGCCATCTGGTAAATGGAGGGTCCTAAGAGGGAAGGGAAAGTGTGAGTGTGTGTGTGTGTGTGTGTGTGTGTGTGTATGTGTGTGAGTGCATCTGCACACATGTGTATGCATGTGTATATGGAAGTGCAGGGGTTACAGTTCAGGGAAAACCCAGCTCTAGGAGATTCCCCAGAAAGGGTATAAATCGAGAAAAAGAACAAGCGTCTTCTCTAAAATGAGAGATGGTAAGCTGGAAAGGAAAACTAGACAAAGGGATTGGAAAAACATGAAAATTAAGACCACATTTAGATTAAAAGAGTGAACATACATTGGTTAAAATTCCCTAGGCTGGAATTATGACTCTTCTTCCAGCCAGCAAGCTGTAGCGTTTGGGCACATTACCTCCTTTCTTCTTCAGACCACTGTTTTTCTTTTACGTGACTGAGAAAGGGTATTAGACTCATTGACCTTAAAAAGTCCTTCCAAACTTTTGAATTCTCTTATCCAAGACTTCTGCTAACTACAGAATTAGGTAAAATACTGATTGTAGGACTTTAAACTTTCAGCAAGGACTATAGTTTGCTATAGTAAGATAATTTATATGGTCAAGGTATCAAATTTTGTGTATAGAAGCCACAGGCTCTTGGAGTCAAAAACTAAAAGAAATTGGTGTGATTTTCAATAAGAAATCCTGTGGTACAGTCACACATTTTATCTGAAAAATACCGGTTAACCACAGATCAGGACAGATGTTTTAATAAACTATATTTTTACTGTTACAAATACACTCTATCATTAAAGTTAATTATGTAATTTTCAAGGAAAATTAGATTTGACTGGTGAGACACCCTTTTCAAAATACAATTTTTGATTATCCAGTTTATCCTTTCTGTCTTTTGTGTTGACACACTTTTGTCTATGTGCCTCACTTTGCATTTTTGTCCCACAGGTCTTCGTAGCTGGTGACATGCCAATGTTATTTTGGTTTGGACACTGAAAAAAATGGGACTCAAAAGAGGAGCAGCCTGGGAGTCAAAATATGATTAATATTAACCTTTTGAAAAATAAGGCAAAGTATACAAGGACATCACTGGAATCCATGGTATCTGTGAACATTTTGTAAATGTTGAAGATACACACAGATGGACAGTGAGGCTTTGAGCAGGATGCAACCACAAAGGGCACATAAGCAGAGGGCCTGACAGCCAGCAAGAGACCTTCAGATGAGTGCTTTCTGGAAAAGGTTTGATTTCTCATCAGGCAGTTGAGATAGAAATCATGGATGGTTTGTTCTGATAAAAGTGGTAGAAAATATGTTTCCAAACTGGATGCCACAAATTGTGAGTTAAAATCTGTGACTGTTGAAAAGCTTTCTAATCTTAGGTACATTTCCACAAGAAGCTATGAGTACTTCTATTTTGATCTTGTCTACCTAGTCAGTGCATGTGGGCTTGGTCTGATGCAAGCCGTATTTTCTGGTTCACTTTTTGGAATAAAACACTGTGGTTTTCACTGTTCAGAGTATAATGAAATAGCAGATTCTTATTGGTATGGCTGGGTAAAAAGGATGGTTATAACTTTTAGTTTCCTCCTGGGATATACTCTTTGTTGGCACCTTTTGTTTGTGACAACCATATTGAGATGTTCTTTGGTCCCTAGTGAAGAAGCATAGGATTTAAATGGTATGATAAGGAGCAAGAAAAGTCCAACCTATTCATTCCATCTCTGAAGGATTTATTTTTCAAGAAGAAATAAGATGAAAACTAGGAAGTGCCCCTTAGCCAGTCAATAAGAAGCATAATATTTTGTTGGGATTCAGAATACTTTTTTTTTTTTTTTGAAAGGGGGCTCTACTCTGGGAGCCCAATGTAGGGCTTGAACTCATGACCCTGAGATCAAGAGATGCTTAACTAAGTCACTCTGGTGCCCCCAAACGTAGAATATTTTTATCAAACAGATTTTATTTTTAAAGTACATACTACATAAGAGTAAATACATAACCCCCCCAAAACAAAAAAGAGTAAATACACATCATAAAATCTAGAAAATAGACACCCCTTATAGAGCTACTTCTTCAGTTAGGGTTGGACAACAGGGTATGTGACCTATAACAATATTATTTAAAAATTAGAGGCCGTACTGAACATAAGTTAAAAACCAATCTAGCTCTCAAGGTCTTTATATTCAATCAATGGAAAGTATTACTGATTCATGTTTAAATGGTTTTTTTTTTTTTTTTTTTTTTTTTTTGGCAAGACCAGTATGGCCAAAATTTTAAATAGTTGAAAATAATTTATGTAGCTATAAAGATGCGTATTGTAGGGTCATGAAAATATCTTAAATTGAGTAATTTCAAAAGCCAGCAGATAGTTTCGTTATGAACTGGTCAAAACTACATTATAGTTACTAGTCTGTCATTTGTCACTTATGTGATACTTGCTTCTTAAGGACTTACTTTTTTATTTTTTGCATATTCTGATGAAAACCTTTCCAAACTATATTACACACTCAGTTGCCTTCATAATGAAACCTGCAAGGCTTTAGAGGGTAAGAGAGGACTATGAATGTGTGTGCTGAGCTGGGGATGTCATCAGAGAAGGGCTGAGGACAGTAAGCTGATTGCTTCTCACACAAAAAGGTCTTGGATGGTGCTTCTTTGAGAGTTCTTACGTATGTTTTTTTCTTTCTTTTCCCTTGCTATGGCTTGTATTTTCTGCCCTTGTCAGAATTCTTGCCTGAGTAACTTTCTGTATTTCTAGTCTGGTGTTGGTGAGAATTGGAACACCTAAGGTGTTCACCTGTACCTGAAATAAATGAAAATACCCCTTAAGTGTATTTGTAAGAATAGTACATGTGTAGACTATACATCATCCATTTTGGTGACTCTGAAATGCTTGTTAGATAAAACATGGAAACGCCTAGTAGTCTAGCTTCCAGCACATAGTAAGTGCTTTGTGTTGTCCATAACTATATAGTTTTCCCACTTCCTATGCTCCTTTCTCCATTTTTAGTTTACTTTCTCTTTTCTTGGTTGTGTCTCAGGAAGTAGAGATTGCGGGATTTCCAGTTAAAGCATGACTCTGACAACATTGGTATCTCTGCTCCAAATATATGAGCAGCCATGTATTTATAGAGTCATCACATGTATTTATTTCTTCAGATGTATAAATTAAATTTTAACAAGACATTAGAGAAAAAGAGAGCTTTAATTCATTGCAAATTACCTGGACGCAGAATCTTTCACTGCTCTGGCTGTTTGGTTAATTTCACTATGAATCACCCCCTTCTCAGTGCATATATTCCACGATTAGCTTTAAGGCTAGCAGAGTCCTGGAGGAGAGAGTGCCAGGGGTGCCACACATGCACTCTCAACCTCCACTTGACTGCAGAGTTACACAATCATATGTCAAGTGATCAACAACTACCCTTTTATCATTTTTAGAACTTCTGGATTCTGAAACTTATTTCTAAAATAATAAAGAATTTCCTGTGTATTTTAATAATAACAATAAATGGTAATAGTAATAGCAGTAATAATAAATCAACTACTTCATTAGTTTAGTGATTACTAGTTGACTTAATGCTAAATTAAGTTGTTTACTATTATTATTAATGTTTAAAAAGATTTTATTTATTTATTCATGAGGTACACAGAGAGAGGCAGAGACACAGGCAGAGGGAGAAGCAGGCTCCCTGCAGGGAGCCCCACGCAGGACTCAATCCCAGGATTCTGGGATCACGACCTGAGCTGAAGGCAGACTCTCAACCAATGAGCTCCCCAGGCATCCCCAATGTCAGTATTTTTATGTATAGGTTGACCTCAAATCTAACAATGTCAGCAAATAATGTTATTTGTTCTGAAAATAATAACAACAATTTACTGAGAGCCTACTATGTGCTAGGCCCTGTTCCAGACACAGGGAAATAGTAAGAGTAAAAAAAAAATAGCCAAAAGTTTTTGCCCTCATGGGCCTATATTCCAATGGAGAAGACATATAATATTAAATAAATTAAAAACAGCATATTTTAGGGTAATAAGTACCACAGAGAAACACAGAGCAGGCAAGGAGACAGGAAATTGTCAGGTGGCAGGAACAGGTTACAATTCTAAAACTGAGTGACCGTGGAAGCCTTGTATTAGAAAAGTAACATCTGAACAGAGACACGAAGGAGGTAAGGGAGCAAGCCATGCAGAGGCCATGGGGAAGCTATTCCAGGCAGAGAGACAGGCAAATAAAAAGCCCTGGAGTGAGAGCATGCCCAGCACATTTGGGGAACACAGGGAAGGCCAGCCTGGAGCAGGACGGGCAGAGTAAGCAGGGAGGAGACAAGGTCATACATGTTGCTGGGGCCAGAAGCAGAGGTCACAGGAAGACACGACCTTTTATTCTGACACAGGGGCTGGCTCACACGTAAGACACGCACATGAGCTGTTGTGAGGAGTCTAAACGTGGGAGCCAGGAGACCAGCTAGAGAGCCCCCAAGTGGGGGCTGCTGGGGTCATGGACCAAAGGGGGACTTGGAGATATGTGAGAAGTGCTCAAACGCTGGAGACAGACAGGGAGAGAAACAGAAGAGTCAAGGGTAAAGCTAAGGTTTCCAGCCTGAGCAGCTGCCTCAGGGGAAACTGGAGGGATCAACTCTGGAGGGAAAAGAGGGGATTCGGGTGAGGACAACGGGATGGGCAGTTGGATGTAGGAGTCGGGGGCTCAGCGGAGGCCTCCAGGCTGAAATACAGAGCTGGGAAAAGCCCGAAATTAACCCAAGCACCATCTTGAGGTGTCCCTTGAGGGTTAGCTTAAACAATGCTTTGGATACCTACCACTTTCCTGTCACTCAGAATCAGAAGGAAATGGTGGGAGGGGTGCCTGGGGGCTCAGGTCCTGATCTCGGGGTACTGGGATCAACCCCTACCTCACGTCATGGGCCCCCTGCTCATGCTCCCTCTTCTCTCTCAAATAGATGAATAAAATCTTTCAGACTCCTAAGTGCCTCCGTGGTTGAGCATCTGCCTTCAGCTCAGGTCCTGATAGATTCCCACTTTGGGCTCCCTGCTGGGAGCCTGCTTCTCCCTCTGCTTGTGTCTCTGCCCCTCTCTGTGTGTCTCTCATGAATAAATAAAATCTTAAAAAAAATAAAATCTTGGAGGAGGGGCAAGATGGCAGAAGAGTAAGGTCTCCAAATCACCTGTCCCCACCAAATTACCTAGATAACCTTCAAATTATCCTGAAAATCTACGAATTCGGCCTGAGATTTAAAGAGAGAACACCTGGAATGCTACAGTGAGAAGAGTTCGCGCTTCTATCAAGGTAGGAAGACGGGAAAAAAGAAATAAAGGAACAAAAGGCTTCTAAGGGGGAGGGGCCCCGCAAGGAGCCGGGCTAAGGCCGGGGCGAGTGTCCCCAGGACAGGAGAGCCCTGTCCCGGAGAAGCAGGAGCTGCACCAACCTTCCCGGGCGGAAAGGGGCTCCCAGGGAGTTGGAGCAGGACCCCAGGAGGGCAGGGATGCCCTCGGGCTCCCTGGGACACTAACAGACACCTGCGCCCCGGGAGAGCGTGCCAAGCTCCCTAAGGGCTGCAGCGCGCACGGCGGGACCCGGAGCAGCTCGGAGGGGCTCGGGCAGAGGAAGAGGCTCAGTGCGGAGGGGGCTGCGGGGCGGGAGCACGAATCCAACAGCGCAGGCTCCGGAGCACAGGGCGCCGGGACACAGCCCAGGATCCGGCCTCCCCTGGGGACAGGCAGAGGCCGGGAGGGCCCAGGACAGCAAGGACGCTCCTGCCCCGAGCTGAGCAGATCAGCGGCCCCGCCCCGGAGCCTCCAGGCCCTGCAGACGGAGAGCTCTGGAGTTACTGCGGGGGCTGACTCCAGGGCTCCAGAGCTGGCCCCGCCACTGCGGTTGTTCCTCCTGGGGCCTCACGGGGTAAACAACACCCACTGAGCCCTGCACCAGGCCGGGGGCAGAGCACCTCCCCCAAGTGCTAACACCTGAAAATCAACACAACAGGCCCCCCCCCCCCCCAGAAGACCAGCTAGACGGACAAGTTCCAGGGGAAGTCAAGGGACTTAAGGTATACAGAATCAGAAGATACATCCCCAGTGTTTTTTTGTTTTTTTTTTGTTTTTTTTTTTGTTTTTTGTTTTTTGTTTTTTGTTTTTTGCTTTTTGATTTGTTTGCTTCCCCCAACCCTTTTTTCCCCTTTCTTTCTTTTTCTATCTCTTTTTCTTCTTTTTTTCTTCCTTTTTTTCTTTTTTCTTTTTCTCTTTTCTTTCCTTCTTTCTCTCCTCTCTTTTTCTCCTTTTCCCAAAAGAACTTGTTTTTGGCCACTCTGCACTGAGCAAGATGACTAGAAGGAAAACCTCACCTCAAAAGAAAGAATCAGAAACAGTCCTCTCTCCCACAGAGTTACAAAATCTGGATTACAATTCAATGTCAGAAAGCCAATTGAGAAGCACTATTATACAGCTACTGGGGGCTCTAGAAAAAAGCATAAAGGACTCAAGAGACTTCATGACTGCAGAATTTAGATCCAATCAGGTAGAAATTAAAAATCAATCGTTTGAGATGCAATCCAAACTAGAAGTCCTAACGACAAGGGTTAACGAGGTGGAAGAACGAGTGAGTGACATAGAAGACAAGTTGATGGCAAAAGGGGAAACTGAGGAAAAAAGAGACAAACAATTATAAGACCATGAAGATAGATATAAGACAGCCTGAGGAAGAAAAACCTACGTTTAATTGGGGTTCCTGAGGGCACCGAAAGGGACAGAGGGCCAGAATATGTATTTGGACAAATCATAGCTGAAAACTTTCCTAATCTGGGAAGGGAAACAGGCATTTAGATCCAGGAAATAGAGAGATCCCCCCCTAAAATCAATAAAAACCGTTCCACACCTCGACATTTAATAGTTAAGCTTGCAAATTCCAAAGATAAAGAGAAGATCCTTAAAGCAGCAAGAGACAAGAAATCCCTGACTTTTATGGGGAGGAGTATTAGGGTAACAGCAGACCTCTGCAGAGACCTGGCAGGCCAGAAAGGGCTGGCAGGATATATTCAGGGTCCTAAATGAGAAGAACATGCAACCAAGAATACTTTATCCAGCAAGGCTCTCATTCAAAATGGAAGGAGAGATAAAGAGCTTCCAAGACAGGCAGGCACTGAAAGAATATGTGCCCTCCAAACCAATTCTGCAAGAAATTTTAAGGGGGACTCTTAAAATTCCCCTTTAAGAAGAAGTTCAGTGGAACAATCCACAAAAACAAGGACTGAATAGATATCATGATGACACTAAACTCATACCTTTCAATAGTAACTCTGAACGTGAATGGGCTTAATGACCCCATCAAAAGGCGCAGGGTGTCAGACTGGATATAAAAGCAGGACCCATCTATTTGCTGTCTACAAGAGACTCATTTTAGACAGAAGGACACCTACAGCCTGAAAACAAAAGGTTGGAGAACCATTTACCATTCAAATGGTCCTCAAAAGAAAGCAGGGTTAGCCATCCTTATATCAGATAAACTAAAATTTACCCCGAAGACTGTAGTGAGAGATGAAGAGGGACACTATCTCATACTTAAAGGATCTATCCAACGAGAGGACTTAACAATCCTCAATATATATGTCCCGAATGTGGGAGCTGCCAAATATATAAATCAATTAATAACCAAAGTGAAGAAATACTTAGATAATAATACACTTATACTTGGTGACTTCAATCTAGCTCTTTCTATACTCGATAGGTCTTCTAAACAGAACATCTCCAAAGAAACGAGATCTTTAAATGATACACTGGACCAGATGGATTTCACAGATATCTACAGAACTTTACATCCAAACTCAACTGAAAGCACATTCTTCTGAAGTGCACATGGAACGTTCTCCAGAAGACCACATACTGGGTCACAAATCGGGTCTGAACCAATACCAAAAGATTGGGATCGTCCCCTGCATATTCTCAGACCATAATGCCTTGAAATTAGCACTAAATCACAACAAGAAGTTTGGAAGGGCTTCAAACACGTGAGGTTAAGGACCATCTTGCTAAAAGATGAAAGGGTCAACCAGGAAATTAAGGAAGAATTAAAAAGATTCATGGAAACAAATGAGAATGAAGATACAACCGTTCAAAATCTTTGGGATGCAGCAATAGCAGTCCTAAGGGGGAAATACATCGCAATACAAGCATCCATTCAAAAACTGGAAAGAACTCAAATACAAAAGCTAACCTTACACATAAAGGAGCTAGAGAAAAAACAGCAGATAGATCCTACACCCAACAGAAGAAGAGAGTTAATAACGATTCGAGCAGAACTCAATGAAATCGAGACCAGAATAACTGTGGAACAGATCAACAGAACCAGGAGTTGGTTCTTTGAAAGAATTAATAAGATAGATAAACCATTAGCTAGCCTTATAAAAAGAAGAGAGAGAAGACTCAAATTAATAAAATCATGAATGAGAAAGGAGAGATCACTACCAACACCAAGGAAATACAAACGATTTTAAAACATTATGAACAGCTATATGCCAATAAATGAGGCAATCTAGAAGAAATGGACGCATTCCTGGAAAGCCACAAACTACCAAAACTGGAACAGGAAGAAATACAAAACCTGAACAGGCCAATAACCAGGGAGAAACTTGAAGCGGTCATCAAAAACCTCCCAAGACACAAAAGTCCAGTGCCAGATGGCTTCCCAGGGGAATTCTAACAAACGTTTAAAGAAGAAACCATACCTATTCTATTAAAGCTGTTTGGAAAGATAGAAAGAGATGGAGTACTTCCAAATTCGTTCTATGAGGCCAGCATCACCTTAATTCCAAAACCAAAGACCCCACCAAAAAGGAGAATTACAGACCAATATCCCTGATGAACATGGATGCAAAAATTCTCAGCAAGATACTAGCCAAGAGGATCCAACAGTAGATGAAGAAAATTATTCACCATGACCAAGTAGGATTCATTCCCGGGACACAAGGCTGGTTCAACACTCGTAAAACAATCAATGTGATTCATCATATCAGCAAGAGAAAAACCAAGAACCATATGATCCTCTCAATAGATGCAGAGAAAGCATTTGACAAAATACAGCATCCATTCCTGATCAAAACTCTTCAGAGTGTAGGGATAGAGGGAACATTCCTCGACATCTTAAAAGCCATCTACAAAAAGCCCACAGCAAATATCATTCTCAATGGGGAAGCACTGGGAGCCTTTCCCCTAAGATCAGGAACAAGACAGGGTTGTCCACTCTCACCACTGCTATTCAACATAGTACTGGAAGTCCTAGCCTCAGCAATCAGACAACAAAAAGACATTAAAGGCATTCAAATTGGCAAAGAAGTCAAACTCTCTCTCTTCGCCAATGACATGATACTCTACATAGAAAACCCAAAAGCCTCCACCCCAAGATTGCTAGAACTCATACAGGAATTTGGTAGCGTGGCAGGATACAAAATCAATGCCCAGAAGTGAGTGGCATTTCTATACAATAACAATGAGACTGAAGAAAGAGAAATTAAGGAGTCAATCCCATTTACAATTGCACCCAAAAGTATAAGATACCTAGGAATAAACCTAACCAAAGAGGTAAAGGATCTATACCCTAAAACCTATAGAACACTTCTGAAAGAAATTGAGGAAGACACAAAGAGATGGAAAAATATTCCATGCTCATGGATTGGCAGAATTAATATTGTGAAAATGTCAATGTTACCGAGGGAAATTTACATGTTTAATGCAATACATATCAAAATACCATGGACTTTCTTCAGAGAGTTAGAACAAATTATTTTAAGATTTGTGTGGAATCCGAAAAGACCCTGAATAGCAAGGGGAATTTTAAAAAAGAAAACCATATTGGGGGCATCACAATGCCAGATTTCAGGTTGTACTACAAAGCTGTGGTCATCAAGACAGTGTGGTACTGGCACAAAAACAGACACATCGATCAATGGAACAGAATAGAGAATCCCGAAGTGGACCCTCAACTTTATGGTCAACTAATATTCGATAAAGGAGGAAAGACTATCCACTGGAAGAAAGACAGTTTCTTCAATAAATGGTGCTAGGAAAATTGGACATCCACATGCAGAAGAATGAACCACTCTTTCACCATACACAAAGATAAACTCAAAATGGATGAAAGATCTAAATGTGAGACAAGATTCCATCAAAATCCTAGAGGAGAACACAGGCAACACCCTTTTTGAACTCAGCCACAGTAACTTCTTGCAAGATACATCCACGAAGGCAAAAGAAACAAAAGCAAAAATGAACTATTGGAACTTCATCAAGATAAGAAGCTTTTGCACAGCAAAGGATACAGCCAACAAAACTAAAAGACAACCTACAGAATGGAGGAAGATATTTGCAAATGACATATCAGATAAAGGGCTAGTTTCCAAGATCTATAAAGAACTTCTTAAACTCAACACCAAAGAAACAAACAATCCAATCATGAAATGGGCAAAAGACATGAACAGAAATCTCACAGAGGAATACATAGACATGGCCAACACGCACATGAGAAAATGCTCTACATCACTTGCCATCAGGGAAATACAAATCAAAACCACAATGAGATACCACCTCACACTAGTGAGAATGGGGAAAATTAACAAGGCAGGAAACAACAAATGTTGGAGAGGGTGCGGAGAAAAGGGAACCCTCCTGCACTGTTGGTGGGAATGTGAACTGGTGCAGCCACTCTGGAAAACTGTGGAGGTTCCTCAAAGAGTTAAAAATAGACCTGCCCTATGACCCAGCAATTGCACTGTTGGGGATTTACCCCAAAGATACAGATGCAATGAAACGCCGGGACACCTGCACCCCGATGTTTCTAGCAGCAATGTCCACAATAGCCAAACTGTGGAAGGAGCCTTGGTGTCCATCAAAAGATGAATGGATAAAGAAGATGTGGTTTATGTATACAGTGGAATATTACTCAGCCATTAGAAATGACAAATACCCACCATTTGCTTCCACATGGATGGAACTGGAGGGTATTATGCTGAGTGAAGTAAGTCAATCTGAGAAGGACAAACATTATATGTTCTCATTCATTTGGGGAATATAAATAATAGTGAAAGGGAATATAAGGGAAGGGAGAAGAAATGTGTGGGAAATATCAGAAAGGGAGACAGAACATAAAGACTCCTAACTCTGGGAAACAAACTAGGGGTGGTGGAAGGGGAGGAGGGCCAGGGGTGGGGGTGAATGGGTGGCGGGCACTGAGGGGGGCACTTGATGGGATGAGCACTGGGTGTTATTATGTATGTTGGTAAATTGAACACCAATAAAAAACAAATTTAGTAAAAAAAATAAAATCTTTAAGAAAAACAAAAGGATATGGGAACCAACACTGTTGTACTATGTCACAGAGTCTGGTCTGGGCCTTCAAAATATGTTCTTTCTCTGAGTTTCTCCAAGGGGTATCCATACAGGGTTAACTCCCTGGGTAAATGAGGGAACTAAGATTTGGAGAGGGCTAGTAGCTTGCCTAATCTTCCCCCATAGGAAACCCTGGAGCTGAAATTTGCCTCAAGGCTTCTCAATCCATGGAACTGAGTGCATCTCCTGTCAGGCAGTTTGCTGCCCAGCCATCAGCTCTACATGACAGGCTGGGTCCCTCTCCCAAGAGAAGGAAACTGCAGCCCACATCTCTTCTCCATCAGGCTAGTTACCTGGTTATTCACTTACCACATTCAGCAGCATGATGATGCAGAAGTTGATGCACACAGCAGTCCCAGTGGTTGCAACCTGAGAGTTGTTCCTGATTAACGCCCACTTAAAGGCAGCGAATGTGCTGACAGTCACTACCCGGTAGATGACGATCCCAAACACGGCAGCGATCACCACACAGATCTGGGAGGAAGATGGAGACGCAGTGAGCACCAGCAGGGGAACGTCCCAGGAGGAGGTTTCGCTCCCCTGCAAAATCCCACCATTTGAAAACAAGGAAAGGAAATAAGGCAACAGTGGTATGGACTCGAGAAATCGCAATAAAATGCTTACTCTTCTTTGTGGTTAATACTCTCCTGCCTGTATTTTCTTTGTTGTTCAAACAGAAAAACCATAGTCCTCGAAAGCATAAACGCTGTAAGCTGGGGGGTAATGTCATATTGAGCAAGTATTAGATCGAGCATTTTTATTATAGAAATCTTATGATGTCATTCTTCTTTTGGATTGTTTTAGGATAAAAGCAAAGGCTTATTGGTGACATGTAGGACTCTATCTTGTTGAACGCCATGTTCTCTTGTGTCTGGGGCCTCCAGAACCTTTTGTTGTTTCAGATGGGCGCATCTTTAAGACCATTCCTTTGCCTAAAGTGCTGACCATCCCCTATGCCCATGCCAAATGCTCACATACATGTTTGTGCACGTGTGTACACACACACAGCTTGGTTAATATTTACTCCTTCATACCTCAGCTCAAGAATCCCTTCAGAACTAAAACTCTTCATGACCCTCAGACCTTCTAGTTGTTATATGGTACCTATACTCTTCTTTTAGCATCCAATTTATAATTTCTAACAATTTGTTAGTTTGATTATTGCCAGTTTCCCCCATCTAGAAAGTATAATAGTTCCCCACCCTGCTGCCCTTATTTATCTATGGGGGATATTTTTAAGGCACCCAGTGGAGGCCTGATACCTCAGATAGTGCCAAACCCTATATACACCATATTTTTATGGGTATAATCTATGGGATTAACAACAGCAACTGATGATAAAAGAGGAAAATGCACTGTAATAAAGGCCATGTGAATATGGTCTCTGTCCCTCTCAAAATATCTTATTGTACTGTACTCACTCTTCTTGTGATGGTGTAAGACAATAAAATGCTCACACGATGAGATGAAATGAATAGGTATTGTGATTTAGCATTAGGCTACTACTGATCTTCTAAAGCTACGTTAGAAGGATCACTCAGAAAGGGAGACAGAACATAAAGACTGCTAACTCTGGGAAACGAACTAGGGGTGGTAGAAGGGGAGGAGGGCGGGGGGTGGGAGTGAATGGGTGACGGGCACTGGGTGTTATTCTGTATGTTAGTAAATTGAACACCAATAAAAAAAAAAATAAATAAAAAAAAAAAAAAAAAAAAAAAAAAAAGAAGGATCACTCGCTTCTAGCCTGGGGTTGACTGCAGGCACTAAATCCCAGAAGCAAAGCTGCAAATAAAGGGGGTGGGGACTATTATAAGCTCCATCAGGGCAGACATAACATCTGTTTTGCTTACCAGGGATTCTATAGTACCTTAGCATAATTACAGGTGCACAGTAAGCATCCAGCTATCAGTTGCTGAATAAGCCAACTGTGTGAGAGGTACGTAATTTCTTATTAATCAGCTATGAACTCCACATTGGGCAATACTTCTCTGAAGATTTCATGGTATGTGAAAAGAATACAACACATCTTCTATATACTGGGAATCTTAGACTCCAAAAAGTTTTGTGTCTTTCATTAGGTGATTCAGTGTATCAGAGTAAAGGCCTTCACCTACTTAGTTATCAAAAACTTTAAGCTGGGCCTCAGGATGGACTCTGCTGGTTTAGACATTGCTTTTCTTTATAGAAGCATTTCTCTGTTTCACACCAACTGTTTTTGGCTTCCTAATGAGTGACATGTTCGCTTGAGTATAAACTCTAGCTGGAACTGGCCAAAAACAACTGACCACATCTTAATCCTTGAGTTACTGCTAGGAAGATAGGGGAAATGTATATGGAATTTCAGACAATGTGGCAATATGGCGGAATGGACAGCTCACTGGACTCAGTCAGAAGTTGGGTCTGGGTCATAGCTCAGCTTCCACCTAGCATTGTGACTGTGGGCATGGAGTTTGTCCTCTCTGTGGCTTTGGCTTCCTATGCTCCATGTCACCCATATGAAGAGTAGAAAACACTTACTCTATGTCTACAGGTCTTGTAAGAAACAAAAAGCAAGACAATATCTATGAATGTCCTTAGGAAAGCCAAGGCTTGACACAATTGCTTACAGAGCAGTGTTGGTAGAAAGGTGTGGATTTGAATATTGGTCTGAGCCAAGGGACTGCTGGGCAGGCTGCCCACACTTTTGTCTCCCCGAGTTTATTTGGCTAAAAGGGGTCAGAGTGTCTAGATTTGCTGTCATCTTGTCCTTCCTCATCTAATGGTCTACAATACCTATTTACACACTCACCATTTGGAAAGAGGAAAGGAGAATCTTAACCACCCCTTACTGTTCTAAAATGATGCTTCTGAAAAATCAGCAAAAGTTTTGTTTGGTGATTAACAGGGTCAAAGTTGATTGCCCAATGACTTCTTTTTAGGAAAAGCCAACAATCCAGGTTCAAGTTAGTGTTTTTCAAAGCTGACATGACCATTATTGAATCTGGAAATCAATTTTAGGGGGATAGATCTGGCATTAATAAAAGACTATACTAAAAATAATAATCAGAGTATTGTATATTGCAGAGGTGAACACTGTTCAGTAACTCTGCTTAGTTTTGTGCATCTTCTGGCATAGCATATGCTGGGTCATGACAGAGGATGTGTTTCTTACACAGGGAGGCAAACAGAAAGAATTGGCACTCGGCTATCTACTGGCTGAATAAGCGCCTTCACCTTCTGGGCTCTGAGTTGTTCCATCTGTAATATGGGGACACCAGTCCCACTTCTGACCACCTCATGGAGTCATCGTGATGAATAAATAACAGAATGTGCAAAAATGTTTCGTAGAATTATGCAAATGCCTGATATGATTATTGTTGTTATCACACTACAGGTCTGTACTTTATGAAACAAAGAGTTTTGTAGAAAAGTTTCAAACCATAAAAAATATCCCAGATGCAGAAACAATAAGTCGGCTGCATTTATCTGCAAATGCTTGGTATGGTTCTGGCTTTCCCGAGATGGGATTCATTCGCTCCTTCTTGGAGTACTTAGCTTCAAACTGGGGCCGTATTTCTTCCTAAAGAACAGAGACACATTTTTTAATGCAATGGAGAGATATATACACAAAATAAAAAAATTAAGAAAACCCTTTTTTACTCTAATGTAACAAGCCGGAATCAACAGCTACCACTCTCATCAGTCAATCAGTGAGGTGGACTCAGAGACCTTAGGTTTAAATGTTTGGAAATTGGCCATTTGAAAAAAATCTAAAAGGGTGATGATCTAGACTTCTTATCACCAAGGCAATGCAAATTTAGACTAATAGTTAAGGGTCTCTGTTATCTTATTAAACTGTGAAGAAACAAATAGAATTAGCAAAGGGACCACCTCTCCTATCCCTAGCAGTTTGAAATAACTCCTAACCTTTTACATTTATTACCAGGGAATGATACAGACACCAGGGCAGAGAAAGTTTCTGAACAGCAAAATGTCTAGAATCCACATTGTGAGTTAGGACGGTGACATAAGCCATAGTTTTCTCCTACAATTAAAAAAAAAACAACTTTTTTTTTCAATTGAAGCAGCCAAAACCAAAGACTTCTATGTCTACAGGTCTCGTAGGAAACAAAAAGCAAGACAATAAATATGAATATACTTAGGAAAGCCAAGGCTTGACACAATTGTTTACAGAGCAGTGTCTGTAGAAAGGTATGGATTTGAATCTTGGTCTGAGCCAAGAGACCAAGGTAAAATCTACTTTTTAATAAATTCCTGTAGGAGTCATTCACCTTGAACCAGTAGATTTTCAATGTATTAATTGGTTTTTTGAAAACAAGGTAAACATCTTTCAAATCCAGTTAAAATCAAGGCAGCCCTAATTCTGAATCAAGTTGAAGTTTTGTTTCATTTAGTGGAGCCCCATCTATTGTGAAAAGCTTCTGACTAAAAAAGCAACTACGGGATTAGAAACAGGAAATCAGCAAGAGGGTATATACTAATGGGTTCTGGTTAGTTAAGTACCTCGTCTATGTGAATGTCTTACAAGAGGAGGGGAAATGAGTGGAAAATCTGGTGAAACAGAGATTGACTCAATCTAGGCAGAAACGCTCAGGACTTAGATGCAAAAGGCTGAGAGAGAGGGAAGACGGAGCTGCCACGAGAGAGGTTACAGATGACGGGCACAGTCTGGCCGTAGCCCATCTGTGTAGGAGGAAGGGCAGCCTCACTCCTGCTGCAGCATAAGCCCAGGGCTGGACTTCACCCAGTGACGGGCCATGGGTGAACGGCAGGGGGAGATGCAGCCCTAAACAGGTTCTGCTATCTTTTACTTATTTTAGGAAGTTACAACTTGAGAATATAAACAGAAAAGACCTGGAATCTTCTGGTTCTTTGGGGAACTCTGAATTGACTGGGCTATGAGTGACATCTAAGTTACTGAGTTCATTACCCAGGGACTTGAGGCCAATCCTGGAGCCAGACCTACAAGTCTGGGTGTCATGGGGATAAATTGCATCTCCCCTTGCCTCCCCCTGCAAATTCATTTGTCAAAGCCCTAATGGTCAATAAGTAACTCAGCATGTGACTGTCCTGGGACAGAGCCTTTCCAGAGGTAATTAAGGTCAAGTGATGTCATTAGAGTGGCCCCCTAATCCAACATGACTGGCTCTTTATACAAAATCTAGGCATGGACATGCACAGAGAAATGATGTGAATACACAGGAGGGAGGTGGCTGTCTATCAGCCATGGAGAGGAGCCTGCAACAGATCCTGCCCTCGGGAGGCACCAACTGTGCTAAGGCCTCGATCTCAGGCTTCTGGCTTTCAGAAATCTGAGCAACTAATTTCTTTCTGTTGCTTAAGCCACCCAGTCTGTGATCCTCTGTTAGGGCAGCCCCAGGCAACTAACGCCCTGGGTTATCCATGAAGAAGGCATACAGCAGGTTGGGGCTTTTCTGCCCAGCAATCTGAGTGCCACAGGCTTGTATATGAGGCATTTAGCCCCTTCCACCAAGGAGGCCTCTTGGGGAGTGATTTCTCCTGAGCATTTACCGACTTCCAATACTTCTAAGGCTTCACGGCTCTGGGCTCTGTCCAGGGTTCTGGAACGTTCACAGAAACCTGTCCTTGGAATTCTCTTACAAACTTTGCTTCCCTTGTCCCTCGAGCCGTAAAACTAGTATCTCCTGCTAAAGTAAAGTAAAGTAAAGTAAAGTAAAGTAAGTAAAGTAAAGTATAGTAAAGTAAAGTAAAGAAAAATTGCTACTAATTCTTCTGATGTGTCTACTGACAAGTGAAATGCTTCACTTAGCCATGGAGTCTTAATCTACTAAGCAATCACAATGTTGTCTCCTTTTAAATTCTGCTCATTTTTATACTACCCAAAGGTATTTTTCTTCTTTCTTTCTTTCTTTCTTTCTTTCTTTCTTTCTTTCTTTCTTTCTTTCTTTCTTTCTTCTTTCTTTCTTTCTCTCTTTTCTTCTTCTTTCTCCTTCTCCTTCTCCTCCTCCTCCTCCTCCTCCTTCTTCTTCTTTTTTTTTTTTTTTGCCAAGACAGGTATAAAAATGCTTTAGGGGCAACCTGACTTCTCACCCAGAGCCGAGAGTAATGACTTGGGAGGACTGTGTATTTGTCGATTTGCTTTTTGAAACAATCCGAGATCAATAAAACAAACCTCCTCTTCTTCCCAGTCAATCAGATCCCAGTCATAAGCAATTACGGCTCGCCGTCTTTTCCAGAACTCCAGGAAAACCGTGGCTGGAACAAGCAGAGAAATAAGAAGACGTGGTTAAATGAAACAAAGCTGTTAACTGTCACTGAATAATGAAGTCGTTGCAGAGAACGACAGTTGTTTGTGCAAGCATCCATGAATATCAGGATTTCTAGCTAAGCTTCATTTAACAAGGACCTTTTCTGAGAATTACTGAGCTGGTGTCAAACATAATGAAAAATTAAAGATTTCATTTAGAATTAAATTAAGCTGATTTGCAAGTCGAGGCAGGACAGACTTAGAATAACAAAGCTCCTGGGACATAAACATACAGAAAACCAAGTTACCAACATCTTTCTTACGGATAGAATATTTATTTTTAAAAGCAACGGGCAGGTAGGGGCATAAAAGCCAAAATAAAAACTGAGCAGTTTACATGCACTTGACTGGCAGTGATTTCTTGTCTCCCAAAGCCTCTGCACAACAGGATCTATGTAAAATGTATTTTACTATTTAATTGAAAGAAGCAATTTCACTCTACCCTTTTTCTCCAAACCATTCCTTTGTTGTCACATAAAAGTTTCCCTTGCATGCAAATTCTGTTAAGAACCTTTTTCATTGAGGTATATGGGTAGCTGGCCTTCCCATCCAGAGACATCTGGAGGTTTCTCCTTATTCAGCTAATGCCACTCAGTTCAATTATACAACAAGAGAGGGGAAATATCATCAAGACTTGACCTCGCTGCCTTGGAAGTCACAAGCCAAATGCCAGGACACACGATACATGCACATACACACACCATCACACTTTGAGGATGGCTGCAACTAAAGGTGAACATGGAACGGGTGGGTCTGTCACTCTTTAGCCTTTTGCTATAGTACTTAGACTAGCAGAGGCAAGGGTCAGGGCCAGCCCGGCAAGCAGGATTTTCTAATGTAGGCCTGTGTATTAACCCAAAAGTGTTAAGAAGGCTGTACACTTGTTCTCTGCCCCACCAATTATCTTGTCTTTGCATGCCCCCCTCACCCCGGGACAATTCTTTTAGTAAGTTCTCCGGTCGCTCGAGCAAATGGACTTTCTAAAGATTTTTCTCCTTTTTTTCTTTTTTTTTTTTTTTTTGTCTCCAGAGTCTCCCCTGTCCTTGAAGGGACAATTCTTCACTAAGAGTCAGGACTGTCCCCTGTGGCCTCAAAGAGGCCCAACGGGGGACCATTCTGGGACAGCCCAGGCCACAGGATACCCTGTGCATCCAGGCTGTCTTACTGACTGCTGCTGCTGCTCCACCCAAGCCCTACCAACCCATCCGTGCATCTCATCTGAAGGAGCTGACGTCTAAGACAAATCAGGGGCTTTCAGAAACAGTCCATCACCTTTCTTCTCCCTAGCACGTGCTACATCCTGCTTGGAGGAGAGAGAAACTCTAACCAGTAATTCCCTTTCCTCTCTTCCATTCAAGAACTTGAGAGTATGAGAAGAAGAAACTAATTGCTTTTATAATTGCCATTCTTTTGTGTTTTTGTGTGAAAGTGCATTCTAAGAAGAATCTGCTGCTACCTCTAACCATGAACTAGGATCTCACCAAATATAGGTGGTCTCCTTTCAAGGCAAATCTTCAATCCCACACTCTTTATTATTCCATCTGTGATTTAAATCCCCTTGCCTAAACACTCACAGCCCTGGGAGCCCCCTGCACTTTGACTGTGCCTAGTTATGTGTGGCCTTATGTAGTGAATTCACATTTTCCTCTTTGTCTCCTTTGAAGCTGGTTTTATGTTAGCATATATAATTTGTCTTCTACTGCTAGATCACTCAGTACAATAAGTGTGATTAAAAAGTATTATTTCTTTGTTGGGTTGATTCTTACAAGACTTAAAAATTCCTAAGTGGTTTGTCACGGTTTTCTACTTTGCAAAATTCTTCCTGCAAAAAATTTTGGTCCAAAATACTTTTTTCAAAGTATCAGAAGGTTTAATCTCACTGCTCGTATTCCGAGCTCCTTAGATTCCAATCTATCTTTCTATACAGATAATGCTTTTTTTTTTTTTTTTTTTAAACTTTTATTTATTTATGATAGGCACACAGTGAGAGAGAGAGAGGCAGAGACACAGGCAGAGGGAGAAGCAGGCTCCATGCACCGGGAGCCCGACGTGGGATTCGATCCCAGGTCTCCAGGACCGCGCCCTGGGCCAAAGGCAGGCGCCAAACCACTGCGCCACCCAGGGATCCCTGGATAATGCTTTTTTGAAAATGAGGTCTAGGCCTCGTCTGAGTGTCAGGGAGGCACACCAACTATAGAACAAGCCCCCATTTACCAGCACAGGATACAAGGCTCCTAATGACCCTGCTTGTGCCTACCTCTTTGCCCTAACTCATACTCTAGGCTCCAGGCTCCCTTACTAGCAGTCTTCACACCTGAGCTCTTACATCATTTTCTCAGCTTTGTCCATGCTATTTCTTCAGCTTATAATGTTCCATTTGGCCAAGTCCTACTCCTGCTTCCAGGTTTGGCCCTATGAGTTCTACAACCACTCCCTTTGAACCTTCTCTATACCCATGCTGAGCTGTGTAGGTAACTCTGGGTCAGTGCTGAGCATAGCACTCAGCATTTCAAAACAAGAGAAAAACTTTATCATTCCTATCACTAGTCATGGGCTTCTTGAGAATAAGGGCTATGTATTAGCTGCCCCTATATAACTGGGACCTAGCACAGTGACTGGCATCCACAGAGGCACAGTAAATGGACAAATGACATGCTGTCATGAAAATGAATGCAATATGGCAAATTATTCTTTTCTTATTTATCTAGGCCCTATACAAAATTAGGGTAATTAGGGTATAAGTCTGAAAAACATGCAATTATATCTTGCGAATGCTTTATGCATCAGTGATGGTTAAATAATAAGTTACTAACATGAAAACTTAGTATCCTTCTCTTTTGCCTTGCAATAAAGTATCATTCTTTTTTCTTTTCTTTTCTTTCTTTCTTTTTTTTTTTTTTTTTTAGAGAGCGAGCGAGAAAGCAAGAGAGAGCACAGGAGCAGGGCAGGGGAAGGGCTAGAGATATATATAGAGAGAAAATGAATCTCAAGTAGGCTCCACACCTAGCACAGAAGCACAGAGCCCGACACTGGGCTCCATCTCACGACCCTGAGATCATGACCTAAGTCAAAATTAAGAGCTGGATGCTTAACTAACTGAACACCCAGGTGTGACAACAACATTCTGTTCTAATTATTACTCTTATGACCTTGTTGCATGGACCCTGAGGCAAGGACTTCCTTCCTTTGAGATGCATTATTGCCTTGTTCCACATAAAAGGACTATTGCTGGTGTTGCAGCCATCCACCTATGCTGTAGTTCTCAGATCTCCTTACTGTTAGATGTGGGCCAAAGGACAGTTCTCATCGGTGGAATGTGAACAGAAGTAATGTGATGTATGCCACTACTTGCCTGTTGATATCTTAAGACACTGAGGGTGCCTTTTCCACATTCTCTTTACCCTTTTGGATAGGTGGAACCCAAATGACTCAGGTGATATTATGCCAATGATGCCAAGGCCTGGGAGGATGGCCAACAACTTGTTTGTAGGAATAGGAGTCCCCAAATGACCATGTGATGGAGAGCTATCTGCCAGCCAGGAATGCTTACCCCATCTAATTACTGAGACACTGCACGAGGCATGAAGATGAAAAAAACTTACAAGTTACTTCTCTTACAGATTTTAAAATTTTTTTTTAACTTTTATTTATTTATGATAGTCACAGAGAGAGAGAGAGAGGCAGAGACACAGGCAGAGGGAGAAGCAGGCTCCATGCACCGGGAGCCTGACGTGGGATTCGATCCCGGGTCTCCAGGATCGCGCCCCGGGCCAAAGGCAGGCGCCAAACTGCTGCGCCACCCAGGGATCCCTCTTACAGATTTTAGATAGGGTGACATTGAGCCACAATATCTAAAACAGTATTAGTCTTAGTGATAAGATAGAGCTTTGCATGCTCTCATCTCTCTATACTCTCTTTTCTACTTTATACTACCTGTAGTACCAGTTAACCTACCCAAGAAGTTCATCTGAGGTGTTAACATTGGTGCCAAATAACAATCCCTTCACAACATTAGAAAAATCTGAGACTTATGAATTTAAGTCTAGGTAGAATCATACACAGTTGAGAAGGTTGTCACATGTAGCCCATGAAGGATACAAATAGGACATAACAGTGTTCTGTAAGCCATGTTCCATTGCCATTTTCTTAAATTGAACAATTACTGTCAATTTCAAATGAATTTGTGGCAGACTTCTATGCATTTACCAAAACCATTTCTTGTCTTTCTAGGCATAGTTAGACTACATTTTCCAGTCTTTATGACAGTTAGATGTGGCCACATTTTGGCAAATGGAGAGTAAGCAGAAGTGATGATATATGTCAGCTTTGGACTAAAAAATTAGGAAGTGATTATGTAATCTCTATGCTTTTCTCCTTTTGAAGGGTGAGTGGAGAGGACTCTAAGGATCCAGAAGAAGATAGAGCCATAAAATAAAAGGAACCTGGGTACTTAAATGACCACATAGAAGTCTAACAACCAGAAACATGTGGTTGGGTTTCATGTGCATGTTTTTCTTTTTTTTAATGATTTATTTCATTATTTGAGAGAGTGTGAGAGAGCAAGTATGGGGGTGGGGGTTGGGAAGGGGGTGAATGCAGGCCTTGATCCCACAACCCTGAGATCATGACCTCAGTCAAAACCAAGAGTCAGACGCTTAACCTACTATGCCACCCAGGCGCCCCTCATGTGCATGGGTTCTGTTAAACATCTAGGTTTTGTTTTTTGTGTATTACAGCAGTTAACTGTAGTTATTCTAATGGATACAGGCTTTTTTGGAAAGTACAACTATGGTTAACATTTTGCAAACAGGAAGAAAAAAACCCACTGCGTTATTATTTTTGATGCCTTTTCTAAGGCATTTAGAGAGTCTTATGCAGGGAAATATCCCCTTTCAGCTGCATACTTTGGGTTCCATGGCAGGGTTGAGATACTGCACTGTTCAGTCATTTTAGGTCCTATGTTTTATTTTCTCAAAAGTCTGTCAAGGTGGGTATTATTTTCATCATCCTATGAATGAAGAATCTGAGATCCAAAGAAGTCACATGGCTAGTAAATTACAGAACTGGGATTTGAGCCAAATGTGGCTTTTTTTATTTTTTTATTTTTTGGTTGGGGGAACTTAAAACAGCACATTTATTCTTTTATAGTTTTAGAGGTTAGAATTTCAAAATCAAGGTGCTGGCAGTGTTAGTATCTATTGGAGGCTCTGAGGGAGAGTATCTTCTATGACTCTCTCCTAGCTCCTGGTAGTTGGTGGCAATTTTTGGCATCCCCTGGTTGCAGAAGCGTTATTCCGATTTCTTGTCTGTCTTCACATGGCATCCTAGCCTATGAGTGTCTGTCTCTCCATTTCCTATTCTTGTAAGGACACCAGCCATCCTGGGAATACAGTATGGCCTTGTCCTAACTTGATTACATCTTCAAAGACCTTATTTCCAAATAAAATCACTTGCATAGGCACCAGGAGCTAAGACTTACACTGTTTTGGAGGACACAATTCAAATCATAACAGAGTTATTTGGGCTATCAAAATGACCAGGGGAAACTAGCATTTAGGGTAAGAGTGAGGGATGCTACCTGTCTTGTAGCTAGAAGGTCACAGTCTAATCTGGGGCCTCTAATTTCTATTGAACCAAGAAGAGCCAAAAAGAAAAATAAAGCCTACTCTTTGAACCATAGGAGCACTTTGTTGTAACTAGTTATAAAAACCAAAGTACCATACCCCTGGTATAGTTCCCTGTGAGAGTCTGGCACTTACTCTCTATCCTTCCCTTAGGTCTATTCTTTTCTTCTGGAGGCCTGGAAAAACCCACATTTATTCTCAAAATTGCTAGGAATACATGATGCTAGTATTTTTGCCCTTTGGTAACATAATAGGTTTTCAAAGGCCTAATTTGATTCTTCATTTGGAAAATTTATAGCCTGGTAGTCCAGAAGAGAATTGTGTCTAATGCTAGAAAATTAATTATAAAGGCATGTTTACTTCTTATTTTTGAAAAAAAAAATACCCAAGGGCTTTAAGATCCTATAGTTTAACTTCTTTCCTTAACTTGTCAAAAGATTATGTTCTATTTGTATAAAAACAAGAATTGAGCTGTGGCCAGCAATAAAATGAGTAGTATATAGGAAAAATAAAGGATGATTTTTATTTCGGTAAAGTGACCTGCTGTGTGATGATTCAAAGCATTTTGAGAAACTTGATCAGCATGATTCTCTTCCTAGGAAATCACACATAGTAATTTTTCTCCCAATTCTAATTTCCTTCTTTTTAAAAGTAAAATGAATAATACTAACAGATTTCATTATTTCAGTCCTTTATAACTTTCTGAGAATGTTCATTTAGAGAAGGTACAGGGGAGTTACATGGATGTGCTTCCCAAAAACTTAGAAATAGAGGAATGAGGTCACCCCCTGAGAGCTTAACTCATAAAATCTACACATAACGAATGAGCTTAGGGAGGAGTCACAAACTCAAATGCTACAATGACCAGATCAGTACAAAACCTAGAAGAGGAAACCACATAACAGGGAGTGGTCAGGAATGGGACCAGTGGGGAGTGTGAGTACCAAGTGATAGGTGTTCTTCAGTTTCCACTGATTACATTGTGGCCAGATATTCAATTTTTTTCAAAAGACACTGTAAACATGTACCTTCATGTGAACTATCTCAGTTTCAAAATCATAGTTTATTTGTATATTTTTAAAATTGGTGAGGGCCAGAGTATTTTTTAAAAGATTTTATTTATTTGAGAGAGTGGAGCATGAGAGAGAGTGCATGAGTAGCAGATGAAGGGCAGAGGGAGAGGGACAAACAGACACCCTACTGAATAGGGAACCCAATGTGGAGCTCAATCCCAGGACGCTGAGATCATGGCCTGAGCTACCTAGTGCCCTAGACCCAGAAGATTTTTATTAGTTGCTAATTTGCAACATCTGGAGTGGGCTTTGGCAATAATAATGCAAGTGAATGTAAATGAGTGAGTAGAGAGTTTGTAAAACACCCCAAAATGCCAAGATGAAGTTAATCTCAGGATCCAGGAAAAAATAGGAATGTGACTATATTTAAATGGAAGCTTAATTATTGGTATTAGAACCATTCTGGAGAAAGTTAATGTATCTAGATAGGGGGTTGCCAATCTGTAACTTAGGATAAACAAGGATCTTAGAATACAAATTTTGCAGTTTGAGCTAATGTAGGGTATTAAAGTGGTATCCTGACATAAACCCATCTCTAGGGGTATTCTATGAAATGAAATAAAGATGCCTAATATTCAGCAGAAAAAATAGTTCTTGCTCCTATTTTCCATTCATTTAACAGTTATTTACTGCATTCTTTTGATGTGCTAGGGGTTTTGCTAGCTGCACCAGTTTCCAAGCTCAAACAGCAGATGATGAGTAATTTGGCTTCCTAAGTATTCTGATACAGGAAGAAGGTGCTCTAGATGGTCATTATAAAATAATATTCTCTACCATATACTTGAATTTTCACATTCTGGATTATGCACTAGTGTTTGAAGAGTTCTGAAGAGGTGTCTGTAACCATAAGAGACTCTTAACCTTAGGAAACAAACTGAACTGGAGGAGAGGGGTGTAGGGGGATGAGATAACTGGCTGATGGACATTAAAGAGGGCACCTGATCTAATGAGCACTGGGTATTATGTAGGACTGGTGAATCACTGAACTCTACCTCTGAAAACCAATAATACATTATATGTTAATTAATTGAATGTAAATTTTAAAAAAGACTCCCTCCCCCACCCCAAAAAAAGAAGAGGTGTCTGTTTGCCCAAGTTCAATTATCTCTGGGTATTCAAAAGGTGCTTCTGAAAAAAAAAAGTGCTTCTGAACTGGTAAAAATGAGGCTACACCATGTCAGTTTCCCCAAGTAACTGCAATTGTTTGAGGCCCTGCCTCAGTGTATGCTTCCCTTCTATAAAAAGCCATCAAGCTGCAGGAGACTGAGGATTTTTGCTTCTACCCATAAGGATTAACTTCTCAATATAAGAAACTGTTTTCAGTACTGGACAAGAGATAATGCAGGACTGTGATCCTTGAGAGAAAAAAAATAAGTAAGGTAAGCCTTAAGATCACACCAGCTCATTGTTTGGAAGCCATTTACAGGATACAATTCAGGTGGAGGAACTCAGAGGTCTTACTGAGCTCGGGAGATTAGAGTGGGGAGAGTGAGGTGGCAAGAGTTTGTGGGGCAGAGTACCAGAGAGAAGGGAACTATGTTGAAAGAAAGCTCAAGGCATCAGTAACGAAGTCCTTTCTGCTCTTCACATGCATGGAGCAAAACTACATGAGGCTGTTTGATGGTAGCTAAACAATCCTCAGAATTCATAGAAAGAAAAAAAAGAGAAAAAATTCATGGAGAGCTAAAAAAACGTTTACAATCTCACTAGTCAGAGTATGGAGATGTTGCAACACATAGCATGCATAAGAGGCCTCATAAAGGTCATCCCTTAGCAGTGGGTCTGGACCTAACCTAATAAGATAAAAACAAGTCTAAAGAAGATCTAACTGGACTGCAAGTGAATTAACTGCATACCTGAACAAAGTAAACAGTTAGGAAACATAATGAAAAACAAAATTCAACACTTTTCAGCATTTAATAAAAAATTACTAGACATACAAATAAGCAGGAAAATAAAGCCTATAAACAGGAGAAAATTCAACCAATCCCAGGGAGACAGCCCAGAACTGACAGAAATGATAGAATAAGGATGATAAAACAACTGTTATAAGTATGCTTTATATGTCAAGAAGGTAGATGAAAACATGAACACAACAAGGAGAATAATACCAGGCATAAAAAGTCCAACTGATTGAGATTTGAGAATGGAAAATGAAAGTTATGAAAAGAAAAATACAAAGGATAGATTAACAGAAGATTAGACTTCAAAAAAGATCAGTAAATCTGAAGACAAATCAATAGAAACAATACAAAAAGTAGATAACACAACGACTAAAAAACTGAAAAATGTGAACAAGGCATAAGTGACCTATAGAACAATACTAAGTGATTCTGGAAAAATTTCAAAATTGGATAAAAACGTAAACTTATTGATCTAAGAAACTTAATGAACCCCAATTGTAAGAAACACAAAGAAAATGACACAAAAGCACATATCAATCAAATTTCTTAGAATCAAAAGTAAAAAGTCTTCAAAGCAGACACAAAGAGAGGAAAATATTTTTTTTAAAGATTTTATTTATTTATTTGACAGAGAGAGTGAGCAAGCAAGCAGGGACAAAGGTAGGCAGAGGGAGAGAGAAGCAGGCTCCCCCCAGAGCAGGGAGCCTGATGCAGGGCTTGATCCCAGAACCCTGGGATTATGACCTGAGCCAAAGGCAGATGCTTAAGCAACTGAGCCACCCAGGAGCCCCCAAAGGAGGAAAATCTTATATAGAAAAAAAAAAAAAAAGAAAGAAAGAAAGAAAGAAAGAAAGAAAGAAAGAAAGAAAGAAAGAAAAGAAAGCAGATATCTTATAAAAACTGTGCAAACCTCCACGTAATGGAAAGGCATCCCTTAAGGCAGGGTTTTCAATCTTGACACAACTAACATTGTGTCAACTATTTTGATAATATAAGTCATTATTTTACATCACAGCATTCCATATGTTAGTGGCACTTTAATTTTCAGATTAAATGAGAATCTGAGATAAAACTATAGATGAGAATGCTGAGATAGAACTGTCAGATGATTTTCCAAAAGAAACTTAACTAGGCTATGTGACTTCAGGAAAAGATAGATTGTAAATTTAGCAATGTTTCTCAAACTCAACACTATTGATATCTCAGACCATTTGATTCCTTGTGTGTGGGGGTGTTGTTTTATGCATTGTATGATGTTTAGCAGCATCCCTGACTTCTGGGTACTGGATCCAGATGCCAATATCTTTCTCTCAGTTATGACAACCAAAAAATGTGTCTACACATTGCCTAAAGTCTCCTGAGAGGCAAAAAATCACTTCTGATTGAGAATCTGTGCTCTAAAGTATTGAAAGAAAACCCTGCCCACCTAGAATTCTATATCCAGCAACTATACCCATTCATGATAAAAACCCCATCCCCTAGAAATAGAAGTAAAATTCTTCAACTTGATAAAGGGGTATTTACAAAAATTTACATTTTCTATCATACTTAATAGTAAAAGACTTAATACTTTCCCCCCAACACTGAGAACAAGGGAAAGATGTCTGATACCATAACTTCTATCTAACATTATCTTGTCAGTGTAATAAGGCAAGAAAAAATTAAACCCATCTGGATTATTAAAAAAGAAACAAAATTATACTTATTTATAAATGTCATAATCATCCATGTTGAAAATCTCACGGAATCTACAAGAAAGCTGGTAGCAGCTATAAATGAGGATATTTATAGAATATGAGGTAAATGTACTAAAGTCAATTGCATTTTTATACAGTAGAAATGAGCAACTGGAAAGTAAAGTTACTGAAATAAAACTATTGATAAAAAGTCAAAAATACTAAATAAATAGTGATAAATTGAACAAAATATCCAAACCTGTACATTGAAAATAATTGCACAGAGAAATAATGAAATACTTAAATAAAAATTTAAATAATGTTCATAGATAGATATATTTGATATTGAGTTTTCAACCTTCCCAAAATGATCTCTTGATTCAACTCCATCACAGTAAAAATATTAACATCTTTTCTGGTAGAAACTGACAAATTGATTCTAAAATATACAGAGAAATGCAAAGTCCCTAAAATAGCCAAGACAATGTTTAAAACGACTAACACTTCAAGGATTACTATTATGCTATAATGATCAAGACAGTGTGTTATTGCCATAAAAGTACACATATCCCAAGAAACAAAAAACAAGGACTAGACAGCTTCACTGGTGAATTCTACCAAATATTTAAAGAAGAATTAATACTAATCCTTTCTCAAATTCTTCAAAAAAAATAGAAGAGGGGGTACCATTTCTTTTTTTTTAAAGATTTATTTATTTTAGAGAGACAGAAAGCAAGAATGAGCAAGTGGGGGGAAGTGGTAGAGGGAAAGAAACCCAAGCAGACTTCATGCTGAATGTGGAGCAGATGTGGGGTGTGATCCCATGACCTGGAGTTATGGCCTGAACTGAAATCCAGAATTGGATGCTTAACTGACTGAGCCACCCAGGTGCCCCAAGGAGGTACCATTTCTAAATTCATTTTGTGAGTCTAGAATTACCCTGATACCAAAACCAGACAAGGATGCTACAACAAAAGAAAATTACAGGGCAATATTGAGATGAATACAGATGCAAAATCCTCAACAAAATATTGGTAAATCACTGAGTTATATGTAAAGGGATAACTAAATTCTACTCCTGAAAGCAATATTACACTATATGTTAACAACCAGAATTTAAATAAAAACTTAAAAAAATTAAAAAGTAAAAAAGAAAATATTAGCAAACTAAACTTAACATTACAATAAACTGATCATTCACTGTGATCATGTGGGATTTACTCCAGGGATGCAAGGATGGTTCAATATCCATAAATCAATCAACATGATACACCACATTAACAAAATGAAGGATACAAATCTTATAATCATCTCAATAGATATAGAGAAAGCACTTGACAAAATTCAACGTTGATTTATGATAAAAACTCTCAACAAAGTGAGTGTAAAGGGAATGCACCTCAACATATTCAAGATCATGGAGGACAAGCCTACAACTACTAACGTTATACTTAATGGTGAGAAGCTGGAAGTTTTACCTCTAAGATCAAGAACAAGACAAGGATGCCTACTCTTACCACTTTTATCAACATAGTACTAGAAGTCCTAGCCACAGCAATTAGGGAAGAAAAAGAAATAAAAGGCATCCAAATTGAAAAGGAAGAAGTAAAACTGTTACTACTTGCAGATGACATGATACAGTGTGCAGAAAGACTAAAGATTCCAGTAAAAAAAAAAAACTGTTAAAAAACATTAATAAACAAATTCAGGAAAGTTTCAGGATACAAAAACAATATATAAAATTTATATAATACATAGCTGCATCAAAAGAATAAAATAGCTAGGAATATATATATATCTATTCTATATATATATATATAGAATAGATATATATATATAGAATAGATATATATATAGATATATATATATATATAGAATAGATATATATATATATATATATATCTATCTCCAAGGAGTTTGAAAGATCTGTACACTGAAAACTAAGACACAGTTAAGAAATTGAAAGAAGACACAATTAGAAGATACAAAGACACAAAGAAATTGAAGAAGACACAATTAAATGGAAAGATATTCCATGTTCATGGATTGGAAGAAATATTAATATTGTTAAAATGTCTATAAGCTATAGATTCAATAAAATCCCTATCAAAATTTCAATGGCGGGGATCCCTGGGTGGCGCAGCGGTTTAGCGCCTGCCTTTGGCCCAGGGCGCGATCCTGGAGACCCGGGATCGAATCCCACGTCGGGCTCCCGGTGCATGGAGCCTGCTTCTCCCTCTGCCTATGTCTCTGCCTCTCTCTCTCTCTCTCTATGTCTATCATAAATAAATAAATCTTAAAAAAAAAAAAAAAAAATTTCAATGGCATTTTTCACGGAAACAGAAAAAAAAAAGAAACAATCCTAAAATTGTATGGGACCATAATAGACCCTAAATAGCCAAAGCAATCTTGAGAAAAAACAAAGGGAAGCATCACTCTTCCTTAAAGAACTACATATAGAAACTTTGAATTGTCATTAAAATAAGTTTATTTGTACATGCAGTCTAAACATAAAGAATAAAAGAAATCCCGTAAGCTGAGAGATACAGAGAACAGATTATGGTTTCCAGAAGTGGGGAGAAAGAGTGAAGGTGCTCAAAAGGTATGGATGTTTACTATAAAATATAAAACTATAAAATAAATGTCATGGGAATATAACATATAGCATAGTGATTATAATTAATAATACTCTATTGTTAGTTGCAAAGAGAGTAGATCTTAAAAGTTCTTAACAAGAAAAAAGTCTAAAATGATATGTGGTAATGGATGTTAATTAACTAGTGTTATTGCAGTAATCATTTTGCAGTGTAAGCAAATATTAAATTATTATGTTGTACACTTGAAACTAATATATCAATTATAGTTCAATAAAAATGATTTTTTTCAGGAGTACACATATAAACAAAAAACAATTCCAGATGTAGATCCACACACATGTGGGTAAATTTTGAGGAGGAAAAGGATAATCTTTCAAAAAGTGGTAATGGAACAACTGGCTATCCATTTATGCAAAGAAATAGATCTGACCTTCAACCTTAGATATAAAAATCAACTTGAAATAACCATGAATCTAAATATATGAGCTAAAACTATGAGCTTTTTATGAGAAGATATGGGACAAAATCTTAGAAACCTTGATTTTGGCAAAGATATCTTATTTTTTAAGATTTTATTTATTCATGATAGAGAGAGAGACACACACACAGGCAGAGACACAGGCAGAGGGAGAAGCAGGCTTCATACAGGGAGCCGATGTGGGACTCGATGCCAGGACTCCAGGATCATATCCTGGACCAATGGCAGGCGCTAAACTGCGGAGCCACCCAAGGATCCCTGGCAAAGATATCTTAAACAAAAAATTAAACGCATACACAGAAAAGAAAAAAAAAGTAAAACCTCTTGATTTTCTAAAGGCACTATTAAGAAAAGGAAATGCAAGCCTCAAAATGGGAAAAATATTTGCAAAAATATATAAAAAACGCTTTTAACTTAAAAGTAAGAAAATTCAATAACAAATGGATAGCATTTCTATACACTAACAATCAGAGTGAAGAAAGAGAAATTAAGGAGTCAATCCCATTTACAATTGCACCCAAAAGCATAAGGTACCTAGGAATAAACCTAACCAAAGAGGTAAAGGATCTATACCCTCAAAACTATAGAACACTTCTGAAAGAAATTGAGGAAGACACAAAGAGATGGAAAAATATTCTACGCTCATGGATTGGCATAATTAATATTGTGAAAATGTCAATGTTACCCAGGGCAATTTACACGTTTAATGCAATCCATATCAAAATACCATGCACTTTCTTCAAAGAGTTAGAACAAATTATTTTAAGATTTGTGTGGAATCAGAAAAGACCCCGAATAGCCAGGGGAATTTTAAAAAAGAAAACCATATCTGGGGGCATCACAATGCCAGATTTCAGGTTGTACTACAAAGCTGTGGTCATCAAGACAGTGTGGTACTGGCACAAAAACAGACACATAGATCAATGGAACAGAATAGAGAACCCAGAAGTGGACCCTCAACTTTATGGTCAACTAATATTCAATAAAGGAGGAAAGACTACCCATTGGAAGAAAGACAGTCTCTTCAATAAATGGTGCTGGGAAAATTGGACATCCACATGCAGAAGAATGAAACTAGACCACTCTCTTGCACCATACACAAAGATAAACTCAAAATGGATGAAAGATCTAAATGTGAGACAAGATTCCATCAAAATCCTAGAGAACACAGGCAACACCCTTTTTGAACTCAGCCACAGTAACTTCTTGCAAGATACATCCACGAAGGCAAAAGAAACAAAAGCAAAAATGAACTATTGGAACTTCATCAAGATAAGAAGCTTTTGCACAGCAAAGGATACAGTCAACAAAACTAAAAGACAACCTACAGAATGGGAGAAGATATTAGCAAATGACCTATCAGATAAAGGGCTAGTTTCCAAGATCTATAAAGAACTTATTAAACTCAACACCAAAGAAACAAACAATCCAATCATGAAATGGGCAAAAGACATGAACAGAAATCTCACAGAGGAAGACATAGACATGGCCAACACGCACATGAGAAAATGCTCTGCATCACTTGCCATCAGGGAAATTCAAATCAAAACCACAATGAGATACCACCTCACACCAGTGAGAATGGGGAAAATTAACAAGGCAGGAAACCACAAATGTTGGAGAGGATGTGGAGAAAAGGGAACCCTCTTACACTGTTGGTGGGAATGTGAACTGGTGCAGCCACTCTGGAAAACTGTGTGGAGGTTCCTCAAAGAATTAAAAATAGACCTGCCCTAGGACCCAGCAATTGCACTGTTGGGGATTTACCCCAAAGATACAGATGCAATGAAACACCGGGACACCTGCACCCCGATGTTTCTAGCAGCAATGTCCACAATAGCCAAACTGTGGAAGGAGCCTCGGTGTCCATCGAAAGATGAATGGATAAAGAAGATATGATTTATGTATACAATGGAATATTACTCAGCCATTAGAAACGACAAAACCCACCATTTGCTTCCACATGGATGGAACTGGAGGGTATTATGATGAGTGAAATAAGTCAATCTGAGAAGGACAAACATTATATGTTCTCATTCATTTGGGGAATATAAATAATAGTGAAAGGGAATAGAAGGGAAGGGAGAAGAAATGGGTAGGAAATATCAGAAAGGGAGACAGAACATGAAGACTCCTAACTCTCAGAAACGAGCTGGGGGTGGTGGAAGGGGAGGAGGGTGGGGGGTGTGGGTGGATGGGTGACAGGCACTGAGGGGGGCACTTGATGGGATGAGCACTGGGTGTTATTCTGTATGTTGGCAAATTGAACACCAATAAAAAATAAATTTATTATTATAAAAAAAAACATAGAATTTTTCCCAATTTATTTTATGAAGCTAGAATAACTGTGATGTCAAAACCAGACACAGAACTGGTCTGTGAACTACAGATCAATATTCCTCATGATGCAAAAATCCTTAACACAATATTAACATATAGAATTCAGAAATATGTAAAATAAATATACACCACAACCAAGTGACGTTTATTCCAGGAATACAAGGCTGGCTAAATATTTGAAAATCAATCAATGTAACTCATCACGTCAAAGGACTAAAGAAAACTATCATATTACCATATCAATCAATGTAGGAAAAGCATTTGACAAAATTCAACATTCATCCATAATAAGAAAAAAAAACTCTCAGAAAGATGGGAAATAGGGAGTTTCCTCAACTTTGTAAAGGCATCTACTAAAGTCTTACAGCTAACATTATATCTAAGAGTGAAAGATTAAATGCTTTCTTCATCCAGACTGGGGAACAAGGAACGGGTATCTACTCTTAATACTCTTATTCAACATTATATGGAAGTTGAAGGCAGTGCAATAAAAAAAGAAAAGCTAGATATACAGATTGGAAAGGAAGAAATAAAACTCTCTCTGTTTGAAGATGACATGATTGTGTAGAAAATATCAAGAACTAATAAGTAGATTCAGCAAGGTCTCAGGATACAACACAAATATACAAATACCAATTGTATTTGTACATATTAACAAACACACAGACACTAACATTAAAAATACAATATCATTTATAACGATTCATAAAAATTAAGGCGGAAAATTGTGGCAGAGTAGGAGGACCCTAGGATCCTCTTGTCCCATGAATAGAACTATATAACTATCAATTCCTTCTACATACTCCAGAAATCAACTTGAAGAGAGGCAGAACAAACTCCACAACTAGAGGTAGAGAAGAGACCACATGGGATAAAGCAGGAAGTGCAGAGAACACCAATAAAAAATAAATTTATTATTTAAAAAAATAAAAAATAATTAAAAAAAACCAAAAAACAAATGGATAGCAATCTGAACAAACATTTCACTAAAGATGTGCAGAATTGAAATAAACTCATGAAAACATGTTCAACATCACTGGTCATTAGAGAAATGCAAATTAAAACCACAATGACATAACACTACACATCTACTAGAATGACTACAAAGATATAGACTGATAATTCCAAGTTTGTGAGAATGTGGAACACCTGAACTCTTATATAATGCTGGGAATGCAAAATGACAAAAGTATTTGGAAGACAATTTCTTATAAAGTTAGATGCTTTTCCTAAGATCAAACAATGTTCCTCCTAGTTATTTCCTCAAGAGAAATAGATACAAAGGCTTATGCAAATATGCACAAAATTATAATATCCAATGATTCTCAGCCTTATTTTTTAATAAGCTAAAAACTTAAAAGCTATTACTGTTGTAACAGCTAATGAATATTTGGCCAAATGTTCATTAATTAGTAAATGGATATACACATTTTTAGTATATCTAGGCAATGAAGTACCATTCTGTACTAAAAAGGAACCGACTACTGACATTTACAACAACATAAATGAATTTCAGTCACATTAATCATAGTGAAAAATGCCAAACACAAAACGCTAAATATCAAACGATTCTATTTGCACGACATTCTAAAAGGTGAAACTACAGTGGTAGAAAGCAGGTTAGAGGTCGCCAAGGGACTCACTGCAAAGTCATGAAGAAACTTTCTGAAGGATGAACATGTTCTATATGATCATTTTGGTGATGATCACATGACTATATACGTGTGACATTACTTACCAATTGTACACTCAAAGTTGGATTTTATATAAATTATACCTAAATAAAGGTGATAAAAACTTCCCATAATCCCCTCAATCTGGAGAAAAATTAACATTAATAATATGACATAACCTCTTTGTTTTCATTAGTATTTAATATACTTGAAGTCACTTTTTTTGTATACTTTATATCCTATATTCACCAATTTTTAAAATACAGTCTTCATGTTCTATTACCTGCTTTGAAAGACTAACTTTTAAAGGCAGCTTATAATTCCCTTAGTGATTCTTCTATTGTTGGATACTTATTTTGCCTATTATATATAACTAACACTAGGAAAACATATTTATGTATAAGGCTTTTATTCTGTAATTTAGATCTTTTCTAAAGCCCAATTCTGCATAATATTCTGACTGAACATTGTTATAGCCTTCTAAGTGGCCCAACTTCCATTCCCTGCTGCTGCTGCCAGAGTTACTTCCCAAGCACAATTGACGATGTCACTCCCCAGCTTATAACTTCAGCTGGCCTTCTGTTGTCTACAAGGTGAAGACATGGTTCCCTGTTGAAGCACAAGTATCTTATGATAAACAAGCCTCAATCCTCAATATACTCTCTGCTATGGGTTGAACTGTGTTTTCCCAAAGCCCCAAAGTCTGAATATGACCTTACTTGGAAATAAGGTAACTGCAGATTAACTAGTTAAGATGAGGATAGGCTCTTAATACAGTGTGATTAATCCAAAAGATGACCATGTGAAGCCACAGTGACAGGGGGAATGCAGGTGAAGATGGAGACAGAGATTGGAGTGATGCACCCACAGGCCAAGGAATGTCAAGGATTGCTGGCTGTCATAAGAATTTAGGGGAGAGACATGAACAGTTATCCCCTTTGAGTCCTCAAAAGGAACTGACCCTTTTCATACCCTGATTGTTGACTTCTAGTCTCCAGACAAGCAAGAGAATAAATTTCTGTTGTTTTAAGCCATCCGGTTTGGGGTCCTTTGTTACAGTTTCCTAGGAAACTAATACATACTAAATATCCCTATCGCATTGAATGGACTCCCTTTTCAGAGACTTGCCCATGCTGTTCTCAGTTCAGAATGTTTTCCACACCTCCCTTCAACCCCACTCTTTGCTTGGCAAATTTAAGACACAGTTTCAGGATCCCCTTTTGAATGAAACCATCTTTGCTTTTCCTTTCTGCTTCAGGAAGTTGGCAGCGTGGATCACCATTTTTCTATTGTAAGTTGGACTTAATATACTATAGTATAATTACCAACTCACCCTTGACATGAGTTTTTTAAGAACAGAGATCACATCTTACTCATTTTTTTTAAGAACAGAGATCACATCTTACTCATTTTTGTATACCCACTGCCAACTGATAGTGAGAATACATGGTCTGCTGAGTCATGAAATCTTAACATATCCTACAAAAGGTACATGATACAGACTTTGGAATGACTTCAGTTAGGCAGACCAAATCTGGTTTAAAATCCAGGTTCCATCACTTAGCAATTGCTGGGTCATTGTGGGCAAATCACATAAGCTATCTGAACCTTGATATGTTCATCGATAAGATAGGGATTATATATTTCTTCCTGGTAGGTTATGAAAAATTGATGAGGTGCCATATGTAACTACACTTACACACTTAATAGGCATTTAGTAAATATACATCTTTTAAAAATAAATATTCACTATTTTTTTGTTTTTTTAATAATAAATTTATTTTTTATTGGTGTTCAATTTGCCAACATACAGAATAACACCCAGTGCTCATCCTGTCAAGTACCCCCCTCAGTGCCCGTCACCCATTCACCCCCACCTCCCGCCCTCCTCCCTTTCCACCACCCCTAGTTCGTTTCCCAGAGTTAGGAGTCTTCATGTTCTGTCTATATTCACTATTTTTATTGGACATATACATACGACTATAAAGTCAGTGTACATATGTAGAAATAAAAAGCAAGTATTATAAAACTTATTTTCAAAACTGAGACATACTTCATTTACAAATTACTGACAGACCATATAAAGAATCTGAATTTCCATGAAAATAATCACAATCTTGTTATTTTGATTGGAGAACATGGACCTTGATTTATTTATTTACTGAGGGCAATTTAATTTTTGGCAATGAAAGTAAAAGGAAAAGAAAACAGAAAAAAGAGAAAAAAAAAACCCAAAATGAAGAAAAGAGAAAAATAATCTGCTTCCTGACAAGTCTCTGCCAACATCTAGGTCCCTAATGACTCATTTTTTTTCCCCTAGGGAGAAAGCTAATTTAGGCCAAAATTGTTCAGTCTCTTCAATCTTTCTGAACAAAAATGAACAATGAGGAAAGAAAGAGCCACATTGTGGTTTAAGCCCAGAGCCCTCGGGTCACAGTGTACCTTGAGGGTCCCTAGGAGGCCCCTGCTATCACAAAGGTAGTGAGTTCTGTCAAGCTTTTAACCCCACACAAAGGCCCTTCCCAGCTGCTGAAGACTGGTTCCAAATGGAGCCCTGTTGTTTTTTCTGGTGAACACGCAAAGTAACAGAACAAACACATCAACCCCATCCTTCAGAGGTCTCATAAACCACTCACATCTGTTTTTAACATCTCTGTATCCAGCAATTTACCCAAAATAAAGTGCATTTGTTTTCTTAAATGTAACTTGTCAGTCATAAAAGATGAGCCTGAGACCTTAACCTGAGCTCTATTAGAATTGACACACTTTTATAGAGCATCACCATCACAAAACAGTATAAATGGGGCTGGGGACAAGTGTAACAGACCTTTTTGATCTCTGAAGCAGGGTTACAAACAGTATATGATCTAGCAATAGAATGTAGAAGCTAAGAGTGCCCAGTTTAACTCCTGGTTTTGCCACTTTCTAGCTACTACCCCAGCTTCCTCATCTATCACATGAGGATAATAACAGTACCTTCCTCAAATGATGCTATAAAAATTAACTGATTAGGATGGTGTCTAACACATAGTAAGCCCTCAATAAGTGTATGCTATTATTAAAGATATTATTGGCCATTCCAGATTCCTGCAAAAAGCACGGACCCATCTACAAAGAAACATGCGGGGTAAATCATTCTTTTTTTCAAACTGTCACATTTCTGGGACCCATACAAGATTTAAGCAGTAAGCTGTCAACTAAGACAAAGCAATTCAGAGGATGAATTATTCCAGGCTTGCCTTGCCTAGAGTGTCCCTAAAATGTTCCCTTCTGCCCAAAGGTTATTGCAATACATCTATCAGATTTTTGCTGGATACCCTCTAAGGCCCAAGGACTGTCACATTTCTAATCTACCCATTTGCAACTCAGAAGCTTCTCAGCTCCAAGTTCTGGGCAGCCACCACCAATCAACTGAGGTTGGCAAGGATAAAATATAACTATTTGTTATCACCAGCATAAGACATTAAAACCTGCAAAGATGGGATCCAATTCCCCTTATAATGGTGGTACTGGGTGAGGGGTAGGGAAGATGACGACCTATGCCTATAGACAAATGTCATTATATCAAAATTTCACTTCTCTAGAGTCTCAGAAGATAAACTGGGAGAAGAAAACATTATTACAGTCAAAATTGGTGAAGTACTAAGTAAATAAGGGAGTTTTGTGTATTAATTCTTCCAGTAAATTACTTTCTATTCCTAAGAATTAACTTATTACATAGCAGACTCATGGGCCAAAGCAGAGCTGCCCAACAGGTATGCTAGGGATGATTACAGGTGTACAAGAGGTAATATTCCTTTCATCTCTTGGGGCAGGTAAGCAAAGGTACTTAGGGCAGTATCACGTATCTCAGTATGCTGTGCAAATATTGCCATTTCATATGTGTGTCATGACTGGAAAAAGCTTGGGAACCACTGGTTTAATAGATGAATCCATTTTCTACAGTATCCTCAATGGTAACTATGGCAAAGCTTAAGCACTGGGTGGCTTATTATATATACTTCCTATTATGGTTACCAATACAAATATATTCTAGAAAAACCCAATACACATTCTTGATCTGAGAGCTCAGTCCCATAACCAAAATTCTGTTCTGATTAGCTTCCTTTGTTTGCAAGGGATGGAGAGGCACATGCATTAAGGTGTAGCACAGATAATGAGGGCTCTTCACAAGTCCTATCAAGGAATCCCATGGGAATTAAAAGACAGCCTATTCAAGAGACAGGATACAGAAGCCAGCAGTTTGAGAGACTTCAGCCACAAGAGATCCTAAGTCCTTACCCTGATATCCTAATAACACAATTTGGCTACATTCTCTCTTTCTCTTTGGGAGGCTCTCTTGCATTTTCTCCCAGTTGGCTACCAGTGAGCTTATGGACTCTCTACTTTATATATTTTTCACTAATACTTTGCTTTTGCTTCTTTCTAGGTTCTGATTTCTCATAACTTCAACCTGCTCATAACTTCTTCTGATCCTTACTTTTACCTCATGGTCAATCTCAATTTCCTTCTTTCTCCCCCCTTTCTGTCCTCTCTGGATCTTACAGTGTCAATTCCTATTCCTGACTCTGTCTCCACATTTTTCAATCCACATTGAAATGTGGATTATTCTTGAGAATAAGCCCATGGGTGACCTTGCCAGTTCTTCTTTGGGCAGAACCGTAGTTTTTCCTCCAGGCTATGGTTTGACTAGGTTCTTGGGCATCATGCTCCTTCAACAGAGCTGTAGTGGGAGAAACAATTTTCCTTTGAAGATTTCTAGATAGGGAAAACAGTATATCTAGAACAAGCCTCCTCAGGAGAACAAGATTTTTATATTTTCCATTGTCAAGGAGACCATTTAAACACATTCATTTTCTTATTTTTTTTAAAAAAAACTTTTGATAATTTGCTTCTTTATCCCTTTTCTTTTTCCCATCCATCCATCCATCCATCCATCCAAAAAATGAATCTCTCTGTCTTCAAAAGAAATGTATGGAATTTGGGATCCCTGGGTGACTCAACAGTTTAGCACCTGCTTTCGGCCCAGGGTGTGATCCTGGAGACCCGGGATGGAGTCCCATAGCAGGCTCCCTGCATGGAGCCTGCTTCTCCCTCTCTCTCTCTCTTCTCTTCTCTCCCTCCCTCCCTCCCTCCCTCCACCCCCCCCGTCTCTCATGAATAAATAAATAAAATCTTAAAAAAAAGAGAAACATATGAACTCTCCAATAATTATAATGATCCTTGAGGAACACAAATCTACTAGGGGAGATAAACTGTGTTTGCAAATCATTTTAAGTGTCTGAAGAATACCCAAAACCAAATGTTACGAAGTTCAAAGGACGAAGATGACAATTCATCTAGTCTCTGAAAGATGGAGAAGATCTGATGTTCATTCCAGACAGAAGGAACAACATGAGCCTAAGGCTTGAGTTAGCAGAGTTTTGTAATATCAAAACAGAGATTCTAGCAGAAATGCATAATAATTGTGAAAAATTAAATTAAAACCAAGTTGAAAAAACAGAGTGTAAAAAAAAATCTTTCATTACTGCTCACTTACTCTTTCCACAGGGAAATCCTCTCTTCAAAGGTAATAACCATAAACTGCTATAAATTTTCCCAGACTCCTTTCTATACTACTAAACCAAAACATTAAAATGATTTGATGAGAAAGATACTAAAACTCATTTTTCGAAGAAGTAGGTTAAGTACTTTCTTTGGGTTAAGAAATTCTTTAAGTGAATGTTCCATCACATTTTGTTATCATGGAGCTGTTGACTTAAACTGATGTAAAAGAACTCAATCCAGTTTTGTAAATAGCTCTCATTTTTAGGGGGTCATTTTAACCAGACCTGGAAGGAAGCCAGAGGTGAGTACTCATACATTAGGGGGATGAAAAGATTTCACTCACAACAGAAAGTCCCACATACTTCAATGAGTACTTAGATCTTCACCAGATTTTTTGATATACTATAAATTTTTTTTTGTCTCCAACAGAAGGCGAATTTTACTTTAATAATGGAATATTGACGAAATTGTCAAAGGCTTAAGAGAAATCAGATGTATTTCTCCTCTACAACAGTGCTTTTTAAATAAACTAAATGATTTTTTTTTTTAGCCGCTCGAATCTAATAGAATGGCCGACTGAATTTACTTAAGCCTCTTTCTTTCACATTTACATGACAAAATCAAATTTCTGAAAGAACATGTTCTAGAGCATATGTGGGGAACTCAAGTTACATGGATGCAGGACACTTACCCCAAACTGCCATGAAAACAGCAAAGAATACAGTGGCTCCATTATCAAAGAGGTGGGTTACCTGGGAACATTATGAATCATAGTTAAACTAGTTTCTCATATACCAAGTTTCAATTCACAGTTTTTCAAAATAAAAATAAATGAATTTTGCGATGTTTCTTTGGGATATTTTCCTTTTGGATCATAATCAAGGAGGACGTTCCTCCAATTATGAAGTTGTTTGGGTATGTAAGGAGGATCTGTTCCCTTTACGTAGGTATCATCAAGTTGAACATAAATTTATCAACAGCCCCAATACTGCTAAGAATTTTCTTTGATGCCCCATAAAAACTATTATACATGGACATATGTATATTATATACTTTTACTTAAGACTAGGAAGGTATTATTGCTGCTTTAAAGGCTTCTGATTTTTATTTTTAATGCCTCATTTATTTACTTGGAAAACCTGGCTATCTTGTCTGTGTAGTTTTGAACAAACACTTTATGGGCTACCCTCTGGATTTTAGTATTACAAAGAAGAGAGAGTAGACCATTAACAAAATCCACTTCCACCTTTATTAAAGCCTCAGGTAATCACTGTATTTACCTATTACATATAACACAAAGACAGCTAGCAAATACTTTATTGCCAGATAATATATTCTATCACAAACACCACAGCAGAAAGCTATTTGTCCTGCAAAACTGCCATGGTCGTTTCTGCCTCCAGGATAAATCACACCGTGTCATGCCAAATTGAAATGATGACTGATACATTCATTTTTTTTTAATTTATTTTTTATTGGTGTTCAATTTACTAACATACAGAATAACCCCCAGTGCCCGTCACCCATTCACTCCCACCCCCGCCCTCCTCCCCTTCTACCACCCCTAGTTCGTTTCCCAGAGTTAGCAGTCTTTACGTTCTGTCTCCCTTTCTGATATTTCCCACACATTTCTTCTCCCTTCCCTTATATTCCCTTTCACTATTATTTATATTCCCCAAATGAATGAGAACATATAATGTTTGTCCTTCTCCGACTGACTTACTTCACTCAGCATAATACCCTCCAGTTCCATCCACGTTGAAGCAAATGGTGGGTATTTGTCATTTCTAATAGCTGAGTAATATTCCATTGTATACATAAAAGATACATTCATAAAGCATAATCTTTTTTGGGTACTTTATAGCTCTCTATGAAATATACTTTACTGTCCCTTGGAGAATGTGCCAACTATAAACAGGTATTTTCCTTTTATATCAGAGTGTGAAGTATTTCAAAATTTTCCAAAAGTTCTTCTTTTTCTTTGAACATAGGAGAGATAAGCAGCATTAAAATACCTCATGTATACAAAAGGCAAAAGCCAATATTTCGTATGCTAGAGGGGAGTGTTAAATGGTATATTGCATATCATATAACACACTGAGCATTAAATCAAGCCTGAGATTTCCAGTGGTATGTGGCTGGTGTGCACTCTCTATTAGGGTATTTATAGGGTGTTGGTGGAAGTTGTAGCTTGTGCCATCAGATTAGATTCTGGAATCAGTTGTAGTGGTCATTGTTTTTGGCTGTTCACATTGTCTTTCTCCTTCCTCCTGGTAATAGATGCCTCTCATGTAGGTCCCTATGGGCATGTTGCTCAAAGAGAACCAATTAGAGTCCTTTCCTGGGACTGATAAACAAACATCTGGAGAGGGACATTTTTCTGCTGCAGTTACTTGGGAATATTTGAATCAGGAGGGGGGTGAGTTAGTAAGGATTTTTGGTTCCTACTAAAACGGTACGTTAAAATAGCCTGATGGCTCCCTTTGCCAAAATCAACCCTAGAGAAGCAGACAACAGATTCTGGGAACCAAAAAAACACAAAAACAAAGACCCTAAGGAACCCCAGGGGAGGTGGAAAGTTGCCTTGAACTGGTGTGTGTGTGTGTGTGTGTGTGTGTGTGTGTGTGTAGGAAGTGGTGGTATACAGGGAGAGTTAGTGGCAGTTCTCTAGCAGAGTGGAAGCTTATCATGGAACAAAACATAAGTTCTACTCTAGCCTCTCCCTCCATGGTCATTGGATATGTCTCCCATCAAATCAGCTGCAGCTGGTTCTTGGAGTAATATCAAGGATGCTCAGAGTTCTGACTGGCTGAGGAGAAAAGGAGATGCTCCCTGGCCAGCTGGCATTCTCTCCTCAGCCCAGGTCCTCTTAGACTCCAGGACTGGTAGATTGCAGTCAGGGGACAGTGGCTCCGCCCAATTCTGTTTTGTTCTAGGCAGATTTAAAAACGAAACTCTGACCAAAAAAGTCCTCTGGAAAAGTCAGCACACAGTGGTGCCCGGGACAAACTGTCCTCTCCTTTCTGTAAATTCACCAGGACTGACAACTGAGTGCCTGGCCTCTGACCGTTACTCAAAAGTGGTTGACACCTCCAGGGGATAGGCATGCACAGGCCAACATAATGAAGTATTTGGGGAGGACAGCGGACTCCAAAGAATTCCAAACTAGGCAACATCAATGTTCTGAAACTGACATTCTGTAACAGCAGATCAAGCATTTTTAAAAAGCATACAAATTTGCTTAAGGAGATAAAGAAGACAGAAATCTCATATTGTGGCAATCGGTAGCCACCTTCCCTATCATGTGACAAGAACCTGTCTGCAGAAGGGTCATGCAGACAGAAAGCCAAAGAGCGACATCTTGGAGGACCAGTTTAGGCCTGGAGGCTCTTGTTCTCAGTGTGAGCTATTTTAGTATATTTTCCAGTGAAATGAGCCAATAAGTCCTTTCTGCTTAAGCCAATTTAAGTTGGCTTTCTGATCTTGCAAATGTAATGGCCGGAACTAAAGCATTCCTGACCAGCAGAACAGCCATTGATTAGAGTGATCTGGGCTCTGACTTGATCCAATATTCCTATGTATCCTCAGTCCTATGAAATTGGTTTGGCATTTCTAATAAATGCTTCTAAAGGAAACACTATAGACCTTCAATTCTTTCATTCTGAGACTTTTTCAGTTTTCATTTTACTAAATTTTTTAAGGCAAGACCAAATCTAAAATCAGGAATCCAAACTTCTTGTAGCCTCAGTATGGCACAATGATATGTTTTGCAGTCAGATAAATCAAGGCCTAGCTACTTACTACTGTGTGACCATGGATGACTAATTTTTACCTCTGAGTAAAATAAGAGTAATAACATCTATCTTGAAGTTGCTGTAAGAATTAGAAATAAAAATGTAGGTTGCCTAGATACTTTTATATCTACGGCCCAGCTATTATTATAATTAATACTGTTCTAGATCTTACGTTCAGTAGAATAACTGTTCAACTAGCTCCTATAAAATCGGAGCACTCTGAACTATCTATGATGAACCTTTCAGGGAATCATCACAGATCTCCTAAAAAGAAAACTTCACTCAAGTCCTATCTTTTCATGTAAAAAACAAATACCCTTAAACAACAATAACAATAAAAGACTGGCTTTCTGAGATTTCCCTCAAAGCAGAACTTTTACACCTGGGTCATTCAAGCTTAACTCATGATCTTTAAACAAAATTATATTACTGACCAAACTCTTGATTCTCATCAGATCTGTACTTCCTAAGCTCATTCTGTTAAATTTGTCCTCACTCACTCAGATCTGTATGTTCTCCAAAGGTAGGGAGAGTATTTTGTGTCTTTTTGGTCCCTTGCAAGCACTTATCTAAATCTTTCGAATATCACAGCTGGCTGCTGTGGTTTGGGTTCCACCCATATAGACTGGCCACTTGCAGTGCTATAGACATCATGGATGGGCGGCCTCCTGGGCTGTCTATCAAATGTTTTCTCATTTAAAACAAAACTCTGCTATGCCAATAGTATAATCAGATAGATCCAAACTGCAGGGATTGCAGACATTCAGTAAAGTCTGAAATGTATCTGAAATCTGAGCAAGTCAACATGTAGTAGTCTTGGAAAAGTCTTTAGCAGCCCATACTCAGCTATCGCTTTGTATTAGTGACACTGCCCATAAGTAAAAAATAAGGAATTCGATGAATGAGTCTAAAATTTTAATAAAGTAAGGCCTAACATGATAAAAACATGCAATAACATATAATAGATGTAATGATGCTATGTATTTGTTTTTTTTCAAAGGACTTTTCCATATATGTACTATCTTCTCTGGTCTTCATGACATGCCATGGGGCAGAGAAGGCAGGTATCATCACTGCCTGCATTTTAGAGATGAGAGAGCTCAGCCTCAAAGAGACTGTGCAGACGGTCAAGGAGGCAAGTAGCTGAAGTAGTCTTGAATCTAATTTTTTTTTTTTTTTTGACAACAACAATAATGAAGGAGGAAAGTCATGGCAGCTCTCATTGACTAAGAGCTTACCATCTGCCAAGCACTTTGCTCTGTACACATTTTATCTCACTTCTTATAACAATCATATGAAACAGGTATCACATTCTCCATCTTACAGATAAGAAAACTGCGGCTCAGAGGTAAATAACTTGTTCTGGGGCTGACAAGTGGTAAAGAGCAGAGTCAAGATCTGAGTCTTTCTCTGACTCTACCAACTGCACTCTTTGCAGTATGTACACTGTACCTTCCTGTGATGACAATCAGAGCTAATACATTTAAAGTACATATACAGTAAAAAATATATATATATATATGTTTGAATTAGAACACCAAGTGATAGAGGTAACTTTCTCCTACAATATAAACTTGAGAATCAAAGACCAGAAATGACAAAAACAATACAGCTACCCTCTGTTCCTCATGAAAATACATGAAAAATTCAATCTACCCAGAATGCTGTAGATTTGAAATTACCTTGGCATAAACGCAGCTGTCTGACAGCCTCATGAATGGACAGTATTTATCGCACACAGGACACATGATGATATCTGTAGCTTGGCAGACTTCTTTACTGGAAAACAGAACAGAAAGGACTGCTTTTTAATGATAGCAGAGCATGTTTCCCCCTCCAATTTCACCAGAATCCTTAACCACTAAATAATATCCAGTAGATTAGATTTTTGTCTTTAGAAGCTTCCTAGTCATATCTGTTATTAATGTAAACAAGTGCCTGCACATTTTAATAATTTGATAAACCTACTCATTTATGAGGCTGTTTCTTGGCTTTACATATTAATAAGTTAAACTCTGAAAATACAGGAATCAAAACACTGGATGTTTTGCCCTAAATTATACAAAAGTCATTCACAACATTGCACAGATTTGAAGCAATTTCATACTGAACTGTAGGAACAGTCAGGTACCTAAAAGTGCCTGCCTCAATCTCTATGTGCATGATAAGTGAAAAGTAATAATGGAGGGATAAATAAAAATATGATGCATTAGTTCTAGGGGAAAACTACATTCCTATTTAACAATTTTACCAGAAAGTAAAATATTTTTGCAGGTGGGAGAATCAATCAACCACTTTTACTTTTGCAATCACTTCTAAAAGGCACATTTATTATTTATGATCATTGTCCAGCCTGGCAATAAAATCTCTGTGACTGCCTTAAACTGTATCTGGTGAGAGAGCTGAGATAATAATCCTCAATAGTGAATCATTCTCAAGGCCCCAACAAGTTGGTATGATGTCTTTCTGGCTTAGGTTTAAAGGGTCCTTGTCAAACACAGAATTCATAAAAAGGACTGTCAACCCACCATTTTTGCAGGATTAGCAGAAAAAGGTAAAAAGTCAGAGAAAGAGAGCCACTTTTAGCCAGCGAAGGAAAGCCATTTTTCCATGGACAAAGAGTGGCCTATAAGTCCATAAAGGTAAACTCTGCTTTCTTGGTAACTGAAGACAACAGCCACACTGGCAATGGATGGAAGATCTAGTGAATTGAACCTCCTGAATTCTTCCCAGGAGGGACTGAGAAGGAAGTGAGGAGGAAAAGTGGGCCCACATATGGGAAGATCCCCCAAAGCACCATCACCCATTTCTAAATAGAAGCAAAGGCAGGCTTACCCAGAGCTCCCCCTACCTGACTTGGCAGTGATCCAGAGTGATGACTCCATACAAAAAGACGAACAGTCCAATGAAGGCAGCTGGGAAGAGCATGCCAGTGTACCAGCCCAACCAGGCAAAATACAACCCAATCTTCTCTCCAAAGTACCGCCTGTTTAAGACATGAGAGCCTTGCATATCATAGTGAAGTGTTTAGAGTTTAGGCATTATAATACTTTGCTCAATCATTTTACTTTGTAGCAGCCTTGATGATAAATAATGCATCCAAGAGAAGAGAGCGCTTGACCAAATTAAGGTTGTGGGCTTAAATTTCTTCTTCTTTTATTATATATCAGAAACAGAATGAGCCCTTCCATAAAAGAACATGATTATACACAAGCTTGTTCTCAGAACACAGAATAAACCCATGCCCATTCAGGAAGATACAACACTTAATACAGAACCAGGAGAATTTGAAACATGAGAGACAACACATAATCCCATCTTTGCCGTTTTTGAGGGTATGCTTGTTTGTAGCACATGTATTGTGATTACACATATCTTTAAAAATAGGAAACAAAGTTATTGTGAAGAACTTTAAGCACCCTTTTCAAGATTTCATAGCTTTCTAAGATGTTTACAATGATATGATCACAAGATATTAGAAACTCTAATTATGGAGATTCAACATGAGTCGATACTGAGAGCAACTTTTCCTTTTAAGTGATGATTTTTCACGTTTCAACATCTACCTCAACAAATACTTCTCTGAGATTAACTAGTCTGCGTAGTCCCCTGCAGTCTGCAAAGTTTACAAATATCCAGGGAATTCCTTGAATTTCTTTTCCAAACACCATTAGTAATATAATTGACTTATGTTAGAATGTAACCCAAATTGCACTTTCTATGCCTCTCAAAAGCTTTATTTCATTAGTTGGAGGTTAATTCTTTTTAGTCTAATATAAGAATATTCTAATTATTTTTTTCATTCTCATTCTAAACACATGTTGTTTTGACCACCAGTTTCCAAATACTGGCTTCTGCTTTCCTCTTAGAATGTCCAGTAGTCCCTAAAAGCTCCTTAAAGATGGGGTAAAGATTATTTATTTACCCTATCTTTCACTGTGTCCCAGAAGAAATTTTCTACTCTTGGAAGACTTTTCCAACAGACATTCAAATATGCAGATACATTCTTTCATTCATTCCACATATAAAAGAACACCTTCCCTGTGGCAAATATTGTGCTAGGAGCTGAGGATACAATGATGAGCAAAATAAGGTTGGTCCCTGCTCTTGTGCAGCTCACAGGATGACAGAGGAGACAGATGTCAATCAATTAAAGAAATAAGTTTACAATTAGAATACTGGGAAAAGGGCTACAAAAGTAGAGGAATACAATTCCACAACGACATAAACCAAGACCATGTGACCACCCTAGTTAGGGAAGACTTCTCTGAGGAGGTGAGGAGGACCTGAGCCAAAGGCAGACACTCAACCACTGAGCCATCCAGGTACCCCCTAATCCTTGTCTTGGGAGAATGGGAAAATCCTAAGAGAGTTTTAACATTCAAGGGACATAATTAGATTTATATTCCAAAGAGATCACTCTGTCTGAGGGTAGAGAATAAACTGGAAGGGGCCAGGGTGGGAAAGAGGGAAACCAAGTATGGGACAACAGCTATAGTTCAGATTATTAGGTGAAGGACATAGTATGACAGAGGAGGTCCTGGGATGTGGCCAGAATTGAGAGACATGGGGGAAACAAAATCTATAGGACAAGAGCTATTTAAGAGATGAGATTCCCTAGATATCCACAACTTCATTCTACTCAAATATTGCTTATGCTTTTCATTTCCCTTCCTTTTAGCCAATACAAATCCTACTCTCTTCCAGGCTCAGCTCTACAGAGCTTTCTACAGAGGCACCAACCCATACCTATCCTTTCCATTTTTCCAAACTCTTATGAAATTTATCACCCTGGAGCACCTGGATTGCTCAGTCAGTTAGGCGTCTGCCTTTGGCTTGGGTTGTGATCCCAGGGACCTGGGATGGAGCCTCACATCGGGCTCCCTGCTCAGTGGGGAGTCTGCCTCTCTCTCTCTCCATCTCTCTCTGTTCCTCCCCCTACTCATGCTCTCTCTCAAGTAAATAAATAAAATCTTAAAAAAAATCATCTCTGGAAGGTATCATTGGTTGCCTGATCCAACCCCCAATCTCCATTAACAAAACAACTTATCACCTCCATCACACATTTTACCTAATTGTGCATAGTCTTGTATTGTTTTCTATTTGTTTCAAATATGCAGAAACTGTTTTCCTGAAGAAAACTGAGTTTCTCAGAGACTATTGTCTTTGGCAATAGTATTTAGCATCATACTAGAAACACAATGGGCAGTTAATACTCATTGACAAACTGCAAAGTCTTAAAATACTGTCAGGGAGGGCAGATATTTTGTTGCAGTAATTCTCTAATTTTTAATCAGTGTAATCCTGCAATATTGGGACCGAGGCTGGGAAGACCCCTGTGTTAGCATGTATGGAGACTCATCAAAAGAAAATGATCTTATCTCAGAAAATATTTTCCACTCACCCTGATCATCTGGATCATTTGTTACTAACACAAAAAGCAGTACACATTTCGTCAATGACCTTGAGTAACAACAGGAGTAAATGCTTAGTAACAATGACTCTGGCAGGAAGAATGATGGCCCGGGGAGACAAAATGTAAAGTGAGATGTCTTACTACTTCATTTTCCTCTGGGCTCATTTTTAAAAAGATTTTATTTATTCGAGAGAAAGAGCAAGAGAGAGAGAGAATGCATGAGGGAGGGGTTGGGGCAGAGGGAGAAGGACAAACAGACTCCCTGCTGAGCAGGGAGCCCATGGTGGGGCTTGATCCCAGTAGCCTGGTATCATGACCTAAGCTGAAGGTAGATGGCTAACCAACCAAGCCACCCAGGCGCCCCAGTTCTGGGTTCATCTTTTAAGGGCACTAGTGAAAGTAAAACAAATCCAGCTAGTCTAGAAAATGAGACATGATTTTCTTTCATATAAGGAATCCACAAAGTGTGGATTATTGCTACCCAATCTTAATGATCAGTCTCTAAATAATAAGACATCAGAGTATAAGGCTGCCATAGCAGAAAGTTGGACATAAATAGTTGAATAAAAAATATACTTCCACTGTACAATTATCAGAGGTTAAAAGCTGATAGGCTAATTTGACTTGCAGAATTAAAACAATCTTGAAAGGTTGTTAGTGGAAAATTACAATAAGCCTGTAATGTATTAGAATGACAGAACTCCATTTTTCCTACTTACACAGATAGTAACAGATATTCCATTTGTCACTAACATATGCAAGCACATCATCTTTCTGCAATTACCGATAGTTTGTCAATAAGGGTCATAGATGACCCGCTCCTTATAAAGTCCTGTTGGGGGGGGGGGCTGAGCTGACCTCACAGGCTCCTTCCTAAGGCCTTTTTGGAGGAAGCCCCATCCTCATCAGAGTGAGGTCTAGTTTCCTAAGAATGACCCATGTCCTCTGATGAGTTGCCTTCTTGAGATGAAGCCAGATTTGAGTAAGAGCTGTGTAACTCCGAGTTTCATCTTGTCCCAGCCGACAGTCTGCCCTAATCGTTCTGTGCAAGTTTAATGTTTGCAGCTGGTTAAGAACTCACCTTACAAGATCCAAAGGCTGGTATTTATACCACACGCCCCAGGAAGCCCAGCACTCATAGAGCAGATGTCGGTGGTTTTCCGCTCCATGAGTTCTAATGGAGTTTTTACTTCTGTAACTTCCCTGGGATAAAAACACAACTGCCAGTGAGGTTATACCCAAAAAAAGCCATAAAGAAAAGCTGATAGTAATACTAGTCTCTTACGGCAGAAGTAACAATAGGGGTAATTTAAAGAAGAAATGGATCCACACTACTGAAAGGAAAGCGGTTATCGTGGACACAATCTTGGTGATGCTCCCATGATTGTAAAAAGAACATGCTTGCTAGGAATCAGGCAGGTTTGAATGGATTCAAATTCAGCTCTGCTACTTTTTATGTAGAAGGTCTTAAACTCTCTGAGCCTCAGATTCTTGGTTCATAATGGAACTAATACTATGTGCCTTATTAGGTTTCTTTCATGGTTTAAGTGAATAGAGTGTCTTGCCTAAAGGTCATGCCCAAGACATAGCTCTCTTTTCCGTTTGTCTCAAGACAGAGTACTTGGTAAATAGCCATAGCTGTACACTTGCCTTCTCTACACAAAGCCCCTAAAATATAAAAGCTGGATGTAACCTCAAAGTTACAATTCAAATCCAATTCAACCATCTCAGGGAACAAATGAGGAGACCAAGGGCCAGACAAGCAGAGGTTTTTTTTCCTGAGTTCAAGTTAGTGGCAATGCTAGTTTCACAAACAGAAAAAGTACTCTCTAGAAGTGGACTAATTTTTAACATTAACCTGAGAAGTTCTTTCTTAGTGGAAGGTGAACAAGGCTGAGCAACTAACTCAGGTTCTAGTTTCAGCTCAAACAACAACTCACACAGGAACTAAACGGGGCTAACCTTTCTCTAAATCACTGGTTAAATTTTTAACATGAAACAAGGGGAACAGTATCTGCCCTTCTTGCTTTTATGCCTCTGAAGGTTATTATGATGTTAAATAATATAATTAAGTTAAACTGAGAGGAAAGAGTCAATAGACGGATTTTGTTACTGTTGCTGCTGTTACTAATTTGGAAGGTTTCTTCTTAGAGAACACGGGGCTTTGTTGAGATATGAAAGCCAAAGAGAAGAGGCCTTGAGCTACTCTGTGGGGTTTTAGAGCTGCATCTTCTCAGACATCCTCCTACCTGCCAACTTCTCACCAAACAGATACTTCTGCTTACCTACCATTGCTCAGACACCGCCCTCACCAAGGGGAAGGGCTGGGCTGTGGGAGGATGCAGTTGTCACTGAAACATTTTTTTGAGAATGCCAGCTAATAACTACAGGAAGCCACATGATGTTTTTTGGGGGGGAGCAGAGTGATCTGTCTTTAGAGTTCAAAAATAACCTATGTGTGGCTTTAGAAAAACTTTGGGTCAAAATGTTTGCTTTTGTCATATGAAAAGGATCATTCCAAAAATGCTTCAGGGGAGTCTGTGAATAGCGTCTTGGGCCAAAGCTTCTAGTTTTCTTACTGAATAAGATTTGTAAAATTCTACATTACCTTTGTATCCTTGTGGTGTTTAAAACAACAGAAACAGCACTGTAAGCAACCCCCCCCCCCAAAAAAAAAAAATAAAGGTATGCTTTGGAAAGAGTTGCCATTTGGGAACTGCTGGAGCTGTTCTCCAAGGTTTATTGGCAAACTGTTCACATTTTTTTTTTCTGACAGAAGACTTTTGGAACTCACTCCTAGGAGTTCCAGCCTAGCTATTTGTGGGATCCTACAGTGCATGGGCTACGAGAGTCATTGTTGTGCTCTATGCATCACACAGTAACTGATACAAAGTAGAGGCTCAATACCAAATACCATGAAGATGACAACGATCTTTCACCAATCATGAGGACTATGTCCCTTAAAATCTATGTGTAAAAGAGAATTCTGAGTTAAATAACCCAAGATTGAATGCGGACAACAGAGTTAAGGGTAATCACAGGTACATTTACTAAAGTCCTCATATAAGACAAAAATCATGTAGCAAATAAAAAGAATAACAAAATTTACATATCTTAAATGAGCAATAATAGGCAAAATACTCTTCATTTCCATTCATCACCCTTTGGGTACCAGAGACTTTTCAAGATGGCTCCTTCCTACTCTAAGGAATCACCATAGATTTCTTTGTTGCAGAGACTATGTATTTCAGGAACATTTTCCTCATGGGTCTGGTACCTCATGCAAATTTTCAATGCTTCTTTAATTTTATGACTTTGAGTCCCCTCAGCAATTCCTCTGGATTTGTGCTCATTGACTCTTGATTAAGTATTCTTACAATTACATAAAACAGATATATAGAAATAAATCTATGCTGGAGGAGTGATGTCACAATGCAAATAGGCCCTCCCTAATTATCTATTGAACAAATTAAATTCATTCCAAACAAATGTCATATCAGCAAACTCAACTGATGACTATTCCCAGAGCTGATTTAATAACAAGAAATTGACAGAGGAGGAGGAAAAGCAGGACAATACCTCATGCAGAGGAAATGCAGCTTCATAGGAGCCATTGGTAAGCAAACGATTCAGACCTAAAACAACAAACAAAGAAATTCAGTTTGAATTAATATTGAGTCTGACTCCTCATTCAAGATGAACGTAAGGGTGGTACTTTTTAGAGAAAACAATCTAGGCTTCCAAAAGTGATTCAAACCCAGCTGGGGACCCCAACAGTTTAGAAAGTTTCCTAGCTATCTGCTAGGAAATTGGACTCAAGCACTGGGAAATTAGATTTTCAAATAGAAACAAAACAGTGAAGCATACCTAGTATAGTGCCTGGCACAGAGATGGGAATATACTGAGAAAAGTAGATGAATCTATCATATAAAAAAAAGTTATTTTCTACCAAGAGCTCTTTTTATAATTTTCATCCAGAAGCTTCAATGTGGATAAATCTAACCCTTCTGCATTGGACTAGTGGTATGATTTTGAAAAAGTCACCTTGTCCTCAGACCTCAATTATCTCATACATAAAATGGGGAAGAGGTGTTGGATATGTGGAATTTTTTTTTTAGAGACATCATGTATCACAAGGGAGGGAAGGGCAGAGGGAGACACAGAGAGAGAATCTTAAGCAGGCTCCATGTTGGGCGTGGAGCCTGATGCAGGGCTCAACCTCACGACCTGACTGAGGTTAGGACCTGAGCTGAAATCAAGAGTTGGATATTTAACCAACTGAGCCAATTTGTGCCCTGGATATGTGGATTATTTTAAAAAGAGCTTTATTGAGGCCTAACTGATATACCATAAATGGCACAGATTTAAAGCACAGAATTCGGGAAGATCTGACTTCTATATGCACACCTGAAACCATCAGCACATCAAGATAGTGGACATATTCATACCCCAAAGTTTTATCATGCCACTTTGTAACTGCATTCCTCTCTACACCATCTCCAAGGCAGACACTGATTTGCATTGTCATTATCAGTTTGCATTTTCTAGAGTTTTATATAAATGGTATTATAGAGCATTACTCTTTTTTATCTGAATTCTTTCACTCGGGATAATTATTTTGAGATTTATCCATGTTGTAACTCTTTTTTTTTTATTGCTTGGCATTCCATCATATGGATATATAACTATTTATCTATTCCCCTTGATGTTTGTTTCCTGTCTTGAGCTATTACAAATAATGCCACTGTGAGCATTCATTTAGAAGTCTTTGTATGGATATCTGCTTTTATCTCTTTTGGGAAAATACTGAGAAGTGGAATAACTAGATCATATGGTGGATATATATTTAACATTATTTGCCATCTGCATATCTTCTCTTGTGAAATATCTGTTCAAATCTTATGCCATTAATTTTATTATTGTGTTATGATTTTAATATATTCTACATATTTTTCATTAGACATATGCTTTGATATTTTTTTCTCATAGGATGTGGATTCTCTTTTCATTCTCTTAAAAATATACTTCAGAGAGTAAAAGCCTTAATTTTGATGAAGCCCAATTTATCCTTTTTTTTTTTTTTTTTTTTTACAAACAGTATTTAAGAAATTCCCAACTAACCCTAAGGCCACAAAGATTTTCTCCTGGAGTTTTTATAATTTTAGGTTTTATATTTAGATCTATGATCCATTTGGATTGATTTTTATATATGGGTTCATTTTTTTTTTTTTTGCATCTGGGTATGAATTGTTTCAGCACCATTTGTTGAAAAGAGAATCCTTTATACACTGAATTATCTGAGTCTTTGTCAAGAATCAATTGTCCACATATGTATGGCTCTACTTCTGGACTCTATTCTGTTCCACAGATCTATTTGTCTATCTTTACATCAATACTACACTCTTTTGATTACTATAGGTTTATAATAATTCTTGAAATCAAGTAGGGTTAGTCTTCCATTTGTGTTCTTTTTTTTTTTTTTCAAAGCTACTTTGGTTATTCTAGGTTATGTAATTTTATTCAGCTTGTCAATTTCCATAGACACATACACATGCACAAGATTGGGATTTTGTTTTTTTCTTTTTTAAAGATTTTATTTATTCATGAGAGACACAGAGAGTAGAGAGAGAGGCAGAGACATAAGCAGAGGGAGAAGCAGGCTCCATACAGGGAGCCTGATGTGGGACTCCATCCCGGGTCTCCAGGATCAGGCCTGGGCTGAAGTTGGCGCTAAACCGCTGAGCCACCCAGGCTGCCCCAACCTTGGGATTTTGACTGAGATTGCACTGAATCTACAGTTATTAAACTGGACAGAATTGACAATGTTGAGTCTTCTGATCCATGATCAGGGTATATTTATTTAAGTCTTAAATTTTTCTCACCAATGTTCTATAGTTTTCAGTGTATATACCTTACATATCTTTTTTTTTTTTTAAAGATTTATTTATTTGAGAGAGATGAGGAGAGGCAGAGGGAGAAAGGAGAGAGTCTCAAGCAACCACACTGAGCATGGAGCCCAACGCAGGCCTCCATCTCACGACCCCAAGGACTATGACCTGAGTTGTAATCAAGAGTCGGATACTTAGCAGATTGTGCCACCCAGGCACCCCTTAACATATCTCCTGTCAGATAAGTATTTCATATTTTTTGATATTATTATAAATGGTATGGTCTTTAAATTTTTAATTCCTTAGTTGCTGGTTTATAGAAATACAACTGAGTTTTGTGTATCAGTTTTGTTTCTTGCAACATAGCTATACTCACCCTACTAGTGTTTTTGTAGATCCTGTTGGAACTTCTATACACATGGTTATGTCATCTGAGAATAAAGACAGTTTTATTTCTTTTTCAATTTGGATGCCTATTATTCTTTTTCTTGTCTTTCTTTTTACTACACTGGCTAGTAAAATGATGAATATGAGAGCAGACATACTTGTCCTGCTCCTTATCTTGAGGAAAAAAAGCATTTAGTTTTTAACATTAAGTATAATGTTAACTATAAGCATTTTATAGATGTACTTTATTGAGGTTGAGGAAATTCCTTTCTATTCATAGCTTGCTGAGTTTTTATCAGGAATGAATGTAGGATTTTGTCAAATACTTTTTCTGTGCCTCTGGAGATGACCATATTGTTTTCCTCTTTTATTTTGCCAAAGTATTAAACTATGTTGATTAATTTTAATAAACTCTACGCCAACTTACAGATCTGCATAAACCCTACTTGGTCATGATGGATTATATTTTTTATATATTGTTGAGTTTTATTTTAAACTTTGTTTATAATGTTTGCCTCTATTTTCATGAAGGATGTTTATTTGTAGTTTTCTAGTATAGTCTTTGCCTGGTTTGGGTACCTGGGTAATACTGCCCTATTCTCCATATTTCAATTTTGTGAAAGAGTTTAAAATTGGTATTATTTCTTTCTTGAATGTCTGATAGAATTCACCAGATAATCTGGGCAGGTAGGGGTATTTTTTGTGAGAAGATTTTCTTTCTTTCTTTCTTTCTTTCTTTCTTTCTTTCTTTCTTTCTTTCTCTCTCTCTCTCTCTCTCTCTCTCTCTCTTTCTTTCTTTCTCTCTTTCTTTCTTTCTTTCTTTCTTTCTTTCTTTCTTTCTTTCTTTCTTTCTTTCTTTCTTTCTTCTTTCTTTCTCTCTCTCTCTCTCTCTCTTTCTTTCTTTCTTTTTTTTAAAGATTTTATTTATTTATTCATGAGAGACACAGAGAGAGAGAGAGGCAGAGACACAGGCAGAGGTAGGAGCAGGCTCCATATGCAGGGAGCCCGATGTGGGACTTGATCCTGTGACTTCAGGATCATGCCCTGGGCCAAAGGCAGGTGCTAAACCGCTGAGTCACCCAGGGATCCCTGTGAGAAGACTTTCAAGTACAAATTCAATTTCTTTAACATATATGGAGCTAATTAGGTTATTTCTTTTTTTAAATGCTTATATACATAAGTTCATTTTTTTCAAGTTCTTATTTAAACCCAAGTTAGTTAACATACAGTGTTATATTAGTGTCAGGTCTACGATATAGTGATTCAACACTTCCATACACCACCCAGCGCTCATCATGGTGCACTCCTTAATCCCCATCACCTATTTAACTCATACCCCCACCCACCTCCTTTCTGGTAGCCATTAGCTTATTCTATAGTGAAAAGTCTGTTTTTTGATTTAATCTCTCTTTTTGTCCCTTTGTGCATTTGTTTTGTTTCTTAAATTCCACATATGAGTGAAATCATATATTGTCTTTCCCTGACTTATTTTGCTTAATATAATACTCTCTAGCTCCACTCATGTCATTGCAAATGACAAGACTACCCCTGCTTGTGCTCTCTCTGTCAAACAAATAAATAAAAGTGTTAAAAACATAAACTAAAAAGCTGTAGTAATCAAAACAGTATAGTACTGGCACAAAAATAGACACATATATTAACAGAACAAAATAAAAAACCCAGAAATGAACCCACAATTATATAGTCAATTAATCTTCAACAAAGCAGGAAAGAATATCAAATGGGAAAAAGTCACTTCAACAAATGGTATTGGGAAAACTGGACAGCAACATGCAAAAGAATGAAACTGGATCATTTTCTTACACTATACAAAAATAAATTCAAGATGGATTAAAGACCTAAATGTGAGACCCGAGACCATAAAAATTATAAAAAAGAACACAGTAACTTCTTTTACATCAGGTATGTCTCCTGAGGCAACGGAAACAAAAACAAATACAAACTATTAGGACTTCCTCAAAATAAAAAGCTTAAGCACAGAAGGAAACAATCAACAAAACTAAAAGGCAACTTATGGAATGGGAGAAGATATTTGCAAATGACCTATCAGCTAAAGGGCTAATATCCAAAATATATAAAAAATACAACTCAACACCCAAAAAACAAATAACCTAATTAAAAATGGGCAGGAGATATGAATAGACATTTTTGGAAAGACATACAGATGGCCAATAGAACATGACAAGATTCTCATCATTATTTACCAGGAAAATGCAAATAAAAACTACAATAAGATATTACCTCACACCAATCAGAATGGCTTAAATCAACAACACAAGGTTATTTTTTTTCTTGAATGGGTTTTGATTATTTGCATCTGTCCAGAAATGTGTCCATTTAAGTTGTCAAACTTATTGACAAAAGGCTATTCACAATATTCCCTTAATATATCCCCAACTTTTTTGGTGGCAGCACCTCTACTATTCTTGGAAATTTAGGAATTTGTATTTTCTCTCTTTTCTTTCTGATAAGCCTGACAAGAAGTTTACATTAGTTTTCTATCACTGTGTAATAAATTACAAGAAATGTAGTAGCTAAAAACAAGAGCCATTTACTATCTCATACTTCTTTTGGTCAAAAGTCTGGGCATGCTCTACCTAGGTTCTCTGCTCTGGGTCTCACAACATCAAACTGCAAGTTTGGGCTAGACTGAATTCTTATCTGGAGGTTCAACTACAAAAGGATCCACTTCCAAGCTCCTTGGATTATTGACAGAACTGATTTCCTTGAGCTGACATTCATGACAACTTGCTTCTTAGAAACCAGCAACAGAGAGAGGGAGTCCCTGTTGCTGTAAGCGGCTGAGCTGGGGACAGGCCTAAACACTCTTTTAAAGGGCTTTCCTCCTTATGTCAGTCCCACCTAGGATTTTAAGTCAAAGTCAAACTGATTAAGAACTTTTTCACATCTGGAAGATCTCCTAAACTTTTCCACATAATGTAACACAATCACAGGAGTGACACAATCATCTATGCAATATTCCATTTGTTAAATGTAAGCTACATTTTCTACCTATACTTAAGGGGAAGGAATTACACAGGACATGACTCACTGGAGAATCACCTTGGGTGTGTTCACCACAAGGTTTATAAATTTTGTTTTGTTTTTAAAAGAAACAGCTTTTGGTTTCACTTATGTTATCTATTGTTTTTTCTGTTTTCTATTTCATTCACTTCTTCTATTATTTCCTTTCATCTACCTATTTTAATTCCTTTTTCTTTTTCTTGTTTCTTAAGGTGGAAGGGGGGTCATTAATTTTGACATTTCATTTCGTATATACACTATACATTTCTCCCTAAGTAATGCACACTTTTTGCATATATTGTTTTTGTTTTTATTGAGTATAACATACCAATTTTTCTTTTTTCACTGATGAGTTATTTAAAAGGTATTAGTTGTAAATGTTTGTAAAATTTCCAGAGATTATCTTCATATTAACATCTAATTTGTATCCTCTGTGGTCAAAAAACATAATCTGTCGAACTTGAATCCCTTTAGATCTATTAAGTCTTGTTTCATGTTCCCAAATATGGCCTATCTTGTTAATGTTCTACATGCACTTGAAAAAAACAAATAAAGAAGATGTGGTCAATGTATACAATGGAATATGACTCAGCCATTAGAAATGACAAATACCATTTGCTTCGACGTGGATGGAACTGGAGGGTATTATGTTGAGTGAAATAAGTCAATCGGAGAAGGACAAACATTATATGGTCTCATTCATCTGGGGAATATAAAAAATAGTGAAAGGGAATAAAGAGGAAAGGAGAAAAAATTAGTGGGAAATGTCAGGGAGGGAGACAGAACATGAGAGACTCCTAACTCTGGGAAACAAACTAGGGGTGGTGGAAGGGGAGGTGGGCAGGGGGTGGGGGTGACTGGATGACAGGCACTGAGGGGGGCACTTGATGGGATGAGCACTGGGTGTTATTCTATATGTTGGCAAATTGAACACCAATAAAAAATAAATTTATACATCTGGAGAATATAAATAATAGTGAAAGGGAATAGAAGGGAAGGGAGAAGAAATGGGTAGGAAATATCAGAAAGGGAGACAGAACATAAAGACTCCTAACTCTGGGAAATGAACTAGGGGTGGTGGAAGGGGAGGAGGGCGGGGGGTGGGGGTGAATGGGTGACAGGCACTGAGGGGGGCACTTGATGGGATGAGCACTGGGTGTTATTCTGTATGTTGGCAAATTGAACACCAATAAAAAATAAATTTATTATTAAAAAAATAAAAATAAATAAATAAATAAAGAAAGAAAGAAAGAAAGAAAGAAAGAAAGAAAGAAAGAAAGAAAAACAACAGGTATTCTGCTATTGTTGGAGTGATCTAAAAGATTAATTATATTCACTGATAATGTTGTTCCGGTCTTCTAACCCCTACTGATTTTCTATTTATTCTATTAATTACTGAGAAAGAAGTATTGCAATATCCAACTATAATCGTGGAATTGTCTATTTTTCTTTGCAGTTCTGTCAGTTTTTGCAGTTTGAAGCTATAGGCTTTTAGGATTGTTATGTCCTCCTCATGAATTGATTGAATTTCCTTTTATCTCTGGTAATATTCTTTGCTCTGAAATCTATTGTGTCTGATATCAATATAGCCACTTCAGCTTTATTTTGGTTAAGCATGTTATAACTTTTTGGAACCTTTTACTTTTAACCCATTTGTGTCTTTAAAGTTTCTTGCAGGCAGCAAAGAATTAGGGCCTTCTAACCTCTGAATTTTGGATTGGGATCTTTAGAACACTTACATTCAATGCTCTGTGAATTAGGAGGTATTCCAATTTCACTGAAAATCCTTTGGGGTTCTTATTTCACTGGGTTTGGGTAGTTTCCTGATATATATGCACTAATTAGTACTCTGCTAAATACTTGAAGAGAGCCTTCTGATGATCTTCAGGGTTTCCTCTTGGCAGACCATTCTGCTTTTTTGGTACTTTGTTCTGTGAACTCTATTGTTGTCTCGTTGGACTTTCAGTAACATCTTCTCAACTTAGAGTATACCAGGTTCTTCCTCCCTGGGCTGCTATCTAGAAACTATGCCAAAGTCGGAAACTGATGCAATTGTAGCACTCATCTCATTTGTTTTCTGTCTTTCCAGGATCCCTATTCTTGGCTGCTGAATGTTCAGTGCCTTGAAAAGAATGGACTCCTACATTTTTTTTCTGTGTTTCCTTTGCTTGTTTCAGGTGGGAAAGTAAATCTTGTGGCTCCTATTCTGTCTTGGCCAAAAGTAGAAGTTACATGTGTTGGTCTTTCAGATCAAGACTTATGCTACTTCCTAAAATGAACCTCAAAGATGATGACTAGGAGGATGTCTCTCTGGTGGCTAATAAGGAAATGCCCCCTATCCTCTGGATCCTGGTAGAGTCCAGAGGCTTAGCCTCCCTGGGAAATGGAATATGTACTGATTCACTTTTTATTGATGGACAGTCAATCAATGTTTAGGTACTTTTAATCACAGTAACACAGTAATGTGTTTTAAGATGACTGACATTAACATTAAATGTCTAAGAAAAACACCTGAAATGCAAATACCTGTAGGGCTTTTGTATTTTGCCTAGCATGCAGGAAGCCCTCAATAAATAACCTTTGTAATGAATGAATAAATGATTATGTGGAAAGTTCTGATTTCCTGGAATCTTTACTGAGAATTCCACATATCTCATCAATAAACTTTCAAACATCTCAGATGTTAGAAAAAGCAGAATTCCCAGGGACCTTTAATAAGAGACCTTGATAATGACCCCTCTAATTTTATCATAATTTATCAAAGTCCTGTGAAGTGAGAAAGTGGTTAACATTTGAAGTCTACCACTTCACTAACTTCCCCTTTGAGCACCAATTTTGAAAATGTAACTCAATTCCAAAATTTACTTTATGTACTCACACTGTTAAATAAATATCTGTTGATCTATTAATTGCTCTATTTTGAAAGTGGATTTCAACAGGTTTGATTTTCACAGTTGTAATAAATTCAGAGTGAATCTGGAAAACTTGCATAATAGTAGTTTACACTCCAGGAAAATGTCTTTAGGAAACACGTTTACAAATCAGTAGTTTTGTGTTATCTCTAATCAATGTTGGCTCATGGAAGATGCCACTTTCACTCATATACAGAATTTAAGAAACAAAATAAATGGGCAAAGGTAAAAAAAAAAAAAAAAAAAAAAAGAGGGAAGGTGGGAAACCAAGAAATAGAATCCTAATTGTAGAGAAGAAACTGATGGCTACCAGGGGAGATGAGTGGGAGAATGGCTTAAATTGGTGATGGGGGTTAAGCAGTGCACTTGTGATGAGCACCGGGTGTTGCATTAAATGTTGAATCACTATATTGTACACCTAAAATTAATATAATACTGTGTTAACTAACTGGAATTTAAATAAAAAATAAAAGACACTGGGATTCTTAAATAGAATTCTCTTTCATCAAATGAGAGAAACTTTTATAAAGGTCATTGCTTACTAGTAACAATACAACACTTCCTGCATTACTTCAGAATATTTACCTCAAATCGCTGTCTCTGTCCTTTTGGCTCCATCCTGACTACTTGTAAAAATAGCTCACATTTTGAGATGCAAAGTTAAGCACAATAATTGCTGAATGGCCATGTTGTACACAATTTTGACTCTAAGAATGCTGATGGTTAGACATTAATCATGTTTAAAAGATTTTCAATTCAGTTCAACAAACACTCCTACTCTATGCCAGAACTGCACTAGGCAATGATGATACAAACACCAACAGGGCAACTTAATTATAATTAAGGAGCTTTTTGTCCAACTACCAATTTTTAGGGATAGATTCTCAACACACTAGTGTATTCTAATAAATTGTGAGGTGTGATGCAAATTATAACATTAATGTTAGTGAAGGTACTGTTTGCATTTTATAAAATAATTCAGAATAGCTACTGCTATAATAATTTCATTTCCACTCATTTCTTAGAATTTTCATGATACAATGTTAATTGAATAGGTATGATAAAAGTTAGTGTAGTATACCCTAAGTTTGTTAAAATTACATGGGCAAATAGGGGCTAAATATGAAAAAAGTAATTAATGAAATATTTAAATTATTTAATCCACCAAAACGTTAACAGTGGTTCTCTTTAGGTGGTAGAATTTTCATAACATCACTGAAAATAAAGAATTCAAGATAATATGACTTGTACATGATTAATTATCAAATAAACACTCCAAGTTAATTGCCATAGGAATTCACAGGAAGAGAGAAGAATTCCTTCAATGACCTTCCAATGGTCATGGAGGACTTCATGGAGAGGACGTGTCTCAAGGATGGGTGACTGTTGCAGAGAACACAAAGATGTACCAGTCCACAACCCCGCTAATGTTAAGAAAGATCTAAATCAGGTTTGATTTTACCATACCCACCTGGAAAGACTCTCACTGAACATATTATTTCAGATGTATCCAGATTTGGACTAGATTGCTATAATTTTCTATTATATTTTAATTTATGCAGCTTGGGATCAGAGTAGTTTTTGGCAGCTTCAGCATACTAGTGACTCACACTGAGCTTGCATTCAACTAAACCTCTCAAGTCTGTTCTCTCATGATGTTGTTGAGCAACATTTCTCCCACACTGTACCGGAGTCGTTGTTTTGCTGAATTCGAGTGTAGGACTTTACATTTACAAACTATTAAATGTCATCTTGTTGGATTTGGCTGAGATTTCCAGATCACTGAGATCTTTTATGCTCCTGACTCCAATGACAAACATATTTAATGCATCCTTCCAGAGTCCATCGCACCTGAAAGTTTGATGGTCAGGCTGTGTAGGCCATGTACCAGTTATCAATATATTTGCTCCTTAGTTCCAAGAACACTTTCATTGCCTACCTTGCAATAATGGAGCTAGACCTTGCAAATACTTCTCCTTTACCAGGTTGTACAATGATAAACTTTGTCAGCAGAAGGCAATGAAAATACCCTGGAGGAAGAAGCTTGTCTTCCTGGTACCCGTGCTCTCCTCAGCAGGCTTCTGCAACACATGGCTTCTATGGTACCAACTTCCTGCAGGGCATGGTGGCCGGTAGCACATAGCACCTCCCCAAGGGCAGGTATCTCCTTGAAAAGCAGGGCTGTTGTGAAACACCTCCCAGTGAATGGCTTCCCTGGAACCCCTCTAGGCAGTTTTCCCCTTGTTCCCCCAGAAAACTGCTTTGCTACCTGCCTTGCTGTGAACCACAGCTATACCACTTCCAACAGAGTCTGGATCTCAGCTTTGTGGAGGGCATCTTCCTAGGAGTGGTAGCTGCCCCTAACACCTGCTATTTCTTTATTCCCTACAGTTCTCCTTACCCTTCATTAACCAATCCCTGATGACTCTGACTCGCTCATAGTTTTTATATTAAACTTTCCCTGTAAAAATTATGTGTGATTTTTGTCTCCTGACTAGACCCTGAGAGAGATAGCTCATTATTCATACTATTGATAAAAATCTTGTTTGGACAGAGTTAAGGACAAAGCCACCTGAATCCTGCTAATATATGTTAATCTGTTTAATAATGGAGACAATTTGGTAATATGGAAAGGTTCTCACAAAAATGCCCCAAATATAAATTATGAGTGTCCATCAATACATGAATGGATAAAGATGTGATAAATATACATACACCACCCCTCCCCCACACACATAATGGAATATTATTCAGCTGTAAAAAAGAATGAAATCTTGCCATTTGCAACAACATGGATGGATCTAGAAGATGTAATAGTAAGTGAAGTCAGTCAGAGGAAGACAAATAGTATATGATTTCACTCCCATGTAGGATATAAGAAACAAAATAAAGGAAAAAGGAGACAACCCAAAAGACAAACTCTTAACTAGTTAAAAGAGAACAAACTGGTAGTTACCAAAGGTGGGAAGGGGTGAGTCAGTGAAATAGGTGAAGAGGATTATGGTACACTTATCATGATGAGCACTGTGAATAGAATGGTTGAATCCCTATATTATACACCTTAAACTAACAACACTATGTTATTTATACTAGAATTTAAAAATAAATTTAAATAAAAATTAAAAAATAAAATACATATATATGAATTATGGAAGCTGTTTAATGGGGAAGGTGATTATTTGGAGAATGTCCTTATGTGTGACAGTTCATCTGTGCACTTGCCTAAAATAACTCCCCCCACCCTGCCGTCTTCCCACACCAGCCCCTTCTTGTCATCAGGTCTCAGGTCAAACCCCAGCTTCTCAGTGAAGCTTCCCCTGACCACTCCATCTCATCTTGAACTCACTATTTCCATTTTTTCATGTTACTCACTGTATTTACTTATTTGTTTATTGTCAGCTTTTAACTTCTTAAACATACACTCTAGGAGAGAACCAGGCCCAATATCTAGTCCAGTGCCTGGCACATAATAAGCACTCCATAAAAGATTTGTTAAACTGAAAGAATTTCTCCATGATCTTAGGTAAATGAGGTAACATGCTGTTTTAAAGAGATCTAAGGATGTAATAAGATTTTTACACTTGTGAGTTATCCATCTAGGGAGTTAGAGATTTTATAAATGATGAGCAGTTCTAGAATTGTTATATGAATTTACCACTTACCAATTTTGTTTTTTCCTTCTTCATACTTTATTCTTTGTAAAATATGATGTACGATTCTACTTCTTGTGGCATTGTTGAAGAAAGTGTCTTTGTTGTGTATGATGAAGCTGCACACACATATTGAAAACACAAGCTGAAGGTTAATGGGAGGTGATGAATCTAATCTTTGACATAATTTGGTGTTACTCATAGAGGTGTCTTCAGTCAGTCATAGAGAGGATAGTCTGGAACAGCACGAGAGAGCCCAGAGATCACACCAGGGACAGGAGGCTCACACCTCTCAGGAGTTTTGGTTTCAGTCTCCTGAGCATTAACATAATTATGCCAGGAAGGAGCTGGAGCTAAACGCAATTAAGAAACCTTAAAATAAACTAGTAGCAAGTTTAGGCCTCATATCTTGCTTTTTTCCTCAGGAAGATCATTAGATAAATTCACTAAAAATTTGTTTTGTTTTTATCCCCTCCTGTCTCCCACCCACCCCCTTCCATGTCACAACCACCTGGTTTTCAGAAAATTTAAGATCTGAAACTGGTTTGGATGGTGAATATAGGAGTTAGGTAATGAGCTCTGGTCTGACTCAGGACCTCTGTTCCTTCCCCATGTTTCTTGCTAGATGGGACACCTCTTCCAAAGCATATACTTAAAATCGCTTTCTTTCTCAGCCAGCGGCTGACCCAGCCACTGAAGTTTCTCATAGGGCTCATACACACACACACACACACACACACACACACACACACACACACCAAGACCCTGGTTTTCCACTGGATACTCCTACCCTCCTGAGAGGTTTTCCTGGTGACAGAGCTTCCAGGACCATATAATCCAGCATGAAATGGCCATGTCTCCCCTTCCTAGCAATGTGTTAAATGGTACAATACTAGACATAACTGTAAATATAATTGCTTCATAAATTAACTCAGCAAACTTTTGGTACCTCCTATGAGTTGGACACCATAGAAGGTATGGTATGTTGGCAGCAACGGCCTTCAAAACCCAGCTCAGAAGTCACCTCCTCCAGCAGGTCTCTTCACTCCTCCAATGCCACTCCTTCTCTGCAAAGAGTTCAGTCCCTCCTCTGTGCTACTTCTTATCTTGTAAGCACATCAATTTATCAATTATTCAGTATTATCATTTGTTTTTTCATTTGTTCATTCACTCATTCCTTCAGCAATTGTTTACTGAGGGCTCTGTCTAGAGTACTGATTACACAATAGTAAACAAAACAGGTAAAATCTCTGTTCTTGAGAGGCTCACAGTCTAGTGGGAAAGACAAACCATAAAGGAAATGAACATGATTGTATGGCAGAGATGGACAGAATCAACCTCCCTTTGCATCTCTGTATCCCACACAGGGCTGTGAACTCACTCAGGACAAAAGGCTGAATCATACTAATTTCTGTAGAACCAGTGTCTAGTGAGTGGCTGGTTCAAATACAGGTACAGGTTTTTGGATAGTAGTAAGTAAGGGCCATTGGTATGCACATTGGGGAAACTGCTATTAAATGTTTTTTTCAAGAAGATGGATTCCCAAGAGTAGTTCAAATATCAGGAAGAAGAGAGAAAACTGGCCTAGAGAAGATAGTCCAGGCATGGGGTCTAGTTTGGGAACAGCTGGGAATGTGAGTTTGGGATAACATACAAAAGGAATAAAGACCAGAGAATATGAAAATAAAATGCAAATCACATAAGCTGATTCCCCGGAGAAGTATTTTCCTCTCACTTTTACTTCCCTAGGAATCTGTTATAAAATACTGTTTTCAAAAAGTAATTTGACTTGGTGGATAAGAAATAAATGCTATGTGGGTGAATGAGGAAGCTGCAGAGCTTAGCTGGTATTTTCTTTAGGGTTTTCTGAAAACATTTTAATGCATCAAAGAGGAAGAGAGGAAAACTGAAAGTTACATTTAATGCAGCTCCTTTTATTTTATCTTCCACTGCGTTTTCACCGTATTTAAGACAGAACATTCCATTTTAATACCAAATAAAGATGCCATAAAGAAATAGACAAATAAAAAAGCCCATTTTTTGACTCACAATACCAGATGATAACTGAAAACTGATAAGCATGACCATGCTTGACAGGACAATTCTGGCCTAAAAGCCCATGTCCTTCCTCCATTAAATGGTTTTCTGCTTTCTTCTCCTTTTATAGCACCACATTACATTTTGTGAGCTCATGTAATAGTTCTCTATAATAAGCACTGCAGATGAGCTTCAAAATTTTGTTTTCCTCTTCCTTACATCTAGGTTGTACCTGGAGCCTGGAGGTTCTATAGTGGGAACAAATATATAGGGCACGTGCCAGGCACTATTCTAAGCATCCTAGATATATTAACTCATTCAATTCTTACAATCACCCAGGACACAGTATTTTATAGCTTCATCTTACAGGTGAAGAATCAGAGACAGTGAGTGATGCACCCAAAGTCACTCAACTAAGGGGGAGAGCCGGGATTTCAACTCAGGCCGTCTGGCTCCAGAGGTTGCCCTCTTACCCATTCATCTGTCTCTCTGTGTTAGAAACTTCCTGATTCCTGGAGGCTGACTTGCCTTGTGATCAGCCCAAGAGTTGCTCTACCTAGAATTCTTTCCTTGCTTCCACTCATTCTTTGAGCCTCATTTCAGGGCACATCTCCCTCTAAGGGTGTTCCTTGACCGAAAAGTGAGGTGGGCTACAATATGAGAGGGAAGGAGAAAACCATTTAATGCATAAGGAAGATGACCTTTAAGTTCTAACACTGCCCCTACTTCTACTTAAGACTTTGAAGTGAGACAGTCCACAGACTAAACCCTAATTTTGTCACTTACTATGTGGTATTGTAACTGTCTTTCAAGTTCCCTGGATATTGGTTTCCTTATCTGTGAAATGGAGATAACACTGTAATTACCTAGCTTTTTGCAGACTCAGATGAGAAGTCTTGCAGAGCCCCACTGTCTGGCATTTAATAAGGTCTTGGAGTTAGCTGTCATCTCGTTGCTGTTGCTTCGTATAGAAACTGTCTGCCTAACACACCTGACTTCTCTGGATGAGCTTGTTGAGGGCAGGGACTAGCCATGCTCATGTCTGAATTCCCAGCACTAGTACAGGGTGTGGCCCATGACAAGCCCTTACAATTGGCTCACATGGACTGACCTGGAGAATACCTGCTAACATTGGGGACTATGTTATAATGTTATAATATAATGACTAAATATCATTTCCTTTTATCTTGGCATCTACTGCTTCCTGGAAAGATTTCTACCCATTTCATCTTTCCAGCTATCACCTGAACCATTTTCTGCATGTTACCAAAGGATTTTCTTACAGAGTGTGAAACAATCTCATTTTCTCTGTCACTCTTTCACATTGAAGGGCCAAGAGAAGGCACAGTGATGATTCTTGAAATCATTGCTCTCAAGCTTTCCTTAGCCACTTAGCCAAAATGACCTTCTTCAAATGAAATCACTCACATACCCACATGCACACACACATCTTTTAGAAATGTATTCTATAAGTATGCTTACCCATGTACAAAGTGACAGATAATCAAAACACTCATTATGGCATGGGTTATAATAGCAAGATTCTAAAAAACGACTTAAATAATTCATCAGTGAGGGTTAAGATAAACAAATTATTATACAACTTAACAATGAAATACTCTGCATCTGTAAAGAGACAGAGGGTGTTCAATATAGATATAAAAAAAATCTTCAAGATACTACAGGAGAAAACAAGGTTCAAGAAAATCCCTCAGCCATTTGTATCAATCAAAGAGCCAAACATACACATATAAGGAAGTAGATATAAATGTAATGACATATTTATTTGCTTGTACATGCACATACTATGATAAGGACACATAGACATCCAGAAATACTAGCTGCCTCTGGGGAAAACTGGATGGCTGGAAAGGAAGGAAACTTCATTGACACATTTAAGAAATTTTTATCATATGCAAATACTACCTATAAAAATATGAAATATTTTTTAAAAGAAATTTTTAAAGGGAAAATGCAATTTCTGTTCTAGGTTTGTTCTCTACTTCACCTTGAAGGATAAGGAGTAGAATAAACTGAATTGGCAGGGGAATAATTATGTGATCAAGACTCTGCACATATATCTCCTTATACTACCCTTTGGAACAGTTATGCAATATGCCTGAAGTCACACAACTGAGAAAGTATTCAAAACCCATCTGTTGGTTCCAAATTTTCCTACTCATTTGTAAAAGGAACTGCTGAGAGCACATGCCTGCCTGTATGCATGTGTGTGTGAATAGGACTTTCTGGATGCTTTCATCTTGCCCCATGAGGAATGCCCTGCTGACCTGTCACCAAGTAATAGGCAAACCTGAGCCTAAAGTTCCTATTGACTCCCCTTGAGGATTTCTACTCCTGCTTTCTCTGGAGGTGAGCCACCCTCAGGTTTTACTTGAATCTCCCAATCTCCCCCTTGCTAGGAAGGGCAAAAACTGGAAGAGAATATGCCATGAAATTATGTTTTAGCTACAGACTCCCTGAAGCTGTGTTTATTTGCACTCTGTTCTATGTTCTCCTACAGCCAACTGTCCACAGGAGGGTTGGAAAGTACTGTGATATGCTGGTTGCAAACATCCTGTAAAATTCTGCTTGTTCTGTGCAAAGAACTGTTCACTGAGAGTGTAAAAGTGGTTAGGGGGTAGAAAGGGATGTGGGTATCATGCATGTATGTATTTTGAGTGAGGGTAATGCAAAGGTGGAAAGAACCTAGTTTCTCTCCTCAGAGGAGCCTCTATTCTTATTGGATAAAATGAGAAACACAAACATTCAAGGGTGTGAATTGGGGAAAGGTATTCATTAGAGCTGGGTATAAAATCAGCTTATCATCAAATGTGTTATCAACTGATTTTTAAAAAAATTTTCCTCTCAGGCAACAGCTATTAATTAACAGCTATTATTTGACCACACTTTCTTCACAATTAATTTATATGAATTATCTAGAGTCTAGTGCTGTTGAATAGGAATTTCTGAGATAATGAAAATGTTCTTTATCTATGCTGTCCAATATGGTAGCCACTAGTCACATGTCGCTACTGAACATTGAAACTGTGGATAGCACAAATGAGAAAGTAAGTTTTTACTTTTACTTAATTTAAACTGATTAAAATTAAAATATAAATAGCCACATGCAGCTAGTAGATAGGCAATTGCCTCAAATATGGAGCCAGTTTGAACATGTGGTCAAAGCCTCAGTAATGGGATCCTTATCCTGCAATTCCCTTTTGGCTACAAAAACTGGAGCAGGACAGTGAGCAAGGGGTGACAATGCCCTATAGGACTGTGTATAGGTCTTGGGTTCAAGTCTTCCTCTTCATTTTAGTTGTATGGCTTTGGGGAAGTCAATGAGTTTCTCTGGGATACAGTTACTTGTCAGGAAAATGAGGGTCATACAGTCTTAGTTGCCCAACAATGGGGTTAATCACAAAGTGAAGCTATAAAGTAGTGAGATAGATCATCAAACCTATGTGGTAGGTGACTGGACTCCACACGAGTCTAAGAGACAACTCGAACCCAACATGTCCCAAACAGAACTCTTGATCTATATACCCTTGTAAGGTAAAAATCTGCCTTCTCCCTCACCTTTCCCAACTTAAAAAAATGGCACTGTGGCACATTCAATTTCTCAAGTCACAAACTTGAGATGCATCCTTTATCCTCTCTTTCTCTCATGTCCAATATCCAATCAAATTCTTTGAGTTCCTTTTCCCAAATGTTATCCTGAATCTGATCCTTTATCACCCTCTTTGCTTTGAGGTTGTTTCCAAGAGCACTATAATAATTTCCTAACTATTCCAATTTCACTTTCTACCATCAGTTCATTCTCTACCTAACAAGGATCTTTTAAAACAAAATATCACCTCCTCTTCTATTTAAAACTCTTTATCAACCTCCTATAGATTTGGAATCAAGCCTAAACTCCTTTCCATGGTCTATATGCTCCTGCTACATGGTCTAGGCCTGCCTACACCAATGGTGCTTATCTCTTCTCTTCATCTTGCTCATTATAAACCAGCAACACTGCCTTTTCTTCTGCCCTTGGAAAAAACCCAGCTTGCCACTGTCCAGGGCTTCTGTTCATGCAACTCCCAGATTTTTGCATAACTTGTTTCTTTCCAACATTTAGGTCTCAATTTAAATGTCATCTCTTTAATACCTTAGCTAGGATAGTTACTCTCCTGTCTCACAAGTCTGTCTGTCTTTCTCTCTTCCATTACCTTGCTTTTTTTTCTTATGTTTTACTCTCTGAATTTTTGAGGGGTGGGAGAAGATGCATCTACATTTTCATTGTCTGCCTATCTTTCCCTCTAGAATGATTGCAACAACATATTGACTCCACATGAACCAGTGGAAAAACTGGCCAGCACAACTGCTGGGTTAACCCAGCACAACTGCTGACATAAAAGAATCATGAGCAAATAAAATGTGTTTTAAGTTACTAAATTTTCTGATAGATTGTTATGGAGTATAGGTGACCAATATGCCAGTCTTTTCTGATGGCTAAAGTTGTATTCTTTCATAATACAAAAGGAAAAGTGAAAGCAAATGCTTTGAAAAATATTTCAGAAAGCTTTCTCAATTAAACTTTTAAATAGAGATTTATTTTTTAACAAGGAGAAGCAAAGGTGATACAGTTAACCGTCACTTAAATTATGTCCTCAAATTAATGAAAAATCTAAGTAGGAACAAAGCAACCAATTAATTTTTTATGTGACAAACCTATTTTGAGAGTTTTTTTGGGCCTTAGGCACTGTGGTGCAATAACTAACTTCTTAAGTATAATTGTTATGAGTAAAACGATGAGATAACTATCAGGCCAAATACATAATATACATAATATTCAGAGTTCTGACCCTTTGGTAAAGATTTTAAAGCCTCTCCCTAGGATTAAGGTGATAAGCTGCTGAAATTTAAAGCAATGTGAGGAGACATTTTTCTTATTCCATTGGTCATTTCTAATTGTACTTCATGACATTATCTTTTCTATTTGAACATTAAATATAAATTAAGAAATACTTGCTCTTGAGACTTCCAGGTAAAGATGGGAAATTAAATACTTGCATTTAATTTGGCTTTCTCTCAAAAACCCATGAAAATAATAGTAATATGTGTATGTTTACATATAGGCATAAACCCTCAAGGAACAAAGCAGAAAGCAACAGCAATAAAATGTTGGAATGTGAGAAGCAGACTCTCAGGTAGTAACAGACTTAGCAGATTCCCAAACCAGGTCTGGAAAATACCAAGAGCAGTCATATTTATACTACAAAATCTCATAAAATTTTAGAACTGGGGCACCAGTGGCCTCTGGAAGCAGGGTGAAAGGGATGTCAAAATAAATACTGAGATTGAAAGCTCTTTAGGAAGATGTTAGATCCTGAGATTTTCCCTGAAATTTAACAGAAGCCCAGAAAGTTGTTTTTTTTTTTTTTTTTGTGAGAATTTTTTGTTTTTGTTTTTGTATGGGGTAATAATACAGCCCCTGAACTGTAAGACATCAGACATGGTTAGGGGTAGGGAAACTGGTAATGAAAACTGGTTTTCACTATGTGAATGTTTGCATCCTAGAAGCCAAGATTCCCAACGGTCTTCATCTGCTTAGGCTTCAGAACACTGGCAGCCAGGTTTTGACTTTCCAAGCAGGACACTGGCAGAGACTTCTCTGAGGAATCTGACCAGCTAAAGAGGAAAGATCAGAAGAGAAAGGGAATGGGGACTCCAAAATGAAACCCACCAGCCATTTCCCTACAACAAAATTACCAGTTGATGCGTCCCACCCACTAATCTGAAATTGTGCTCAAGTTTTACATTTCCTATTATTTAACATGGACAGAGAGCCAAAGATTACTGAGTATCTGAAGAATTCACTAACAAAGATAGAGAATAATAGAGAGAGCAAAAGCAAAACAGAAAGAAACATGTTAAGGATATTAGGCTCTGTGAAGTGGTGAAACATTAAAAAATATCATTATTCTCAGAAAGTTAAGATACTGTTCTTGTAAAAACAGGTCAAAATAGGATTTTAAAAAGCCAGAATAACATGAAATTCAAAATAGTCTTTGTAAATTAAAACAAAGTGACAGCAAAATTTAAAAACATAATAGAAGCATTTGAAAATAAGTTGAAATCTTCTAGAAAATAAGTTCAGAAAAATCTCCTAGAGCAAAAATTTACAGATTAAATAAAAGGAGAGAAAAGACAGACATGAGAGGATCAGTTAGGAATCCTATAAAGAGGGATGCCTGGGTGGCTCAGTGGTTGAGCGGCTGCCTTAGGCTCAGGTCGTGACCCCGGGGTCCTGGGATGGAGTCCCACGTTGGGCTCCCCGTAGAGAGCCTGCTTCTCTCTCTGCCTGTGTCTCTGCCTCTCTCTGTGTGTCTCTCATGAACAAATAAATAAAATCTTTTTAAAAAAGGAATTCTACATATAAAGAAAGAAAAAGGGATAAATGATATGCAAAATTCAAAAATTATTCAAGAAAATTTCCCTCATTTGCAAATATCTTCTCCCATTCTGTAGGTTGTCTTTTAGTTTTGTTGACTGTATCCTTTGCTGTGCAAAAGCTTCTTATCTTGATGAAGTCCCAATAGTTCATTTTTGCTTTTGTTTCTTTTGCCTTCGTGGATGGATCTTGCAAGAAGTTACTGTGGCCGAGTTCAAAAAGGGTGTTGCCTGTGTTCTCCTCTAGGATCTTGATGGAATCTTGTCTCACATTTAGATCTTTCATCCATTTTGAATTTATCTTTGTGTATGGTGCAAGGGAGTGGTCTAGTTTCATTCTTCTGCATGTGGATGTCCAATTTTCCCAGCACCATTTATTGAAGAGACTGTCTTTCTTCCAGTGGATAATCTTTCCTCCTTTATCAAATATTAGTTGACCATAAAGTTGAGGGTCCACTTCTGGATTCTCTATTCTGTTCCATTGATCGATGTGTCTGTTTTTGTGCCAGTACCACACTGTCTTGGTGACCACAGCTTTGTAGTACAACCTGAAATCTGGCATTCTGATGCCCCCAGCTATGGTTTTCTTTTTTAAAATTCCCCTGGCTATTTGGGGTCTTTTCTGATTCCACACAAATCTTAAAATAATTTGTTCTAACTCTCTGAAGAAAGTCCATGGTATTTTGATAGGGATTGCATTAAACGTGTATATTGCCCTGGATAACATTGACATTTTCACAATATTAATTCTGCCAATCCATGAGCATGGAATATTTTTCCATTTCTTTGTGTCTTCCTCAATTTCTTTCAGAAGTGTTCTATAGTTTTTAGGGTATAGATCCTTTACCTCTTTGGTTAGGTTTATTCCTAGGTATCTTCTGCTTTTGGGTGCAATTGTAAATGGGATTGACTCCTTAATTTCTCTTTCTTCAGTCTCATTGTTAGTGTATAGAAATGCCACTGATTTCTGGGCATTGATTTTGTATCCTGCCACGCTACCGAATTGCTGTATGAGTTCTAGCAATCTTGGGGTGGAGACTTTTGGGTTTTCTATGTAGAATATCATGTCATCGGCGAAGAGGGAGAGTTTGACTTCTTCTTTGCCAATTTGAATGCCTTTAATGTCTTTTTGTTGTCTGATTGCTGAGGCTAGGACTTCCAGTACTATGTTGAACAGCAGTGGTGAGAGTGGACATCCCTGTCTTGTTCCTGATCTTAGGGGAAAGGCTCCCAGTGCCCCCCCATTGAGAATGATATTTGCTGTGGGCTTTTCATAGATGGCTTTTAAGATGTTGAGGAATGTTCCCTCTATCCCTACACTCTGAAGAGTTTTGATCAGAAATGGATGTTGTATTTTGTCAAATGCTTTCTCTGCATCTAATGAGAGGATCATATGGTTCTTGGTTTTTCTCTTGCTGATATGATGAATCACATTGATTGTTTTACGGGTGTTGAACCAGCCTTGTGTCCCGGGGATAAATCCTACTTGGTCATGGTGAATAATTTTCTTAATGTACTGTTGGATCCTTTTGGCCAGTATCTTGTTGAGAATTTTTGCATCCATGTTCATCAGGGATATCGGTCTGTAATTCTCCTTTTTGGTGGGGTCTTTGTCTGGTTTTGGAATTAAGGTGATGCTGGCCTCATAGAACGAATTTGGAAGTACTCCATCTCTTTCTATCTTTCCAAACAGATTTAGGAGAATAGGTATGGTTTCTTCTTTAAACGTTTGATAGAATTCCCCTGGGAAGCCATCTGGCCCTGGACTCTTGTGTCTTGGGAGGTTTTTGATGACTGCTTCAATTTCCTCCCTGGTTATTGGCCTGTTAAGGTTTTGTATTTCTTCCTGTTCCAGTTTTGGTAGTTTGTGGCTTTCCAGGCATGCGTCCATTTCTTCTAGATTGCCTAATTTATTGGCGTATAGCTGTTCACAATATGTTTTTATTTTTTATTTTTTAAACAAAATTCACATTTTATTTAGGTTGAAATAAACTATACAAAATTGATTTTCTTCACCAAAAATAACAGCAATATTTTCTGTATTATTCCTAGATAACCACGAAAGATTTATTTTTGTAGGTTTTCCAGGTTTTGCTTATAAATCAAGACGAGGCAGTAGATATAGTCATGGAAAAAGACAGAGGAAAACAGACAAATCAGTTGTCAGTATCCATGGCCTCTGATCCTGTCTTGACCATGAACAGAGGTGTTCAACATACACCTGCTAAAAAGCTTACGAAGACATAGATGTTCAACATATACTTGCTAAACAGCTCATGAGGATGTAGGCTCAACAAAGGAATGTAAACAGTAACAACCCAATGTGGAACAATGGCAGGTTCTCTCATTCAAACTTTACCTATAACTTGTTCCTTCAAGTTCATTTGAAAAGACAAAATCTACACAGAAATCTTTGCTTGGCAAGCTCACTTTTCTCTCTGTCTGGTAACTCCCTTAACTCCATTATAGATTTGTAACATACTAAAACCCCTACTATTCAAAGGTCACTCGTGAGCTTCATTGCAACATTTTACAAAATGTACTCCTTCTTCCGACACCTCTTCAAAATTTATTTTTTCCTAAGAACTGATAGTTCAAATACCCGACAATTGGATCCAGTGATAACAAATGTTATGTCTAAAATGACTTAACTAAAACAATTCCCAAGTGCTATTAGCAGAGATCCCATAGAAGTGTAATGTGGCACTTTCAATGCTATCTTCTGGAAGAACAGTTATGTCTCCAAAGCACAGGAGTTCAATCAGGGGCCATTTTAAATAGGCAGATTATCAATGGCTAATGTACTTAATTAGAGGTCAATAAGTCAAGATATTCAGTGATTAAGTGGCCTACATACACCTGATAGATTTTCTTTCTGTAAGATGTTTCAAATTTCTTACAGAGTTTTCCAAATATCAAACATAAGAGAAAGCCTACTTTTAAAGTCTCTTAGGTATTTTCAATGGTTTCTGAGTTATCTGTAGGAAGCTCTGAATTAGTTGTATAGAGTTTGATATATGTGTCTACCATTAAATCCAGATCACGTTTTATATCAAAATTTATGTTAAGCAAAGCCAAGTTACTTGACCTTTGGTCTGTCAAAGTGTTCCTCAGGTATGCTTTGAGACACTTTCGCCCATTTTCATAGCGTTCATTCTCAACCTTCATCACAGGAAGAATACATAGGACTTTGAGCAATGCATAAAAATTAGGATAAAACTTGATGTCTGGTAGATGTAGGGCTTCATAAATGGTGGATGGAAGCTCTATATCTTTCCCTCTGTGTTTCCACTTGATTCTCCAGCAATGCAGCTCAGCTGAGAGTGTGTCAGGATTGGGCAGGTCACTTCTGTACATGTCAGCATGGTGCTCCTCCGATGTATTAAATTTGAGCTGTTCCATGACAGAGGGTACAAGAGATAAGCATTTAAGAGCTTTGAAGTGCTGTTCTGAGAATATATCTTTCAGTTCCTGAATAATGTGTTCCACTGTTGGAACACTTAGAGTTTCTTTATAGTAACTTTCAGAGGTGAGCTGAGATTCCAGGTTACCTTGCTGCGCTCTGCAGAATTTGCCAGGGAGTTTCATCTGAATATCTAGTTTAGTTGCCAAATTTGTGGCTTCTTCGAACCAAAATTCATGATAAACTTCAATATTTTCCATCACTTCATTTAGAGAATGCAGCACTGCAGTCAAGCTACCGGCTGCAAAGAAGACATCAGAGGTTTGCCCCTGGAGATTTTTCCCAAAGGCTCTTGTAAAAGATAGAACATTCTTAAGAACAACAATGGTAACAATGAAATCAAAATCTGTTACTGCACTACAGAGTACAAAAGCTCGACCAGCTATATAGTTATTCCATCTAATATTTGTATCACTATTTATACCATCTAAACATAGAACAAGTGCTTGTAGGAGATCCACTAAAATTTCAAAAGCATCATGCCTGCCTGTCCACTGAGAATGGCAGATTTCCTTCAGTTCTTTACCCTTTTCCTCATTATTCTGAAAGAGGACAGAAATTACATTGTCAAGCTCCAAAAGCAGTTGTGGAGATCGATGGAAGAACTAACAAACTTCCTCGATTGTTCCTGATGCAACAGATACTCCCACAATAGGCACTGATTTTGCCAACCACATGTTTAAGGCACAGGAAGAACAAAGTGTGTAGACAGCTTGGGGATATTTCTCTAAAAGTCTAGAAGCAACAATTTTCATTTTGGAAGAAAATCCACTAGATACAATGTAAGCCTGACCACGACAATATTTCATATTTAACCCCCACTTCTCAATTATTGTAGTGTGAAATTTCACAGCCAAAATTTCCGCATTGGCTTCGTAAGGCAAGAAGCCCAAAAATTCCTCTCTCAGGTTATGAGATTCATCAACAAACCTCACCAACACAGGCAAGTGTTCTTCCCCTGCTATGTCCACTACATCATCAGTGATGATGGAAAAGAAGTGAGAGTCTCTCACTTCCCTGAGGGTTTCCTCCCGGATGCAGCTCTCACAGATTTCTAGCATCTGTTTCTGTTGTGTTTTTGAGCAGAACAATGTGTTAACTGCTGTTGTCTCAAAACGCTTTCTTAGAACCTCTTCACCAGAATTTATCCGGCACTCCAGCAGTGCTTGAAAGTTATCAGGAGTAAAGAGACCCTCTGGGACTTCATCAGTTTCATGCCCATCCAGAGGTATGTTTTGTTTTCCCATAAGAATCAAAATTTCAAATAAAGATTTTAGGTATTCTTTGTTTTCTTTCTCTTCGAGAGTCAAAGGTAAAATGTCTTCATCCTGTTCTTCACCCCCTTCTTCTGCACTGGGGTTCTGAGCATTGCTGTTGTTTATTTCTTTATGTTTGGGTTCCTGTTCAGAAGTTTCATCAATTTTTTTCTGTTTCAGTGTCCGGATTTCATCTTCACTCAATTCTTTTATTCGTTTTCTGTGTCTACTATGTGGATTGTTCAAATGACTGGTAAGATCAAATATTGTTGGTATTGCATTATCACGAAGAACTGTCCTATAAGGACTAGTTCTACAGATCATAGAGGTCTCAAAGTGTTTGGCACATAATCGATAATGTTTATTTAGTTGATCAGGTGTTTTATCTTCTAAATCTGCTATCCTACAATTCTCCACCCATTTCTGGCATCTGGCCGGATCCCGCGGGAACCTGAAGAAGGCCAGGTCTGACTGCGTGCTCTTCCTCGTGCAGTTGGGGGCAGCGCAGAAGTTCGGCATCGTCGCCCACCCACCGGCCGGCCCAGCCCTCCCCTCCCGCCTCCTCAGGGCAGCCCGCCTGCCCATCAGGGCCGGGGAGGGGAGCCAGGCCGGCCGGCTCGGCCAGGCCGAGCGCCCCATAATATGTTTTTAAAATCGTTTGTATTTCCTTGGTGTTGGTAGTGATCTCTCCTTTCTCATTCATGATTTTATTAATTTGAGTCTTCTCTCTCTTCTTTTTAATAAGGCTGGCTAATGGTTTATCTATCTTATTAATTCTTTCAAAGAACCAACTCCTGGTTCTGTTGATCTGTTCCAAAGTTCTTCTGGTCTCGATTTCGTTGAGTTCTGCTCGAATCTTTATTAACTCTCTTCTTCTCCTGGGTGTAGGATCTATTTGCTGTTCTTTCTCTAGCTCCTTTATATGTAAGGTTAGCTTTTGTATTTGAGTTCTTTCCAGTTTTTGAATGGATGCTTGTATTGTGATGTATTTCCCCCTTAGGACTGCTTTTGCTGCATCCCAAAGATTTTGAACGGATATAACTACATTCTCATTAGTTTCCATGAATCTTTTTAATTCTTCCTTAATTTCCTGGTTGACCTTTTCATCGTTTAGCAGGATGGTCCTTAACCTCCACGTGTTTGAGGTCCTTCCATACTTCTTGTTGTGATTTAGTTCTAATTTCAAGGCATTATGGTCTGAGAATATGCAGGGGACGATCCCAATCTTTTGGTATCGATTCAGACCCGATTTGTGACCCAGTATGTGGTCTATTCTGGAGAAAGTTCCATGTGCACTTGAGAAGAATGTGTATTCAGTTGAGTTTGTTTGTAAAGTTCTGTAGATATCTGTGAAATCCATCTGGTCCAGTGCATCATTTAAAGCTCTCGTTTCTTTGGAGATGTTGTGCTTAGAAGACCTATCGAGTAGGTCTTCTAACCTACTCGATTGAAGTCACCAAGTATAAGCATATTATTATCTAAGTATTTCTTCACTTTGGTTAATAATTGATTTATATATTTGGCAGCTCCCACATTCGGGGCATATATATTGAGGATTGTTAAGTCCTCTTGTTGGATAGATCCTTTAAGTATGATATAGTGTCCCTCTTCATCTCTCACTACAGTCTTCGGGGTAAATTTTAGTTTATCTGATATAAGGATGGCTACCCCTGCTTTCTTTTGAGGACCATTTGAATGGTAAATGGTTCTCCAACCTTTTATTTTCAGGTTGTAGGTGTCCTTCTGTCTAAAATGAGTCTCTTGTAGACAGCAAATAGATGGGTCCTGCTTTTTTATCCAGTCTGAAACCCTGCGCCTTTTGATGGGGTCATTAAGACCGTTCACGTTCAGAGTTACTATTGAGAGATATGAGTTTAGTGTCATCATGATATCTATTCTGTCCTTGTTTTTGTGGACTGTTCCACTGAACTTCTTCTTAAAGGGGAATTTTAAGAGTCCCCCTTATTTCTGGCAGAGCTGGTTTGGAGGTCACATATTCTTTCAGTTGCTGCCTGTCTTGGAAGCTCTTTATCTCTCCTTCCATTTTGAATGAGAGCCTTGCTGGATAAAGTATTCTTGGTTGCATGTTCTTCTCATTTAGGACCCTGAATATATCCTGTCTGTCCTTTCTGGCCTGCCAGGTGTCTGTGGAGAGGTCTGCTGTTACCCTAATACTCCTCCCCATAAAAGTCAGGGATTTCTTGTCTCTTGCTGCTTTAAGGATCTTCTCTTTATCTTTGGAATTTGCAAGCTTAACTATTAAATGTTGAGGTGTTGAACGGTTTTTATTGATTTTAGGGGGGGGATCTCTCTATTTCCTGGATCTGAATGCCTGTTTCCCTTCCCAGATTAGGAAAGTTTTCAGCTATGATTTGTCCAAATACATATTCTGGCCCTCTGTCCCTTTTGGTGCCCTCGGGAACACCAATTAAACGTAGGTTTTTCTTCCTCAGGCTGTCGTTTATTTCCCTTAATCTATCCTCATGTTCTTTTAATTGTTTGTCTCTTTTTTCCTCAGTTTCCCTCTTTGCTATCAACTTGTCTTCTATGTCACTCACTCGTTCTTCCACCTCGTTAACCCTCGTCGTTAGGACTTCTAGTTTGGATTGCATCTCATTCAATTGATTTTTAATTTCTGCCTGATAGCTCTAAATTCTGCAGTCATGAAGTCTCTTGAGTTCTTTATGCTTTTTTCTAGAGCCCCCAGTAGCTGTATAATAGTGCTTTTGAATTGGCTTTCTGACATTGAATTGTAATCCAGATTTTGTAACTCTGTGGGAGAGAGGACTGTTTCTGATTGTTTCTTTTGAGGTGAGGTTTTCCTTGTAGTCATTTTGCTCAGTGCAGAGTGGCCAAAAGCAAGTTGTATTCGGAAAAGGAGAAAAAGAGAGGAGAGAAAGAAGGAAAGAAAAGAGAAAGAGAAAAAAAAAGGAAGAAAAAAAGAAAAAAAAAAGAAAAAGAGAAAGAAAAAGAAAGAAAGGGAAAAAAAAGGGGTGGGGGAAGGAAACAAATCAAAAAGCAAAACAAAACAAAACAACAACAAAAAGGAACCACGGGTGAGTATCTTCTGATTCTGTGTACTTGAAGTCCCTTGGCTTCCCCTGGAATTTGTCCGTCTAGCTGGTCTTCTGGGGGAGCGGCCTGTTGTGCTGATTTTCAGGTGTTAGCATTTGGGGGAGCTGCTCTGCCCCCTGCCTGGTGCAGGGCTCAGTGGGGGTTGTTTACCCCGTGAGGCCCCAGGAGGAACAGCCCCAGTGGCGGGGCCAGCTCTGGAGCCCTGGAGTCAGCTCCCGCAGTAGCTCCAGAGCTCTCCGTCTGCAGGGCTTGGAGGCTCTGGGGCGGGGCCGCTGATCTGCTCAGCTCGGGGCAGGACCGCCCTTGCTGTCCTGGGCCCTCCTGGCCTCTGCCTGTCCAGGGGGAGGCCGGATCCTGGGCTGTGTCCTGGCGCCCTGTGCTCCGGCGCCTGCGCTGTTGGATTCGCTCCCGCCCCGCAGCCCCCTCCGCGGAGCCGCCGCCCGAGCCCCCCCGAGCTGCTCCGGGTCCCGCCGTGCGCGCTGCAGCCCTTAGGGAGCTCGGCGCACTCTCCGGGGCGCAGGTCCCTGTTACTGTCCCAGGGAGCCCGAGGGCATCCCCGCCCTCCTGGGTCCTGCTCCAACTCCCTGCGAGCCCCTTTCCGCCCGGGAAGGTCGGTGCAGCTCCTGCTTCTCCGGGACGGGGCTCTCCTGTCCTGGGGACTCTCGCCCCGGCCTCAGCCCGGCTCCTCGCGGGGCCCCTCCCCCTTGGAGGCCTTTGTTTCTTTATTTCTTTTTTCCCGTCTTCCTACCTTGATAGAAGCGCGAACTCTTCTCACTGTAGCATTCCAGGTGTTCTCTCTTTAATTCTCAGGCCGAATTCATAGATTTTCAGGATAATTTGAAGGTTTTCTAGGTAATTTGGTGGAGACAGGTGATTTGGGGACCCTACTCTTCCGCCATCTTGCCCCTCCCCCTATGGTTTTCTTTTTTAAAATTCCCCTGGCTATTCGGGGTCTTTTCTAATTCCACACAAATCTTAAAATAATTTGTTCAAACTCTCTGAAGAAAGTCCATGGTATTTTGATAGGGATTGCATTAAACGAGATATTTGCAAATGGCGTATCAGATAAAGGACTAGTTTCCAAGATCTATAAAGAACTTCTTAAACTCAACACCAAAGAAACAAACAATCCAATCATGAAATGGGCAAAAGATATGAAGAGAAATCTCACAGAGGAAGACATAGACATGGCCAACACGCACATGAGAAAATGCTCCGCATCACTTGCCATCAGGGAAATACAAATCAAAACCACAATGAGATACCACCTCACCCCAGTGAGAATGGGGAAATTAACAAGGCAGGAAACCACAAATGTTGGAGAGGATGCGGAGAAAAGGGAACCCTCTTACACTGTTGGTGGGAATGTGAACTGGTGCAGCCCCTCTGGAAAACTGTGTGGAGGTTCCTCAAAGAGTTAAAAATAGACCTGCCCTACGACCCAGAAATTGCACTGCTGGGGATTTACCCCAAAGATACAGATGCAAAGAAACGCCGGGACACCTGCACCCCGATGTTTATAGCAGCAATGTCCACAATAGCCAAACTGTGGAAGGAGCCTCGGTGTCCATCGAAAGATGAGTGGATAAAGAAGATGTGGTTTATGTATACAATGGAATATTACTCAGCCATTAGAAATGACAAATACCCACCATTTGCTTCGACTTGGATGGAACTGGAGGATATTATGCTGAGTGAAATAAATCAATCGGAGAAGGACAAACGTTATATGTTCTCATTCATTTGGGGAATATAAATAATAGTGAAAGGGAATATAAGGGAAGGGAGAAGAAATGGGTAGGAAATATCAGAAAGGGAGACAGAACATAAAGACTCCTAACTCTGGGAAACAAACTAGGAGTGGTGGAAGGGGAGGAGGGCAGAGGGAGGGGGTGAATGGGTGACAGGCACTGAGGGGGGCACTTGATGGGATGAGCACTGGGTGTTATTCTGTATGTTGGCAAATTGAACACCAATAAAAAATAAATTTATTATTTAAAAAAAAAAGAAAATTTCCCTCAACTGAAAAAGAGTAGTTAAGTTGAAAGAGTCCACTGATGATTCAATAAAACAGATGAATACAGAGCCACCACAAGACATGTTACACATGTTATTTGAGAACACTGGGGACAGAGAGAATACCATACAAACTCCCATAGAGGAGAAAACAGGTTACAATAGAGAGAATCAAGAATTGGAACACTTTTGAAGTTCCAAGTAGCAATATTGAGTTTTGGAATCAAAGGAACAACACGTTCAAAATTCTAAGGGAAAAGTATTTATGATCAAACAATCATAAAGAGTGAACACAATAAATATGTGCACTAGATTGCTATAGCTGTCTGACAAAGTCATAGAGATTAACAATAGAAACAATAGAAATTAATTTTCTCCCAGTTCTGGAGGAAGAAGCTGCCTCAAGCTTAGATGTAATTACTTTTTATACAACCAAAAGATTGTGGGCAAGAAAAGGAGAAGGAAAGCTGTAGGAAAGAGGACGAGAGAAAAAAGTGGTATCTTGGAATTGCTTTATATTCATGTTTAGCAATGGACAAAGAAAATCAACATATGTGGAAAACCCATATAGCAAAATTATCTATTCATATATTGTGTACATGTGTTTATTAATGAACAAATTTACTTAACATTTACCATAAACATATATACACTGTGCTAATTTCACATTACATAGGTATTATGAATTCCAATTTACAAATAAAAGAATTGAAGTTCAGAATCAAACAGCTTGTGAGTGTTACAGGGCTAGGATTTGGGGCCCAGGTCTCACAGACGCCAGAGCCTGTGTGAGCTCAAGCAGGAAGCCTTAAGGACAGACAATGTGAGTCATTCATCCTTGTCCAGCCCTACACAGTGCCTGTCAGAACTGTGCTTGATGTTGACTGAACTAAAATGGATACTCAGGACGCAAACATGAAAGCGCTGCAGTATTTAAATCTATCAGAGATCACTGTTATTTCCCATTCAAAAGTGAACCAGAATGAAGAGGAAATCTTTTTTTTTTTTTTTAAATCTATAACAACAAGTTTGGAAACCTAGTAATTTCCTGATTAATCCTCAGACCAGATAAATCCAATTTAGAACAACCTAGGCCTCAGCTCTCTACTAATTAGGATGCTACTGTAATTGAGTCAATAGTAAGGTTTTGCCAGATTTACTAAGGCAATTGTCATTGCATGAATTGATCAGTCAGTGATTCATCTCTTGTCTTAGTCTGGTTTTGGTCAGAGGCCTTAATTTTGTATTCCCTTATTGGAGCTGAATAGGACTGAGTGCTGACCAAAGGGACAGATCTATCTGCTTTCTTGCAGTTCATCTATATTGTTGTGGTCAGCAAAGACCTAGAAACCCTGCCAAGCAACCACATAACTTGAGAGTTGGTAAAAATTTATTTTCCATAATTCCCTGATCTTTTTTCTTTTTTGACATTTTCCCCCCTTCCATTTTAGTGAGATCCTTTGTCTATCCCTGCAATAGGCAAAGTACCACCCCCCCCCCCCCCCTTAGCTCTTCCTTCCTCTCTTTTGTTTTTTAAAACTTTCATTTTACCCAGGGACATTTTAAATGCAGATAACTTTAGTCAAAGGATTAAAGTTTACACCGTAGAACTCCAGGTATTAGAGGTTATTGCTGTCTCTCGCTTAGCTCCCTTCTCTGTAATGCCTGAGCAGGGACTCCGCCAACTAGAGTTCTATTTTGTGCCTGGCTCTCTGATACGGCCTGCCAGTTGGGGGCCCTACAGGGAGACTGGAAGGGGAACAACAGTGGGTGAAGGGATCTGGTCTTTCTTATTTGCCTACTGTCCTGTCAATGTTGCTCCAGCAGTGATTTTTCAACCTCAAAGTGGCAAGTGGTTCCAGTTTCCATCTTAGAAACACCCCAAACTAGACTCATTGCATTGCCCTGTAACCCAAAGGTACTAACACCAGCAGAGCAGCCTTTTCTCCTCAGTGGTGTGGGGGTCAGTTCCAGGGAACAACCATCTTTGAGCTTCAAGGTTCTGATAAAACCCAACCTGTTCCTCCAGACCCCCTAGCCCTAGAGGCCCTAGCTCCTTCCTGCATCTCCTGCAGTTAATATCTGTGTGGACTCAACACTCCCGTGTCCCATGTGAGATTTTAGTTCTCTGATACTTATTTAACGGATGCCCAACATTAACCTCTCTGTTGAAACAACTGCAGGGTTTCAGTTTTCCTGAGTGGAGCCTGAGAGGTCCAGGGAGCTAGAAAGAGAAACATGGGGAAAAGGCCTTCTCTCTCTTTGAAATCACATACAATATAAACAACCATCTAGCTAGTCTGCTTGTTAATCTGACAGGAATATTATCATGGTATCAAGATGGTTTCTGAATTTGAATTTTGGAATATTTCTATTTCAAATCTTATTTCTACCCTACATACTTTTTCTTTCTTCTGCCTGTCTTTGCTAACTTGTAAGGAAACATTCCTTCCTAAAACAATGGAGGGTGTTTAAAACAAAGCAATACAGTCCAGGACATCATCTGAACCCCAGAAAAGCTCACAGACTAATGTGTTATATAAATGTGACAAGACAAAATAATTTTGACAGAAGGTATTCCTGGGTAGATTGCTTTATTATTCCCAATTTGCTGCTTTTCTCTGTGAAGATTGTATATCCCTACCCATTATCATGGACTCACAGAGGAGTACGATTTCCCCTCCCATCTTCAAAATTGGCCCTGAGACTTATTTTGGCCAATGGATTATGAGCAGGAGTGATTACGGCACATCTAGGCAGAAATTTTAAGAGCCAGTGTGTGGCTTTGCCATTGCTTTCTCCCTCTGCCCCCAGAATGCATGTCTTAGGTAGAGGTTTTATCTTTAGCCAATACCCCATAAGAAAGAAGACATGTAAAGCAGAGCCTCAACTGGCCCAAAGCTAATATATTATGTGAGCAAGAAATACGTAAGCCACTTTGAGTAAGACATTGGGATTTGAGGGATGTTAGTGCAGCAGAATCTAGCATAATCTGACTGGAACAGTCAGATGATCCTGAAATTATGGCTTAATTGACTCTGTCCTGAAGATGATGGATTTTTTTTCTCCCTCGTGGAGAAACTATGCCAGTCCACAATAAAGTGATGGGAGAGAAGGGTGAGGTTTGTGGGGAGGAGAGGAGCAAAAAGCTGTGGAGGCTTCAGTGGAGGAGGGATATTTTTGTCAGAGGTAGTAAGGGAGGGTGTGAAGGAAGAAGAGAGGATAAAAAATGGTTGCTGAGACCATGTACTTGGCTTTTTTGTGTCCTTTGAGAAACTCGAGTAAAAACTGGAAATCCCTTCTAATTACTTTTTGCTGTAGTATGCTTTGTGTCACATGGAGATATGGAAACAAATAATCATGGTACAATATAATCACTGCCATAATCACAGTATTTACGAAGGCTAATGGGCCCAGAATTCTAACGCCATCTGAATGAGACACGAGGGGTTTTAAAAAGATGACAACATGGGCAGCCTGGGTGGCTCAGCAGTTTAGTGTCACCTTCAGCCCAGGGCATGATCTTGGAGACCCAGGACTGAGTCCTATGTCAGGCTCCCTGCATGGAGCCTGCTTCTCCCTCTGCCTGTCTCTTCTCTCTCTACTCTCTGTGTCTCTCGTGAATAAATAAATAAAATCTTAAAAAAAAAAAAGATGATAACATCTGAACTAGTTCCTGAGGGAAGAACAGGCTTTCACCAGAAAGTGAGGAGAAGAGCACACTTTAGGAAGACATATTGGGAGTCACAGGACAGTTAGGTAGCCACCTCTGCTGTATGGTAAGAACTTTCAGCACATTCAGACCAGGAAGCTGGGAGGAGGGGAGGAAAGTAGTTTTAAGTGCCATGCCCTAAGGAGTGTGAACTTGATCCCAAAGGGCTTAGGGAATCTTTGAAAGCTGTTAGGCAAGGAAACAATGCTACCACATGTGACAGTCAATTTATTCACTACTCAAGGATGAGGAAAGGTGCCTGGTTATGGGAAGAGGAAGGGTAGAAATCCAAGATATTCTGCTTGCCAGTCTGTGGGCTGTGAATTATTAGAGGAAGGATGTCCTAACTATACAAAGGCCTTATGTGGGCTAGTGGTAGGAGCCTTGCATGTGACCCCGCTACAGGGGTATGGTGGATATGGCAGTGCAGAAAGATGAAGAAGGTGAGTAGACTTAATAATTGTTCATGCAAGAGTTGGTGGTCACTTTGATTAAGGCAGTGGCAGTGAGGTCAGAAAGAAGGAGCTAAGCCAGAAGGACTGAGTAGTGATGGTGGACGATGAGGAGGATGGTAGTGTCCAGGTTGGTCAACATCCAGTGGTGATACCATTAGTCAGGGGTAGAAAACAGAAAGGTGTTATACTAGGGTGAGAGAAGTGGGAAAAAACATTTCTAAGACATTGTTCTGAGTTAGCAGCCATTTGAATAAAGTACTATTTGTGAAGGCCACAGGTTTAATTCCTCTCCCTGTTCTCCCCCCCCCCCCCCAACCTGTGCTTTTCTCAGATGTGAGATGCATCCTGTGCAGGCTCTGGATTTTAGGTTCACAAAGCAGCCTCCCCAGATGTATTGCTTCCCATAGGGTGAGGTCAGGTGAGGCCAGGCCAAGAAGGATGTGTCAACCTGGAGCCTGCCTCCAAATCACCAAGGCCACTTCTGGTCTTTATGGGCCTCTCAGGTCTACCCCCCACCCCAAAGACACTTCTATGCCTACCAAGTAGCCAAGCTGTTTGCAGGAGACATGGATGGCACCTGGACATGGGGCTGATGTGTCCATGACAGGAGCCTGTGGCTCTTCAGCATGGGGCAGAGCTGTGGCTAGGAGGAAAAGAGAGTAGGCCATGAGGCTCAGCGGGGGCAGGGGGGCATTTTCCCCACACCTCACCAATGCAATGAATTTCTAAGAATCCTGAGAACTTAGAACTTTAAGTCTTCATGAAGGTATATTTGTCAAGGTAGTAAAAGAAACTGTTGTACTTGTTAACATGATTTATCACTTCTAATTATTTCGATGTATGGTCTATAAGCTTCATTTGTACTCTTGCCCCAAGCCTTACAGTTGTTACAAGCAGGAATTCCCTTCCTCTAGATTCAACAGTGCTGGTTTAAACAAGATAAATACATTGTCTTTCATCCCAAAATCCTAATGAAGATAAATATGAGAGCCTGGGTTGGAGTATGCAGGCAGAGTAGATACAAGTGAGCTTGTAGAATCTGACTGTTTGGGTGGACTGCCTGCTTCTCCTAGCTCTGTAACTCAGATCATTAACTAACCCTCTCTGTTCCATTTCTCCATTTCTGGGTGGCTATAACAACACTACCAGTCTCATGAGTAACCTGATGTCTGGTAAGTGCTTGGTGAATATTAGCTACAATATCTTGGAAAGAGCATGGGTTTGAAATCAGGCAGATTTGGGATTACCCAAAGTCTGCTTGTTACTGTGCAGCACTGGATAAAGTACTTAACATCTCTGAGTCTGAGTTCTACTTTCTGTAAAGAAAGGATAATGAAATTACATTGCAGGGATACGGCAAAGGTCAAATGAGAAGATGAATGAAAAACAGGCAGGACAGAGCTCCCTCACCGCCCCGACCTCCCTTGTTCCTCCTGACGGCTGTTGCAGATGATGAAGCATAACATAATGCTTCAACATGCACTCCATCCACAAATGCAGTGCTAGTCCCGTTGCTTCTCTTTTTGTTAACCCCTGCTTACTTTATTATATGTAAATGTGGCAAAACTTCCCTTTTCCTATAAATTCTTTAAGTTGCCTTTCTATCATTTTGTGAGTAAAACAGCATCTTTCCCATAAAATTTAATATGCCCAAGTTAAATATTTAAAATAAAAATACGTTCACAGATACAAATACACATATGAACACAAGATAGCATTGTCTACTACAGTATAATACTTGGCACACAATACATTAAAAGCATTTGTTGAATGAATTGACAAAAGAAATTAAACATAACACCAACAAATGGAAAGATATTCCATGGTGATGGACTGGAAGAATTGATACTGTTAAAATGTCCATATTTCCCAAAGCATTCTACAGACGATGCAATTCCTATCAAAACACCAATAGCATTTTTCAGAGAACTAGAACAAATAATACTAAAATTTTTGTGTAACCACAAAAGACCCTGAATATCCAAAGCAATCTTAAGAAAGAAGAATGAAGCTAGAGGTATCATAACCCCAGATTTCAAGATACAGTCATCAAAACAGTATGGTACTGGCACAGAAACAGACACATAGATCCATGGAACAGAACAGAGAATTCAGAAATAAACTCATGCCTAAATGGTTGATTAATCTACAATGAAGGAGGTGAGAATATATAATGGGGAAAAGACAATTTTTCAATAACTGATACTGGGAAAACAGCTACCTACAAAAGAATGAAACTAGATCACTTTCTTCAATCATACACAAAAAAATAAACTCAAAATGGACTAAAGACCTAAATGTGAGACCTGAAACCACAAAAATCCTAGAAGAGAACACAGGCAATAATCTCTTGGATATCAACCTTAGCAATGGTTTAGTAGATATCTTTCTCAGGGCAAGACAAATACGTGCAAAAATAAACTATTGACACTCCACCAAATCGAAAAGCCTTTGCAAAGAAAACCATCAACAAAATGAAAAGACAGCCTACTAAATGGGAGAAGATATTTGCAAATGATATATCCAACAAGGGGTTAATATCTCTATAAAGAACTGATATAACTCGACAACAAAAAACAAAAAAAGCTTGAAACCAAACCAAAACCCAACTAATCTGATTTTAAAATGGACAAAGAGCCTGAATAGACATTTTTCCAAAGAAGATGTATAAATGGCTGACAGACACATAAAAGAGTACTCAATATCACTCATCATCAGGGAAGTGCAAATCAAACTACAATGAAATATCATCTCACACCAGCCAGAGTGGCTAGAATAAAAAATGCAAGAAAAACAAGTGTTGGAGAGGATGTCGAGTCAAAGGAACCCCTCATGTGCTGTTGGTGAGAATGTAGAAAACAATATAAAGTGTCCTCAAAAAATTAAAACTAGAAATACCATATGATCCAGTAATCTCACTACTAGATATTTACCCAAAGAAAACAAAAGCACTAATTCAAAAAGATATATGCCCTATGCTTATTGCAGCATTATTTACAATAGCCAACATATGATATCAACTCAAGTGTCCACCCATAGATGAATAAAGAGGTCTCACTCACACACACACACAATGGAATATTACTCAGCCATAAAAAGAATGAAACCTTGCCATTTGTGACAACATGGATGGACCTAGAGGGTATTATGCCAAGTGAAATAAGTCAGATAGAGAAAGACAAATACCATATGACTTTTCTTATATGTGTAATCTGCAAAAACAAAACAAATTAACAAAGAATCCAAAAAACACCTTTTAAGTAAGGAGAATGAACTAGTTGTTGCCCTAGGGGAAGGGTTGGGGGAATGGATGAAATAGTTAAAGGGGATTATGAGGTATAAACTTCCAGTTATAAAATAAATAACTCATAGAGATGAAGACTACAACATGGGGAATCTAGTCAACAATACTGTAATAATGTTATATGGTGACAGATGGTGACTACATTCACCATGGTGAGCACTGTATAGAATTGTTCTATCAATACATTGTACACCTGAAACTAATATAACACTATATGTTAATTATACTTCAATAAGATGTATTATTGAATGAATGAGTTAATAAATGAAAATCTATTTACAGGGCAGCCCGGGTGGCTCAGCAGTTTAGCGCCGCCTTCAGCCCAGGGCGTGATCCTGGAGCCCATGTCAGGCTCCCTACATGGAGTCTGCTTCTCCGTCTGCTGCTTTTCCCTCTGCCTGTGTCTCTGTCTCTCTATGTGTGTCTCATGAATAAAAAAAATAAATAAAATCATGTAAAAAACTATTTACAAATGGATATATGGGAAAAAATGTCTAAGTGACTTATTCACAGTTGGTCCTATGGATACTAAGAGAACACAGCTAACTAACTACTAGGTCTCCAGACAGCCAAAACGTGTCTGCACTTTTCCCATACCACCAGGTGTATCTTTTGCCCTTCAACTAAACTCATTAAGTTATGTCCTACTTACTTAAAAGAAGCTGTGTCATCTTCAGAAACATAAATCTCAGACTGTGTGGCTTGTTTCATTTTCAACTCAGTACAAAACTTCCCAGGACAGAGATAGGTTTCCTCTGACTTCGTGGATCAATAAAAAAAACCTGCATATTGAGGATCCTAATGCCAAATAAGTGATTGCAATAAAACACGTGTTGTGAGACCTGCCATAAGTCATGGGGGCACTAAAAGAACATTAATCCTATCTAAATCAATATCAGTATCTCTTTGCCTAAAGGACTCTCTAAAGATTTCAGATTGATGAAAACACCAGAAAAACTCCAAACAGAAAATATTGAAACAGGCACATGCTGGAAGAATCTGTAGCTTCAGCCATCCATGGTGACAGGAGTTAGAAAACAAATGTACGTATATTACTGATAAATGTTAAATGGTGGTGTATCCTGCCTTTAGTCAGTTTGGGCTGCTATAACACACTTCCATAGCTGGGTGGGTGGCTTCTCAATTGAAATTTATTTCCAAGAGACTGGAAAACTGAGGTAAGGTGGTAGTCTGGTCAAGGTCTGGTGAGGGTCATCCTCTTCTGGTTACAGAGGTCTGGTTGCATTCTTTCATGGTGGGCATTAAGTTAGCTCTCTGGCCTCTTCTTTAAGGCACTCATCCCATTCCTGAGGGCTCCACTATCATGACCTAATCACTCCTAATACTATCACAGTGAGGATTAGATGTCAACGTATGAATTTGGGTGGGGGGCGGGAAGTGGGTGACATAAATGTTCAGTCTGTAACATATCCACACCACTGAATAACATTTAGCTGGAAGAAATGCTTTTCCAGTTCAGGTCAGAGGTTCAACTCTGCAAAAATTAGTCTTTGTCACCTCAGACTTGCCCTTTATACACTGACTGCAGTGTACAAATTTGACTGCAAATTTTCAGAGATTCTCCCAAGAATTCTTATTGTACTTGTGGTTCTTCTTCATCATCATTGTCACTATATCTACCAATTGTTGAGTGTTTTCTATGGGCCAGGTACTGGACTAAATATTTTACACAAATCATTTCATTTAAGGTCCCTAAATCCTATTGCCACAACCTTCTCTTCCTTCCTTCTTTTTTTTCCCCTCTGCCAGAACTTACCTGTCTTCTGTTCTGGATCCCTGGGGCTTTGCAGATTATACAGCTGTGTGAGGCGGAATAATGTCAATAACTTAATCCCTAGAATCTATGACTATTTTAAGCTATATGGCAAAGGGGAATTAATATTCCAGATAGAATTAGGGTTATTTGTCGGCTGACTTTATAGTAGGAAGATTATCCGGGACCATTTAGGCAGGCCCAGTGTAATCACAAGCATCCTTAAAAATGGAAGAAGAAGGAAGAAGAGTCAGAGAAGGAGATGGGATGACAGAAGCAGGGTCAGAGTGAAATGATGTGACGTGAAAAGAACTCAACCACCATTGCTGACTCTGAGGACAAAGTAACAGGCCCAGAGTCAAGAATGCAGCAGCCTCCAATGCTGGAGAGGGCAAAGAAACAGGTTCTCCCCCAGCAACTCCACCAAAGAATACGGCCCTGTCACGCCTTGATCTTAGCGCAGTGAGACCCATGGCAGACTTCTAACCTACAGGACCATAATACATTTTGCTAAGTCATGAAATTCATGGTGATTTTTTTTTACAGCAGCCATAGAAAACTGATATATAATGTCAAGAGGATAAGACTGGAGCCAGAGTGCCTTACGTGAGAATCTACATCTTACTACTTACCCACTGTGTTTCCTTGGGCAAGTCATTTAACCTCTCTGTTCCTGTTTCCTCCTTTATAAAAGTAGGGATAGTGACTATACCTCATTCACAAACCTAATATTCAACAAAATCCCTACTGTTGTGTTGAATTGCTCTCTCTGAAATTATCTGAGTTTTGAGGGAGGCCTTCTGGAACTACAATGCTCCAATGAACAACTAATCCTAATGCTGAAGCCTCTTAGGCTTGCATACAATTATGGCTGATAAGCAACCTGTAGGTCCAGTTTGAGTGATACCATGTAAAATGACCAAATGGCATCATACAATGATTTATAAAAATGAGTATCCACAGGCTTGCTTTTATTGTTTCTCAAACGCAAATACACACTTAAATGGAACATGAGGCTATTTGCTTTTTAATAAATTCTCAGCTATAATTTTTGTAGAATGTAATTCAAACAATTGAGATTTACATGAGGTTAGTTTAGGATATACTGTAATATTTTGATGATGTCTAAACTCCTCCAAAATGTTATAGCCACACGCAATTAGTTCTCCAGAACCATGCTGAGGTATCTACCAAAAACAGCCCTACACAATGTTTGCTCTAAGGGGTTGGTAAGGAAATTGTTCACTGCTTTATTCACAGCTCTTCCCACTTTCCCTGTGTAAGAATTTTATTTCTTTCAAATGCTAGGAAAATGCTAAAAAAAAAAAAAAAAAAAAAAAAACCTCTGCTTCACTAAGGGATTGGTTTTCCTCCTCTGATAATCAGAACTATGTGACTTACTATGTTTCTCTCTCCCTTCTACCCACTATGCTTAAAGCCCAGTTCGATGGCTCATTTATCAACCATTACAGAGAGATAGACCACTGAGGCCTGCAAATCTGAGCCTGTTTTTCTTTCTTCCTGAACTTGAATGCCTACTCTAAATTATATTCTCTTTAGTTCAGAATATTTACTTATATTTTACCATTTTATTTGTATGTTGAATCCACCTTAAATGTTTTAATGAATTCCAAGGGCATTTAGGTATATTTACATGCATCTGTTCACACTAGTGCAATGCTGCTAGAAGGTAAATTATACTTTGGCTCTGCCCACGTGGTATATACCCAAGGTATCAGCATTATGGAGAAAACACACTTCTCTCCTGTTTGCGAATCTGCCATTGACTGGAGTGACATGAGCAAGCTACTCAGTCTCTATGACTTTCATCATACTACCTCCACCTTCAGAGTTGTAATGCATCTATGATGCAACTCTGGAGTAGAGGAAGTATTTATAAATAGTGGCCATGGGGCATCTTGGTGGCTCAGTTGGTTAAGAGTCTGCCTTTGGCCCAGGTCATGATCCCAGGGTCCTACGACAGAGTCCCACATTGGGCTCCTTGCTCAGTGGGGAGTCTGCTTCTCCCTCTGCTCATGTGTGTGTTCTCTCTCTCTCTCTCTTTTTGTCTCTCAAATAAATATAATCTTAAAAGCAAATAAATACATGGGTGGCCACTACCACCTTATATCATCGCAATTGTTGCTACCACTACTTGAAAATAGCCTTTAGCCCATTGGCTGATTACTACTGTCCATGCCTCACTGCCATGGTTTCTTGGCTTATTCAGCTGAGAAGGTTAAATGATAAGAGGGCAAAGAGAGGTTCCAGAGAACCTTCCACCAACAGCCCTTTAGGAACTTTCTCCTGTTCTTACCAGCCCTCACTGGCCCTAGCACCAAGATTTCCATGGTTAGTGCTTTCTTGGGCAAAAGAGCCTTGTTGTTTTGTTATTCCCTAGACTTCTTTGTCATTCCTCAGGACCATGGTCTGGAAAGGGAGAAAAAAGCATGTAAGCCAATTTTATGTCAAGTGGTCTTTTGATGTACACACTTGACATTTCCCACATGCACAAGATATATGAATTAAAAGGTATAATGTAGGACTTAAAAGTCTTGGGGTCAGGCATTAATCCTGATAACAGAACTCAAGAGCCACAAAACTGGATAGGGAAGATAGTCTATTAGCAAAATTGAGACCAAAGATAAATCAACAAGCCAGAGGTAAATTCAAGCAGAACACTGAGACCACAATTGACTGACTAGCTGACTGCGGCTTTCAACTTTTCATGTGGATGTTCTAGGCTTAGATGAAAGAACCAGATTCTGGATTCCTGGTGCTGTCCTTCAGCAGTGCCAACTCCGCTGCGGTCCTTTCCTGTTCTGCTATGTCTCATGATCATAACCATACCCTGGGTGCCACTGGCTGCCCTCAGGGGATTTCCTGCCCTCAGTTGCTCACAGTCTAGCAGGGGGAGAAAGGCATGCAAGCAAATATCATGTCAAGGGGTCCTTTTATAATGTCTAATTCAGGGATCCCTGGGTGGCACAATGGTTTGGTGCCTGCCTTTGGCCCAGGGCGCGATCCTGAGGACCCGGGATCGAATCCCACGTCGGGCTCCCGGTGAATGGAGCCTGCTTCTCCCTCTGCCTGTGTCTCTGCCTCTCTCTCTCTCTCTCTCTCTCTCTCTCTCTCTCTGTGTGACTATCATAAATAAATAAAAAGATAAATAAATAAATAAATAAATAAATAAATAAATAAATAAATAAAATGTCTAATTCATACATACACCGGACACATGCTAAAACATTTTGTATACAACCAAGCTTTGCAAGGAAATGGGTTGATACTAAGTTATATGTGGTATATGTTTTCACTACAGACTTTTTAAAGCTAGAAATGTAAATCAATCAATTTATCTATCTCATCTCATTTAATCTCTCCTCTCCTCTCACTGGGATGTCTGCAGCTGTCCTCTGATTTCTGCTTCTACTCTTGCTTCCTACAGTCTGTTCTCAAAGGAGTCAGAATGATATTTTCAACAATTAAGTTAGACGATCTCTTTCCTTTGTAAAAGCCAAGGCTACATATGATCAGCCTCTCTCTTTCCCTTCTAACTCATCACTGTTGACTGTGTCATCATTTCTATTTCAGCCACAAAGGTCTTACTTTTCCCCCAAACACATCCATATGTGCTCACACATTTGGGCCTGTGCTTTGGCTTATTCCCTTACCTGGAACCCCCTCTCTGTTCCCTCCTCTTATCTCCTTCAAATCTTTTTCAAATCGTACCTTCTATCTGAGGTCTACAGAAGAATATAAACACCATCTTTTGAAAATTTAACCTGCACCCATATGCCCATGCCAGAGTTGTTCATTTTTAACACCCCTACTTCTCTTTTTCTCTTTTCCCATAGTATTTATCACATCCTAACAAGCTTTAAAATGGATTTTTAAAATGTTTACCTCAACACTACTGACACATAGGGCCAAAGACCTCTTTGCCATGGGGGTTGCCTGCACATGGAGTGATATTTAGCCCTCCATCCCCTTGATACCAGTAGCACTCTCCACTTCTAGTTGTGCAACCAAAAATGTTTCCAGACCTGGCCAAATCATGCCTCTGTTGGGAATCACTGGTTTATAATTTGTTGCCAGTTGGCCCCAGCCATAAGGTAAGCTCCAGGAGAGCAAGGATCTTGGCCTATTTGCTCACTGTTGATTCCCAACAACAGGCATGGAGCATGTGAATGATTGAGTACCTATTTAAACTTATGCACATACAACAAACACAACTTTCAAAATCTTCTATTAGGAAATAGTCAATATTTAATTTTACTTCATTTTTTTTACAAATTTTCATAAAAATAGACTAATGGTAATAACAGGAATAAAATTATAGGGAGAAACATTTTTTCTGCTTATATCTAACATATTTTCCTGAAAGGCAATTCAGAATTGATCTATTTCTTGAACGAATATATTGTACATCTATTATAAAAAGTGTCATGAATCTTTTCTACATTTCCTTTTCTCTACCAGCAAAAACCTTTATTTTGAGTATCAACCTTAAGAAGTAATTTCCTCAAGGATACCACTGCAAATGCCATTGTAAGAATGAAGGGTGATGATATTTAAGCAGGCCAACATTCAGAGGCAAGGAGGTGACAAGGAAAAAAATTAAATCTTAAATAGATTTGTCTGTCATCATTATCAGATTCAGCTAGAGTTTAAATGATCTCAGATAGTGGGTGGTCCTGCCAGAAGGGCATCATGTGATAAAAGACAGTACAGCAATGATTCTCAAATGGAGAGAGTGCTGTGATTTTGAACCCATCCTCCTCCCCTCCCTAGGAAAATTTGGCAATGTCTGGAGACATTTTTGGTTTTCATAACTAAGAGAGGAAGAAGCTGCTTCTAGCATCAAAAGGATAGAGGACAGTGATCTACTAACCATGCTAAGATGCACAGGACAGCTCCCTACAACAGGGTTATTCAGCCCAAAATGGCAACAGTGCAAATGCTGAGAAATCCTGTAGTGGAGTGCAATGCTTAAGAATGTGGAGTCTGGAGCCACCCTGTCTGAATCTGAAATTCTATTCCATCACTGAGACAGACTGCTTAGATGTTTAGAAACCTGTTTCCCTTTTCCCCTTGGGCACACATATGGACTAGTTATGATAGCATCCCTTGAGTAGAGGTAATTACATGACTGAACTCTGGTCCGTGAAATTTGGGTATAAGTGTTGTCCACCACTTCTTAGCCTGGCCCATAAAAACTTTCTACAAAATTACCCATCTCTCTTTTTCTATCCACCACATGCAAGAGATCTAGGGGACAGCAATTACTACACAGAAGTGGCCTGGATACCTGAATGGCTATGTGGAGTAGATATCCTCATGGTCCTATACTAGACAATGATGTGAACAACAAGGGAACTTCTATTGTGTTAAAGCACCAATATTCAGGGTCTCTTCAGTGGGTGGATTAGCCTAGTTATGTGATCTACTGCAGATTCCTTAATTTCTTTGTGCTTTTCTTTCCTCATCTGCAAAATGTTAACAATAACACCTCCTCTCTCATAGTGTTGTTGTAAGGATTAAGGTTCTTAAAATAATGTCTGGCATCTAGTAAGACCTTTCCTAACTGTAGGCATTTGGTGATATCATAAAATGAGCAATAGCATCATATGTTGACTTAGAGACATGCATACTCACTGGTTTGCCTCCACTGGTTCACAAACATTGATATGTGTTCAAATGGGTTGCCAGGCCATTTGTTTTTTAGTCGATTCTCAATTTTAAATTTTTGTGCAATATAGTTCAGAATATAAAGATCCATGATTGGATTATCCCATGTTGCCTTTATTACTCTCATCCTTACTCCATTCATTTAGTGGACAAACATTGAGCATCTGTGGTATGCTCGGCACTGTGTTAAGTATCAGAGATATAATTGTGAGCAAAATCAGACATGGTGTATGCCTCCATGGAGTTCAGTTTATCTGGAGAGTTTAAGGATTAATCATGTAACAACCAAATGATTATAAGGTTATATCATTTCAAATTGTTAAAATGTTATATAGGAAACATATGACTGAAAGAGAAAACAGCAAGAAGACCTGGTCTTTGGAAAGAGGAGAGGAGGGCTTCCCTGGGAAGAGTTCTGGAGCTGGGTTTTGAAGTATAAATGAGTAAGCTGGGGAAGGGGTAAGCAATGAGAAGAGAATTCCAAGAGAAAACACAGCATATGCAAATGCCCTGAGGGGAGGTGCATCCAAAGAACTGAGAGAGGCTGTATGTGACTGGATCATAAGAAGGGAGGGTGGAAGATAGTGAAGGCAGATAAGGCTGGAGAAGAGTTGACCACTTGATCAGGTCATCTGAGGCCTTGTAGGTCACCTTAATAATTTTGGCATTTATTCTAAGGTTTTTAAGCAGGATCAGGTGACATGATTAGATGTGCATTTTAAAAAGATCATTCCACATGCATTTGGGAGAATGGATTGGAGATGGGCAAGGATAGAACTGGTACATCACATCTGGTTTCAGAAGAGAGGTAATGATGGTGGAGATAGAGAAAATTTGTTAGATTACAGAGACACTTAGCTTGTAAAATTGTCAGCCATTGGATATGTAGTGGATGCAGGAAGCAGAGGTGAAGCAGAGGTCTAGAACAGCTTCCTGACTCTGGTTTCAACAACTGCACAAATATTAGTGCCATTTATTAGACTAGGGGTGATGGAAGTGGGCCACACTGGAGAAGAGGACGGATTGAATTTGGTCTGGGAGGAGTGTGCCTGAGCTAACTTCATAGCATCTACATTCTTTATTCACATGATTGTTCTATTTTCATTTTTTATCTATTCACTTCTCATTTAACAAATCATCATTAAGCACCAACTATGGGATTCAAAAATGATGATACAGACATAGACTTTCAAGAACTTTATAGTCTATATGGTTCTACATTAAGAGCTATAATAGAAAATAGAAGTATTATCAGGATACAGAAAAATGCACCTCACCAAGAATTTACTTCTAAAACCTAGAAGTGATATAACCTGTCTCCTAGTTCTATCCTCACCCAACTTCTATTCATTCTCCTGAGCGCATCATTCTGAGTGAATACAGAATGATGTTTTCAAAATGCATATCTAAGGTTGGAAGCCTTGGGAGGTTTTCTGAAGAAAACGCCCCTGATAAAACCTGAAAGAAGGGAATCTAAGGGAAAAAGTACACCAAGTAGAAGGAAGATGTGCAACAGAAGGTAGGGGGGCACCATGAGTTAAGAAGGTCCAAGTAGTTCATTGTGGATCACGTGCTCAACAGAGAATCGAAGCAGGATTTAGTGAGTCAGCTTAGGAGTCTGGGCTTTATCCTGATTTCAAAGTATTTTTAAGACTTCTTTTCCACTTTGATCATTATTTATTAGACTCCTAATTTTTTCTCTCTTTCTGCTACATTCATGTACACACACATACACACACACACAAATCTATTATTCTCATTTATTCCTAGACAAACACAATATCAAATATTCTGCAAAATCAAGAAGTCACATGGGATTTTGGACTGCATTCGGAAAACCAGGAAGTCATATTATGAGCCTTAGAGCTCATTCATCAGCTACTTCTGATTACTTTAAACCCATTACTGTCACCTTAGAGAAGCATCCACCCATAGGGAATTTTTTTTTTTCTGATTGTATCAATCTTTTCCAACTAAACAGCCAGCACTCCTCGAGTCTCACTTTTACACATTCATTAAGGGGATTTTGTCTGCACAGTATGACAATTCTCAGAAAGAAATCCCCACTGTCCATGATGTTTAAGACTTGTGTTTAATTCTTCATCACCAGACTACATGATGGAACTCTCTAAACTACTCTCTTGATCCCACTGAGGCCTGATTCTTAGGTTTCCTTCCTTCCAACTATCCTTCTGCTTTTTTCCTCCTTCGTTCTCCTGTCTCAAAAGCTCATCTTCCACTGATCATCTCCTTTTGCAAACAATAATGCCAGGTTTTTTCACAACCTATGCCCATTCACAGAAAACCACTTTTAGTTCTTTAAACATCCCATTCTGTTTCATGCCCCTCTCTCTGTCTCTCTGTGTCTCTGTCTGTCTCTCTCTTCACACACACACACACACACACACACACACACACAGCGCAGAACCTAATGTTGGACTTGATCTCATGACCCCAAGATCATGACCTGAGCCAAATCAAGAGTGGGACGCTCAACTGACTGATCCAACCAGGTGCCCCATATCCATATACTTTTATACATATATTACTCTCTCGAGATATGGTTCTCCCATTACCTATCTGGACAAGTGTTATCCTTCAAGACCCATATCAAGCATTTTTGTGTGTGTGTTCAACTCTTAGGTTTTAGAGCCTCCATCCAAATCTGGAGTATGGAGCACTCTTTAAGTCACACCCATCATACTGTGTACAATTATTTAAAGTGGTCTTCTGTCTTTACTAGCTAGGCTGGGGCAAAGATTGTTTATTATTTGTCTTATATCCTCTGCACCTAGAGTGCCTGGCAAGAAGTTGACATCGAATCAGTGACTGTCAGATGAATTAATTATTCATTGAACCAATGCCCAAACATATTTTTAAAAAAAGGCCTCTCAAATCTGTGATAGAAAGGGTCAAGTAGGGATGCCTGGGTGGCTTAGTGGTTGAGCGTCAGCCTTTGGCCCAGGGCATGATCCTAGCATCCTGGAATCAAGTCCCAGGCTCCCCACAGGGAGCCTGTTTCTCCCTCTGCCTAGGTCTCTGTGTCTGTGTGTCTTTCATGAATAAATAAATAAAATCGTAAAAAAAAAAAAAGAAAAAAAAAAGAAAAAGAAAAAGAAATGGCCAAAAACATCTGTGAGCCTATAAGCTATACAGTCCTTCTTTTATTATATATTTTAGAATACTTATAAAGTATAAAGGGTTTCATTCCTTAGGGATTCTGATGCATACCCAGGTGCTTCTGCCTTTGGGAAACTTGCTAAAAATTTTTTTCTAAAGCAAGAAAGAACATCAGGAAATGTAACCAGCATGAAGATGACCTTCCTCTTCTATTTACCTATATCTCTTTGAAGTAAAGCAAAACCCTAGGCACATACCCTATGTTTCATAGATTCTTCTGGCTACCTACTTATGAGCCATCTACTTATCCATTCATGATTCTATCCATCCAAAAACTGTAAGATGCTCCCTCACTGTTATGGTATTCTTTTAGACAGGTAAGAAGCAAAGGGAAAATTCTGCATATAAATCAGACTCTACTCCAGAAGAATTTAAAGCATACAATCACTTGCCTAAGAAACTTCAAGATGAACAACACAGGCATAGCAAAGGTTTAAGCTAAGAGCAGGAACATGTCAGCTCTCATTTATCTTTTTACCATAAAAAACACCCATAGGTCTTATCTTTGAGTTAACATGAAACCCTTTTCATTTTTTAGTTCCTGTGGAGGATTTAACTGGGATTTTAAGGTCAGGCTGTGAGTTTCATGTCTTTTTCACTGACTCTTTTAAATGCTCACATAATGTAGCTGGGTTGGCATCAATCTGACATGTGGAGGTCCAGAGTTTGGCTATTTTAGAGGCTTACAAAGTTGTTTCCCTTGTATTATATATTATATGTATAATATAGAACATCTATTCTTTAATTTTTCTTTTCTCCTTTATCCGCTAGAAGTCCAAAGACATTAACTGATTTTCTGTTGCTGGAACATGCCGCTGACCATACATTCCCTGCCACCTGACAAGTGCTTTTTGGTTTATTTCTTTTTCTCAAAGCTAGCAACTTATTTTTTTCCAAAAACAATGTTACCCTCCCCTTGGGTTGGACTCCCCTTGAGTAAGTCATTTCCTCCCCTTGAGTAAGTCATTTTGCTGTGTGTCTATGGCTAGAACAGGGAGAGCCAGGAATTTAGGTAAGTCATTTCCTCCCCTTGAGTAAGTCATTTTGCTGTGTCTATGGCTAGAATAGGGAGAGCCAGGAATTTGGGAATCTGGCTGAGAGCGAGGCTATGTCAAACTTATTTGCCTTTTGAGAGGCTGTTTTTGCTTAGTTTTTTACAGTTTTTGGCATGCTTCCCTCTCCTACTACTGACACCACTATTCCAATTCTTGTCTTCTCAGAAGTTCAGTTTCCTATCACTTTTGCAATTCCTCAAAGGCTCAATTACTTAGCCAACCCCCCCACCAACCCCCCCGCCACATGTCAAAAGTGACAAATTACTATCCAGAACCTGAAAGAAGAGCCAGCAACTGGGCTACTCAGGGATGTGGCTTCTCCTGGGGGCAACCTGGTAAGTTGCTCAAGAAAGGGAACTGAGAAGCGTGTGGAGACTGGTGAAATCAAACAAAAGACCCCTCTTTTCAATGGGGCCATGGGTAGACCAGTTTCCCTGTCTGCTGGTTGGAAATGGTGAGCGTGCAGGGGCTCGGAGCATGGGGACTGGCAGAGATGCAAAACGGAAAGAGCCTGGGTCTCTGAATCACCATGGAGAAGGTCATTCACCCAACACACACATGGATTCATGTTCTACTGTGTCAAGCCACGAAGACATGGGAATGGTCTGTTAGAACGGTCGGCTTACCCTAATACAGAAGGGACATGAACACTCACAGGACTTTCAGGGAAGAAAGGCACTCAGCTGTTCCTTCCACATGCCAAGGACTCAAAGGTGTGCAGGAGAAGGCTCTATCACAGCTGCATGTCCTTAGTAAGACAAGGGTTTTCACATGAAACACTCACTGGTGGATCCTTTGCTGGCTGAAAGGGGCAGTGTAGCAGTCATTCTCCTCCAGGTCTGGCAGTGTCTCCTTGTCCAGCCTCATGGGCTTCTTAGGTAACCATCTCCGAAACCTGCTTATTTGTTTATCGATCCTGTGGTACATGAAAGGCAAGACCAAAGGGTACAATATGTCAACAATACCCCAAAACACAGGCGGAAGTCTCTACAGAGCCATAATCACAACACCACACACACTAGACACTCTCACTTTATTCATGAAAGAAGAGAGCCTCAACTCCAGTGTTTTTTCAAATTTCGTCATGGGACTTCAATATTATTGTCTGTGAAACAATGGCTGAGAGTTACATGTTTACCCACATGTCAATAAACAACCATGGCTGGAAGCCTCTGGAAAGGAGGTGGATAGCCTTAACTCAAGCAAAGCAACAGAGACCTTAACTTCTTACATTCTGCAGGTTTTAGAAACTCATTTTGTATTTGGAAAATTTCCCCATCTTTTCTTGGTTAGGAAAGTGCTCTAGCTGTAGTTAACTTTCAGCAGGGCAGCCGACAGCACATCCCAGTGGGTTGACTGTGTGCAGAGAGCGTGATGTCATGATTTTCTTCCTGCCTCTCACATCTTCCCTGAACTGTCTCTCAGTAGACAGCAGCCTGTTTGGCTTTCATTCTGTCTTTCAAGCAGATTCCATGGTTCTCAAGGTATGGGGGCATGATGACACATGTGTCACTCTGGCCAGGGCATGCAATGATGCCAAATCACAGAAAACAACGGTGTCGTAAGGGCGGTTTACAAGCCACAGTTTTCCCCCTTCCCATGCCCTCTGACTTCTGCTGATGAAAACATCTGGCTTACAAGTGACCAGACTGTCATTCATTCACAGAAAACTACTAGAAGGAACAAAATCCACAGCACACTTGAAAACAACTGTGCTACTTCAGATGTCTATACCACTGAAGAAATATCTTCCAAGAGCATATATCAAGTAGCATCTCTGTGAGGCAGAATGAACAGGTACCATACTCATTTTACACATCACAAAAGAGACTCACAGTGGGTAGGTATCCAGCACTAATTACTCAGCCAGTGAATAAAGCTAGGAACAGAATGCAGGTTTTGGACTCTTGATTTTAGGGATCACCCCAAAGTAGTTGATACTGGAAATCTTCACTTAAGCACTACTGAGTGGATGGATTTCTCTAATGAAGAAAATATCTAAATGCCTTATAAGTCAAGGTGGCCCAGGTGGCTCAGTGGTTTAGTGCCGCCTTTGGCCCAGGGCGTGATCCTGGAGACCTGGGATGGAGTCCCACGTCGGGCTCCCTGTGTACAGCCTGCTTCTCCCTCTGCTTATCTGTCTCTCTCTCTCTGTCTCCCATAAATCAATCAATCAATCAATCAATCTTAAAAAAACAAATGCCTATAAGTCTATTCATTAAAAACATACGGAATTTGGGCATGATTTTTTTCCAATTCAAAAAATATTTAACTGCAATTTATCCTTTTCAATGAAACTCCCAGGTGAAGGAATTGCTTTTTTATATAACCAATCAGCTCCAAGATGAAAAATAATGGTTAACTCTTTTACCATTTCTTTTATCCTCTGTAGGATTCCAGTTTCATCACAACCTCCTTTTGCCAGTGGTGGCTAGCCTTTTTTCAGAATCCCTGAAATTTCAAATTGGAAAGAATCTCACAACTTCTCTAGACCCTTCCTTTCAAAGACAACTAATACCTACTACATATACACACACAGAAATAAAGATTCAATTCAAGGTCATGTGCCCAGAAGAGAATAGTACATTGGAAGGGCCCAAAGCCCCAGGAAGAGGAAACAGTTCCCATCTTCTCCATTTTTCTTCCTCCTGGTCCTCTCCTCCCTCACCACTCTCTTTGAAGATACTCTCTTTAAAGTATAGTGACATAATGCGCACCAGAGACACAGTATGACATAGTGATTGAGAACATGGGGTTGAAGTATCTGGACTCAAATCCTGACTGTAAATATTAGCAGTGTGACCTTGGGCAAGTTATCCAACTTTCCTGTGCCTTAATTTCCTTATCTATAAAGTGGGCATGATAATGATACTCAATTCATAGGGTTGTGGTGATTCATCAATAGGTATCTAAAATCTCCAGAAAGGTGTCTGGTGTACACTAAGTACTGGCTATTACAATCTCTTTTTCCACAAAAAATAAGAATTTGAGCAACCAGCTTGCCTCTTAACATTTTTGTCTTTCTCTTCAATTCAAAGTTAATTGTGCTTCACCAGCATCTATAACTTGTCCAAGTTCAATGATTTAGTCCTTAAATGGACTCATACATTACACGTCCTAGGCTAAGCTGGTGGCCTTCCCCATAACTGTTAGCTTTATTTCATCTGATTACCTTTAAACTTGTTCAGGAAAGAGGACATTGGCCCAGAGGCTTTTCATAATAGAGCTTTTACCTCCCACACATCTCCAGTCTGCAGCACTAATCAGATTACATTTTGCAAGGTTCACATTCTTACAGGATCTGGGCTCTGCATGCAGTGACTATGAATTAAATCCAGCCGGGTACATTGCTCAGCATGGATAAAAACAAATAAAGCTGTGAAAAATCAGGCATAAATACTCTATGGGAATGAAATGGCAGCTTTCAGTAACAGCTTGTAGCACCACCATTTAAATGAAATGTGGGGATGGTGAAAAGAGAGTGGAACAGGGTAATGAAAATGATTCATTGAAAAATGAGGAGGGACCAGAAGTAGAAGGAAGATAGAGGAGGATCCTAAAAGAAGCTGGGATATATAATTGGAGTGCCTATGTCCTGGCTCTGTTGCCTATCAGCTGTGTGACCTTCCATGAATCACTCACCTTTTTAAGCATTATTTTAAAATGGGCTAATCATCATCATCACCATCTTACTACCTTGCAGGTTGTTAGGAAGCTTACAAAAGACGATGTACATGAAATGCTTTGGAGAAGCTGCCAGGCAAATAGAGTGTTATTAGCAACTTCTTGAGGACCAAGATAGGCTACTATAAAAGTGACAGAAAGTAGAGGAACTGGGATTTTAAAACAGTCAGGTGGAAGAAAGATATTCAAAAGATATCTTAAAACAAAACTCCTTAGACATTGGCTGGGGGTGGGAGTGTGTGAATCAGTCTTCAGTGGGGTAGCCTGAGCAAAAGCAGGATGACAAAACGTGGATGGCACAGGTTCTACTACACATGCTGGTCCACGCTGTGTGTTCTTTAAAATGACAGAAATACTCAAATGTACTCAGTGGTTTGTGCCCTCCTCTGGTTGGCAGACTAGCTCCTGAAAGAGGTGGCGCTCTAATCAATGGAATCTGTGAATATGTCACGTGACATGGCAAGAGGGACTTTGAAGACCTTTAGAATGGGAGAGCATCCTGGATCAATCAGGTAGACCCAGCCCAATCATATGAACCATTTAAAAGAGAACTTTGCTTAGCATAATACCCTCTAGCTAAGTGAAGTAAGCCAGAGAATGACAAATATCATTTCACTTGTATGTGGAATTTAAGAAACAAAACAGATGGACATAGGGGAAGGGAAGGAAAAATAAAATAAGACAAAATCAGAGAGGGAGACAAACCATAAAACTCTAGGAAACAAACTGAGGGTCACTGGAGGGGAGAGGGTGGGGGCATGGGGTAACTGGGTAATGGACATTAAGGAGGGCACTATATAAGGAGCTCTGGGTGTTGTACAAGACCCAAGTCAGGTTTCTGATTCTGCCGTTTCTTAGATACTACATGTTGCTGGTGATTTGGGCAATAATACCTTAGCTATATCATCTAAACAAACATGAGTTAATAAAGAGCTTTCATTTTCACAATATAATGGATAACCATTCTTATAGAATGATGGACTCTGAAGTTGAAGAAGGTTCAAAACTTAGTTGCACATCTCTCTAGTGATGAGTGCACCATGCTGGGCAAGCAACTAAACCTCTCTGAGTGAATGCACCTGTTTCATGAGTCAGTGCTTGGGATGGCACAGGATAACAAATATCAAGTGTTTGGTCAATGCCTTAGATGTACAAAATGCTTAGTTCAGTGGTGGTATCTAGGATGAAGAAGATGAGGATGATAAACTTTTACGTAGTATTGTCAATGGGAATTCAAGAGATAAGATTTTCACTTGTATATTGAGGTCCATGCTTCCGTCTTTCATCTAATAAACTTCCCTAAACAGGCAATCCTGAAATTCTCTAAGATATAGGAGTTAAGGAACCAACTAATTAGAAAGTATTCGTCGCTTAAGTATAGGCATTGAGCTTTACTTAATAAAGTCACCACTAACAGGGAAAAGCAAAGAGAAAATGTAGACTTCATGATTTAATATTGATTTTGGTTGGACACATTTGCTCTGTTTCTGCTATTTACTGAGCAAGAGCCTTCTTATAGACTACAAAAGTAAACCAATAAAGAGACAATGGATTGATCATCCATTGGGCATTTTTGGCCTTAACTTGTCAAGCTAATATCTGGACTAAAAGGTGGGTATTTTCATAGAAAGTTGCTATTACAGTAAGTTCAGGGTTCCCCTCCAAATTCTGGTTCACGGCAGGTCAGGTCCCGAGTAGCTGGAAAGAGTTGGCAGCACAGCATGAGCCAACGGCACAGATGGCCACCTCTGGTGTACTGTGCTTTCCAAGGTGGGCCTTGCAAATGTGCTTTGGGAAGTCTGCTTGAACCTCTTTGGCCCTTGGTCCCTTGGCTGTAAAGAGGAGACTGTCCTACCCACCTTAGGAGTGGTGGTGATTAAAGAAAAGACCACATACCAAAGGACTTCACTCCTCACACACTAACCCATCGGTAGGCCTGCCTACCTACCTACCTACCTACCTACCTACCTACCTACCTACCGTGTGCAGAGCCCCAACCTGGAAGCTGTAGGTATACCCCGAAGAAGACAAAGGCCTTTCCCTCGACCTGCTAACAACCCAGGAGGGAGTTTGTACTAATGACAACTTAATTAGGCTAAATTAAATGAAACAGGCTACTTCAGAGATACCTGCTTTTCCCCAGACCAGAATATTATAATAGCATCACGTTGCAAATAGATTACATTTTTTAGGAATGATATACCTAGAGGGAACCTACAGATAAACTTTTCTTTTTTTTAATGGAGGCACCACACAGAGCCCTCATTGCAATAAATGAAGCCCTCCTGGACTGATAACAGACAACAGGAGCCTTGGATTTCTTTTTCCTCTTCTGAAGCCAAGTCTCCTATATTTATAGCCTCTCCTTGGATAGGAGTTAGGATTCTTTTAGGTCACAAGGCTACTAACTGGGACAAACCTAAATATCTTATAGTCAAGTCCAAAGGCTTTGGGACATTTACATATATTAATTTTTAAAAGTAGGATGGAAAATACAAGTCATTTTGCCATTTGTATACTCAACTGATAAGACTGCAACTGCACTGAATGTATAATGTAGTAGGGGCAGCATTCTGCCAAATGGCTGCAAAGGATAACATCAAGCAAGTGTGTATGGGGGAGCAGATGGAAAAGGAATGAGTAGTGATGAGACTTCAGCCACAAGCCACCTACAATGATCAAATTTCTTCCTTTGCAATCACATCTTCTACAGACTGTATTTGCAGTATTTGGTGAAGGCAAAAAAAAAAAAGCCACCTACAATAATCACATTTGTTTCTTTGCAATCACATCTTCTACAGACTATTTGCAATATTTGGTGAAGGGGGAAAAAAAGCAGGCAGAAGATAGATGATAAATTCCCTTTCTTTACAGGATAGGCAATTTATAAAGCCTATTAAGTCTGCCCAAAGAATCAAAGAAGCATTTAAAAGACCAAGCACATGATGAAATAGGCTTTACTCAAAGAATGTATGTCTGAACTACATAACTGTGCTTTATGGGAGTCAGCTGATTTTTAAAAATAAAGATATTTGTGAAAAGACGCTGTATCTCCCTGTCTGCTCAGAAACCTTATATATCATTTCCCTCAGCATTAAAAGAGATAAGTTTGTTTCAGGGATGCTTTTATGAAGTAATGAAATTACCATGTATGTGGGTGAAACTAAAAGCTAAATTAAATATCCATATTTAGTATGACGTGAGAAATTTAGAATACTGGAGTCAATGTTTTATCACTGGTATACAACCAGGATAGCAAGATGTAGATGTTCCCTTCGACTGGGCATGTCAGAGCTGGCTACAAAAATATACTCTCCATTGTCTAAATCTGTTCTGAGGTGAAACCAGAATTAAGATAGATACCAACATTTCTGACAAACTGCACTTTAAACATTACACCAGACATCAGGCTTCACTAAGGTACATGACTACAGGGATGTGGTAAGCAATGAAGCTTATCTTAGGAGGCATTCCAAATCCATGTGTCAGACTAACACAGTGAGTTAGGATTTCTTTTCCCTTCACCTTGAGTCTTCCAATGCCTAAATTCTTTTCTGGTTATGATTTATTTATTTTTAAAGATTTTATTTATTCATGAGAGACAGAAAGAGAGGCAGAGACACAGGCAGAGGGAGAAGCAGGCTCCATGCAGGGGAGCTTGATGTGGGACTCGATCCCAGGACCCCGGGATCACACCCTGAGCCAAAGGCAGATGCTCAACCACTGAGCCCCCCAGACATCCCTCTAGTTATGATTTATGCACTTGAAGTAGCACCAACTTTTTCAGGACAAAGATTACTGCTTAGTAACTTGTTCTTTCACTTCAAGAAACAAGGATTTCCCAGACTCTTACTCACTCAAAACCTCTCCCCTGCACACATGGAGACTATGTGATTGGTCACTTGTCAGAGTCTCTTCTCTTTCCTTCATCTTGGCTACTGTTCTCAAGCCTGTCCTCTCTCTATTTCCCTCTATCTCAAAATTTATCAAGGTAGTAATGAACCCGCACTGCCTCTGATTCATCAGGACCTTGTCCATTCTCCACCAGCTGTAATTTGTTTTCTATCACCTTCCTCTTCATGGTCATCATTATCAAAATGTAGTCCCAGATCAGCCACACTAGCATCACTTGGGAACTTGATAGAGCTGCAAATTATTGCACCTAACCTCAGACTCTGGGGAGGGGCCAGATAATCTGAGTACTGAGTACTGAAGATAGTCCTGATGTCCACTCAAGTTTGAGAACCACCTCTCACAGAGACTGCTATCATGGCAGTTATCACTAACTTCTAAATATTAAAAATCAGGGCAGCCCAGGTGGCTCAGCGGTTTAGTGCTGCCTTCCACCCAAGGTGTGATCCTGGAGACCTGGGATCAAGTCCCACGTCAGGCTCCCTGTATGGAGCCTGCTTCTCCCACTGCCTGTGTCTCTGCCTCTCTCTGTGTGTATCTCTCATGAATAAATAAATAAAATCTTTAAAAAATAAATATTAAAAATCAATTCTCATGTCTCAACTTCCATCAGAAGTTGAAGAACACCCATTCTTATGGCAACTCACTCCTGGTCCCTTTGACACTGCCCTCCCTTAGGTCTCCTCCTTCTTAAAATACTCTTTTTTATCTTCCTTCCATCTCTTCCTGCCTTCTTAACGTTAGTCTTTCCAAGGAATTGCCGCTGGCCTTCTTTCTGCACTTTACATCCTTCGCTGGGGAATTCCATCCACTCCTCTGGCTCAACTCATGACTTCTACACTTCTGACTCCTAAATTGGATTCTCTCGCTTTACTTCCAGTTTCAATTGCTTTGCCATCATTTCCAGAGGTCTTCAGGACATCTATGTGTCAAGGACCTATTGTGAGTTACCATACAGAATTATTAAAGCAAAAATCATCATTATTCTCACCTATAACTGTACCTCTGCTGGATATCCATTCTCCTTTTACCTACAACATTTTCCCAGTCCCTTAGATATGGGAACCTCTTTCTTTCCCCCATCTCTCAATTTCCAAGTACTTGCTAAGTTCTTTTGCCTATAATTTCACAGTCTTTCTCATTCACTTTACCTTTTTTGCTCTGTGGACTACTTTTTGTCTATCCAGGGCACACAACTATAATCTGAACATTCTTTGGAGTAAAAGCTGAAGAGACAGAGATATTAGGCTTATTTTAAGGAAGAACTTCCTAAAAGTTAGGTGCCCACAGTTGCATCCAGAAATTCCCTGTCTCCACAGAAGTTCAAACATGGGCTGACTGACCATATAGTAGAGGCTCAAGTATCTGCTGAATGGTTGGACTTGATGACATTTGTTATCCAATCCAACCTTGAGATTTATGGTTCCTTTTGTCACCATTTTCTATTAATCCTGCATTGCTCACCCCTCCCCCATAGTGAGAGAAAATGTTTCAGTTCCAAGTCTGTGTCTAACACTTTAGGAAGACCTGATTTTTCTATGCTTTCTTTTGTGATCTCATTTTTCTTCACTCAAAATCTTCTTACATGTGTAGAGATTCAGTTTTCCATTAACCCCACCTGCTATGTGCTAGGTGCTAGAAATAGAGAATTGGACAAGCCATCTTTGCCTTCATGTACCATCCGGGTAGAGAGATGGACATCTACATCATAGATGATAGCACAGGTCCAACCTTGTGTCTTAATAAGCCCTCCAGGTTATTCTGATGCTGGTTAAAGCGTAGAACTATTGAGGACTGCTGATATTGGCTAATGTGTTACATCAGGGCTTTATAGAAGGTCATTATGTGACAAGTAACTAATCTAAACCATGGTCAATCCAAATGCCATGGCTACCGTCTAAGCAAAGTACTGCTAGTAAGGATCTTGTACAGTATTAGTTTCTTTGGATGTCAATTCTTATTCATACTTTATTGAGTGCACATGCATTTGAGTAAACACACTAGACTATATCAGTTACTCTTATATTTATCATTCTGCATAGCACATAAACAGAGTAAGCTTGAATCTTAACTCAGAACTGAACAACAGGATTTTCAGAGAAATGCAATCATCTCCAAGTTTAACCATCAACCCAGCTGAGAGGGTGAATGATCACATAAGACCAATTAAAATTTTGAAATTAGATTTCCAGTCATCACAACAGAATCAAATTAAAGGACATCATTGATGCTTCCCCTTTCTCCCTGACTTCTCAGAAAATGAGAAACAAACTTTAGGAGGATACATAGTACATTAAAGGCAATCTTTAGTCAGTAGAATTTTGGATGCATGGGGGAGATTAAAAAAAAAGAAATTAGTAAGGGCTTCTAAGTCAGGTAATACATCTGCATACTTCATTAACAAAATGTTACTAACATAGGAGAGCACCACCCATGGGGAACTAAACAGCTATCAGCTTTTTGATATGCTTATCATCTGTCTGCACTTCAAAATTTCAAGTTACTTATGGTGTAGGGTGGGATTTGTATGGAAAAAATAACATTCAAACCAAAAATGTGCTGAACAGCTGGTTTTGGTGTGTGTGTGTGTGTGTGTGTGTGTGTGTGTGTGTGTGTTTTGTAATTCATCTAATAGAACGGGCTAAAAACAAAGAAATATGGTCCCAACACACCTGCAGATAAATTCTGTCCCTCCAAGTGTAGAGAAGTCACAGGGAAAATTCTGAGAGAAACATTTCCATCTTTGCTTTTTTCTTTTCAGGCTAATCTGAAACAGCTGTTTTTGGATTGTGCATGGCAGCCAGTTTTGTCATGGGACGAAGGCCCATCCTCCCCAGCTTATAGTCCTTGTCATTGGTGGAACATACAAGCCAACATATCAAACACATCATGACAGAGCATGCTACTAACCTGCTCATGAACTTGTACCGGCGGGGCAGGTAATAGATTTTTCTCCTGGAAGAACAGCAAAAATGAAGCCAGTCGAGAAGAAAACCCATCGTCAGTTACAGTTTGAACTAGCAAGGAAGGAAAGGAGATTGAAGACAGAAGCCTGTAAGAGGTGAAGAAGAAAAAACTAAAAAGAGATTAACAGTGAGAAATGTAGTGGGATCACAGGCATGCATTTTTGAGTCATGAAATCTTATGAAATACTTTCCATTGATATTTCTTCCTCTCATTATCATAATTTTATATGGTTACTCCTAGCCTACACAGCTTGTGCAGAGCAAAGATTTAGAGCAATTGGTATTCATATGAATTTAACAGAGGTCAGCTTTTTTTCAAGGAATGAAGAAATGGATCGCCAGCCTGCTGACAACATGCACAACTTAACAGGCATACTATTATATTAACTAATATTTATACAACACTTTAAGTTTACAGAACACTTGTCCCATTTGATATAGGCAGGGTAATATAAAAAAGATGTATTTTATAACCAGTATGAGAAAAACACTAATCAACATCAACATCCTGCTGCAAATAACCACACTGGGAATACTGCCTAACCCCTGGCTCTGATTATAGGTGAATTAAAGAGGTAAAACAAAGAACCTTGAAAAGAATCTTTTAAAAGTGAGACTTGTTAAGTAAGGATGTGTTGTACTTCTGTCTGACTGAATTTTTTTAAAGCATCACAGATTAAAATGTAGGGTGTAATTTGAATGGAGAGCATATGGATTAGATGCTTTATAAAAATATAGTCAGCCTTTCCATATTTTGGGCTTCCACCAATGGAGTAGTAATGAAACTAATGTGGTTTATATGTATTCTGAACAGTTACTGAGCTCTCTCACTTATGGAAATGGAAGTTTACATACCATTTACTTTGCATATGTGTTAAAATTTAAAAATATATTCATGTTTTTAATAGGCAAAACTATAGAGACAATAAGATCAGTGGTTGCTAGGAGTTTGTTTTGAGGTGAGATGTGATGAACAAATGGAGTAAAGAGGATTTTTAGGGCAGTGAAACTATTATATGTGATACCTTAATGCTGGATACATGACATTATGGATTTTTCAAGACCCATAGAAATATACTACTCAGAGTGAACCCTAAAGTAAACTATGGACTTTAGATAATAATAAATCAACAGTGGTCCACTAATTGTAACAAATATACTAAACTAATGCAACATGTTAACAACAAGGAAACTGTGCATGGGGTGAGAGGAGATACATGGGAGCACTGTAGCATCAACTCAATTTTCTGTAAACCGAAAAATACCCTAAAATCAGTCTATTAATTAAAGAGCCCATATCCATGGATATTTAAGTATTTAAGAAGCAAATTTTGTTCACAACTTCCCATAAGAAAATTATTCTTCAACTTTGTTTTAAGCATTGTAGGAATAAAAAATCCATAGAGACTAAACCTGGGATTCAGAAGTGCAATCTACAGAAAACAATACACATAACATTCTTTGAGGCATTTACAGGTAGCCAAGCTGATGTTTTTACATTTTGTTGAAGTGATATGGCAGGAAAATTCTTCCTTTGGAAATACATAGATCTCCTTAGGCTAGAGTTATTTATCTGGAACACTGGACAAAATAATAGCACACATTTTAAATGCTTCAGGTTGTAGCTAGTGAAGCTATGCTTAGGTAAAAATCACATCAATATTAATGAGGCCAATTAATGTCCACACATTAACAGTATTTTCTCCTAAAACCGTCCTGCAGGAATACCCACATTTAAAAAGAAAATTATTATTCATAGTTATTATGCTTTTCATTTATTCCCTGGATCACATTCTCTTAATGTGGCATAAGGAAAATATTAATGCTGCTTGCAGGCAGCACTTTTCTGCTATGTACTGAGCATGTAGACGCATTAGCTATGACACTGTCAGGCCCTTCATATATGAGGTGCTTCCAGGCACCAGGAATTTGCTGTGCATTAACACTGCTCAAGTTTCTACATTCTGCTTAGATTCTTTGCTTGTGAAAGAGGTCTGGTGGAAGGTTTCATGAGATTGCTGGGGAGGGATAACTCAACAATTTCACTAAGTTTTACTATATCATTTTTATCAAACATAGACTTTTGACTGCTGGCTATAAGATGTTGGTCTGATATATGACTGTATCTAAGCATAGATTTCTTTTCCTTTTGGTCTTTTTTTTTAAATAATAAACTTATTTTTTTATTGGTGTTCAATTTGCCAACATACAGAATAACACCCAGCGCTCATCCCGTCAAGTGCCCCCCTCAGTGCCCACCAACCAGTTACCCCCACCCCCGCCCTCCTCCCCTTCCACCACCCCTAGTTCGTTTCCCAGAGTTAGGAGTCTTCCATGTTCTGTCTCCCTTTCTGATATTTCCTACCCATTCCTTTATGTGTGATATAGTATTAATCCATATTGGGTGGTTATAGCTTTGATAAATAACTGGCTTTCGTTATAATTATAGTGTAACAAATTTCAATAGAAACTAAATTGATATATGACTCACGGATTTTATATAATATTTTTAAATCCGTGGGTTCTCAGATTTCCTTTGTTACATTTTAAATACAAAAATAAATCAAAAGTTTAGAACTATGTTTATCTCAATTCCTCTGAGAATTTTGCCTTGACGTAAATAGATGCTAGAAATCTCAGCCTCTATTTTGACTTCGTATTAGAACATAAAGGCCAATAAACAAAGAAAATAAGATGCACCAGGGAGATACATTATAGACCTCTGAATGGAAATTGCCCTTCTCTAAATGTGTCCCTAGCACCTCTCTGTCTCTATAATTTTCCACAGGTCATTAAGAGGTATATTTTAGAATTGGCACCAGTTTGCCTGGTTTCTGTCATCTGACTTGGTCTTATTGGCAAACTGGGAATCAAAAGTATTTAATTCTTTATTCCTTTTAGAACTGTCCTTGGTACTAAATTCCTCCATCTCTTTTAGAAGATCCCATTATTTACTTCCCACATATCTTGGCATTTATAATTTCAAGTTTAATACTTTATTTCAATCTAGCAAATATAGATCACTTTTCCTTAATCTATATGGAAAATAAGAATATTCCCTATGAGATGAAGGTAAATTAATCCTTTAAACAACCAAGCAATTCCAGCAATTCACCTAAAATATTTTCTATTACCCTTGGAATAAATATCAATGTTTGTGCTTGCACAGTATTTAAGATCCAACTTTTTAAAATTTTAAAATAGTTTATTTTTAAAAATAGACCACATTTTCATGAAATTTTTTTGAATTTGCTTTAATGGAAGCAGATTTTAATGTCAGTTAGGACCTGCCTGGGGTCTAGCCATTCAAGAAGCAGGACATAGAGCTTCTGAAAATGGTATTCTGGGAATGAAAATGCTACTTGGACAAATGCTCCTTTCTCATAGGCACTTGACATATCTACCTGCTAAGAACTGAATTAGCCAGGAATTTTCACAAAAAGCCATGAAGTCATTAGAAGTCATGAAGACTTATGCATTTCCTAAACATCTTAAGATTTTTTTTCTAATAGTATTCCAGTCTGCATTTCAGTTTTATTTGTTTCAAGAGAGGAGCACATTAGTCTTACAGGGAAGCAGAAGAGAGTAGGGAAAATACATTTACACCTACCTGAAAGGCATTCTTACATTCATTTGTTCTGCATATCTTCCAAGCACTTCCCATGGGGCATGCAACTTCACAAAGATAATGTCACTATTTATTAGAGAGGACTGAAACAGAAAAAATAAACTAAATTGAAAAGTATATCCAAGTCTCCTATGATTTAAATTGAATTGGAACTTAGAACCCATATGGAGTTTAAGATTTGGGGCACTCTTCAGCAAAAAATTGGGTCCTTGTGTGAATATATTACTGTGTGTTAAGTGCTGGAGACCTGTGTGTGAACAAAAGAGATATGAGTGGTAGTTACATCCTGTGAACATACAAAAAAAAAAAAAAAGAAAGAAAAAAAAAAGAAAGAAGGAAAGAAATAGACAAAACCAAGTTTAAAAGAAAGGGATAAATTCAGTAATGAATATTCTGAAGATAATGAATCTTAGAAGTTATGGGGAGGGGTGCACATGACTTAGGGCAAAGGGTCCAGAAAATGCCCCTTTGCAGAGGGAACATACAAATTTGAGACACAAAGGAGCCAGAGTTGGATAAGAGCATCGGATGAGTGTTCCAGGTACACAGGCCCTAAGCTGAGAAATAGATTGGCACATCTGACGTTCAAAGAACAGTAAGGAGAGTAGAATGGTTGGAGTGTATTCATCATGAAAATTAGCATACGAAGAGGCTGAAAAGGTGAGAGGAGCCAGGGTGTGCCGTGCTTTACCAGCCTGCAACAGGACAACTGGACATTATTTTAGGAACACTGAGAAGTCATTTTGATTCAGGTTTTCAGAGATCACTGTGGCTGCTGCGTGGGGAAAAATTATAAGAGAGAGCTTCAGTAAAAGCAGAGAGAGGAAGAGATGCTCTCAATCATCCAGGCAAAAGCAAAAATTGGTGGTGGTGGTAGAGACAGAGGTACTTGAGTGATTGAGTCTTGAATCTGGGTTGGTGTCAAGGAAGGCTTTTTCAAAGGACTGTGGTCTTTGGCCCAAAACTTTTGCTCCTGTTGGGCTTTTTATCCATACGGCACATAAACAGGGAAGTAAACTAGGACTTTACATTTTAATAACCACCCAACAACTTTTGGTCTATGTCTCTGGCCAAAAGGACATCTCCAATTAGGTTTTCTTTGTAAGTCATTTCCCAGGGGGAGGGCTGGGTTGTGGAAGGAGGTAGAAGGAAAATGAGAAAACCGAGCCAAGCCAGCTTAAATCAGAAAAGTGGTCTATTATTTAACCATATCTTTTTCACACAGGCTCATTCTGGACTGCATGCCATTTAAATTATTATAGTATAGGAATGTCAACAGATATGTTAGGCTTTTGTGGCTAGCCTCTCCTTGTAACAGTATTTATAAACAATCCAATGCTTTTACACAGTTGGCAAAAAAAGAGGCCCAAACTTATGGGGTAAGTTTGCACTACAGGGAATTGTTTTTCAATTGCAGATGATGTGCAATTGCAATACATTGCTCATATTTTCATTCAGAGTCTTCTTGCTGGGCTTATCAATATTGTACTTAATTTATTAAGAACTCTTCAAGATATTATGAAAATCAAATCGTATTCAACTACAAAGTTCCCAGAGACTCTAATGGTGCTGAATTTCCCAAGGGGAGTTTGGGAAAACTACCCCCTAGGCCCAAATCCACAATGGCGGGGGTACCCCTTGAGAGTGGTCTGAAAAATCAAACTTTCTGGCAATCCAGGCCAAAATGAGGTTTTATATTCTAGCTTGGGACAAGCAGATCTCTGACTGTAAGCCCCCTAAGAACAAGGAAAGTTTGTTATTCACAGTTAAATCCTCTGGTCCTAGCACAATGCCTGGTACAGAGGGAGCACACAACCAATACTTATATAATTCAAAATATGGTTAGTGAAATGTGAGCAGTTAGTCCTGGACCAGATGAAAGCTGCTTGTCTTGTGAAATAAGAAGTAAGTGCAGATGAGTGACTCTTTGAACCAACACAGCTGGTTACTGCAAATGAGGTGCCCACCCAGGGAACAGACAAGTCAGTACACCCTGAAGATGTGATGGACCAGTGCTGGATCTCTTTGCATGAACTGGTTTTCTATTTAGTAACCCATTATATCCAACCCTCTCCATACTGAGTGCTTAGAGCTATGCAGCCAGGGCGAGTTTGAATGAGCTCACAGGTGACAATGTCCATATAGAACATGGAGAAACTACATACATACACAAAAATCTCCATCCTGTCCCATTTATGTCTGCAGATGCAAAACTGAGATGGTCTCAGCGTATCAGTTGACCATTTTTGTACATTGGAAAAGACTTCCATTTGTTTTCCAACATATAGCACAGTTTTCAAGTTATAAAACAGAAGAAAGATTATTTTCTTTAAAAATGGATCTTATTGTTTATATTAAAGATATACTGGGATCCCTGGATGGCTCAGAGGTTTAGCTCCTGCCTTCGGCCCAGGGTGTGGTCGTGGAGTCCCGGGATCAAGTCCTATATCAGGCTCCCTGCATGGAGCCAACTTCTCCCTCTGCCTGTGTCTCTGCCTCTCTCTCTCTCTCTCTCTCTCTTTCTCTTTCTCTGTGCCTCTCATGAATAAATAAAATCTTTGAAGAAAAAAAAGATATACTTCAGAATTTTGGAGGGTTTTGTGGCTTTCCCACCTGAAAATGTTAATTGTGATAATAGGAATTCTTTAAATTCACTTAGCTTCTCTAAGGTTCTACATTCACCTGTTTCTTCTCCCATCTTCCTCTGAGACAAAGAAGAAAACTATACTACAAGAAATATGGGAATGTGACTGATTCACAGACTCAACCAAACTATGATTTATAGCAGAATACAATCTTAGGATATACCCTTCATGAAATTACTGTAATTGCTAGGTTTACAGAAAGTGAATACAGTAGAAGAAAAATCTTTTTGTAGATAACCATGAATATATAAAAACATTAAAGAGAATACATTAAAATTTCTACTTAGGGCACATTTTAAATGCCACATGTCTGGGTGTGGAAAAGCCAAGTTCGTTACCTGAATACATAGTCAACTAAAATTCTAATGTGGGATCTCTACCACTTTCTTCATAAAAGTATAGCTGTTTTGATTCATTCAGCATGATAAAAATAACTTCATTTTGCTTATTTCAACAATAACTATAAAGCTATCACTTTATTATCATTTTCTAGAGCTTTATCATTTTGGAAGCACTTTCATATTGTTACGTCATTTTATTCCTACACAAACCACAATTGAGGCTTTCCTTCAATTTCTTAAAGGGGGAGAGAGAGGGGTCAAGTAATTCACTCACAGACTAACTGAACATTTATCCCAGAGATAACACTCACATCCCTTGACTCCCTTGTCAATTCTACTTAATAAATTCTGAGGTTTAAATAAATCCATGGTTATGTACATGCATTGAAGATGCATAATTTCTGAACTGTTCTTTTATCGGTTTATACAAGCTAATCTGAAGAGAATCCCATGTCTTAGAAAATAAACAACAACAAAAAAAGCAAAATAAGCTATTAATGAACAGAGATTTGATTTGAGACAATTAAAAGTTTTATTTTCATAATCTCGAGAAAAATGTTAGCTGAATTCCCTTGGATGATGATGGATGTCTGTCTATTCATAGGTCGTGTGTGTGTGTGTGTGTGTGTGTGTGTGTGTGTATGCATGCGTGAGGGGAAATTATTACTTATATTCAGTTTTCAAGGAGGAACTGAACTTCAGCTCAGAAAAATAAATATGAAACAGATTACTTCTTATCATATGGTTCATATATCACTCTTTTCCCTACCACTGAATGATTATACTATTGTTTCTAAGTAGGTTTTTCCTCATTATTAAGTATTCCTTTCCACATAAATCCAAGTGTGCAAGTGACAAAGCAAAGAGAAATGAAAATGATTTTTTGAAACAGAGTTGTTTCATTAATATCCTGCCCCTTAGGTTAGAACCATGCGGAGAAGAAAAATGGCCATTGAGAGGAGTTTGGAAAAACATCCCTAGAAGAATGGCTGGAGAAATTAAGTAGTAGTATGAAAACTACCTGCAGTAAAAATAGATGATGTTCACAGAAAACATTCCTTCTTTCTTTCCTTCATTCAACACGATCCCATTCAATACCTTCTATGCACTAGATGCTAGGAGTGCAAGAATATATAAGTCCTGGTCCTTGTCTGGGTATATCAGGATTTAGTAAGGGTTAACCATGGCTAAGTCTAAGTCTGAAGGAACCCTGAGAGCCAAGCCCCAATTCCTGTCTCCCATCTCTCCATGGTCCCCAGGGTCTCTTATATGTTCCTTTAAGGACATTCATTCAGCAAGATTCGACAGATACTCACTGACTACTACGTATCAGATACTCTGCAAGGTGCTGAATATATAAGGTAGACAGAATGCACAATTTAGAGTAGTAGACAAACATAAAACAACAAATAAACACATGGTTTAAAGTTATGAGTAGTGACAAAAAGGAAAAAAATGCTGTGGGAGACAAGAACTGGGGGCACCTGCTTTCGATTTCCTAGTTGACCTTTGAAGGTATGGCATCTAACATGAGGTCCAAAAGATGAGAGAGTGCTAGCCATGGAGAAGTCAAGTGAAGAGCATTCTAGACAGAGGGAACAGCAAGTACAAAGAACTAGAGATCACACCATAAATTGAAAGGCTCAGATGACTAGATATTGCAAAGTGTGAGGGAGAGTTACCTGAGATGGTCTGGAGAAAACATCTGTGGACAAACCATGCCAGACCAAGTTCAGATCATGCCAGACCAAGTTCAATGTGGTAAAGAGTTCAGATTTTATTTTGTAAGGTCACTGAGAAGTTAGAAATGGGTTCAAGGCAGAGAGGTAACAGAATTGCTTGTTTTATGATGTGTACTCTGAATATCCTGTGGAAAATGTCCCAGAGGGAATGTAGGACTTGGAAGTTCAATAGGAAAGTTATTCCAGTAGGTCAGCTGAGATAAGACGATGGCTGAAACCAGAAGTAGATATAGTGAGGACAAAATGGGACAGACTTGAGATCAATTTGGAGATAGATTTGAAAGGATTTGGGATTGGTGAAATGAGGAGAGAGAGAGAAAAAAATCCAGTGTCCAGATTAGTGGGCATGTTGCTTCACCTAGAAAAGTGGATGGATGGTAATACCACACAATGAATTAGAGAAGAATCAGGGAAAGGGTATCTGTTTTTTGGGGGGATGTTCTATGTTTGAGATCCCCGGGAGATTTTTACATACAGGTGTGAAGTAGGCAAATGAGTATGTGAGTCTGGCTCATGGCAAGTGTTGGGGAGATGGGCGTTATGAATTTGAGAATTACAGACACACCATTCGTACTTAAAAGCACAGAACTGGGCAGCCCAGGTGGCTCAGCGGTTTAGCGCCGTCTTTGGCCCAGGGCCTGATTCTGGAGACCCGGGATCAAGTCTCACGTCCGGCTCCCTGCATGGAGCCTGCTTCTCCCCCTGCCTGTGTCTCTGCCTCTCTCTCTCTCTCTCTCTCTCTGTCTCTCATGAATAAATAAATAAATTTTTTTTTAAAAAAGCACAGAACTTAATGAGAAGGAAGGACCAAGGACTAGGAACTAGGGCACATCAACATGGAGAAGGTCTGGGAGAGGAGAAAGCAATTATCAAAGACTAAGAAGGAGCCAAAAGGTAGGTAGGTAGAAAACAAGAAGAGGGACAAACAGAAGCTGAGACTAATGGGGGTTTCTAGAAGGATGACAGCCCAGGGAACCCTTCCCACAGCTACCTCAGGCTGCTGCCTGATGCTGGCCTTATTCAGTAGTGCCATTTGTCCTATCTCTGCTGTGCAGCTGCCTCTTTGTGCTTACTGACACTGCCGCTTGACCCTGGCTCTGACGCTTATGCAGAGCTGAGGAGGAACTGTTTCCAACAGCGTTCCACTTGTTTCCTGGAAAGAAGCCAAGAACTTCCATAAGGAGTTGGAGCTGATTTCAAGGAGGGCACACAAGTACCAAGCCATGTGTCTTCCAAGTGCCTCTCACTGCCACACACAAACCAGCAGCAAAGAATGAAGCCTGCACACAGCTCCCTTTGTCCACACTGGGAAGAGATGTCAGCTCTCCCAGAGCACTTTGTCAAGGAGTCATAAGTGGCTTGAGTCTGTGCTCTGCACCTGGAGTTCCCTCTCTCTGGTTGTATGTTCTCCACATTTCTCCCAGGAATTCTCATCAAAAACTCCTGGTGACCTCTGAAAATATCTGACATGGACATGCAGATCGACCTCTCCTCTTCCTCAACGCCCTCATCACACACACAAGTGCTGATTTCAAAGAAAAAGCTCACTGCAATTTGAGTTCATTTTACATTGATGATATAGGTCTGAATGAGATTATGATCTTGTACACAGTCACACATGGATAGTGTGTGTGTGTGTGTGTGTGTATGTGTTTGTACATAAAGGAAACATCAGAAATCACATTTACCGCAGAAACCTTATTCTGGGAAAATTTTTAATCAATTTATTTTCATTTCAGGTCCCTTTTCACTGGTTGGTTTATATTAAAATGGAATGGTGACAATTCTTAAAAAGTAGCAGGAGAAAGTAAAGCAGTTTAAAAAGATTTGGTTAAAAAAAAGGATTTGGTTAATCACTTATATATCAAACATTTATTACATGTGTATTAATCACTAGCTCTGTGCTGGAAAAGTGTCATTTGTGTTATAATGAGGCAACTAACTCTGATGTGCCTTGGCCTATGCAAAATAGGAGATAGTTCCTGTCCATGAGAAGCAAATACTCCAGCCATGGAGATATAGTAACTACATATTTGAGTAGAATTATAAAACAAGAAATAAACAAGTGAATGATATATAACCTTTCTTTATACACTGGAAAAAAAAATAAAGAAACTACTTGGTATAATGGTTAAAGGTCCTAGCTTTGGCATTTCTAAGCTTTGGAATTCCAGGTTCAAAGGCCAGATATGCTACCTTAGTAGCTGATGACCTTGAGCAAAATCATCTCTGTAAGCCTCCATTCTCTCATCTGTGAAATGTGAATGACAGCATTTACTTCAGATTTCTTCTGAGGACTACAAAGTTTAATGCATGTAAAGTAGTTAGTTCCTGGTGCACTAAAAATGTTCTTTAAATGTTTAGGAAAGTATGTGATTCATCAAAGGCATTTGAAAATATTTTCCAAAGTTAAAGCTTTCATTGAGGAACAAAAAATATTGCTTTCTTCCAACATGGTGTGCAATTTTGGCTGTGAATATATAGTAATGGAACATTAGGAATATTAGTATAAAGAGGTATTTTCTTAGAGGGACTAGGAAGGGCAGCTGCATGTGAGAACTGAAGACTGTTGCTCTCCATGGACATTACAGAGTGAATGTCTCGTTCAAGGGAGCCTGCCTCTCTCACTTGCAAGCTCTTTAGATTCTGGTTTCATCTTATATAAAAAATAAGACTGGGGTACATCTGTACCCAATAGGAAGAGGGAACAGGTGAAATGGGAGAATGAAATGGAAATCTGTTTAGAAACAGTCTCCACAAATCGAGGTTCGTCCACAGCACCCCAAGAAGTCTTGGGGCCCTACCAGAGATTGCCAAAGTTAAAAAGGCCCCTTTATCATCTGTAGGCCAACTGAACTCAAAAGATGATGTCAAATCCTTTTTTTAAACTTGAATAAAATGGTCTTAAAAGAGCTGGAATTTAGGTCACAGAAGACTAAAGAAGACCTAGGCATACATACTTTCCAAAAGTACTTAGAAGTATCCTTGGCTTGTCTTGAAAGATAACCATTGGCCAACAACCAACTGGGTGCTGCTGTGCAGTAGAAAGATCACCTGGGCAGGTTCTACTGCAGCTCTCCATTACACACTTGGGTAAGTCACTTCACTCCTCTGACTCCAAGTTCCCCTCTGACCACACAGAGATAATGTGACCTCTGAGCTGCAAAATTTCAGGGCTATTTTGAGGCACAAACTGGAATAACCTGTGAAAGCATGTTGAAAACTACCCAGTCTTGGCCCTGTCTCTGACTGGACCTTCGATTTAAAAACTGTCTTCTGTGAAATGGTGCAGCCAAGAGGCTCCTCAAAGAGTTAAAAATAGATCTGCCCTACGACCCAGCAATTGCACTGCTGGGGATTTACCCCAAAGATACAGCTGCAATGAAGCGCCAGGACACCTGCACCCCGATGTTTATAGCAGCAATGTCCACAATAGCCAAACTGTGGAAGGCGCCTAGGTGTCCATCGAAAGATGAATGGATAAAGAAGATGTGGTTTATGTATACAATGGAATATTACTCAGCCATTAGAAACGACAAATACCCAGCATTTGCTTCGACGTGTCTGGAACTGGAGGGTATTATGCTGAGTGAAATGAGTCAATCGGAGAAGGACAAACATTATATGGTCTCATTCATTTGGGGAATATAAATAATAGTGAAAGGGAATAAAGGGGAAGGGAGAAGAAATGGGTAGGAAATATCAGAAAGGGAGACAGAACATGGAAGACTCCTAACCCTGGGAAACGAACTAGGGGTGGTGGAAGGGGAGGAGAGCAGGGGGTGGGAGTGACTGGTTGGTGGGCACTGAGGGGGGCACTTGATGGGATGAGCACTGGGTGTTATTCTGTATGTTAGCAAATTGAACACCAATAAAAAATAAATTTATTATTAAAAAAAAAAACTGGCTTCTTCCTCTCAGCCCTTGGTTTCCTCACCTGAAGAAGGAAGGTCTGGAATCACTCAGTTTGTTCCAAACATACTCAGTAGAAGTATACCTGGAAATCATGGTGTTCTTTTCAGATGGCCATGAATCTCATCCTGGGAACTGCAATTTAACACTCACTCACTTATCGATTTATGTACTCCACAAACATTTCTTCAGAGTCTACAAGTTTTTAGGAAGACAGCTATGAATAAAACAACTGAATCATTGCTTCCATGAATTCTACTGGGGAGAGAGACTCTCAATAAATAGGTATATAATATTTCTGATGGTATGCTTTGAAGAACAAAGAGGGTTAAGGAAATAGAAAGTAATGGTGGGAAGAAGACGTTATTTTAGACAGAGTGGTGTGAATAGGCTTTTTGATAAGATGACATTTGAGCAGAAACCTGAAGAAAATGCATAAGAATGAAGTTTCATTATCCAGGGAAAAAACATTCCAGGCAGCAAGAAGAGTCAAAGGCAAGGGGCCTGAGGCATAAATATACTTCACATTTCATTTTATTGAGCACAAAGGGTCAAATAAGGTAGTCACTTGTACCTGTTCTGTATCCTCTTAGGCAAATAGCTGGATGTCACTTTCTCATAACTATACTCGTAGAAAAACAAAGCAACCCTTAAAATGCTGGGTCAAAAAAAAAGATATTAATTTCAGCTACAAACTCAGATAAGCCTCTTAGAGAAAAAGACTGCAGTGGTTTAGACTTGAAGACACATACAAATTGAAAGTGAAGGATTGAAAAAAAAGATATTCCATGAGAATAGAAGTGGAAAAAAAAAAGGCAGGGTAGCAATACTTATAGAAAAAAATAGACTTTAAAGAAAGAGTGTAACAAGAAACAGAGAAGAGCGTTACACAATGATGAAGGGATCAGTCCAACAAGAGGATATAACAACTGTAAATCTCTATGCACCCAAGATAGGAGCTCCTAAATTATAAAGCAAATATTAGCAGACATAAAAGTAAAAACTGACAATAATACAGTAATAGTAGGAGACTTTAGCAACCCCCTTACATCACTGAATAGATCATTCAGACAGAAAAATCAACAAGAAAACAGTGGCTTTGAATGACACATTAGAACAGATGGACTAAGATATATACAGAACATTCTGTCCAAAAACAGCAGGATATTTTTTTCAAGTGCACACTGAATATTCTCCAAGAGAGATGTTATACGACAAAACAAGTTTCAATAAATTAAGAATATTTAAATCATATCAAGCATCTTTTCTGAGCAAAATGCCATGACTAGAAATCAAGTATAAGAATGAAAAATGGAAAAAAAAACCCTCAAACACATGGAGGCTTAACAATATTCCAATAAACCACCAATGGGTAAATGAAGAAATCAAAGAGGAAATAAAAAAACACATGCAGACAAAATAAAATGGAAACACAACTGCCCCAAATCTTTGAGACATAGCAAAAGCAATTCTGAAAGGTACATTATAGTGATACAGATTTACCTCAAGAAACAAGAAAAATCTCAAACAATCTAACTGTACATATAAAAAAACTAGAAAAGAAGGAATCAAGTAGAAAGAAAGTAATAATAAAGATCAGAGTAGAGGGGTGCCTTGGTGGCTGGGTCGGTTGAACATCTGGCTCTTGGTTTTGGCTCAGGTCATGACCTCAGTGCCATGGGATCCAGCGATGCCTCAGGCTCTACACTCAGCGAGGAGTCTGCTGGAGATTCTCTCCCTCTCCCAGTGCCCCTCCCCCTGCTCATTCTCTCTCTCTCTTTTTAAAAAAGATTTTATTTATTTATTCATGAGAGATACAGAGAGAGGCAGAGACATAGGCAGAGGGAGAAGCAGGCTCCATGCAGGGAACCCAGTGTGGGACTCAATCCTGGGACTTTAGGATCACACCCTGGGCCAAAGGCAGGTGCTCAACCACTGAGCCACCCAGGCGTCCCTCTCTCTCTGCCTCTCAAATAATAGATAAAATCTTTTGAAGATCAGAGTATAAATAAATGAAATGGAGGGGAAAAACAATAGAAAAGATCAATGAAACCAAGAACAAGTTCCTTGAAAAGATAAGCAAAATTGATAAATCTTTAGCCAGATTCATCAAGACAAAAAGAGAGGATTCAAGTGTATAAATTTGTGAAACCACTGTGGAAAACAGTATGGTGGTTCCTCAAACAATTTAAAATAGAAATACTATACAATCCAATAATTCCATTACTGGGTATTTACCCAGAGAAAATGAAAACACTAATTCAAAAAATATATGCAGCCCTATGTTTATTGCAGCATTATTTACAATAGCCAAGTTATGGAAGCAACCCAAGTGTCCATAGATGGATGAATGAATAAAGATGTGGGCTGATGTATGTGTGTTACCCTATATTATGCTAGGTGAAATAATTAAGACACAGAAAGACAAATACTTTAGATTCCACTTATACATGGAATCTAAAAAACAAAACCAAACAGAATCATAAATACAGAGAACAAAATGGGTAGTTGCTGGGAGGGTAAAGGAGATAATGAAGCACAAACTTCCAGTTATAAAATAAATCACAAAGATGAAAAGTATAACATAGGAAATATAGTCAATAAAACTAATAACGTTATATGGTGACAGATGTAACATCACTTATGGTGAGCATAGAATAATGTATAGAATTGTCAAATCACTATGCTGCACACCTGGAATTAATATAACATTGTAGGTCAGCCATGGTTCAATTGAAAAAAAAAATAGTGGCAGAGGCAGGAGCAGTTACATAGTGCTACCACATGCTAGAAAGTATTTTAGGGCTTTTAGGTAACGCAATCACCCAACCCTATGAAGCAGGCATTACTGCTGACAAACCAAAACACAAAGAGAGAGAGCACCTTTGGTAAGATCACAGAGCAAGTAAGGCATGGAGCCTAGGTTCTCAAGGCAGCTGCAGATCGAGAACAGCTGCTCCACAAGAGGAGAGCTGGGGCTAATATGATCATTTCTTTCTCATGGATTAAATGCTATTGTCATTTTGTTTTTCGGAAAAAATGTTTAGTTACACATTTGAATCCAGGGTATAGTGCATACAGTTCCCTCTACACATCCTAAAATAAATGTAAGGCCAGGATTAAAAACAAATCTGAAACCCAGTTCTACCACTCGCTACCGGTGTTTCTGGGCATGTTACTTAGTTCATGGGCCTCCATTTCTTCATCTGTAAAATGGGGATAACCTTATATACCCTGTAAGGTTGTTCTGAAACTGGCTGTACTATAAATGGCTGAATAAGGATTTCCTCTTCCTTCCAGAGTTAGAATGCTTGGTGGACATTCTGTGAACCCCGAGCTGATGCGAGAATTCCTTGGTGGACCAGGAATCTACTCTCTGAAACTGATGGAGAATTGTACATCTCTGGAGGGGCAAAGGGCTGGAAGTAATCACTAAGCAATTTCTGTTCCTCTCAGCAGGGCTGCCATCTAGCCAGTTGTGTGTCATGCCATCTAGCAACTTGTACTTTTCTGAGCTTCTATTTTCTCTGAAAAATGAGAGTGAACGTCTCAAAGGAGATTTTTTTTCTTTTTTCTACTTGATTCCCTTAGGGACACATGAGAATTTATGAGCATAGTTCAAAGAAGCTCTTCAGCTGATTCCGATGTAATTCTCTGTCTACAACTCATGCACATACACACATTCTCACTATGCCCTGATGGATAGAAACCCCTGAGGTACTGTATATATTCCTAAGCAGCCACCCTTTTTCTTCCCTGAGAATGATGTTAGCATTGGCTGCAGGAGAGTGTGTGAAATGACCACTCACTTCTCCTCAGTAGACCTTTAAGTGGGGTTGCCCATTCACGCTCTAGTCTCCTCTACTTGTTTTCCTTGGATGATCTCATCCCTTCCCAATGGATTTCAATGTCACCCATAGTCCAAAGTCTCACAGATTCTTATCTTTGGCCCAGATCTCTCTTCTGAGTTCTAGATAAGCATAGCCAAAGACCACTGTGATACTTGCCTTTGGCTGTCTCATTGGCACATTGGACTCAATGTGTCTAAAATGGATCCACTTCTCCGGCAAAACTGCTCCTTCTCCTGGGTGCCCTTGGATTCAGGAAATGGCAAAATCAAGTTGCTCAAGTCCAGGCTTATCTTTGACTTTTCCTTTTTCCTTACCCTACTTACAATTTACTCACCATGTCTTATTGATTCTACCTCTTAAAATGCTTTTGAATCGGCCCTCTTCTCTCCATCTCCACTGCCACCATGCTCCTTTAAGACACCACAATCTATCTTCTCAAAGACGACAACAGCCTCTTAGCTGGGCTTGTTCCAATTCCATTCTTGCCTTGTGTATTCTCATTGGCAACAGAGACGTCTTTAAAAATGCACTATGATCCATGGTTTCCCGCGGCTCTCTGGAAAATCACTAAAGTGGTTATTTCATGCTATTCCTTCTTTCCCAAGGTTTCAATCACATGGGCCTTCTTTCTTCTTCTTTCTGAATCACCAAGCCCCTGACAATCTCAGGGTTTTCTCATAAGCTATTTTCTATGCCTAACAGATTCCATTCTCTTTCAGGTCTCAAGTTACACGGCAGGCAGAATTTTAATATTATCCCTAAGATTCCCACCCTCCTGGTGTACATGTCCTATATAACCCCCTCTCCTTGAGTGTGGGTGGAACCTGTGAATTTAAGTGAATATACCCATCACTTCTGGGATTGGGATACTGATCTGCTGACTTTGAGTTAATTGCAAACACAGATTATCCTGGATTGGCCTGAACTAATTGGGTGAGTCCTTAAAAGAGAGTCTCGAGATCAGAGAGATTCTGCTGCTGCTTTTGAGGAAGTGTGTTCTAAGAGAGTTTATGATGGCAAGGAATCAGGAGTGGTTCTAGGAGCTGAGAGCAGTCCCTGGTTGGCAGGCAGCAATAAAATGGGGGTGTTGGTCCTACAACCTCTAGAAACTAAATTCTACTAATAACCGTGTGAGAGAAACTTAAGCTCCAGAAAGGAATGCAGCCTAGCTGACACCTGATGGCAGCCTTGTGGGATCCTAATTGAAAGAACCTGTTGAATTATAACTGGGCTCCTGACACCTGCGGAAACTATGAAATCATAAACATAGGTTATTTTAAACCTCTAAGTTTGAAGGTATCTCCTATGCAGTAATATAAAACTAATACAGGTCACATTTCAAGGAGTTAATTTTGTAATTATGTATTACACTGTTGTCTCTAGGAGACTGTTTAGCTTCTCCACAGCTGTATTCCCAATACCCAGTATGTTACTAAGTACACAGTCATTGAGAACCAATGTTCCCTAAATTAATTTATGAACATCTTGGGATCTAGACTATGACTAGCTTTTTCAGGTTGTTGATTACTTTGTTAAAATCTGATTAGATAGAAAAAAATCTTCTTGCTACCACAAAGGTTTCAAAATGGCTTAAATTTATGAGGAGCTCAAGTAAGTACTCCTCTAGGTCACAATCAGGAGAGATCCAGTGCTAAGGACCTAAGCACAAATCTTCACACAGTTCATCAAAAGTTCCCTCTGTTGCTATTATGTGAACACCAATGCAACCTGCTCTTGGTACTCTGCATCGACCCTGGTGATCCCTACACACCAAGGTTAGGAAACTTACTTCATCAGAATATCTAAAGAAAAATCAATGTTTGGTGTATTGGTCAAGATGGGCTAAGACTTAGAATATCTGAAATAAAGAATGTAAAATACCTAACTTCTTTATCGATTACATGTTTAAATAAATTACATTTACTGGATTAAATAAAACTATTAAAATTAATTTGATTTTTTTTTTTTTTACTTTTCACATATGATGACTAGAAAATTTTAAATTACCTAATTTTTATTGACTGGTACAATGATAAAGGTTTATATCTTGTTTTTGCTACCTGTCCATTGCAGGCCAGCTTACTTTAGTAATTCAGTTATTCATGATGATGGGTCACTGTGTCAGAGGGAAGAAAATCTCAGAGGGTCTCATAATGACACATGCCACTTCAGTGCTCATCCTATTGGACAGAAATGGTCATATGGATCCATTTGTCTATAAGACCATAGGTAGAGGGATTGTATCTGATGAGTAGTGTTAATACACACTGGCATTGAATAGCCTTCCTCCTACTTAGGATCACAGTATACCTAGTGTGTAAAGCAAGTATATTTTCTTCCTTACAACATAATAAATCATAAAATCATTCAAACAAACAACATTATTAAAGATAATCTTAACTACATCAAGCACTATATTGGCCCCTAGGGATATAGAGACAGCTAAGACATGTTCCTGCATCTCAGGGAACTCACATTTCAGCAGAGCCATTATTATACTAACTATAAATAGTGTGATAGATATGAACAGAAGTTGGTTTAACCTCCTATGGGAGAACAGGAGTGAAAATGCTCCTTTTGTGGATGCTCGCTCTGTGTAGCACTAAATCTCTCCTTGGAAGTAAGCGATGTCATTTCTGATCTACACAACCTGAGAAGTCCTTTCACTTGTTACAGATCATCATAACATCTCCCTATTCCTTCAAGATGGCATATTAGATAAGAGAACATGAGGACATCTATATCATCACTGTTGTGCTTTATATTATCATAAATAATCAACCCACTGATAACTATTTACAGTTATGACCCAGCCAATAACCCGTGTGTCATTATGCCCTTACTAAATTACAGTGATTAACAAGTCATAAAATAAGCATGACCCAGAAAGGACAGATGAAAAGGGTGGCTGCTGCCAGTGAATAAGCAATTTAACTTTGGAAAACCTTCTAATGAGCTTGGAAAGGTTATGACATCCTTCCTAGGCCTATTCTATTTATCTTTTGGTGGCATTGCTGATCAAAATTGGAGGATACAGTAATGGGGCACATAGCTGTATAGCTTACGAAGTGTTTTTTGCCTAAAGGTTATGAAAAAGTTGTCAAAGTTGAAGTCCATATGAGTTTCAATAACAGAGAAATGTACCTGATGGATTATACCCAACTTAAATCAGCATTATACCAGTGAGGAACTGATGTAACTTCTTTGCCTACTTTATAGGACTAAGATATCTATCTATTGACAGACATAGATATAGATCTACTGATATAGGTTATTGGGTATTATCTGACATAATATATAAATGTTAAATATATTAGATTAAATATTATCAGATAATATAATAAATGTAATTATATTAGATAATGCATTTGAAACTATGCTGCATGGGTTTAATTAATGTGTCCTTGAAACTGGATTCTCTTATCCTTCAAGGCAAATGGTCTTCTGAGCTTCCTGGACCACCACAGTAGGCTAGAACCATATCATGAGCTCTGGCCATTGAGCTGTGAGCAGAACCTTGAAGACTGCTGTGGGATTCACCTTCCCCTGCCACAGAGGCAGGTGTCTGGGTGAAGTTCCCCTGTAACTATAAGAGCAGTCTCCTTCCCTCTCCCCTATTATCCTGAGATCAAGAAATAAATCCTGTTGCCTTAAGTCCTGAGATGACGAAGCCTTGAGTGACATGTGGAAGTTATATAAAGATCTGCATGGAACTTCACAAGATCACAAAGGGATCTAGAAGGAAAAGGAACCCAGGAACAAGACTGAGGATCCTCCACCATTTGGAGGTCAAAGAGAAGAGGTAAGCAAGCAAGGAAGATTGAAAAAGCGTCCATGAAGAAGGTCCACAGCAAGAACATTTTTCAAGGCACAAATGATCCACCATGAGCAGCAATGCTGCTGACAATGGCAGTAAGATGACAGAGATAGCATGATTTCTGAATTTGGTCATGACTGACCCTTATGAAAGCAGTTTCTGTCGAATGAAGGAGAAAGCTCAGCCTGAGTAGTTTGAAAGGAAAATAGTAGTTGAGAAAGTGGAGACAGTGATCCTAGATAAAACTTTCAAGATTTCCTGTGAGGCAGACAAAAATGGGGCAGTCGTTGGAGGAGAACATGGGGGTCAAGGAATTTCTCTCTTTAAGATGTGAGCTACAGGAGCATGATTGTAATGACTGAGAAGAGAGCAAAAAATTATGATGCAGGAAAAAGAGGAGACAGTTACAGGAGCAATGTCCTTGAGAAGGTGAAATGAGAGGGGATATAGCAGATAATAGAATGGCTCCTGGGATAGCAATAGACACTTCATGCATAGCAACAAAGGGAAGATATGAATGGAGATATATACAGAAGATCCTACCCAACTGTTTCTGTTCTCTATCAGAGCATAGGCAAGGTTATCAGCAGAGCCTGTGTGTGGTGTTTTGTAGGGGAAGGTACAAAAGTGAGATGGCAGAGGGGCAAGAAGAGAATGTGGACTAATAGTTGGCCAACTCCCTCATCTATTTAGTCTTTGGTCAGATGTCACCTTCAGTGAGCGTCCTACTCGATACCCTAAATAAAATCAGAATCTTTTCACCCTCAGTACTCTCATATTCTATTCTACTCTCTCCTCTGCCATATCATTTGCCACCTTCTAACAATACTATGCTATTTTCTTATTTATTATGTTTATTTTTCACCATCTTCCCCATTAGAATGTGGGCACCATGAGGATAGGGCTTGTTTTGTTCACTGATGTTGATGATGATAGTGATGAAACAATAGCTAAAAACATGGTTGGGACAATTAATCAGCAGGCTCATTATCATATTCGATGTGACAGTTTCCAACATTTAAAATCACTCAAAGCAAGTTTCAGCTCCAAATATTTAAGGATTTACTTAGAACTTTCCCTAAAGAGACTTCTACTGGCACAAAAACAGACACATAGATCAGTGGAACAGAATAGAGAATCCAGAAGTGGACCCTGAACTTTATGGGCAACTAATATTCGATAAAGGAGGAAAGACTATCCATTGGAAGAAAGACAGTCTCTTCAATAAATGGTGCTGGGAAAATTGGACATCCACATGCAGAAGAATGAAACTAGACCACTCTCTTTCACCATACACAAAGATAAACTCAAAATGGATGAAAGATCTAAATGTGAGACAAGATTCCATTTAATATTTTTTAAGATTTATTTATTTATTTGAGGCAGGGCAGAGGGAGAGGGACTAAAATAATCTCAAGCAGATACTCTGCTGAGCATGTAACCCCAAGTGGGCTCAATCTCATTACCCTGAGATAATGACCTGAGCTGAAATCAAGAGCAATACGTCTAGCCACCCAAGGCGCCCCACAATACTTCATTTTAAAGGGATACAGAAGAACAAGTTCACTAAGTATAAACAGAAAAAAAAAGGAAAATAACAAACTGAAGTTCAGTACTGACTTGGTGACTGCTTTTCTTTGTTTTGCCAACAAAATAGAGTGCTGTATGACATAATGAATTAAGACTAGTAGGGTTTTTTTTTTTTTCATTCCAATAGTGTATGTACAGAGAATAATTGCAGGGCAGAAGATCCCTTCCAGCAATCAGAAGTAACAGTGGATTCCTGAAACATAATGTATACAGTGTTACCCATGAGTTGCCGAATAAAGAACTAGATTTCAGAAGACCCACAGGCACTTATTAGTCTGAAAAGTTGAATCAAGGAAGCCTCAGATGAATGCCAGAGTGATTTACTGCTGTGTGCTCCAAAATAATATCCTGACTGAACCAAGAAACCTATAGACTGTGGAGGAAGAGAGGCCCCAAGAGGAGACATAATGCATTTCTGAAGCACTAATGGACATGAGGTCTTGGCGTGTGTAATTTTCTTTCCTGCCTTCTGGACTGCTAAGGTCAAGGGAAATAGAAAGCAGTACAGTTTCATTCTTTTGCTTGCTCTGTTCCCAGCCTTCCATAAAGCTCTTTATAATTTCAACATTTAGAAAAAGTCAGAATGGCAAACAGAGGTGAAAAACAACTCTAGTGAGCAACAAATATCATCTTCTTGGAAGACTATCACCATCTTGGTTAAGTTTGCAGGTAATGACTGGTACTGTTGGTGCACTAAAACTCTTGGTTTGAAAGAAATCCAGCAATTAGATGACTTCTTAAATATAAGCACAAGGGGATGGATTTGGTTGCAGAGAAGCTAATTGATACTAGGGTAGATCACTTAAAAAAAATAACTAAAAATGCGTACCTGGCTATTATCCATCCAGTCATTAAGGCCTGGGAAAACAATTATATCTGACAGGATTATATTCATGGGAAATTCCTTAATGAACATAAACAATGTGAAAGTCAAAATGAAATGATGATCCAGGCACTATGATTTGTTTCGTGGGGAAGCCCTTGCCGTCCTCATGGGATTTCCGTGAACTAATTAAATGGGGGAAGCAGAGGTACACAGAGGAGCCCTGAGTCCTCAATAGTATAAGGTATGCCTTTGCTCATACTGTTCCCTTTCTGGAATACCATGCCCTTTATTTTCCTTCTCAGTAAATACCTACTCATTTATTCATCCTTCAAGACCTAAGTCACTTCCTCAAACCTTCCTAAAACCTCTGGACAGAGTCTGAAGTCCCCTTATGCTTTCACAGAAACTTTTTAGGCAGACAGCCTAAATTAAACTAAACAAGTTTTTTTTGTACATTTTTTATTGGAGCTTGATTTGTAAACATCTAGCATAACACCCAGTGCTCATCCCATCAAGTGCCCCCCTCAGTGCCCATCACCCAGTCACCCCAACCCCCCGTCCACCTCCTTTTCCACTACCCCTGGTTTGTTTCCCAGAGTTAGGAGTCTCTCATGTTGTGTCTCTCTCTGATATTTCTCACTCATTTTCTCTCCTTTCCCCTTTATTCCCTTTCACTATTTTTTATATTCCCCAAATGGATGAGACCATATAATGTTTGTCTTTCTCTGATTGACTTACTTTACTCAGCAGAATACCCTCCAGTTCCATCTACTTTGAAGCAAATGGTGGGTACTCATCATGGGTATGAGGCAGGTTCTATTTTCCAAAGATGGTCCTGAATAGCTTATTCATCCCACACATCTTCTAGAACCTTGCCACTCTCCATCAAGATGTAGAATCTGTCCCTTCCCTTTGATCCTCCCTCTGCCAATGCACTGTAGAGGAAGAAATGCTTCTGTGTCTAAGTCATAAAAATGCACTCTGCCTTATACTCTTGGAACCCAGCCACCATGTCACAGGGAAGCTTAAAGTCAAGGAGCCTCAGAAATGCCTATGGAGAGATCAGATGGAAAGGAACCAAGGTCCACAGCCCACAGGTCAGCTTGAGCTCTCTGCTGACAGCCAGCACTAATCTTCCAGCTCTGTGAGTCAACCATCTTAAAAAGGGGTCCACCGAAGCTCCTCTAGCTGATGCCCTGGAGCAGAGAAGAGCTATCCCTGCCAGCCCTGCAGATCTGAGAATAAATAAATGAATGGTATCTTAAGACACCAGTTCTAGAGTTATTATGCAACAATAGATAACCAGAATCCTTTTTTATTTTTGATTCTCCACTGCCTGGCACAGTGCCTGGAATATGATAGACACTCAATACACGTGTGTATGATGATCAATACTCTCACTCCACAAGAGTTGGAAGTGGTAGAGAGGACCTTCCTCTTTTATTCCTCTTATGGGCAGTTGTGGGGGAAGGAGTTTTCAACTTGTCTTTTCTTTTCCTCTCTGCATTACAAATACACAGATGTCTCTTTATGTGGGCTGTTGAGTTACTGTCTCCATGAGATTTTGTCCCAGTGAACTTAGCTCAGCTTTGAACAAAGAGAACCATTTGGTGGTAGCATCAAAACAAAACTGTAGCTGTAGAAAAGACACTGTGATTGTGGACAATTTGCTCAGCCATGCCCATGTGAAACACCAGAAAGGGCATTCCCACCACCATCTTGGTGGGGGTAGTATTAAGAGATTCATGACTTACAAATGTAAAACCATTTGGATATGACCGATTGGGGGCTGGCATAGCCCTAAGTGAAGGAATAGGTGGCTAGTCAATCTTGTTAGGAGGAGGGTTGATGGCTGCTTTATAATGTTTTTTGTAAGCTTGGCATCTCTGCCCCTTCCTAAGGCCTTCTCCTTATTGCTGAAAAAAAAAGCTAGGACTATATTTTTCAGAATCCTTTCCTGTGGAAAGATAACCAATGCTTAGGTGAAATCTGGAAAGTGGAGAAGAAGAAGCTGTTTTTCTACCCCAGGTAAACCATTAGAGACAAGGGATACATTATTGTGTACATTATTTGTGTAAGTTAAAGACAGCTTCGGTAAGTTTTTTGAAAATCATCTGTGCCATACTCAGACATCTTGAGATCCCTAGTGGTTCCTATGCCAGCTCCTGGGACCCACCCCTATGGTCCTTCCAGAAATAGATGAAGATGGCTTCCTTACCTTCACTCACTACTAGCCTTTTCAGTAGTGGTGTAAGCTTCTACATTAAATGCTTCATTCTTGGAAGACACAGAATGGCCTGTCCTTATTCAGAGAACCCTAACTCTAGGCAGTTACAAGCAGTAGGGAAGACATGAAAAGAAGTAACTTTGATGTATGTGTAGACAAAAATGTGAAAGAACTCAGAAGAGGCTGCACCTGAACTGATAAATGGCAAAGAATAAATTAGAAAGACGGTTTGCAGCCAAACCCCGTCTTTGGCCTCCCAAAGACAGACAGCTCAAGTATTTGATATGTCCCTGAGAGAAGTCATTTATATGCAATACACCACAGTCCTTCCCAGTCCTTCCCTCAGCCAAATCCAGCTGGTGCCCGCTCCTGTACTATACCCTCGTATTCAATACTACTTACTCTTCTTAACCTTGTCTGCCCACATAAGCAGAAATGCAAGACAAAAGTGAACAGTGGAAAACACTAAACTGCCTTAGAGTGTAGGGATTAGGAATGCAAATTTCAATTTCTCTGTGCTTGATAGTTCCCCCATTATTTTAGAAACTTTCTTTGAGTTTCTGGAATGAAATAGTGACTCCTACACAGTATTCCTGCATATTTTATCCATATTTGACATATCACTTCTGACATATTTGTTTATGTAATGCAATAAGGGCCAATACTCATTAGATATTTGATTAATGAATCCATCTGGAAATAGAGTCATCAGACACCAACAACTGCTCTTAAAGTATGCCTAAATGTAATAGGAAGTGAGTTAAACCTTGGTTCATGCCTCAAGGGACAGAGCTGCATCATCACTTTTGCAACCAAAGTATATCAGGCTTGGTTAATAAAATTTAGCTTACAATTCATCTTTTTCAACATTTCCACTTACAAGGATTAAAAGTAGACTTTAAATTTACAGTTCTCTGGGCTGCTTCAAAACTTTGAAATCTCTCCATCTCCTTAATGAATAATTACTGTCATATCCCTAGTATATACTTTGAGTAATCTTCAGCAATTTAACATAACACATGGTAAAAACAACAGGAACAGAAATAACACCATAAAGAAAGGACTTCAGTTCCTCTAAGAGCTGCAACAATGCAGAGCCTACATTTGGTGTGTGACAAGTGATGACCATGCAAAATGTGTTTTACATTAGACAAGTTCAGTTTAGACCACTGAGGAAGTCTTTCATATTGTTTTGTCTTGTCTTGTGGGATGGTAACAATAGTTCATAACACCAACTCAGTTCTTCAGCTGTGTCTTGTATAATGGGTATTTTTTTCCCATTAATGTTGTTCTGTCTTTAGAAAAGAATGTGCGTGAATCACATAAAATATGTATTGATTTAGAATAAATTTTTGCGTAAATCAGCTTAAGATAACTTTGTACTGGTCATCGTGATCTGGCAACAGAAATGCTTTCCTAAACAAGCAAAAGCAGTAGAAACAATAATAATTAGGCCCTCATGATCCTGGAGACCTGTGATCGAGTCCCACGTTGGGCTTCCTGCACGGAGCCTGTATCTCCCTCTGCCTATCTCTCTCTCACACAAAGAAATAAATAAAATCTTTAAAAATAATAATAATTAGGCCCTCAGATACTTAACTGGTCTCAAAAATTATACTGAAAGTAAGGGAGCTGTCAGGAAGAAGATAGACAGAGGGAGAGAAACAGAAGAGAGAGACAGAAGACAGGGAGACAGAGAGAATGAGACAGAGAAGAGACAGAGGAGAGAGGGCCCTCACCCACAATTTGATAAAACTGCCTTAAGATGGAGCAGTGAGAACAAGGACATGATTCGGATGAACTAATATGGGGCATTGACACCTTTTTGGTGACACCAAAAAGGACTAAGTCCTGGCAATGAGGTAAGACTTACCATTAGTATCTCTTGCTACCTACCAGATCCTTTCAGCATTCCCTAGACACAGTGCAAGGGCTCTGGGGTCAAGGGGTGATGGGGTTGAATACCTGAGATCAGGAAGGACAGAACAGTCAAAACACAACAGCAAAGCACATGCAGTACACACCAGAGACACTCCCTGAAGTGCCAGGCCCTGAACACTCCACGACCTCTTCTTCATAAGGTCATTACTTTCATGAGCAGGAGATATAACTGGCTTTACTAGGATACAGAAAAAGGCAGAAACTTGGACAAAATGTTAAAAGCAAGTTTATCTCAAAAGAAAGAACAAGATAGGGCCATAGCCAGAGGTCTAAGTGAAACACATATAAGTAACATGACTGATGGAGAATTTAAAGTAACAATTATAAGGATACTCACTGGGCTTGAGAAAAGAAGATGAGTGAAACTGTTATAACACACATAAAGAATTTAAAAAAGAATGAATCTGAGATGAAGAATACAATAAGCAAGATTGGAAACAGGCTTGATGCTATGAACAGCAGGCCAGAAGAAGCAGAAGAATCAATTAATGCAGACCTAGAAGACAAAATAATGGAAAACTATAAAGTTGAACAAAAGAGAAAAAGAATTATGCAACATAAAAAGACACTTAGGGAACTCAGTGCCACATCAAACATAATGACACTCATATTACAGGAGATGCAGAAGAAGAAGAGAGTAAAGGGTCAGAAATTTCAAGAAATAATAGCAGAAAACTTCCCTAGTCTGGGCAAGGAAACAGACATCCAGATCGATCCAGAAGGCAGAGAACTCCCAACAAAATAAACAAAAGCAGGACAACACCAAGACATATTGTAATTTAATTTGCAAAATACAGTGATAAAAAAAAAATCTTAAAAGCAGCAAGACCAAAGTCCTTAACTTACAAGGGAAACTCTATAAGGCCAGCTGGAGATTCCTCACCAGAAACTTGGCAAGCCAGAAGAGCGTGACATAATCTACTCAAAGTGCTGAGTGGGAAAAGTTCTGCAGCCAAAAATACTCTCTCCAGCAAGGCTATCATTCAGAATAGAAGGAATTTTGTTTGTTTCCCAGACAAACAAAATCTAAAGAAGTTCATGACCACTAAACCAGATCTACAAGAAATATTAAAGGGGACTCTATGAAAGCAAAGAAGAGACCAAAAGTAACAAAGGAGCAGAGAAAATGTCCAGAAACTACCACAAAACAAGTTATCAAATGGCAGTAAATACATATCTATCAATAATTACTTTGAATGTAAATGGACTAAATGCTACAATCAAAAGATACAGGGTGTCAGAATGGACTTAAAAAAAAAAACAAGATCCATGTTATATACTGCTTACAAGAGACTAATTTTTGACCTAAAGACACCTGCAGCTTGAAAGTGAGGGTGTGGAGAGATATTTCTCATACAAATGAATATAAAAGAAAGTCAGAGTAGCAATATACATGTCAGACAAAATACGCTTTTTTGTTCTTGTATTTTTTTTATCCTGCTTTAGTAATAGGGTAGTACTGACTCCATGGAATGATTTTGAATGTGTTCCTTCTATTTCATTATTTATAAGATTTGATAAAGATTGTCACAAATTATTATTTTTTTAATGTTTGGGAGAATTCATCAATGAAATCATGTGGGCATGGGTTTTCCTGTCCTAGGAGATCTGGGGTTCCTAGTTCAACTTTCATTCTTGTTATTGGTCTAAGAATATTTCTATTTCTTGGATTCAAGATTCATGATTCAATCATGGTAGCTCAAGCATTTTTAGGAATTATCTTTTTTTTTCTAAATTATCTGATATGTTAGTATGTAATTGCTTATAGTAATCTGTTATCACACTATGTATTTCTGTGGTTATCTGTTGTATTGTTTGCTCTTCCATTTCTCATTTTGGTTTTTGAGATGTCTCTCCCTTTTTATCTTAATGTAGTTAAAGCATTGCCAACTTTGGTTTTTTGAAAAAAAAAAACAACTGGCCATTACTTTCAACATTACATTATTGTTTATTTTGGTCTCTATTTTATTTCTGATTTTTCTCTGTTATTTCCTTCCTTTACTAAATTTCAGCTAAGTTTCTTCTTTTTCTAGTTCTTTGTGGTGTTAAGTTTATTTGAACTTTTTTTCTTAATACAAGCATTACAGCATCAATTTCACTTTAACATCTGCTTTTGCTGTATCCCATAGGTTTTAGAATATTGTGTTTTCTTTTTCTTTTTCGTTTTGATACCTATTTTGATTTGCCGTGTGATTTCTTATTTGGCTGATAGCTTGTAGAGTAGTGTGTTAATATTTAAATGTTAATATTTATATTGTAGATTTTCCAGTTTTGTTTTATTGTTGATCTTTAGTTTTGTACCACCTTTGTTGAAAAATATACTTGGTATGATTTCAGTCTTCTTAAATTTGTAGTATTTGTTATGTCTTTTAATGTGATTTAACCAGGGGATTATGTGTGTACTTGAAGAAAATCTGTATTCTATTTTTCTTGGATGGAATGTTTTATATACACTTTTAGAACCATGTATTCTTTTTATTTATTTATTTATTTTTATTTATTTATGATAGACACACACACAGAGGAGGGAGAGAGAGAGAGAGAGAGAGAGGCAGAGACACAGGCAGAGGGAGAAGCAGGCTCCACGCTGGGAGCCCAACGCGGGACTCGATCCGGGACTCCAGGATTGCGCCCTGGGCCAAAGGCAGGTGCGAAACCACTGAGCCACCCAGGGATCCCCTAGAACCATGTATTCTGAACTATGTTTCAAGTAAAAAAAATCCTAAAAATAAAAAATTAATCACTTTAATTGAGGGTGCTCACTTAAAATAAAGCATATCAGAGGGGTGGTGGGTGAAATAGGTGAAGGATATTAAGAACACACTTATCATAATGAGCGCTGAGTAACAATGTATAGAATTGTAGAATCATTATGTTGTACACTTGAAACTAATATAATACCGTATGTTAACTATAGTGGAACTAAAATTAAATGGAACCTTACCATTAAAATGGTAACCCCTAAAAGACACTATGACCTGAATGCTTTATGTCTCCCAAAAATATGTTGAAATCCTAATCCCCAACGTGATGATATTAAGAGATGAAAGCATCTGGAAGGTTATTAGGTCAGAAAGGTAGAAGCTTCATGAACAGGATTAGAGCCTTTATATATAAAAGAGACATCAGAGAGGTAGCTCACTCCTTCTGCCATGTGAAAACAGTGAGAAGGCAATGGCTATGAACCAGGACTCAGGGCCTCAGCAGGCACCAAATTTGTGGGTTGCTTGTTCTTGAACTTCCCAGTGTCCAGAACTGTGAGAAATTTCTATTGTTTATAAACCATCCAGTCTGTGGTATTTTGTTATAAGAGCCTGAATGGGCTAACACAGACCTTCAAGGAATCTCTAGGGCTTTGATGTTCAGAGAAAATCTGTTTTCTCTGCTCAGTGCTTATGATTGTCCTTAAATTGCTTTTTCCCTTTATCTCAACCTGAGACCCTTGATAATACATACATGTGACATATAAGAAAGTGGAGATTAAGTAAAGTAAGTCTCTCTCTTCAGGCCAGAAAACACTAGAGGACTGGAATTTGGATAGTTGAGTTTGTCCTGACACTCATTTATTTTAGACACTCATCATTATGGTTTTAACTGTGAAGAAAGGGAAGAGTCCCTGGTTCTCTTCTCCTCATATCTCAGAGCTCTGGATCCTGAGAGAGCATCTACAGCAACTAGCTGGATGTGGTTACAAAACATAAACAGGGATGTAAAATACAAAGGGTAGTATAGGCCAGAAGCCTGTGTAGGCAGAGAACATCTGAGTGAAATTAGAGTCTTAAATGGAGAAATCTTTGTGAAATTTTCCCTTGAATAGGGTAAAGCAAGACTAGGATGAGCAAACAAATACAGTTTAGTTGGTGTTATTGTGTTTGTTTGTTTGTTTGTTTGTTTGTTTGTTTGTTTGTTTTAAGCTCTGGATTGATCTATAACTTCATTCCCTAATGAACCCAAAACCAAATTCTCTGGAAGCAGATAAATACCTGAACCTTGACAATACTTAATTTGTTACCTGATGTATTCTGTTTTTCCAAGAACATTAAAGATAACCATTCATCTCATTAGTGCATTAACAATATATGGTCAGCTGATGTTCCTATTCCTAATGGCTATAGTTTAAGGAATTTACAAACTCTATGAAAATTTTTCTAAAGTTTATCTTGAAAAACTATTTTAAAAGTGTTAATATACTTTATTTAGCTATTATAATTATAATTATAATTATAATAGATTTATTAAATGCTTAAAATATGAGATATAGAGCTAAGCACTTGATATGAATTATCTCATTTAACTATCATAATAACCATGAAATATATCTCATTAGTCTCGTTTTGTAGTTGAGCTAACTTCCCTAGGAGTACACAGCTTTTAGTGGCAGAAAAAATAAGCACTGAGAATATCTAGCCCCAGACTCTTATTCATTTTATTAGGTACCTACAACTGTATAACAGATTATACCATGAACTTAGAGGCTTAAAATGACATAGAGTAGTGATCCCAGAGTTTCTGTAGGTCAGGAACCCAAGTACAACTTAGCTGGCTTTTCTGCTTTGGGGTCTTCACCAGGTTCCAATACAGCTCTCGTTTAGGGCTACCATCTCATCAGAGGCTCAGCTGAGGAAAGATGTGCTTTCAAATTCCCCCAGTTGTTGGTAGAATTCACCTCCTCATTGTTGTAGGACTGAGTTTCCTATTCTGTTGCTGGCTGTCAAGTGAGGGCAACTCTTGACTCCTAGAGGCCACCCCACCTTTTTTTGTACCTGACCCTCTTCACAGAATGTCTTACAAAATGGTAGTTTACTTCCTTAAATCCAACAAATAAGAGTCTTTCTAATGCCAGTCAGCTTGGGGTCTTATGTACCATAAACAATCACAGAAGTGACTTTCTACTACATTGGCTATAGCCTATGGTTAAAAGCAAGTCCCACATCCTGCCTGCATTTAAGGGGAGGAATTATACAAAGGTGTGAAAACCATGAGGCAGCCTTACTGACTTTAAGGTCGTTCCACCACAACCACTAGGCAAGTAAGAGTGGAACTGTGCTTGTGCCAACTTCTCAATCTTTGCCAAATCTGTACGCATCTACTATTTTAAATTATATTTAAATATTCTAAATTACATATTTTAATTGCCTTTATTTTCTTAAGCTGACCCACTTTTAAAATAAAGAGCTTTTATAACACAGACATATAGAGAAAAATCAATATTACTTGCCATAAAAAGAAGGTAAAACAAAGCAAAATAAAGGCAAAGTAAAAAAAAAAAACACAAAGATTTATACTGTACTATGTATTTACCTATATGAGCTCACTTAATTGTCATGCAATTCATGGTAAACAGTATCATCCTCTTTATTAAAAATACAGAAACTGAGATCCAGAAAAGTTTGGTAAGCCATTCAAGACAACACAGCTTGTAAGTGGTTGTAACAAGATTCAGATCCATGGCAACTGGCAGCCAAAGTGCACAAGAACTATGGTCTAGCACTCAACTCATCATGAATCCCAATCCTGGTTCCTTTTCCTTTTCCTTACTCCACCTGTCTCCTCAGCCTTTCTCCTAACCTCTTCAACCCCAAGATCCATCTTCAAATACCAGACATCAATACAATATAAGAATGAGAGCAAGTATGCCCAGGTTTTACTGCTAGCTTTATCTCTTGTTGGCTTTTTCCCCTGGGGTAAAGTATTGCTTTGCCTCAGTTGTCTTATCTATAAAATGGGGGTGATAATAGTAGGAGCTTAATAAATAGGAGTTAAAATTTTAATACAGTTTTTATCACAGTCTCAAAGAAAAATGTCCAAGTCACCTAACCTTGAGTATTGTGTGTTTATTGCAGTTAGGTTTTCAATCCTTCTAGGGAACAAGTGAAAACAGAAAAAAATTTGACAGAATGCTTTATTTTGCTTTTTTTGTCTGTTTTTAAAGCTTACTATAATTAATCATGTTTGAGGGCAATGCCCTTGAGTAGGACTGAGAGGATGGAGTCTTGTGCCCAAAGAGTTGGCCTTAGCTAGGAGGATGGTCAGGATACCCTGAGCACTAGAGGGAAGGTTGTTCATGGGCACAGATGCAGGCAATGGTGTCCCTGCAATAGGAGGAACTTGTGGTCATTCTTTTCTTATTGCTTCAAGGACACTGCTCTGTAAATTCTTCCTTCATGCTTCTACAATGTCGATTTTGCCTCTCAGGTAAGTGATTTATATTAACATGAAAGCATGCAATTATTTCTCCTATCTTCAATAGAAAGAACTCTTTCCTGATGCAACTTCTTACTCCAGTTATCACTCCATTCTCTCTTTCAAAAGACCAATTTATCCCTGCTGACTCCAAGTCTTTTCCTGCCATTCTTTCCTGAATATACTTTGGTCATGCTTTCACCTCCACCTCCCCACAGAAATGTTCCTTGCCCAGCTCACCAAACTCCACATTGCTAAATTCAATAGCTAACTTTGGTCCTCATCTTTCTTGCTTCATCAGCAACATGTGACATGACAGCTCCTTCCTGGGCACCACACCCTCTGAGTTCCCTCCTGCTTCCTGCTGCTTACTCTCTACCCTCCAAATTCACAACACAGGTATGCCCCACATTCAATACTCAGATCTCTCTTCCATTTGTAGTCATTCCTTTGGAGAGTTCATCCCAATGTGTATCTCCCAGTCAGAGCTCTCCTGTATTCCAGATTCTTCTGTCCTACTCAACATCTCCATGCTTAACCTGTCTACGAGAGGACCCACACTTTTCTGCATCCCTGTAAACAGCAGCTCCTTCCTTCCAACTCCTTAAATGAGTAGTATGTAACAGATAAACAGCCTGTGACTCTTCTCTCTCACATCACTTACCCAACCTATTTGAAATTCCATAAGGTCTACTTTCTACTCTTATCAGCATCTCTGCTGTGTGTTTGAACAACCCACCATCCTCTTCTTCCAGAATCCTTGCAACAAATCTCCTAACTGATCTCCCTGCATCTGTCCTTGCTAGGACTCCCCAAATCAATATGTAACATGAGTGACCTTAATAAAACAAAAATCAGATTTGTGTCATACCTCTGCTCAAAACTGTCCCAGGATGTCCTTGTCACTCAGAAAAGCTAGTATCCCAGTGACCACTAAGGCCTGATGTCATCCATCTGCCTTTGTCTCTCTGGTGTAATTCTTACTATTTTCCACCTTGCTCAGTAACTCCTGTTATATTGGCCTCCTCAGTGTACCATGAACACACCACGGAAGCTTCTGCCTCAGGGCCTTTGAACTTACTGTTCTCTTTTCATGGAAGAGAGGCCTACCCTTGCCAACTTCTACAAAGTTATAAGCCCCTTCCAACACTTTCTGCTTTACTTTCTTCCCCACAGTGTTTATTGATATTTTATGTATATTTACTTTTTTTTAAAAGATTTTATTTATTCATGAGAGAGAGAGAGAGAGACAGAGACAGAGACACAGGCAGAGGGAGAAGCAGGCTCCATGAAGAGAGCCTGACACGGGACTTGATCCCAGGTCTCCAGGATCACGCCCTGGGCTGACGGCAGCGCTAAACTGCTGAGCCACCTGGGCTGCCCATATTTACTTTTTAATTTTGTGCTTCAGTTCCAGCAGAAAAGGGCTTTTTGTTTTATTTACTGCTGAGTTCCTAGTACTCAAAGCAGGGCCTGGCGTAGAGGGAGCGTGCAAGTTTGGTGAATGAATTAACTATCATCAAAATGGTATGATTTATCTAATTATAGTTATTTTGTAATTACTAATGAGAGAGGTTTTACCCCCATGTTCTGTGTGAGTCTAAAGAGAAAAAGTGCTTCATTAATACAACTACTACTCACACATTCCAAACAATTCAAAAGTCATCCACAATTTGATTATTAATATGCAGGAAAAGATAAACTTCTCACTGATGATAACCATTATTTCAAAATAGGTACCAAAGGGCCAGTGATGGGCATACAATTTAAAATGAAAAAAAAAATCGAAATGGAAAATGCAAATAAGTAAATATGAGTTTACCTTTAAAAAGGAGATCTCTTTAAATAGACACTAAGCAGCAGATCATTTGGACCTAATAATACTTTACTTGGGAATTTTGCTGTGGACTACTTTCTCTAGGCTAATCTGGAAGATGAGTTACAGAATATTAAAGACCCAAGGTGCCAAAAGCAAGCAATTTGCTGCTGACTAATCAGGCAGAGACAATTTTTTTTTTTTTTTAGTAAAGATCAAATTTGACTATGTCTTCCCTTTTATCATGAATTGAAGATTCTCCTAGTTGTTTCTTGAAATTCAGCGTTAAAAGAGATGATGATTCTCTTACTACCAAAATGTTCAAAGACAGAGCCTGTCTTTACCGATGTGCAGGCAAAAACCTTAAGTCTGTGAAACATGTTTTCCATAATTGTTGGGCATCATGACACACACTGAATGAAGAAAAACACTAATCATAAAGTGTATTTAGTGTTAAGCATTTCAGACATGTATGGATTCACACCAGGCTTTCTAGGTTTTCTTTTTTCTTTTCCACCCTTAACTAAGTTCTTCGTTTCCTGTATAAGAGTGAAGCAACGTCTGGAAACTGAAATAGCTATTAATATTATTGTCTCTTTGCTATACCTGTTTATATAACACTTGATTTAAATAAGAGTGCTTTTGATGGCTTCTAAATCTAACAACACAATGTAGATACAAGTTAGTTATTCAACTAAGGGACATTTTATTTTAATTATTTGTGACAGGGAAAAAATGAATTTATCCATCATTTCCTGCTGCCTCCCAAGCAGAGAAGAACCTGCAAAGGCCCCTCTTGCTGAGCTTGCTGTGGCTATGAGAACACAAAACAGAGCTCAGAGGCTGAATGAGAGTCAATTGTGCCATGTATGCAAAAGGTGTGGGCTCCAGGAAAGACTGGAGCGGGGCAGTGGGAAAGTCTGCTTAGAAGGAAGGTTCCAGAAGGAGGAAAACCTAGTTGTTGGTAGTGGATAGAGGATTGTGGGGAACAGGATAAATAGGAAAGCTGTCATTCAGGGAAGACGTTTCAGAGGGAAAAGTTAAAAGAAGTGCTTAGATTAAGTTTTTATGAATTTTTCTATATGGTGACACCACCTTTTTTCTAATTGCTGTTTTTTTCTAGCATGCATGAAACAAATACCTAGCTTCTAAAATTTCAAAAAATTACAAATGAACAAAATCAGCTTGTATACAACCCAAACCATATAGCACACCATGGGTAGCACAACTGGGTAACACAATTCTCTGCTGCATGCTTTAATTCCAGGAGGTGGATACTGTAGCACAGATGATATATTAGGACATACAGAAGATGTACTATCTTTGTAGTACTGGGTATTATTCAGAAGTATTGGGCTTTTTGAGTTATAACTAATAAGTCATAATTGCTTGATATAAAAACTCTGAATAAGAAAGAAGAGTAAGAGATGAAGGAATGATTTTTTAAGGATAAGAATATTAATGCACTATCAGTGTTAAGAGAAGAGTATACAGTTGTCTCAATAGGCACTTAACAAGATTTATCAAAGATGTGTTCTGTGGGTAGAACAAAGATTTTCTGGAACCCCACAAAAGTGGAAACAGCAACACAGTTAACTCAGTGTGTTGCTCCAAGGAAATCTCCAACTGAGACAGTCTTCTGAGGAACCCGGATTCACTTTCCAAAGAAGCAGAACCTGTTATAGCCACAATCATCTCACCTTTGTTTTTTGCTTTAAGATCTATTTATTTATTTATTTGAGAGAGAGGTAGCAAAAGAGAAAGAGTGCACATTAGAGAGCACACTTGTGAGAGGAGGGGCAGAGGGAGAGGGAGAGAAACGGAGAGAAGTATACTCTGCGCTGAGCCTCAGCTGGGAGCTATACTCTGCTCCATCTCAGTACCCTGAGGTCACAACCTGAGCAGAAATCAAGAGTCAGATGCTCAACGGACTGAGACACTAAAGCACCTCTCGCTATTTTTCTAATTCCCTTTTTGGAGAAATACTGCTTCTGTTTTCATAAATGCTCAAGAGTTGAGGTCAGTCTAACAGATCTGTAAGAGTCCCATATATCTAAAGTGTCCCAAGATCAGCTTGCAACCGCATGTACCATACAAAGAAAAACCTGGATGTCTGATTTCAAAGATCTATCCCTTCAGCCTTGATGAGCAGAATCAGAAGCAAACATTTTTAACTGCCAGTATGTTCTCCTCATTGACTATGAAAAACTCCAGAAGCTTTGCAAAATGTTTAAGGGAAATCTAAGAAGAGTTACATCGTCTAGCTAACAGGACCAGGTTCTATAAATGAGCATGGTATTCTGGGGTACACAACAATCTCATTGTGGGTTATTGTCAGAGGTGTGGCTGGGCCTTGGGTACCTTCCTTGGTAATTTTTCCCTTGAAAATCTCTAGACAGAGAAGGGAGGAAGGGGAAGAGAGAGAAAAACACAGGTAACTCTTGAGTTATGGAACCTTATTAAAAAAAAAAAAAAAGACTTCTGAATGTCTCTTAAAACTGGAATCATTTTCTAAATTCCAGGTGTTTTTGGCCATATCAGCCAGACAATCTCTCCTGGTATATGATGATGTCCAAGCTCATTACATTTCCTGAAATGGAAAAAGAGTCTCCAGAGTGGGACGATTATATCTTATCCAAAGTTTTCTTAAATCCATGCACTAGAACCCTCCAATCACAAAGAGCAACAGTAGACATAGGAAGTCAGGTAAAAAAAAAAAAAAAAAAGAAAAAAAGAAAAAAAAGGAAGTCAGGTAAATCATAACACTTTGAAACAAGTGATTTAATTGAAATGGAGTATTTTGATTTTAATGGATTCTTTTGGCATTAAAATGCTCCCAGAAGCAAACTGTGCTTCAAAAAACTAATTATTGGAACACTCCCCAAACATCGCAGACTGGCAAACTCTACCCAAATGAAGTGTTCAGTTAACATAACAAACATAACATAACGGCTTATTTTTTAATTGCCTCTCGATATGAATAGATGCATATTTGTGTTTCTTCTTATCCAAGTAAACTACGTACCTCTTTCTCCATTTGTAATCCTTCTGCTCTAATATTTCGTTCAAACACTTCTCTCTTTTCGGTCTGTGGGTTAGATTTTCTGTACACAAGAATATAGTCAATCCGACACTTTCCATCTCTGAAGTAAAGTCCATTTGATTTGTTTTTTTCTGGCACTGTCTGCACAGAAAGAGAAAGAAACCAGTTTAAGACACTCATAAAACTGAGCCTAAGCCAATATTAAAGAATTAGAAGTCAATGAGTTTTCATTGTGTTTTCTCAAAATTACATTCTTATTAATGAAAAATGTAAGCAGTAGGGAACAAAAAATTAAAAATTGGAAAAAGAATGCAGTGAAAGTGAAAAAACTAAAGATACCTAACAATACCAAATGGTGGCAAGGATCTGGAACACCTGAGAATGATCATATTCTAAAAGTGAGAGTGAAAACCACTATACTTACTCTGGAAACACACTAGCAATATCTTGTAAAACTGAACATCTGCATAACACAAAACCCATAACAAGACAAATCCTTATTTAAGCGACTAAGAGATATGTATCTATAGCAGCACTGTTCATAGGAATAGAAAATCAAAAAATGTGAATCAATTCAAATGTCCATGGACAGGCAAATAGGTAAATAAATGGTAGAACCATCATGAAGTGGAAGATTATACAACAGTAAAAATGAATGAACTACAGTTACATCTAATAGTAAGCATGAATCTTAAAACAGTATTGATAGAAAAGAACCAAGTCATAGACTTCATGCGACATGATTTTTAATAAAGCACAAAATAAACTGAATCTAGAAAGAAGTTATTAGGGCTGTGGATGTGCATGGTGAAGCTATTTTTAGAGCAAGAGAACTAAAAAAACAAAACAAAACAAAAATTCAAGAATATGGAACTTGTGATAAGGTAGTGACGAGATTAAAAGTAGCTCTGGTAGTTTTAGTGTTTCTCTAGTTCAACATTCCTCAAACTTTCTGTCCACAATAAGAAAAAAACATTTTACTTTGTCGTATCTGTGTACATATGTAACATAACCAGTATCTGAGACAAAAGATTCACAAGACAATACTCATCCTTTCTACTTGTGTATGTGCTAATATTAATTTTCCATTCCACTAAAAATAATTGGAGTTATAACCTACAACTAGGTTGTCAACCTAATTTGAAAACTACCATCTTAGTTATAAGCTGGATAGTAGTTTAAGGTGTTCATTTTATTACAACTATGCTTCAAAACATATATGTAAGTTATAAATATTATTTTGTAGTGAGTACACACATAAAAATTAAAGAACAAAATAATATAATTTCATCTAGGCTCCAAAGGCTTGTTGTAATCATGTACAACACTGAAAGTGACCATCAAGTACAGGCTGGTTAGGCTACAGTCAAGTTTCTCAAGCTGATAGATTTCAAGAACATGTCCATGAATCTAGCAAGGAGAAGTGAGGGGTGGGGGCTGGCTACCTTTTCTGTAGGTCCAGTTTACATCAGGTTTCAAATAGTGGTAGATGGGAGGCAAATAAGCCAGACTCATTAGCAAGGCCATTGCTAGAATGGCAACTTTTTTTCACAAGTGCCATACATGCAACCTCATCCAAAAGGGAAAATATCAGCCAGTAGGGATGGAAATGTCACATCCTATGTCTTGGTACAAACATTTTCAATTGATGATCAATCCTCACTGATTTTTTTTTTTTTGGTTTTTGCTTTGAGAGGTACTCAGAAGTCTTCCCAAACAAATGCTTTCTTAACAATTATTTGCTAAGCAAGGGAACTACTCTTGCTTAGATTTAGCACATCAGTATCTGTCTGCAAAAACAAGGTTTCAGCAATGGCATCAGGTTAGTAAAGCCTTAACCCTCCTGAGACTGTTTGCTTATTTGTAAGGTTAGGTGATGAGACTAGGTGCTCTTTGAGATCCTTCAGGAGACCCCTCTTTTATGCCACATCATGGCATTCAACGTAACTGTGTGAAGGGGTGACAAAGGTATGAAGTTTTTCTTTGAAAAAAAAAAAGTATATGGACAGTAGCAGTAGCATATGGTGTTGTCAGAAAGAGATTTAGGAAGCTTGGTAGAAGTAAACAATTTTCCCTGTTCAAAGGTGACATCCTGTCAATGGTTAACTGGCTCTGGAATAATAAATATAGTAAGAATATGCAATAAAGAAATGACTCTGATTTTGTGTTCCCATTACCTCTATCTAGTGCATATACAAAGAAGGTATTAAACTCCACTGAGACAAAATCTAAGCAAGAATGAATGCCCCTAACAAAAGTTGTTTTTTTTTTTTTCCAAAATGACACATGAACAAATGGATCTATTTACAATTGCAATAAGATTACAGAGGCAAATGGAAACTCAGGGAGGCTTTGAACAGGATAATCTACTGAGAGCTGGTCCATTTTGTGTCATTGTTCTATGTGTTGGGTGATTTATATGAGGAAGTCCATACTTGTAAAACTTTCTCTCTCTGAGTGACACTCAGAATGTAGATTATCATAAAACGACAGGTGGCTTTAAGGATCTCCCTTTATATAAATGAAATGTCTCTAGGTATAAAAAGGGAAATATACCACTTAGTGAAAGTTTGTTTTAAGCACAGGTAGGTTCAGGATCACTGAAATGTGCTAGACTGATGAAGGAAATCAAAAGAATATAAGACCTGCCCCTTATTTTCCGGAAACCTACAGTTCAATGAGATAATGACTTTAAACAATCCATGGAATATGCTTCACAGATTCCTACCTGGGTGAAATACTGTATTTTTAAGAAATCATACACTTACCTCTCCCCCTGCTTCCAATCTGCTAGCATCATCTGAAGTACTGGTCAGGTTTCCAGGGTGAAGCAAAGAATCATCATCTTTGCAAGGACTGTTGACTGCTTCTAATTCATCAAAAAGAATATTGACATCCTTGGCCACTAAAACCAAAATAAATACGTTACAAGTGGGGTTAAGAATCTGGGATCTTGAAAACAATACCAAAATAGAAAATATCTCCCTGTGGCCTCATATTTTTTCATTGTTTCAATTACACCTTGAATGATAAGTATATTATTTCCTAAGGAGAAAAGGATGTAAGATGTAAAGCATGTTTGATCAAACAGTCTTGATTAGGCAAAATCCAGGACAATGTGAAGCAAAGTATCTCCATAATATAAATATAATTTGCCTTCCATGATAAGAAGAGGTGTTGCATTTTAGTTTTCCTTCACATACTTGTTTAGCATAAAGTACTTTCACTCAAGTCTTCTAAGAACTCATTAACTGTGTTAGACATAAACTTTTAAAATTTTATGATTTTATTCTTCATGAAAATGCCATACAACTTGCTAAGTGAACCCACGTGTGCGCCAACTGCAAGGTTGGGTAAGAGCTGTAATTTTCTTCCTTTGTTACTTCCCAAGGTCTAATAAAGAAAACCTCATACAGTAACAAAGCAGGCAGTTGGGTTTTCTGCATTTCTTCTTTCTCTAATCATGAACTGAAATCATGAAGTTACCCATTTAGGGGGTTTCCAAAGAGACTGTTGATGCCAATATACAGAGCCCTATGTATCAGAGCTCCAGATAAAGTCTATCACGTTCAAATGCATAGTGCCTTGCAGCATACCACAAATGACAGTTCAGTACTTGTAGCTGCAGATACATAGTGCCAGGTACAGGACGCTTCCTTAGCTACTCAAATTACAGACCAACATTGAAGTTACTTTTTCCTTTGATGCTTTAAAAATCTCTAAAGGTTTTTAACCCACCCTAAGCTGCTGCGCAGAATAATCTGTAGATGATATGGTACTATTTATATGTTACATACAGGAGTATTCATCCTTTCATTCAAAAAATTTTTAGAGATATGCACAGAGTTGTGTGATAGCTACACCCTGATGAATGAAAATGACAGGTCTTCCTGCCCTTGTGGGGTTAAGTAAACAAAACAAATAGTCATAGAATTATAAATTGCATTGAGTGCTATAAAGAAAAGAAAAGTTTGGATATAGAGAGAATAGAAATCATTTACTTAGATGACAGGTTCTAAAGCTACATCTAAATGTGTGACTTTAGGCAATTCATTTAACTTCTAAGTTCTTCTATAAAATAGAATAGGCATGGCAATAAAAATTAACATTTACTGCTTACTGTGATAGGCTGCTGATTCATGGCCCCCAAAGGTGATCTAAGTCCTGGAACATGTGAATATGTTACTTTCTATGGTAAAAAGGACTCTGTAGACATAATTAATTCAAGATTCTTAAAATGGGAGATTATTTTGGATTATATGAGTGGGCCCAATATAATTAAAAGGGAGGCAACAGGGTCAGAATCAGAGAGACAGATTAGAAGATGCTATGATAATTGGCTTTGAAAACAGAGGATAGAGCCATCAATCAAGGAATGCAGATGCCCTATAAAGTAGAGAAAGACAAGTAAACAGATTCTCCCCTAGGCCTGCAGAAGGAACAGTCTCACTGGTACCTTGATGACTTCCGACCTCCAGAACTGTAAGAAAATAAATCTGTGTTAAGTCAACAAGTTTGTTGTTAAATTGTGATAGCAGCAGAAGTAAATTAATACACTTACTACATGTTTTTAGGCTCTGCAGCTCCAAGGGAAAACACATTATGGTCTTTTCATACAAATGGGATTTAGGAGCACCTATGCTGTGCCAGGAACTCAAGAAAAGGAATAGTTTTGAGAGAGCACAGTATGTCGTGTTGTGGGGGATGTCAAGAGGAAAGTTAACTTCCCTGACAACCCTAAATAAACTGCCCCTCATCCAGTTATTCTCAATCCCCCCCACCACTACTCATTTCTTCACAGCACTTATCACAAACTGTAATTCAACTCTATATTCATTTGTTTATACTGTGTCCTGGGTATTTACCCTATGAGAATATAAGTTCCATAAGAACAGAGACCTTGTCTGTCTTTTTTTTTTTTTTAAATTTATTTTTTTATTGGTGTTCAATTTACTAACATACAGAATAACACCCAGTGCCCGTCACCCATTCACTCCCACCCCCCGCCCTCCTCCCCTTCTACCACCCCTAGTTCGTTTCCCAGAGTTAGCAGTCTTTACGACCTTGTCTGTCTTGACATGTGTACAGAGGTCCTGGCACAGCCCTCAACATACATTTGTTTAATGACAGAATGATGATCTCAAGGTGGACATGGTCTAATGATGTCTGAGAGCCTCCTCTTCTCCAATAGCCTATGGTTCTAAGACCTTGCACATACATTTTTCCTAATGCATTTCTTATTCACAAGCCAGGAGATCCACAATTTCAGGTAGATACTAATTTTTAGTAGACAGTGATTCAATTTCAAGTAGATATTGATAAGACTTGAACAGAAGGATAAAAATATTTCAACAACATAGACCTGATTACTATTCTAAACCCCACCACTTAGCTGTGTGAACTTGTGCTCCCATTTCCTCACTGGTGAAACATATGGAAAACTCTCTCATGGCGGCTAAGAGGATTCCATGAGATCATATGTATGTTAGTCTGACACACGGCAGATCTGCAGGAAATGCTGGTTTATTGATTTTAGGCACTGGGACTTAAGTTAGCATTTGAGCCTTATCAACACAAGATAGCAGAAGAGGTGAGGCATTTACAAATTGGAACAGTGGTTATGAGGGGGTGGATTGGGGTAAGGTGTGAAATAAAAAAACGAAAGAGGACACTGAGATTCATGTTTAAGTGACTGACTGGCTCACCCTCAGGACAAACTCTTGAATATCCATCATCCATCAGTGAGAATTGCCCCTTCGCTTTTGCTAAGGACAGAAAATTACCAGAACATCTTCTACCAGCATCACCCTCTGGTGTTGGTACAATCGGTTCAACAAGCCCTATATATTCTGGGGTTCCCAACTGGACCATGTTGCCACCCTGGAGATATATGGCATTGTCCAGAGACACTTTTTATTATCATGGCTAAGGAGAGGGGGTAATGCTAACATCCAGTGGGTAGAGACCAAGGATACTGCTAAACATCCTACAAGGTACAGAATAGCCCTCTCCAAGAGTTATCTAACCCAAAACATCAATAGTGTTGAGCCTGAAAAATTGTGTTCTACATTAAAGACCCAACTATTTGATTCTAGAGGGACCAGCTAACTTGGAAAAGGAAGAGAAGCCCTTTGTTTCCCCTACACCTGCCCATCAGTATTATTGTCTGGAAGTTGTTAGGGGGCTAATGTTACCTAAGTGCTCAAGGGAAATCAGGTTGTTGTGCAACCTGATTTTTAGAGAATTAAGTGATATTAAGGCACCATTATCACCTGTCAGCCTCTCAAGAGCCTGAGCAGGGATTAAAGACGCTTATCTGTCAAAAAATGTTCAGCTGAACACAGGATCAGTAAGAAGACTATAGAACAGGTAGCAATTATACAGAGAGAAGAAACATGTACCCTTATCAATACTCCACTATTGTTACTGACAGAGCAGCTTTACAAGTGAAGTTTTAGAAACCATGTACAATATCCTTGGATGCAAACTTACATCATTTCTTTAAGGAGAAAAATAGCCCCAACTTCCAAAATTAATCAATTTTTAAAAATCTGTTTATACAACCAGTACTTGGTGGGTGCCTACCTTACCTGGACCCTATGCTGGGCTATATCAAGTACTGGACGCGGCAGCCATGGCCCCTGTCCTCACAGAGCTCACCATCAGTGACCGTGGCAGTGGGGCCTCTCCATCCAGGGCATGGATATGACAAAGATCCTCTACATACAAACAAGGTTACTTTTAATGGATCCCCTCACTTTCATCATACTTCTCCCCTCCCCAAAATGTTTGATAATTATCTGCTTAGTAGAATTCTGCTATTACGTCCATTAAATAAGAAAGAACCAAATGTTCTGAGGAGTTAATTAAGAATGACAAGAGGAGAAGGACCCCTGGGTGGTTTAGTCAACTAACTGTCCAACTCTTGGTTTCAGCTCATGAATCTCAGGGTTGGGAGATCAAGCCTGGTGTTAAGCGGCCATGTCGAGCTCCTCACCTCAAGCTCCTTACTCAGTGCAGTCTCTGCTTCAGATTCTTTCCCTCTCCCTCTGTCTCTCCTCTGTCCCTTTCATTCATAAACAAACAAATAAATAAATAAAATCTAAAAAAAAAACAACAACCCAAAACAAAAAAAAGAATGACAAGAGGAAAGAGAATGCAAAAGTTCCATGCAACCCAGAAACAGACCTGCGCTGCATAAACTTGGGAAGGGCTATGTGAACAGAATTGGGAACGTGAGTGGCAACAGGTAGATGCCGTACATTTGGAAAGCAAGAAAGAGGCTCAAATGATTCTCCTTCACAAAAAAAAAAAAAAAAAAAAAAAAAACCCACAACCCCCCCCCCCAAAAAAAAACAAAAAACAAACCCAAAACAGGCACTCAGCCTAAGAAGACCAGGGAACAAAACAGTAAAGACTTACATATAACAGCTACACAAGACTCAAGAACCTCAAATTGCCTGGGAGACCAAAAATCTGGTCAAGTCTGAGTAAAACTCAAACTCAGCATAGGGAAGTGATTTCTGTAGGCTAACTTGTTATACCATTCCAGAACAGAGACAGAGCAGAGAAATCAGAGGGCTATGAGGCAAGTAGATCCTGATGCTCTTTACGTGATAGGAAGGCAAATTTACCTCAACAGTACTGAATATGCTCATTAAATATTGGTGATTATTTATTTAGTGAAAATCATTTGGATTATTAGCCATTATTCATTCACCAGGGGGGAAAAGGTCACAAATATGTTTCAAGGGCTCAAATAAACAAGTTAAGTATCTTCTGACATTTGTTTACAGAGCCAGTATTTAGGTTAGCTGCTAGAGGTACAGACATGAACAAGACAAGTGTGGATGAAATCGAATCAGTGCCACAAAGGCAAGGAAAACAAAAAGTGTGTCTTTTAGAGAGATACCAAAAAATCAAAAAGCTCAACTCACTGCTTTTTTAACTCTATTCCTCAAATGCAGGAGAAAAACCCCACACCGGCATTATAGTACAGGAATACTTACATCTCAATATTTTCTAATGCAGAGAAAATAAAGTGAAATATTAGGCCACTGAAGACAACACGAGAGGACCGTGTAGTGTAATCCAGGTATCTATATTTGTCCTCCAGAGGGCCAGTTCATTTTACTATTTTTGTCCCGAGTTCCCAATTATTACATCTGATATTCAGAATTCTGAAGATATTGCATATTGACCTCAAAGCCTCATTACAAAACATGAAAAAAAGAACACCTTCAGCAATAATTTAGAATGGAAAAAATGGCTTGTTTAAATCTTAATTTGAACATTTAGCTAGCTGTTTTATAACAAGCTCATCTTTACATCTAGCCCTAGGGTCTTTTCTAGGTGAAGGCCCAAAGCAGTTCTAAAATTGACATAAGGACTGGCAAATAGGAGGTGCTCAGTGCCCATTTTTAAGTAAATAAAAACTAGTTATAAGATTCTATCCATTTTTTTCTCCATTCTAGTTATCTTAGTGCAATTGCTTGAAAGTATCTGTTTCTCTCTCAGAGATTGAATATGAAGAAGTGGGAAAGAAGACACTAAGCAGGGCACTCACTACATTGTATTGAGGACTTTCAGGTCTGTTTTCCCTTTTTGCCCTCAAAATACCTTAGGCAAGGGGATTATGAGTAAGAAGCCATGTTCAGAGACACTATGTAAGTAAGTGTCTCTCACACAGCTAGTAAGTGACAGAGATGAAATCTAACCGAGTTCTTACCCTTAAATCCATGTTGTTTCTAACTGGCTCCTTATTTCTGTGGAAAGCATCCTACTGTTCTTAAATCATGTTTGGCTTGGGGTGCGTGGGTGACTCAGCCCATTAAGCATCCAACTCTTGGTTTCCGTTCAGGTCATGGCCTTGGGGTCCTGGGATAGAGCCCTGTGTTGGGCTCCCTGCTCAGTGGGTCTGTTTCCCCCTTCTCCCTTTGCCCCTCCCGCCCTCTTCCTCGCTACTCATGCACTTGCTCGTGCTCTCTCTCTCTCTCTCTCTCAAATAAATAAATCTAAAAAAAAAAAAAAGCCATGTTTGGCTTTCAAGCACAGAAGTCCTTTAACTGTCATCCAACTATATTGTCATCATTTTAATATTTATCTGAATAAACCTAGACTTTACATCTGTCACTGAACAAGTCTGACACTTTAAAAAATTTAATATATCAAATGAAATGTTTTTAGAAATTCAGAGAAACACACAGACTCAGCACAGCTTTGAGGACCTTAGGCTGGAATTTTAAAGACCACACACTAAACATTTGTATGATACCAGCAAGCCTAGGACTCTGCTCAATATGCTTCAAATGAATCTTATAACGTCCCTAAGGCAGACACTGTTTGGTTTACCAATGAGAGGAAAAAAAAGGGCCTAATTTGGAAAACTCCAAATAAAGTAATTGGAAAAGACATAGATCCTCCTTTAGCTAGTTTTATTCCTTTCCAAAGGCCAGTGGCTTTCCAAGTGTGTTTCCTGTAACCCCAAAATCCTTTTGGAGGAGCTTCAGGGGCCACCGAATGGACAAAGAGGAAATTGAGTGGGCTATGCCCTCTACCCCCAGCTACTCCCAAACAACTCAGTCACCTGCTTTAAAGTTTGGAAACCTCTGCATTACAGCAACAATTAAATGGCTGTACTAACACCTCTCCAAAGAAAACCCAGGGAAAGAAAGCTAGGGTTCTAATTGTTATAGATACGAAAGTAAGCATTTTTTTCCTGCCATGGGCAGTTTACTTGAAATACTTTATTTTTTTTAATTTTTATTTATTTATGATAGTAACAGAGAGAGAGAGAGAGAGAGGCAGAGACATAGGCAGAGGGAGAAGCAGGCTCCATGCACTGGGAGCCTGACGTGGGATTCGATCCCGGGTCTCCAGGATCACGCCCTGGGCCAAAGGCAGGTGCCAAACCACTGCGCTACCCAGAGATTCCCTTGAAATACTTTAAAATTTAAAATATATCTTCGCAAAAAAAAAGAAAAAAGAAAGAAGTTATAACATTTTTTAAAAATGTGGTTATTAAAAAATTTTCATTGGCATTTCCTGGCTCAGTAATAGTACCATTTATTAAAAAAAAAAACATAGACAATAGCATGGGGCACCCACAGGACAGTCTGTTACAGGGCAAACATCACTGACTTGTTCCTGGGACAGCATGTCCTATGGACTCTTCTTATGAAGAGTTTTTCTTTCTACTACTTCATTCTAAAGAAAAGGACAGAGACCTTGATTACTTCTATAACAAGGCAGATAATAATGGTACCTCTTATGACCTGAGAATGATACTTAGAAAAGAACCAAGTACCTAATTCAAGCTTTGCTCAATAGCCTTGGTTACCTTTTCACCATGTGAAATGAAGCCAATGATATTCTGCATCAAAGGTCTCAGATTCTCCTGACCATAGCTTGTTCTCCTTCTTTGGAAAGAATATGGATTCAGACAAGCTTTAACGTCTTTATCTTTTTGGTGAGAATAATACAATGTACCACATAGGATTGTTGAGAGGAATGACAAGGTACAGCCAACATTTATGCAGTACTTGCCATTTGCCAGGCACCATACTGAGGGCTTTACTAGATTTACTAGATTTACTCTAACTATGCCCCCCTCTATCAGATGTGGAAATTAAGGCAAATAGAGTTCAAGACTAAATATAATAATATGTGTAAAAGGTCAACCACAGAGTTGTCAGGCAAGATTATGTGTTCAATATATGTCAGCACCTCCCTCTTCCCCATCTTCCCCTTTGAAAAAGCATGACCATATGGATTAAAAATAAAATTGGAAATCAGGGCTCAAGAAATTGGATTCAAAATGACTCACTGGATGTCATTGAGAAATGACTCAGTCTCCACAGGCACAGAAGCACAAGAATGCCACCAGTGCAGGAACGGCACTGCATTTATATAGACACATATATAAGTACAGAGGGTCAGACTACAGGATAGCAATGATCCTTCCAGGATCCATGTTCCTATTTCAAACACTTTGCTTTTTGCTCTCTCTCCTTCATTAGGACCTAAGGGACTACATAACACAATAACGTGCCATGGTATGAGTGCCATGTGAGAGTCTCCACAGTCTATATCTATATATATTAGATATCAAGAAAAGAAAAACTAAGGACAAAGCAGGAGGGGTGATGGGTGACAAAAAATGGGGGGAGGGGAGAGGAATGATCTCTAGAAAAGGCTGGACACTGTTAATAATTTAAAGCAAGAATTGAAAGGTTGAGTATAACCTTTGAATGATATCTTTCTTATTGGTTTGCTAATATAATAAATGCCCATACACATACACACAATCACCTGCTTCATGCACCATAGAGCTTCAAATTCTCAATCTAATTTTAGAATGAAATATTTCTAAATGTCTACTTCACAAAAATGTCCAGATTTTTAAAATTGGGTGACTAAAAAAAAAGCAGAATATTTTTAATTGATATTATAGTACATAATATAGTAGGCACTAAAATCCTTGGACTGTTAGAGGGTATGAACCTTACTAGGCAAACTTAAGAGTAGGAATTGACCTCATGACCTCGTCATCATTACATCAAGTTAAATCTGTCTCTAAGTCCCCACTCCAATGGGCCTGGGAGACCATTTAATTCCAGTTATTGCCTGCCAACATCCTCACCCCTCTACCTCACCTATGCAGGACTGTAAAAGGTTATGGAGGTTTTATAAACAGCAGAATATTTGAGACCACTCAGATCTCCAAGTCACACTACTACTGCTGAGCCACCCACTTTACAAGTCTAGAATAGAATTCACTCCTTCATTTGGGGAATATAAATAATAGTGAAAGGGAATAGAGGGGAAGGGAGAAGAAATGGGTAGGAAATATCAGAAAGGGAGACAGAACATGGAAGACTCCTAACTCTGGGAAACGAACTAGGGGTGGTGGAAGGGGAGGAGGGCAAGGGGTGGGGGTGACTGGGCGGCGGGCACTGAGGGGGGCACTTGACGGGATGAGCACTGGGTGTTATTCTGTATGTTGGCAAATTGAACACCAATAAAAAATAAACTTATTATTAAAATAAATAAATAAATAAAATAAAAAATGAAAAAAAAAATTCAAGTGGAAAAAAAAAAAGAATTCACTCCTTCACTCGTTCATTAACAAAATTTGTTGAGCAACTACTATACCCAATACTCTGCTTAAGGTACTTGAGATACAACAAAGGAACCAGAAGATGAAGCTGCCACCTTCCCAGAGCCCCCAAAGTGCCCTGAATTATGGAAGATCTGCTCCTTCCTCTGGCTGGAGAATCTTAGCCAAGGCTGGCAGTTCAGATGGCTCAGGTGCAGGCTCCCGACCAGTCATCTCTCTTTTCTCCACCACCCACAGGAAGCCATGCTACCACTGCAGGACAATCTAAGGGCCCTGGACAAGAAATTCCTTTTCTCCCTCTGTCTCTCTATGTGGCTGTCTCTGTGTGTATGTTGGTCTTTACTAAGCATTAGCCACTCAGAAGCCTGGGCTTTCAGAAACAGAAGCCCTGAACTTCAGGCAACACAGAGCTCTACTGAAACAAAGGAGTTCAGGGGACCTAGTTGCCATCTTGAAATGGGGAACAGAGCGGCGGGGGGGGGGGGGGGGGGGAAGTACATCAAGGAAAACACAACACACACACACACAGCCTTACATTATATGGCTATATATAAATGCTTTCCTCAAAGCAATCAAGTTGTTTTCATTTTGAACCACAGAACAAATGTGATCTGTGTTTTAATTTCTTTTGAGCTGAACTGTGCACCAAGATGTTCACCATCACGTTAAAATACTATGTGTAACATAGTGCCTGCCTAGTACATGACAGGTGAGATGGATAGATGGATGAATGGATAAAATAACTCTTTCCTTCCTTACAAGCTATACAACTGTTATGAGGGAAGCCAAGAAACAATTTTTGGATGGCCAGCTACTATAGGACTTACTCTTTTAAACAGATGAAGCCATTGTTAGGGCATAAGCACCAGAGAAGAAAATGTAAACATATTTTTCAATGTAGAAGCATGAGTAAGAATTCTTGCATCAACACATAACAAAATATTAAAAAAAAAACTCCAGAGTAGTTCATTTTTTCTAATCATTTTTATTTAATTTTTCATTTTCAAAACAAGGGCCAACATACGATTAAATACTGACTATCGAATATTAACCATATAGCTCTGGGGAGGCATAACCAGTTTTTTACCTTTAAAATGGAGAAAACAGAAACTACTATTGTTTGTAGGGTTGTTTTAAGAATGAAAAGAGGTAGTATGGGGGCACATGGGTGGCTTAGATGGTTAAGTATCTGCCTTTGGTTCAGGTCATGATCTCAGGGTCTGGGATTGAGCCCCGCATCTGGCTTCCTTCTTAGTGGGTAACCTGCTTCTCCTTCTGCCCTTCCTCCTGCTCATGTGTGTGCGCGCGCTCTCTCTCTCCCTCTCTCTCTCTCTCAATTAAATAAAACTTAATTTGAAAAGAAAAGAATATGGAAGAGCACTTACCAATAATGGCTGGACTACCTTAGACACTCAAAAAATGTTTCAAATTCTCTCTTCTAGCTTGATCTTAAAGGTCATACATATACGTCCACAAAATTTCAAGAAAATAACGAAAACTTTCTATCTTAACAAAAACGTTTGTAGGAAAGAAGGAATTTCCTTGATGTCCAAATCCTATATATTTTTAAATTTTTGTAAGTTGGTCTCTCAAAGTTTGCTATAAACAATAATCTAAGGTACAGTCCCTTGAAGAACCAAACTATGTATTTTTATACTTAGAAATTTCAATTAACCTGTTAAATATCTGAATCATATTTGGAATGTAGGGTGAAACTGAAGGTAGGTAAATGGCCTAAATCTTTCCTACCAGAAATGACTCGGGCCATGTAGGCAGCTTCCCAAACCTATAGAGCATAAAACTTATTTTTTTTAATTTTTTATTTATTTGTGATAGTCACAGAGAGAGAGAGAGAATGAGGCAGAGACACAGGCAGAGGGAGAAGCAGGCTCTATGCACCGGGAGCCCGACATGGGATTCGATCCCGGGTCTCCAGGATCGCGCCCTGGGCCAAAGGCAGGCGCCAAACCACTGCGCCACCCAGGAATCCCTAAAACTTATTTTTTTAACAAGAAAATAGATTAGTTCCAAAGTATTAGAAAATTCTTAAACCTATAAAAAGTTGGGCAGCCCCAGTGGTGCAGTGGTTTGGCGCCACCTGCAGCCAGGGGTGTGATCTGGGGACCCAGGATCAAGTCCCATGTCGGGCTCCCTGCGTGGAGCTTGCTTCTCCCTCTGCCTGTCTCTCTCACTCCTTCTCTCTCTCTCTGTGTCTCTATGAATAAATAAATAAAATATTTTTTAAAAACCTATAAAAAGTTGATTTGCACTTTAAGTATATTTCCCTTTTCTTATTTTAAAATTTAAATATAATTCATAAACTTCTAAAGAACTCACTCACCATTCTAAACAATAAATGTTATCATATATGAATGTGCCTTTAGTAAGATATGCTAACATAATTTACTATAAAAAATAACTTCCTGAACATTTAATTCATTTTGATATAAGTTCATGAAGCCCTAAAAAATTTTAAGTTCATCTCCCACACTTACATAGAAGCCAACTTTTATCATTTATTAAAATTTTTAAAAAATCCTTTCAATACTATATAATCTATCATCTTTCAAATCAGATGAGGTAATTACAGAATTTTATAACTTTCCATGAAAAAATTATTTTCTCTTCAATGTCTATTAATTGGATTTTTAATCTCCTGGGGAGATTTTTTTCTCTGTTATTCATTAACTTAATATGAAGGGATTGCCCAAGCAGAACGAATAGCTGGTCCTCTTGTATTTTTCATTAAAAATATTTCTTTTAGAACCAGCCTCATCTTCAATTTCAGGATCCTTCCCCTTGATGTGTTTAAACCTCATACTGAGCACATTCAGAAAGAAATTAAATGAGGGATAGGAGACCCTCCATTCCTTCCTGGTCTCCATTCTTGATCATATTACCTTGGTATGTAACTTCTCCCACCCTCAGTTGTCCTACCTATAAAGTGAAAGCATTAATTATCTCAGAAGGTCAGGAAGGCAGTCTGATGACAAAAGGGAATAACTGTTATGGAAATCCCTAAAGTTGTTCATTAAAAATTTAGTATAGAAATACAGTGTCACAAAACCAAAAGTAGCAAAAAATTACAGTGGTTCTTCCTGCAGTGCTCTTCAGATCTAACCCCTTCGAGTGCAATACTGTAGAATACTACTTGATCTTAAAAGAGTATTACTATCTAGTATTAGAGCTCTAATAATAAAACACGAATGTGAATGACTTAGTCTATGATACCACCTCATCCATCCTCAATGCTAAATCTACAATTAGAGTAAATGTATTGATTATGACAAAATTCTTAGTAAAAACTATAAAACAAAGTAATGTAAGAAGAGAAAACAATGAAAATGCTTAGAAGACAGAAGTCACTTCTGGTTCACAGCCCATCATCAGTGACTCAAGACACCATTTTCGAGAATAAAGGTTTTATTTTAGGTTAGTATCAACATTTAGTTCTTACTACTCATATCTGAGCAAAGGAATAATATTCTAGTAATAGTATTCTCAAAAATTCTTTATTTGATCATGATTAATCAAGAAACCTAAAATATTATAGTACCTAGTGATTTATAAATATTACAATATTCTAAATATAGAACTCTAGTTCTTCCATCAGGCTTATTCAAAGACCCCAATACTATGTGGCTCAGTTTCACAAATTAAATCTTCATTTCACTAACCATCTCTTCTGGTCTCAAAATTATTTTACACAGTATCCCTCTTAAGACATTTTTTTAAGCTTGTCATTTAAGGTTTCTAGTTTTATTAACCCTCCCAAATATTAGAATAGTTTCTCCTTTCACGGTCAAATTAAAATTTGAGTGAAACTTACTTTCTTGTATTGCATTAAGAATCTCTGAAAAGTCCACATCACTCTTTGGGCCGTCAGGTAGTATTTGCATATCCAGCTGGTAGCCTTGCAAATCCACACCTCCTTCTAAAGAAATGAAAGATATTCATGGAGTTTGCACTGGTTATCAGAGAGCCCAGCATTAGGGTCCCAAAGAGAAGCAATGTCAAAATCTAAAATGAACAGTCAGCTGATTTGCCAATGATCCTCCCTTTTGGAAAAATGACTTTTCAAAAAAAAAATGAGAAACATTACCAGCCATTTGCTCCTTATGGGACCAAAAAGGTTTAATTGTATTTCCAATGTAAAAATAAGGCAATTACTTTATTAAAATACCACACACTTCATACTATTTACTGACGACTTCCTAGGTGAAGAATAAAACATGTTAGCCTCCAGCCAAGGACATTTAACATTCTCAGCTTCATATTGGCGAAAAAGTGACATTCAACAAATATACTTTATATAATCTCTAAAATTATAATAATTCATTCTTAGAAAAGGATTTAATATTCTTGCTATCACAGGAAAAAAGGTATCATTTTTCCCATCACAGTTTTGGACTTCCCTGCTACTTCATTTATTTCTCAGTTACACCAGGACACTTTTATTTATTCTGTGATGTAATTTAACCTCTTATATTTGATTTGTCTGATGTATTTCTGGTGTATTCTAAAGAGGGTTTTTTTTTTAATGCTGTTCCACACACCTATAGAACATTTAAGGACGTCAAAGTCACCAAGATATCAAAAAGTAGTTTTATCACTACCAATAATAAACCTTTAAATGCTTCTTAAGGGATCCCTGGGTGGCGCAGAGGTTTGGCGCCTGCCTTTGGCCCAGGGCGCAATCCTGGAGACCTGGTGCATGGAGCCTGCTTCTCCCTCTGCCTCTCTCTCTCTCTCTCTCTCTCTCTCTCTCTGTGACTATCATAAATAAATAAAAATTAAAAAAAAAGAATGTTTAAAAAAATAAATAAATGCGTCTTAATATAGTCACTAAGAACATTTCCAATTCTGAGGAGTCTGGAAAGGCTAAAAAGCCAGTGCTAAAATAAAAAGATGGCCTAATGAATAGAGTGGGGCATGCCCTAGCTTTTAATGTTTTTGTAGAAATAATTATTTCATAAGCCCAGAAATTATTCTTAGCCTTGAATAAATTTCAGTTACATCCCTAAAACTCAAAAGAATATGACACAGTCACTATCATATAAGAATACTGATTCAAGAAGGGACATGGACACAAGTAACCTAATATAATAGAAAGTGAAGCTTCAGAAGGGCAGGAACTTTTACCTGCATGCACCTAATACCTAGAACAGTACCTAACCCTGAGTAGGCCCTCAACAAATGTAGGCTGAATGAATGACTACAGCTACGTGATAATTATAAAACAACGGCCCATGGAGCTTCAAGGAAAGCTATAAGCCCAGATTCTGGAGTCCTGCAAACCAGCATTGAAATTCTTATTAGAAAACACTGAATCTCTCTAAATCTTGGTTTCCTCCTCTATAAAATAGGGGTGATAATAATAGTCTCACAGAATAGCCATGAAGACTAAATGAGATAATGCATGAGAAGCTCTTAGCTGTCAAATGCTCAGTGCTCAGTAAATGGAAGCCATTACTATTCATCCATACTAATGTATTAAAGGAACATTGACATTTATATAGAAACCAGCTACTGAATAATGAGAAGGAAACCACAAGTCTGTTCTTTGGGACACCAGCATGCATTTCAGTGACTGTCAAGCACTGCAGGCACAGTGAACTTCTTAAATGCATGCACGTGGTGAAATTAACTGTTGAGACTAAGCTTCTCAACAGGAATTAAAATGGGTTATTTGGTTTTTCCCTCAGAATAAGTAGGGAGAAGTTCTGCTGCTTCTCAACCTCTGCTATGGGTAGCTGCCTTTGTTCTGTTCAATAACCAAAGACCTCATAATAGCAAAGACAAAAGATAAATAAGAATATTCAATACCACCTAAAGGCTGGCTCTGGGCTATGCACTCTATCATCTCATTTAGTCTCTACTTTTGAAAAGAAGGTGCCACAAGAAAGAATAATTTGTCCAAAGTCACACATATACTCAGTTGTAAAGATGCAACATCAATCTGGGCTCCTGCCAGTCTTAAATACCCCCCATATCAAAGCAGTTACAAATACAGGCTGTTAGAAATAAGAGAAATGGATTTACCAATAGTCCCATGTTCTAGTGCTTCAGACATGGACAAATATTATTATATAAACCAAAAAGCAAATGACTTGCTAAATAGACTAATAAATAGGAGCCCAACTTATTTATCTTTGTTTGTCTTGGTCAGGAGCTCATAAATTCACACAGAAGTAGTTTTGATTAATAACTACAATTCTTAATAACCAAAATTCTACAAATTTTTAACAATTGTTTTTTGTTAGAGAACAGTATAGGAGTGTAAGAAGGCACAAAAGCAGCAACATAAAGGAGGTATTCAGGTCAATATAGTCTGCCTTTAAAGAATATTTAATGCTTAAGATATAATGAAAATGTGGGGAAATGGATATAAGGATACAGATAAATTTGTCCTAAGTATATATTTTTTTAAAAAAAACATCATTTTATATGACTAGAAAAAAAGACAGGAAGAAAACAGTCCAAATGGATACGCAGGTTATTTCTCACCTATAAAATTATGGGTATATTTTGCTTTATTCTTTATCTTCTCCATGTTTTTTACAATAAACATAAAATATTGTTATAATTTCAAAGTCATTGAAAATTCAGATTGTGGCAGTGGAGAACATTAATATTTGGAGTTCAGGATTCAAGACTTAAAGACTACAGATGTTAAGCCAGTAAGGGATTAATTTAACATAAAATTTTCTAAATCAATGCAATTCTTAAAATATAGAAGTTAAAGAGCTCCAAAGTCCAGGATGCAACAGTATTTATGGTAAACTGTGAAATCACATTTAGATTCCCTAAAATATAAGGTGTTTTCCTTCCTCTGCTCTAGAAGAAATATGAAACACACTTTCATAAAATGCAATATAAGGGGTATGGAACTTCTGGCAGGAAGTCATTCATTAAAGTCCAACATGACAAAGTAGGGGATGTTGTAATACAAGGACTTCTGTAAACTTTCCTAAATAGAAAGTGATCACTTCTGCAAGGACATTTTCAAATGAATCCTTCAAGGTGACAATCTTTACCTTTAGCACATACTGCCCAGTGAACAAGACAAAATACTTCAATACAAAAGTTCTATGTCTACTTTGAACTTCTAATATTTATTTGTTAGTTCGATAGTTTTGATGTGATTTCTAAAAAGTTGAAAATCAAAGCTCTCTCTACAGTCATAGGTGCCGAAGACTTTGAGTCAAAACACAAAGCTTTTTGCAGAGGCAAGATGGTGAAAAGGTCATGGTTTCAAACTGATGAAGATTTAAAATAAAATACACCTTCACTGGGCCTCAGTAATTGCCGTGCAACCTAATGTAATCCCAAGGAAACTAAACCAGTAAGGTTTTTTTTTTTTTTTTTTTTACCAGTAAGTTATATTAAAGAGAGAAACTGAAAACAGTCCTGAAGATGTGGAGAACATAATGAACAATTTTAAAAATCAAAAATAGCCAAAAATTTGTGTTATTTCCAAAACTGCTTTGAGCTTTTCTCATACTCGATTGAGTGATTATACTCAAATCTTAATTGTGATTTTGTTGTGTGAAAGTTGAAAGTAGTTTCAATTAAAAGTAACCTCGATAACTGCTTACATTTAATAAAAGATCTTCAGCTGAGCAAACAATATGTTAAAAATTCATTTTATTTATTTTTTTTAATTCATTTTAGATGTGTAACTGGCTTACACAGATTTAGCTAAATGTTTATATACAAAATGAACCAAAAAAAGAAAAAAAACAATCTCTAAACAGGAGTCTCGATTAGCACAAATGTCAGTGCCTCTCCCATTCTATCTCTGTCTATAGAAATCCCTTTTTACTTTTAAGGCTCATCCTAAATGCTCCACTTCAGGAAGCATTACTTGATCCTAACAAGCAAACACCATTTTCTACCATTTTTTTTGAAATTCTGTAGCTACCTATATTTTATCTTTTCTATGGCATACGTTTTCCATCAAAAATAAGGTAGGAAAAGTACCGAGTACAGACACAGACAACACGTGAGCTCCTATTTCTTCCCATCTAGATTTCTTCATCTCTAGCACCATCAACTAGACTGTAACAAAATGGAGGCCTGGGACCAAACTGCAGCTACATTTTTATCTCTTACAGAATCTAGATGAAGGCCTTTGAACAATTAAATTAGACAATTAAGGGCAGACCGGGTAGCTCAGCGGTTTAGTGCTGCCTTCAGCCCAGGGTGTGGTCCTGGAGACCCGGGATCAAGTCCCCACATCAGGCTCCCTGAATGGAATGGAGCCTGCTTCTCCTTCTGCCTGTGTCTGTGCCCACCCCCCTCTCTCTCATAAATAAAAAAAAATTAAATCTTAAAAAAAAATAAATTAGACAATTAAGCTCTTATACTGCAATTCCATGTTACTAGTAACAGTAGCTACAGACTGAGAAAACATCCCAGTTTTCTTTTGTAGTGCATCATTTTAAGGCAGCTTGATAAGTTGCCTATAAACTATGAGAGACATATTCTAGATCATACATTTAGTTTTTTGTGAATTCTTCTCAAATCTTGTCAAATAATAAAGGAAACACTGAGGTACCAACATCTCAAAGCTTATAATGAAAGTCAATAGTTGAGTTGTAAACCTTATCCCTTTCTCAACCCCAAATCTATTCCCTTAGCACAAATACTCACCAGAATTTGTTTTTACTTCTTTTGGCTATTTCCATGTAGGTGTTCCATTGTCTTGATCAATTTTATATATTACTTATTATTTCCTGCTCTAAGACCATATAAGTTATATTACTGTCACTTCCTCTAGTCCTCCACTCACCCCTCCAATCACTATTATTGTTATATTGCCTTAGTTTAATAACTTTAAATGACTTAAAATTCAATTTCTTGTTCAAATATAGATAGATCTTATATTTGCAAATTAACATAAAGTGGTATAAAAAGCAGATTCTGACATTACATTGACCTAAATTTGAATTCCATTTTTATGTGGCCCTGAGCCATTAAATAATGAGCCTCATTTTTCTTATTTATAAAATGGAAAGGATGAAATTTTTGAGAGGCTCCATTAAAAATTATGGGAAACAGTTTACATATATGCAAATATGGCTCATAGTGTTAGATCATTAGGTGATGATCTATTTTCTGTCTCATCTATCTAGTTTTAGAGGACATATGCCATCTCTGCAAAATGAAGGCCAATTCCAAGTTGAGGGTCTAGACTAAATAAAAACAATGCTTTAAAAAATTCTGTAATTGAATTTGGAATAGTTATTTCACGTTGAAACAGAAATAAAGAGAAGTGTGACAAGTCAAATCTTACCCTTTACCATGCAACAAAAAGGATGGGGAACTCTATAAAGTAGGCTAAAGGGGACAATGGTATTTTCTGTCATTTCCTCATAATTAATGATGCTTGATCTGAGCATCTGTCTATTATGTATTTATATTCTGCAAATAAAAATTGGCAATTCCTGTCCTGAGAGAAATTTTTAATACAAATTGTCAAATGCAACACTTTTACAGAATGGAAACAGTGATATATCAAAACTTGATATAAATATCTAAAATAAATCCTCACATGTAATATTTTTGAACTTAATAGACTGCAAAAAAAACACATCATTTTTGTAATTTAGAGTTTGTTTTCAATTCCTGATAGTGAATTCAGTGTTTATGACAGTGCTAAGATGAAGAACGGTATTAAGAAGGGGAAGAGGTACATATTGTCTTCTTTACAAACATTCCCTGCACTAGACAGCATTCAAGATATATCTTTTAAGAAGGAAGAAAATAAATTCAGTTCTTCTCAGGGATCTGAAATTGGAAACTCTAGATTCACATGTGGGATCTTCCACTGGTTTTAGAAAAACTTTCCATCTCTGTGTCTTAACTTCATTTACAGTGCTTACCAAAAATCTATTTAGCATGCCATAAGCTAAAAAGGCTTTGCAACAGAGGATGCTTTGTAAGTGCTATTGGAAAAAGACACAGGAATTGTTCATATTAGTGTCGCATCACTATGAATCTAGTGACATTGCAAGATCATTCTCTTACAAAAGAAAGCTCAGCATTAGAAGAAATCAACAGACTACTTCACCCACACCAGTCACTGTAAAAGCTAAAGACATTCCTTCAAATGATTAACATTGAGTAGTTCTATGGACTCCATTCTGGACAGAGTCCTGACTGGAGAACCACATTTGGCCTAATAGGGGTAGATGTTTTTCAGTTCTAAAATGGAAAAAAATCATTCCAGTGCTTCAGCCAGTAATGTCTGACTTTCAACAAAATTGTTTCCATGTTTCTCAGGATTGTCAAGACAGTAAACTCCTAAATTATAATGCATCCTTGTACTAGAAGTTCCAAAGTGGGCTTGGAAATCAGAGCTTCAAATCTCCAAAAGGCAGGAAGGATTTATGAGTCCTGCAGGCAGGGCTCCGTTGGGGGCAGAGCGAGGTGGTCTTCCAATTTTCCAGCTGTTGAGTTCTGTTGCTATGATGACAGGCATTCTTGCAGAGGAAGGGAAGAGAAAAACTCAGGATCAGGAGGAGTTGTGGATTAGAAACCATGAGACCTTTAGCATTACTATATTAGTTTATTCTCTTAACTTGCATGAGAAATCTACAGAAGAGCTTGAGATGAATGTACCAAGAGTATGGCCTTGCAAGACAACAGGAGTGCTATGGTTCTGTCCATTTTGAACATCACCCTCACCTCTAAGGAAATTAAGCAGTAGAAGCTTACTATTAATATTAACTATCTACTACAATTAAGGGCTTGGGTTGGGGTTAGGTCACTTGTTATATGATCTTGAGTTACATTGTTATTTAAATCTCTCCAAGCTTCTTAAATATAAAATTTTTGAAAAACCTTGGGCAGAAGATAGAGTCTTATGTTCCACAAAACACAATCTTTGTTCCAGAAATCAATCATTTGGTTTTTTTCTTGTGGCTGCCTATCTTACAGCTTTCCTTCATTCATTTTGTGCGCTCAAATGGTTATGAGAGATTCTTCAAAAAATTCTCTCTACATGTATCACATAAGTTGAAATATGTGCATAGGTCCCTCAGCAAAGGGAAAAGAAAATGCAAATATCTAAGCGAAGAATTTGATATATATTTTTAGAAAACACAATTTTGTTATTCAGCAAATGAGAGCAAGGAGCACAGATACCAATGCCCAAAATAACTTGTTTTCCTAAGCACCCCATATTTACTAAACTCACATCACACATTAAAAAAAAAAAACACTTAAAGAGGAAGAGATTCAAATGAAGGATGATTAGTGTTATTTCCAAATCACACCACTGACTGTTCTGAAAGACACAGCATTCACCTTCAACGCAATGAGAAATAAAACAAAAGTCCAAAGTAACTCCTATAAGTTTTCTACCACATAATTTCAAAGCCATGAGGAAGCTCTTATCTTCCAGTCACATGAAAAATCCATTTCACAAATAGAACAATTATGTAATTTCACCCAGCTTCAGATCTATTCAGGAAGAGTAGCCAGGTTCTTTAGGTTCAACTTCAGCCATAATTCTCAATGTTTGTTTACAGATAAAGTGATGAGAAAAACAAAATTTCACATTAAACTAATTCTCATCTTCAAGGGGAAAAAAAAATGACAGAGCTGGAAAAAAAAAAAAACCCCACACTTGTAAGAAATTAAAGACATAGGTCTTAGGGTGTACCAATTACTAATTTTGTACTTTTGGGTAGCAATTTCATTTCCTGAGCCATAGTAAAATAGGAGTAATTCTACCTCATGGAATGCTGGAAGAACTAAGTGAGGTATAGGAGAAATATTCGTGAAAGCCCTTTGGAAACAATGAAGCATCATTCAATGTGATGTGGCTATATCATAATTATTATTGTTATAAAGAATGGCCATCCATTTGCTTTTTCCTTACTTTTTCCTCCTAAACCATTAGTTGAATCTCAACTTTCATTTTGACAGAACTAGAGATAAGTCAGACTTTGCTTGGCTTCTTAAGAAAAACACGAGTCTTTCATTTTTTTTAAAATATTTTATTTATTTATTCATGACAGACGGACAGAGAGAGAGAGAGTGACAGAGACAGAGACAGAGACACATGCAGAGAGAGAAGCAGGCTCCCCAGAGGAGACTGCGGAACTCAATCCCGGGTCCCCAGGATCACAACCAAAGCAGAAGGCAGACGCTCAACCTCTGAGCCCCCCAGGACTCCTGACACAAGTCTTTCTCGGCTTTTCAAAAAAATCTCTCCCTCCCTGCTCCTTATCTCTCCCTGTCCTCCTCCCCATAGTTCCTGGGACTGCTGTTTAAGACATGTAAGAGAACATGAAAGGCACCTGCTGAGTTCTGTTTCTTAATTTGAGACCAGATCTTGACATGAGGGCCAGAAAGCAATTGCTAAAACTCAGGGAAATGGGAATGTGTTTCATAATATTGGAACTAGAAAAAGGAAGGATTGAAACAAAAAAAAAAAAAAAAAAAAAAAAACGAAAACAAAAAAACAAACAAAAACAAAGCCCTAACGCTGAGTACAACAAAAAAGAAGCTACAAAGTTAGAGCATCGCTTTTATAGGTTTTTCCGGTGGAATCTGACTGGTCCCCTCTTCAGTGTGGTCCTCTTATGCTAAGGTCTGAACTAGTATAGGGCTGGTAATTTAAATTTTTCCAAGGCTTTGTTATCCTAAGTTGCTAGAAATATATTGCCACCAAGTTGTTTGAAGAAGGAGGTAACATCAGCACACTGAGTGAATCAGACTACCTGATGTGGAATCCTTCCTCCATCATTTACTGGATGTATGTCCTTGGGCAAGGTATTTACCTTCTCTGTGTGTTAGTTTCCCCAGCCATGGAATAAGGATAACAACGTGAGATTATTAGGAGAATTAAATGAGACAAGGAATGCAAGCAGCTTAACAGTTCTTGAGGTTGACAGTATGGTTGAGACCTTAACAAATTGTAGTTGCAATTTTATTTACGTCAAACACTTAATACCTCTGTATACAGACAGAACTACAGACATTCTAGCTTCACTGGAAAAAACAAAATCCTCACATTTCTCTTGTGATATCAAGTTGTCCCAGGATTTATTTAGATACCATCTATACATAAGGGAAAAATAATCATGCATGAAGGGCTGCTCGGATTTTAAAATTAAAAGATAAAAGGAATTGTGTTAGAAGTTATTTGGGAAAACCATGAAATGTATCAGTAAAAACACCATTTTACAAACTCTAAAAGACTAATTCTGGGCTTGATGTATTCCCCTGGGACTGTATGATAGGCCAAATAGATAAAGGAAAAGCAATAGAGGAAATATTTTAGATTGCATAGGCTTGTAATTCTATTTTATATGGCACAGTCACTAAACTGAAATGATATGATCTATATCCAGTAAGTTTTACAGTTTCAAATTCAAAAAATTGCAATCAATGCTTCAGTTTACTCTGCTCTTAACCCTCATAGTCCCAAGCCTGGTGCTATTTAATACTTCTATCATTAGCCTATAAAGGGGAATAGAAAATAAAACTCATTAATTATGAGTGGCTAAAAGATAAGGTCAAATTGAAATCAACACACAAGAGAAACGTCTGAAACAATGAGAAGAAAAATGAAACCACACAAACACGAGACAAAGTTAAACAGCTCATGTGTCAGTACAGCACAGTAAAAACATCATCCCAGCACAAATTAACAGGGAAAACTGCTCTGTGGTACAGTGACTGAGCAAGAAAGGGTTCTGGGTGGGGGGGGGGGTGGAAAGGGAGGTGGGCAGAGGGTGGGGGTGACTGGGTGATGGGCACCAAGGGGGGCACTTGATGGGATGAGCACTGGGTGTTATTCTATATGTTGGCAAATTGAACACCAATAAAAATAAATTTATATATTAAAAAAAAAGAAAGGGTTCTGGGACATATTCACTTACAGGCTTCTGAATTTTGTCTGTGATGGTGAAAACAAAAGTGATCACTATCTATTTATTACTGTGCACCTACTATGTGCCAAGGGTCATACTGAGCATTTTACATTAATGAATTTATTAGCTTGTCCTAACAATGCTGTATAGAGTTGCCAGACATAGTAGTACATAAAAATAGAGTACCCAGCTAAATTTTAATTTCAAATAAACAATTTTTTATTATAAATGTGTCCCAAGCAATATTGGGAAATACACCAAAGAGCCTTTGCTGTTTATTTGAAATTTATCCGTGAGTGCTGTATTTCATCTGGCAACTCTAACACCATGAAACAGGCATTATTATCCTCCTTTTGCTGCTGAGAAAAGTGAGATTTATAGAAGTTAAGTGGTTTGCCCAAGTCTGCATAGCCAGCAGGTAACATATCTGGGTTCAAAATCTCTAACAAAGCTTGATTCATAACCAGTACAATGCACTGTCTCTGTTACTATGTTCTCTCCTACATATGAGTGGCCATCCCTCCATCTGCCTGTTGATATTCTGGTTGATCTTCAAAGTCCAATTTGTAGACTATATAACCTTGTGAATCATTCTTAAATTTTTCCCACTAAGAATATTCCCTTAACTGTATTTATATCTTTGTTCCAGCTTTTAAAACCGCTTGACTTCTATTACAGCAGATTGTGTATGAGTCTATGTAGTGGACATTTTTCTATGTACATTTCTCTTTTCTAATATCCTCTTTATTTCTTTTTGGGGCAATGTCTTTTCCTTGCTATATGTAGCCCAGGTGGGAGGAGAAATTAAGGGGTGCTACAATCCAATTACAACAGCTGAAGGGAGAAGTCTTCTGTTCTATCTTTTCTTTTATCACCACCTACCCAGTCAAGGGAAAGGTATGTGCCCAATAAGACTGTCTCTCCCAAGTCTTTAAAACTTGAGCTAAATAATGCAAAACTAAGACAAATGGTAAGGGTTCATTCATTTGAGATAATCACATAATTCATTTTGGTTTCTGCTCCTTTTCCAAGGCTGGTTCCATCCATAGGCTTTCCATCCATATCCTCCAGATTTAAATTCCTGATTTGCTTGGATTAAATACTTAGTTTCAGTTGTTTATAAGCAAAGAACCCTGACTGATTATCTCTTTGGACATGACTGTAAGCTCCCTAAGGTCCATGTGTAATAGAGTTCTATACCATTCTAGTCCCAAGGAATTATCTTCCAAATAAATATTTGTTTGTACGTAGTAGGGACTCAGAAAAAATTGTAAACTCAAAGGGGGATAAATGAATTGAAGTTGTACAGGGCTAATGTCATAGAAGATCAAGAAGACTTTCGTTTTTTCTTTTTGTACTTCACAACCAGTCTGAGTGAGCTTTTAGAAAGCACTTTAAGAATTGGGATTATTAACTTTGTAAAAAGCAGATGGATCACTTAATAGGCCTCAATATTACTAAAATATCCATGATGTTTCTAAGATGTATGACTCACTACAAATAAGTTTGAGAGCTCTTTTATAATTTCCCAACAGAGAGCTATGATGCATTAGTGTAAGTATACTAAAAATAAAAGGATGTAACTGAAGTCACATCTATCTTGAAGAATAGTTTTAAATATACATATTTTATAACAGGCTTTTAATTATAATTTGTTTAATATAATTTTTAATTGTAATTCTGTGCCAAATAATTGCCTTTATTTGTATTTTCTACCATTAACCAATACAAGTAGGGTTCAATATCTATGATAAAATTACGGATAAACATAGTGATATGTTAAGGTGAGATCAGTGACTTGAGATATGCTAAATTATATCACACTGACATTACACCATGAGCAAATACCTTAACATTTCTTTAAATTTTTATTACATTGATGTCAGTGTAGGATGTCAAGTAAACACTGACTTGACTCTACCTGGGTCAGACATGAACAGAATAATCTATGTAATTCTGGGCACTGTACATTCAAAGAGGCAGAAATTGAATAAAATGCTTTCTAACAGCAGAGTGGGTAGGATAGTAAACAATCTGAACACCACATCACTGAAGGAAGCATTGAGGAAACTAGGAAATGTGTCAGTTGGCAAATAGCTCAAGATGAGTTTTTAAAAATTTTTTTTTAATTTTTATTTATTTATGATAGTCACAGAGAGAGAGAGAGGCAGAGACACAGGCAGAGGGAGAAGCAGGCTCCATGCACCGGGAGCCCGACGTGGGATTCGATCCCGGGTCTCCAGGATCGCGCCCTGGGCCAAAGGCAGGCGCTAAACCGCTGCGCCACCCAGGGATCCCTCAAGATGAGTTTTTAAAGGAACATCATTTGAAAGAATTAGATTTAGTCTGTGTAACTTCAGAATGCAAACCTATACCCAATGGGTAGAATAGATTTCGACAAACAGCAAATAATCATTTAGTAAACCTTTTCTGAATAAAGCATGGGGTTAGTGGAGATGGAAAACATGAAGATAAATGGAATACAATTCCTGCCTTCCAGGAGAATGATGAAATCTAAAAAAACATATGGACTTTGATTAGGCTTCCAAATTCTGTAGAAGTACTAGGAAGTGGGAGACCAATTCTGACTAGTGAGATCTAGGAAGGCTTTTGAGAGGATATGGAATTGGGTTATGTTTTGAGAAATGAGATGGGATAGGTAGAGATTTACTGGGGCAAAGGGCATTTCCAAAAGTGAGAGGAGCTTATTTGAGAAATAGTGAAGAGCTATAGATGGTTATAGTAGAATAAGGCAGGCTGTGGTACAAAAGATAAGCCAGGAATCATAGAGAGAGGTTAAACTGCAGAGGGTTTGAAAAGCTGGACCCCCAAGCTTGCACTTTCTTCTGGAGAGTCATAAAGATTATTAAGTAGAGAAGGGATAGTATTACTGGTCTTCTTTGGTGGAACACTTGGGGATGGTCCAGAAAAATAAAGAAAGCTGTGGAAGGCAATTGTCCAAATCTCCCTTCCACTGGGCCCTACAGAATATTCCTCTTGTCATCAGTCTTTCCTCAGACTGTTCCCTTTATCATCTTGCTCTCATGAAAGCCGGGCTCTTCCAGAGCTCAATGCTTCCCTGTGGCTCTTTCCCATGGTACTATTTTTCTCCCATTGTCTTGACACCAACAGACCTGGAGAGGAGGAGGTATCTTCCTTGTGTCTTAATGTCACCTTCAGACCACTGGTCTTCCCTCTTCCCTAAACATCCCGGGTCTTGAATCTCAGGTTGTTATGTCACCTTCAGTCCTTCATCTGCATTTTCTTGCTGCCTCCAGGTCATGCTCTCTCATTTCTAGGTGAGGACAAGTCCTAGCTTATTATCCCTCTTCCAAACACTATTCAATTCTGATAGTTTCAATATATATATAGACAATCTTTCCCAAACCCTGGCCTCTCAGTCCCTGAGAATTGTTTCCTCCAATGGTCTTGCCCTCCACACTATTAAAGCCACACATTTCATACCCTAGTCTAGACCTTGCCATTACTAATAACAGCAAACTCCCCCATAATATCAGTGCCAGGCATTCCACTCACTCTCTTATAACCACTTCTTAACTTTCTAGCTCTTCTTCTCCCTACCTTAGACTTGACACCCTTTCAACCCCTCTGGAACCTTCCACCAATTATCCTATCAATTTCCCACTGCTCCTCATTCCCTTATCAGCTTCATGCCCCTCTTTACCAAGTTTGAATCACATAACAAATTATTATCATTCCCTCTCATGCACCTTTGATTGTTTCTCTCTTTCCCTAATTCCTTGGGAAAACCACAACCCTGACTAAAATGTAATTGTCCATCTATTCTATGTCTTCATGGATATGCCTAAACAAAGTTAAAGAAAAACACACAACAGTGATGACCTGTCCTACTTCAATTTCATGACCATGAATCTCAGACAGCCCTTTAATGTGGGCTGGCTGGCAATCATATTTCCCCTGTCCATACCATCTATCATTATAACATGTCCCTCTCTAAACAAGGCTTTCTTCTCTTTCTCAGTGATGACCTTGCTCCCCATATTACAGATAAAGCTGACACAGTAGGAAAGAACTTTTTAGACCCTCATCACACTGCCAACAGCCACACATACTCTCCCTGCCCATCTGTAATCATAGATAATTTATTCATAATTCTATTGTGCATAGCTCTCCTCTCTGACACCCACATCATGAATTCTCCCCTCTTCTGAACATCATAAATTATCTGCTGAAGATATGCTATTTTGAAAAAACAAAATTATCCTTGACTTTACTTCTTCTCCAGGCAGGCAGGGCCTTATTTTCTTCACTAGCCTTCATAGCAAAATTGCTTTTAAAAAGTTGTCTATATTCACAATATCTAATTCATATCTTCCATTTTCTCCTAAGCCCATTTTAATCAAGGTTTCATCCCCACCACTTCACCAAAACTGTTCTTATCAAAATCACCATTGATCATCACTTTACTAAAATCAATGGCCAACTCTTAGCTCTCATCCTACTTGACGTTCAGCAACATTTAACCTCTCTTCTTGATAAACTTTGCTTCCAAAACATGTAATTTCTAGTTTCTCAACATCCCTGATGGTCATTATTTCCTGATCTTCATTCTCTCCTACCTTTACTATCAGAGTCACCTAGATTCCAGTCCTTAATCCTTTTTCCTTCTCCATCTTTACTTCTTCCATCTGTCATCTCTTTTTATCACATGGCTTTAAAGACCATTTATATGTCAACAACAGTTGATTTTATATATCTTTCTCAAAATAATCTCTCCAACTCCAGACATGCTTATTTCACCAGCCACATGATCTCACCAGTTCTTGTTATTATCATGTCCACAATTGGACTTCTGATCTTGACCCCACTTCTTCCCTAAACCCCACCAAATCTGCCTCCCCTGCAGCCCTCTCATAACAGTTGATACCAATCCAATTTACTTAGGCCAAAAATCTCAGAACCATCCTTAGCTCTCCTTTCTCTCTTACCCGACATCCAATTCACTAGGAAATCCTGATGGTCCAACTTTAAAATACTTCCAGAATCCAAATTCTCACTACCATTTCTGCCACTCCTAGTTAGAGCTACTATCATCCCTTTTACCAGACTGTTATGATGGCCTCCAATCTGACCTTTCTCCTTTCACCCACTCCTTATATAATGTATTCTCACATAGTTGCCAATGTGGTCCTCTTAAAATATAAGTCACATCAGGGTTCCTGGGTGGCTCAGTCAGTTAAGCATCCCACTCTTGATTTTGACTCAGGTCATGATCTCAGGGTCCCAAGATCAAGCCCTACATTGGATTCTGTGCTCAGCGGGAAATCTGCTTGATGATTCTCTCTCCCTTTCCCCTTACCTGCTCTTGTGCTCTCAACACTCTCTCTCTGGAATAAATAAATCTTGGAAAAAAAAGTCAGATCATGAGATTCTTCTGCTCAAACACCTGTAAGAATTCCCATTTTGCAAAGAGCTCTAAGTCTTTATAATGCCCTACAAAGCCCTGCTTCATCTGATCTATCTAGGTTGGTTTTCCCCCTCACTCCAGGCTCCGGGGTCTCCATGCTGTTCCTCAAACTTCTAGACTCACTCCTCATTTGCTGATGTTTCCCAAATACTTAAAGAGTGCCTGGTAATCTAAAAGGCCTTCAATAAACATTTGTCAAAAGAAAGTCAGGTAGAACAATTAGAAAGCTATTGTAATTTGTCAATGATATCCCAATAAAACTGGGAAAAAATGTAAAATAAAGCTATTGTAGTAGCCTGAAAAACAGCTAATGAAGGTTCAGTTCGATCCTACCTTGCAAATTGAAAGTGCAAAGATAAACAATCCAGAATCCCTGTCCTTGAAGACCTTATGGTGGAGAGGTAAGTAATTTCAAAATGTTAAAAGATAATGGAACAAAACCAGGGAATCCTAGAGGGAGCAGCATGAACAAAGGTTAGGAGACATGAAATAGGATCATGTGTTGGAGAACTGAAAGCAAGTAAGTCAGATTAGATGCGATGATCTGGTTGATATGACTACTTGGCTAGACTACAGTCCCCCATTACTCAATGAACATTCTATATTCCTGTGAAGATGTTTTGTAGATATAATTAGTCTATAATCAGTTGCTTTCAGTAAAAAAGGTTATCCTAAATAATCTGAGCAGGACTTATCTAATCAATTGAAAGGTCTCAAAAGCTGAAATGAGCCTTCTCTGAAGAAATTCCTCCTATAGACAGTAGCTTCAGCTGCACCCAAAAGTTCCAGCACATCATTCATGATGGCCTGCTCTATGGATTTCAGACCTGCCTACACAGCCTTCCCAATTATCGAAGCCAATTTCTTGTAACAAATCTCTAAATATCCATCTTCTACTGGTTCCGCTTTTCTGGTTGAACTGGGACTGATATACTAGAATATAAAGCTTAACTCAGAAAGGGGCAAAAAATATGAATGAGAGGCAGTAGGGTTACATTAGGAAGGGCATTTGTTTCTAACATACTCAGAGGTTTGGACTTTACCTCACAATCATCAGGATTAACAAGGTGAATGGCATGATTAAGGGTAGAGATGAATCACTATGGATTTGATATAAAAGATATACTGGGACAGGAAGCAAGAGGTAGAGAGATGCTGATGGTTGGGAAACCATCTAAGTTACCTATGAGATAAACAAGAGAACCAAGAAAGAAGCCAGGGAACAGTGTTGTGGGGGAAAAGTGATGGTCTGCTCTGGTCTAGTGCATTGGAAGAATGTGCCTCTCAGCATACTGTGATAAAAGGAGGTCACTAAGGGCCTCAAGAATATCTATGACAGAGTGAAGAATCTCGAAACCAGATTGTATTAGGTTCAAGAGTCGAAGGGAAGTGAGAAAGAAGAGAAAACAAGACTAGATTATTCTTTTAGAGGAGAAACATAGCAGAAGAAAGTTCAGTTGTCAAATGAAAACAAGAAGAATGGGAGAAGCTTAAGCCTTCTTCAGTCAAAGGCATGGGAGGGGGAAGTGACAAGAATGAGGGTACACATTCTCCTGAGTGAGGTTCAAGTGAGGAGAGGTGGCCAAGGTCATACGTAAGGCTTGGTCAAGGATAGTGGGAAGACCTTCACTTCCTGAAAACTGGAGGAAAGAGAAGTAGGATGAAAGTAAGCAGAGATAAATTTGGAGATGAAGGATAAGGCATCTGCAGTAATTCATGCCCAGTAGCTCTGGGATACACAGTGAGGTTAGGACACAAGGTTATAAGTTGAGAGAAAAATGGTATGTCATATCGAGAGATGGAGGCTCAGCTTTAGATGGGGCTGGGTTAGCCTGCCACAACATAACACAGACAATCAGGATCAGGTGACAATTATACTAAAGGACTTCTGAACTGCCTTACAATTCAATGTTTCTATGAATCAGACAGGCAGAAACATGGCCTTATTCACTGATGTTTTCTCAGCACCCAAAACAATGCCTGGCATACAGAAGACACTTGATAAATTCACTGAATGAACAAATGAGTGAATGCTTAGATGAGCTTCTCATCCAAACAAGCAGATAAAATCTTTTAATTGAAATTATCTATTTTAAATAGACTCATTTTAACATTTTTAAGAAATCACAGATGTTTTCCAGAGCCTTGAAACTTAATACAACTCCAGTCTTCGTCTTCATCTCCAGACATTATAGCCAAGGCAAGCCAAATAACTCAGGTTTCAAAGTGGACATTTTTACCTTGATTTTTTTCCCTGGACTATCTTAGAGCAAATTATCAAGAGAATGGCCAAATCTCTATTTTGTTTTATTATTCACCAAGCTTTTTTGAACTAAGAGTTTGCTCAGATTTCCATTTAGATTCTATACTACCATAGGTAGAATGTAGCCTTAACCTTTTGACACATCAAGCTATTTCTCTCCTTATTGGTCTTGGTGACATTTACCACAGACCAAAGGGAAAAGAGGGGGGAAAAAACAAGACTTTTTAAAAAGGCAAGTTTAAAAAAATAAACATAAAAAAAGAAAAAGGTAATTTCAACTGGAATAAAAACATAAGGCAGGCAATATTAGGTTGCTACCAACATGGGTCTCTGTGGAACATTACCCACACATTACCTGGATGGAAGACTTTGGTTTTCCCATTAGTGATTCCAGAAGAGCTTGCCTCCATTTTTATTGACCTTTGGCCTGGTGGAAGTGAGGAATGCCTGACCACGGGCAGGTGACGGGACCCTGGGCGGCTTGCCACACTTCGCTGTTGATGGATTTGCAAACGTTTTTCAGCCCCATGAATAGATAAACTTAAACCTGGAATGAGAAATAGCACCATTATCATTAAAGAAGTCAGTTCTGAATGGTTAAAATGCCAAATTATTTTCTGGCATGAAATACAGACAGCATAAGTAACTACAGTTCAAATACTCAAGGGATGCTAATAACACTAGAATTCTGATACTGATTGATTTTCACGTTTCATTATTCACTGAACATTATTTCATTCCAAAGTGGATATCCTCAGTTATCATGACAAGAGTTTTAGGAATGAAAATCCCATAATTTCAAATATTAAAATTCTTTCCAAAATTCTGGGAAAATATGCACTTATTTGGATTAGTTAACTGTTGCTGAGTTCCTAAATTGGAATTCCAATAAAAATCAAGCAATTCTTCTCTCTTTTTAAAAAATATTTTAATTCCAGTAGTTAATATACAATGTTATAGCAGTTTCAGGTGTGCAATATAGTGATTCAACAATTCCTTACATCACCCAGTGTTCATCACAAGTGCCCTCCTTCATCCCCATCACCTATATCACCCATCCCGCCACCCACCTCACCTCTGGTAACCATCAGTTTGTTCTCTATCACTGAGAGTCTGTTTCTTGGTTTATCTTTTTTTCTTCTGCTCATCTGTTTCTTAAATTCCACATGAGTGAAATCACATGGTATTTCACTTTCTCTGACTTATTTCACTTGGTATTATATTCTCTAGCTCCATCCATGTTGTTGCAAATGGCAAGATTTTATACTTTTATGGCTGAATAATATTCTATTATATATATCACATCTTCTTTTTTTAAGATTTTATGTATTTATTCACAAGAGACACAAAGAGGCAGAGACATAGTTAGAGGGAGAAGCAGGCTCCCCATGGGGAGCCCATTGCGGGACTCGATCCCAGGACCCCAGGATCACGACCTCAGCCAAAGGCAGACGCTCAACCACTGAGCCCCCTAGGTGCCCCTATCTTTATTCATTCATCAATTGGTGGACACTTGGGCTGTTTCCATAATTTGGCTATTGTAGATGATGCTGCAAAAAAAAAAAAAAACACAGGGATGCACGAATCTCTTTGAATTAGTGTTTTTGTATTTTTTGGGTAAATATCCAGTAGTACGATTACTGGATCATGCATTAGTTCTATTTTTAACTTTTGAGGAATCTCCATACTGTTTTCCACAGTGGCTTCACCAGTTTGCATTCCCACCAACAGTATAAAAGGGTTCCCTTACTCCACATACTCACCAACACTTATTTTTGTGTTGTTGATTTTAGCCACTCTGACAGGTGTAAGGTAATACCTGACTGTAGTTTTGATTTGAGTTTTGATACTCTCATTTGAGGCAGATGCTCAACCACTGAGCATTTCCCTGATGATGAATGATGTTGAGCATCTTTTCATGTGTCTGTTTCTTTGGAGAAATGTCTATTCATGTCTTCTGCCCATTTTGAGGGGCTTTAGGTGTTGAGTTTTTAAATATATTTTAGATACTAACCCTTTATCCGATATGCCACTTGCAAATATCCTCTCCCAATTAGTAGGCTGCGTTTTAGTTTTGCAGATGGTTTCCTTTGCTGTGCAGAAACTTTTTATTTTGATGTAGTCCCAATAGTATATATTTGCTTTTACTTATATAGTGTCCTTCTTTGTATCTTTTTACAGACTTTGATTTAAATATTGCTACTCCAGCTTTCTTTTGACAACCATTTGCATGATAAATGTTTCTCCAACCCCTCAATTTCAATCTGCAAGTGTCTTTAGGTCTGAAATGAATCTCTTGTAGGCAATATATAGATGGGTCTTGTTTTTTTATCCACTATCACTGTATTATTTTGATTAGAGCATTTAGTCCATTTATATTCAAGGTAATTATTGATAGATATGTATTAACTGCCATTTTGCTACTTGTTTTGTGGTTGTTTTTGTAGTTTTTCTAGATCCTTTCTTCTCTTTCTTTCATGGTTTATTAGTTTTCTTTATTGATGTATTTGGAGTCCTTTCTCTTTATTCTTTGCATATCTATTAGCAGGCTTTGATTTGTGGTTACCATGAGGTTTGTAGATAATATCTTATGCACATGGTAGTCTATATTAAGTTGATAGTCACTTAAGTTAAACTCATTTTTTATTCCTCTCCATGTTTTAGTTACATGGTATCATAGTTTATATCCTTTCATGGATCCCTTGACTGATTTTTTACAGAGATACTTATTTTTACAGCTTTTGTGTTTCCTACTCTTCATATTCTCATTTTTGGTCTCTCCTTCCCACTTAAAGAGTCCCCTTTAATATTATTTGTACGGCTGGTTTAGTGCTCATGAGCTCCTTTAGTTTTTGTCTATCTCTGAAACTCTATCTCTCCTTCTTTTTTTTTTTTTTCTATCTCTCCTTCTATTTTGAATGATAGCCTTGCGGGATAGAGTATTCTTGGCTATAGACTTTTCCTTCACAGCACTTTGTATATATCATGCCACTCTCTTCTGGCTTGCAAAGTTTCTGCTGAAAAATCCATGGATACCCTTACACAGACTCCCTTGTTTGTAACTGATTTCTCTTGCTTTTAAATATTTTTTAAAAGATTTTATTTTTTTATTCATGAGAGACACAGAGAGAGGCAGACACAGGCAGAGAGAGAAGCAGGCTCCTTGCAGGGAGCTTGATGAGGGACTCGATCCCAGGACCCCAGGATCATGCCCGGAGCAAAAGGCAGATGCTCAACCACTGAGCCACCCAGGCATCCCACATTTAAATTTTTTTATCGCTAATTTTTACCATTTTGATTACCATGTATCTTGGTGTGGACCACCTTTGGTTGATTTTGTTGGGGGATCTCTACGCCTTCTGGATCTGGATATCTGTTTCCTTTCCCAGGTCAGGGAAGTTTTCAGCTACTATATCTTCAAATAAATTTTCTGTCTCCCTTTCTCTCTTGGCCTTCTAGGTTTCCTATAGTGCAATATTATTATGCTTGATGGAGTCACTGAGTTCCCTAAGTCTATTCTTGTTTTACATAAATTATTTTTTCTCTCAAATTTTCAGCTTTATTACTTGTCATTACTCTGTCTTCTAGTCAATTCATTCTTCTGCTTCTTCCAGCTTATTTATTCCATCAAGTTTATTTTTAATTTCATTTACTGCATTCTATATCTCTGATTGGTTCTTTTTCATGTTTTCTATCTCTGTATTAAGGGTCTCACTGAGGTCTTCCACTCTTTTCTCAAATCCAGTGGGTGTCTTTATGACCATTATTTTAAATTGTCTCTCAGGCATGTTACTTACATCCATTTCTCTTAGGTCTCTTGCTGTGGTTTTGTTCTGTTCTTTGTGACATATTCCTCTATCTCTTCATTTTGTCTAGTTCTCTGTGTCTGTTTCTGTGTGTTTGGGAAGTCAGCTACATCTCTTGCTCTTGAAAGTAGTGAGCCAGCTGTACACTTTTTAACTAAGTAGTGCTGGTCCTCCTCCGCAGGGGATGCACAGTGCTATTAGAGACCTGGGCCAACCTGGCTGTTCCACGAACACCTCAGATGAGAAATGCAGTTTTAACAAAGCACCCACATCTTCCTTAGGGGGTCATGGGATATAATGTTGGCAAGGTTTGTGTGAGTCTTCTCAGGGATGGAATCTACAGCACTGGGACTGAGACAGGATTGGTTGGAGGGGCAGGGCACAGTGTAAGCAAGTTATGGGGGAGTGCTGGTGCCATGCTGGTTCCCACAGGTAGCTGTTTATGATGAGGGGTAGGGAAAGGAAATGGCATCTGCCAGCTCCTTTGCTTCTGGAAAAGTCTCTCAGCTAACTCAGATTAGTAACTATACTTCCTGTAAGCTCCAGATGCTTTTCAAACTGCTTATATCTTCAGAGGCTGTTTGCGGTGCTGTCTCTTTAAGGGCAAGGGCTCAGCTTCCTATTGCCCTCTGGGCTCTGAGAGCAGAGCTAGCTGATTTTTCAGGTTCCAAGCTGTAAGTCCTGCTGATGGTCAGTACTCACAAAATTCAGCCCTGATTCTCAGAGCCAAGTGCTATAGGGATTTCTCTTTCCCTTATACGCTCCCTAGTCAGTCTGTTTCTCACCCCTCTCTTGACCCATGGCTCCCTCCTCTCAGCAGTTAGATTCATGGGGTTTAGGTTCCCACCAAGTCCTTGTCCTTCCTACTCTCTTGATGTGACCTCTTCATTACATTTAGTTGTGGATTTTGTTTGGCCAGTCTTTGGGTCCTTTTCTGGGTTGCTTGTTCTGAAGTGAGTATGATTCTAGTTGTATCTGTGAGATGAGATGAATTTAGAGTCCTGCTACTCTGGCATCTTCCCTGGGAGTCCCCAAGCAAATTTTAATTAAAAAAAAATCAAGCAACTTTTTCCACAGCATTCATGTACAGACCAGAGGCTGAAGGCTGAACTCAGATTTAGGCCTCTGGTAATCTTAAAATTACATAATTTTTTAGAGCAAGTTATCTAGGAAAATTTCAAACATACTAAAGGCAAAAAGGATAGAATAATAAACCCCATGTAATCATCACCTAGCTTCAACAAATATCACTTTTCCATAAAGCTGGAGAGAAAAAAAGATTTTTCTCATCTTGTTTTTTCCGTTCCACTCCCTTTGTTGATTTGCTTCTTAGGTGCTAGTTTTTGTTTTTGTTTTAAAGATTTTATTTATTTGAGAGAAAGAGTGCACATGAGCAGGGGGGAGGGGCAGAGGGAGAAGCAGACTTCTAGCTGAGTGCTGAGCACAACCTGGGGCCTAAGACCCTGAGGTCATGACCAGAGCTGAAGGCACCTGCTTAACCACTTAACTGACTGAGTCACTGAGACACCCCTGGTGCTACAGTAGTTTAAAGCAAGCTCTAGACATCATGTAAATCTCATCAAAAACAATATTGATCATGTTGACTTGCATTGATTGTATCAATATGGACTATACCTACTGATTCATATGAACCATATAAAAAATTCAAGATATTTTAAAATAAAATAAGCAAAAGATTTTTAAAAAAGAACACACATTGATCACCATTAGAGTTTGCTAAAATACCAATTCGTTATTCAGAAAATTGATAAAGGGAAAGAAGCATCTATCCCTGCTTTTCCCTTACTAACTATATTTCAAGGTAACCAGACGGTTGATAAGATAAAGTTCTTCACTACAGATTTCCCAGTAATAAATTACTGATGAAAAAGAGAATTGGAAAATAACTTTAGAAGCCTTGGTGAAATATTAAAGATAAGTTTTGTCCAAAGAAGTCCTATGAAGACAGAGCTGGAATTCAAACTCTGAGAAGACTAAATTCAGATCTTTTAAAAAAGCCAAGGAAAGGTATTAGCCTTATTTAATGCCAATCAGCCAGGGGAACATGGTCAGGAATCATGCTATCTGATGGAGGAAAGCTGAGCTTCACCAAATCACAGAATTTTTTATTAAGAGGAGAATATCTTGAAATATGAAGGTAAAAATTTAGAGTTGGAAGCTACTTTAGTGGTTGGCTAATTAATTTGGTGCCTTATATGGATGAACAAACTGAGACCGACAGGGAGAAACAGTCTACTTATTATCAGTACTGGGAGGCCACAGTAAGAAGTCTACTAAAAACCCAGAAATGAAGGAAATAAAAGCCTTCCCAGAGGTATATTGTAAATCAGCAATCATGGGTCATGTCAGAGATATTATGATTTTCTCAGGTGCAACAGGTGTGAGCCTTCTACTCCTAGCCTGCTCCCTACTATGGTTGTATGTTCCATATTTCCAGAGAGATGCAAAACAAACATCTGTAGACACACCAAGACTCCAAAAGAATGCAGATAAATTTTCAGGTGACAGATGAGGGGCTAGCAGATATTTTAAGGCAACATCAGACAGTACATGCAGTCTGAGTCTGCAACCATGAAACAGACCACTCTTGAAAAAACACGTCTCCTTGTACCTATTTCAGAGGATTACTAGGCTAACGGAACCAGGACTGTGACTCAGTGTGGCACTTCCAGTTCTTATAAAACTCCCTTCAAGGTAGTATAAAATGTTAGAAATGACAATAAAAATTACACTGTGGAAATAAATGGTCTAGGTACTTGGAATTATTGAATTCTATATTAAAAATATAATAATGTAGATCGGGGGAAAATGTCAAAAAAAATCATGAGTATGGTCAGGAGAAGATGGATATGGGGAAGATGGGTATGTTATACTGGAATTAGGGAGGAATCCTTATTGCCTCAGCAAATCCATATAGTCCTCCAGAAATTAAGATTTCTCAGAGGTGCAGATAAAGGACCTGGTCCATCAGAGCTCTCTTCATACAATTGCTAAGTCTATGGGGGAGAGAGATATGTAAACCAATAGCATGTAATATGTCAAATATACTCCAGACATGAAAAGTTAACATTTATTGAAGACTTAGCAGTTACACATTCAGAAATGAATTGTCAGTCAATAAATTGCATCATCCAATTTGTTCTTAATTACTTTGGAAAAAAGCGTTGACGCTGATTATGTATTAAATGCCAGGTACTGCACCAAATATTGATTATTAACCCATTAATGCCTCACCCCAATCCTACAAGACAGAGAATTGGTATCTACATTTTACAGATAGGAAACCTGAGGCTCAAGAGGCAAAGTTATTTGTCCAAAGTCACACAAGTGAGTAACAAATTTTAACACTAGTTTTTTCCACTATAGCACGTAGCCTGATTAATTTAATTAACTTAATTAAATTAATTGAATGCCAGGCAATACATAGGCTGTTTTTGTGTGGGTGTTTTTGTTTGTTTTGTTTTGTTTTGTTTTAGAGGGGGAGGGGGGTAGGGGCTGAGGAAGAAAAGAGTTTTTAGCAGGCTCCAAGCCCAGTGTGGAGCCTGATGCAGGGCTCAATTTCACAACCCTGAGATCATAACCTAAGCCAATCAAGAGTTGGACACTTAACTGACTGAGCTACCGAGGTGCCCCTACAAATGCTGTGTTAAGTCTACAGTGGTTCTAAATAATTTAACAAGGCAAGGTTAGAAGGTATGGTATACTGACACTCCTATGACCCAAACTCATGAAACCATCTCTTTTCCATCCATTTTGAAATATCTTCCTCGTTTCTGACCAGCTATCAAATGCCTTAGTCAAAAAGAACCAGCCCAAACTGCACCTTCCCCTTGAAGCCCTTCCAGTCCCTCTAGCTCTGAGTCAATAAATACTCTGTCTCCAATCGTGCAGTGAGACTTTACGATGTAGTACTCTTAGACTCTCATTCACCTGTCAGCACATGGCTGTCCCATTTCTCCAACTATCTCAAGAGTCTCTAAGGGCAAGGATCTGTGTACTTCCCAGATTCCTTCCTCAGCTCTGAACAAAGTACACTCCATACAGAGACGTGGGATGACAGTTTGCCATTGGTTCCTTCTCCCTCTGCACAATGCATACCACATGGTGCAAAGACTTGCTGGGCATAGGTAGAGCAGATTCAAAAACCAGTCAAGGAAAAGGCATTGAGTATGTTGACCTGTGCAACCAATTTTTAATTTCATGCTTCCTGTATCACTATATACTCATCATCTTTCCTAGAGTCTTTTAGGCCTGAAACTTGGCTGCTTTCCCTTGCTTCAGCACACAGCTTCTTCCCCAATGCACACTGCTGAGAAGGTGGAACCCAAGCCATGTTAAGTTTGTAATCTTTCCACCTTTCTACCTCCACATATCTTTCCAACAACAACAAAAAAAGTACCTTTTCCCTTGAGACCTATCTACCTTACTTGATAAAAGATATGGAAGCAGAACCTTGAGAAACACACACCTTTAGAGGTGAAGAGAGCAAGCATAGTAGATATTAAAATGTGAATGCTGGGGTCAGGGTTTCTGGGTCCAATTTTTGGCTAGTCCACCATTCCCTATCTATTTTACCTGTGCAAGTTATTTGATCTTTTGTGCCTCAGTTTAATCACCTATAAAATGGGGATAATAACAGTTTTAACAGTTTTTGCCTCACAGAGTCACGAGAATGAGTTAATACCTGCAAGGTACTTAGGGTAGTGCTCACCATACAGCAGGTGTTCAGTGCAAGGCAGAGGTCATCACTGCCCTCTATCCTATCAGGGTAGCCTGGGTGGCTCAGGGGTTTAGCGCTGCCTTCAGCCCAGAGCAGGATCCTGGAGACCCAGGATCGAGTCCCGCATTGGGCTCCCTGCATGGAGCCTGCTTCTCCCTCTGCCTCTTTCTCTCTCTCTCTCTCTATGTCTCTCATGAATAAATAAATACAAATCTTTTTAAAAAAAAGTTTATCCTATCAGTGACTTCCCTGAACTTTTCACTCTTACCCCTTAGGCCCTGGAATTTAATACCATTGCCCCTACCCATCTGTTTTTTAAACTTTTCCTTTGGTTTCCATGACATGCACACTTCTCACCACTCCCTCTCCTAACTGTAAACTCTCTTCTCTCCCTTGTTTTCCAAGGGCAGGGGTGGGGTGGGGTGTTAGTTTCCTTGGGCTACCATAACTTATTACCACTGCTCTGGTGGCTTGAAACAACAGAAATTTATTATCACCCTGTTCTGGAGGCTAGACATCTGAAATCAAGGTGTTAGGAGGACTGTGATTTCTCCAGAAGTTCTGTAGGTGGAATTTTCTCCTTGCTTCTCTTAGCCTCTCATGGGTGCTGCATTCCTTGGTATTTCTTGTTTGTGACAACATCGCTCCAATGTCTCTCTCCATTGTCTCATCACCTCCTATCTCCCTCTGCCTTTCTCTTATAAGGACATGCCTGTTGGCATTTAGGAGCCACCTGGATAAAACAAAATAATATCTTGATCTTAAGGTCCTTAATGACATCTACAAACTCTTTCCAAATAAGATCACTTCCACAAGGTCTACGGATTAGAACATGGATGTATATTTGGGGACCATTATCAGCCTACCACAGGGAGCGGGGGGTTCCAAAGGTTTTGACTTTGCTATTTTTCTCTCCATCCTCTCTCCAAGTGATCTTGCAAATTTCATGTCTCCAGCTGTTGCCTTCATGAGGTTACCTCCCAAAGTCATTCTTGCTCTACCTCCCAAATTTCAAATCTATCTTTCCTACTTGGTTTGAATCCTTCTCCTGAGAAATTCGATGAGTCCACAGAAACACAGTAAATATTTAATATTTTGATAAGAGAAACAAGCTCAGACCTCTTTTAAATACCTCATATATTTTCCTTAAAATCCTATCTAAAATGTGAGTACTTTTCTCAATAAAATAAAATTCTTTGGTGCTCTTTCTCTCTGGCCCACTTCCAACTGCACTAGCTCTAGATGCATTGCAAAGTAGAAGTGCACCCATGTAAAAGTGATTTGCTTTCATCTAAATGTCACTCCTGTGATTCAGAAGAACTCTGTGCCACAGGAACATCTGCAGCTCTGTAGATGTTTTACAACTTGCAGCCATACCGTCTCTGTGTTGCATCACTCTCCTTGTCATTTCTTAGATAATTTACTTTTCAAACCAATGAAAACCTATGTTTTGAATGTCACTACCATAAGCAAAATATAAAACTTACGTATTCCTGATTAAGAAAAAAAGTAATTTGTGCAAGGGGATATTTATTTCTAGTTTCCTCTTTTTCTCAGATTTAACTGCAGAGTAGAGAACAAATCCAGCACTTCCTCTTTCCAAAACACTTATGAGAACAGAGGTGAAAATTCTCCTGGCTGCTTCTCAGGCTTAGAATTGCTTTCCCAAACTTCTGGAGCTTTTCTAGTATCTTCTTTTTATTGGGTTCAAAATACATGTTACAAAATATTTTATAAAATAGGCTGATACCCTCCCATATCCTTGGGATAAAGAAGACTCAAACACATAGATTGCATATAGCCAAAGGTGCACCCCAATTATTATCATCTTAGGTATATGTACATTACAGGGGGCAGAATTTTGCAACCTCCATCATGATGAGCTCAGGTGAACCCACAGCAAACATTATGAGGAGCTTTGAGTATCAGAAATGGTGGGTAACTGAATGTGAGTGCCTTCCAGGGAGCAGTCACAGATGCTGAGATGTAACCCATATGAGACCCCTTTGGAGGCCTGATGATGGAGCACTGTTTAGTCTTAGTAGACCTAACAAAAGGATTAGCTACAATCCAACCTTCTCTGGTCCTTGGGTGTGTCATGTAATCTTCTGTTTGGTCTCCCTGCATTGTAATAGGCCATTTGATGGCCTGGCATCAGCATATTACACAAATCTAGCAGTACCAACATATCAAAAGACATCAAAACTGCCAAGTTATTGTTATTTGTAATTTTTTTGTGACAGTTGTCTATCTAATACTACATGAACCTGGCATTCAAGCACTTTGAAAAAAAGACCAAAATGCTAAGGATTAGATATAATACTACCCAGATTTAACTCTTGGCTCAGTGTCTACATAAAAAATTTACAGAATCAGAATGGATAAGTCTGTAAGAATGTGTAACCAGCATTACTAAATTCAAATAAAGTGCTGGAGATAAATTATCAGGGTTTCTCTCCTTCAAACCCATCTTTAGACCAGAGACATGAAATGTGCTTGCATAATTTTGTCTGAGTTACTTATTCTCTGACCCCTCCCTATTTCAGCACTTCTAAGGGTCCTCTACAAGATCTACTCCTATTGGAGGGCCCCTTTTTCCATGGCTTTCCTTCGGGTAGGCTCTAATATTACCCTTGTTTCTTTACAAATAGTGAAGCCCCAACTATTGCTAGACCCTGAGTGCTTCACTACTCTTAACTTCCTTAACACAACCCCTCCTTTGCAACATAAGAATTCCCTTTATTAAAATATGTTCATTGGTTAGAATTCTGTTTTCTCTTGAGCCTTGGTTATCAGAGACTCAGAAATCCATCCCTTTTGATTTTAATACTTAAAGGTTCTACATCTTCATCAGTCAACAATATCATCATGGAAAACTTCCCTGGAAGGTTCTCAAAAACTTCATGTGTGCTATCCTTCACCTTTGCCCCCTAAGACTTTGTTGTTTTATGACATTTTAGTCATCTTTCTTTTTCTTTACTACTCTGAAGTCTAATCTAAACCCTGGATTTCTCACTTCACCTCATCCTGTGATATTTAACTTACCTGTATTTTTACATTCTCACTCAGGGAAGCAATGAGAAAATGGCTATGGAATTATTGTCATCTCATGAAAGTTTAAGGGTTTTCTTTGTGTTCTGTGGCCTTAGACACAATGTACTTCCCCTCTACTCCCCCCACCCCATACACAGATATAAAACTTCTAACAGAAAATTGTCATAGATTATATTTTAGGATGTAAACAAGATGGAAGTAAGCAATTACAAGAGTATAGCTTAAAATTAATACCTTGGGAAAGAGCTCTTTTTGAGACTTTCCATTGTTCATTGATTGATTCATGGAGCAAACATTTGTTAAGAGCTCACTATGCTAAGCACCAAGGATTCAAGGATTCAGAGATTAAGGGATAAAGTCCTTACACTCACAGAGCTCGAAGTCTGACAGAGGAGACATACCCTAGTCCTAAAGCAGCAAAGAGCTAGGGCTTCTAATGTCATCTGGAGAAAGATCAACACTTTCTGGGTTTAAAAAAAAAAAAAAAAGATCAGGTCATTTGGGCTTTCCTTAAGCAGCTAGTGAAAAGGCACCTCTGGTTGACCTAAAACAAATTTAACTATTTGGCATTTTTCATAATAGAGTGGTGTTGTCAAATGTTATTACATCCAAGTACATAGAGTTGGGGGCAGGCAACAAAAATAACCAAGAAACTAGGTATCTACTTCACCTGGTAAAATCCACACATTGTGAAAAAGTGAACACTACAATTCCTAAATTTCAGTGGAACCACTTATTAAGTGATATCACCAAGTGAGCAACTTAAATAGCATAATATTAGACCTTAAGATCCTTGGACTCAACTTTAACTTAGCAGTCAATAAAATGTTCTAGAAGTGAAACAAAATGGTTTATTTCCAGGAACATCAACTGATAAACACTAATCCCCTAAAAGGAACATTACTTTAAATAAGATTTTGGTCATTTAGACAAATGAGCAAAAATTTAGTTAAAAAAATTTCTTTTTTTCTTTTAACAAAGTAACTTGTGTCTACTGACAATGAGCTCTACACTCTATCTTAGGCCTAATGACAGAAACAAGGATGATGGGGGCAGAATCTGTGCCCCTGCAAGGAAAAAAAAAGTATATAGAAGTTACTCTAACAAAAGGGAGAGGTAAAAGGACCACAAGGAGGTATGATTCAGACTATGTGCACTCCAAGCACACTTCTCCTGTAAAGAGCTGTATAGTAAATATTTTTGGCTTTGTGGGCCATATGATCTCTGTTGCAATTACTCAACTCTGCTGGTATAGCCCCAAAGCAGCCATTGACAATATATAAACAAAGGAATGTGGCTGAGTTCCAATAAAGTTTTACTTTTAAAACCAGGCAATGGGTCAGGCTTGGTCCATTGGCTGTAGCATTCCCCACTCAGAGTTATGTGGATAGGCAAAGATGGAGGGAAAGAGCATTCCTGGCAACAGGGTATGAAAGAACAAAATGGGGATGCCTGGGTGGCTCAGCGGTTAGGACGTGATCCTGGAATTCCAGGATCAAATCCCACATCGGGCTCCCTACATGGAGTCTGCTTCTCCCTCTGCCTATGTCTCTGCTTCTCTCTCTGTGTGTGACTCTCATGAATAAATAAAATCTTAAAAAAAGAAAGAACAAAATTAATTCATGGAAGGAAAAGGTGTCCAGTTTCAAGCATGTTTAAGACGTGTGAGCAGTTAACATTGGCTCTTTAGACTGAAAGTAATAACAACTGACTTTTGTATGGAATTTTAAATTTTTTTAGACATTTTGTCAAGAGCCTTGAATGCTGCACTAAGAGTATAATCTTCTTTTTAGGACAGTGAGGAATCACTGAAGATATGTGAGCAAGGTTGGGAGGGTGCATCACTAGAACAGAGATTTAGGAAGAGATTGACTACTTCAACTGGGGAAAGAGATCACAGTAAGAACACAGGGTTCTGGGTCAGAACAGTGTAGTAAGGACACAAACAGATTCAAGAGAGGCTGAAAGTAGATTCCATAGAATTTAAGGATAACTTTTTGAGGTTTAGGGGTGTGAGGAGAGAATCAAAATTAACTTTGGATCTGGAGATAGTAACAGAAATAAAAACAGATGGGATATTTGATAGGCAAGATGTTAAGTTTTGGATATTCTAGCTCTCTGGCTCCCCCTGGAAAAATAAGCCTTTTCCAAGGTATTAATTTTAAGCCATACTCTGGATTTGGACATCTAAATAAAATGTTCACCCAGCACTGCCAGAAATAGAGGTGTGGAGTTTGGAAATCTTTCTGGCTGGAGTTCTTTGCCTAGAACTGCACTGAAGGGGCCATTGAAGGAGACAGATTAATGCTAAAGCTCTGAGAGATACTATACTTTTTGTAGAGAAGAAATGAGAACTCAGATAAGTCTTGAGGGAACTTCTAGAAGGGGAGTAACCAAAACAACAGTGACAATAGCACTTGTTGAGGATTTATCATATGCCAGGCATCATTCTAAGAGTAATAAATATATTAACTCATTTAAACATTGTGTCAACCATATGTGGGACATACATATTATTGATTTCAATTTTACAGATGAGAAAATTAATGTATAAAAATAGCGTGTAAGTTACCCAAGGTCACACATAAGTGCCACAGCCATCATTTGAACTCAGGCAGCCTGACTACCTCACACAGCAATATTGCTTTCAGCAGAAGGGAGTCAAGTGGGCTGACTGCATGCTAAAGAAAGGTCAAAGAAGTTGAGAATGGACGAGAGAAAGGTTTAAAATGAAGTGAGACAGAAGTGGATGCCAAAACACAAGAAGCTGAAGAATGAGAAGATGGGAAATGAGCACAGGAACTGCAAACAGTGAATCCAATACACTGAATTCAGGTCCTGCAGCCAGTAGAATAATGGGTTTCCTGGAATCTGTGAATATGATACCTACACATAGCAAAGAGGAATCTGCAACTTGATTAAGGACTTTGATATGAGGGAGATTTTGTTGGGTTATATGGGGAAACCCAATCTCATCATCAGTCCTTAAAAGCAGACAGCCTTTTGTGGCTGGGGTCAAAGAGAGATGCTCTACTGCTGGCTCATGGAAGCAGCCACAAGGCAAAGAATGTGGCAGCTCTAGAAACTGGAAAAGGAAGGGAAACAAATTCTCCAGAGCCTCCAAAAAAAATTGATTTAGGCAATTGAGAACTGTGTCAAACTTCTACCTTTGAAGAACTTTCAGATAATACATTTGTGTCATTTTCAGCCACCAAGTGTGTGGCAATTTCTTACCATAGAAATAAAATACTAATCCAGGTTCCCATCTCTCCTTAATCACATTAATATTTTTGCTAATGATTCCAATACCCTGGTCTATCAGCCTATCCCAGGCCACCAACACTGACAATGAGCTTTCCCCAGAGTCAGCATGGCCTCCCAGATGTTCAAGGCCGTGTACCTAGGGGACAAGGAAGGAGACAGATGGTGAAGTTGGTTCTGTCTGAATTTCCTTAACCAATATTTGATTTAACTGACCATAAAACAAATGTTAACTCAGAAAAGTCCAAAAATTTATCAAAACCAACTATAGAATACAACCCACTAATTATTTACTGACCAGCTCTATGCTAATAATGGTGCAATTAGATACTGAGCTGTATAAACCCTTGATTTAACAAATGTTTGAAGAACAGAACAAAATGACATTAAAATATATGCACTTTGAGATATAACTTTTTAATCAAATTTACAATTATTATTTCCAAAAGAATGATGAAGGTTACTAATGTGATTTGGGTTATAAAATTGATCTTAATTAATTTCAGTATTAATTAAATTTCTGACACTGTTAATAATGAAAATTTGTCTGGCAGACAATTTTTATACCTTAAGGTCCATCAGAGATGCCTTAAATTGTAAATGTATATTTTTCCTTTAACATTTAAAATAATTTATTCCCTACTTTGCAAAAATATTTAGCAAAAGGATTTGAGGTAGCTTAAAGCAAGGTACATTTTCATTCTAAACACTCTTTTGACAAAACACTCTTTTGACAAAACTGTTTTGTCATCTGTTACAGTGTTGAAAGCCTGCCCATAGCCAGAATTGGCCTAAATAACATGTTAGTCCAGATGGACTTAATAGATATACACAGTACATTCCATCCAATAGCCACAGAATACAAATTCTTCTCAAGTGCAATAGACCACTCTCCAAGATAGATCATATGTTAGGCCACAAACAGGTCCTAATAAATTTAGGAATACTGAAATAATATCAAGCATCACTTCTGACCACAATGATATAGAACTAGAAATTAATTATAAGAAAAAAGAAAAAATTTACAAATGTGTAGAGATTAAACATGTTCCTGAACAACCAACAGGTCAAAGACGAAATCAACAGGGAAATCAGAATATATGAGCCAAATAAAATGGTAACACAACATACTAAATGTATAGAGATCAGCAAAAGCAGTTCCAAGAGAGAAGCTTGTAGTGATAAACACCTACATTAAGAAAAAAGAAACGTCTCGAGACACCTGGGTGGCTCAGTGATTGATCATCTGCCTTTGACTCAGGGCATGATCCCAGAGACCTGGGATTGAGTCCCACATCAGGCTCCCTGCACGGAGCCTGCTTCTCCCTCTGCCTATGTCTCTGCCTCTTGTGCCCTTGTGTGTCTCTCATGAATAAATAAAAATCTTTAAAAAAAGAAAAAAGAAACATCTCAAATAAACAACCTAACTCTACACCTCATAGAACTAGAAAAGGAAAACAACTGAGGTCAAAGTTAGCAGAAGGAAGAAGCTAACAAAGATCAGAGTGAAAAGAAAACAGATTCAAAATATCAATGAAACAGAGAGTTGTTTTTTTTGAAACGATCAACAAAATTGACAAACCTTTAACTAGACTAAGAAAGAAAGAAAACTAAATATAAAAGAGGAATTATAACTGATAACACAGAAATACTAAGAATCAATAGAAAACTACTATTAAATAGTTGTATGCCAACAAAGTAGATAACCTAGAAAAAATGGATACATTCCTAGAAATGTAAAACCTACCAGTATTGGATCATAAATAAACAGAAAATGTGAATAGACTAATTACTAATAAGGAGATAAAAATCAATAATCAAAAGCTCCTAAGAAACAAGAATCTAAGACCAAATGGGTTCATTGGGGAATTACCCACATTTTTAAAAAATGAATAGTAATCATTCTCAAACTCTTCAAAAAAAAAAAAACAACTAAAGAGGAGAGAACACATCTCAACTCGTGTTATATGAGGCCAACATTACCTTGATACCACTCCAGACAAGGACACTACAAGAAAAGGAAATTACAGGCCAATATCCCTGATGAACATCCTCAAAAATCCTCAGACATATTATTAGCAAATTCAATTCACCAATACATTAAAAAGATCATGCACCATGATCAACCTGGATTTATTCCTGGAATTATTTAGGCCAATTCTGGCTATAGGCAGGCTTTCAACATATGCAAATCAATATATGTGATACACCACATGGACGAAATGAAAAGATTAAAATATGATCATTTCAATAGATGCATAAAAAGCATTTGACAAAATTCAACATCCTTTCATAATAAAACTCTCAACAATCCGAGTATAGAGAAATGTACCTCAACCTAATAAAAATAAAAACATATGACAAGCCTATAGCAGAATACAAAACAACATGCAAAAATCAGTCACATTTCTATACACTAACAAACTATCTGAAAGAGAAATTAAGAGAACAATCTCAATAGTAGCATCAAAAAGAATAAAATATTTAGAAATAAATTTAACCAAGTAGTACACTGAAAAATCACAAAAAAACTGAAGAAATTGAAGAAGACCCAAATAAATGATCAGATATTCCATGCTAATGAATTTGAAGAATATTGTTAAACTGTACATACTACCCAAAATAATCTACAGATTGAATACAGTCTATCAAAATTGAAACAGCATTTTGTCAGAAAAAGACAAATACTGTATGATCTCACTTCTATGTATAATCTTTAAAGAAAAAAAAGAACTCATAGAAACAGCGGATAGAAATATAGTGTAGTGATTAAGAACAGATTCTGGGAGGAGGGGCGAGATGGCGGAAGAGTAGGGTCCCCAAATCACCTGTCCCCACCAAATTACCTAGATTAACCTTCAAATCATCCTGAAAATCTACGAATTCGGCCTGAGATTTAAAGAGAGAACAGCTGGAGTGCTACAGTGAGAAGAGTTCGCGCTTCTATCAAGGTAGGAAGACGGGGAAAAAGAAATAAAGAAACAAAAGGCGTCCAAGGGGGAGGGGCCCCGCGAGGAGCCGGGCTGAGGCCGGGGCGAGTGTCCCCAGGACAGGAGAGCCCCGTCCCGGAGAAGTAGGAGCTGCACCGACCTTCCCGGCGGAAAGGGGCTCCCAGGGAGTTAGAGCAGGACCCCAGGAGGGCGGGGATGCCCTCGGGCTCCCGGGGACACTAACAGGGACCTGCGCCCCGGGAGAGTGCGCCGAGCTCCCTAAGGGCTGCAGTGTGCAGCGGGACCCAGAGCAGCTCAGAGGGGCTCGGGCCTCGGCTCCGCGGAGGGGGCTGCCCCACCGGGAGCCCGAATCCAACAGCGCAGGCCCCAGAGCACAGGGCGCCGGGACACAGCCCAGGATCCGGCCTCCCCCAGGACAGGCAGAGGCCGGGAGGGCCCAGGACAGCAAGGACGCTCCTGCCCCGAGCTGAGTAGATCAGCGGCCCCGCCCCGGAGCCTCCAGGCCCTGCAGACGGGAGAGCTCTGGAGTTCCTGCAGGAGCTGACTCCAGGGCTCCAGAGCTGGCCCCGCCACTGCGGTTGTTCTTCCTGGGGCTTCACAGGGTAAACAACCCCCACTGAGCCCTGCACCAGGCCGGGGGCAGAGCAGCCCCCCCAAGTGCTAACACCTGAAAATCAGCACAACAGGCCCCTCCCCCAGAAGAGCAGCTAGACGGACAAGTTCCAGGGGAAGTCAAGGGACTTAAAGTACACAAAAACAGAAGATACTCCCCCGTGTTTTTTGTTTTTTTGTTTTTCTTTTTGATTTCTGATTTCTTCCCCCACCCTTTTTTTCCCCTTTCTTTCTTTTTCTTTCTCTTTTTCTTCTCTTTTTTCCTTTTTTCTTCCTTTTTTCTTTTTTTTTCTCTTTTCTTTCCTTCTTTCTCTCCTCTCTTTTTCTCCTTTTACCAATACAACTTGTTTTTGGCCACTCTGCACTGAGTAAAATGACTACAAGGAAAACCTCACCTCAAAAGAAAGAATCAAAAACAGTCCTCTCTCCCACAGAGTTACAAAATCTGGATTACAATTCAATGTCAGAAAGCCAATTCAGAAGCACTATTATAGAGCTACTGGTGGCTCTAGAATAAAGCATAAAGGACTCAAGAGACTTCATGACTGCAGAATTTAGATCCAATTAGGCAGAAATTAAAAATCAATTGAATGAGATGCAATCCAAACTAGAAGTCCTAACGACGAGGGTGAACGAGGTGGAAGAACGAGTGAGTGACATAGAAGACAAGTTGCTGGCAAAGAGGGAAACTGAGGAAAAAAGAGACAAACAATTAAAAGACCATGAAGACAGATTAAGGGAAATAAACCACAGCCTGAGGAAGAAAAACCTACGGTTAATTGGGGTTCCCGAGGTCGCCAAAAGGGACAGAGGGCCAGAATATGTATTTGAACAAATCATAGCTGAAAACTTTCCTAATCTGAGAAGGGAAACAGGCATTCAGATACAGGAAATAGAGAGATTCCCCCCCTAAAATCAATAAAAACCATTCAACACCTCAACATTTAATAGTTAAGCTTGCAAATTCCAAAGATAAAGAGAAGATCCTTAAAGCAGCAAGAGACAAGAAATCCCTGACTTTTATGGGGAGCATATTAGGGTAACAGCAGACCTCTCCACAGAGACCCGGAAGGCCAGAAAGGGCTGGCAGGATATATTCAGGGTCCTAAATGAGAAAAACATGCAACCAAGAATACTTTATCCAGCAAGGCTCTCATTCAGAATGGAAGGAGAAATAAAGAGCTTCCAAGACAGGCAGGAACTGAAAGAATATGTGACCTCCAAACCAGCTCTGCAAGAAATTTTAATGGGGACTCTTAAAATTCCCCTTTAAGAAGAAGTTCAGTGGAACAATCCACAAAAACAAGGACTGAATAGATATCATGATGACACTAAACTCATATCTCTCAATAGTAACTCTGAATGTGAACGGGCTTAATGACCCCATCAAAAGGCGCAGGGTTTCAGACTGGATAAAAAAGCAGGACCCATCTATTTGCTGTCTACAAGAGACTCATTTTAGACAGAAGGACACCTACAACCTGAAAATAAAAGGTTGGAGAACCATTTACCATTCAAATGGTCCTCAAAAGAAAGCAGGGTTAGCCATCCTTTTATCAGATAAATTAAAATTTACCCCGAAGACTGTAGTGAGAGATGAAGAGGGACAGTATCTCATACTTAAAGGATCTACACAACAAGAGGACTTAACAATCCTCAATATATATGCCCCGAATGTGGGAGCTGTCAAACAAAAGCAAAAATGAACTATTGGGACTTCATCAAGATAAGAAGCTTTTGCACAGCAAAGGATACAGTCAACAAAACTAAAAGACAACCTACAGAATGGGAGAAGATATTTGCAAATGACACATCAGATAAAGGGCTAGTTTCCAAGATCTATAAAGAACTTCTTAAACTCAACACCAAAGAAACAAACAATCCAATCATGAAATGGGCAAAAGACATGAAGAGAAATCTCACAGAGGAAGACATAGCCATGGCCAACTTGCACATGAGAAAATGCTCTGCATCACTTGCCATCAGGGAAATACAAATCAAAACCACAATGAGATACCACCTCACACCAGTGAGAATGGGGAAAATTAACAAGGCAGGAAACCACAAATGTTCGAGAGGATATGAAGAAAAGGGAACCCTCTTACACTGTTGGTGGGAATGTGAAATGATGCAGCCACTCTGGAAAACTGTGTGAAGGTTCCTCAAAGAGTTAAAAATAGACCTGCCCTACGACCCAGCAATTGCACTGCTGGGGATTTACCCCAAAGATGCAGATGCAATGAAACGCCGGGACACCTGCACCCCGATGTTTATAGCAGCAATGGCCATAATAGCCAAACTATGGAAGGAGCCTCGGTGTCCACTGAAAGATGAATGGATAAAGAAGATGTGGTTTATGTATACAATGGAATATTACTCAGCCATTAGAAACGACAAATACCCACCATTTGCTTCAACGTGGATGGAACCAGAGGGTATTATGCTGAGTGAAATAAGTCAATCGGAGAAGGACAGTGTATGTTCTCATTCACTTGGGGAATATAAATAATAGTGAAAGGGAATATAAGGGAAGGGAGAAGAAATGTGTGGGAAATACCAGAAAGGGAGACAGAACATAAAGACTCCTAACTCTGGGAAATGAACTAGGGGTGGTGGAAGTGGAGGAGGGTGGGGGGTCGGGGTGAATGGGTGACGGGCACTGAGGGGGGCATTTGATGGGATGAGCACCGGGTGTTGTTCTATATGTTGGTAAATTGAACACCAATAAAAAATTAATTTATTAAAAAAAAGAACAGATTCTGGATTCAAGTCTGGACTGAGACCTTGCATTTCTATGCCTCAATTTCCTCATATGTCAACAAAGGATACAGACAAAAATCTACTGCAAAGGAGCTACTGTAAAGATTAGGTAAGTCATGTGCTTAGAATCTGTCTCTAATAAGCCTCAATAAATATTAGCCATTGCTCTGTTACTACTAAGAAAGGACCTAAAGAATTTATTTCAGTCTTCTAGAAAAGTACACACACCATTCAAATTTTCCTATCTTGTTAGGTTCTTCAGGATCTGACTTCTAATAATCTCCCATAATTATCTATTTCTCAGCTCTCTGTCCACAACCTTTTTCCTGTTACCTGCCTCCAGCCATCCTACACTACTTCCCACAGTGTGTGTTGTGCTGTCACGACTCCCATAAACATGTGTATGCCATCTTCTCCACCTGGAGTACCTCCTCCAACCCCCAATCCTGCTCCACTATGACAAGCCTTACTTTCTTTTTTTTTTAATTTTAATTTTAATTTATTTTTTTATAAATTTACTTTATTGGTGTTCAATTTGCCAATATATAGAATAACACCCAGTGCTCATCCCGTCAAGTGCCCACCTCAGTGCCTGTCACCCAGACAATGAAACGCCGGGACACCTGCACCCCAGTGTTTATAGCAGCAATGTCCACGATAGCCAAACTGTGGAAGTAGCCTCAGTGTCCATCGAAAGATAAATGGAAAAAGAAAATGTGGTTTATGTATACAATGGAATATTACTAAGCCCTACTTTCTTGTCTAGAAACCACCATTTGAAGTACCTTCCCCAATTCTCAAGGAGATATAAGTTCTCCTCCCCTCCATGCAGTGAAACTCTGCATATTTTTTATTGTAGCCATTATCCTATTACTTTGTAAGTGTCTACACATATAACTCTATCCCCTCTAGACTGTGTTCTCTCATTGATGTATCCCAAGTGGCTGGCACTTAGAAGACATTCAATAAATTTCTGTAGAAGGATTAAAGAAAAACAGGAACAGAAGGGAGTCAGCGAACATTACTGAATACCTCCTAGGTCCTTACTATTTCATCTGATGCTAGAAATACAAGATAAACAAGAAACGTCTCTACCTTCATTGTGCCCCAACTTCCTTGAAGAATAATTGACAAATAATATTGTATATATTTGGAGTATAAAACATAATGATTTGATATACAAATACATTATAGAATGATTACCAAGATCAAAGTAATTAACACATCTGTGATATCACATAGGTAATGCTTTTTTGTTTGTTTGTTTGTTTGTTTTTCAGGTTCTTTTTTTTTAATTTATTTTGTATTGGTGTTCAATTTACTAACATACAGAATAACACCCAGTGCCCGTCACCCATTCACTCCCACCCCCCGCCCTCCTCCCCTTCTACCACCCCTAGTTCGTTTCCCAGAGTTAGCAGTCTTTACGTTCTGTCTCCCTTTCTGATATTTCCCACACATTTCTTCTCCCTTCCCTTATATTCCCTTTCACTATTATTTATATTCCCCAAATGAATGAGAACATATAATGTTTGTCCTTCTCTGACTGACTTACTTCACTCAGCTAGGTAATGCTTTTTCATGTGTCATGAAAACGCTCAAGATCTCAACAATTTCCAACTGTATGAAAAATGTCTATATACATGCTTCTCCAAATACTTAGCTTTTAATTCATCAAATACTTATTACACGTTTACAATATGCCTAGCACTGTGCTTAGTGCCAAAACAGATGCAAAAGGAGATGATAAGCTCTCAGGGATATCTGATCTCACAAGTAGACCACAATCACATTCATAAGCTCTAATTCCATCCCTGATCCCCAAATGAAGGTGGAGCTCACACCTATCTAAAGCTATTAGCTCCACTAGTGGAGGCTGAGACTAATACACAGGTCTCCAAACTTAATTTCTTACTCCTTTATCTACAACAGGATTTCCACTTGGACAGGAATTATACAAAATAGCAGGCAAAGTTGAGCAAATGATAATACTTCTAATATTGACAAGGATATATTTTAATAGCTTGTTTCACTATCAGAAAATTTAACAGCACTAGAAAATTTTAAAAGTGAGATTTATGGCACTAAACTAAAATACATTAATACCAAACAAGCCCTTTTCCCAACCGTGGGTCTACTCCTTCATTTATTTTTACAAACTTTCCTGCAATAGATCTTTTGATGCAGGGATGAAAGACAAAATACTTTCCCCTCCAGGAGCACAAAATCCACCCTCATGTGTGGTATGAAACAAGCATCATCCCAAGGGTTGGCTTCTCAGGAAACATGAATTCAAGTACCACAGACAGAGTTTTCAAGGTCTGAAGCTCAGAAATAAATATTGACTGGTGAATCACAGCATGCATCACTGAGAGCATGAAATTTAAGGTCTTTCAGTGGTTGATTCACTTCATTTAAAGAATTCTTACCAGTTTTAGGGATCAAATAAACCACAAAAAAGCTGATGTTTCTTTCATTATAAAATAAAATACATAATTGCCAACTAGACAGTAGCACTACTCAGGGATTATTGCCAATAGGTAATCATGCTAAATTGTGTTCAATCCTATTGCTTTAAGAAAATGTTATTTTATGTAATATATAACATATATCAATTTTATATATACATTTTTATAAAATAACTATATATATTAATATATATATATATATATTATGTATATGAAATAACAAACCTTAGGGTGCCTGAGTGGCTCAGTTGGTTAAGCGTCTACCTTCAGCTCAGGTCATGATCCCAGGGTCCTGGGATCGAACCCTACATTGGGCTCCCTGCTCAGTGGGGAGCTTCCTCCTCCTTTTCCCTCTCCCTCTGCCTGCTGCTCCCCCTGCTTTTGCTCTGTCAAATAAATAAAATCTTTTAAAAACTAATAATTTATGTATAGAATATATAAATTCTATATATTATATGTGTGTACATATGGAGAATCAGTAGGAGTCTTGTCTTGGCTCTAAGTTGTTGATTATGATTTGGCTGCATGGGAACAAATTTTTAAATGGTAACACAGTTGGATATTTACGTATAAGAGGGACCTTCACTTAGTATCTGTCGGGAAACTGAACAAATTCTCCACTGGTTGTTGATGTTCTCACCAAGAAGTATCGTCGTTATTTGAGGACAACCACATAAAGAAAGTAAAGAGAATGAACACCTATAGAGTGCTCAACTTGTGTCGGACACAACACTGCATATGTATCATCTCACTGAATTCAATGAACTATAATTCCATGAGGATGAGACTAATTCACTTCTATCTCCTTAGCACCTTCTATATTACTTGGCACACTATAGGTGCTCAATAAATGTTGAATGGTTCCTTAACATAGCCCTGCAAATCACATGGGCAACAGAGGCAGTGCTCAAACTTGCTCAAACTTTTCCTGCCCCACCAGCGTATCTTTAATGAATAATACTGCTTTGTGGGTCTGAAGGCCAGGATTTGTTGACTAGTTGAGAAACACGACATTTTGGATAACACTAGAAAAAAAACTGAGATACAAACCGTGGTATAATTCATCCACTCACCCCTGGGGGAAGGAGCATAGTATTGTAGCATCTATACTGATTAGTGAATGATATCAAGGACCACTCTCGAGTATGGTGTAGTACTCAAGCAGTGAGGTCTGGGGTCAGAGAACATTTATATTTGGATTCTGCCAATTACTAGCAAGTTCTCTGAACCTCAGTGTCTTCATCTGGTTATAGAACCAATTCTGTCTAGACCTCATTATCCTTCTAATCTAGACTTGCACCTGAGCAACGGAAAGACCCTGGTAAAGGGTCACCCAACCATGTAGACTGTAAATGGATGTTCGCAAAATCTCAAATGGGGACTCAGCCCCCCAAATCCTACCCTTTTATAGTAAGCTGACCTTTCAGTTCTCCACAGTGACTCACCAAACTCATGACACCTTCTACCATTACTTCCAACCTCACCATAGATACCATTAAAAAAGGGTGTTCGACCAAGAACCAACTTCAAATCACCAACCTACCTGAACCCATGGCCCCTCCCTTTGAGATGAAGACTCTTAAAATCACCTCCAACATGTCCTCCACATGCTCCCTTCTCACCTGATCAAGCGCTTTCCCCAGAACTCTTCCTTTTCTCACTACATCACCAGTGTCTCCATGTCCCCTGAGCTCCTCACACTGCAGATAAACATCCTTTACTTTAAAACACATTCCTTGGCCCAGCACCCCCTTCCAGCTATCACTACATTTTCCTACACCCTACCCCCCACAAAACTGCAGAGAGTCAGCTCAAAGACAAGTCTTCTTTCCATTCATTCCAATGAGCTTTCTGCCCTTTCTGCTCTACTCTGTGCCTCCTGCCAAAGTCACCAACGATCTCCATCTTGTCAAATCCCATGGTTATGTCTCTGTCTTTATTTTCCTTGAGTCTCTCACAACATCTTCCACCTTAAAAGTCTTTCCTTGCCTTGCCTGCAGGACCCCACACTCAATTTCCTCTACCTCACTAGGAATTTCTCCTAGGACCTATGAATTTATATATAATTTACAGGAGCTACTAAAGAATGAGAATGTGGGGCCCTTAAAAAATTAAGAATTCTAAGACAGCCACAGTAAACCATTAAACCAAGCATGGACCCTTTTAAGCACAGGAGCCCCATGCACACAGCTCTGAAAGTCCGTCCCATGCCCATGAAACTGGCTCTGGTTCCTTCCTCAAGATTAGAGGATCCCTAAACACCAACTTAAACCATTTTCTTCTATCTGTACCTTCCCTCTGAGGCTCTCATTTGCTCTCTAGGCTTAATAACCACATCTACGCTGATGATATCCACATTAAATTTTTAGTCCCAACTTCTCCTAAACTCCAGACTTTTTTTTTATTTTTCTTTTCATTTCTTTTTCTTTTTCTCTTTTGAGAGAGCAAGTGAGTGCACAAGTGCAAGCGGTGATAGGGACGGGTCAGGGGTGGGTGCAGAGAGGGAGAGAGAGAGAGAGAGAGAGAGAGAGAGAGAGAGAAAATATTAAGCAGGCTCTATGCATAGTCCAGAGCCTAATGCGGGGCTTCATCTCACAACCCTGAGACCATGACCTGAGGTCGAAATCAAGAGTCAGATACTTAACCAACTGGGACACCCAGGTGCCTCTCTAAGCTCCAGACTTCTTTATCCGACTGTCACCTTGGCAGCACAGTAGGAGATACTTCAAACTCGATAAGGCCAAGACAAAAAAACAAACAAAACCAACAACAACTTGTGCATTTCCCCACATCTGCCCCACAAAGTTGCCCCTGCCTCAGGTCTCTGATTTCAGTAAATGACATCATTCTCTCAGTTGCTTGTGCCCAAATTTGAAAGTCATTCTTGATTCCCCTGTTGTTTATATCAGATGCAACATGTCAAAAATCCTGTCAAAATATATACTCCTAATCACTGGGCGCCTGGGGGGCTCAATGGGTTAAACGTCTGCCTTCGGCTCAGGTCATGATCCCCGGGTCCTAAGATCGAGCCCTGAATTGGGCTCCCTGCTCAGCGGAGATGGCGCCCTGCTTCTCCCTCTTCCTCTCCCTCTCCGTGCTGCTCTTGCCTACTTGTGCTATGTCAAATAAATAAAAATCTTTAAAAAATGTTAAAAGTAGTGTATAGAAATGCCAGGGATTTCTGGGCATTGATTTTGTATCCTGACATGCTACCAAATTGCTGTATGAGTTCTAGCGATCTCGGGGTGGAGGCTTTTGGGTTTTCTATGTAGAGTATCATGTCATCGGCGAAGAGGGAGAGTTTGACTTCTTCTTTGCCAATTTGAATGCCTTTAATGTCTTTTTGTTGTCTGATTGCTGAGGCTAGGACTTCCAGTACTATGTTGAACAGCAGTGGTGAGAGTGGACATCCCTGTCTTGTTCCTGATCTTAGGGGAAAGGCTCCCAGTGCTTCCCCATTGAGAATGATATTTGCTGTGGGTTTTTCGTAGATGGCTTTTAAGATGTCGAGGAATGTTCCCTCTATCCCTACACTCTGAAGAGTTTTGATCAGGAATGGATGCTGTATTTTGTCAAATGCTTTCTCTGCATCTATTGAGAGGATCATATGGTTCTTGGTTTTTCTCTTGCTGATATGATGAATCACATTGATTGTTTTACGAGTGTTGAACCAGCCTTGTGTCCTGGGAATGAATCCTAATTGGTCATGGTGAATAATTTTCTTAATGTATTATTGGATCCTATTGGCCAGTATCTTGTTGAGAATTTTTGCATCCATGTTCATCAGGGATATTGGTCTGTAATTCTCCTTTTTGATGGGGTCTTTGTCTGGTTTTGGAATTAAGGTGATGCTGGCCTCATAGAACGAATTTGGAAGTACTCCATCTCTTTCTATCTTTCCAAACAGCTTTAGTAGAATAGGTATGGTTTCTTCTTTAAACGTTTGTTAGAATTCCCCTGGGAAGCCATCTGACCTTGGACTTTTGTGTCTTGGGAGGTTTTTGATGACTGCTTCAATTTTCTCCCTGGTTATTGGCCTGTTCAGGTTTTCTATATCTTCCTGTTCCAGTTTTGGTAGTTTGTGGCTTTCCAGGAATGCGTCCATTTCTTCTAGATTCCCTAATTTATTGGCGTATAGCTGTTCATAATATGTTTTTAAAATCGTTTGTATTTCCTTGGTGTTGGTAGTGATCTCTCCTTTCTCATTCATGATTTTATTGATTTGAGTCTTCTCTCTCTTCTTTTTAATAAGGCTGGCTAATGGTTTATCTATTTTATTAATTCTTTCAAAGAACAAACTCCTGGTTTTGTTGATCTGTTCCACAGTTCTTCTGGTCTCAATTTCGTTGAGTTCTGCTCGAATCTTTATTAACTCTCTTCTTCTGCTGGGTGTAAGATCTATTTGCTGTTCTTTCTCTAGCTCCTTTATGTGTAAGGTTAGCTTTTGTATTTGAGTTCTTTCTAGTTTTTAGATGGATGCATGTATTGCGATGTATTTCCCCCTCAGGACTGCTTTTGCTGCATCCCAAAGATTTTGAACGGTTGTATCTTCATTCTCATTAGTTTCCATGAATCTTTTTAATTCTTCCTTAATTTCCTGGTTGACCCTTTCATCTTTTAGCAGGATGGTCCTTAACCTCCACGTGTTTGAAGTCCTTCCAAACTTCTTGTTGTGATTTAGTTCTAATTTCAAGGCATTATGGTCTAAGAATATGCAGGGGACGATCCCAATCTTTTGGTATTGGTTCAGACCCGATTTGTGACCCAGTATGTGGTCTATTCTGGAGAAAGTTCCATGTGCACTTGAGAAGAATATGTATTCAGTAGAGTTTGGATGTAAAGTTCTGTAGATATCTGTGAAATCTATCTGGTCCAGTGTATCATTTAAAGATCTCGTGATCTCGTTTCTTTGGAGATGTTGTATTTAGAAGACCTATCGAGTGTAGAAAGCACTAGATTGAAGTCACCAAGTATAAGTGTATTATTATCTAAGTGTATCTTAAATTTGGTTATTAATTGATTGATATATTTGGGAGCTCCCACATTCGGGGCATATATATTGAGGACTGTTAAGTCCTCTTGTTGGATAGATCCTTTAAGTATGAGATAGTGTCCCTCTTTATCTCTCACTACAGTCTTCGGGGTAAATTTTAGTTTATCTGATATAAGGATGGCTAACCCTGCTTTCTTGAGGACCACTTGAATGGCAAATGGTTCTCCAACCTTTTATTTCAGCTGTAGGTGTCCTTCTGTCTAAAATGAGTCTCTTGTAGACAGCAAATAGATGTGTCCTGCTTTTTTATCCAGTCTGACACCCTGCGCCTTTTGATGGGGTCATTAAGCCCGTTCACGTTCAGAGTTACTATTGAAAGATATGAGTTTAGTGTCATCATGTTTGATGGATTGTTTTTGTGGATTTTTTTTTTTTGTGGATTGTTTTTGTGGATTGTTCCACTGAACTTCTTCTTAAAGGGGATTTTTGAAGATTTTTTGTGGATTGTTCCACTGAACAATTTGTGGATTATTCCACTGAACTTCTTAAAGGGGAATTTTAAGAGTCCCCCTTAAAATTTCTGGCAGAGCTGGTTTGGTGGTCCCATATTCTTTCAGTTCCTGCCTGTCTTGGAAGCTCTTTATCTCTCCCTCCATTCTGAATGAGAGCCTTGCTGGATAAAGTATTCTTGGTTGCATGTTTTTCTCATTTAGGACCCTGAATATATCCTGCCAGCCCTTTCTGGCCTTCCGGGTCTCTGTGGAGAGGTCTGCTGTTACCTTAATATTCCTCCCCATAAAAGTCAGGGATTTCTTGTCTCTTGCTGCTTTAAGGATCTTCTCTTTATCTTTGGAATTTCCAAGCTTAACTATTAAATGTCGAGGTGTTGAACGGTTTTTATTGATTTTAGGGGGGGAATCTCTCTATTTCCTGTATCTGAATGCCTGTTTCCCTTCCCAGATTAGGAAAGTTTTCAGCTGCGATTTGTTCAAGTACATATTCTGGCCCTCTGGCCCTTTCAGCGCCCTTGGAAACCCCAATTAAACGTAGGTTTTTCTTCCTCAGGCTGTCATTTATTTCCCTAAATCTATCCTCATGGTCCTTTAATTATTTGTCTCTTTCGTCCTCAGTTTCCCTCTTTGCCATCAACTTGTCTTCTATGTCACTCACTTGTTCTTCCACCTCGTTAACCCTCTTCCCTAGGACTTCTAGTTTGGATTGCATCTCATTCAATTGATTTTTAATTTCTGCCTCATTAGATCTAAATTCTGCAGTCATGAAGTCTGAATAAAGAGAAATTAAGGAGTCAATCCCATTTACAATTGCACACAAAAGCATAAGATACCCAGGAATAAACTTAACCAAAGATGTAAAAGATCTATACCCTCAAAACTATAGAACACTTCTGAAAGAAATTGAGGAAGACACAAAGAGATGGAAAAGTATTCCATGCTCATGGATTGGAAAAATGAATATTGTGAAAATGTCAATGTTACCCAGGGCAATTTACACGTTTAATGCAATCCCTATCAAAATACCATGCACTTTCTTCAGAGAGTTAGAACAAATTATTTTAAGATTTGTGTGGAATCAGAAAAGACCCCGAATAGCCAGGGGAATTTTAAAAAAGAAAACCATATCTGGGGGCATCACAACGCCAGATTTCAGGTTGTACTACAAAGCTGTGTTCATCAAGACACTGTGGTACTGGCACAAAAACAGACACATAGATCAATGGAACAGAATAGAGAACCCAGAAGTGGACCCTGAACTTTTTATGGTCAACTAATATTCGATAAAGAAGGAAAAACTATCCATTGGAGGAAAGTCTCTTCAATAAATGGTGCTGGGAAAATTGGACATCCACATGCAGAAGAATGAAACTAGACCACTCTCTTGCACCATACACAAAGATAAACTCAAAATGGATGAAAGATCTAAATGTGAGACAGATTCCATCAAAATCCTAGAGGAGAACACAGGCAACACCCTTTTTGAACTCAGCCATAGTAACTTCTTGCAAGATACATCTACGAAGGCAAAAGAAACAAAAGCAAAAATGAACTATTGGGACTTCATCAAGATACGAAGCTTTTGCACAGCAAAGGATACAGTCAACAAAACTAAAAGACAACCTACAGAATGGGAGAAGATATTTGCAAATGACGTATCAGATAAAGTGCTAGTTTCCAAGATCTATAAAGAACTTATTATACTCAACACCAAAGAAACAAACAATCCAATCATGAAATGGGCAAAAGACATGAAGAGAAATCTCACAGAGGTAGACATAGACATGGCCAACACGCACATGAGAAAATGCTCTGCATCACTTGCCATCAGGGAAATACAAATCAAAACCACAATGAGATACCACCTCACACCAGTGAGAATGGGGAAAATTGACAAGGCAGGAAACCACAAATGTTTAGAGGATGTGGAGAAAAGGGAACCCTCTTACACTGTTGGTGGGAATGTGAACTGGTGCAGCCACTCTGGAAAACTGTGTGGAGGTTCCTCAAAGAGTTAAAAATAGACCTGCCCTACGACCCAGCAATTGCACTATTGGGGATTTACCCCAAAGATGCAGATGCAATGAAACGCCGGGACACCTCCCCCCCATGTTTATAGCAGCAATGTCCACAATAGCCAAACTGTGGAAGGAGCCTCGGTGTCCATCGAAAGATGAATGGATAAAGAAGATGTGGTTTATGTATACAATGGAATATTACTCAGCCATTAGAAATGACAAATACCCACCATTTGCTTCAACGTGGATGGAACTGGAGGGTATTATGCTGGGTGAAAGGAGTCAATCGGAGAAGACAAACATTATATGTTCTCATTCATTTGGGGAATATAAATAATAATGAAAGGGAATATAAGGGAAGGGAGAAGAAATGTGTGGGAAATATCAGAAAGGGAGACAGAACATAAAGACTCCTAACTCTGGGAAACGAACTAGGGGTGGTAAAGGGGGTGGAGGGCGGGGGGTGGGGGTGAATGGGTGACGGGCACTGAGGGGGGCACTTGACAGGATGAGCACTGGGTGTTATTCTGTATGTTGGCAAATTGAACACCAAGAAGAAATAAATTTATTATTAAAAAAATGTTAAAAGTATATATATCCCTAATCTGATCAACTTTTTACTACTGTTTCCACTTTAGCTTGATACTTAGCCCAGAGAAGCACAATAAGTATGTACCAATGAACCAAATGGTAAATGGGGCTATTGTGAAAATTATGAGGCAATTAGGATAAAATTCTTATTACCAGTTGGTGCTCAATACATGGTGATTATAGATAATGTGATTAATAATAGCAACAGTACAGCTTTATTGTGGAAGAGACTAGCTAGCTATCCACCAAACCTGGTTCTTTTTTTCTTTTTTCTTTTCCCCCTTGGGTACACACAGCTAGACTATATTCCCCAAGCCCCCGTTCCTGCAGTGTTGTGTCCATGTACTTGAGTTCCAACCAGTGGGATGAGGGCACAGGCCACATGTGCCACCCTGGCTCACAGAGCTTTCCTACAGGAAATCACCCATCCCCCTTCAGGATGTCAGCATATTGGTATACCCCAGGGTGACCTTGGAAACCATGTGTTGATGATGGCAGAAGTCAGCCCTGGGTCCCTGGAAATGGGGCAGACTTCCACTTCCTCCCTTCAGGACAGTTGGATCTGACGTGAGAGATGCCTGTTGTGTTCAGCCACAGTTGAGGTTTGTCTGCTACAGTGACTTGAATTAACACACACTCATCGCTTTTCTGGCAGCAGGGCTCTGGAGTTCCAGAAGGGGAGAGCCCCACAAAGGACCAGCTTATGAGTCCTAAACCATAGGATGTTGGAAGGAGCCTCTGAAAGTATCCTTTCCAGTAATTATTCTTTTTTAAAAAAGATTTTATTTATTCATGAGAAACAGGCAGAGGGAGAAGCAGGCTCCTTGTGGGGAGCCCAATGCAGGACTCCATTCCCGGACCCCAGATCATGACCTGAGCCAAAGGCAGATGCTCAACCACTGAGCACCCAGGCATCCTTCCAGGAATTATTCTATGTGACCTCAGGAGTCAGGCCAAGAGTAAACTTATGATTTCTGTCGTATTCTTTGCTGGCACATAGTGGGCACTCAGTAAGTATCTGTTAAATTAATAGACGGTGGGGAGAAAAGGTCCTAGGTACTTAGGACTGAATATCCTCTACTTCCTTATGAGAACCTCAGGGAAGCATTTTCACTATATGATAATTACTTTCAATGACTTGTAGGAATCACATAGTAAGTACTTTGTAGATGGCCAATGTGTCCCATTTTTATAAAATTACAGCTGCTTGAATATAAATTAAAGTGCAAATCAGGTCATTTTTGTGGCTTTTTCCTACAAATGTACAAATTAACAAGGTTCTTACAATAACATATTAGTTTATTAAAGCTAAAAGAGTAGCTAAATTGGATTTACATTTATTTTTAATGACTTGGTTCGCTGAAAATGTCCATTAATTCTGCAGCTAATCCTCATTATCACTTGGCATCACAGAGTAAAACATGAATGGTTTTACCATTTGGTTACCGGGACACACAAACCCCATGTTTCCGACTACACTGGCTTGCCAGGGGTGTTCAGAAAATGGATCTGACCTCATGATCATGCATTCACTGTCCCTTGGGGGCTGGTGAGTATCCTTCTGCCATCCGCTGCTCCTTGGCTCCCACTCTGCCCTGTGACAGCATGTACAGCACTGTGCTATGACACAACTATTCTGTATTTATGTTTTCTTCATAACTGAAAGAAGGGCAAGGCAGCACAAGGTATTACTTTTGTAATTCTCAAAGCTTAAGTGAGAGCTTGGCATTTAATAGGTGCTTAATAAATGCTGAATGAATGAGTGGAAAAATACTGAAAAAGTTCATCCAGTAACCATTTGGCTGCTGAGACTAAGAAAACAGCATCACCAATGGATCATAAATTCAGTTTTTAGTGGCAATCCCATATACATGCAAAGACATGTCAGCTAACTTACTGCTCAAAATTCACTCAGTCAGCCATAATGCACTGAGCAGCCCTGTGTACAGAAAGGTAAATAATTAACAGTCTGTGCTCTCAGGGCACTCAGTCTATAGGAGAAGACTTATAAAAAGATGCATTAACAAACCAAGAGGTATTTAGTGCTATAGCAGAAATGCATACAAAGTGCATGGGGTCACTGCTCTGGGAACAGCTAATTGCTTTTCATAGTCTCAAAAAAAAAAAAGAGCACTTCATAGAGAAGCAGGCCCTCAAGATATATATTAAAAGGAGTTAAAAAGTTTGGCGTGGAGAGAGAGGGGTTTCTCACAAACAGCACCCCATTTATTTTGTACAGAGTTTGATTAAAGAAAATTTTATCTATTGAAGAATATGGCTTAGAAACTTTCATGGGTATAATGGGTTATGTAGCACCTCTTTGTCTTGTCTAGTCCTTTCAATAAAACAGACATGATAAATGGCCTTCTTTCTTGCAGCAACACCTCATCAAAATTTAAGGTGATATAAAAACTCAGTGATCACAAAGTGATGGATGGAGATAGACCACTAGGAACTGCCCTAGTAAAATGATTTCCAGGGAATAATTAATAGCCCCATATATGGGGACAGTAATGTTAAGAGGCATGTGTGCCACCTATTAAGTGAGATTTCATGTCATCTTCTAGTACTGAGTAGGAAAGATGTGAAGAGTAAGAGGACCCATTCTCCAGACAACTAAGGACATATCCCAAAAATACCTGAAAATCACCACTGTGGAGGAGGACACTTAGAACCAATGAACCTGCATCCTTAACTTATAGAATGTTATATGATTTTATGTTTGGAAATCTAAAGTAATTTCAAGAGCAAATGAGAAAATAGTTCTTGTCTTGAACTAATGCATATAGAACCCTGGATATTGATTTTTCTGGAATATGGATCACCTTGCCACACTACAAAAGTTTATTTATTGTTCTGCAGTCTCTAAAGGAAGGGCTTGCAAACCCTAATTAAAATTTAAATGAAAGTACTCATTAGATAAAAGTGACCCACAGGCTAAAGGATTAAAATAAATTATGCTATGATGGTACTTAAAGAAAATAGATAAAGGATGATTTTCTAAAAAAAAAAAAAATTCCTACAAATCTATGGAATGATAAACTGTCATGTTTCAAGGACTATGCTGTAAAAAAAATTAAGGAAAACCAAAAAGAAATCTTCACTGTATTCATTTAGTTTTTCAATATAGCTAAGGCTGCTTAACTGAATTCCATCAGCTGAAAAACATAAGGATGTCTAAAGAAAGTGAAATAATTATTTTGTGAACTTAAAAACAGGAGCCATATGATGCTCTGGAGTTATAAATAAGGTACGTTAAAAATGAGATTGGCTGCATACCTGCATAAAATATTACAGGAAAATGTCAAAAGTGCTGACTCTGCCCCCCAACTTAGTATCATCTTAGCTCTTTTCTGGCAACCCCTTCTACACAGTTATAATTGCTTGGGTTCCAGAAACTGCTCTCTCCCATCACTGCTTCCGGCCTCTATATCCCTTTGTGAAATTCTTCTCAAATTATCCTAACCTGAACGTGCTGTTTTCTACTAAGACTGTAAAGTGGGATTCTCATGTATTTGAGAAATGCAGGCAACACCTCCTTGCCAAGAGAAAAGGAAAGCCCAATGACCCAGGCCAAGGGTGAAATCAGCTACTCAGCTGTCACCAGTGGTGGCAAGAAATTAAATACAGGTGGAAGGGAAGGTGCTGGGAGGTTAAGAGGCCTCATCTTTACTGCTCTGGTGATGGTAGTGATTAGAAATATTGTCAAGTTTCTTGCTTCTTCTTGCAGCCCTAGAAGGTGTACAAATGGAAAGTGAGAAATTGAAATCTGGGAATATACGATTGAGAGCATGCATGGAGAAGACAGAATGTTCCCATAGCTACTCATCTCCCACAGCATCACAACCCCTCATCTTCTAGAGTCACAGAGCAGGTGTGGCTGAGGACCAAGCCCAGAACCAGATTAGAAAGGCTGTAGAAAAGGCTGCAGTGCCAATCACATGATCAACTTCATCAGGTGTGTGATACTAAGGTAAGGTTTTGGTGGGCAAAGGCTGTGACCATGATAAATGAGCAGAACCAGACAAAGACAAGAAGTCTGAACACACAAAATCCTCCTGCACGTGGAGACAGACAATTCCTCCCTAAGAAAATCAGCCTCTCCCTGCAAAATAACCTGTTGTTGGCTCATCCTCTCCCAGAACCCATTTCTACCACCTCTCATTGCCTCTAGGTCTATACCTAAGTTAGGTCCTAGGAAAGCCCAGAGAGAGGAGTAGCAGACAGCCAACGTGCCTCAGCACTTACAGAACCCTACTAATCTGCAGTGTCAGGAATCAGTAGAGGATTTGTGAGGTTTCAAGGGCATTGGTCTGGTTTAATTCAGTGACAGTGTATACTCACCTAAGCACCAGAGAGTGGCATCAGTGACTTGACAAATTGTCAAATTAAAGCCTGGAGTCAAAGGTGGCCTAAGTTTATGATATCACAGTGAACCTCCCTGCCATCCTGTACAGTAAGGGTCAGCAAACTATGGTCTGTGGGCCCAATCTGGACTGCTGTCTATTCTGGTATCATCCACAAACTAAGAATCATTTTTCAGTTCTTTTGATGTTAAAAAGAATAAACATACAAACAACAACAAGAACCATTTCAGTCTTTGGCAAAAATAGTTAATGAATTTTGTGTCTTGATAAAATATTTACCATCTAACCCCACACAGAAGTTGAGTGAGCTGACTCCTACTGGAGCAGAAAGAGTCTAAAGCCTTAGAGAGCTGGGATGCTGAAGCGGCTTCATTATGAGCAATCACCACAACCAGAACTCCCACACTTCACAGAGACCGGGGAGGGAGGCACCCTTGAAAAGCTTGTGGTGGCTGTCCCCTGCAGGTGAGGATGGTATGTGGCAGGGAGGATGCTGAAATAAAATCAAGTTCTTTGATCTCAATGGAGATAAAGGGATCCATGAATGGTAGAAGCCAGCTGGTGGTACTTGACTGTCAGTGACAAGGTAGGTGCAACTAACCACAGGAATGAGAGGTAATCAGAGCCTTGATCCACAAGGTCAAGATTCCAAGAAATGAAATAAAAATAGGTTGACCTATAAAAATCCTACTTGACACATATTAGAGGAAATATTCTTGGTCTGATGGGCCAAAATCTAACGCAGTAGGGATTTCTAAGCCTCTCACTAAGTTTCACTAACTCAGCCTCTCCCTCTGTTGAAAAGCTGAGTTCTCCTGAGGATGACCCTACAATGCTGCCATAGGCATCCCTCAAGTCTTTCACAGAGGATCCTGTGGCTGTTGCTAGGGTGACTATGCACGAGAAAAGGAAAACATTCAGAACTTCCACTGACTAGGTACTGGATCTGAATTTACACTGCTCCCTGAAATACTGCTTTGGTGCACCATTCAAAGGAGGGAAGCTTGCAGAGATAGGGGATAAGAGCCTTGGCTTGAGTCTGCCTCACAGTAGGTCCACTGGCACTAGAGACTTATCCCAGGGCTACTTCCCCAGTCCTAGAATATATCGTGGAAATAGATATCTATCAATCAGCAAAACCCCCACAATGGCTCACTATTTGTTGAGTGAGGGTCACATGGATGCTCCTAGAACTACCCCTACCCAATAGAATAAGCTAAAATCATTGCCACACCTTAGGAGAATTGCAGAGATTGTTGCTACTACCCAAGATTAGAAGAATTAAAGGGTGGTGATTCCCATCTTATCTTTATTTAACTCAGAAAAGGCCAGATGGTTTGTAGAGACTATTGGGAGACAATCACAAACTGAACCAACTGGCTTTGCCAATCACAACTGCAGCTCCAGCAGCAGTATTTTTATTGTAGAAATCAACAGACTGTGGCATATGGTATGCAGCTACTAACCAGGCAAATGCTATTTCCTTCCATCCCCATAGTAAAGAAAATCAGAATTAATTTGCCTTCAGTTACTGGGGAAAACAGTATACCTATACTGTAGCATCAGATGTCTCTGTCCTGTCATTCTCTAGAGCATCCTGCCAACACCACTACTCATGGACTTGCCAGATGCCTTATTCATTTGCTCCATTATCTTATCCAACACTGCCTGTGTCCAAGGAATGTATTTTGAGACAAAAGAAGTGCAGCATTGCACTCTTGTCCATGCATTTACTGATCTTACAATTTTTCCCCCATAAAGAGCATTTTATATAATTTATCTCCTTCTCCACCAAAATATAGAAGGAGGAGAGGTAGAGACTCACTCTCACCCTAACACCTAACAACCCACTTATAGAATTTTTGCTTTTCATCCCCATGAACTTGGCCACCTGACCTGGGAAGTCTTAGTGCCTTAGTACTTGGTGACATGCTTCTAATCAGAAAACACAGCCAGAGTTGCACTGAGTTGGAAGCTGAGGTTGCTTTGGGTCATTTGGGTTGGCCATATGACTAAGCAGGCAAGAGAAGGACTCGCTGACTAAACCCAATTACCAGGGGGAGAAACTGGGCTAATGCAACATGGAGGACTATACTCCTCCATGGAACCAGGGAACATGGAAGCAACCCAACAAAGAAGGGACGGCCAGAACCAAGATTCTGCAGGAATAAAGGTTTGGTTCACCCTCATCGTGCCCTATCTAGCTGCGAAGCTGGAGGAAGTAAGGAGCACACTGAGTGAGGATGAGGAAAGACAACTCATGCAACAGGATCTAGCACTACAGCAGCTGTGCTTTGCATTGTTCCTTGCTCCTGGTTTGAGGAACAAGCGTCACCAAAGTGACATTATTCAACAATGAGTCACAGCTGATGGGACTTCCTGAGACCCCTGTGAAGGCAACAAGGACATTACACTTACACAAAAGATAAATGCCTATACTGAGAAGCAAAAGCAGTAGAGAGTATTACCCACTGTCCCTCTGGATCTTCTCTCTACCCTCTCCATCCTGTCTTATGCCCTGAGAGGCTGACTTGGGAGCTTTTCTGCTCTGTGGCTTCTGGTTGGGTTCTGCCAGTGGGAGCCAGCAGTAGAAGACAGGAGAGCTAAAGGGGAGTGATGTCAGGGTATCAATGCCCCTATGTTCATTGCTGCCATCTGGAGGTCAATTTTAGGGTTGGCCTCTAGACTTAAGCAGACTCCAATAATGCATCTTCATTTTCAGCAACAACTGGCTGTATACCCTCCCTGCACAAGTTTACCAGAGGCCTCCATCCACCTCTACCCCCTCAGGCCTGGGGAGGGAGGTAAATAGAGCTACAATTACTAGCCCCAGAGTGCAGTACTGTCCTTGTGGTTTTCTTACATCCTGCCCACACCTTTGCAAATGGTCCCTTTATTACATTCTTCTCAAATTATCCTAATTTGAGTGTTCCATCTGTTTCATGCTGAGACCCAGATTTATATAGCACCAACAGGGTAAAACAAAATGCAGCTTTTGTGAGGCATTATTTTGTTTTTCTGTACACACAAGAAATACGATGAGATCAGCTCAAATAAAGTCCTTGAGGCAAAAAGCAGAGCTTATTATGAAAGGGGGATGTGTGTGTGTGAGACAGAGAGAGAGAGAGAGAGGGAGGGAGGTTGAAAAGGGGATTCCCACTGAGAAAGCTAACCCTAACGGAAGAGGAAGCCATAGTGACAAGGGAGAAAGAGACCCAGGCCTGTCTGGCCAGTTAGAATATCATATCCCCTTGGCCATTGTGATTGATTCAAAAATGAACATACAATGGTATTGGAGTGATATTTTGGGACTTTTGCCACAGTGAACCAGAGCAAGGTATCCACAGGGCTGGAGCCACTGTCAGCCACCTTGCAGCTAAGAGTAGACAGCCCACCTGAGAAAGACAATGATCTAGAGGAAAACTGAATCCCTGGATCAAATCGTGCCTGAAGCTAGATATTCCTTTGAATTTCTCTTTTGCTCAAAGCACTTCAAGTTGGGTGCTCTGTCACCTACAAGAGACAAAGTTCTTACTGTCAGTGACAAACCAAGGACGTGGTGGGATTAGTCCGCCCTGGGTGCAGGCATTAAAAGGGTAGATTATAAAGAATTTAAAAACAATAATAGAACCCATTATGAGTTAGTCTGATTTTTATTATCACCATTCACTAGTAATTTTTTTCACTAGTAATTTTTTAATAATAAATTTATTTTTTATTGGTGTTCAATTTGCCAACATACAGAATAACACCCAGTGCTCAACCCATCAAGTGCCCCCCTCAGTGCAAGTCACACATTCACCCCCACCCCCTGCCCTCCTCCCCTTCCACCACCCCTAGTTCATTTTCCAGAGTTAGGGGTCTTTATGTTCTGTCTCCCTTTCTGATATTTCCCACCCATTTCTTCTCCCTTCCCTTCTATTCCCTTTCACTATTATTTATATTCCCCAAATAAATGAGAACATATAATGTTTGTCCTTCTCCAATTGACTCCTTTCACTCAGCATAATACCCTCCAGTTCCATCCACGTCGAAACAAATGGTGGGTATTTGTCATTTCTAATGGCTGAGAAATATTCCATTGTATACATAAACCACATCTTCTTTATCCATTCATCTTTCGATGGACACCGAGGCTTCTTCCACAGTTTGGCTATTGAGGACATTGCTGTTATAAACATCAGGGTGCAGGTGTCCTGGTGTTTCATTGCATCTGTATCTTTGGGGTAAATCCCCAACAGTGCAATTGCTGGGTCATAGGGCAGGTCTATTTTTAACTCTTTGAGGAACCTCCACACAGTTTTCCAGAGTGGTTGCACCAGTTCACATTCCCACCAACAGTGTAAGAGGGTTCCCTTTTCTCCACATCCTCTCCAACATTTGTGGTTTCCTGCCTTGTTAATTTTCCCCATTCTCACTGGTGTGAGGTGGTATCTCATTGTGGTTTTGATTTGTATTTCCCTGATGGCAAGTGATGTAGAGCATTTTCTCATGTGCGTGTTGGCCATGTCTATGTCTTCCTCTGTGAGATTTCTCTTCATGTCTTTTTAAACCATATCAAAATAGGGATCCCTGGGTGGCACAGCGGTTTGGCACCTGCCTTTGGCCCAGGGCGCGATCCTGAAGACCCGGGATCGAATCCCACATCGGGCTCCCGGTGCATGGAGCCTGCTTCTCCCTCTGCCTGTGTCTCTGCCTCTCCCTCTCTCTCTCTGTGTGTGTGACTATCATAAATAAATAAACATTTATTTTAAAAAAATATCAAAATATTCTTCCCCCTGAAGTTCTAAATAATTCTGGCAGTGACTGTGAAGTTTAATAACATGCCATATATATATATATATATATATATATATATATATATATATATATAATCTTTAAACTTAGTATTCTAATTGGCAATGAGCTCAGAGAACTCTCAATTCTATAACTGACCTTCAGACTTAAGCCAACTCAAGTACACACTTTCATTTCAAAAATAAGTTTATTATGGGAGCTTGGAAGTGGGCCCAACTCAGCCTAGGAGAATGAGGAGAGCTTCTCAGAAAAGCCAACACTTCAACTGAGTATTGAAAGTCAGTGCCTTTATCTCATGTCTAAATAAGTCTAAAAGATCCCTAACTGGTCACCCATTCCCTGTTCTACCCACCTGACAATCTATTCTCATCACATTAGTCAGATCCTATTAAGACACACCTCTGCCCAAAAAAACACACAACAGCTTCCCACTTCATTCAGAACAAAGATCTAAACACATTGATTAAATTTAAAAAAAAAAAAGGAAAAAAAAAGCCCTATGTGGTTTGTGCAACCCACCCCTAGCCTACCCCTCTGACTCGGGCAAGGATTCCTTCTTCTTCTTTGAATCCCTCAAGCATGCTTCTGCCTCAGAGCCTTTGTATTTGCCATTTCTCTTTACTGTGAATTTTTCAGTTCCTCTTCATCCCTGTGCTCATGGCTTTCCTTCTCACTTCCTTAAGGCATCTAATAAGCACCATATCAACCATATCTATCAGGCTTTCCTTTCCCTGCAAAAATTAGCATCACTGCCCTGCCCCACTCCCACATTCATGATCCCACTTATCCTCTTTATTATCACCACCTGGAATACTATATATTTACTTGTTAGTCATCGGTTTCTTCCAATAGAATTTAAGTTCTCCAAAAGCTATCTTCACGAGGCTTAGAGCAAAGGCTTGTGTAGAGTAGGCTCTTAATAAATATTTGAGAATAAATGAATAAACCCAGGGATTGGCTTTTTGGGCACTTGAGGATGTACTTAGACAAAAGACAAACATGAGGAAGTGTGTCGCATTTAGGGAATTTAAATTTAGGGAGGAGGGAGAGAATGGAAGTAGGCAAGTAGGAACGTGATCACAACAGCTTGGTGTATGCATGTTCTCCCAGATGCCTGAAATCCTTTTCAGGAAGAAAGAAATAAAATGGGGATGGTGAGAGGAGAAGAGGGATTGAAGCACAGCTTCCACTGGACCAAGGCAAGCACACAAAGTAGCCACATTGATAATTCCTCAATATTCAGAGTAACATGTATTAAGCACTTTTTAAACCAAGTAAAATTCTTCACAATCCCTAGTGAAATAATAAACTTTGAATCAATAACTATGCACTAGCCAAGCTTTAGCATCAGGATTTCTTCCTAATTATCATGCCCAGTGGAAAGATGGTCAAGATGCAAGCTCAGCACCTGCTGCAAACAAGTTTATATGAAAATACATCATCCCTCCCACCACAGTTGTACTAATGGTACTTAACTTTAAATAAAGCTTTTTAAAGGCCCTGGTGGCATGGAAAATACAACATTAAACTGTTCCTTTATGCCTGGAAAATTAGCCAAGAAGCTACCACCAAGGAGGTGAATGCACTTTGTGCAACCACAAACATTGAGATATTTAAAACCAAATAGTTATTGATCAACTATTATGTGCTAGGCAAATTTTTTGGTCCTTTTCATTAATCTATCATCATCTAGTGCCCACTAAACATCACACATAGTGCTAGGTGCCCAGGGTTAAGAAAGAATGAGACATCATCTTGCCCTTAAGGAGCCTCTAGAACCATGGCAGATCTATAAACACAACACTATAGTGCATTAGGTTAGGCACTACTAGAGAGATGCAGAAAAAGTGTGTCCTCAGAGTTAATACTCTAAAACTACGTTGATTTTTCAAGTCTGCAAATCATAATACCTTTCATCTGGTATTATGAGATTTGTATCTATTACACATTTTTTATGGGCCTAAGATGCTAGAAGAGTTTATGGTATTAATCAGGATGGATTACGTTTTGCCACAGAAACAAACAACCCCAAAAATCTCGGACTTAAAACAACAAATATTTATTTCTTGCTCAGGTTACATGCCCTGCTGTGAGTCAGCGAGGGGACTGTTCATATCATCACTCAGAGACTCCAGTTGAGAGCAGCTACTGTCAAAAATTAGAATACATTAAAGTATGCACTGATTCTTGAATCTTCTGCTCAGACGTGACATCTTTCACTACTACTCGCATTTCGCTGGCTCTGACAAGTCATATGGCCATATCTGAATTCAGTTGATCAGGGAAGAGCAACTGTATGATATTGTATCCCAAAGCGGGAAGGAATCAATTAATTGTGAACAGCCTGGAGGAAGTCTATCTTAAAGATGTAACGGAAGTGGAAATATAGGAAAGTGCTATTCCTGAACATGTTTATTATGTTACTTTGTGCCTTAAGTCTTGACTTTCCTTAAGGGTCCTTGCTCTTTTTCTTTAGGAGATGAAAATCCAGATGCACAATGACTCCTTTTGTGAAATTCCTACTCCTATTTGGCAACTGTGTGAATCTTGCTTCTAATACATGTTTGAGTCACTGCTGTTGGGAGTAATTAGAAAATGAGGAAACGAGGGTGGAAAATAGAGAAAGGAAGCAGGGCAGATGGCAGCAGAGAAGTGTTTTTTGCGATGAAATTATTGGCAAGAAACAGGAAGCTAAGGGAAAATAGACCCCAAATCCCGATACTCCACTTCATATCTGTAAGAAAAGAGGAAGTTAAGTCACACATGCATTGATTATTTTCTGTGCCTGGTTCTCCATTTCAAATAAGACAAAAGACTTTTTTACATGCCAGTTAATGTAAACAGAGGAAATTAAAAGGGATCTTCTTTGAATTATGAAGGAGTATAAAGTTTCTAAGAAGCAAGGAACGATAAGCAGAAATTAATTACATAATCCACCATATAAATATAAAAAATGTCTGTTTTCTATATCTAGTATGAGGTTTATAGTTTTATTTTAGCAAATATAAATTATGTATATGGTTTTCATAGGCGTAATTAAAAAAAAAATCTGCTCTTCCCAACCCATGAAATCCTCGATTTCAAATTCTTCTACTTCTGATGATAGAATTTATGTTTTCATACATATGTCCCTGGCAAGAAATTAAGGAATGGTTACATTTAATTTTCTTTGCTGGTTCTAATGGTTTGATTCCCAATGGAGGCCTTTAATATTTAATCTGTTTCATTTCATCTTCTTGCATTGACCTATTTAAGTAAGAAAAATCTTTCATAAGAGAAGTAGTAACATTTCATAATTTGGTTTAAGGAGGTTATAGTTCTGTTATAAACTCAGAGAGCTTCAGAGACCATCTAATTTCTTTCATCCCCATCTACCACTTCTCAAACAGCTGACTTAAAGCCCTCAACCTCTTACTTCACATGGGTGATTCAATGATGCCATCATTTTGACAGCTGAATCCTGAAAATCTAGATGTGGCACCACACCCATTGCATATAAGCTTCATAGGGAGGCAGAATGGCCTGGAGTTTATGAGTGAGGGGCTTAGAGTTGGTATCCCACAGTGTACTCATTAATTAGTGACCCTGGGCAAGTAATTACATTCACTGTGCCCTCATTTCCTCAATTAAGAGCTATAGTGAAGATTAAATAAAATCACAAATGTAAAGCATTAGTACCACACGTGGAAGATAATGAGTGCCCCACAAATGTTAGTAACTATTATTATCATCTAGTATTGTCATTCTCTAATGAGGAGCTTCTCTACCCTTAAGAACTTCTGGTTCGGCCTTGCCTGTTGTACATTTGAAATTGCCCATTTAAGAAGGTTTCCTGTAACTTATAATGATTTATTATGCCTGCAAACTTCTTAGCAATAAAGAAGGGTTTTTAAAAACGTGATGATGTCCGCGACCCCTGGCAGAGACCTTCAAATGTACCTGGATGTCCCCTCAATCATTTCAAAAACACTTGAGCTTCCATATGCCCAGTAAAATCTGCTCCATGGCCATAGCTACCACACTGCACTGCTTCTCCTGAAACAAAAGCACCACCACCTTAAATCTTGATGAACCCAACTAACTAGAGAAGAAACCTAAATCCACGTGAGAATCATATTCTGCTCTTCTCTCCCTCAGCCTCACCCCTACCTCCAATCATTCAGAGAGGCCTGCCAAGTTTCCCTCTTAAATATTTTAAGATCCTCTGCTATCCTAAAAGATAAAGCTCATACTGTTTACCACAGCAAACACAATCTAGCCATTTAGTTTCTGCTTTAGATCTTGATACTGTCTGCCTCACAATTGATTCTCCTACAATATGAAATGGCTTTGGGTCCCATACCACCTTGCTTCTTCCTACTTCATGCCTTTATTCATACTGCAACACCTTTCCTTCACCACTGTCTTCATATGACTGGCAAACTTCTTCCTACCTACTCTTTATGATACAATATAAACCTCACCTTCCACAATTTCTCTCCCATCCACCTTGCCAAGCTAAAATAGCTGCCCCTCTTCTGTGTTTTCCCAATACCCTCTACCCATCTCTATCATTGTCTCCACTCTGTTTTACAATTATTGATTTTTCTATTTTCCCTGACCAGCTATGACTTGTCGCTGGCCATATACTTCATTCATCTTCTTCTCTTCAGAAGCAGTGCTCAGTATGGAGCCATGAAGAGATGTTCAACAAATATTTCCTGAAAAAGGGAACTAGTTTACCCTCAGATATACCTCAACATTATCAGTGTAAACCTGAAAAAGTTTCTTAAATTCTATAGCAATCACTTCTCTCATTTATAAAATAGAGAACGGGCTAAGTCCTCTGCCGACCATAAGTTACCATGATGCTACAACGTGTGCTTTTCTAAACCCAGCATTTGCAATGAGGTAAAAATGAAAACTCTGGCTGATTATATTCAAAACCATTTAGCAAAAAAGTACTCAAGATCTACAATCCAACAACCTTCTTCAATTTCATCTGCCACCTGCTCCTTTCCCTCACCCACTGGTCCAGCCACACGATCAATTTCAATGTTCTCTAAATGCACTGTAGAATTTTCCATGCCCCTGGCTTTGCCCATTAAGTTTTCTCAGCATGGAACATTGTCCAGCTTCTCCTTTCCCAGGGAGATCCCACTCTATCCTCTACCTATGGCTGAAATACAAGCTCTTCTGTGAAATTTCTTCCTTGATTAGATTTGACTACAGCATTTGTTCCTTTTGCCCTAATATTATAAAATGTAGCAAGCTACATCCTTGACTTCACTATAAGTTACTTGAAACATGAAGTAAATCTTATTCATCACTATGGTATTCAAAATGCACAGAGCTGCCCACACAGTAGGTGTTAAATAAATGCTTTTGGTTGCTGTGAAAATGTATTCCTAATGTTACTGTAAAATGAGAAAAATCCACTCAAAGGACAAATTGGCAATGCCTGAACCAGAATTTTTAATTGAACATCTTCCTTCCTGAGATTTTAGCCATAGAAAATAACGTAAAAGCTACATATGCAAAAAAAATATATATTCTGGAAAAAATTATTTAAAATAATGTAAAACTGAAAACAGGAAACTTTAAGCATGACAGAGTACATCAATTCAAGAAACTATCATAAAGCGATTAAAAGTGGTAATCTGGGCAGCCCTGGTGGCTCAGCGGTTTAGCACCGCCTTCAGCCTGGGGTGTGATTCTGGAGAACCAGGATCAAGTCCCGCGGCAGCCTCCCTGCATGGAGTCTGCTCCTCCCTCTACCTGTGTCTCTACCTCTCTGTGTGTGTCTCTCATGAATAAATAAATAAAATCTTTTTTAAAAAGTCGTGATCTGAGGATTACTTAGAAATGTGGGGAAAAGTGTAAACGAGAGAATACAAAATTAAATATGCCGCATAGTTGTAACTACAAAATCCTATGTATAAAGATTTGAAGAATATCCAGAGACTACAAATAGATCATTCTGTTCCAATTATGGGATTATGGGGAAGTTTTCTTTTTTAATAAATTTCCTCCAATGTTAACATAAAGTTGTTTTAGTAAATAAAGATAATAATAAAAAGCTTAAGGAGAGAAAGTAGAAGTTAATGAAGATAAAGACAGAAATAAAGGAGAAGAAAGAACATGCTGAACCAAGATGACATTACTAACATACAGAAATCACAAAGTGATCAGAGCCAAGATTGAAAATAAGAAATGGAATACTTCAGCTACAAAAACAAATAAGAAACTCAATTCCTAATAAGAAAGCAGAAACTGGGGACACCTGAGTGGCTTAGTGGTTGAGCATCTGCCTTCAGCTCAGGTCATGATCCCGGGGTCCTGGGATCGAGTCCCACATCAAGCTCCCCGCAGGGAGCCTGCTTCTCCTTCTGCCTGTGTCTTTGCCTCTCTCTGGGTGTCTCTCATGAATAAATAAACTTTTTTTAAAAAAAGCAGAAATTGATACACTTTGGTCCAAATGGGTTTCAGATTAAGACATAAGAACCTAGGAACTTGGGTCATAGAGTGTATGAAGAGGCAAAAGAAATGGGCTTGGAACCACATGAGTTAAGAGCTAGTATTAAGTCTCCTTAAATCCCAGGAAAGCAAGATGTCATCCAGTCCATGAAAAGAAGGCAGGAGATAAACTCTGCCCACTAACTCAAGAAAGTAGTAAGGAATCTTGCTGATTGAACAATGCCATGAGAAGGAAAAAAGAAAAGCCACCTATGAGAAATCCAACCCTAGATTTACTCATGCATAGGTATAGAATCCAAATTCATATTTGCATGGAGTGAGACTCCTGAGTTGAAAATTGAGATAGAAACAGTTCAAGATACAGGTCAGTTAGAGGCAAACATAAAATGTTTCTGAAAGGAACCATGTAGGAGCCAAGACATATATAGAACCCCCCTCCACCAATGCACACATAAACAACTACAACAATCAAAACTCCTGCAGAAAGTCAATTCACAAGAGAAAGCTATAAACCACATGAGGAAATGGAACATGATGAAGAAGATTAAGTATATAAAGAATAATAATGTGTGCCTTAGGAACTAAAGAAATAGAAAACTTCTAAAGAGACAATATTTTACTATATCATATTAATGAAAAGGACAAGGACATAGTTCTATGAGAACATAAAGTTGTTTAAAAAGAACCAAAAGGAAGCCAACTTGAGAGTTAATAAACTAGAAGATAAAACTGGGGAAATCATGCAGAATACAGCACAAGGAAATGAAATGGAAAAATATACAAGATCCAGTAAGAAAGCATGAAGCATAGAATAGTCGACCCTGTATATACACAGGTTTCAAAATGAAAGAAGACAGTAGCAGGGGAGAAAATTCAAAACAGTGATTGAAAAATGTTCAGAACTGAAAGACACCATGGGTCTCTAATACTTCTTAACCTGACCACAGCTACCACAACTTAAAACTGCACTCCTTCAAAGAAAAGGGGAAATAGCTAAAACAAATAAAGACAACTGCCCACAAAGAAACCATAAGTAGACTGACAGATTTCTCATTAGCTAGAATAGATACAGGAAGCAGTCAAAAAATACCTTCCAAGAACTTTAAAAATTATCTTCTAAGAATTGAGGAAAAATAACTCATTTTATTTATTTTTTTAATAATAAATTTATTTTTTATTGGTGTTCCATTTGCCAACATACAGAATAACACCCAGTAACTCATTTTAGAATTCTATACACAGCAACACTATTATTCATGAATGAAGTAAAAGAGACATTTTCAAGAAAACAAGAAAGGTTTTACCAGGCATACAACCAAAGATGCTCCTTATTAAGAACAAAGTAGAATCCAGAAGGAATAAGTGAAAAGCAAAAAGCACTAATAAGCAAATAAGCTGGTTACTGTGTTGGTAAATCTACATTAAATTACTGACTATAAAAATAACAGCAGTTTAGTGCCGCCTGCAGCCTGGGGTGTGATCCTGGAGACCCGGAATCAAGTCCCATGTCGGGCTCCCTGCCTGGGGCCTGCTTCTCCCTCTGCCTGTGTCTCTGCCTCATTCTATCTCTCTTCTCTCTGAATAAATGAATAAATGAATAAATCTTTAAACAAAATAACAAGAAATAATGGTCAATATGGAGAGGACTAGAAAGTAGGTGTAAGTAAAATACTAAACCAAAGTACTACATAAAAGTGTGGGAAGATGGTTAAGCAGTATTTAGATCCTTGTGCTATTGGGAAAGAGGACAGGAATATTATCTTCAGCCCTTGACTAATATACATGTTAGACATCTATGGATGCTATTATTAACACTAGACTATAATAATAAGTCAAGGAAAAATACTATAATTTATATATAAGGTAAAGGTAAGGAAAAGACTATAGACTTGAAGATTTGAAAGAAAAAAAACAAAAATTTTTTAAATGTCCACACCAAAAGGAAGAAAAAAAAATAGAGAAAAGAAAACTAGAAAGCACAGAGTATAAGTGAAGACAAAGGAAAGTTGAGGTTCCAGATTAAAGGAAACTAAAGAGATAAGACAACTAAATACAATGCCTATGCCCAGTGAGGAAAAACTTTGCTGTAAAGGACATTATTGGGACAATTAGGTTAATTTGACTATGGACTGCACATTAGATAATAGAATCAAACCAATGTTATATTTCTTGAAATTGATCATTGTACAGTAGCTTATAAAAAGATATCCTTGTTTTTAGAAGATATTTAGGACTATAGTGTCAAATAACTGCATCTGATTCCCAAATGGTTTAGGAATAGTTAGAATAAAAATATGAATAAACTAATAAAATAAATGCAGAAAAATGTTAACAATAAGAGAATCTAAATACAGAGTATTAAGAAATACATGGCACTATCCTTGTAACCTTTAAGTTTGAAATTTTTTAAAATAAAAAATTTAAAAGTCAACAGAATAAAGGAGAGAAATCATATGTATACTAGGGGAAAATGGGAAATTTCTCAATCTGATGATTAATTTGCAAAAAACAACATACTGAATGGTGAATTACTGAAAGTTTTTCTTTGAGATAGAGTACAAGGTATGTATGTATGCTATCACCAGTTCAACAATGAATAGATGAAATTAGCCAGGACAGTAAAACAAGAAAATTAAAAGGTTTGAAAAGAAACAAACATGACTATCATTATTTATAGATGATATGATTATATCCATTGAAAACCCAAGAGAATCTACAAATACATTTAGCAGTGTTGCTCAATATAATGTCAGTAATTTAAACATTAATTGTATCTCTAATACCAGCAATAAAGAGAAGATTAAAGAAAATATCATTGTTTGAGCATCAAAATAACAAATATCTAAGACTAAATCTAAAAATGCTATGCCTTATTATGTATAGAGAACAAGACTAAGAAAACTAAGTAGACTTAAATTAATAAAGAGCTACATATACTGTGTTCACATATGAAAAGTTTCAATATGTTTAAAATATCATTTCTCCTCCAAATTGGTCTCCAAATATTGCTCCAAAGCAATCTTAGTCAAGATCCTAACAGGTTTTACATGACAAGCTTATGCTAGAATTGATATGTAAATCCAAAAGACATAATAGAAGACCTTCTTGAAAAAGATAAATAAGAATCTTATGTTGCTTGGGATAGAAACACTATCTGTAGCCTTCAGTCACTATACATAAGAAACACTTCTGTGTACCTCAATTAATGGTAGACTTTAATAGGTCAAGGAAATATACTAATTTCTACAGTAAAGATAAGTGAAGGACTTTATAGGTTTCAAATGAACAGGGAAAAAAATAGATGAATTTGCCAAATGTTGGATAGCAAAAGTCACTTTAAAACTAAAGAAAGAGTAATATCACTGCATTAATTGATAAACAGACAATGCAGCAGAAGCAAGAGCTCATTGCTCTTGCTTGCAAATAAAAGTATATAAATTATAGCAACGATAATGACTAAGAAAGGAAATCTTTTAAATAAGCATGTTTAGATCTAAGTATGAGGGTAAAAACAATAAAGTTTCCAGAACACCTTATAAGAAAATATCTCTATGAATTTGGAGTAAGGAAAAATTTCCTCAATAGGACGTATGATGTACTAACATCAAAGAAAAAGATTGATATATTAGATAACACTGAAATTAAGCAATTCTGTTTATAAAAGACATTATTAGGAAAGCTTTGAAAAATCAAGCTACAGACTGGGAGCAGATGTTTTCAACACATATCCCAGACAAATGGCTTGTATCCAGAAAATACAAAGAACTTCATATTAGTAAGAAAAAATAATTAAGTAGAAAAATGGGCAAGAGACTTGAACAGGCAACTCACCAAAGAGGAAATTCAAATGGTCACGAAACCTCTGAAAGGTATTCAACTTCATTAGTCATCAGGGAAATGCAAAACAAACTCTCAATAAGATACTCTTACACACACAGCACATGTATTATTAAATTGCTTCCAGAAAGGTTATACCAAGTTATACTTCCTAAAGGAATACCATTTCACTTTATGCATGCTAATTTTGAGTATTATCACTTTTATTTAATTTCTCAACTGAATGAGCCAGAGTAATAACAGTTTTTAGCCTGTATTTTTGGAATTTTATAGATTTTATCATTTTTACATATATATTGACTAGACCATGTATATTTTTCTTTTGAGACTCATCTGTACTGCTTCTACTACAGGCTGTCTGTTGCGGCAAACACTGTTAGTTCTCTTTCTTCACTAAGAATATGTAGATTGTACTCAAAGCAGCAACGTACCCAGTTCAAAACACTTGATCCTAGAGACTCCCCTGAAGATAAGAGCAGTTATGCGACCCACTTTGGGCCATGAAGTAATCAGATGCTTATTACTGGAAGTGCTGGAAAATAACTTGTTTCCTAATGAAAAAGGAACATCTTAGCTGCCCTCTATCCTTCCTCTTATTTCTCTTGTCTGGAATTAGTACTTCATTTTCAGAGGACAATTTTGTGAACAGGATAGCCACATACATGCTTAATAGAGTAGAAGAGGCCTATATCCTCGATGCCTTCCTAGAGGCTTCTGAGCTAGCCTTGATTTACCTTCCTACTGGCTTTCTTCAATGTGAGAAAAATTAAGCCCCATTAGGTTGAACCTTCACAGTAAGGTTTATCACATATATCTGAATGCAACCTAACTGGTACTTACAGATGAATTTTTTTTTAAAAAGGATAGGAAAGTTATTTTTTAAATATACTATTTTCACTAATTAATGTTGCAAATGGATTTTAGCAAGTTTATAAGCAATAAAACAGAAATTTCAAGAGTAAAAGGGTATACATGGTAGATACAGATGTATAAAATTTTTGAGAGAAAATTAAGCAGCTGAGTACTGAAAAATGTAGAAACATAAATGGACAATTTTCTGATAAACTATAAGCTAGCAAATTTAACCCAGAAAGGAGGAAAAACTAGATAATAATAAGAAAGTAAGAAATGGAAGGAGGAACACTTCCTCACCCACCTCCTACGTTTTCTGACCTTACCCTCCACCTTCCTCAGCCACACTAGACCTGTTGCCATTCATCCCACATGCCAGGCTGCTCTGAAATTATAAAAAATATATAGGAGAAAATATAGGTAAATTTCTGTCTGCATCATGGGTGTGGAAAGGATTTCTAAATACAAAAGCTAGGAAAGACTCACAATGAAAAACATCAATACATTTGATCTAAACGAAAATTTCCTGAACTTGCCTAATTCAAGAAAATTAAAATGCAAGCAAACTAGAATTCTCTGAAAAAAATATCTGTGACCATAGACATATAGTACACATGGAAACAGCATTAAAGATTTGTGAAGTATTAAATCTCCTAAAGACAGAAATACAAAGAACATGTAGGGATATATATATTTAATAAAAAGGATGAGGAAACGAGAAACAGATTTCTAAAATACTCTATTTCATTAATAAAAAGTTTAACCAAGAAGATTTAATTTTCATGGCTTTAAAAAAATAACAATGTTGAAAGACCATAGCGATATGGGCAATCTCATAAATTGATGACAGAGCTGTAAATTAGTAGAGTCTTGCTGGAAGCATTTTGGTAGTTTGTATCAAAAGTTTAAAAAATATTTATACCCTATGATCCAGTGTTGAGACTTTGAGGTATATATCTAGGGTAATTATATATGCAGACCAACATTCAAAGATAATGTCACTGCAGTGTATTTTATAAAAGCTGAAAACTGGAAACATATATCCCACAATAAAAGAATGGTTAAATAAATTATGTTGTATACATAACATGGACTATTAAATTCTTTAAATTATTTCAATGGGGCATTAACAACCTGGGAAATGTATATTAAAATATTATGGTAGTTGAAAAATGCAGGATGGCCACACAGGTTACAGAATAAACTTCTGATTACTTGAAAATACCTGTATCATCAAAAATGTCAAAGGAAATAGACCAAATATCAATAGCTTCTGTATTTATATTACAAGATTAAGATTTTATTCCCTTTTTATTTAATTTTTTATTCCCTTTTTAAAATATATTTCTGTATTTCCTAAAATTGTATTAGTGATCAGAAAAAAACAGAACAAATGGATCTTATTTAAAAAGACAATAAAATGCAAAAATATAGTGCTTGTGATTCAAGTTCGGCAGTTTAATTATGAGCTACAGTGAATATTAATCATTCTATTGGGTATTTCAGATAAAATTGATGCCTATGATTTAGATATAAGGAATAATAGACTATCATTTGTAATGAGAGAAAAATCACCTAAGGCAAAAATCAATAATTCCAAAACAGAAAAACAAAAAAAGTGATATTGAGCCTGGCACCAGTACTATGGAAAATTCTACCAGAAAGTGTTGTCCATAATCATGATCTCTTATCAAAATAGAAAGAATAAAAGAATGATTCTCTTTAGTGGGTAAGATGGTACCTGTGCAGGGAAGAAGAACCATGCCCATCTAGGTCAATCTTTAAACTGTCTCATTTCTGAAAATAAATAAATAAATAAATAAAAAATAAACTGTCTCAGTCAACTGTTGTGTTTGCTATTATTTACTACCATTTCCAAATTCCTTCCTTTAATCACACACACCACACACACACACACACACACACACACACACACAGTCCCCTCTCCAAGAATCAGTGACAGAATAGTGTTGAAACTGATGAAAACATGTTGAGAATTATCTTTATTAACAGTATTTAATCAAGTACCCTTAAATTATTAAATATTTAGTCTATAAACACAAACATTCTAAAAACTCAGCCTTACTGGTAACTCTCAGGTAGCTCAAGTTCCAACTGCCCTCAGATACTTCCAATTCATTTCCACCAACTCTATGTATTAAGAAAAGACCATGTGCTTAATGGTCAGAGCCACAGGTCCTAGATATTCAAGGTACCACTGGAGATTTATGAGATAATTGACAGGACAATTAAGATGATACCTATTTTTGGCAGTTTGCCAATATTATAAGATTATTGCAATTATTGTACCCAATAATCTAGCAAGTGTAACTCTAAAAATTTCCCTGCATATACAAACGTACATCCCAAATAACATGTACAAGGAATTTGGAGTAAGGAGTATTACTTGAGCATCAATAATAGATGCTCATAGATACAGCTTGAAATAGGAACCTAAATATCTATCAATAAGGTACTATAGTAAATGAATGGATTGGGATACATTCATAAAGTACATTACTTTGAAGTCGTAAGAGAGATAAAAGAGAAGGTCCTTATGTAGTCATTTACATCAGATGTTTACCAAAACATAACAGTCAGTTAAAAAAAAAAATCTGAGTAAAACAAATGTTTAGCATATGGTACCATTTGTCTTTTATTTATTTTTTTTAAGATTTTATTTATTCATTCATGAGAACAGAGAGAGAGAGAGAGAGAGAGAGGCAGAGACATAGGCAAAGGGAGAAGCAGGCTCCATGCAGGGAGCCCGATGTGGGACTCGATGCTGGGACTCCAGGATCATGCTGTGGGCCAAAGGCAAGCGCTAAACCACTGAGCCACCCAGGGACCCCCACCATTTGTCTTTTAAAAGGTATAAAACTGCAGCCCTGATTGCCTTGAAGAAATTGGTAACTGGGGAACAAAGGCAGGAAGGAGACTTTTCTGTATATCTTCTTGTATCTCTAGAATTCTCAACAGGTTATACAGGTGTTACTGCTGTAAAAATAAAACACTTGAAAAATCCATACAGTACAATTTACCTGTATGTTCCTATTTCTCCAATATACACAATAACAGCCCAAGGTCTTTTTTTATTCTACTAAAATATGTGTCTATTGTAATAGGTAAATGTTCTCTGACTCAGAACAATGACAACCATCAAAATATCTAGCCAAAAATAAGGATTCTTTTATTTTCCTTATAAGTTCATTCATATCATTGATTTAACTATGATTAGTTGAATACTTTCCACTGGCCAACATCTGTGTTAGGGTTGCTAAGTAGAAAAGATAGAGGTCTTATTTTTTTTTAAGATTTATTTACTTGCTTATTTATTTAGGGGAAGAAAGAGAGAGAGAGAATACACACAAGCCTAGGAGGTAGATGGAGGAGGGAAGAGAAAGAGAGGGAGAGAGAGAATCTAAAGCAGACTCCCCACTGAGTACAGAGCCTGATGTGAAGCTCCATCTCATGACCCTGAGATCATGACCTGAATGGAAATCAAGAGTCAGAAGTCACCCAGGTGTCCCAACAGCGGTCTTATTTTCAGATGCTCAATATACAGTAAGAAAGACAGAAGTAAACAAGCAATTTACTCAGTTCACAGCTATTTATTTGGCATCCTCTATGTGCAGGGCAAATTAACACAGTGCAAGAAGTTTGGAAGGGAAGGGAAGAGCAAAGGCCAAGGACAGCCCAGAAAAGGGATGCCAATTCAATCAAAAGAGGACAGAGAGGTCCAAGAGGTAAGTAGGGATTACCCAGGGCATGGAAGGGTAGGAACTCTTCACCGTGTCCAAGTGTCGACAAAACCTGTGGTACATTCTGCAACCTACCAGTGCCCAAATTGGCTTGGTTTGGGAGAAAGTGCGAGAGGGTCATGAGGAGAAATGAACTTGGGAGCAATGGACCAGCAGAAGTGAGATCACAAAGGACCAAGTTGGTGCATTGAGATGTTAGCCCAAAAGCAATCAAAGGGACACTAACATTTTCACGCATTTGGGATTCCCACAGTTTCCTTTATTTTTAATCCTGCAGTTTCCAAATGTGATTGTACATCATTATCACCAAAAGAGCTTGATTTTCAGGTTCCACTTCAGACATACTGAATAATTTTAGAGCATGAGGCCCTGAATTTTTTTGTTTTTAAGATGTTTGGTGATCTTGATGGGATATCAAGTACAAGAATCACTGGTATCTAAAATCTCTGACAAAAGTTCAAAATACTTTGTTGATGGCTGAGAAAGAGACACACAGAGAGGTTCTGACTCCTCCCTCTCTATATAAATGTTGAGTAAGCAGAAAGCTGGCTTCAGTGGGATTTTCCCAACACTTAAGACAGAGAAAACGGAAAGCAGGAACAAGATAAATCAAGGCCCGCTCCCCAAAGGGGAACATTTACAAGTCTCCTCTTACAAGGAGAAAAAAATCCATGAGATCTCAGTAGACAGAGACAAAAAATTTCTTCTTTGATTTTTTTTTCAGTACAAAAGCAGATAGCACACTTTTAGCATTATTTTATCCCAGAAACATAGAGTTATCATATTGGGAATTCAGATGCACAGAGCATGCACAACCTCTATTGGCCTGAAAACTGCAAGGTCTTTTCACCATCTGAGGCAGAATGAGAAGCAGCAATTTGCTACCACGTATGCTTTACTGGGGACTTTAGCAAGAGCTTTACGTTCACAAATCTTTAATGCATTAAAGTAAACATTCTTCTCTATTTTGGGCTGCCTTCCTTTTTAAAATTCGTCTTGGCCACATTCTGAGGTATTTTGCAAGATAATTACACAGCAATTGTGAAATGAAAAACAAAAGGAATAAAAATTAAGGAAAGCTGAAGCACCCCCACAAAGATATATTTTTAAACATTTAATGGTCTTAAATCTAGATGAGTCACATACTGAATAAATGCCACCCACAGTCCCACCTGACCTGCATAGTGTTTTCTTCCAAAAAAGCTAAGTGTATGTTTATTTAATTTATTCAGTCATTTATTCCATGGGTATTTATTAGGCACCCACTCTGCATCAGGTACTGCGATAGATACAATGAAGCAATGATAGAAGAAATACAGAAAAGTCTCTTTCCTGCATTTACTTCTTATACTGGTGAAAACAGGCACCAGACAAAGCACAACAAGGACATGGGCTAAGTCCCATGAAATAAAGGCACAGGATGCTAAGGGAACATACAATTGTGGGGACCTAATCCAGCCTGAGGGTCATGGGGAACTTCCCTTATAGACTTGGCTAAAGATATGACCTGGAAAATAAGTAGGACTAGGACATAGAGAGGGATGGGAAGAGAAGGAGGGAGGAAGTATATGTGTGTGAATAGCTTAAGAGGCATGGCAGACAGGGAATGAGGGTATATTCCAGGTAGAGGGAAGAGCATGAGAAAATGAGCAGAAATGAGATAGAACATGCTCTGCTTGAGGAACTGAGAACATTCTTATGGCCAAGCATAGAAGGCAAAAGGAGAGTGTAAAGAGAGGAAGCTGGAAAGATAGGCAGGGGATAGATAAACATGATACTTAATTCACCCAGAACATTCTCGTGAATTAGTCAGAGACACATACTTTTGCCCCAGTTTACAATTAGCTCTAGAAAATAAAAGTTAAGTGTCTTGGACAAAGTCACCAAATTAAAGTCAGAAGTCTGCTGTAGTAGAACCTCTTATCTAATTGTTCTATCAGATGTTCAAATCAGGACATTGCTTTAGCTCCAAATTACATAAAGTTCATCATAACTTTTAAAAAGAGAATCAAAATGCATGCTATTCATACCTCCATTTGGACAAAGATCGAATTTGGAAGCTTCATAATTTTTATTTTCTATTGGAGGAATGTGTACTAAAGAATAACTTCTGATGTCTTAATAGATATTAGCATCAATAAAAAAAAGACTTTCTTTTTATAACAAATTGTTGAGTGATCTTACAGTTTTTTCAAAATGTTCCCATGGGAGCAAACTGAATAAACTATATGTTGGTTTTCTCTGTATTATTTATTTTGATTTCATGTAAATCTATGACTAATCTAAATAATAATTTCAACTGAAAAGTCAAATTATTGGTGTACCCAAAACTAACAATAAGATGACAAGAGAAAAAGTATGACCCTTATTATTGTGATCCTCAAGTTTTTAGTGCTTAGACTATTAATTCGTTCAGGTTTTGGGATTGTATAGAGGTAACACTAAACAAAGATATCTAGGTACTTTACTAATTAATTTGCAATCTAATTTATGCCTCACAATAACTGTAAGGTCAATGTATGAATGAATTAGGTTATATATTAGAAAACACACACTGAGCAGTTAAATAATTTTTATAAGCTTAGGACTTGTGAGGGGCAGTGCTCCAGGATCCAAATCCGTATCTGTGTGACCCCAAAACCTGGTTTCTAAGTTACAACCCAGGTCCTGGATTCTTTCCTTCCACAAGTCTTTCACTCACTTGAAGCATCCATGTCTTCTATTCAGTAAAATATTTGAACCAGATGGCATCAGATTTCATTTCCAATTCTAAATATCTGGTAACTTATATTGAAATTGTAAAGTAAATGTTATATATGCTATCCAAAAAAACAACTCTATAATAAAATATTACTTTTTCCCCATCTCCCCCCTCCCTGACCTTCCCCCCACCCTCTTTATCTGGATGGCTGTCAGAGGGAACTATACAGTGTGCTTTTCAAAATTCTTTGGAAATTCATCATATAGACATGTGTCATATAGACAATAAAAGAATTCTATAGAAGTATCTATCTTAAGCTATGCAAAAAGGAAGCAAATTTATTGGCTCATGTTTCTAAGATGTTCAGGGACAGGCTAATTTCAGTCACGGATGGATTCTCAAAAAACCACTGGCAAGAGACAAAGGAGAGACAGAGAGAGAGAGAGACAGCCTTAAGCTGAAAAGGGAGCAGAGACCTTGACTCCAAGCTATCTCTACTCTCTAAGCCCCAGAGTAGTTACCGTATGCTAGCCAGTCTTTTGCTCAGATGAACTTTTCTTTCAGGTGTCATCTCAAATGTCTAAGATTCCCTTAAACTCACATCCCCCTCTGGGTTTCACTCTCTCTGGCCCCTTTATAGATTCTTAAGAGAACTCAATGCACTTACCATCTCCATCTGCTTTCCTCTCCTTCTGTTCACTCCTTAATCCCTCCAATCTCCACCCCCCGCCCCCCAAATCCCACCAAAATCACTTTTGCTTAGGGCACGAGGACTTGCATCTTGCCAATATGATGCACCTTCTGTTCTTTCAGCTTCTTAATCTTCCAGTAGAATTTAACATGATAGACAGCTACCCTCCTCAAACTTCTCAGATTCAGCAATAAAATATTCTCCTGGCTTCCCCCCACCCCTTCCTCCCTGGCTGTTTCTTTTCAATCCTTCAGCTGTTGTTAAGGACTTCAGATCCCTGAAGGCTGCCATATGGAGAGACATCGAGGAGAGAGAGTTGCCTGAGGAGCCCCCAGCCTCTGGAGTCTTTCTAGCCAAACAATCTTTATGGGATGAAGAAGCTTTGAGAGGACCCTAGCCCCTGTTGCTGTTTGAAAGGACAACTAAGAACTATCTAGATGAGCCCACTCAACTCCCAGAATCATGAGGAGGGAAAAAAATTGTTAAAACTGAAACTTTTTTTAAACAATAGCAATCTTCTCTTCCTCTACCTACCAATTAAATTGGATTTCACCAAGGTTTCTCCAGGGCTCTTTTCTTCTTTCTCCTCCTTGCCAATCTCCCTCATTCCCATAGTATTAATACGATGAATATATGGACCCTCCCAAATTCAACTCTTGTTTTGATTGTTCTGCTGGCTGGCTATCTATACCTCCATGTGGATGCCTCATAGGCTTCTCAAGCATAACATAGTCCAACCTCCCTCTTTATCCCCCTCTCTCCAAAAAGCCAGCTTCTCTTCTGCTCTTCTCAATAAAGGGCTAGCTCCACCCTTCACCCATTAGATAGGCCAGGAAACAACCTTCCGTCTTATCCCACACAGCTAGTCTACTGGCAGGTCTTATTAACTCAGCTCCAAAAATAGATCTTGAACCATTTTTCCCAAGTCCACTTCCCCATCCAGTCCAAACTACCATCCTCCTTCCTACAGACACAACTCTTAACCAGTCTCCTCACACAGAGTCTAGTTTCTTTCTAATACATTATTGGCAAGAGACAGAGGAATTGCCCTGAAATGAAATTCAGAGCATGTTACTCTCCTGCTGGAAACTAATAATGGCTCCCCAATCCATATAGGAGAAAATATAAAACCCAGTTTTACTTCCAAATACTTCCCCCTAGAACTGCAACTCATCCTTCCTCTTTCCTCTTGGCACTACTCCTGTTCCGCTTTACTGTTTTTCTTCATAGCCCTTAGCACCAGCTGGAATTATCATTCTGATTTACTTAACATCTAATTCCTGCCTCTAGAATGTAAGTCCTGTGAAGGCAGGCACCTTGCTTATCTTGTTCACCTCTGTAACCCTAATGCCCAGATTGGTGCCTGACATACAGTGGACACTGGGTAGATAATGAATGAATGAATGAATGAATGAATGAATGAATGAATGAAGCATTAACATCTTTGATATGCTTTGTCTTAAGTGAAAGAAATAAAGTAGTAAGTTTATTAGCTTAAATTCTTTCTGAAGATAAGTGTCTAATAACCAATTCTTTCCTTCTGACCAGTTTTTCAATATGAACGGCATTATATATTTCAGACTAAATATATATTTATATATGTATTTCAGACCAAACTCCTACCACCACTCTCAGATTATTCCATGCTACTCTATCAGCATGGTTGAATTATTTACCCTAAAATGAGTCATTAAGCTATTCCTTTCTCCTTGTTTAAAATTCTAATCAAGTTAAAAGTAATTTGTCTATCTTGGAGGGATGGCAATACATTCCTAACAGTAACAGAATGTTATCTCCCTATTTTCTAAGTTACAGGGTACTTTTTGATACGGTAAGGCCCTCCATTCTGTTGAACACCTTGATGAGGGTTTGGATATGATAAGTCTAGGGCCAGATATTAAGGAGAATTAAACTGCTCTATGAAAAGAAATTAAAGTTCTTAGGAACAGAGGAGTGAAGGATATTTTCTTAATATAGGTGAGAAATATTTTTATAGCTACAATATCATAGTAATGGGAAACTTTATCAATCCAGATGCTTCTTTAGAGAATCTGCTAATTCTTAACTGGCTTTGACCATTTGTTTTCTCAGAAACATGATTTGATGATGGTGGTAGTGACCACTAAAATTATTAAGTAGGCTCCACTCATGACCCTGAGATCAAGAGTCAGGTCCCAGTTGACTGAGCCACTCAGGCACCTCAGTGACCACGAAAATTATTAAGTGATGACTATGTACCAAGCACTGTCCTAAGCAACTGGACTTCAGTCTTCCTTACAACTTGCCTAGAGTCACCCAGAGAGTAAGTGGCAAAGTTGGATTTGAAACTATAACTGTCCCTGCTCTTGATCACTATGCTAACAGAAGAGCAAGAGCTCCCTTACCACAATTTCAACAAAGAACCACTGGCTGGTGATGCTGGTGAAACAGGAACTTTGGGAAAAAGAAATTGTATCATGTAGGAGTTTGTCCACAAAAGAAGAGAAAGACTAAGTAAAGACATGAACTTAGGATTTTAACAGAAATATTTATCAACCTTAGAAGTAAAGTAAGCATGATGTTATGCTCAAGACATTCTAAATAGAAACCCACTTGCCTCAAAAGGAACCAGAGACTGTAGGACTGACATCTACCCATACACAGGTGCTTGTGTGTGCACATATGCACAAACAGCTCTGAAGAACAGGGAAAACAGTAGGCTTCTAGAGAAAATAACATAGGAGAGAACCTTCTGAGGGTGTCAGGTTATAAAACAAGCACACAGAACATGGAAGGGGAAACAAGTAACAAAGAATGAAACAGACGAGAAACACTGACCTGTAAGAATGTCAGTAAAGTCTAACTAAAGGAATGAGACAGAGCCTTTGAAAAATACCAAAGATGACAAAAAGGTTAGGCTATAAAAATGAAAACATTCAGAGCCAGAAAATGAGTAAGAATATTATGTCCTTGGCATTGGATCAGGGGGGAGAGGGAGGGACACCACAATATGAGCATTTATCAGAAACTATACAGTATATTTGGCCGAGCTACATGCCTGCGTTGGGTCCACCAATCTGGTTGACTCAGCTACAAGGAAGATTCTAGACAACCACAAGGAGGCGACACATCTTTCTTAAAACACAAAAATGTCATTGAAGATACACATTCAACTTCCATTATTGTCTGTTACAAGGAGCAAACAGAAAAAGGGAGACTAAATATTGTTTTTTTAAAAAAAGTACTTGACTAAGAAAACGATAATGAGAAAACCCCTAAATTGTTTCAATAAAGTTCTACCTTCAATAGGCCAGATATTTTCCTGTGCAATATTGAAGACCCAAGCCTCACTCATGTTGAACAGAATCAGCTGGTCTGTTAGAAAGAAAGGAGAAGTTATAAGAGGCATGGGGGCTCTGTGAGAATTGCTTCAATACGTCTATGAGGCTTATATCAAACAATCATATGTTGACCTGGAAATCAAAAAGCTGTTAGAGCTATACTGTTATGTGACTCAACCACCAAAACTTTTGGGCCCTGACCTTTGAGCATAATAAAACAATTTTTATTCATAATATTTCTCCCCAACAATGGTTAAGACTATTAAGAGATAAAAAAAAGACTATTAAGAGATATAATATGGTTATGGGTTGAGAGTTTAGACTCTGGAGCCACGCTGCCTCTGTTGGGAGTCCCAGATCTATTGCTTAGTAGCTGTGTGACCGTTGGCAAATGATGTTAAATCTTTGTGCCCTGGTCTCATCTATAAAACTGGAATGATGACAATATTGCTTATCTCACAGGGTTGCTATAAGGATTAAATATAAAATTCTTAGAACACATCTGGTACAGAGTAAGTGGTCAATAAACACTAGCTACCACTATCATTAGCATCATTGTCTTTATTACTGTTATTATCTTTTACTATTAAAAGAATAGCTGGCAGATCTGTTCCAAACACACGGCAAAGCCTGGATCCTTTGACATCCTCTCCTCAACCCACCCTTAAATAGTACTTTCCTCTGACCTCCTGTTATCATCAGCCCTTTTTACTTTCCATGTAAATTCCTTCTCTAGGATATCAACCCAGCTTCTCTCATGAGTTCCACACCTATGGTCTTTCAATGGTCTTCTGACATCCTCCCTCATTTAAACAAACCTTCCACGAGAACTTTACATATAACATCTCCCTCCTGGGTCTCCATTACCAATGGGATAAATTCAGATTTTTGAGCCAGCCTTCTTGTGTCCATCTCACTTGGCACTATTACAGTGTTTTCCTTTATCAGTGATCTAGACCCTGGCTCATGCTGTTCCCTTCACCTGGAATCTCTTTCTCCATTATTTCATAAACTTTCTCAAGAAGCATTTCCTGTGCCCTGCTAGAATACCTTTCTCCTTCCAGTAGAATCTCGCATTGTATTCCAAATATTCTAGTATCATAGCCCTCATCCCATGATATGTTAGTTAACGGCTTCTCTCCTTCTTGTTAAAAGTTTAAGGAAAAGACTTCATATTTAAATTCATCTTTGCTTACTTCACTCAGCATAATACCCTCCAATTCCATCCACATCGAAGCAAATGGTGGGCATTCGTCCTTTCTAATGGCTGAGTAATATTCGATTGTATGTGTGTATATGTGTGTATATATATATATATACCACATTATGCTGAGTGAAGTAAGTCAATCGGAGAAGGACAATCATCATATGGTTTCATTCATATGGGAATATAAGAAATAGTGAAAGGGATTATAGGGGCAAGCAGGAAAATGAGTGGGAAAAATTAGAGAGGGAGATAAAACATGAGAGACTCCTAACTCTGGGAAATGAACAAGGGGTAGTGGAAGGGGAAGTGGGCAGGGGGGATGGGGTGACTGGGTGATGGGCACTGAGGGGGGCACTTGTTGGGATGAGCTCTGGGTGTTTTACTATATGTTGGCAAATCAAACTCCAATAAAAAATATTTTTAAAAATAATAAGAAATAAATTCATTTTTGCACCTGTAATGCCTAATACAATACCTGACACAAAATGTCTTTCAACTTGGGCTTCTGAGCCCAAGCAAGACTTTAATAGGTGTTTTAAACACTTAACACAAATTTACATTTCCATCTTTGGGGATTCCAAAAACTTACTGACAGATGGAATATAAATGGAAGTAAGTGAGAGGTATTTTGCAAAGATTATCGACTCCAATAAATATTGGTTTAGCAGACAGAATATTATAAGAAATGCTTTATATTTTTCTGGCATTGTCACATTTTTCACCTGATGAAGGGGCCCTCAGGCAGTGGTCCTGCTGTCACTAATTGAATTGTGTTTTCTCCATTTCAGCTTGGATTGTTTTGTTGATTCATGTAGCACCTTGCTTAATTAAAAAATACAAGCGTTGGGTTACATAAGAGCACCAAACTTCCACTTCACAATTCAAGAGGCCTGGTGGAAAGACCCTCTCAACATTAAGTAATACTAAATAGCTGAATATACTAGCAGCACTAGTTGCAATAGACAAATTCAAATTATCAGCTCCCTTATAGCTCCCTGCAGCCATTCGGGATGTGTTTCATTTTACATTTGGATGTTCTTTGGGTACACTGCAGAAAAAAATTACAATAACAAGTGCAAAAATTTCCACGTGGAGATAAAACAGTACAAATAAAGCAATAAATCAAGTCCCTATACTGCAGTAAGACAGTCAACTCCACTGGCATCACAAATCATGCAATTAATGCAGACATTATATGTATCTTTCCAAAATCTTTTTAGCAGTTTTTGTTTTCAGTATTTTGTAACATCAAAGCAATGATGCCAGGGACAGGAAAAATACTGAGTAGAGAATAAATTTCAGAGATTCAAATCCCAGTTCTTCCATCCTTTGTGACTTTTCCTTATTCCCTGTAATCTCTGTAAGCTTCACCTACATGTGATTAAGGAAAATAAGCTCCTCCTTACCTATTGTGCCCGAAATACTCATTGTTTAGTCACTCAAAATGAATTTTAAAATATATACATAAAAGATATATGCCAGTAGGGCACCAGGTGGTTTAGTGGGTTAAGCGTCTGACTCTTGATTTTGGCTCAGGTCATGATCTCACAGTGGAAGGATCCAGTGGGGTGTGGGGCTCTGTGCTGGATGCAGTCTGTTTCAGATTCTTTCTCCCTTTCCCTCCCCCTCTGCTCTTCCCCACACATGTTCTTTCTAAAATAAATATATATAAATCTTAAAAAAAAAAAAAAAAGATACATGCCAGAAACTCTACAAGCAGTTAAGGAAATAAAATGAGTAAGATAAGTCTTTCCATTAAAGAGCTCACAGGCAGTTAGAAACCTAGCCAGGCCTGCTCTGCTGCCTGGGTGCAGCGAACCCCACCTGCATGCCTAATGTGGATACTCACTGTTGGGCTGGCTGAGAGACAGGGGCACCCAAAATAGCAGACATCTCAAATTGGGTCAAAATGGCTGATCTTCCAGCCAAAGCAGCCATGACTACCACATCATCCCCAGTAAATCGAAGCCTAGATGGAAACCGAAACTTTCCATCCAGGACTTTCCAGCCAGGGACCAACCCCATCGGCTGTACTATCCCCACCCCAGCCAGTCACCTAGGGACACGGTGTTCCCTTGCCTAATTTGGCAAGAGACCCACCCGGATCCGACCCGGAACCGGAACCGGAACCAATAAGGCTTAAAAACCCCCACACTCCCCAACCCCAGCGTGACTTCCCTGACTCGGGCCACCTCTCGAAGTCATGGAACCTCGCCCGGGAGTGCTCCCCATTAAAGCACTCTCGAACCTACTGCCTGGCTCTGCCGTTTTGTTTTGTTTTGTTTTAATTTCTCCGCCGTTCATTTTGGAAATAACCTAACACTCACTATAATGTACTGAAGTAGGTCTTTACACTCTGTACCTCCTATGAGACCATAAGGCCCATGGAAACAGAGGCCACATGTTGTTCATGCATTGCCTTCATGCTGGTCTACTTCTCACCTACGTCTCTGATCTCATCTCCTCCTCCTTCACTCCACTCCAACCATACCAGCCTCCCTGGTGTTCCTCAACATGCCAAGGGAACACATGCCTCAGGGCCTTTACATTTGTTGTTTCCTTTGACTTGATCTTTCTTCCTCTGCATATCTGCATTGCTTGCTCCCTGTGCAAATCAGTTTTTATTCAAATGTCCCCTTCTTAGAGACCTTCCTTGACACTTTTTGAAACTGCACATTCTGTCCCAAAACATTTTCTACCACCTTGCCATGTTTTAATTTTTCCTCCACCACCACCATTACTAACCCAATCCAAATTTTACTATTTGCTCGTCAGCAAGATACCCAAAGAAAGGAATGTTTATGTATACACTACTGAATACAGCATACACAACACTTACTTAGGTACTGGTGCACACAAAAGGAATTAGTAAATATGCAATGAATAAATTATAGGAACCCCAACAAAATAGTATGATACAATCTGCACTCTCAAAGAAATGAAAATTTCTGGAGGTTGAGGGGCAAAACTGGTAGGGAACATCTTGTTTGGTCACTAACCATCTATTTCTCCTTAACAACATCATTTTAAGTGGGTTAGCTATCTCCTACTACAGATAGTCTTTGGGGATGGTTAATCCAGGCACCTGGTCTTCTTCTAGGGCAATCAAAAAGGCAAATACTTTCATTGCCCTGGTGTAGCTGGGCTGAGCTCATTACATGGTCTCTTCCTATTCACATCCGAGAAACTGCCATAACAGTGGAAGAAGTGGTTGGAGTTCATTTATCTCAGCTGTGGCTCACTGATCAGACTGTTCCAGCTACAAGACTATTCACCAGATTCTTCATTCCTCATCCATGTGATACTGTCTTGTTCCTCTCCTCCCATCCATTTCCAGCCCTGGTTCTCCAGGCTCTGGTGAATTCTGTGGGCTACCCACAGCCTTCCCCCAAATTTTCTTTTCTCACTCAAGTTAGCCCAATCCATTTTTAAAGCTTCTAACCCAAGAGCCCCAACTAATATGACATGAAAAAGACAATCATTCACAGTGGTATTCATTTAGTGACAAATAATGTTCCCTATTTGGCTCAGAAAAGGATGTAAGTCCCACAGGTCTCACATAGGAGATGTAACCAGACCTAGTCCTGAAGAATAGACAGGATCTGGATGATCAAGAAGGGTGAGGCTCTGAGGCAAGGGAGACAAAACCGAGATTTTAACAATTCCTATGAGCCAGGCACTCTGCTGCACACCTGACCCACGAACCCACAACTAGCAAGAAAGTGGTAGAGCTTGGACTGGCGGTAATATCAAAGTGTTGTTTCAAGGGGATGTCAGATTAAGTGAGTAACAGAAAAGCTGCTTAATTCAAGATGAGCTGAAAGATTTGAGGTGAAGTATGAGACAGTAAATGATAGAACATTTCAGTTTAGATCTTCAGGCTATGACTACTCATCTCTGAATAGGATTCAGGAATGAAAGTGAGGCTTTGGTAAGAAACACAAATTTGAATATGGAATAGTGAATGAGTTATCTAAAATAGTAAACTAATGTATTTATGCTTATTACTAACAGCATGTTCCCTTTGTTTATTATTCTTTTTGTACAATGTTTTCCTTGATCTGCAACAAACCCCAATGACTATCATCAGGTACTGGAATAAAGGTGTTAAATGTTAGTTTTTCATTTCCCAATCACTTAAAAATAGAGACTTGGCACTATAAGTCACCTATTCCTTTTTTCATTACACTGTCCAGTTCCTCAATACTTTTTCTTGAAACCATGCATACCCTACCCCATACCCTTCATATGGCCTTAGTTCTGGTTTCACAAATAAATGGAGAAAATAAACCACAGAGTGTTTTGAAAAAAAATTTTTTTTTACCTAGTTAGAAGTGTCAGTCCCAGGCAATCAGTCTGCTAAAAAGTCTAAAAATCAGTTGCTTAACACAAGTTTAAATATTTATTGAGCTTAAGTGTTTGAAACATTAGCAGGAAATGAACAATATATTAAAGATGAGATAGAGCTGAGAAAGAAGGCAATGATTGAAATCTTGTTTTCTTTACTTTCTCTTTAAGATGGTATCTTTAAGACCATGTAGCCTAAAATGGTCCAGTAAATTCATTTCTATTGTGATAAGATAAAAACTAACTCAGCACATCTTGAGAGGCAAGTGGTTTTGACTTAGGCCAGTGACTACCTGAAATCATTGATCAATAGGTCTGAAAACATACACACACACAAGCAAAAAGCAAAGACAGGAAAAAGAACTATTAGCTGAATATTCCTGACTACAGCAAATGTTCCAATATCAGCAACATAAAATAATGCTTCCCTAAGTGGACACTTTACACATGTTTCTGAGAAATCAGAATGACTCCTGAGGTGATGAGGGGACACTGGCAAATGTCATCAGTTCTACATGGGTTAGAAGACCAGGTTATTCAAAGAGACATTCTTTTCTCACTGCTAATTCTCCCTAATAGGTATTTCAAAGAAACCCTAGTCTTTCTTCTTTGCCGATTGGCCCCAACACCTGCCCTTACTCACCCTTTAGCAAGATCATAGTTTTGGTCATAGATTTCTTATAGAAAAGATTTCTTATAGAAAAAAATAGGTTTGGACCTCAGGGGGCCTGTCAGGCATCCTGAAATATAAGGGTACATAGTTCTCCTGCAAAGGTAATCCGTGTTCTTCCATGACAGGATGCATCTTTCAGAGTGATCTTGAAAATTCACACAGAGGATCATGGAAAGGTGAGCCTCCCTTTCTTAATCAGCCTCCATTCAGAGGCTGTACCGCATAATGGCTAAGCACCAGGATAGCAGGAACTGATAGGTCTCTGGTCAAATCCTGACTCTGACACCAGAGCTGAGTATAGGATTGGTATCCTATAAATCATATCATTTGTATGGTAATAAAGATGGTGACTGCCATATTTTAACTTCCCAATAAGTATTAACAACCAATATTTTCAATCGGAAAAGGACAAACATTATATGGTCTCATTCATTTGGGGAATATAAAAATTAGTGAAAGAGAATAAAGGGTAAGGAGAGAAAATGAGTGAAAATATCAGTGAGGGTGACAAAACATGAGAGACACCTAACTCTGGGAAATGAACAAGGCGTAGTGGAAGGGGAGATGGGTGGGAGGTTGGGGTGACTGGGTGATGGGCATGGAGGGGGGCACTTGGTGGGATGAGCACTGGGTGTTATGCTATATGTTGCCAAATTAAAAATTAAAAATTAAAAAAAAAACAATATTTTCATTAAAATTCAGGTACACAGGTTTTAGAAATGAAGACTCATTTTATAAATCATTTAGTTCCATCCATCACTCCACTAATAAGCTGTAGCCCAGAGAAGTAAGGCAACTTGCTCAAGGGGTCACAGCTAAGTGGCTTTAGTGGCAGAGAGCCACACAAAACCATGTTTGCCTACATCTAGGCCACTGGGCATTCTACTAGAGTACAACTTAAGCCAGGATCACAGATTTATAGTTCACTAACTACATTTTATTTAAGTTTATTAAACATACCCTATGGTCAAACTTGCACAGAGCCTTTTCCAATGCCAGTTCTTTGTAACTATACTCAGGAGCCCAGTGTTCTCAGATTGTTTTCTTCCTTCTCAGTCCCATCAAAACCAGCTCATCACTTTTCCATGAGCAGAAACAGTTAATTCTGGTACATATCACATAGTAGGCACACAAATATTCATTGAATAACTCAAAATTGAGTGACTTTATTTATGAAGCTACCTGTTCAAAAAACAAAAATTCAAAAGGAACCAATCTAATTTTAGCAAATCTCCATCAGAAAGCTGATAGAGGGATCCCTGGGTGGCTCATTGGTTTGACACCTGCTTTTGGCCCAGGGCGTGATCCTGGAGTCTGGGGATTGAGTCCCACATTGGGCCCCCTGCATGGAGCCTGCTTCTCCCTCTGCCTGTGTCTCTGCCTCTCTCTGTGTCTCTCATGAATAACTAAATAAAAATATTGAAAAAAAAAAAACAAAGCTGATAGAGAAAACATTTTCTTTTTTGGAGGTTCTCTCCAGGTACTTCCAAAATGTATAATTCACAAGTCATCAATATACTAAGAAGGCCTTATGCAAGGTACTTGGCATCAGGAAAATGGCTATATATCAACTATCAGATGTTTGTAACAATGTCAAAGAAAAGTCACCCAGTACAGTGTGGCAAGGTTTTAAATGTCACAGTGTTTCCTACCAAAGTACTTTTATCAATAGCCACAGGATCTTTATACAGTTTTAAACATCAGTTTAAAATGGCATATTTAGCCAAGTTACAATGCAATAAAAAACCCAACTTGTAAACACATTAAAATTTTAAAATGTACTGTACGCATGTTAAGCTCTTTGTGAGAGGGAAATATAGTTTTATGCCACTCACTAAGGTATAGGTCTAGTCTACTTTCCACAAGAATCAGGTTTCTTATAACACTTAATAAAAGCCTGCTATCACTGAAGCAGCAAAAAAAAAAACAAAAAACAATTTTAAAAATCTTTTTAAAAAATAGCCAGACTTTTATGCACAAAGTAGATGTATAAACTGCCATTGAATACAAGTCCGATTAACCATGTCTTAAGATAAATATGCTGGAGTAGTGAAATAAAATGTGAGAAACGTTAGCTCAGCAGCCAGGTCACAACTGATGGCAGGCAAAGAACACTGTATGAAACCCCTGTTCACGCAAGGCAGGTGACAAAAGAGCCCTGGAAGAGAGGCTGGAGAGCCCACAGGATGTTCATTATTGCCCAAGAAGCAGCCCCCTAGGTGTCATTTGCTGTAAAAGCTGAGAGCAGATGGTCCCAGATGACAGAACCCACTATGGTGTCATCCCACATAAGGGAAAACTCACATTAAGATTAGTTAGGAGAATCTGTCTGGGTCCTACTCAAAGAATACATTGAAACACTCACATAGAAAACTGTAACATAAAAAAAAAAGAAAACTGTAACAGACTCCTAAATACTGTCTAATTTCCAAATCATTCTAAAAACATCATTCATTTTCTTAAGCAAATGTAAAACCATCCACTAATTAATCTCCTGGCTTTCCATCTCAGACTTACCACTGTCATTTGAAGAATAAAGTAGAAAAAGATGGTTTCCCCACTCATCTGGGGCTTCTTACATAGTCTCGACTTCAGCAACTCTATATTGCTTCAGAAACATGATTGACAAGCGGAAGAAGCAGCCAGCAGTCCAGCAATAAAAACCATCCTACATTTGGAGAGCATTTTACAGTTTATAAAAGCCCTCATGTCTATATTTTCACATAAGCCTCAATGCAAGGATATGCAATAAGCAAAATTACTATTTTTCTTTATAGACAGGAATTCTATTTCAAACAAATTAATGGACTTGCCCAAAGTCACACAATTATTGAGAAGAATCAATACATACTGTCATCGCTCTCTAACAGAGTACAGCAACCTAGACAAATTGTGGACACATTACCTGTGAAACCTACAAAAAATATGGAGTGACAGATAATTTTGCATAGACAACACATCATGGAAAGCTATGGTACCCATTTCACAGAGGACTAGGTCTTGGCATTCATTAAGCCAAAGAAAGAACTTCATACAAAGTTTTTTGTGCAGCTCACTATCCTTAAAATTCATTCCTCCTGTGGTGTTTCTATCAAGCATACCTCAATATGCATGACTTTAATATTGAGTGAATTACCTCATACTGATTTCTTCGCTGAATTCCACCCAGGAGAAATAAAAATATCTTCATGAAGCAAAATACTGGTTTTTACTTACATTCCAAAAATTCTAATGACAGAATTCCTACTAGTGATTTCTACACATATTGCACTATGTTAAGGGAGAACAAAGTCAATTTCTAACTTTTCCACTAGCACCGGGATAATCTAATAACTAAATTAAAAATCTCGAGATTAAAGTGGAAAGGGAAAGGGACCACCTTCTGCAGAGCAACTACTGCATGCCATACTTCGTGCTGCTGACCATTATACACAGACATGTATGTGCATTTGTGTGTTTTATATGCATATATAAAGAACTTCACAAGTACTACAATGATATGGATATAGACACATAAATCTCTAGAAATGCTCACAATTACTTTATGGGGTAGGGATTATTAAATTTATTGGACTGATGAGGAAATTGAGGATCAAGAGAGACCTAGTAAGTAACTTGCCTGGAGTAACTCACCTAATAAGCAGCAGTTAGTTACTTCTTGTTATTGCTGTTATTTTTTAAGTAGGCTCCATGCTCAGTGTGGAGTCCAATGTGGGGCTTGAACTCATAACCCTGAGATTACAATCTGAGTTATAATCAAAAGTCAGATGCCTAATGGACTGAGCCATCCAGGTGCACCCAACAACAACAGAGTCAGTTTTAAGCCAAGGTCTGTTAACACCAAAGAACTTGATTTTAACCCTACATTATAACAATATATATTGATTCAGTTTTTCCATATAGTAATGTATTGAAAGACATCAAGATATGTCTCTCACACATGGATTTCTACCGGCAGAGGACTCTAAAAAGGGCACTTTGTCTTAATTAAAGAAGAACAAAGTTTAACTTAAGGATCTAGTAAGCTGGGGTGCCTGGGTGGCTCAGCAGATGAGCATCTTCTTTCAGCTCAGGGCATGATCCCAGGGTCCTGGGATCAAGTCCCACATTGGGTTCCCCACAGTGAACCTCCTTTTCCCTCTGCCTATGTCTCTGCCCCTCTCTGTCTTTCATGAAAAAATATATAAAATCCCCCCCAAAAAAGAAAAGGATCTAGTAAGCTATATTAGGTTAAGAGAGAAGAAAAATACTTGTGTATGTATTTCTACCTTCACTTTTTGCCCCTGTTCTTATCTGATTCCCGCTTAACTCTTGGCCACAGGATACTGGCCTTCCTGTTATCTTTAAATAATAGTGAAAGGGAATATAAGGGAAGGGAGAAGAAATGTGTGGGAAATATCAGAAAGGGAGACAGAACATAAAGACTCCTAACTCTGGGAAACGAACTAGGGGTGGTGGAAGGGGAGGAGGGTGGGAGGTGGGGGTGAATGGGTGACGGGCACTGAGGGGGGCACTTGACGGGATGAGCACTGGGTGTTATTCTGTATGTTAGCAAATTGAACACCAATAAAAAATAAATTTAATATAAAAATAAATAAATAAATAAATAAATAAATAAATAAATAAAATCGTGTATAAAAAATCACTAATAAGGTGGTGCTGTGTAGCCTGTTATTTTCCTAAACTAAAATAGCACAAAACCAAAAACTTAAAAAAAAAACAGGGACTCATAAATACTACTAATTTTGAGGATTTTTTTTTTCTTTTTTGCCTTCTACACACACAGGTGAAATCACTTAAAAGACTTGTACACTTTTTAGGAAACTGAGGGATTACTAAAGGTGGAAAAGCAGTAGCAGAGCTTCAGTGCCATAACCCTCCTTGCATGAGCCACTGCCACTTGGCAAATGGGAATGAGATTATCAATAATTAAACACAGTATCTAAAGATGAGAAACCAAATGATCCCATAATTGCCCTCTCTGGAGAATATACTGGGGAGAAGATGAGTGGGTAAATGTTAAATATATGTAAGCTTATCGAAAATACTACGAGGAACACAAATAAGGAAATGGTCTGAAGTTAGACTAGACAGCCTAGCCGGCCAAGACACAGACTGTGGACCCTACTCTGAATGTAAATGCTCAGCACCCCCTAGTGGCTGGTGCACATTTATAACAAAATTTTCTTTTACAAGAACACAATATTAAATCTCATTTCTAGAAATACGACTAAGATACAACCTACCTCTTTCTATCTGAAATCGTTTCAGGGGAATACTCACTCCCCTTAGCCCTATGGCACTAGAAATAGTTTCTCTAAGACATATATGTTAGAAGTGGTGGTAAATAATGAAAGCAGGATACATAGGATAAAGGGACTTCATGTAGGCTTTCTCCTTGGGAAACTGATCAGCTCTGGAACTTTTGCTAAAGTCCTTTCCATCTCAAATGGCTGGACTTCATACCTATCTTATTACACACAAAAACCAGAATCTAAACCATAAAGTAATCAATGCTAAGAACATTTTCTTTGTTATCTAAAACAATAATCTTACAGAATGGGACATGTCTAATTATATCAAGTATTGACATTTAATTTGCTTCCAAACCAATCATTTGTGAATTTGATTCATTCCGTTAATATTTATTGAACTACTATGTGCCAGGCATTCTTCCAGGCATAGCAGTAGACAAAGCAGAAAAAGAAATCCCTAGTTTCATTGACTTTACATCTTAGAGAGAAACAAACAATAATACATTTAATTGAAGTACATAGTTTCTTGGATTATAGACATTCTAAGGGGGAAAAAATCAAAGAAGGGGAGATATAAACTGTTATGGGGGAGGGGTTTCTTTTTTTTTGTTTTTTTTTTATACATTTAAATAAGAAAACCAGAGAGAAGTCCATGAAAAAGAGATTTTGAATAAAGACCTGAAGTAAGAAAGTGAGTCATGCATAAAATGATGGGAAAAGTACCCAGGCAGAAGGGAAACAGCAAGTATAAAGGTCTTTAGCAAGAACATAATTGGGTGGGCTCAGGATCATCAAAAGCACCTGGGTGGCTGAAATAAGGTATATTAGGAGGTGAAAAGTTGATCAGCGGAATACAGAAGAGTAAAGAGAGCCACAGCGTATAAGGGACATCATAGGGACTTTGGCTTTTATTCTGACTGAAGCAGGAAGCCATTATAGGGTTTCAGAAAAGAAGTGATATGATCTGACTTTAACATTTTGTAAAATTACTCTGGCTGCTGGATCGAGAAGACTTTGAAAGTGAAGATGAGGATGGGGCAGGGCATTAGCAAGGAAGACCAGGTGAAAATTCTTTAAAACTGAGAGAGAATGGTGGTTTACCCAAGGATGGACGCAGTGGTATGGTGAGAACTGGTCAGATTCTGAGTACATTTTGAAGGTAGATCTGATAGAGGTAGGATATGAAAGAGTGCAGGAAAGGATGATACCAAAGGTTTCAGCCTGAGTAACGCAGAACAAATATACCATTAATTGAGATGGGGAAGACTGCAGGAGAAATTAGTTTGGGGAAAATATTGGAAGCTCGGTTTAGCCATGTTAAGTTTGGAATCTATGAAATCCCATACTTGGAAACGGCAGTAACAAGAAATATTTAACAAGAAATATTTCCGAAAGATTTTCACGTTGCATTTACAAGCAAACACAGTGCAAGTTAAGGAAATAGGGCATTGCAGTTGGGAGAAGGAAAACATCCCTACGACTGCTCACGGGCAATGCTAGTTCAGCACCGTGGACAGTGCCCGGTATATCTGCAGGCACAAAAAGAAAAAAAAAAAGTGTTATTTGTCATAGTACATCCTGAGTTCGATGAGCAGAACTCAATGTTCAATGAGTGGAACATTAATGGATCATCCTGGTTTTCTGTAGCCATTTTATTAGTTGCATCCATCAAATCATATCTTACTGAACAAATGGTCTCTTCAGTGGCCAATCACCATTTTCCTTATCTTTCTTTTAACTGAATCTTCATATCTTCTGATATATTTTTCTTTAAACACACACTTCAGAAAAAAATCTGCTTATACATTTTCCAGAGTTGTCCTGTTCGGTCATTTTCCATGTTCCAGCTCAAATTTTCAGTCTCTATTACATTGCCTTTCACTTCTAAATGTAACACTTTTCCAACTAGTCTATGGCCATTTATATAAAATATCACATCAACCACAGTAGAGCATGGTGCAACTAAAATGTCCATCATGGTGCTTGGCTGAGGTCTGGATCATTACATTTCTCTGCCTAATGGTTTCACTATTCCAAATTCCCAGTGATTGATTGATTGATTGATTGATTGATACCCAAGTTGGTTAATGTTGGTAACAAGTTCTATGATAAAGTAATTTTGTGCAATTTAAGCTTTTTATTTAATAATATCTAACATGTTATAAACAACAACACATGGATACTGCAGGGAAACCTCTGAAAATGTCTAGTCAATAGGCTATAATCAAAAATCCAGAATTACATCAATCCCTTTTTAAAAAGCTGAAAACACGAACAGACACACTTTGGATCGTTTACCAAAGCAGTGTTAGTTAAATTATGTGGGAATATGTTCATGTCCATACTTAAGGCTTTCAAATTTTCACACCAGGCTGGAAATTCGGTTATTAAAGTATAACCCCATATCTAACTTGGTCCTTCACAGGTGAGGCCTGGACAACATCCGAGTTCTACTTACTACAGTCTTTATCTCAGTCTTATTTATCCTAACATGTCCATTCTGTTCCTTAGATTTTGTATCCAGTTAATTATATGTGGCAGCATGGTGCTATTGTGGAAGCCCAATGGGTTTAAATTCCACATTAGCCTCTCTACCTACATATGATCTTGGCCTACATCATTGCATATATCTTAGCCTTAGTTTATACATCAAAAAATAAAAAAAATATTACAGAGTAGTTAGAAGATTAAATGGAGTTATTTACATAGAGAGTCTAGCATAGCCAGGCTCATAACAGGCCCTCAATAAATACTAGCCCTCCAGATAATCCAGTAATTCAGTATTTGTTTGTTTTCCCAAATGGCTATTAAGTAGATTGAAATGCTTTTTATTTGTAAACCAATAATAGCTACTACCTGATTCCTTAAATAAAAGATTTAAGATTCTATGTATGAAAATGTAGATAGTTGGGTCATATTCCTTCCTATGTCACTATTGATACCAGTGAAATTATTTTTAATTCAAGTAAAAGGATAATTCATGGTGAGAAACATGAGAAAGCTCACCATTTTATAACAAACAAATTCAATGTCATCAACTTTTCAGCAAAAATTTATAGATGATTTGCACAAAAATATTTTACTCCCATCTAGATATTAAGAATCTTTTTTTAAAATGGACAATTAAGCAAGTTAAAAAGTAAAACCACAATATTTGAATTTAATATTCATGATATACTTCCTTTGTTTCTGACTTCACTTAATGTGTCAATACTAATCTGCCATGGGAGTTTCTATGACAACTTAGTTTTCTGATCTGTGAAGCCATTTCCTCTGTGAAGTAAACATTCACTGTTTTTGTGTACTTCATTGATAAGATCTTTCCCACAGGCTGCCAGTGTTGCTTTATGCATCACATACTCAAATGTTTTGGACAACTAATTCATTCCCATCTGTGACAACTTGGCATTATCCAGAGTTGTATTTCTGTAGAATACAAGACTCTTTCTAAATCAGTTAATATGGCATTGTACTCTGGGACCAGAAGTCATTTTGTGCCCATCTAAGAAAATGCATTCTCTAGAAAAATCTCTAAATCTACAGACAAATTTAAACTAAATAGAATGAGTGTTTAGCTGGAGGTTTTCTGTGATGCTGTCTTTTATGTCTTTTTAAATTCCTAATGGAATTTCTTAATCTTGGAAAGGAATTTCTTAAAAGTTTCATTCATTCAATAAGCATTTACTACTCTGCAATACAGAATCTTTTTTTAAAGTGAAGAATTTGAGAGTTGGAGGAGCAAGCGATATGACTAATGTACAGAAGAGCCAAGTCTAACACCAGATCTTCCTGCTCCTAATCTAGTGCTCTTTCAAAAGTGCATAGTCTCCTACACAGCTTAAAAAGCTCTCAATTGTGAAAAACAAGCTCAGAAATCCTTGGTTTGATTTTTATGTTGGCATTGCTTTTTCAATTGCTCATCTGCCCATTAACACCCCCCAAAATTCTCAATATGAAGAAGGCCTGTCATTTGATGGCACTCTTAATAAATAAGTTTTTTTAAAGATTTTATTTATTTATTCATGAGACACACACACAGAGAGAGAGAGAGTCAGAGACACAGGCAGAGGGAGAAGCAGGCTCCATGCAGGGAGCCCAATGTGGGACTCGATCCCAGGACTCCAGGATCACACCCTGGGCTGAAGGCAGGCACTAAACTGCTGAGCCACCCAGGGATCCCCTCATAAATAAGTTTTATAGCACTTTTATCCCTATTGTCTAACTGGTTGGTTACTGTACCAAAAAATCCAATTATCTTTGCTATATATGTACTCTAACCTAGTACATGTTTATGTAAACTTTAATTGCCTACCATTTCATCAAATCTACTCTGTGGTGTATAATGGCTCATTCTCCAAATAGATTTTGTTGCTACCTGCAGAGTCATCTCAAACTGTAAAACATAGTTTTATCAGATTTATAAAATACTAAGAGGTTGTACAGTTTGTAGTTTCATTCCATGTAGCTTCCATTCCAAGGGGGGAAAAAACCTAAGAACTTCATGGAGAAAAAAAGGAAATCTCTTGATTTATACAAATAAATTGGTTTTAAAAATTGTTAATATAAAACTGCTTTAAAATATCTGGTTCATGACTTAAGAAGGACATTATAAAGCCTTTAATTTCCCAGAATTCTATCCTACATGTGAAAGTAAAAGGTAGCGGTAATATATATCCCAACCGTCTGGCAAGCAACCACAAGAAATGAGGGAGAATGGGAAGTGTGGAAAAGAAGACATGGGTGTTTAAACAAAAAGGAGGGATCCCTGGGTGGTGCAGCAGTTTAGCGCATGCCTTTGGCCCAGGGCACGATCCTGGAGACCCGGGATCAAATCCCATGTCGGGCTCCCAGTGCATGGAGCCTGCTTCTCCCTCTGCCTATGTCTCTGCCTCTCTCTCTCTCTCTCTCTCTCTCTCTGTGTGACTATCATAAATAAATAAAAATTTAAAAAAATAAATAAAAAGGAGTGTCACTCTACCTTTAAGTGATATAACATATTTTATCAATTCTTTCTCATGATAATCTACTTATAGATGATTTCCTGAATTGGTATGGAATTTGAGCTGGCTTACCTTAGAATTTACCATGTGTATAAGTAAATTAATTTTTAAGTAGAAGACATAATTTGGCTGCCAATTTCCTATGAAGGCACAGTTTTAAAAAAAAGTATTTCTATGCCTTTAATAACCTGAATGTTTATATCATGTAGGAGGTCGGTGGCAAAGATGACACTGGACCCAGATATAACTGCAGCATAAAATTACTTCTGTGCATTATCCATAAATATAATTTAAAAAACACATACTTGAATGAAAAAGTTAAGGTTGGATTTTTTTTTCAAGTAGATTTGTTGTTTTAAAGCAAAAAATAAAAAAGCATCAAGAGAAGGAAAATATAGATCAAAGTATAATGTAGTAAATTGTAAGGTCTGAAAAGAAATAACAAATAGAAATTCAAGTTTTAGCCACAAAGGTAATATGGATAAGAACTGCAAGGGTAAGGGGTACACATCTACTACAATGGGTAATGGTTCCCATGGGAAGTTTAAGCTCTATTACCTACTCCTCTGCCCCTCTCTATCAAGTACTAAACTGATCAAGATTTAAGACTCTGTCTTTAAAAAGGTCCCCCACCCACCCAGTAGCTCGGATAATACCCAGCTGACACTCTCTTATCCATCCTCTTTGCTCATTTTTTGGACCCCCTTGGAAAAAAAATGTTTCCTTCTGTCTTGCTCTATGGATGTGTGTGCAGAAGGTTAGGAGGGGGTGTTCATTCTCCCAGACTCTCTCACACACTTGCTGCCAGGTCCAGGGGCTGCTGTCTCACTTGAGAAGATGTGAGAAGGGGGACTGTCAAGTCTCAAAGCAGATGCTAACACTTGAACACTAGTAGGTGTGGACTTTTCGTTCAAATGGAAGTGGTTAGACCCAAGACTCGGGCTGGGAATTTGGAGGAAGAAGTGGAGAAGCACATCTGACTTGCTAACTGGTTCACAACAATCCAGCTTTGTGTGGGAGGTCTCCATGTGACAGCCCAGCTGCCTGTTTAGCACAGGGGTGAGCAGAAGACTCTGCTGGTAAGTCACTTCATTTGCTTTGTTTAGGTTTTGTTAAGCTGCTCAAAAGATCTGATCCTCAGTTTTTTTCTTTATTTTTGTACTCTCTATGGAATGCAATAGGAATCTATTTAGTGAGTGTGGGTCAGGGTGGGGATTATGGGCCCGAACACCAAAGAACCTTAGAACATTTTTCCATCAAGAAAAGCACTGGTCATGGATTGGAGTGTGGGACAAATAAACACTTACATTCAATGCTGATGACCATGTCAATGAAAAGAATATCTGGGGAGAAGCAGTTTGAGAATATCTATCAGAATTCAAAATATGTATAACTGTTGAGTGATAAATTCCATTTCTACATGTTAATACTACAGAAATGTTAGCCTATTTATTCTAAGAGTAGGTAGGACAATATTCACCAAGTCACTATATACAGCTCTGAAACACTAAAAAAGGCCTGTGTTTATCAATAGAGAAGACTCACCTAATTAATTGCACATTGTATGTATGATCTGGGAGTACCACACTGGGGTTAAAAAAAAGAATAAGGCTGTACATATGTACATGTACATAATCTGACATGTAACATGTTCCAAGATAAATTAACTGAAAAAAAGTTGAATATATACACAGATTCATTTTTTTAATTTCATATATTTGACTGACTTAATCTCTATTTCTATGATTATCTGAAAGCATACTGCTGAGGGTAGTTTAAGAGTAGCAGGGAGATAAATTGAGTCAGTTCATTTTTATTCTTCTACTGCATGTTGCTTTTTTAAAATATTTATTCATAAGAGACACAGAGAGAGAGAGAGAGACATAGGCAGAAGGAGAAGCAGGCTCCCTGCAGGGAGTCTGATGTGGGACTCGATCCCAGGACCTTGGGATCATGACCTAATCCAAAGGCAGATGCTCAACTACTGAGCCACCCAGGCGTCCCTCCATATTGATTTTTAATTATAAAAATAAAACATTCTAAAGTACCATACTAGGTATACTGATTTAAAAACTGCTACCAAACAGCTTAGAGAAAGACAAAACCTTTTTCTGTTCCAGTCACTGATGCCTAGACTATCCCAAATAAAGCTCATTCTATATATCACATTTATTAGTTCTTAGAAATTGGTCTCTAAGCTTTGATTACCCATTTGATGGCATACTCAGGTACCATATGGCAGCTCACTAAATAGGACTACACTGGATAAACCATTTCTATAAATAAAACAACTGACAATTACCTTCAGGGCATCAACAGATAAATTTAGGAACCAGTCAGAAATACAGTAATGTCCCTTCAGTTCTGACAACTGTAAGCACTTCTATTCGAAAGTGTGCCAGCTATGGCATAGTGAGATTGTGCTAGGTAAATGAGCTCCAAGACTATTCAATAAAGTGCTGACCAACACAAAAGTAGGATATGAAAAAGGATGCCCAGCAAAGCACCATGCAGGTAAGTGGAACTTGCATCATTAATGAAGAAGTCAACCAGAAAAACCAGGGTCAGAATGTCCAAGCAGAAGGGAGAAGGATCCATTCCTTTATCATTTTCCCTTTCAGCACACACAAAAAGAAATTAAGACTACTCTGCATTGCAAACCAGGGATCAACTGGCCCTTGGGAGACACTATGGAGTTAAATCCAGAGGTGGAGGTAGTCCAGAATCTCTATTGCTAGTTTAAATTTTGCCTATACACCAGTTCCATTTTGAGGGGGCGAAAAGTAATTGACATAGCAGTAGAGAAAGAACTGTACAATATTACTGACAGCTCTAACACACTCAATTTCTTTTATCATGGGGAGTTAGAGATAAGCTTGCTGACATTTTTCTCAGTTTTGAGCCAAGTGTTTGATTTTCCTTGAGACAGTAATGCCACAAATGTATTTCAACACAGAATGAAAGAATTGTTCTATAATCATCCCCTATCATTGCTCTGTCAAATCTCATGCTACATAATAATCAGGGTAAAGAAAGGGGGCATTGGTTTTGAGAAACTGATCCTCTTGCTGGGGTGGAAAGAAAACCAGAAGAGACCCATCAGGTAGCTGTCTGAAAGTTTCTTTGGTAATAAAATGATGGAGTAAGATAAATTGAAGAATGAATGGGTTCCAGCAGTGTGGCAGGTTGAGGTCAGTTGGGAGGGCTTCTCTTCCACTCAACATCTACAAATGCTAAAATGTTGCTACACAATCACACAAGTTTTAAATGCCAAGTCAAGTAAGAAGGAAGAAGAGAGGTAGGCAAAGGTGACTAGAGGGAAAAAGAGACTCAAACACAGAGCAAAAAGCAGAAGCTATGTCAGGGGTGCCTAAAAACAGAAGAAATTTAGAGCCACCATATGCCAGACATTAGAGATAGAAAGACAAATAAGACATGGGACCACCATCAAAGGAACTTGGCATGGGCTTCAACTGGGGTTCTATGCAGGACATGGACAAGTGACAAGACAAAAGGCAGAGACCCCCTCCAACTTCTCCTTCTATAGCTACCTCAAGCCTTTCATGCTTTCACCACAGTCTTTAAAAGGCCTTGTAGGCAACAAATAAAAAACTATCTTACGCTTGGAAAAAGGGTGCTTGGTACCTATGCTTTGCTTCTAAAACCTTTATATCATAAAAATATGGAGCAGATAGGCTATAATCATTAATCACCACCAAGAATTTCAAAGTACACATTTCCTCCAAAATAATTTAGAATTCTACTAGCATTGATTGATTCTTAACTATCCCATGCCATAAAATTCAATATACTAAAATATTTTATACCACTGATGAATCTTACTTTAAATCATAGGGATGCATATCCACCCCTAAAGCTGTTATTTACTGAAATAGGTTTTCAAAGAAATTATAGTATTTACATTCGCCAACATTGATTACTTTTCTCCCCTTTTCTATAAATACTAGTAGTACCTATCCGACAGTTAGCATTGGAGAACTGTCACATTACTGAAAAAAATAAACATCTTCTTCTATCCTGGGTTTTCTATGATCATAGTTAGCTTACATTTGAGAATACTGAATCAGAAAAAGTACAGAGTAGTAAAATTTGACATTTCTTCTCTACTTATGTTATTTAATCCATTCTAAATTATTGAAACAGCATTCAATGATGTATCAGACAACTGAATTCTTTGTCATATTTATGCTATTCAGGTCATTTAAAACAGACAAACAAATATACAATCAGCCTAAGTTTGAGAATAAGAGATACTTAGGTTGAAAAAGTCCTTCCTAGGATAGGTGATCTAGCCTAGAATGTCTCAATCTTGGCACTATTGAGATTTGGGATGCATAATTCTTTGTTGTTGGTAGCTGTTCTGTGTGTTATGGATATGCTTAGCAGTAGCTCTGGTCTCTATGTACCAATAACATCCCCCCAATCATGATAATCAAAAATGTCTCCAGACATTGCCAAATGTCCCTTGTGGAACAAAATCATCTATAGTTGAGAACTACCAGCCTGCAAATTTGGAAATTGAATCACAGAGTTTCAGCCACTTACTCAAGGCCACAAAGCTAGAGTAAGGTATCACTGGGAATAGAGACAAATTATCTGAATCTTCGATTAATATTCTTTCAACAATGCCTCTCTGTTTCTCCCATTAGATATTACCATGTTAGGTACTTAATTCATTCATGGTCATTCATTGTTTACAATGATGAAGCTGATTAATAAATAATTTTTGAGGGCAGCCCAGGTGACTCAGCGGTTTAGCACCGCCTTCAGCCCAGGGCGTGATCCTGGAGTCCCGGAATCGAGTTCCGCGTCGGACCCCTGCATGGAGCCTGCTTCTCCCTCTGCCTGTGTCTCTGCCTCTCTCTCTCTCTCTCTCTCTCTCTCTCATGAATGAATAAATAAGTAAGTAAATAAATAAATAAATAAATAAATAAATAAATAAATAAATAAAATCTTTAAAATAAATAAATAATTTTTTACGACTTTAAAAAATCAGTTAACTATTTGCACTACATGAAAACTTCCCCCACCTTCAATTTTCTTTTTCCTTGAGGGCAATCTAAGATTTACAAAAAATTAGCCTGGGATGATTTAATATGCTCAACTTTAGATGAACATATATCTAAGCTTCTACCATTTGTATACCCACTACTGCAGCTCACCCAAATTTTTCAAAGCCTAACATGACAATACCAGCATGCAGCCAAGATACAAATCTATTATACCACCAGCAATTTTAAAATGCAAATTTTCACATTATTCCTTTTTTAGTCCTTTGCCAACTGTCTGCTCTCTACAGCCAATCTTTATAAGGGCTCATCATAAAATTCTAGACCTAAATAGTTGTTTCGAACTTTGCAAAACATGAGCTTCAGCACATTGCTCTTCCGTTATACACACACTGTCTAGTATGTTCACCTTGCTAAGTCCTGTGTATAAAAGTAAATGAGACAGAGTGCTTACCTTTGAAAGACATATAATCCCATGTACAATATGCACAATTTTAAAATAATTCTACAAAAGGTGCCACGGTATCAAAAATCAGGAGCAACGAGCCCAAACTAGGATGTTGGGAAAGATTTCCTGAAGAAAGACACATATGAACTGAATTTTTAAGGACAATATATTAGAAAGCCAATCAAAAGTGGGAAGAGTATATCAATAAGGGAAATGGCAAAGGCGAAGGCCATGAAATAGTGGGATCTGCAATTTGTTATCTTTTAAACCATGAAAAGATAAGGTTAAGCAACTAAGGAGACCAGGATGCAAAGGTTTTCGAAAACAAATTACTCATGAATATGTTCCAAAGCAGACATATCCTCATTTAAAAACAGGATTAGTTTTTAACACACATGAATTAAATTTATATTAAGTATATTACAAAACCTATACATAATTAGAAAGTAAAAATTTTATTTTTGCCTGTGAAGCATAGTCCTACATTCCCAGTCTTAAGTTATGACAGTCTTCTGAATATTTTACAGAGAGATTGAACATTGTTGGTTAAATTGAGAGTAGGTTGGTCAAGTTGGCAATGTCTAGAAATCATGACCTTGTGGATTGTGATGGGCATGATTGGCTTGTGGGAAACTAATAGGAAAATCTAGTCCTCCTGGAATACGATTCATTATCCACAAATGACCTTGTGGATTGTGATGGGCATGATTGGCTTGTGAGTTGGTGTTTCTATGAAAAACAGTCAAAAGAAATACCCGATAAAACTAAATCATATATAAAAATTGCTATAGAACAAGAAATTATAATAATTAGGAAAATCAGAAAACACTAAACAAATAGGTACTTAGTTTATTTTCATAAGCGTCTAAGTCCTCATAAGTCATGGATAACAGGCATGGTTTATACAAAACAACATAGAACAGATTAACAAATTAACAGATTCTTACTTGAAGAAAAGCTCCTAGCCCCACACAAAAGATAAGCAAATCAGCCTAATTTGTATCTTCAATTAATATAAAATGTCAAAAATGCTTATATTAAGTTGTTTTAATTATTCTCATTTAAACAACTTTTTCCATTGACCAAACAAAATTGGTCCTAAGTAATAAAGTAAAAGGGCTTCCAACTATTTCTGATATTAAGAAAATTCACTTCATCACAGTCATCAGGGAAAAGCAGATTAAAACAATTAGATATTAAAAAAAACAATTAGATACCAGTCACATGTATTAGAATTGTCAAAATCCAGAATATTGATTGGTGAGGATATGGAGCAACAAAACTATCATCCAGTGCTGATGGGAATGCAAAACAGTACAGCCACTTGGAAGACAGTTTAAGGATTTCTTATAAAACTAAAAATACTCTCACCACATGATCCAGTAATACTACTGTTTAGTATTTACTCCAAGGAGTTGAAATTTTATGTCCACATAAATATCTGTCCACAAATATCTATAGCAACTTCATTCATAATGGCCAACACTTAGAAGCAACTAAGATGTCCTTCAGTAGGTGAACAGATAAGTAAACTGTAACATATCTAGACAATGGAATTTTATTCTATGCTAAAAAGAAATGAGCTATCAAGCCATGAAAAGGCAGTGGGGGTTGGGAGAGGAGGACATTAAAAGTGTATATTACTCAATGAAAAAAAGCCAAGCTGAAAAAGCTACCTAACTAAGTAATTCCAACTACAGCATATTCTGGTAAAAGCAATACTACAGAGGCAGTAAAAAGATCAGTGGTTGCTAGAGTTTGGGTGGAGAAGGGATGAAGAGGCAGAAGGATTCCCATCACAAAGGATTTTTCGGGCCATGAAAATACTCTATCATATCATGAGGATAAATACTATCACACATTTGTCCAAACCTACAGAATGTACAACATCAAGAATGAACCATAATGTAAACTATGGACTTTGTGCAATTATGAGGGGTCCACATAGATTTATCAACTGTAACAAATATACCTCTCTGATGAAGGATGTTGATCATAGGAGAGACAATGCAGGTGTGGGGTTAGTGGTCTGGGAAAATTATCTGTACTTTCTGCTCAATTTTGCTGTTAGCTGAAAACTGCCCTTAAAAATGTTAAGTCAAGGGATCCCTGGGTGGTGCAGCGGTTTGGCGCCTGCCTTTGGCCCAGGGCGCGATCCTGGAGACCCGGGATCGAATCCCATGTCGGGCTCCCGGTGCATGGAGCCTGCTTCTCCCTCTGCCTGTGTCTCTGCCTCTCTCTCTCTCTCTCTCTCTATCATAAATAAATAAAAATTTTAAAAAATGTTAAGTCAATAAAAAAAGAAAAGAAAAACAAAGTCTAGAGTATGAAAGTCAATGGCCAGTTTAGCAGATAAAAATATGGAACCCAACAACTGAACAACAGTGTTTCCTCCTGTCATTCATGGCTACAAAACTTATCCATCATGTTGGTAAGGAGACAGTGATTACATTATAGTAAAACCTGCTTTTCACATATATTATAATTTGTTAGATACATGGCTAAGTGAGGTGTTCAGTAAACCTGTTTCCAGATTCATTGCATTATTGCTCTGATTCTTCCTAAGTGTTTTGTTTTCAAAATCTCCAGCCATACTCAAACCAACCAAAAAGACCTACGCTTTGCCTAAACAGGTATTATAATCCTTGGTTCTATTGGGAACCAGTTAAATTACTCAGATACAACAATTGCTAATGGAAAATAAACTGTCTTCCAGTTTGGACCTTACCAAGCAGGCAAGTTCTACGAGTATACCCAAGTCAAAGAATCAAGTACTTTTGACCTTTTTAACTCATCCTTTGAAAATTCTCGATTGCATATACTTAAGGAACTATATAAATGCCCAGTCATGTCCATTAATTGAATTTTGTATTTTCCTAGATCTCTACAAAATAACCCAAAGGCAAATAGTAAAGGATTTACATGTCATATCTCTGCCTTCAAGAAAACTCTAAGTCGTTCCCCCACCAAATAAATATTAAAGATTTTTTCTCTAAAATTAAATGCTCTTTTCTCTACATAAAAAATAAATAAATTTGACTCAACAACTGAGTTTATAGGGCTAAGAACTCTGAAGACACATCAAGAAAAGAAGATACAAATCTTCAATTCTAAGAAGCTTACAATTGTAAAGCCTAGAACAAATAAGTAGTACTGTTAGAAAGGGTGCCACCATAAGCACATAAATTGCTTTGCAATGTTCACAGAAGATAAAATATAACCATAACTTTAATCTGATAGATTCCAGTTCACCCATTTTTACCAATTGCTTTATTTTATTAAAACCTCCTTCTCCTTTTATACCAAATTCATCCCTCAGTCATAGGTGATTCTAACATCTATGTATTTCTTAAATCCATTCACTTCTAACTTCACAGCCACTAACCTAGTCTGGTCTAGGCTCTAGACTACCTCATTTCTTGACTGAATTACTCCTATAGCCTGCTGAGCCACTCATACCCATTCCTTGCTTCCTCCTTAAATAGTTCATATCCCTTCCCAACCGTGGCTTTTGCAGATGCTGTTCCCTCCATCTGAGCTACTCTTAACCTACTCTAAACCAAATACCACCTCATCATCTTTCGGATCTTCATATAGATACCATTTTGTCAGAGAAGTCTTCCCCACAAATTAAATTATGATTCCCCAGTTATTCTTACTCATGTAATTTGCTTCTTACTATTCATAGCAACGACTATAATTTATCATATAGTCATGTATTAACTTCATATGTCAATCACACTGAACTCTAGGTTCTTTAAGGACAGAGATTACACCACATCTAATCACTATTGTATGCCCACTTTTAGCAGTTTGCCTGGCATATAGTATGCTCGGTAAGTATTTTAAATTAAAAAAATAAAATAAAAAAATAAAAAAAACTATGTCATGTGGCTAGTGCTATGATAATTACATGTTTTAAATGCTTTGGGAACATAATTAAAGAACACTGATTTAAACATATTTTAAAAATTAACTTCAATCTCTTCTAAATCGTACCAAACTTTCCTCTTAACATTCATAGATCCCATCTGCCAATGTGCAAGAGGTATTTCTATACACAAATTGCACAGTGTAAGTATTCTTATTTATCACAATATTTAGATATGCCAAATTTTTCAATTGTTTAGTTTTATGGTCATAAATACTCAATCTCGTCCTCAAAAGACTCCAGTTCGTCAACGAAAATAGACACTCAAATTCACACATACTCATATATACAGTCTTACTAACAATAATGCCTAAAATAGTCTTATTTTAAAATTAGCAAGTCTAAATTATAGTCTAGACAAAATAGGAATTACCATTTATACTCATTTTATTTCTAGTTTCAAAGTATATGAAAACAAGTTTATAAAAACTTCTAACAAATTTAATCTGAATAAGTACATGGCAGTATAATAAGTGAAATACCATGGATTTTGCTAAATATTGAATATGTTATATGCTAAATATTCAAGTTATCTATTAATGACTATTTCAGATCTCTAAATCATGAACATTAATTATTTATATAGAATGATTATATTTGTCTTTCATCAACAAATGTCAAATATCAATAATTTCAACACTTGAAATCCAAGTTCCAGGATTAACAAAGTCAATGATTGTATTATTACAACACATACTGGTTATAATAACTCTGAAAGCTCAAAGTAATTTGCTGAGGGCCACGGAGAGACTTAAATCCAGGCTTGTCAGATTCTATCACTCTACACAATGGCCAAATTGCAAATGGGTCACTTTTTGTATGATCTATTTAGACTACATTCCTATGCTTTCCATAATATTTAGGGAAATGACAATCATATTATATTTATATTACATATTATATTTATATGTAATTTTATATTAATATTTATATATTAAATATATAGTATCTGTCTATTATATTATTCTCTCTCTCTCTCTCTCTCTCTCTCTCATCCAGCCTCTCAGGCAGTCCTCTTGAATTCACTCCTTTTAAAATGATCTCAGAGCATCTACTTAATCTGTGAAAAAAAATCTCACAATCCTGCCCCACCAATTTATAGTCCTGTCCCTATTGCCCCCTTTCCCCCTCTTTGTTCTCAGGGGAACTCTACTCACAGCTTTTCACATATTCAGGCTTGGACTACAGAGGAGATTCTAGAACCTCATGGCCCCTAAATTTCATCTGGTGGACATATATCAAGCTCAATTACAGTTCCTCTCACTTGGTTTAGACTAAAGGATGAGCACACTCCTTCCACTCCCACATGCTCAACAGGACCCCAACTTCAATCTCACGCATAGGCTGGTGTAGACAGTAACTAATTCTGGCAGGATTCTTAACATCTTCTGAATGAGTAACTGATATGGACAAACCTATTTTACTAGTCTTTGTCTTTGGGATCTCTGGCAAAAGTGAGATAGAGCCTATTTTGATATCTTGTTGAATTTATAGTAAAAAAAATATATGAAGAACTAGAAAAAAACACATCATTTTAAAAAATAAAAATAGGAGATCCTATCATTCACATGCTTTGATAAATGATAAAATTCTCATCCTGTCCCTTTTGCTTTCCTCCATCCTTAGCTTACTATTCCTGGGCATTTTGTCATGTGAACTTATAGTCTCTTAAAAATTAGAAGAAAAAAACACTCAGGAATATTAATGTATATAGGCATGACAAATCTTACTGATGTGATGAAAATATTTTAAAGCTGGTGATGATTTCACAACTTGAAAAATTTACTAAAAATTACTGATTTCTATAGAGTTGACCCTTAAACAACTGTGTAAGTCCACTTATATGCAGAATTTTTTTCAATAAATACATTAGAAAAATTGAGATTTTTGATATTTAAAAAAAACTTGCAGATGAGCTGCATAGCCTAGAAATACAAAGAAATAAGGAAAAGTTGTTACTTTAAGAATACAGTATATAATATACAAAATATTTGTTAATCAAGTATTTATGTTATTGGTAAGACTTCCAATCAGTATCAGACTACCAGTAGTTGAGTTTCTGAGAAGTTGAAAGTTATATCCAGATTTTCGACAGTGCAGGGGATCAGCGACCCTAACCCCCACATTGTTCAAGTGTCAACTATACTTGAAATGGATGAATTATATGCTATGTACAATATACCTCATTAAAGTTAAGTTTTTAAATATGTCCTTCTATATTCTATAAGCCACCACAAAAAAAAATTCCTGGGAAATATTATACAGTTTTCTAGAACTAAGGATATTTTTATTTGCTAGAATTAGTATAGACACAATCCAATCTGTTAGAATTATATTCAAGTATACAGCCAAGTACTGATGGGAACAAAAAGGAAAATTATAGCTAGAGGCTGACCTGACATTCTGTACAGGTACAAAAACTGGAGAACTGATCTAGAGCAAAGATTTGATGATCCAGGCAAGGAACTAATGCTGAGAGGGAGGAGGCTTCTCCTCTGCTGTCAAAGGGGGGGCATGAGGTGAAGTTACCAGGGATCAGAAAAGGAAAAAACAGGATGATAAAAGGATCAAGAGTTAAAAGATATGGGTCTTTGTCCTGATTCTGTTAGGGATTTCCTGACCTGAGTAATTCATTTTATCTGAGTCCCAGTTTTTGTTATCTATAAAATGAACCCTCAAATGACATATAATGATAATAACAATCCTTGCCTACCTCCCATAACTATTATAAAGATACAATAGGACAGTGTGTGTGAAGTATGCTGAAAAACACATTGTAGTATCAAGATGCTAACACTGCAAACAGGCTTAATGGGGAAACAAAAGATCTGCTTTTGCTTTGAAGGATTTAGCAGGTAATAGGACACTAGGCTGAAAATATCTTACCCTGACAGAGAATCCATATGAGTAAGAGAGAGCATGTGTGCATGAACCACCATCAGACAAACAACTTGTTAAAGGCTGGAGTCTGTAGGACCACAAATAGAAAAGTGGTCTCATCTGACTAAAAAAAGTTCCTAGAAATATTAGAATTTCTTAAAGGACATTAATAGTCTTTTTTTTTTAGTAAGAACAATGACTATTTTAGAGCTTTTCCAAAATTATATCTATAAATACATATGTGTACATATATACATATATATGAAAATAATTGTATTTCACATGGCACAATAGGTCTTCATACGGGTTGGTAGAAAAAACTCTGTATACCACCACCACGGGCCCTTCAAAGCAGTCACTCACACCACTACTAACAATTCCAATACCATCAACATCAATATTCCCAACAACCCCATCGCCACTAGCAACACACATAGACACACCTCTTGGCTATAAATTCCTAATTAAATTCTCTATGCTTGCTAAATAAACATGAAAAAAAAAGGTATCTACACCAAGTAGGGAGAGATGCAGCATATCTTACTTAGAATTGAGCTTCCCTTCTTCCTTGATTCGCTATGGGACTTGTTAGTGCCACCCATGACCTTCCCTCTCCATGGAGACAGAGTACTGCCAGAATTGAGAGAGAAATCTAAATCTCATCAAATTTCTACCCTTTCCTTCTCAGGCTTAGTTTACTACTCTGGAAGAATTTATATTAACAACATCACTGTTCTTTTAAAGTGGTGCTACAAACATATCCTAGTTCTTGAACCCAGCTGCGCATGTGCAACGTGATATTCCCAATGTAACAAAGTAGGAGAGAACTGGAGGAAGAGAGTCAACACCTGAGCACCCTTGGGCAATAGTCCCTCCTCTAGAAGAGTGTTCCCAGGTACAGGGAATAACAGTGCAAAGACTTGAGATTGTAAAGTGCATGGTGACCTGCTGCAGGACCAGCAAGGAGGGCACGGTGCGCTAGCTGAGTATGGCGGGAAATAAGATAGAGTGAGGAAAGCATTTAGGTCCAGGGAAAGTCAAAACAGGATTTTGAGCAGAGGACTGACATGACACGACTTACTGTTTTGTTTGTTTTTGTTTTGTTTTATTTTATTCATTTATTCATGAGAGACACAAAGAGACAGAGAGAGAGAGAGGCAGAGACACAGGCAGAGGGGGAAGCAGGCTCCCTGCAAGATCCCGATGCAGGACTCGATCTCAGGACCCCAGGACCATACCCTGAGCCACAGGCAGACGCTCAACTATGGAACCACCCAGGCATCCCATCAGGACTTCTGTTTTAACAAGATAACCCTGGGCATCCACACTGAGAACACAGGGTAATAGTCAAGGTCACAGCAGGGAGGCTGCTGTGATGATTCAGTCACAACAGGACTGTAGCTCTGACCAAGGTGGTGGTGAAAGTGAAAGTTGCTGTAATGACATATTTTGAACCTATGCTCTTTACCTAACCTTCAACCTACCTTTGAGATTTTGTTTTGGGTAAAGGATGTATCAAGCTAACAATTATTTTGGTCATACTATAGGAACAAACACTTTTGTTCTTGTATCTCCTAAAAATTAAAAACAAAAGACAAATAAAAACCTATGTATCCCCCCCCACCAAAGTTTTGATTCCCACCCCCCATGGAGTTAAAGTTGACATCAGCATAAATTTATACAGAATTGCCAAAAATATAATTTCTGGCATATGTAAACAGTAAAATTTCAATACGTAACTTCTATTTCCCACCAGGATGGTTAATTTTATGTTTCAACTTCACTGGGCCACAAGGTATGCAGACTTTTGGTCCAACATTATCCTGGAACAGTTGTTTCTGGATGAGATCAACATTTGAATGAATAGAGCAGTTTGTCCTCCCTGAGGTAAGTGGGACTTTATCCAGTCAATTGAAGACCTGAATAGAACAAAAACGCTAATAGGGAACTCCTTCCTGACTGCCCTTATTTGGGATATTGGTCTCTTCCTGCCCTTGAACTAGAACTGAAACAATGGCTCTGCTTGGGTCCCAAGCCTGCTGGCTTTTGGACTGAAATTTATACCATTGGCTCTTCTGGATCTCCAGTTTGCCAAGAGCAGAATTTGGGATTTCTCTGCTTCCATAATCAAGAGTCAATTCCTTATTATCCCTCTTTTACTCTAAGATTTATTTATTCGTGAGAGACACAGAGAGAGAGGCAAAGACACAGGCAGAGGGAGAAGCAGGCTCCCTACAGGGAGCCCGATGCGGGACTTGATCCCAGGACTCCAGGATCATGCCCTGAGTCGAAGGCAGACACTCAACCACTGAGCCACCCAGGCATCCTACCATCATCCACTTTTAAAATAACTTAAGTTCAAGTGCCTCCTTACCAGTTGGAAAATTTATATAGTGACTTTTTCTTCTTTCTTCTTTGTGCAGTCTATCTTCCCACAGAAGTTAATCCCAAGATAGCATATGTTTATGTTAGGCAGTCTTTTATTGCTCACACCACTGTACTACTTGTGCAAGAAAATATTTCAAATTGCTGCTCTGTTCAGTGCCCAGGTGGATTCTACATCCATGCACAATGCATTACAGCAAGCTTTAGGACATATGAGAGATGCCTTTCTTCGCTAAAACGGGGACAGAGTAATTGTGAAAGGGCAGGGAGAAACGAGACTGAGCACACAGTCCAGATTTTGGAAACTGATGCCCTTTGAACCTTCCATGCTTTCCTAAGTGTTGAGGTACACCCCAGGAATACCTGTTTAAAGGCCCTGGAGCAGACCACCCATTTGAGCACTAAAGAACCTTCTATGTATCATCCTGGCCTAGCTGCTTGGTTCCACCCATTCTACCCTTGGAAATAAGGAGGGCAGCATTCTATTCAGGCAAATGTCTTTGTTCAGCACTCAGCTCACACTAAAGGACACCAACCCCAGCTTTAATAGGACACTCTGCTAGGGCAGTGTCTCCCCATAACTAGCCACACAGAACCACTGTGCTCTAGGCATCTGTAGGAGGGAGTAACACCACCTCTAAGATCAAAGTCAATGAGTAATTCTCAAAACCTCAGTTGAGAAAAACAATACACAGGAAAAGACTGAAGGACAAGTAGTGCATCCACTCTTCACCTCCCTGGGCCAAACCACATCCGCCGAGAATGGAGTACCTGAACAGAAATGTGCAGTTACTTTTACAAAATCTGCTTTGAAGCCATGCTATGAAAATAAATGTTTTAGGAGAATCAGCCTTACAAGACTTGATGATTTTCAAAACAAAACACAGTGTACTCTTTATGGGGAGTCCTAGGAGAAATTCTTGTCTGATGTTGGTGCCAAGAATACTTATAATCATCCTGAGCAACTGGCTTCTCTCTACTCCTACAAGAGCTTCCTCTTCTTGCTGGCTGACAAAGAGCTTAGCACCAAAGTTGTGGCTCTATGTCCTATGCTTAGGTCATTCTGACACACAGTTTAATTGCATACCTCATTCCATTCTATTCCCACCGTTTCTTCCTTGCTTTTTGAACTTTCACCGTGTCAAATATCATCTATTCCTTTCAGCAGCATAAAATTCCTTCTAGCAGGAGATAACAGACCTATAATTCCTAAATACGTACCTATGTGCTGAAGTTTTATCCTACAATCTCATGCTCCTTCCTATCCTTCTACATTCATGTACAGGGTCACTTCCCTTTAAAAGGTTGCCCTCTATTATGCTGAGTGAAATAAGTCAATTGGAGAAGGACAAACATTATATGGTCTCATTCATTTGGGGAATATAAATAATAGTGAAAGGGAATAGAGGGGAAGGGAGAAGAAATGGGTAGGAAATATCAGAAAGGGAGACAGAACATAAAGACTCCTAACTCTAGGAAACGAACTAGGGGTGGTGGAAGGGGAGGAGGGCAGGGAGTGGGGATGACTGGGTGGCAGGCACTGAGGGGGGCACTTGACGGGATGAGCACTGGGTGTTATTCTGTATGTTGGCAAATTGAACACCAATAAAAAATAAATTTATTATTACAAAAAATAAATAAATAAATAAATAAATAAATAAATAAATAAATAAATAAATAAATAAATGAATGGTTGCCCTCACCTTTTTTTAATGTTTGGAGTCATGACTATGCAATAGACTGTCATATTAAACCAGAGACACAGGGTAAAATAATTAGGGTCTCTAAAAGTAAATCAATATGAAACAGGGTCCAGCACTGAACAACAAAACAAAACAAAACAAACCAATCTGTTTCTAGGTTTTGATTAAGAATAATTTTCTGAGCTTCTACTTTGTGTCAGACACTAAGCTAGATGTAAAGAAAAGAAAAATAGGAATGGCTCATTCTGCAAAAAGACTACTATGGTCTGGGGAAGAGAAGGGAGGAATCGCTTAATGTCTATGTATCTAAAGGTAGGTAGATAGTATATCATTAACACAATCATCCAAGTCTATATAAGCCTATAGAAGTTATAAAAACAGAAGCCAATTAACAGAATAAAGATTTTATATTGACTGCCCTGGTTTAAGAGATGCCTTTGTATCCATCACTCTCGGTATAATAACTGAAGAAGTCTTCAATTTTGTGACTTAGGAGGACAACACAGATGAATTTAAGAAACAATAGACCCCACCCAATTCAATGAGGACCGCACACAGTTTACTGTACATACAGTTAACTAGAGAAAAACAGGTGTCAAACTAGAGCCCTTGAACAGTTAGGGCCAGGAGAACAGTTTCTAGTCCCATCCAGTTTTGATCTCTTGTCTTATACTGAGGAAATCTACCCAACCCACAGCAACTGGATCATTCTCGGGTATGGTTTTCATCCTCAATTTTGCAACAGATATCTGAATTCTTATGAACAGTCTAAAATCCATTTTTCAAAAGGCAAGGTCTGACCAAAGGGATACCTAGCTTGGATCCATGCAAAACTTTCAAGAACGTATTTTCTGTTTCATAATAGAACACATACCATGATTTACAGAAATATACTCATTATTTAGAATAGATAACACTGCATCTCTCAAAGATAACTTCCAAAGATAAGGGAACTCACCTTGACTCAACTCTCTGGAACATTTTATAACCTTTTTGCTAATAAAGGAAAGTACCTATAGCCTTTACAGAAAACTCTTAGCCCTTGGATAAAATGTTATGCAATTTTTGATTTTCAGCCACACTTAATTCATGTTCCCCATACTCCTAAGATCCAGGATCTGTGGGTTCTGTGTCCCCCACATTGTTCTTCTGACCCATGTCAATGCAAATAGGCTTCAATTTCTTATATTATTAAACACCCTGATTGCTGTTTGCTGAAAATTCTCAGACTGTGAAATTGCTTAAAATTAAAGTGTAGCCTCTTTATCAATTTTATTGCCCAGGAAACTAGACACCATTTATATACTTCCAATTAACCCTATTTAACACAGCTTCTTGGAGTAAGGCAATTCGAGGAATTCTCTATTGAATCATTTTACACATTTCCGTGTGGCTGACAAGTATACAGATGTATAGAAGAACCCTGCAAGAGTTCATGATGGCCCACTCACCACACTGACTGCAGTGACCACGCTTGCTACAGTGCCCTCCCCCGAGGCCCTGCAGCCATTCTTTTCTCATCTCCCTTTAAAATACTGCAAATTTTCTTCGCAGCAGTTCTCTTACCCACATTTGCCCATTTCACTTCCTAGGCATATCTTCCTGAAGCCTTTTAGCTCCAATTTGGAAACAGAACCATAATCCTACCACCTCTCAACCCCATAAAATGCCACCACCCTGGTCCACCATCACTTCTCCAGATTTCTGGACCCAGCCTCCTGATCTATTTACACCATGACTCCCTACGATCTGTTCTCCATGCAGCAAACAAGCAAATGCTTCCAAGGCTACCAGACCAATCATTATACCCCAGTACTCAAAACACTGCCCTGACTTCCCATCTCACTCTAACATCTAATTAATACCTGCCACGACCTCTGGCTCCCAGCTCCTCCTTTGTCACTCTTCTCCAGCTCTTCCAGTCTCTTTGCTATTCTTTAATTATGCCAAGCACCATGTTTTCTCAGGACCCTTGCACTAGCTGTTTTCTCTTCTTGGACACTCTTTCCCATGTATCCTTATATGGGAGGCTCATGCCCTCCCCCACTCCCTTTCTGGTCTCTATTCAACTATCACTCTGCCAAGAGGACTCCTGATGACCATGCTCCACACCATCCTCCCTTTGCCTTGCTTCATTGAACTTACAATGCCTGTCTTATCAGTTTATCAGCTTCTTGTTGGTCTCCTCCCACTCGAATATACTCTCACTGGAAGCAGAGAATGCATCTATCTTCTTCACTGCTGCATCCTAGAAGCCTAGCACAAAGCCTGGCCTATTGGTGAATGTAATCAATAATTGTTGAATGAATGAATCTTACATAGGATCCCCATCATTCTTAATTCCACAGCCCTAGTTTAAGAGAAAATAGTCTCACTGGGCTTTGTATTGTAACCTCCATACTAGTATTCCTGATTGTATACCCCTGCCCTTCCCATTTGTCTTCCATATAGCTGCCAGAGTGATGTACTCTACAATCTGATCTTGTCTCTTCTGCTCAAAAATCGTCTCCAATGCCTACAGAATACAGGAAAACTTCCTCCGCATGTCACATAGTTTTTTGAGATGTGGCACCTGCCCATTGGCTAACCATCATCTCCTTCCATAGTCTCACAGACTAAATCACTTGTAACTCACTCATTTCCCAGAGACTTTGCACTTGCTCGTTTCTCCCCTAGACTCCCCACTTAGCAGCAGCTCATTTAAATGGTCCCAGTTCAGATGCCACCTCCTTAGTGAAGCCTTCCCTGATTATCCCAAGATAGCCTTAAACAGTCCTACTCCAGGATTCAATTCTTCCCTTCATATAATTTCAAGAAAGTACATTACTTTATTATATTGTTTTCAGGCCAGTCTCCTAGTGAACAGCAAATCCCTTGATGACATCTTATTAGCATATTCCTAACGCTTGACTGATAGTAAGTACTCGTTAAATGCCTCCTGAATTAACATATTAGTAGGCAAATAATAATACAAGACAATGTTACAGAACACTGTGCAAAAGGATCTGAGCAACTGGTGCTCTCAATTTGGGAGAAAAACACAATAAATTCAATTAGAGATTTAAGACAAATCTATAGTTATAGTTAGATCAACAATTCAAAAGATGGGGTTTTATTTTTTTTTTTTAAGAACCATTTTAGGCAGCTCCTTTTTTTAAAAGATTTTATTTATTTATTCATGAGAGACAGAGAGAGAGAGAAAGGTAGAGACACAGGCAGAGGGAGAGGCAAAGACACAGGCAGAGGGAGAGACAGAGACATAGGCAGAGGGAGAAGCATGCTCCATGCAGGGAGCCTGATCTGGGACTCGATCCTGGGTCTCCAGGATCACGCCCTGGGCTTAAGGCAGCACTAAACCGCTAAGCCACTGGGGCTGCCCAAAAGATGGGATTTTAAAAGAGAGATAAAAGAAAAAAAATGAGTCAATAACATCCCAATAACATCCCTCTATGCTAATTTTCAGTATTTTTCTCCTAGGTTATTTATTTATTCTATGGTGCCTGAAGAATGCTCCCATTCCCTTCTCATCCCTCAGTACCTCTGGAAACACATGAAGGCTTACACAAGAACCTATCATGAAAGCCTATTAAATTGTTTAAATAAAAACTACTATCAAGATATATGAAGAATACTTTAAAAACATTACTTAGATCCATAAAAAAGATTTGAGTAAATGGGAACATATACTCTGGCGACAGGTTGATTCAATTTCATAAATTCTCGATCTATAAACTTAATTCTTCCCCCAAAATATGATTTTTTCCTAGTACTAGACAATTTCTAAGGTTTATATAGAAAAAAAAAAACATGTAAGAAGATGCAGGAAACTCCTGGAAGGAGGAATAAGAGGTGACAAGCCATACCAGATATTAAAACAAAACAAAACAAAAAAACTAGAGAGATACAAATCAAAACCACAATGAGATACCACCTCACACCAGTGAGAATGGGGCAAATTAACAAGGCAGGAAACCACAAATGTTGGAGAGGATGCGGAGAAAAGGGAACCCTCTTACACTGTTGGTGGGAATGTGAACTGGTGCAGCCACTCTGGAAAACTGTGTGGAGGTTCCTCAAAGAGTTGGGAATATACCTGCCCTACGACCCAGCAATTGCACTGTTGGGGATTTACCCCAAAGATACAAATGCAATGAAACGCCAGGACACCTGCACTCCGATGTTTATAGCAGCAATGGCCACGATAGCCAAACTGTGGAAGGAGCCTCAGTGTCCAACGAAAGATGAGTGGATAAAGAAGATGTGGTTTATGTATACAATGGAATATTACTCAGCCATTAGAAATGACAAATACCCATCATTTGCTTCAACGTGGATGGAACTGGAGGGTATTATGCTAAGTGAAGTAAGTCAGTCGGAGAAGGACAAACATTATATGTTCTCATTCATTTGGGGAATATAAATAATAGTGAAAGGGAATATAAGGGAAGGGAGAAGAAATGTGTGGGAAATATCAGAAAGGGAGACAGAACGTAAAGACTCCTAACTCTGGGAAACGAACTAGGGGTGGTAGAAGGGGAGGAGGGCGGGGGGTGGGAGTGAATGGGTGACGGGCACTGGGGGTTATTCTGTATGTTAGTAAATTGAACACCAATAAAAAATAAATTAAAAAAAAAACTAGAGAGATTAACAGTGTGGAACTAGTCAACAAACTAACAAGTAACAAAACAGAGCAAACCCCCCTAATAGTCCAAACTGCTTAAGGGGATTTAATAGAGGATGCTACCCTTTCATGCCACCTCTACCCTGGTCTAAGTAAACATCACCCTTCTCAAGAATTAACCTACAACAGGCAAAGAAAAGATACATAGCTCAAAAAATGTGTGGGGGGGCCACTAGATAGTTCTTGGGAAGAAATAAAATTGGATGTCTACTTCATTATTAAACTGAAATATGTGTGAATAAGGATAAAATCATTAAAATATATAAAAAGACACTGTTGAACCAGTTTTATAATCCCAAAGTGGATTAGGCTTTTTTGTTATTACATAAAATCCAGAAACAACAGAAGTAACATGACAAGTTTAATTACTTAAAACTTAAGAATTTCTTATCCCCAAAATGCAACAATATCAAAAGGCAGATGATAAAATAGGGGAAAATCATAAGGAAATATTAATTAATATATAAAGAGCTCCTAAAAATCAAGACCAAAAAAAAAAAATCAAGACCAAAACTCAAAAGTGAGCTGGAAAAAAAATAATTAACAGACTGTTCACAGAAGAGGAAAATATAGGTAAACTTGCAAAAAGATGCTCAATCTAAACTATGAGATGATACTTTTTACCTAGAAGATTAGCAAAAAAAAATCAAAATGTTTGCTGGTGGGCTTAGGAATAAGGAAACAGGTGTTCTCATTCAGTGTTGTTGGGAGTACAAACGGGCACACTTCTGTCACTAGCAATTCAATAAGAGCTATCAAAATTTTAAGCCCACACACCCTGTGACCCAGGCATTCTGCTTTTAGAAATCTTTCCTACAAACTAAATGCCACATAACAACTCCTCCCTAACCACCCTGGCTCCATCTACACCAATCCCATCTCCTTGCTTATTCTCTCTAGGAAACCGCTTACACACACATACCACCTAAGGAGCAACCATCCCTAACCCCCCCCCCCCCCCCGGTCCCTGTCAAAGGATTTTCATCTTATTTGCTGCTAGATTCTTGCTCCTTTTTCCCCCTCCACCTCACTTTTCTCTTTTCCTGCCAGAAAGTCACGTACTATGTCTAGTAGGTCCTCCTGCATGGACTCCTGAAGTCTTTCACTCCTTCAGTACCCCTGCTCATATGTCACTGTGATACTGACTTGCAACTCAAGTCAATTGAATAAGCATTTAAGAGACTAAGAGTAAAAACTGAGATCCTTCCAAAAAGTTTCACTATAAAAATCACTTATCTAAACATGAGGAAGAAAGGATGATCATCATTAGAAGAAAGTCTGCTAAGCAGGTGAAATACACACACATAAACTACACACAGAATTTCTCTAAACTCCTAACACCAGAGAGACAAATCATGGTAATGAGTTAACAACTGCTGGGCAACATGAGCACCTTGCAGACGCTGCACTAAGCAGGTCCATGTATGACCGCGTGATTTAACACTCACAATAACTCTATGAGGCAGGAACTGTTAGTTACTCTCATTTTTACAGTTGAGGACAATGATATATGAAGAGACTATGTGAACTGTCCAAGGTCCACAAGTGAGTAAGTGGCAGAGCAAGGATAGGAACCAGCCTGCCTGCCCTAGAGCCCAGGCTCTCCACCACCAGTAGACAGTCTCCTTTAAGCCCTAATTATTTGATGGGAAAGGTAGGAAGTATCGACCAAGAGCTTGCACAGGATGGAACAGAACACTGATACTAAGTTAAAGATCACGCATAACATGGCAGGAATTTTTTTTTTTTAATTCATAAATACCGCTTTCTGTTTCAAGGCACCAATTCTAAGAACTGACTGACCCAGATATTCTATGCCAGGCAGGACCGGTTTGTATAAATGATGCCTCTCACTAGCTTTATCTTTCTTCCCTCCCTCCCAAACTGAAATTCCTTGCCCATTTCTCATATGTTCATTTTCTGGTTCACTCTTATCTCTCTCTATTGAGCTGTGCTCGCTGGTGATGTCGTCCATCATTTCCCTGTCCCCTTCCCAGGGCCAGAGCTCCCTAAGCTCAAGCTCCCAGTCTCCCGGAAGAACACTCCAACCTGCTCCCCTCAGGCTCAAGCGACAGACAGGTCTGTTTCCATCCTCTATTCTTCATCTAAATTTTGACAACTCTACCTTGAGAAAAATACTCATGGGCTCTGATGTCCATCTCACTTTTCTTTTACGTCATTTCCAGAGCAAAATGCCTGATTATAACTTTTTCACAGTACTCCAAATGTTTCAACAGCTGCACTTACCTAGGGGGGAAAATCCTCAAGATTGCAGTTTAGGTAGACGAGTCAGAAAATAAGTATAAAAACAGTGAGCTAAAAACACCGCATGGAGCCAAGTGATCTAAACATCATGAATACGTTCAGTAAATGGAAACCCCAAATATGAAGGTGACAGCAGGATAAACATTCTTCACTTTCACCACTGCGCACATCACCATCTCTCATGCTCTGCATCTACTAATGTGTTGGTCTGTTTGCTCCTCCCGTTTCTACCAGATCATTAGTTCCATGAAGGCAAGATGCAGATGGTTTTATTCTCCAGCGCCCAGAGCTGTGCCTGAAGCATAGGGAGTGCTTAAGAAGCACTTGCTTAGTGAGTGAGCCAATGAAGTGAGTTTCTTTTTTACCTCATCATCTCTCACTGAAGATCTATTTGCTTTCATGCTCTGGCCAACTGATCTAGAGATTAGCCTTACAACTCCTCCTTCAGTTACATCGGAGGTGGAGAGGCACCTGACCAGATCCAATTCTCAGATGCACAAAACTTAACTCACTGCTCCCTAAACACATGTTTCCTGATTCTTTTGGAAAAAAAAAAGAAAAAAGTAGGAAGAAGCACAGCAGAAATCGTACCTCGGCGATGGATGGGACTGATTACAGATAGAGCTTTTTAATAAGCTACTTTTTCACCAACATGAACACAGCTTATCCATTCATATCCCCACTAATTAATAAAATGATTGTATCCTTTGTAAAGAGCACAAAGCTAATTGTCAAATAAAAAAGAAATAAAAGTTTTATGAGGAATAAAGCACCAAAGGACCATGGGGTTCTTTACACTCCAAGTTTTTTTTTTAATTTTTTTATTTATTTATGATAGTCATACAGAGAGAGAGAGAGAGGCAGAGACATTGGCAGAGGGAGAAGCAGGCTCCATGCACTGGGAGCCCGACATGGGACTCGATCCCGGGTCTCCAGGATCCCGCCCTGGGCCAAAGGCAGACGCTAAACTGCTGCACCACCCAGGGATCCCATTCTTTACACTCTAGATAGGATTTTCACAGGCACTTCAGTGACCTCCATCCTAAATTCTCTCTAGGTCTAAACTGATTGATTCAGATTACATTTCCTGGCTTCATTTCCTTGTGATGACTTTGAATGTCAAAGTGTACCCTCAAGGGTAAACGGGCTGGGTGAGAAGCAAACGTTTTATGTGGTTATGTACTGAGCAACTGCTCTCCTTCCCTGCTGAATACAGACTTTTGATTTAATTAAACCTGAGCAGAGATTCCATTTTGGCTATATCTAGACCCTATTAATGATCTCCCACCTTTCAGTAATAATAAACTGCCACTTGGCTCTTCTGATATATATTCCCATCTCCCCCACCCAAAGGTCCCTGGTCTTTCTCTTCATGTCTTCATGTTCCGTTTCACCACCACCACTACCACCACCATCACCCAAGCCATCTCCCTGCTGACACACCATCAGATCTCCAGGTTCTGGCTCTGTCTGGAATGCCCTTTCTACCCCCTGCCTTATCTGCATATATCGACAGCCTTAGAATCTCTGTAATCCTCTGTCTCATAACCAGGTCATTCACACGTGAAACAAATCCTTACTGGTTTGTGGCTTTTAAAAAAATCTTTCCTTCCTGGGAACCTAAAACAATGCTTTATTTAGAAAAGACATTTAATAAGTTCTTGTTGTTTACTCTACGGAAACTCATCTGGAGACAAACATTTCTGGGGGCTCTCCATAGAATTTCTAATGGATTGCATCAGGATGGCTGCCAATCTCTCTTCCTTCTCAGTTTAACTCATAGAGTCACATTATTCTGAAAAACTTAAGTTCTCCACATACAGCAGGAGCTGCCAATACCAGCACCATAGGTTTTACATGGTGATTCCCATCAAGGATTACTGGGTATCATCTAGGTATCGGTATCCGGCAGTCCACTTAAACCAGGCCTTGAGATACAGAGATGAACATACAGTCCCTGCCCTCAAAGAACAAAATGTCTATTTGGGGAAAAAGAACGGTAGACAAATAATCACAATACCATTTGTAAAGCCCTGTGATATCTTTGTACCGAGGGATATCAGAGGACAGACACTGCCTACCTAGTTCTGCTCTGCACACGAGGTCAGTGAAGGTGGTGAGTGTCACAAAGCATCCTTGAGAGGCCTTGAAAGTCAGTCTGAAGAGAGGAGAAACATTTTAAGCCGAGGAACCGGCACAGGCAAAGGCACTGGGTTCAGTGAGAGCAGTGGATATTTCTAAGCACTGCAGTAGGTTTGGTGCTTCTGAAACACTCCATAGGAGCTGCAGAAAAAGAGGCAAAACCAGCAAACACAGACCGCATATAATAACTGGCTTGCTGTGCAGGGCCAAGGGATTTTGTCTTTAACCCACGATTAGTTCCCTAGACACCATGCAACCCAGACCACACATTGAGGATTCCAGGGAACAGTTTTTCCAAAGAAGGGAACACTCATTTTGTGAATCACAATAGTACAAACAAGTTTAGCTAATTAATCTCTTTTGTTCAGTCGGGTAACAACAGAACAGAAGCTACGGATACTGTTTTGGAAAACTGTAAGGTACACATTACAAGGATGGCGAAGATGCCTTTTCAGGAAAAGAACTCATCAGTGGAATAAGCAGAAACAAGACCAAGAAAACAGCTTTTCAACTGGATCCTTTCACAACCCATGTGAAACAGTAAGATCACCGGCAAAGCATCAAGACAAACTCCACGAAGCATAACCAGAGCCTGAATGCCCTGTCCTGGGCGATGGCAGCGTCCAGCTGTTTTACCACCAGATCCCTGCTGCATGGCATTTGGATGGACGCAACAGGTGCTCAATAAGTATCAGTTGAATAAATGGATGAATCAATTCATAAATATCACACCCTCCCAAAAAACTGATCAGTTCAATAGTTGAGATGCAGGAGGAAAAAACTAAGCACAGTATTTGTAAAATTCTTAAAATGTTCACAAGGAGAGCAAAACTGCAATGTAAAAAAATGCATTTCTACATAAACATGAACAACTTTCCACTAATATTGGCTTGATGTGACTCACGCTGACTGGTACAGCCACGTAATCTGCATGAAATGAACCCAGAAATAATGGACACCAGTGAGTTAGATGCCACAAAGCAGTTTTGTGAGCAATGAATGACACAGTAAGCATCAGCTGTGTATCGTGGAAAGGGTCCCACACCAGAAATGGAAAAAGAATCTGAGTAAATCCATGCACACTGCACCAAAACATCTTACCCAGGTGCTAACGGGACCTCCAACCCTGGGGAGGGCACTTAGCCTCCCTGAGCCTCAGCTTCCCTACCTAGGCAATGAGAGGGTTGATAAGACACTCCTCAAGGTCTTTTTTTTTTTTTTTTTTGAAAGTTAGGAGAAACATTTCAAAATGCACCAGGGTAAGCAGGTAATCAGAGTCATGATTCTATGATCAAGGGAATGTACAGCCTACCTCCTCTCCAAGAATATCTAACCTGGATCAATTGCCTTAAAAATTACCATCCAACTAGTAAAAAAAGAAGTAAAAATAACAGTTCATCCTTTTCAATAGTTGAGGGAGCCCTCTGAGATTGTCTGGCCCAAGCCCAAGGTAGCAGATAGGAGTCTGAGTCTCCCAGCAGTTGGTGCCTGGGGCTGCCCTGGAAGCCAGGGTCCTGAAGGCGTCCCACCGTGCCTAGCTGTCTTCTCCATCTCCAGACACTCATTCCCTCTGACACTCACAGGAGGTCCCCAGTGGGAGACCAACAGGAAAAATATAAGTAAGGAAATTCCTGCTGCATTACAAGATGTCTACTTTCTATAAGAATGGCTGCTGGCTCACACAGGCCAGGAGGTCATTGAGCAGATGCCTCATTATAAGGGTCAAGGATTCCTATTAGCAAGAAGGCTCCTGAAACATGCCATTATGTGTTTTTAACAATTTCTTGGATCTTCAGACTCAAGAGCCAACAGCTTGCCTGGAAAATTAAATGCTAAATAAAGGGAAGAATTTCCCCTTTCGTCTTGCATTATTTTGGGGCTGTGATTTGGTTCTCCTCCAAAATCCTGCCATCTCTCTCCACAACCCAAGAGATATAACTTGCAGCATAAACATTTATGACAGTCTGGCTAGATTATTATGCTCCTGAGGACATGATTTTCTTCTGCAAAGCTGTCTGGTGACTATGGTCCTAGATGAATTCAATAGGGAGGCACAGATCAAAAATGCAATATTTGACACAGCTCATGAAGCATTTCTTCTATTTTATACAATCCAAGTTGCCAATTGAATAGCAAGTTCCTTTCAAAGTAGATCACCCTCGTGTTAGAAGTGGTCTTGAATCTCTGTTAAAGAACAGTCCTCTCCCTAAGCAGCTTTATGTGGGAGTTATACATTCCTCTTTTTCCTCTGTTCAAAAAAGAGGCTCACAGAGAGATGGTAAAGGAACTACATTAATTATACTGGAAAAAGCAACAGAAAAATTCAGCCAACATCCCTAATAATGTGGTTCATCCAATTCCCAAAGAAACTCTGTGTCACATAATCACAGATTTTTTTCTACTCTGTAAAAATAGGCTCTATAAACTCCCCCACTTAATACAAAGACCTTTCAGGTAGTAAACATGTCAAGATTTGAGGACAGTCCAACCTAGACCGACCTAGAATGTCATTAATTAAAATGCAAAACTGATTCTATTTCTGGTCTTGGTAATCAACTATGGAAAATAGTTTCAATGACAAGAATGCCTGCAGAAGCATGAGGTTGTATTGGTATTAATGGGGGCAATTTCTTTCCCCATAAACAGGATTGCATATTGAACTCTGGAGTTCGGCTCCTAAGAGAGAAGCTGCAACCAAGTCTTCGTTAGCTATCAACTTCCACTGCCTGAGTTACTACATGTACACACATGCAGGCTCACAGACAGAAACACACATAAAGCCGAAGATGGAGAGAATAGAGATGAAGAGGATCAACAGGGAATACTGGTTTACAACAGAAGCTGCAGGTTCCAAACTAAACCACCACCAAAAGAGAAAGTAAAAGCACAGTTTCAACCAACCACAGCTGTCATTAAGGAGTGTGAAAAATGAATAAGTGCATCTACACCAATCTCAGAGCTTCCAGACCCATTTCAAATCAGCAACATGGGTTTCAAGGTGCAGCAGCTAAATTAATACACATGAATTAAAATGTGGTGATTTCATCAACCAAGAGGCTACTGGCTCCACTCAGCACCTCTTTTTATCAATTTTCCCCCCTGCAGTTGTTTTCTATGCTGCCTCAGAGACCCTGCAAAGGAATTAACAGGACACCATGCTGTGAGACAAGAAGATGCTGTAGAACGCATTATCCCAATTCAAAGAAATTCCCAAAGGCGTTATCTGGAGGAGGGGTGTAAGAAGTGGGGAAATCCCTACAAAAAAAAAAAAAAAAAGCAGCAGCAGCAGCTAGAAGATGCTGAGCAACAGCTTAGGAATTCTGTTCCTACTTTCTAAATGAGCATGCTGCAACTATTAAAAGTATACTCACATAACAGTCATAAGTAAACAGTACATTTGTGTATATGCTTGCATATATATGTATTACGTATACACACACACACAATTCTGCTTGCATGGGCAAACATTCTGCTCAGCAAGACAAAGAAGCCTAAGGAATTTTTTTTCCCTCTCAAAGCTAAAGTTGCTACTAATTAAAAGGAAATATTTTCAAATGCATCCAAAATTGCTTGCAGTGTGAAGTACGGAGCCTATTTCCATGACATACAAGCTGATTCTACTCTTTCCATATTGGGGAATACCTCAAATTGTGTTGCCAGGCACCTGATAAAAATCCTTGCAACTGGAGGGGGCAAAAAAGAGTAAGCAAAGTAAGAAGATACCATTAAGGATGAAAGTAAACAAGTAAGCTTGAAAGAACAATCAAAGGAAGCCAAGAAGTCTACTGGTCAGATCACAACACTGCTGTGAGCCACAGCTGAGTGTAGGAAAGAGAGGGGATATTAGAACGGCTCATCCAAACAATGCTGAAAGTATTTCAAACGTTACTTGAGGATTCAGGGACTATGGTCTGCAAGGGTCTTAATTTGTTTTGTTGTCATTAACCTGATATGCTGGTTTCACTCTGAAACGGGGCTATCATGTAAACATCCACAAATTCTTGCTCTTTATTTAAATGTATGCTTTCATGTAAGAACCCGCCACCAAATTTATCTACTTTGAACCCAGGGAATGGAATAAAAGCATATGCCGGATGTCATCACCACTATTTTAAGAAAAATCCACACAGGCAGTGGAAATAAAAGTGGTGAGAATGAGCAAGACAGTTAAGGAACTTTATATTCCAAAACTCCCAATCAACAGGGAGAACGACCAGAAATTTCCTACCACCTTTTTCTTCTCTCATTTGTTACAAAAAAAAAAAAAATCACATTTATTAGTGCAGTATCTTACAAATCACAGACTGAATTACATTTGATCGGAACCCTTCCTAAAGTGAAATGGACCAGAACTGGAAATACACACACACACACACACACACACACACACACTCAAAGACGACAACCCAGCTCCATCCCAAGGCTGGAAAAGAACTAAGGAGAACTACAACTGGGAAGCTGCTTCTTTGGAATGCCAAAATAATTCAACACACCTGCTACCAAAAACCAAAAGAGAAGAAGAAAATCTTATACAGAGAGCTCCTCCCATCAAGCACCATTGAGAGCTACATCAAAATGCTCTTGGCTCCCTTTGGGCTGCAAGAGGCAGGGAGCCGGGAACAGACCTGAGCTGTGGTTCCGTCCGCAGCGAGCCTCAGGGTACCAGGTGAAGAATCAGGGCACGCTTCCAAGAGGGGTGCCCCAGAATCCGCCGGCTGCACGCTCTTCCCCGGAAACCTGCTTATTTTCACTTAGAGAAGTCCCACCTTTCCAGTAGCCTCAAAGCATCTCCCCCTCCCGGGAGGATGAAACTATGCTGTCCGCTTCAACATGTTCCTATGCTGTCTGCCCCGCCAGCCTCCCAACAGGATGTAAAGCACGGTTCGCCGCGCAGGCACCCTGCGATTCCACCGGCAAAGCGGCAGTGAGGTCATGAATCAGCCCATCCGCCGGTGCAGGATTCCTCCCGCCGCCAACCGACTGCCCAAGTGCAAAGCCCACAGGACCGGGCCCCCGGGACTCGGAGCAGGTGCTCCAAACGCCGCCCCCCCCCCGCCCCCGCCCCGGCACAGGCACAGGCTCCGACACAACTCACGGGGGCCGCCGGGCTTCACCTGGGAAGACGGGAGAGTTTGCTTCGCGGGCCGCCCAGCCCCGGCCCCGCCGGTCCCAGAGCGCCCCCGGCACCCCAGGACTCATCTTGCCCAGATTTGTCGGTCCCCCTCCCCCCAACACTCCCGGCCGGCGCTGCGGTTCGCTGCCGTGCACACTCCCGGCTGCCGCTTCAAGGACAAAGAGGGAGAGCGCTAAGGTTTCCATCACAGCCGAGAAGCTGGGGGTGGGGGGGATGGAAAAAATTAAAAATTAAGATTTAAAAAAAAAAAAAAAAAAGCCCAAACGGTCCGGACAATGAGCCCTGGCGTGTTAGTTAGCTGGATCACCCCAGACATGGCTCCAAGAGAAAAGGAGAAACGCAGAGGGAAGGTCACTACAGCTGAGCTGGGAAGAGAGCGAGCGAGCCGGAGCCTCCCGTTCACTGCCGCAGGAGCAGCTCGCTGGAGGCAAGCACTTACCATAAAAATAGGAAGAGTCCAAAGAAGGAGAAGGGAGCCTTTCTCGGTGTCTCCGGCAGAAAGAAATGCAGGCGAGGCCGAGGATGAGGCCGGCAAAGTGTTGACAGGCGACGAAGCCACCACACACAAGTCCTCTTCCGCGTCCCCTCGGCCTGCACGCACCGTGCGCGCTGGGAAAGCCCGAGAAGTCGGGGCAGGACCGGCTCCGAGGGCGAGGGCGAGGGCGAGGGCGAGGGCGAGCGAGCCGGGGAGGAAGCAGCCTGCTGGGTCCCCCCGGCGCCTCGGAGCCTCGCGCGGCCCGGCCTCCCGCCGTGCAGGGGCGGCCGCGGCGGGGTGGGCTGGGCCCCGGGGTCGGGACGCGCGCGGAGAGGGGCCCCTCCGGAGTGGAGGGCACTGGCGGCCGGCGAGGGTGTCGGTGTTCCACATCAGTGCTGGGGCGGCCAATCAGCCCCGTGGGGGCCGCGGCGGGGCTGCGAGAGCGCGGGGACCGCGGGTTCCAGAGGGGCAGCACACCCCTGCCTCCGGCAGAACTTCCGCGGGACTGGCATCTCCCTCTCCATCCAGTTGCTGATAATATGCGCTGGTTTTTAAAAACAAGTTCTCAAGCCCTGTCGCGACACCAGAGGCTCAGGAAGTTTCCTGTGCACCCCCCCCCCCCCACACACACACACCACACACCCACACACACAGCATCTCTGCAAGATGCTGGACCTGAAACCCACCCTGAAGATCTCCTGGCATCTCCAAGCCAGACAAGCCTGCTAACGTGCACAGAGAGGTCACCCTGAGTACAGGAATGTCGCTTCTTTATGGCCAAGGCACAGGATGAGAGGACAAGGCACTTGTCTCCCTCTTACACAAGGGAAAGATTTAGGCAGAAAAGGGTCAAAAGGTCTCTCCAGAAGCTTGCCTCTCTGTTCCTTCATTTTCTTGGGCAATATAGGCACAGAAGTAATTGTTAGAGATGAACGTACAAAGACGGCTAAACGTTCCCCTGGAGGGCTCTTCAATCACCCTTAAAACAGGGAACTTGTGGTTTTGGGTAAACGACACCGCATAATAGTTCACAAGCACACTGTAGTGTGAGAAGCCAAGCTGGACTGATGAAGAGGGACAGGAGGAAACCCCTTCATGGGGACAGAGGGTGAGTAGACAAGCTGACGCTCCTCCCTCTTGCATTTTCTCCCCATTCCATTTTCATACTGAACCTACCAACTTAGCACCTACACATGAACCTATTTTGGGTTGTGACAATTAGGGGAGTAGGTTCTAGAGTCAAATGCCAGTCAAACAGGACTCCATGCTAACACTTTAGAACTTTTTTTTTTTTTTAAACGTGGGGAGATGGTCTCGGTTCACCTTGTCATCCTTGCAAGAAAGACCACTTTCCTTGTGCTAGCCAAGACTTACTGGGGAGACACACATGCTCCGAGGCTGGCTTTACAGGTGGCTGACGCAATACAGAGGGTTTCACTTTAGTGCTATCTTTCCCTAGAAATTAAAGTATCACCTGGGCATTTTGTGGTGCTCTCTACCCAGAGGCAAACTAACTTTGGGGAGCCTGAATCCCACAGCTTAAAAGGAAGGGCTGGGCTCCAAGGTGGCAGTTAACTCACCACCCAAATGAGTCACAGCAGGAAGCCATAAAAAAAAAAAATTCCACAAAGATGAACATAATAAGATGGAATTTCTGAAGTGAAGAAAGGACAGTTTGCCAGGGTAAGCCTATGTACATTCAGGAAGGAAAACCTGGAGGGCAGAGTCCCAAATCCGTTCCATTATGCACCTCAGTTCACCTTCAACCAGCAGACATTTAAAGAACAGTCAACTAGGTTTCAGAGCTACAGAGATGAAAGCGGCAAACCCTGCTTTCAAGATGTGTAGAGTCTCATGGACACATTTTTTTTAAATATTTTATTTTATTTATCCATGAGAGACACACAGAGAGAGGCAGAGACACAAGCAGAGGGAGAAGCAGGCTCCCTGCGGGGAGCCTGATGTGGGACACAATCCCAGGTGTGGGACTTGATCCCAGGACCCAGGGATCACAACCTGAGCCCAAGGCAGAGGTCAACCGCTGAGCCCCCCAGGCGTCCTTCACGGACACATTTAAATCCTCTTTTCAAAATTTCAACACTGTTACTCTGGCCAAGACTGAAAGCGTCCTACTATCTTCATTCACATCCCTCCAACGAAACCAAGCCATGAAGTTGCACTTCAGACTCAAAGTTCTAAATTAGCTTAATAAGGTGTTTTCCATAACCCAAACCTCAGGAAATATGAATGTGCATGTTATTTTTTTAAAATCTCATTAAAATATAAAAGGTTTTTTAACTAAATGTTTGCTTTTATCAGCATCAACAGCTTCTGACACTGCAAAAACACGGGCAGCATAACAAAGAATATATTTAATAAGGGAATATTATTTAAAGCTCCCAAAGTAATTGAGATTAATACTGTTTATGGAACAGGTTCAATAGCTTGACTACACAGGGTGATAATGAAGCATGAAAACGATAAAACTGCAGAAGTACAAATGATTTAGATTAAATAATTGCACATCTATATAACATATAACAATTAGGTCAATGAAAATGGGTATTCCAGTCACTTACCCTGATGCAATTAAATTTTAAAGTTTGGCCACTACTCCCTTCCTCTCTCCTCAAAAGATGATAGAGCCACCTTCCATTTCAGATAGCAACAAATGCCAATCAAATTTTGTGAAGGACAAAATATCTAAGTCAATTAAACTTGGGACAATTTCTGGGACTGTATCTTGGCTCATAGGTATAACACCAGTATTGAATGCATCAGAGGTTCTCAATAAGAATTTTTAGATGGCCATTTGAATGACCAAGAGAATCTGCCCTAAGTTCTACAATGGCATGATTTAATACTTTTTTTTTCGAAGACTAGAAGGTAATTTAAATCATGTACCTATACCTGCTATTTGTTTTAAAAGAAAAAAAAAAAGATAGCTTTTTCAGGAAATTTGCTTCATAAAAGCCTGCTGACAGAGCTTAATGAAATCTGAAAGACCAGGATTCCTAAACCTTAGTCTTTTAATCCTGAAATGATTCTACTTTCCATAACCAGCTTGAAGATAAAAAGTAAAAACATACCTATTTTCTAGATGACCAAGAGGGTAAATGGAAGGAACTAATACATACTGAGCCCTACCTGGTGTCAGACTTTATTCAAGTGGACTCCCAGGACATGAACAGAATTATGTCCATTGCAGCAATTGGGCATCACGGAGGCTGAAGGAGCCTGCTTGCCCTTGAGGTAATACTAGTACATTAACCACCAGAACAGCCTCAAAATGCTGCTGCTTCTCCATGGAAACCCAGGACTTGGAAATATAGGAGAGAACCCCCCAAAATCTTTTTGAATAAACAGATCAGAGGACTTGGGGATTCTTCCCACAGTGTTATATGAATCTGGGTGAAGTAGGAATGAGACAAGTCCGTGTTAAAGCAGAAACACTCATTTTACCCCAGATTAAACATAACCCTTTTGTGCAACAGAAATGAATTCTTAATGCTTATAATTTGAAGAGCAAGCCATTAACATTTGTTATCTAATACCTAAATTCTCCTTCAGCATTCAGTGGGAAGCCTGAAATGGAAAGAGACTAAGTTGCTCTGCTAATGTTTCCCTACCAGAGGTCACTGGATGAGAATAATTTCTGCAAAGTGCTTAGTAGGTGGGCTTTCAAATAGGCAACAGCAGTTTCAAATACATAAAAGGTAAATAATCTGTAAAACATAAATTTAGGGGGATCCCTGGGTGGCTCAGTGGTTTAGTGCCTGCCTTTAGTCCAGAGCGTGATTCTGGAGCCCCAGGATCGAGTCCCAGTTCAGGCTCCCTGCATTCTCCCTCTGCCTGTGTCTCTGCCTCTCATGAGTAAATAAATAAAATCTTTAAAAAAAACAAAAAAGCAAAAAACATAAATTTAGTCATAGCATTCACATCTTCAAAAATGTGTTTGTACCAGCATTTCTCAGCCAGAAGAATCCTATGGGATCAACAATCATATCACACAGTGAGGATCCCTAAGATCACAGACCTAAAACTTTCTCTTTTTAAAGACAGAAAAATAAATCGATGGTTGGCTTGAAGAATCAGAGAATTGAGTCTGGGGATACGAAAACAAGGGGTGTGGTATGTGTGTGTGTGTGTGTGTGTGTGTGTATGTGTGTGTACAAATGGAAAACCAGTATGTGTATCCCAACATCCAACTGGTACGTCTTCACATCCAAATCCAATTAGTCTTTTAAGCCTCACTAACGTTACCCCAACAGTTCTCCTCAATGTGTAATTAGCCATGACAATCAATTCAGGGGCTTGTTCCTTCTCCTAAACTATTATAATAATTTCTGACTTTTCCCTTGTCCCAATCCTGTGACCCCTTGCCAATAGCATTTGCTTTCTAAAACATAGCAAAAGTATACTCATACCACTGCCTCGCTTAAAAACACCCTGGCATTCTCAGGCCAAATACAGTACTTCCTGAGCCTGGCACTCAAGGCCCATTACAGTTGGACTTCAATCTACCAGCATCATTTCCCATCATTCCTTCTTGCATTTCCTATGCTCTGTACACACCCAATTACCATGATAAAATGATGGGCTATTTGAGGAACAGTATGTTTTTCCTAGAACAACCTTCTCTCCCTGGAGAAAGCCTACTATTCATCCTTTAAAGCCCAGTGTATGGTTCTGTTCTTGGTGAAGCTTTCCCAAAGTGACTTAATCACATTTTCCTCTGTATTTTCATAGCATTATTTCTAGTCTTGTATAGTAACATTGTACTAAAACAATCTGTATCTTTTAACCTATTTGAGATCCTCTGATAGTCCCAGGGTCTGCCACACAATAGGAGCTCTATATATTCATGAGCGAGTCCATTTTTTATACCTCTTTTTTACAGGCAAAAGCATTTTGAAGAAGGCACAAATTTGTTTTCTGGATGTCTGAGGGACTACAGGCTTATGGGCCATATATACCTCCTCCTTCTATGGGGAGTCTCTGTGGTTTAAGGCAAGGACTCTGATTCTAATTCAGGGTTAAGCCAAGTCCCAACCTTGTTCCTTGCATCACCTCAGGTAATCTCATAACCTAAACGAGAAGAATAAAACAAGTTCTGCTTACCTTTGAGGGGTCTCCTGAGCCACAAATGAGGAACCAGGTAGTGTACCTTGCAAACTATAAAACTAAATGGTAGTGGGCAGAGTTATTGCCACTGTTATCATCGTTGCTTGATCGTTGTCAATATTCCATCAAAGCCATCACAAAATTCAAGACAAACATCTTCTGAAAGGCAGCCTAGGAGGCCAGTGACTCAGCACTTCTTCATTCCAAGTGCCTTGCTCAGTCCTGCCAGCCTGCAGTGAGGGGCAGTGGAAGAATCAGAAGGCCTGGGCTCAGGTCCTAAAAACCTTGTCCCTCACCCCCAGGTCCCTCCACCTAGGAGATGGGAGTCACAATGCCTATCTCACTAAGCTGCTGCAGGAGATGGGATAGATGCATTTGCAGGAGATGGGATAGATGCATTTATACGCAGTCTACATAAGTCTGAGTCTCTAATAAGCATTCCATTACTGGTTAGAAAAGTTGGCCATCTATCCCTCACTCTACAGTATCTACATACAGCCAACCACTGGCTCTCTTTCTGTTTCTTGAACTCACTGAGCTCATTCCCACCATAAGATCTGTGTATGTGTTTCCTCTGCCTGGAATCCCTCTTCTTGAGATCCAAGCATGGCCTCTCATCCAAAGGGCTTCCCTGACTCCGTCAATCATTTTCCAGCACATTACTATCTACTCTTCTCACATCTATCTCTATCTGTAACCATCTTATTTGATTATTGATTTAACATTTGTCCTCCGCATTATAAAGTAGGCTCCCTTTGGGCAAGGATGGTCTCTTGGGCCTACTGTGTCCCCAGAGCCCAAAAGTAAGTGTCCAGAACATGATATGTACTCTATATACATTTCTTGAATATTTATTGCATGAACAATATGTATATACTGTTTAACTGCTCCTATGTTCTCTACATGTATACAAAATTCTAATCATCCTTGACTATTGAAGGGGAATGAAATCTTGGAGGTCACTCAATTGGACACTCAGGACAATACCACAATGTTCAAGTTTATATAGATATCTAATAATGTATTAAAATGTTATTCAAGGACAAGGAGCACCTACATGTAATATGCCAACTCCTGCCCCATTAGAAACAGGAATTACCAAGAATGGCATACTGATTCTCACCTATACAGTAGGAACTGAAGAAGGGAGCAAAAATGTTAAATTATGTTTACTTCATGAATCAGGGGTTTGCTAGATCCTTATTTCACTTTTTCCTTCTCTTTTTTAATCTTAAAATTGCTCTGGCCCAAGCTTATCCTGAGAAGAAGTTGACAAGGTCCTTGAGCTCTGAAGCTTCACCTAGAACAAATGGTTTCAGATATGAGCAGCCCAGGAATCTAGGCAATTTCTCTCCCCTCCCAGGGAGCTATCTCAAAGGCAAGATACAGAAATCCTCCCGAGCCTGACCACATCATCCCTGTTTCTGATTAGCCCAGCCCGAGAGGAGGCCTAATAAATAAATAACCATGGCAATCCTGTATAATGTATGAAGGTTATTTTCCAATGGTCATCTGGAAGGACATAGTTTTCAATTAGAGTATTTTCAATTAGCAATAGCATGTCAATCTACAGAACAGGCATATGGATTTGTCATCGGCAGGAAACAGATTTCAAAAAAACCTAAGGAAAAAATATCCTAGACTCAATATCAAATGTATCTTCTTCTCCCTAACCTACTCTTTCTCTGGATTTCCTTTTTTCTATTTAAGAGCATCACTATGTATGCTGTTGCTCAAATAAAATATTTATTGACCCTTACATAGAAGACTATTTTGGCTACTCTAAAGGGTGCCTAGAAATCTCAGCATCATTCTTTTAGCTTTAATTATTTATTTTAGAGAGAGAGTGAGAGAGAGCGAGCAGGAGGGGGAGAGAGAGGGGGAGAGAGAATCTCAAGAACACCTCCCCCCCACCAAGTGTGAAGCCTGATGCAGGGCTTGATCTCATGACCCTGAGATCATGCCCTGAGCTGAATCCAAGAGTGGGACCTTGAGCCACCCAGGTGCCCCCAGGCATCATTCTTTAACTCATCTTGCCCATATTCTCTCCAAAATATTTCTTTCTTCCATCCATCAGCTCCCCACTGCCACTGCCCCAAGTCTCCCCCGGGCTAACATGATGGTCTCAGAAGCAGCTTTTCCGACTTGCTTCTCAACTCTGTCCAATTCATCCCTCACAGCTACCTGATACTTTTTAAGTGAAAACACCATCATGCCCTCTCCCATGGAAAACCCTTCCCTGCTTCTGTGTGCAGGATGATGGATACTCCTTAAGTTGCAAGAGAGCCCCCAAGACTGTCCTCCTGTCTTTCTCCTCTTGCCACCACTTCCCATTTGACTCCTCCTATTCATCCATGTCCTAATATTCAGAGCTCTAGAATCTGCCAAGGTATTTAAAATTCCAGCATCCTGGCACAAGCTTTTTCTACTGCTTAGAGTTTCTCCTCCCTGCCCTTCTCCTCCTGAACTTTTACTCTGAGACCCAGTTCAAGCATCTCCCTCCTCTCTGAAGCATTTCTAGACACCCACTCCCTACACTCTAAAGTTAACCATTTCTACATCATGACACTGGTCACATGGCCTCCTGTCTTATTAGCAGATTTCTTCAGGAAAGTCCTAGTCCTGAATTTTATTTACTTTTGTATTCTCAGAAATGAACTCTCCCTGGACACACTCAATAAATGGTAATAGGGAGCCTGGGCTTCTCTGTGTATCTGACTCTTCTATTAGAGTCTGTGTTCCCTGAGGGAAGTAAAAGTATCTTTTCTTTCTGACCTCTCAGTTTATCACAATGCCTGGTATATATAGATACTCAGTTTGTATTTGTGGATTTGTTTTTAATATGATTGGGGGGGAAATCTTTGAATTCAACAAATTTAAAAATCCCCCTGAGCTGATTTTTTAATTAACATACTTTTTTATTTAAGAATTCTCCTTCTCCTTGAAATTATAGAACCCCACAGGCATTAATTTACTCCACAAAGATTCAACCTCTGAAACTCCTGGCTTTTAATGGTAACCCAACTAATTAAGGCACCTTGGGGACAATAAGGCATTCAAAACATACTTTCTACTTTGAATTGCCTGGCAAAGGAAAAGCTATTGATTTTCTTGAGCAGAAGGGCCTTCTTAGAGAAATTTCACCAATATTTAAGTTTGAAGAGGACAGAGCCCTGTGTTCCTGAATGTAGAATTTCACTTTTAAGAGCAGAATTTCACTGCCCCATGCAACATACAAGCACCATTACAAGAAGGGGTGTGGCTTAAGAAAGTAGGGAAAGACCTAAGGCCTATAATGGACCCTCCACACCAGCCAGAGGATTATCTCATTTTCTCACCCACTGCCCCTCCCTACCTCACAGGAAATTAGCTATGATGGATCTAAAGAACAGGAATGAAACTCCTCTGTCTGTAGCTGCAGTAGCCATTAGCACCTAAAGAACTAGTTTCCCCTTGGTGTGACTTAACTGGGGGACATCCTCATCAGCAAGTGACCCAAGTGACTGCAGATGCCTGCCCAAGTCAGCTGGGGTGAGGAGCAGAAGAACACCTGCATTCTTCATTCTTCCATAGTTACTGATCCACAAGCAGAAAAATCAAGAATGAACCATAGTATCAGAGCTACACATGTGATTATCTAGTCTGCCTCTTTTTATACAATTTCCCCTCATTTCTATATAACCAATCTTGAGTTCTATTATCAGAGTTGAGAGGAGAAACAGAATGAGCATTTTAAATAACTGTGACATGCTCATATTTTGGTAAAATGAAACTAGGCCATACACTGACCATTCTATACCTTCATAAGGATGGATTTTTCCATTTATGAATTTTTAAGAAATCCCTTGAACCTCTAACAAAAATAAATCTGTATCTCTGGTAGGAATGAAAAATCATAGAGCCACTTTAGAAAACGGTTTAGTGGTTTCTTTAAAACACATGCTTATACTCTTATCGTACAATCCAGCAACTGTACTCCTTATTTTTTACCCAAACGAGTTGAAAACCTATGTCCACACAAAAACCAGTATGCAAATATTTATAGCAGCTATATTCATAATTGCCAAGACTTATTAACACCCAAGTCCTTTGATAGGTGAATGTCCAAAAACACACATTCAGACAATGGAATATTATTAATTGGCGCTAAAAAACAAAATGACCTACCAAACCACTAATAGTCATGGAGGAAACTTGGATGTGTATTACACTAAGTGAAAAAAGCCAATATTAAAAGAGTACATATTGTATAATTCCAACTATATGACATTCTAGAAAACCCAAAACTATGGAGATAGTTAACAAGAAATGGATGTCAGGGTAGGTAGAGGAATAAGTTGAGAACAATAGAATTTTATGGCATATAACTACTCTATGATACCGTAATGGTAGACACATCATATATTTCATGGGTTTTGACAAAGACATAACGCCAAGAGTGATCCCTCACATTCACTATGGATTTTGGACGATGATAATGTGTTCATGTAGGTTCATCAGTTGTAAGAGACATGCCACTGTGGTGAGGTATGCTGATAATGGGGGAAGCAATGGGTATGGGGACAGATGTATACGTGAATCCTCTGTACCTGTACTCAGTTTCGTTGGGAACCTAAAACTGCTCTAAGGCAGTGTATTTAAGTACAAAAAAAGGAAAAAAAACACCTCACTTTCCCTAAAGACTATGGGGTCATTTTTTGTTTGTTTACAAATGTCAGTTGTCATATGAAATCGATACTTTTAGAAAATGAACTTTTTAAAAGAATAGTGAGGATTCCCCATACTCTAAGCAAAGTGAAGTCAAGTTCTAAGAAATTCACTGTGACAAACACAGATAAATCAAACGGCCCTGTCTTTATTACCTCAGAATCCCAACAATGAATGTGATAATGTCTGGAATGTTCCACTAATACAGTTTCTATTGACAAGGCCTAGAAAACCAGGACACTGAACATATTGTGAATTCCACTAAAAATTTTAAAAGAAATTAATTTTTTTTCTTTCCTTCTAAGACTCTTACCCTTTTAGGTTTATTCTATATTACTGCCTAGGAGTAACACAGGAAAAATGTGTTAGGATATTAAAAAATTGGCATGCAGGTCTCCATGCAGGACAAGAGAAAGGTAGCCACAAAGATTTATCCACATCTATAAATTGTCAGGTTTCAATTACAATTACAGGAAAATAAGAAAAGTGAATGGGAAGTCTTTACAAAAGAAGATTCTTAGAGTGGCTATGTCTGGAGAAAAGGAGGTGGTCAGAAAAGCATAAGGGAAACAAGGAGGGAAAGGGTGCAGTGTCAGTGAATAAAACACTGTTCTCCTTAAGTTCACAACATGGTAGGTTAAAAAGATAAATACTAGTACATAGCTAAATGCAGCACAGGCAGATAGTGATAAGCTCTAGGATATAGGTACAAGGTTGCGGTGGGATACAGGGGAATTTTAGAAGACCTTCTGAGAAGGGCATATTTGGCTGGGCCTCAGAAATGGCAGGCTTTCTGCAGGTAGCAGTTAGGACCACCCATGAAGGCCACACCTAATAAAGTCATGGCCAGAAGTAAGACAGAACTGAGTCAGGAATGAATGAATTCATTTGTTCATTCACACATTCAAAAAGCATTTTTTTGGATCTGCCAGTGGCGGATATCACAGGTAGAAGAAGGAGATTAAGCAAAATGTGATGAGCAGGGATGAAACTGCACACAGCTTTAACATTAGGTTGCATTTGTTACAGTATAAGCAGAGTCTGGTGGAATGGATGATGTGGGTGTCTTGCTCACCATTAATTCCTCCCTCTTTCTAGTCTCCCTTCCCATACAGAGGCTGGCAAATTAAAACCTATATTTACCCGACTCCATGAAGCCAAGACTCTGAAGGAGAATTAGGTTCCATGAATTTGATGCATTTGCATGAGCTTTGGAAAGTGGAAACCAGAAAGACCATTTTGTTGACCTCTTTTGGCTGCTTTTCACTTTGGTAAGATTATAGAGGCATGATGTTTTCCCACATCACCATTCTGGGGTACATCATCCTGCTGGGCAGTTGGAAAGGCAGTTGATGGGCAATAGCACCACTGACTTCTTGATCCATGAACAACTATGGCTGGATGTTCTTAAACTCCAGATTTAAGGGGGACCCGGGTGGCTCAGTCAGTTAAGCATCTGTCTTCAGCTCAGGTCATGATCCCAGGATCCTGGGATCTAGCCCCCTACCACTTCTCAATCTCCCTCTCCCTCTGCCTGCTGCTCCCCCTGCTTGTACTTTCTCTGTCAAATACATAAAAACAAAAAACTCCAGACTTTTAGTAGAGACCTTACAGGTAGACCCTTGGTGCATCCTTCCTGTGTCTGCTCCTCTAACCCTCCTCCAATTTTATAATCCCTAATCCCCCATGTTAAATCCTTTCATGGGCAGTCCCAGTGGCTTAGCAGTTTAGCGCTGCCTTCGGCTTAGGGTGTGATCCTAGAGACCCAGGATCGAGTCCCACATCAGGCTCCCTGCGTGAAGCCTGCTTCTCCCTCTGCCTGTGTCTCTGCCTCTCTCTCTCTCTCTCTCTCTCTCTCTTTTTCTCTGTGTGTGTCTCTCATGAATAAATAAATAAAATCTTTTTAAAAAATCCTTTCATGATTGGAATACCTAGAGGGGCCTCTGCTTTCTACACTGAATCCTGATAGGGGGAGCCAATAAAGAGTTTCAAGCAAGAGAGATATAATCGGATATGGGCTTCAGGAAGAGACCTTGGTGGCTGCTTATACAAGATGGTTGGAGATAGATTTGGAAAACTCTTAGGAATGTCCAGCCTAGCCAATGTGCCTGCAATGTCAAGACTTAACAAAAATAGTTGTAATGGGAACAGAGAAAAAAGCAATGGAAATAAGATATTTCCTAAGTAGAACTTACAGGATCTATTGAAAATGGAGATTGGAGAAGAAATTTAAACTTGGTCCTATCAGAAGGGGTGGCAGGATATATTCAGGGTCCTAAATGAGAAGAACATGCAGCCAAGAATACTATATCCATCAAGGCTCTCATTCAGAATAGAAAGAGAGATAAAGAGCTTCCAAGATAGGCAGAAATGGAAAGAATATGTGACCACCAAACCAGCTCTGCAAGAAATATTAAGGGGGACTCTGTAAAAGAAAGAGGATGCCCAAAGAAGTAGTCCACAAAAACAGGGATTTTGATGACACTAAACTCTGAACGTGAATGGGCTTAATGATCCCATCAAAAGATGCAGGGTTTCACACTGTATAAAACAGCAACACCCATCTTTTTGCTGTCTACAAGAGCTCATTTTAGACCTAAGGACACCTCCAGCCTGAAAATGAAAGGTTGGAGAACAATTTACCATTCAAATGGTCCTCAAAAGAAAGCAGGGGTAGCCATCCTCATATCAGATAAATTAAAGTTTATCCCAAAGACTGTAGTAAGAGATGAAGAGGGACACTAGATCATACTTAAAAGATCTATCCAACAAGAGGACCTAACAATCATGAATATTTATGCTCCTAATGTGGGAGCTGCCAAGTATATCAATCAATTAATAACCAAAGTAAAGACATACTTGGATAATAATACACTAATACTGGGAGACTTCAACATGGCACTTTCTGCAAATGACAGATCTTCTAAGCATATCTCCAAAGAAACAAGAGCTTTAAATGATACACTGGACCAGATGGATTTCACAGATATTTACAGAACTTTACATCCAAACTCAACTGAATACACATTCTTCTCAAGTGTACATGGAACTTTCTCCAGAATAGACCACATACCGGGTCACAAATCAGATCTTAACTGATACCAAAAGACTGAGATCGTCTCCTGCATATTTTCAGACCATAAAGCTTTGAAACTTGAACTCAATGACAAGAAGAAATTTGGAAGAAATTCAAACATGTGGAGGTTAAAGAGCATCCTGCTGAAAGATGAAAGGATCAACCAGGAAATTAGAGAATAATTAAAAATATTTATGGAAACTAATGAGAATGAAGACACAACCTTTCAAATCTTTGGGATACAGCAAAAGCAGTCCTGAGAGAGAAATACATCACAATAGCATCCCTCAAAAAATTGGAAAGAACTCAAATATACAAGCTTTCCTTGCACCAAAAGGAACTGAAGAAAGAACAGCAAATAAAACCTACACCAAGCAGAAGAAGAGAGTTAATAAAGATTCGAGAAGAACTCAATAAAATAGAGACCAGAAGAACTGTAGAACAGATCAACAAAACCAGGAGTTGGTTCTTTGAAAGAATTAATAAGATAGATAAACCATTAGCCAGCCTTATTAAAAACAAAAGATAAAAGATTCTAATAAAATCATGAATGAAAAAGGAGAGATCACAACCAATACCAAGGAAATACAAACAATTTTAAAAACATATAATGAACAGCTATACGCCAATAAATTAGGCAATCTAGAAGAAATGGACGCATTTCTGGAAAACCACAAACTACCAAAACTGGAACAGGAAGAAATAGAAAACCTGAACAGGCCAATAACCAGGGAGGAAATTGAAGCAGTCATCAAAAACCTCCCAAGACACAAAAGTCCAGAGCCAGATGGCTTCCCAGGGTAATTCTATCAAACATTTAAAGAAGAAACAATACCTATTCTACTAAAGCTGTTCAGAAAGATAGAAAGGGATGGAATACTTCCAAACTCGTTCTATGAGACCAGCATCACCTTAATTCCAAAACCAAAGACCTCACCAAAAGGAGAATTACAGACCAATATCCCTGATGAACACAGCTGCAAAGATTCTCAACAAGATACTAGCCAATAGGATCCAACAATACATTAAGAAGATTATTCACCATGACCAAGTGGGATTTATCCCCAGGATGCAAGGCTGGTTCAACACTCGTAAAGCAATCAACGTGATTGATCATATCAACAAGAGAAAAAACAAGAACCATATGATCCCCTCAATAGATGCAGAGAAAGCATTTGACAAAATATAGCATCCATTCCTGATCAAAACTCTTCAGAGTGTAGGGATAGAAGGAACATTCCTGAGCATCCTAAAAGCCATCTATGAAAAGCCCATAGCAAATCTCATTCTCAATGGGAAAACACTGGGAGCCTTTCCCCTAAGATCAGGAACAAGACAGGGATGTCCACTCTCACCACTGCTATTCAACAAAGTACTAGAAGTCCTAGCTTCAGCAATCAGGCAACAAAAAGAAAAGCCATTCAAATTGGCAAAGAAGAAGTCAAACTCTCCCTCTTTGCAGATGACATAATACTGTACATAGAAAACCCAAAAGTCTCCACCCCAAGATTGCTAGAACTCATACAGCAATTTTGTATCCTGTGTCAGGATACAAAATCAATGTCCAGAAATCAGTGGCATTTCATAACAATGAGACTGAAGAAAGAGAAATTAAGGAGTCAATCCCATTTACAATTGCACCCAAAAGCAGAAGATACCTAGGAATAAACCTAACCAAAGAGGTAAAGGATCTATACTCTAAAAACTGCAGAACACTTCTGAAAGAAATTGAGGAAGACACAAAGAGATGGAAAAATATCCCATGCTCATGGATTGGAAGAATTAATATTGTGAAAATGTCTATGCTACCCAGGGCAATTTACACATTTAATTCAATCCCTATCAAAATACCATGGACTTTCTTTAGAGAGTTGGAACAAATTATCTTAAGATTTGTATGGAATCAGAAAAGATCCCGAATAGCCAGGGGAATATTGAAAAATAAAACCAGATCCGGGGGCATCATAATGCCGGATTTCAATTTGTACCACAAAGCTGTGGTCATCAAGACAGTGATGGTACTTGCACAAAAACGGATACAGAGATCAATGGAACAGAATAGAGAATCCAGAAGTGGGCCTTTAACTCTATGGTCAACTACTATTCAACAAAGCTTGAAAGACTATCCACTGGAAAAAGGACAGTCTCTTCAATAAATGGTGCTAGGAAAATTGGACATCCACATGCAGAAGGATGAAACTAGACCATTCTTTTACACCATACACAAAGATATACTCAAAATGGATGAAAGATCTAAATGTGAGACAAGAATCCATCAAAATCCTAGAGGAGAACATAGGCAACACCCTTTTTGAACTTGGCCACAGCAACTTCTTGCAAGATACGTCTATGATGGCAAGGGAAACAAAAGCAAAAATGAATGATTGGAACGTAATCAAGATAAAAATCTTCTGCACAGCAAAAGAAACAGTCAACAAAACTAAAAGACAACCTAAAGAATGGGAGAAGATATTTGCAAATGACCTATCAGATAAAGGGCTAGTATCCAAGATCTATAAAGAACTTATTAAATTCAACAGCAAAGAAACAAACAATCCAATCATGAAATGGGCAAAAGACATGAACAGAAATCTCACAGAGGAAGACATAGACATGGCCAACAAGCACATGAGAAAATGCTCCACATCACTTGCCATCAGGGAAATACAAATCAAAACCACAATGAGATACCACCTCACACCAGTGAGAATGGGGAAAATTAACAAGGCAGGAAACAACAAATGTTGGAGAGGATGTGGAGATAGGGGAACCCTCTTGCACTGTTGGTGGGAATGTGAACTAGTACAGCCACCCTGGAAGACTGTGTGGAGGTTCCTCAAAGAGTTAAAAATAGAACTGCCCTGCAACCCAGCAATTGCACTATTGGGGATTTACCCCAAAGATACAGATGCAGTGAAACAGCAGGACACCTGCACCCCAATGTTTATAGCAGCAATGTCCACAATAGCCAAACTGTGGAAGGAGCCTCGGTGTCCATCAAAAGATGAATGGATAAAGAAGATGTGGTCTATGTATACAATGGAATATTACTCAGCCTTTAGAAAGGATAAATACCCACCATTTGCTTCAACATGGATAGAACTGGAGGGTATTACTCTGAGTGAAGTAAGTCAATTGGAGAAGGACAAACATTGTATGGTCTCATCCATTTGGGGAATATAAAAAAATAGTGAAAGGGAATAAAGGGTAAAGGAGAGAAAATGAGTGGGAAATATCAGTGAGGGTGACAAAACATGAGAGACTCCTAACTCTGGGAAACGAACAAGGGGTGGTGGCAAGGGAGGTGGGCGGGCGGATGAGGTGACTGGGTGACAGGCACTGAGGGGGGGCACTTGACGGGATGAGTATTGGGTGTTATGCTATATGCTGGCAGTAAATAAACAAACTAACTAACTTGGCCCTATTTCATCCTAACTCTGTCAAGGTTCTCTGTCCTCTGCACTCTGTTCTTCACCATCACAGCATCCATCACACTTCCTTAAAACTCATCCTTCTCTCCAGGCTTCAGACCTTTATGCTCTTTGCTGCATCCTAAGTGCAGAGCACAATGAATGGCCCATAAAAGAATGAATGGTGCACACTGGTTGGGTGGATAGAATGGAGGAGGAAAAAAGGGAAGGAGGGAATCTCCAACCTCAGAGCTCCTGTGAGGATTCAGATTCTGTTAACCAAGTAATCACAGGGTGAGTACTGCTTGAATAATGTTGAATCTTGGATTAGATGGGGCATCCAGGTGAAAATAATTAGCACACCAGTAGACAGGAGTCTGGTGGCTAGGAAGTAGGAGTTTGACACAAATTTTGGAGTTACTACACAGAATGAAAACTCAGTGCTTCACAGAAAAGACAATGCCTCAGTAAAGTTTGGGTAATATACATATTATTACCACTATGAAGAGAAGAAAGTCTATAAAATGCCAGTCATCACTTGAGACATTTAATCATTACAACAGCTTATAAGTGAGTTCTTATTATCCTCATTTACAGAGAAGGAAACCGAAGCTCAGCAAAGTCAGGCACTGCCCAAGGTCACATACCTGTCGAGGACAGAGCTGAGGTTCAAATCCAGATATGCCAGACTCCAAAACCTGTGCTCATTATTGTCCCTCAGCCTCCATGAGAAGAATTAACAAAAGTGACAAAGAACCCAGTCAGAGAGGAAAGAAGAGAAGTAGAGTAACGCTAGAACATAAAAGCCAATTAAGTAGAGCAACAACAAGAAATCAGAGTAGACTAGAATATGCTCACAAGAATGCAAAGTCAATCAGGACCTTCTTTAACAAGAGCAAGATGCTTATGGGACAAAGAGAATAGTGAAAGGAGGAATCAGAGATGTGAGGGGTGAAGGCAATGAATAAGAAAGGTCCCCAAAAGATGGAAAGAATGGATGAGCAACCTTTAAGAAAGAAAGGAAAACAGACAAATTTTTAAGATCAAGTTGCAGTCCCTCACCTGATACCTACAAAGGAAATGACAAGTATCTGAGAAATGATTTCATTTGCCAATACACCTAACAGATATTAGGCACATGCACTGATCAGGCTACATACAAACAGAAACAATTTTCTTTTTTGATTGGAATTCTATCAATCTATTTTGTAGCACTGATTAGCTCGTGCAAATAAAAAGCTCTGATAGGAAGTGAAATCTGTCTTTGGTCAGCCAAAAGAAAGTGATCAGTAATTATCATTTATTAAATGTTGCCCTTTTTTCAGTCTTCCAAAATCCATGGCAGAGGATAATAAAAGGGTCTTTCATAGCAAAACAATTATTAACTGTCATTAAAGACTATGTCAGCAGAACTACGGAAATACACAGAATACAATCATATTATCTAAATAGCTACAAACATTGGAATGAGAAAAGAGAAAATGAAATATAATCAAGCAGTAAATAGATCGGTTAAGTCCAATCTAGTAGTGAAGCAACCCAGATGGATGATTATAGACCTAAATCAGACTGAAGAAGATATATCCAGAATCTATCAGATGACAACTTGTAAGACCATCTGTTCCATGTGGACATGTGGATTTAGAGACCTCCCTGGTATAGCAACTATGAAAGAGAGGTCTACATGTCCCCCATGGTTTTAAGAAAAATCCACCTGAACATCAGCACCTCCTCACCTCAAAACCTAGTAGAATGGTTGATGGTAGAATTACTTGTTTGGTGGGTAAACATCTGTTAAGCCTGGGAGTATCTAGAAATTCATGGAAATAATATAAATCTGTCATATCAGTATGTGTTTGATATTTAAAATGTTTATAATGTTTGAGAAAGTTTGGCACATTGGATAGCTAGCATATGATCAACACAATTCCAATGTAAATGTGATTCTGTGACTTCAAGTTAAAAGGTATGGCAGGACTTTGCTAAATTTGTTACAATACTGGAAGGTTTAGGAGTAGCTTCATCATATTATACATTTACTAGATTTATAATAATTAGGAAAATTTTATTAGTCAGGAAAATGAGGTCTTAAAAAAGAAAACAGAATATTAGAATTATTTTAATGCACTAGAGTGTTGAAGAGAATTTAATTAACTAAATGAGACCAAACTGTAGCCAGACTCCTTGTGACTATGAACATTTATATATAAAATTGAATAATAAGGTTTGTGAGTTTAAAGGTTTAAGGAAAAACTAGAATTTCAAATTTGAAACTTTAATAAAATATTAATGCTTAAATGGCTGGCAAATTCAAAATCTTTGGGAGCACAAAAGTCTAATCAAGGATAGCAAGAAACTCACATTGACATGGGTCACTGATAATGGAAAGACAAACACTTGGAACCTACATATCAAGCACCTACTGCATGTCATCAACAGAGAGAACAAAGATATATAAGATAGCGTGATGGGTGGAACAGAACAGAGAACCCAGAAATGTACCCTTAACTCTATGGTCAACTAATCTTCAACAAAGCAGGGAAGAATATCCAATGGAAAAAAGATAGTCTCTTCAACAAATGGTGGTGGGAAAATTGGACAGACACAAGCTGAAGAATGAAACTGGACCATTTCCTTATACCATACACAAAAAGAGACTTAAAATGAATAAAATACCTAAATGTGATACAGGAACCCATCAAATCCTAGAAGAGAATACAGGCAGCAATCTCTATGACCTTGGCAACAGCAACTTCTTGCTTGATACATCTCTAAAGGCAAGAGAAACAAAGGCAAAACTGAACTCTGGGACTTCATCAAGATAAAAAGCTTTTGCACAGCAAAGGTTAACAGTCAACAAACCAAAAGACAATCAACAGAATGGGAGACAGTATTTGCAAATGTCTTACCAGATAAAGGGCTAGTATCCAACATCTATAAAGAACTTAACAAGCTCAACATGCAAAAATCAAATAATCCAATCAAGAAATGGGCAGAAAACATGAACAAGACATTTCTCCAAAGACAACACACATGGCCAAGAGACACATGAAAAAATGCTCCACATCACTTGGCATCAGGGAAATACAAATCAAAATCTCAATAAGATCCCACCTCACACCAGTCAGAATGGCTAAAATTAACAAGTCAGGAAATGACAGATGAGGAGGAGGATGTGGAGAAAGGGGGAACCCTCTTACAGTGTTGGTGGGAATGCAAGCTGGTACAGCCACTCTGGAAAACAGTATGGAGGTCCCTCAAACAGTTGAAAATAGAGCTACCCTACAACCCAGCAATTGCACTACTAGGAATTTACCCCAAAGATAAAAACACAGTGCTTCTAAGGGGCAACTACACCCTAATGCTTACAGCAGCACTGTCCACAATAGCCAAACGATGGAAAGAACCCAGATGTCCATCAACATATGAATGGATTAAAAAGATGTGGTCTATACATGTATAACAGAGTACTAATCAGCCATTAAAAAACAAAAATCAAGAATCTTGCCATTTCCAACTACATGGATGGAACTAGAGGGTATTATGCTAAGCAAAATAAGTCAATCAGAGAAAGACAATGATCATATGATCTCACTCATAAATGGAATTTAAGAAACAAAACAGGATCATGGTGGAAAGGAGGGAAAAATAAAACAAGACAAAATCAGAGCAGAAGATAAACCATGAGACTCCTAATCATAGGAAACAAACAGAGGGTTGCTGGAGGGGAGAGGGTAGGGTACCTGGGTGATGGGCATTAAGGAGGGCACATGATATAATGAGCCCTGGGTGTTATATAAGATTGATGAATCACTGACCTCTACCTTTGAAACTAATAATACATTATATTAATTAATGGAAGTCTTTTAAAAAAGATAGCATGGTGGGAAGACACAAAGAAGCACAGATGAGCAACTGCAACATGACTGAGAAAAGTACCTCAAAAGGAAGAAGGGTCAGGCTGTTTGGGGAGCTTGGCACTCCCAAACCAGATCTGAGGGTTACAGGTTTCCCTGAAGAGCAAGCACTTCAAAGGGAGTAGAATGAGGAGCCACCTAGAACAGCAAGGGTCTCAGTCCTAGCAAACCAGGCAGTCATCTACAAAGAAAGGAGCAAAGAAGGTGGTTTTAAGGGATTTAGAGAGATCTCAAACACTCCCATGGTAGAATTAAAAAAAAAAAAAAAAAAGACAAGAAGCCAGGCTGCATTGCCTGAAACAGGTTTTTTTCTGCTTGCATAGGGATGCTCCTTATACTGACTTACTATGACAATAGCAGCACTCAGCTGCATGCCTATATAAACCAGGAAAAAATCTGGAATCAATCTAGAAGAAACCGGAACCCATCTACTATGGAGGGGAATTTCTGGTTAACAAAAAAGGAGAATTCATAGCCCCTTAAAATATTAAACCTCAGTGGCATGTCAGCGACTGCATAGTCCTGTGTTCTCAGTCCTTCCTACCTTTCAGGAAAATAGATGCCAAAGCCCCATCCCAGGCCTGATCTATCACTCTTTGAGTCCCACAATATATATGTATAATTTGTTTTGTTACGGTGGTTTTTAGTAATAGCAATAGTAGCAGTTGCAATACACGTTCACCGTTAAACAAAACCTCAACCACCACAAGTATATAAAGAAATTTCCCTTCTTCCCCTTCCCTAACCCCAGAGGCATTTATTCCATAACGTGTATGAGTGTGTAAGTGTGTATTTTAAAGCCCTCCCCCAAAACTAACAGATAATGGGTTAATGGGTGGGTTTCCACTATAAAATTCAACCAACATTTCTTAAGACTGTCATAATAAAATGTCCAGGAAACAAAATCTTTCCAACTGATTAGGAGGCATAGCTAGGGTTGGCAACCACTGGTTTAAGCGATAACCCAAGTTTACAAACGAGAGAGCTTTGGGCTACAGAGGTAATGTTATGTGCCCCAAACCTAACAGGGTAGAGGGCAGCATCGGCCCACTGGACTTCCCCACTTTCTGTCCAGCATTCTTTCCAGCACACCACACAATCTCTAACAGGAGGGGCGACCACAGAGCGGACCAGGAAAGGAGACACAGGAGTTGCCTTTCTGGCCTTTAAATTATTAGGGGTTTTGTATTTTGATTCTTCCTTGTGGCAGAAAACAACACTGGAATTCAGTTGCCATCATCTTTAATTTTGTATGTTAATTAAATTATACATCGCTACCTTACGGACTCACTCTGCCTTCCAGTACTTTAAGATTCTACAGGAAACTTAAGCATACATTCACCCTCATTGGTCTTCAAACGTATCAGAGTCTACTGAAACTCCTTGCTGTGGCAGAGAGCAAGAAAAAGGATGTTTTCTAAAATGTTAAGTGTTACCTCCTGAAGCCAATGAGGAATGACAATGTTAGAACATTCCTGATCATAGGTGAATACCAAGACATGAATTGCAATTTCTGAATGGGGGCTATTAGTATAAGTAAAGGATTGGAAAATAATCTTTGTAGACACTAAGATTCATTTTGTAGAAGGAAGTGGAAAGACATAAATTAAGTCTGAATTCCGAGCAATATCATTACAAAGTAAGGGCACTGTTTATTGCCAAACTTTACATGTAACAAAGGCAGCTTTTTCCCTTTCTCACTTAAAACTTAAACAAAGCCTAACTTATAGAATCTCTTTGTGAAAGAGCCCAAACATTAGGGAAACTAAATATTAAGGCTGTGTCTGCCAGCCCTAGGGAGAATTGTGGCAGCTGCCTCTTTGTCATGGCCTTTTGGTCTTCCCAGCAGTCAGTTCAAAACAGAAAAAGATAGACATAGAAATCAGGAGACCTGGTTTCTAGTCCTCGCTTTGTTGCTCAATTGCTTTTTCTCAGCCTCCTTACCTGCAAAAAAAATGGGGACTAAATGGTCTTTGAGGTGTCTTATAATGCTGAAACCCTGGACTGAATACCTGTATGTTCCATTTAAGACATTTGGCAGTGTCCCCAAGGAGTCATCTTAAATACCACTACCTGGATATTTTTCTCCTATGTTATCATTCTTGCTCGCCTTCCATTCATTCCTATCCAGTTCTTAAAAATGTAGTCTACAAAGAAGAGCAATCCCAAAAGGAAAAGAAAAGGCTAGAGGTTATTTGAAAAGGCATTCCTTTTTCATTTTCTTTGATTAGTATTTGTAAAAGAAATAAATGCAAATAAATAAATGATAAACAAACAAACTGACCAGTGGGTGACCCCTGAAGATGAAGGAAATTTTATTCAGTCTTAAGTTAATCCTCAGAAACAACTCTTACAGGCTGTAATTATTTTTTTAACCACAAATTCAAGTAGCCCTTTCACATTAAAAGGGTCCTTGAAAGATAGCCCATCAACAGACTCCAGCAATTACACTGGAGTCTATATTCCTTGACCCCCATAACAGAAGGTCTAGAAAGAAAAGTAGACTGAGGCCTCCCCCAGGCAGGGAAGCCCTGAATCATTTCTGGTGCTGAATCCCTAGGGTGATTTTGAACCAAACCATTAACTTACTTGAGTTTCTGGGTCTAGATCTCCATAGACTGCTCTGAGGAGTTCACCCTGACAGCCTCAGCTCCAGCAACCACTCTACTCACCACCAAGATGATGTCAGAAACATCTGAGCAGGGACGCCTGGGTGGCTGAGCAGTTGGGCATCTGTCTTCAGCTCAGGGTGTGATCCTGGAGTCCCGAGAACAAGTCTCACATCGGGCTCCCTGCATGGAGCCTGCTTCTCCCTCTTCCTATGTCTCTGCCTCTCTCTCTGTGTCTCTCTCGTAAATAAATAAATAAAATCTTTGAAAAAAAGAAAAGAAACATCTGAGCATCCAGGACCCAATGACATGCCTAGACTTGGGACGTTTGGGAGCCAGACTACCTGGCCGTGAGTCCTGTGTCTACCCATTGCTAGCTGTGTAACCTGGACAGGTTACCCCCCTCCTATATAATGGGAATAACAACTGCTATGTTCTAAAGTTTTATAAAGAGCAAGAGAACTAGTTTGTGAAGGAATAGCACTGGGCATTATGGCAAGCACTCACTAGATGTTTACCATCATCACTTAACCTTTTGGCACCTTTACTCGATGCTGCTTTTAGTCATGTATTGGCAAGAAGTCCGTAGTTACAGTACAGATTGCAAATTTTTTAAGATTATAAGTCCCTAAAAACGCAGCTGGGTGAAAGCTACTAAATGTTTTCCTTAACAAGCAAACGGCTCTTATTTCTAAAATGTCAGAATGGCAATCACGCAATCACACACACACACACACACACACACACACACACACAAATAACCTAGTTATCAGTTTCACCCCTGGAGAGACAACTAACAAAGATGTGAGCATCCTGCTCATTTTTCTCTCACTCCTTTACTATGTTCTAGGTACAACATTAAGGCTCTTATATGCATTATTTCATTTAATACTTAAAACAACACTATGGTAGAGACCAGAACTGTTTTCATTTTTCAGGTGAGCTACTTAAGATTCTGAAAGGACAAAAAACTTCCCCAAGGTCACACAATTAGGAAGTCTTGGATCTAGAAAGCGACCCCAGGTGTGACGACAAACTCCCAACCACTGTATCCCACTGCCACGTGTCATTTACACCTGCTTTGATGAAAGATATAAAGGAATTAATAATGCGAGAGATATGTGTGCACATTCATATGGGTCATTCTTCTTAGGGGAGAGGGTTCCAGTTTGGGTCTATGGCCTCCTTCTGATCTCCAAGTCACCCACATTCTACACATCATTTTTAAGAAATGTGTTTCCAAAGAACTCTACTTCCAGTAGTTACTTTCTGGAGGAAGGAACAATAATTCTATTTCAAAGACTGCTTTTTTAACGTGTTTAGTTTTTCACTCAGAAACCCTAAACAAGCATTCTTTAAATGCAAATTTGAAAAGCAAAGCATTTTTTTTAATTTATTTTTTATTGGTGTTCAATTTACTAACATACAGAATAACCCCCAGTGCCCATCACCCATTCACTCCCACCCCCCGCCCTCCTCTCCTTCTACCACCCCTAGTTCGTTTCCCAGAGTTAGCAGTCTTTACGTTCTGTCTCCCTTTCTGATATTTCCCACACATTTCTTCTCCCTTCCCTTATATTTCTTTTCACTATTATTTATATTCTCCAAATGAATGAGAACATATAATGTTTGTCCTTCTCCGACTGACTTACTTCACTCAGCATAATACCCTCCAGTTCCATCCACGTTGAAGCAAATGGTGGGTATTTGTCATTTCTAATAGCTGAGTAATATTCCATTGTATACATAAACCACATCTTCTTTATCCATTCATCTTTCGTTGGACACCGAGGCTCCTTCCACAGTTTGGCTATCGTGGCCATTGCTGCTATAAACATCGGGGTGCAGGTGTCCCGGTGTTTCATTGCATTTGTATCTTTGGGGTAAATCCCCAACAGTGCAATTGCTGGGTCATAGGGCAGGTATATTCCCAACTCTTTGAGGAACCTCCACACAGTTTTCCAGAGTGGCTGCACCAGTTCACATTCCCACCAACAGTGTAAGAGGGTTCCTTTTTCTCCGCAACCTCTCCAACATTTGTTGTTTCCTGCCTTGTTAATTTGCCCCATTCTCACTGGTGTGAAGTGGTATCTCATTGTGGTTTTGATTTGTATTTCCCTGATGGCAAGTGATGCAGAGCATTTTCTCATGTGCAAGTTGGCCATGGCTATGTCTTCCTCTGTGAGATTTCTCTTCATGTCTTTTGCCCATTTCATGATTGGATTGTTTGTTTCTTTGGTGTTGAGTTTAATAAGTTCTTTATAGATCTTGGAAACTAGCCCTTTATCTGATATGTCATTTGCAAATATCTTCTCCCATTCTGTAAGTTGTCTTTTAGTTTTGTTGACTGTATCCTTTGCTGTGCAAAAGCTTCTTATCTTGATGAAGTCCCAATAGTTCATTTTTGCTTTTGTTTCTTTTGCCTTCGTGGATGTATCTTGCAAGAAGTTACTGTGGCCGAGTTCAAAAAGGGTGTTGCCTGTGTTCTTCTCTAGGATTTTGATGGAATCTTGTCTCACATTTAGATCTTTCATCCATTTTGGGTTTATCTTTGTGTATGGTGCAAGAGAGTGGTCTAGTTTCATTCTTCTGCATGTGGATGTCCAATTTTCCCAGCACCATTTATTGAAGAGACTGTCTTTCTTCCAATGGATAGTCTTTCCTCCTTTATCAAATATTAGTTGACCATAAAGTTCAGGGTCCGCTTCTGGGTTCTCTATTCTGTTCCACTGATCTATGTGTCTGTTTTTGTGCCAGTACCACACTGTCTTGATTACCACAGCTTTGTAGTACAACCTGAAATCTGGCATTGTGATGCCTCCAGCTATGGTTTTCTTTTTTAAAATTCCCCTGGCTATTTGGGGTCTTTTCTGATTCCAAAGCATTTTTATCTATAATTTTTTTTAAATTGTAGAGGGAAGGAGGAAGGTGGTCTAATCAGGCTTTGAATTGCATAGGCCTTTCTTAGAGTACAGTTCACTCTTTGTCTCAGAGAAGCACAACAAAAAGTACCTGCCCCATGAACATATCAGACTGAAGTACAGCTTGGAGAAGAGATTACACTGGAATTTTTTTTTGAACAAACTTGATACAATCACTGAGTTTCAACTGCACTTCTCCTATAGGTAGGTCCATTAAAATTATTCCTTTTTCATTTGTGAGATTGTCCAAAGAAAATTAGATGGGTTTTGCTATGGTGAAATTGAAAGTTATAGCAAAGGAAGCCCAAACTTCTTGTGTTCCAGTAGAAAACATATGACAGGGGTCATACCATTCTGGTTTGTATTTGACCAAGCATCATCCTGTTTGTGCACTGCAGGGAAGGGTGCAATGTGCATGCGCACTTCCCAAATGTCAATTCAAGAATGATGCATGCTCTCGCTCTATTCCCCATCAAGTATTTTCATCTGTTTGGACGTTTCACCTCTACTCACTAAGGAATAAGTTAATCAAAAAACTCAATCTGTTTCAGGTGTTGCCTTCTCCAGGGATATAATCTCAAGATGTTGATCTCTTTTTCTATTCAATTAGTTATACCCTGTGACCTAAAAAATTATTGGGTTGCTCCAGTCTTTTCATTATAAAATGTTGTTGATGCAGTTCAGCACACCTTTAAGGAGGTCAAGATTTAATTTGCTTTGGGTTTTGTTTCTGGCTATTCTTAATATTCATTAAAACAGATCCTAGAGTATATTGTTCTCGATTGTTAAAATTACTTAACTTCCTTTTCTCAAACAAAGATTTTCTAGAGTTTATGGAGAAGAAGAAACCACACAAGACATGGAGGCAGTTTTGTTGTTCCTAGTCGGACTTTAGAATTACAGTTGGCAAACTTTCTATGAAGGGCCAGTAAATATTTTCTGCCTTGCAGGCCACAGTCTCTGCTACAACTACTCAACTCTGCTGTTGTAGCATGAAAGTAGCCAGAGATTATATGAAAAATTAGCATGATTGTGTTCTAAATAAAACTTTATTTACAAGACCAAGCGGTGGGCTACATGCAGTCCACGGGCCATAGTTTGCAAACCCTCTGAGACCACATGGAGAGGCTGAATTTCTAAGGATGGCTGATCCTCTACTCAACATAACAATAGAGGTTGTTTTAAAAATTGAGTGACTTGTATATTTTATATACTTGTCTACATATCTGTGTTATATGTCAAGATAAAGTTAGGTTTTGTTTTTAAGTAAGTGACTAAGTGATCCAGGGAGCTGGCTGGTCAAGGCTTAGAAGCAGGATACAAAGGGAAATTTCCTGGATAGGTCAAAGATTTTCACAGGCATTGAAAAATGTTTAAGTTGGAAAAAAGTTAATATTATATAGTCCAACCTCCTTTCCAATGGAAGGGTTATTTTTGCAACATCCCTGGCAGGTATTCAGTTAATTCCTGAGGGAAAAGGTTTCAGGCTGGATTGGGAGAGGGATTATCATTCTGTAAAGCAAAATTGCCCTTCTCTATTTCATTCAATAAATACCCCCTATGGACACCAAAAGCAAAGACAACAAAAGAAAAAAAAATTAAAAAGCTTCTGCACAGTAAGGAAAACCATCAACAAACTGAAAAGACAATCTATAGAATATGAGAAAATATTTGCAAATCATATATCTGATAAGGGTTTAATACCCCCAAAATCCCTACAACTCAATAATCAAAAATCTGATTAAAAACTGGGCAGAGGAACTGAATAGACAATTAAAATGGCTAACCTGTATACACGTGAAAAGATATTCAACATCACTAACCAGGGAAATGCAAATCAAAATGCAATGTCTGTTAGAATGGCTTCATTGAAAAGATGAAAAATAAGTGCTGGCAAGGATACAGAAAAGGGAATCCTTGACACTGTTGGTAGGAAGTAAATTGATACAATCACTATGGGAAATCGTATGGAAGTTCCTCAGATAATTAGGAAAAGAACTACCATATGAACCAGTAATCTTACTTCTGGATATATAGTCAAAAGAAATGGAAATGGGATATTGAAGAGTGATCTGCTCTCCCACGTTCATTGCAGCACTGAGTGTGTGTAGGTTTCCTCACACCAACAAGCAATTCCCACATACCAGCAGGGTGTGTAAGATTTCAACTCAATTTAACTTCATTCTAACACTACCTACCTAGAGACTATCAGATGCCACAGACAAGAGGCTCAGCCCCACAAGACAATCCTCCACTCAGGGCCAACTCCCAGCTGAGATTATACATTACCTGCACATCTAACCAACTAGCTAAGTAAAAATCAGAGGTTTCCAAAAACCTCTACTTGGCTTTAATTTGCTAAAACAGCTTATATAACCTAGACAAACATTTCACTTTTGGGAAACAGCGAGATGGAAGAGAAACATAGGGCAAGGAATGGGGGAAAGGCACAGAGCTTCCATGACCTATCTAAGTAGGCTCTTCTAGCATCTCCACATGCTCACCAATCCAGCAGCAATCTGAACCCTGACATTTTGGGATTTTAGGGAAGCTTCATTATGTAGTCCTGATGGTTTAAGTCATTGGCCATCGACAATTAATGAACCCTTCGCTCTTCTTCCCTTCTGAGACTGAAAGTTCTAACCCTCTAATCACATGATTATCTCCACTGGCAACCAACCTCCTTTATTAGTGCTTTATAGAAGTCACCTCATTCACAAGAGTTCCATTGCTCCCATCACTTAGAAAAGCCCAAGAGTATTAGGAACTCTGTACCAGAATCAGGGACAAAAAATTTATTATGAATCACAGTATCACAACAAGATACACATACACATACATGAATATTATCCAGCCATGAGAAAGAAGGAAATCCTGCCATCTGCAATATGGATGGATCCTGAGTTCATTACACTTAAGTGAAAAAGCCAGACAGAGAAAGAAATACTGCACGATATCATTTATATGTAGAATCTTAAAAAAAAAAAAAGTCATACTCATAGAAAATAGTAGAAAACTGGTGTTTGGGAGCTAGGGAAAACAGAAAGAGGTTGGTAAAAGGGTACAAACTTTCAAATAATAAATATTCTTATTCAATGACCAGGCTCAAATCCTAATGGTTGGCTCTGTGAGAGCATAAGCATCTAAGACAGGTCAGTGACTTAGGGAGTAAAAAGTGAAATGGAAGAAATAAGATAGGATGAAAAATAGTTAAAACAGAAGGTAAGAAAGTACAGTCATTAGGACTTAAAGATAAACACAGACAACCCAATTTAAAAATGGGGGAAGGACTCCAACATACGCTCCACAGACCTATGAAGAGACACTCCATGTCATCAGTAACCACAGAAATACAAAGTAAAAAATCACAATTAGTCATTGTTCCACATCCACCAGACTGGCAAAATGTCAAAGTGAGATACTTTCAGTGATGGCAAGGATTCAGAGCAAGGAGGACACTCAGAGCTGTTGTGGGGACTGAATGAGTTTATAGGTGTAAAGTGTTCAGAGGACTGCCAGGCACATGGTCAACAGCATGTGAGGTAGCCATCAGTCATCATTACCAGGTTGGTGAAATTACGTACTGATGCTGAAAGTGCAAATGGATATAACCAATCTAGCCTTTAAACCTGAGCAGGTTTACACCATATGGCCCAGCAATTTCACTCCTGGGTAGATCCCCAGAGAAACTCTCGCACCTAGAGACATATACAAGAGGATTCATAAAAAAAAATTATTCTTTAAAAGAAAAAGATTTATTTATTTGAAGGAGAGAGAGGGACAGAGGGAGGAGTAGACCCTTTGCTTGGCACAGCACCCAACACCAAGCTCAATTTCATGACCTTGATATCACAACCTGAGCAGAAACTAAGAGTCGGACACTTAACTGAGTGTGCCACCCATGTGTCCCAAGAAAATTGTTCTTAGTAGCCCCAGACTGGAATCCTGCAAGTGTCCAAAAATGGCAGAATAGAGATGTTAGGTATATTAATACCTTGGAATACTACACAGGAACAGATATGAATACAATAATGGAGCAACAAGTTTTAAGTTTTGAAGGAAAAGAAGCCATGAACCAAATTTGTAACCCACACAATTGTTATTCCAAAGTGAAGGTATGGTAGAAATATTCTCAGGCATAGAAGATCTTATAGGCTTTGCCAAAGACACAAATTGAAAAACTTTTAAGCAAAGTTCCCATTATGAAAGCTACACCTGCCCGTAGCAACACAGATGAATCTCCGATTTATCTTCAGGTAAACAAAATCTCAAAAATATACTGTATGCTCCTGTTTATATAAAATTCAAAAAAACTGTTTTTAATGATACGTGCTAATTATACTTGAATTCTAAGAAATAAAAAAAATTAAGTTTTTTTTTTAAAAACTATGTATTGTTTAGGGATATGAATGTATAGTAAATCTATAAAATAAAGCTAGAAAATAAAAATCCCCAAACTTAGAAGAGTAGTTACCTTTAATGTGGGGGAAAGAAAATAAAATACACTCAGGGAGAGTCCACAGGAGTGTTTAAAGGCAAGGTTTGTGGCCTTTTGTTTAAGCTGGGTGGTGGATAAACAGGTGTTTGAGATATTGTCATTCTTTATCTTATGTACACTTTATATTTTATAACTACTCAATAATTAATAAACCTTTTTTAAAAAATTAAAGGAGAAGGACAGGTTACTTCTGACTGGGAAGAACCAGAAAAGTTGGCCACTATGATCAATAGGAGTCTTTCTTTTTTTTAATCAGCCTAACCGCTTGGTGGCAAGGCCTTGGGATTGTGCAACTGCATTGGACTCCAAGGGGGGAAAATTATCTACAATTAATTAGCATGCCCTGGTCACAGATCTCAAAGTGTCCATATTTCCTGAGGGTTTGGAACTCTTGAGTTGAGGTGTCCCCGGCCTATAGTCATCACATTATGCCACACCGTCTCCCTGTGACTCAAATGCCATCTATGTTGGGTGTTGAAAGAGATGCAGAGATTTGGGAGTGAAAGAATACAGGTCAAACAGAATGATATTTCAAGAAAACCAAAGAGCATTTTGGTTTCAGACCAAAATCTTCTAGTTCGAATTTAACGTATTCCTTTTTTCAAGAGTCCACGAGATGAGGAGTATTACAGAATCAACCATTGTAAAATCATTTCGATTTGGCTCTAAAAGGTATATTTTCAGAGACAGGCATATAAGAGAATTCTCAGCAACTTAAACCAATAGGTTAAATTTGGATTCTGGACGCCCCTCAGCACCTCTGCTCCTCCCACCGCAATCTTAGTGCCAGGCTCTGTGCTCTGCTCAAAAGATAGAAAAAGTCCCTGCCCCCAAGGATCTCAGCATCGCACTAAAAACAGTTAAGTAAATGCAATTCACACACCACACCTCTGCCCCAAACCAGAGCCTCTTACACTCTCAACTATGAGGTCTACGGATCTCCAGCCCTTTTATATTCTCTACACCAGCACTCCTGCCTGAACCAAAGGGTCAAATAGGAGCTGGCAGTTTCCAGCCACAAGTCTCCTTTCTCACTTCCTTCAACACAGAAGGTGATCTGAAGCCCTTACTTACATCTCAGAAAAGGGAATACAAGGAAACTGGCAGAAAGTACTTTATAAAAACCAAGATAGTCAGAATAATCTTTTTCAAACAGACATAAATGTTTTTTAGAGTAATTCTGCTTTGTCTCTTCTGAAAAGGCTATGGGTGATGATAGGACATAAAATATGGCTATTAAAAGTTAGAACTCATGTAATGCAAGGAAGAATCAAGATCCTTAAGCCAGGAATTTTCAAACTTTAAGGACCCTAAGAATAACCAGTGTTCCATCTAAAATGCAGATTATTGGGGTGCCTGGGGGGCTCAGTCAGTTAAGCATCTGCCTTCAGCTCAGGTCATGATCCCAGGATCCTGGAATGGAGCCCTGTATCAGGCTCCCTGCTCAGTCAGAAGTCTGCTTCTCGCTCTCCCTCTTCCCCCTGCTCTTGTTCTCTGTCTTGCTCTCTCTCTCTCTCTCTCTCTCTCTCTCAAGTAAATAAATAAAAAAAAATTAAATAAAATGCAGAGTATTAAGGCCCAAGGCCCGAGAAATCTACACCAGAACTGGGGAAAGGTCCAGAGGCCATTTGAACAGCACTCCAGGTGATTTCTGATGCTAATAGTCTAAGGACAGCCCTCCTAAAACTGACTTTGGCTGAAAGTCATTATAATTGCATGTTGAGCTTTAAGTTCTGGTAGTCAAAGCAAAAAAGGGGGAAATATGATATATTACATAACAAAGCAAAAAAGGGAAATCATAATATATTACATAACTATCACTATATTTACCTAGACAAATATTTTATACATTCTAAAAGTAATCTAACATTTTTTAAAAGATTTTATTTATTCATGAGAGACACAGAGAGAGAGAGAGAGAGAGAGAGGCAGAGGGAGAAGCAGGCTCCATGCAGGTAGCCTGATGTGGGACTCAATCCCAGGACTCCAGGATCACACCCTAGGCCAAAGGCAGGCGCTAGGGGATCCCTGGGTGGCGCAGCGGTTTAGCGCCTGCCTTCGGCCCAGGGCGTGATCCTGGAGACCCGGGATCGAATCCCACATCAGGCTCCCGGTGCATGGAGCCTGCTTCTCTCTCTGCCTGTGTCTCTGCCTCTCTGCCTCTCTCTCTCTCTCTCTCTCTGTGTGTGACTATCATAAATAAATAAAGATTTTTAAAAAAGGCAGGTGCTAAACCGCTGAGCCACTCAGGGATCCCCTAACATGTGTTTTTATCACTATCCACATAGCAAACAATCTCTAAGCTGAATGACTTAAAATATGCAAATGCTATGTCCTAAAAGTTTGAATAATTTGATTGAGAAAAAAATTATAAAAATAATTATTAGTCAACTAAATTCTAGGTTTATTTTACCCCCGGAAATAATGTATTAAGCCAATATCCTATAACAATTTTAATTCTGTCTCTAGCTCCTAAGCCTCCCCAGGAGATAGCGTTCATATTGTTTAAGTTCAAGAGACTTAATGGAGCCCTACCATAGTCCTATGGGGTAGGAAACAAAGAGGTCATACTAGACATGGAAGTGAGTATGTCATTCTAAAACATACCTATACTTTATGATGTCCGTAGAACTGACAAAGACTTCCTAGGAGTTCTATAATCCAGATGACCTGTGCCCTTCTAGGATACATCTTTATATTTGTATATTCCTTTACAGTTCTTATCAAGATTTCCCATATTCATTAAAACAGCACAATAACCCTGCATGCGAATTTCTAACAGCCTTACATCACAAATCAGGAATCTAGGCTCAGAGATGCTAAGAGAGATGCCCAGTGGACAACAGCTGGTAAGGGCAGAGGCAAGAATGAAACCCGAGGGTATCTTCCCTCCTTCCCCCTGGGATGACCATACTAGACACTCATCGTTAGATCCTAATACCAAAGTAGCAATTACATTTTTATTATCTTCGTGAATATCCTCTGAAGTCTTTCTGCATTATTTATGAAGAGGTCAGATCAATTGCAGGAACCAGCTAGATCAGTAGCATTTTTTCTTTGTATTAAAAAAAAAAATCACAAATGCATACTTTTCACGACATCCCTATTCTCTTGATGAGAAAGGTGAGATTTATAAGGATGCATGATGTTGTAATTAAATGAATGACACCCAAGAAAATTTATTTCTAAAGTTCTGTGAGAAAGCATGGATGTTTTGTAGGCTTTAAAAAATGACTCCATGAATAGGTTTCTTTATCTTTGTATTTTGGGTTTTTTTTTCTTAGTTTCAACAGAGAAGCTATTTGTCACATTGTAAATAGCTACCTAAACAGATGGTTCCTCACACATTAGATGCTATCAGAGGCACAGAGATTTGTGACATGACATTTTTAATATTTGGTAATTACGTAGATTTAAAGGATCAAAGTCAGATTCTATAAAAACATAATTTTGCCCTTATGATTAATGCTACTCCCACTCCCCCTAAAACATCTAAGTGCAAAGTGAACTCAGTGTGGGGAAATCTAAAAATGTAGGGAAATTGTAGCATTTTTAAGTCACAGAAAAATAGGTCTTTCATTCAAAGATACTAGTAAAAACTAATCTCAAAATATGGCACTTACTGCTCAAAGCTGTAACAAACCAAGTAAAGCAATTTGATTCAATGAACGCATCAAGGACCCATGATGCCCAGGCCCTGTGTTAAAAATACACTTAAAACACAGGAATAAGATGAAGTTCTTGATCCAGAGGCACTCAGAGACCCAAATGAGAGCTGGATGTGTAAGCACATAAGTTAAAATGCAGCATGAGGGCTGAAATAAATATAAAATGTACAAGGTCAATGTCAGAACATTTTCCATGGGTTTAAAATAATTTGTCATCTCCACAACCTTCATCCCACCCACTGTGTGAAACACGTGGGTTACAAAGCATTGAGGACTGGTCTCTGGCCCCTCTGGTTTGGTTTTGACCTTGTTTTCTGCTGAGTTAGAAGAAAGATTCCGGTGAGCATCATGCATTCTGTAGATACGAAGACTCCAATCCTCTAGCACTACAATTCCATGTGGTCTCATGCAGCATGGGCTCTGCCATTCCTCAAACCTTGCCTGAATAGCTCTTCCTGCTGTTTTGTCCAACCGCTTTACTACATTAGTGAGCTCCTAAGACTCTCTGGCCCAGTTAATGACTGACCAGACTTGAACACTTAGAGCCCAACTCAAAATCCAAAACTTCAAGCACTCACTCACTTCTCCAGAGAGTTTACTTTGCTGTCCACCGAGGATAATCAAGAAAATGTTTCATTCCGCCCCCCCCCACCCCCCAGTTTTAGGAAAACAAGGCTTTACCACATTGTCATTCCTTCTCAGTACATTTCTTTAAGTAAATAAAGCAATTTGACATCTTTACTCGCTTTAACTGATGTCTTTCTTAGATAGGGTTCTCCTTGCAAACCCTAATCGCTGCAATGACAGTATCATCAAGCAAGCAGTACCACTAACTTACCTATAATCACCACAGCTGATGGACTCACTTCTCGTCATCCTCAATAAAGTGTAACCAAGAGGATCAGCTTTCGCTTTATACGTTACCAGCGTTGTTCCTTCCAGAACGCACATCTGGTTGAACGATGCCCCAAGGAAGCATACAAACAAAAACCATCACCTGGTAATTAGCCCAACCGTCCATGAGTATCAGGCAATTTTCCAGTTTAAAAGTAGTCTGCAGCTAAATGTATTAGGTGTCCTCAGAGGCCACTCTTACCCAAATGTGCACCACCACCACCACCAACACCTCCATCCCTGATCTTGGGTTTTCTCCTTGAGATGCTAAAAGAGGGCCCTCAGTTGAGGAAAGAAGTAGTTACTAGGCTTTTTGTTTAGAAGTCAGAGAGGAAGCTCACCATTTGACCAAGGAGCACGTACCTCTTCTACCATCAGGGTGAAGCACCAGTGCTGGCCCACACATAATGAACGTGGGGTAGACTAGTGAATGGATGCAAGAAGTTGGGTTATAAATCATAGTAAGATTCAAGGTCACTACACAAACGCCCACATGACTAAACTAAAGCACCCAAACACACAAACTGAGGGTGAAGCACTCTGGACACTGGTAGCAGCTCCTGCATCAGGGCTGGAAAGGGTGCAGGAGCCACTCATCTAGAAAGGCAGACAGACCAGAGAGGTCAGGAAGCTCATGCACAGTCACACAGCCAGGCCCCTAACTCTCCCCCTATACTGAAAGGGCAGCTGCAATTTGAGGAACAGTGTGGTACAGCCAGACAGGTACTAACTGTTAGACTTTGGGGCAACTACCTCCCATCTCTGTCCTTGGTTTTAACAGCTGTAAAATAAGGATAATGACCCCAAATGCTGACAGCTGAGGTAAATGCTGCCAATGTCACAATGAGCACACGAAGACACTGGACGCAGGACTTGGTGCACAGTGGGTACCCAATAGATATCAGCACCTTACCTTTCCCGTAAACATCACCTGAAATGGCCTCCTCCAAAGCCCAAAGCAGCTCTGCCTTCCCTTGGGATCAAGACCATGTGTCACATAGGGACAGAGGCAATGGAGTAACCATGTAAAGAAATGCATGGGAATGAGGAACCCTAAATTCAGAGTAGCACTTACCTCTAGGTAGTGTGGGGGAGGCGGGTAAAGGAAAGGTACATGAGGGCTTCAAATCTACCAGCAATATTGGAGGTCTTCAGGTAAGCGGTGGGTATGTGTTTCATATTTTAATGTGTTTCCTCCCATCTGAGACATTTCATAATAAATGGTTTATTAGACAAAAACCCTTGAGAAAAAGGCACATGGGACCACAAAGTGTATATATAATAGGGCAAAAAAGGGGGAAACTATGGGAATGTGGGAACTGTTCTGAACAAAACAGTAGGACTTGGGGGTGGGGGATCTCCAGGGAAATAGACCCAGGAAGCGTTCATCGCAACCATGAACTCTGTTACAGTTTCACCAGGCCCTCCTAAGCAAGGACATAGGGAAACACAGCATTGTTTAGATTTACATTTCCTTTTTTTTTTTTTTTTTTTTTACATTCCCTTTCAAGCTTCAGGTTTGAGGTATAAGTGCCTTTTGTCCAGGGCCTGAAAAAAAAAAAAAGCAGGCACCTTGAATGGGTCACATTTCCTCAGTGAGGTGGCTCAGACCACAGATCTCAGCAGCTATGTTTTGTGTAGCCCCGTCCTGACAGCTCTGAAGATGCAGGAAAGAGAAGAATTAGGGGAGAAAAACAATTGAGCCAAGACAGAGGAATCTGTTATAAACTCCTTCTCTCCTCATTCTTGTCTCAGCCAAATTTTAAAAAGCTCTTATATTAATCTGTTCTTAATTTGACAGGGATATATGCATTTCACAAGGATGTTGTAGGTTCCTAACTAAACAGAATGAAAGCAATACCCCCACCATGTACAGGTGGCCTGTGTTTAGGGAGATGGGGAACTAAGAAGACCCGGTGAAAAGAAGAGATCTGCTGTCCAGAGACTAAACATGTTTCAATGTGTCTCTGAGCAAAAATGCCCTCTAAGTTTCCAAGTCCTCAAAGGAGTATATCAATAGCTAAGGATAGTGAGTTGAACAGTGCCTCCTACAATACACGTTCACCTAGAATCCCAGAAGGTGACCTTACTTGGAATGAGGGTCTTCACAGATATAATTCTTAAGGCGAGGATCTCAAGATAGTTCATCCCAGATTAGAATGGGTCCCTAATAGTGAAAGGGAATAGAGGGGAAGGGAGAAGAAATGGGTAGGAAATATCAGAAAGGGAGACAGAACATGGAAGACTCCTAACTCTGGGAAACAAGCTAGGGATGGTGAAGGGGAGGAGGGCGGGGGGGTGGGGGTAACTGGGTGGTGGGCACTGAGGGGGGCACTTGACAGGATGAGCACTGGGTGTTATTCTGTATGTTGGCAAATTGAACACCAATAAAAAAATAAATTTATTATTAAAAAAAAAGAATGGGTCCCTAAAGGGGCACCTGGGCGGCTCAGTCAGTAGAGTATCTGACTCTGCATTTTGGCTCAGGTCGTGGTCTCAGGGTCCTGGGATCGAGCCACACATCTGGCTCTGCACTCAGTGGGGATTCTTCTTAGGGGTCCTCTCCTTCTCCCTCTGCCCCTCGCCCTCCTTGCTCTCGTTCTCTCTCTCTTTCGCATAAATAAATCTTTTAAAAAAAGAATGAGCCCTAAATCCAATAACAGCTGTCCTCTTAAGAGACAGAGAAGGGGAAAACACACCCAGGGGCAGCCATGTGAAGACAAAGACAAAGAGGAGTCACCAGAAACTGGGAAAGGAAATTCTTCTCTAGAGTTGCTTGGAGGAAGCACAGTCCTGCTGATCTTTTGATTTCAAACTTCTGGCCTCTAGAATCCTTAGAGAAAACTTCCTGTCATTTCACACCACTAAGTCTATGGTAATCTGCTCACCATCCGAGGAAGCTAATAAACTGCCTTCCAGGGGCACTGTAAACATCACATAAGACTATGCATGTGAAAGCATACAAGGAACTATTTGGGGGAGGGGGGTGAGTGGTCACTATCTTTGAGTCATAGAATAACTTATCTTCTGTGAGGAAACAAATCCAAGACCTGCCCCCAAGGACATGTATCCAGTAGCTCTCTCCAGACAGGACTGTCAGAATGCTGGGGCTGCCTCCTCGTCTGGCTAGCTCTATACCTACTCACTCCACCTGCGTGGTGTGCCTTTGAGGAGGACTCAAGCATCAGCTGGTGCAGAAAAAAGGCACTCATCTGCTCTCGGATGCGGACCACATGCAAGCATCGCACTCTGAGGTCACCATCTGCACTAACAACTCACATCCAAGAACGGTTCAATGTCAACCTTACTCTAATCCCAAATGAGCAGGAACAAGTGCAGGTGACTCTGGGGCCAGAGTCTTTCCACAAACAGTGCAGTTCTGGGTCAGTATTTCAGAGCAGACCAACACCAGGCTGAAGAAGGAAGGGCCCAAGGCAAGGCCCTCAACTGTCAATCTCAGATCCAAAAAACCTTATCTAGGACATTCCCCACTATAATGTGATCTGGGGCATCTTGGGCATTTATTATTTTCCTTTATACCAAAACCCACAGGACTTGAGGGAATGGGGAGTAGATAGATATATGCTAATTGAAGTATGTGAGCAGAAAGAGCAACATCTCAGATGACACACAGAGAAGGAAAACGTGTTACAAGAACCATAAAGGAAAAGAAATGGAAGAGGATGGTGGGCTGGTCATCTTCGATGGATTCAATGGTAACTTTAGACTTCACAATTTTCTTGCATAAAAGCTGGTACTGTTTCCGTTTTATACATCAGAACAAAGATCAGGAGGCAGGTTGGCAATCTGTGTTCAGAGAACCGACATCCACTTATCAGGAATTAACAGTAGACTCGGTGGCCTTCAATGGTGTCTGAAATTCACGTTCCTCAAGTGCAAAGTTTGCAGTCCCTCCATCCTCCATAAGGTCAAGGTTCTAGGATGCAGCACTTAAGGCCCTCACCATCAGGCCTCCCCTAGTAGCTACACCAGGGAAAGAAGAATCTATAGGAGTAATCAGAGATAAGACAAAAAAGAGGCAGGCAGAGACCCAACCATCCAGGGCTAAAGAAATCGAATTTTATTTTTTAGACAACTGGGAACCACTAAAGTTACAAAGGGAGTAAGATAACCAGATGTGCACTTCAGAAAGATTAAGGCAACAGCCATGGGGAGAATGGACCAGAGAGACTCCAAGGAAGACCTGGGACTAAATACGGTCCAGATACCCGTAAAAAAGTTTGGACCAAGGCAGGGAGAGTGGAGATGAGGATGATACAGACTCAGCAAGGCTTACCGCCTGGATGTGGGGAACAGGACAAAGCAGAGAACCTAGGATTAGTCTAGTTTTCTGGCCAATTCAACAAGACATAAGATACAGAAGGGAGAGAAAAGAATTTGAGGCAAAAAGATAGTTTTTGGTTAAAAACCAAAGTTAGGGTGCTGTGGGACATCTATATGGACATGTCAAGAAAAAAAGTCAGAAAGGGTCAGGTGGAGGATCTCAGCCCGAAATGCAGAATGTAGACCTCAGATGAAATAGGATTAGTGGCTACAGACCAGGAGGGGCAGATGGAGTAAGAAAGGAGGCAAAGGGCAGACTTATTTAAGGGGCATATGTAGGGGAAGGTCTAGTGAGACAGAGGAATAAAACAGAACTCATGGCTGAAGAGCTTTAGGGAGGACACCTCCCAAGAGGTGAAATATCCCATAAAGGAAGAAAGGTAAGGATGGGAAAATATCTCCTGGGTATGGCAATTAGGTGGTCACTGATGACCTGAGAAGGATATATCCTATGCAGGGGTGGTAGTGGGGAGAAATGTCAGATGCAGAACTAAGGAAATACAAGGTTAAAAAAAATTTACAAAAGGAAAAGAATGAGTGCTGGCTTCTCTTGGATGGAGTTTGGCTGTTAAGAGAAGGACTGTGGGCAGAAGCTGGAGGGGATTCAAGGTAAGAGTTGGCTTTTGCTTATTTTGTTTGGGTTTTGGGGGAGGTATTTTTTTTTATAGATTGATAATTGAGCTTTGTTTCTCTGTGTATGAGATGTGGAATTAGTGAATGTATACACTAACTGGAAAGAAGGGGAACCGAGAAAGTAAAGTACCTAAAGAAACCAAAGGGACAGAACCCACTATTATAAACAGCAGCCATGAAACAAAGAAGGAGCGTGAAGGAAGGAGGTGATGAGAGAGGAGTGTAATCCAGCCCATTGTAACTATTTACATAATAATTTTCTCTTCTGGAAGCCTCAAAGGGGCCAAGGACACCACATTTCCATTTTTACGTGCTCAATACTTTACACAATACAATTGCAGGTACACAGGAGGCACTCAGTAAGTGCCTTAAGATGACTTAAGTACAATATATAGATTTATGATCATGAAAATACAGTAATACAACCTTAAATTGATTGACTTTTTGAATCCTTACAGAAACAACAGTGTAGGTATTATCACTCCTACTTTATTTTTTTTATTTTTTTATTGGAGTTCAATTTGCCAACATAGAGCATAATACCCAGTGCTCATCCCGCCAAGTGCCCCCCTCAGTGCCCATCACCCAGTCATCCCAACCCCCCGCCCACCTCCCCTTCCACTACCCCTTGTTCATTTCCCAGAGTTAGGTGTCTCTCATGTTTTATCACTCTCACTGATATTTTCACTCATTGTCTCTCCTTTCCCTTTATTCCCTTTCACTAATTTTTATATTCCCCAAATGAATGAGACCATATAATGTTTGTCCTTTTCCAATTGACTTCTACTTTATTTTTAAACATTCAGAGCAATTAAGACCAAACTGAATGTTCATATTTCTTGTCTATTATTCTAGGTTTTAGTCAAATGATAAAAATATGTCTCAATAACTAGTGCAACGAAGCTTATACAGCAACTTTTCCTCAAGATGCAAGACAGACTTAAAAAAGAAATCGCATGTTGAGTTGGGTGAGATGAAGTATCACCTAATTGTCCTCCTGTCCCTTGTTAAGTCTTGAGCTTTCTGGTCAATTCCTATTTCATCACTAAACCACATTATAAAATAATTTTCTGTGTGCAAATTAAAGTGACACTTTCCTAAATCTTCAACTCAAACATAATTAGCTTTGGCAGCCTTCACTATGTTGAAATTTGAAGCCACCAGTACAAACCATATAATTTCTTGAAGAAAACATGATGGGTGGCAAGGTCCTTAATAGTCTTGACAATGACTGTCTGGGGTTTTTGGATTTTCAAAGACAAAAGTAAAAACAAACAAGTGGGACTACGTCAGTCACATTAAAAGCTTCTACAAAGCCAAAGAAAACCATCAACAACATGCAAAGCCAACCTACAGAATACATGTATTCTTATGTTGTACACCTTAAATTAATACAATGTTATACATCAATTATATCTCCATAAAACTGGGAGGGAAAAATACTAGCAGGACAGATGGATAATGTAAAATATCCAAAATCACTTAGCTGGAACTTTTAAATCTTTGCCATTGCATTTTATTTAGTAAGGAGATGGTATCTAATGCTCCATAAAATGGTGACAGTAATACTAATGGAGCTTGGAGCCCTGACTTGGGATTAAGTACAGAAAACTACCCTTTCGTGCTTTTCCACTCAGACCCTCTTTGCCAACTATGCTGTTCTAAGGCTAAATGATCCTTTGATACAAGAGTAAGAAATTAAAATAGGAAAAGATTTGTCCTCTGTCAGGCTTTCCCTAGAACAGAGAAAACGGTTCAAGGTTTCAAAAGACTTCTCTGCATAGGGAAGGGAAGTAAGAGAGTATCAGCTGCAATATCAACAAAGGTGAAAGTAAGCAAAAGCAAAGTGAGTGCTCAAACTGCCAGGACAAGAAGTCATTGTGCTGATCAGGTGCTAGTAAACCGGGAAGAAATTTAAAGATAACACCATTAATGATAATCAGATGATAATCAAGGATGATTGTAATCAAAGTATAATGATTACTACCAAGAGTTTTAAGGATTAAGGACACAACTTTAGTTTAAGGACAGAACCAAGACTTCAACAACCAAGCCATTTAATTCAACAAAGATTGATCAATAATTATAGATCACTTACTGTCCAAGGCCACAGGGATCCAAATTCAAATCAGACATTTTCCCTGCCTGCATGGCGCTCACTGTCTGGCAGGATGATGACAGACACTCAACAAAGACTTGCTGCAGTTAGCTGTCTGAATAAGGTGCTATGGGGAACACAGAGCAAGGAGCATGGCAAAACCCTCACAAACACATGGTATTTGATCCAGATCTTAAATTTTAGCAGGAGAAGAGAAGGAAGAACAGGACAGTCTAGGTAAGAGTTCAGCATAAGTAAAGGCGGGAAGACACTACCATATACCAGCAGGGCCAGAACGTAGAGTCTTTGGAAGACACAGAGGTAAGAAGACAGGCCAGGCAAGAGCAGCAGAGTCTTAAACCCCATACTATGAAGTTCAGACTCAAATTACCAATCGTCCCTGACCACAGACGGTTTGCATTTTTGTTTTAAATTTTTTTATTGAAGTTCAATTTACCAACATTTAGCATAACACCCAGTGCTCATCCCACCAAGTGCCCCCCTCAGTGCCCATCACCCAGTCACCCCAAACCCCCACCCACTTCCCCTTCCACTACTCCTTGTTCATTTCCCAGAGTTAGGTGTCTCTCATGTTTTGTCACATTCACTGATATTTTCACTCATTTTCTCTCCTTTCCCTTATTCTCTTTCACTATTTTTTATATCCCCCAAATGAATGAGACCATATAATATTTGTCCTTTTCCCATTGACTTATTTCACTCTGCATAATACCTTCCAGGTCCCTCCATGTCAAAGCAAATAGTGGGTATTTGTCGTTTCTAATGGCTGAGTAATATTCCATTGTATACATAGACCACATCTTTATCCATTCATCTTTTGATGGACACTGAGGCTCTTTCCACAGTTTGGCTATTGTGGACATTGCTGCTACAAACATCGGTTATATTGGCAGGTGTCCCGGCGTTTCACTGCCGCTGTATCTTTGGGGTAAATCCCCAGCAGTGCGATTGCTGGGTCATAGAGTAGTTCTATTTTTAACTGTTTGAGGAACCTCCACACAGTTTTCCAGAGTGGCTGCACCAGTTCACATTCCCACCAACAGTGCAAGAGGGTTCCCCTTTCTCCACATCCTCTCCAACGTTTGTTGTTTCCTGCCTTGTTAATTTTCCCCATTCTCACTGGTGTGAGGTAGCATCTAATTGTGGTTTTGATTGGTATTTCCCTGATGGCCAGTGATGCGGAGCATTTTCTCATATGCTTGTTGGCCATGTCTATGTCTTCCTCTGTGAGATTTCTGTTCATGTCTTTTGCCCATTTCATGATTGGATTGTTTGTTTCTTTGCTGTTGAGTTTAATAAGTTTTTTATAGATCTTGGATACTAGCCCTTTATCTGACAGGTCAGTTACCCAGGGCAATGTACACATTTAATGCAATCCCTATCAAAATACCATGGACTTTCTTCAGAGAGTTGGAACAAATCATCTTAAGATTTGTGTGGAATCAGAAAAGACCCCAAATAGCCAGGGGAATATTAAAAAAGAAAACCGTAGCTGGGGGCATCACAATGCCAGATTTCAGGTTGTACTACAAAGCTGTGGTCATCAAGACAGTGTGGTACTGGCACAAAAACAGGCACATAGATCAATGGAACAGAATAGAGAATCCAGAAGTGGACTCTCAACTTTATGGTCAACTAATATTCAACAAAGCAGGTTTGCATTTTTTAAATTTGTGTAACACATAAAATTTATCATTAGAAACATTTACTATATTCCTAATGTGTGAAACCACACCACTATCCAGTTCCAGAAAACTTCAAGCATTCCAAAAAAACACCCTATATATATTAAGCAATCACTCCTCATTTTCCCCTGGCAACCACTAATCTGCTTTCTGTGCCTATAGGTTTGCCTATTCTGGATATTTCATATAAATGGAATCATAAAATATACGGCCTCTTCTGTCCAGCTTCTTTCACTTAACACAATGTTTTCAAGGCTCATCTACACCATAGCATCTATCAGTACTTAATTCTGGATGAATAATGCCTCATTGTATGAGTATACCATATTTTCTTTATCCATTCATCAGTAGATGGACATCTAGACTCTTTATACTTTTTGGCTATTGTGAATAGTGCCACTATGAGACACTGGTGTACAAGTTTTTTTTTGAACACCCGTTTTCAATTCTTTTGAGAATGTACCTAGGAGTGGAATTCGTGGGTCATAGGATAATTCAATGTTCCAGTTACTGTAGAAGTACCAAACCCACTGATGGTTTTCAGGCCAAGGAATGGCATCTTGGGATTGAGGGTTTAGCCAATGATAGCCCGTGGCTGGTGAAGGATAGAAGAAACGGGTGAGTGAGTGAAGACCAAGAAGCCATCCATGACACTTCTGCACTAGTCAGGAGTAGAAAGCTTTAATCCATGGTAGGGGAAGTGACCACAAGAATGAAGAAAGAGAAAAGGGTAGATTTGAGGTACATTTCTGAGGCAGAATGAGTAAGAAGTTGATGAACAACTAAATATGGGAAAGGATGGAAGAAATTTTATTTGTAGTTCTATGTTAGATCATGAATCACATGTTGACAATGCATTTCCTTGGACGGATGCTGGGCTTCAAAGAGGAGTCATGTCTTAGTGACCCTCTAATCTCCAGTGCTTTGAACAGGGAAACTGCTCCATAAGTGACCAAAGAACAGTGTCATTTCTGGCTGAATAATGATGCCTGCCATTATTCAGAAGAGAATGGACAGATCAGTACTGTTGATGAAGGGTTAAGAGGACTTTCTACTCTTTGAGAAACAGGATGGATAGTGATGCATGTCGTTGAAACAAGGAATGCTGAAATGGTTTAGACAGATGTTTATGGAAACAGAAAAGGATGTCCAGTAGACAGCTAGAAATTAAGAGAAAAGTCTCAGGGGAAAAAATTGGGACAAAAGACAATATTTTGACACAGGCTATTGGTAGCTTTACTCATTAGGATCTCTCATTTAAAAAAAAAAAATAAAAAAAAAAAAAAATTAAAAAAAAAAAAAAAAAAAGGATCTCTCATTTAGATATCTAATATCTAAATCAACTCCTAATACTTCATATATCAACTTCATAAATCAACTCAAAATATCGTAATACAATGGCATAAATATCTTCTCAGGAATAACTTGGGGAAAGGAATACAAACAATGATGTGGGATGTGGCTTAATCTAAATTATGCCCACAGCGAGGACTCAGGCATACCCGGCACATCTCATGTTAGCAGAACATGCAACTTTTGAGTATCTACTTTCCTAAGACTGCACTGGAAAGGAGGGCTACTATGAGAAGTCTGGATAAAAGGAAGATAATATAACCAGAGTATAGGGAGGACAGCATCATGTCTCTTTTGGGCAAATAACATAAGCTCAGCTCCAAGAACTCAGATCTGACACCCACTTGAGAAAAGGGCCTCCTTCGAGTCAAGGAAACAATGTATGTGAGAAAAGCTGTGATGAATGGTGTCATTGGCTCTAATTCTTTGTTCTTCCCTAATTCCACATCCTTTTGCCATGTAACTTTGCAGTGCCTCCCACTGAGAGACACTCCGCCCTATTCTTAACTCTGTGCCCAGCCATTTGACATGGTTTGGTCAATGGGACCTGAGCAAGTATGTTGCCAGCAAAAGCTTGCAAAGCTTTCTCTTTCATGACAGCACACCAGGGCTAACTTACTGGAGTATGGAAGACTTGTGGAACAGAGCAGAATCATCTAGTTGCTCCAGCTGAGGTCAGCTCAGATTGGCCAACAGTCAGCCAACCCTGAATGAACCCCACCCAGATCAACAGAGCCACCGAATTCCAGACGCACAAGTAAATGCTTATTAGTGTTGTATGTCACTGAGGTTTTGCGGTTGCTTGATATACAGTATTATTGTGATAATGGTCAATGGAAACAGGATCCTTTGCCACAGTTCTTTGTTAACTCACTGTGGAAATTTCAAAGAACATAGAGCCCATTTGTGGGATCCAGCTCTGAGACAGTCCCATTGTCACAGGCATCATGGAGGATTTAAGGAACATTAATAATCAGTCTTCAAAGAAATAGTTTCCTTATACAATAGATCTTGCACATATCTAAGAAAAAATGGTTCCTATGACCCCTACATGGTTTCAGAAGGATTCAAGGTAATAATGTTTTTCAATTTCTAAGCTGCAATTCTTTAGTAGGAATGACATCAATTTAATGGATCTTAATGAGCACTTTGGGGCGGGGGGGATGAATGGAATGAAAAATAGCAGAAAATATAACAAATAATAAAGCTAAGTGTCTTTTGAAACTTTTTTCAGTGGAGATGGAGGGAGGGCAGGATCACAATACAAAAGTATTCCTCACTCTAGGTGAGAGTCAAAAACAAAACTTGAAAGCCATAAGCTGAGAGAAGGTAGCTGAATAGTATTTTAGAAGCCATGAAACTGGGCAGCCCAGCCCAGCCAACCTGAAGAGGCAGCAAGAGAAGGACAAGAAGGAATCGGTGGGCCAGGGTAATGAATAGCGGCTTTCACCCACATTTTAGGATTTTTAAAAACACCCCTGTCTACCGTACCTCATAAAAGCACCGTTTCACAAATGAAGAAATCAAGGCTCGAAGAGGTCGATCCCATCCCATGAAGGTAACAGGATATGTGACACAGCTCTGGAGACAAGCCGGGTTTCTGGTCTCCACGTTCCCACCAGAATCCTCACCAGCTCCTATGAATCCTCGAGGTCGCGCTCAACCTGCTGCCACACTCAGGGACTGCACCTGCTCTCCAAGTCTGGAGCACACACCCTGACGTCACACTCCCTAGTGGGCTTTGGTTCTTGGGCACTTGGGGCGAGTCACCGCCGCCCCCGCTGCGGGAGCAGGGATTCCCCTGCGCCTCCAGGTGGCTGGGCTCACCCTTGGCTGCCCTGCAGTGCCCCTCCCCTCCGCTGCACCTGCGCCCCCTGCTGCACCTGCGCTGGGGCTCCCGGGACCCCCCACTGCACCTGCGCTGGGCCTCCCGGCCCTGCTGCTGCACCTGCGCCCCCTGCTGCTCTGCGCTCCTCCTGCCACCTCCATGATCCACCAGCATCCCAGGAACCACCCCCCCCACCCCGCCCCCCAACACCGAGGCCCCAGCCACACCCAGGCCAGTGGCTGCGCTGCACCCCGCCAGCCGCCCCCCACCCGCGAGAACCCCCACTAGTGTCTGTCACCGAGCGGACCACACATTCTTATCATCCTTCCTTAAGGTCCACAGCGCCCACAGGCCCGCACCCCCCCCATTCCGCAAGGGCCCGGCTGCCCTGCCACAGCACACCCCGCACCCGACGCGGTGCCCGACACACAGCAGGCACCTGGCAGGGCAGCTGTGAGCACGCACGGATCACACCACCTCTGAGGAGAGACGTTCAGCCAACTCTTACACTCTCCAACTAGAACCATAAGTCAGGGGTGGCCTTATTCTCCGAAAAAGAAGAAAACTGTGCAAAGTTTCCAAACACAGAGGCTCATGACAAGGTGAACAGGACCAGAGGGGGGCTCCTCGGTCCTTCGGCGGCCTCTGCTGGAGAAAGCTACCAGCCCAGCCTGAATCCAGGGCTCAGAAGATCTGCCCAGATGCTGGGCCTCTTTTTCCACAGAACCAAGCCCTGATCCTCTACCCAGTCTTGGCCTTCAAAATTATTTACAGTCTGGCTAGTGCCAACACACCTGCTGAATTCCGATGAGCACACCTCAAGTGCCCTCACCTACTTCAGCTCGGCACCCTAACAACCAAGCTGCCAGCGTCTCCTCCCCAACCTGCCGAGCTCTGCGGGACTTACTTCCCCAGGGCTGGAGAACTCCACAGCTCCTCCCCACACCTGCCCGGTTGTACCCTCTTCCTTCACTGCAACCAGCCAACACGCTGGGTGCCAGCTGCGCCACCCTACTCCCCCAGCCGCTACAAAGTGTCGGCACTCTATGGTGCTCAGCTGGGCCTCTCTTGAGGCCTTGCTCTCAAAGCAAAGTTCTCAAAGTCAGTCCCTTCCCAGCAGCAGATTGCATTCAGGCGATGATGGGAGGGTCCAAAGCCCCATGGTGGGACAATTCTGTAGGGTCATCCCAGCTCCGGATCTCCCTTTGTGATGGGCTGAGTCCTTTGTGCAACATTACAGTCCAGATCATCTCTCTAATCTTCCACCCTTCCATCCCCCCTACACATACACACAAACACACACACACACACACACACACACACACACACACTCACCTTGATCCCAAGGGCTCTCCGCAATAAACTTCTTACATGTACATCTCTGGTTCAGCATCTATTTCCCAGGGAGCCCAAACTAAGATAACTAAGTTCCCTCTCAAGTCAGTACCATGGTGGTTGGGTTTTTTGTTTGGTTTTTAGTGTCTAAACATTTATACTCATAGGTCAATAATTTTCCCATCCCAAGCAGACCTTCCACTTAAAGCTGGGGGTAAAGCAAATGTCTTTACAGAGCACAGTTTGGGGAACTCAGAGGCATGTTTTGATCAAAACAATACTACCAAGATTCTTCAAGAATATCCCTTCCTTTCACAGCACCTGCTTGTTGGTAACCATATGCTCTTTGGTATAATATTGTTATCTGCATCTTGTACTAAATTCCAAGCTCCACAACCATCACATGGGAGCTTGTTAGAAATGCAGAATCTCACCCCCATCCCTCCACAGCTACTAAGAGGATCTGGCTCTCCGGGTGATTTTCATTCACATTAAAGTTTGAGAATCTAGGGATCCCTGGGTGGCTTAGCGGTTTAGCGCCTCCCTTCAGCCCAGGGCATGATCCTGGAGACCTAGGATCGAGTCCCACGTCAGGCTCCCCCTAGGGAGCCTGCTTCTCTCTCTGCCTGTGTCTCTGCCTCTCTCTCTCTCTCTGTCTCTCATGAATTAATAAATAAGAAATCTTAAAAAAAAATAAAGTTTGAGAATCTCTGGTCTAAGCTCCGAAGCTTCAGTATCATATTTTAACTTTAAGGCATTACTCAGGATCTCCACTCACTCACATACCACATCTATTAATCACAAGTCCAATTAAACCTATCTCTAAAATGCCCATCATATCCACACCTTTGGACTGTTTCAACCAGGCCCGCTTATCTCTTGAGGACAACACTTTGAGTAGCAGGAGCTTAGACAACTAGATGAATAGATGACTTTATTGTAGCATCTGAATGCCTTTGATTCTAAAATATATTATTCTTTACAAATCAAATTAAATACAGCCTTAAGTCAAGCTTTTCAATTTCTTATACCAGAAATCCTCAAGTAACTTCACAGCTGCATCATTTAATTGACTTTGTCCTCATGTGCCATTAATCACTTCTTGATTCACTGGTGTCTTTAATCTTCTAAAACTAAATAACCACCACACACAGGGAAGGAATTAACAAGATTGTGCTAGAATCAGAAATCAAATGACAGGGCAGGGCCTTGAATTCTGAAAAGAACAATATAGCCAAATTTAAGAGAACAAAGGGAAATTAGGAACTCTGAAGAGAGCTCAGCAATTTATGTCTCTGAGTCAATTCTCTTGTCAAATGAATATTTCCAGTGATCCTCTTAGTCCTCAAGTGCAGGGAATCCCCAACTAATGTCAGTTTTTCTAAGAAGTGGCATATACATGGTGGTTAAGATTTTGGATCTGAATGCCAAAAAAAATTAGAAATACCAGAGTGACAGCTGAGAGAACCCAATTACCTCGTGCAACAGTATCTCTATGAACAACGCATTCAGTGTTGAACCTTGAAGGGAAGGACACAACTACTCTCAGCTGCCCTGGAATCAACCTTGGCACGCTGACCCACTGCCTAGAACTTCAGCCCCTTACCTAACCAACCTCCACTCAAATGCCTGCCCTTCTATTGTGATACCTTCTACCCAAACAGTGTTCCAGAAAACCACAAATCACCTTCCAAAAAACCAGGACAAGTGGTTTGACTTGTTATGACCACCCAACTTATACAGGTTAACCATCAGACACACATTTCACATAAACCTTACCGGGAAATCTTTTCCATAGCATACAATTAAAATTGAAACACTCCTGGCACCTTGGTGGCTTAGTTACGTAACCGACTCTTAGTTTCGGCTCAGCTCGTCATCTCAGAGTCCTGAGATCCAGCCCCAAGTCAGACTCAGAGAGGAGTCTCACTCGAGATTCTTTTTCCCTCTTCCTCTGCCCCTCCCACCCTAAATAACAAACAAAATCTTTAAAAAAATTGAAACACTCCTTCAGGGACATTTTGACAAAAGGAACCTTTTTTTTGTTGTTGTTGTTGTTAGAAGTTTTTTTTTTTTTTTAATTGTAGTTGACACACAATGTCACATGAGTTTCAGGTGAAAACTTTTAGAAGTTTTATTTTTTATTTTTTTTATATTTCTTTTTTTTTTTTAATCAAAAGGAACATTTTTAAGGCAGAGGAAGAAGCAGGTGTGTACCCACTCCATTAAAGAAGATTCATAGAGGGATGCCTGGATTGCTCAGCGGTTGGAGGTCTGCCTTCGGCTCGGGGCATAATCCCGGGGTCCTGGGATCGAGTTCCACATCAGGCTCCCCAGAGGGAGCCTGCTTCTCCCTCTCCCTGTGTCTCTGCCTGTCTCTCTGTGTGTCTTTCATGAATAAATAAATAAAATCTTAAAAAAAAAGAAACCATGAACGAATGCAATGAAGAGCAGCTACAAAGGGTCTAGCTTTTACCTGTATACCTATAGGTAAATATTATTAATCCAACTACATCAATAATCATGTTAAATGTCTAATACATCACTTGGAAAATGTCCTGTTTTCTGTAGCTGTCCTTCCACTACTCTGTATCGTGAACTGAGCTGGGCTAACACTTCAAGCAGAGCTTCTGGATTTAGTCTGACTGGTCACACAGTATGCAAGCAGGGGCAGGTCTGTGGGCATCTCTTGGCACCTCTAATAGGGAGACTATTCATCTCCCAGCTGGGTCACTTTACTCTCATGGTCATATCAGGAGCTCAATTTGCAGGGTCACTCTTTGTGGCACCTTACCTCTGAAATTTAAAATTCTCCTGTTTCCTTCAGCATCAATTCTGAATGTATCTAGTCACAATTTTGTTGAAAGAAATTAAATTCATGCTATTAAATAGATGCCCCTTCTAAAGTACTCTGTATTTCAGACAAATCCATGGTATCACCTTAGTCTGGTGTATCTCAGGTTTTCAGAGTTCACACATAAAGCAGCACTGGTAAGCTTACGAGGTCACTAGGAAAGGTAAATGAACATCTCCCATCCCACGTGAGACATAGTGCTGTGCTTAGACTGTGAGTACACAGGTAAGAGCTAGGCTCTTGGGAAGTGATCACCACTTTGAAACAGAGAATAGTCATTTACATCTTCCTTCCCTTTCACAAATGAGGGACATATTTATTTTTAAGATTTTATTTGCTTATTTGAGAGAAAGAGAGAGAGAGAATGCATGAGCAGGGGAAGAGGCGTGGGAGAGGGAGAAGCAGACACCTCAAGAAGAGGGAGCCCGATGCAGGGCTCAATCCCAGGACTCTGGGATCATGACCTGAGCCCAAGGCATATACTTAAATGACTGAGCCACCCAGGCGCCCCATAAGGAACATATTTAAAATCCATAAGAAATGTTTGGAATTCACTAAGGATCTCTTTCTAAAACCCAAATCTACCAGGAGACCACTAGGGGGAAAGTGGGGAGGCATGATGAGGCATGAGGCATGCAAAAGACAGGCAGGAGGAGGAGAGCATGACACAAAAGGTGTGAGTTCTCACTTTTTCCTGTGTAGAGAGATGCAAGGAGATTACCACAGGTCTTGGACACAAATGGAGCAGCTCTGATTTATGACATCACCTCAGAGGGCTATAAAGTGGGAGCCAGCAGGCAAGTATCACAGGCGTCACCTTGGGGCTCCTGGGTGGCTCACACAGGTAAGCATCTGACTCCTGGTTTCAGCTCAGCTCATGATCTCAGCATTGTGGGATCAAGCCCCACTGTCAGGCTCTGCCTCTGCAGGGAGTCTGCTTGAGATTTTCTCTCCCTCTGCCCCTCCCCCAGCTCATGCTGTCACTTGCGCTCCCTCTCTTTCTCTCTCTCTCTTTCTCTCTCTCTCTCTCGCTCTCGCTCTCACTCTTGCTCTCTCTCAATCTGTCTTAATAAATAAATAAATCTTATTTTTTTAATGACACCAAATGTGTGTGTGGGGGGGGGGGATCTCCCTCTTTGGAAAGAAATTCCCTCCATATCCATTCGATGAGGATACAGTTTGCAAAAGGCTCTTGTTAAAGATAAGGTCAAACTCATTACAACCCACAAATACATTCTCAACAATTAGGTTACCAGCTTACTCCCACTAAGCAGAACTCCAAAGAACAGGGACAGGTTCAATTGACGTAAGTCAATGATTTTTAACTGGGGACAATTTTGCTCACACACACACACACACACACACACACACACACACACACACACACCAGGGACATCTGGCAATGTTTGGAGATATTTTTGGTTGTCATAATGAGCATCCAGAGGGATAGAGGCCAGAGATGCTGCTAAACCTCTACGGTGCACAGGACAGCCCCCACAGCAAAGAATCACTCTGCTCAAAACGGTCAATAATGACAAGGCTGAGAAACTGATCAAGTGCACGAGAAGAGAAAAGGCCTAGGTGCAGCATGAAATAAAACTTAGGAAGAGTTTAAAGGACAGGAAGAAATACAGAAAAGGGAAAATCCAAAGTGCCAAAGGCACACTTTATCAAGGATAGCCTCAGAAAGAACAGAGCCCTAGAAATGCCACAATGGCAGGGCCCGTTGCAAGGGCAGGGTGCAACACCTAGGAAGAGAAACACAAAGGAAGGAAGGAAGTAGCATGAAGAATGAATGATGAACGTGAAACAATGAGTTAGTGACCATGTCGCATGCATTGCACAATGTTTAGCAGCATTCCTGGCCTCCAACACCCGAGTAGCTCCTCCTCACTTGGGTCAACCAAAAACATCTCTTGACATTGCCGAATGTCCGCCAGAAACAAAATCAGTTTTGGTTGAAAACTATTCTTCTAGAGAGTATCCTTTGGAATTAAAAAGATATAGTTTCCCCTCATTATTTCTTTCATCTTGGTCCTTCCTTCTAGGTTCAATTTCCTTCTTTTCTAAAACAGGCTTTTCAGTCATCCTTTCACTAGGGGTGCATGGGGTATACTTTCCCAATCTTTTTCCAAAAGAAAAATGTTTTAAAGCTGACCTCCCTCTTCAGTTATCATTTAGCTAGATTTATAATTCTGAATTGACTGTTACTTCCTTCAGTACTTTTAAGACATCAATCTACTATCCTCTGGCCATTATCACTACTATTGGAAAGTCTACCCTCAGTTTGTTTCTCATTTGTAAGAAATCTGTTTTTTCCCCTGAGAATTCTAATATTTTTGTTATTGTGTTTTGCTAACTCACCAGAATATGTTTATAATATGTGAATTTAATTTTACTTATTTTTCTTGGCACTCATTGTGTTCTTGAATCAAAATATTTGTATCTCTCGTCAATTCTGGGAAATTATTGTTGTTGCTTTTTAATATTCTATGTCTCTCCATTCTTTCTATTCTCTTAATCCATAAAAGGATTTCTATTCATTGCATGTTGGACTTTCTCATTCTGTCTTCTATATTTCAACCTCCTCCGTCTCGTTTTTCTGCCTCCTATCTCTCTATTCTGCATTTGGATTTCTTCAGCTCTATCTTCCAGGCCTAATTGTCTCTTCCACTGTGTCTAATCAACAGTTGAAACAGTCATAGAAAATACACTTCCTATATGCCAGGCTCAACAATGACCAAAAAATGCATGATTAAGACACCAATTCTCAATAGAAGAACTTTCCATCTAGTAGGCCAGCCACACACAAAAACTATTCTGCAGTCTAACAAGAGCAGAATTCAAGATGTCAATAGGAGTTGCCAGTGGAAACAGAAAGAGCGATTAAATATGCTGAGGAGAAAAAAAGAATTCACAGAGGAGGTCACCTGTTAGGTACATCTGAAGAAAAAAATTTCCTAGGAGGAGAGTATAAGGAAGGGTATCCATACAAATGGCACAGCATGTGCAAAATTGTGAATCTTTGAGGAACAGTAAAGAATACCATGTAACTACTGCATGGATGCATCTGAAGAGGGTGGTGAGAGATGTTAGGGGGTCAGGTAAGCTAGTCAGGAAGGCCCTCAAGTACCATATATGAAGGGTTTAGACTTTATTCTGTTGGCCATGGGGAAATAACACAAGTTTTCACAAGTGGCAGGAGAGGGCAGTAATGGAAGAAGGAAGAGAGAAAGACAGAGAGATGGATTTGGACAAGTGAACCCTGTGGACATGGAAGAATTAAGATGTAGGGAGGCTGGCTTTAAGACTGCTGTACTAGTCCAGGTAGAGATGATGAGAATTTGAGCTAGTCTCTGTTAGGGATGATGAGAATGCTCTTAATTGGAGATATTTCTCAGGTAAATATAATGCATGTGTTAGCCAGCTGGCTCTGGAGGCAGATCGCCAGCAGAGAGTTGAGCATGAGGACACCAACTTCTTGGCTTAGGAGTCTGGACAGACTGTGACACCATTAAATAGAGTAAGAAAATCAACTCTGAGAGCTACCAGGAGAAAGTTCCTTTAGTGGCACGTAATTTTGAGATGTCTGGGATACATCCAGGCTGAAAGTTCTGGAAGGCAAATACATCTTTAAAGCTTGGCAGGGAAATCAGACAGGGCAATAGCACTTTGGAGTCATCAGCATGCTGCTGGACACTGAATACAATGGGAGAGAGTGACTGAGAATCAGCTAGAGGCAGAGAGTGGCCAAAAATGCAAGTCATGTGCTGGTAGTGAAGCAAGTTGGAAAGCTTGATCATCAAAAACTGGGTATCAAATCTACCCAGAATGTCTGAGACAGAGCCAGTTCCCAGACTTCCCTCCTATGGTTCTCCCAAACTCATCTTATTTTAATTGAAGAAATAATTTAGTAACATCTTTTGTGCTCAATATATTTTCATGAATATATCTTCATATTATATTTTTATAATAGCATATTTTAATACTTTATTATTTATATGTTAATACTATGTTAATGAAATAATAACAAAAATGTGTATGTGATCACCTAATGTTAAATCTTCTATCTTAGCACTTACCGCACTGAATTAAAATACTATATTTGCTTATATGTCTCCTCTGGCAGACTTTGAGCTCCTCAGGGGTGACACCTTATCACTTTTGTATTCCAAGGACTTATCACAGTACATGGCATGGAGTGGGAATTCGGTGTGTATCAGAGGATGGATGGCTAGAAGGATGAAAATGATGCAGCCAGCCAGACAATGGAGACTGTTTTTCCAACTTAACCTGCCTCAATTTATTTACTGATTAAAACATTCTCCACCATAAGGAAGGGGTGCCATGTCCAGGGCCACCATGCAGTTTCATAGGCTGTTCACTGTGCAAGGTGGCAAGTAGGGTTAGGTAAAGTCAAACCTAGAGAACCTATTGTAAGAGTTAGTCATGCAATAATGGGAAAGGATGATGGCACAGGATGATGGCAAGAGTAAACAGAGCTCAGTAAAAGGAGAATTCCAGAAACTCTAGTCATTTTGTGTCTTTTTAGTTGCTTCTAGAATTGTAGAGTGGGTTTATTAAATGGAAACATTATTTTTAAATATGTTTGGAGAAATTCTTAAGCATAAGAAAACTCCGACAATCAAGAGAGAAGTGTAAAGTGATTTTGTGACTAAAATGGGTTGGCTCCTCCAACATCAGACCTACAGCCTTGCAGAAGAGAGATGGCTTAGAAATGTGAAGGGATAGCTGGCACAGCCTGGAATCTTTAGGAAATTCTGGTGTAGTGGAACCACTTGTCTCACCCTAGAGGTTTCTTCAAACTAGCAAGGGAAGCAAAAACTAAAATATAAACAAATAATAACATCAACCTTATTAAAAAAGAAAAAAGAAAGTAAGGAGAAAGGAAACTGGATGCATTCACACAGAAATATGTATTAAAATCAATAAATTGTTGTAAAAAATCAAACAAATATATTTTGATTACATATAATCAAAATTGAGACTTACAGAAGCTATACTAGCATCTTTAATTTTCTATAATAAAATACTACATGCTCATTTAATATATCTGTAAATGCTGAGGATAACTTTATAAGCATAGAAATAAAAATAATAATAAACAATTGGGTGGGGAAAAAATCCAGAATTTTATTGCTAATGGAAAGTTCCCAGGAACGAAGAAAACTATGGGCTTTTAATTTGTTTTTGAAAATCTGCGAGTTAAAAATAGAAACCTCCTCTAGAAATTGGATCGCTTCTGAGGATGGCACTCTGTGGAAAGAAAAAGTCAACTTGTGGAGAAACGTGATAAAATGTTAATCTGGCAGCTGCCAGTTCATGCTCCTCTTTGCCAAAGAAATGCCAGAACCCTGCAGCTACCCTGGCCAAAAGCAGCACTGCAGTTTTTTTAACTTCAGACTTTATTAAGCTTTTAAAGTAAGCACAGAGTCCTTTTTCATTCACAATTACATCAAGACCCAGGAAATTTTGAAGTTCAACCCAGAGCGTGGTTTTTCTACTCTTAAATCAGTCCTCAGTTAGGCCTGGAAAGACAGTTCCTGTATGCAAATGTCCCTTAACAAGCCAGGCAAGACCATCTAGCCACTTAACCGAAGGGAACCCCAAGGCATCTAGAGAAACCTCAGAAACCAAACTCTCCGGAGAGGGTGGCCTGCAGAACACAGACTGCTGAAGCTTACTCCCTGCCATGGACACAGCCTCCCCGGAGGGGGGCGGGGGGGACGAGAATGTGCATCGTTAACAAGTCGGTGGAGATCCTGCACATTTAGGGGAGCCTGCAGTCTCCTGTTTCAGACGTGGCTTTTGACAATCCCGAACTTCTGCAACATCAGCATCTCACCTCCAGATGGCGGCATCTATGAGCTGTTCAGTGTCATCCTGAATGTCGCATTGTCAACTTCATAGATTTATATTCCAGAACGGAGATTACCCGTTGGATTTGTCCGACTAAGCCATTACTTCTAAGTGCTATATCTACAGGAGAAAAATGTGGCAGGAGAGGTTTTTCATAATTTAAAGTGCCAAGTGAGACTTTAGAAATAAAAACAACGGGTTATCCTTGCATAAAGCATTCTTTAACTCATCTAAAGTGCAAGGTAAGTTATACATTTTAAGGCAATGTGTCGTGAGCATTTTTCTTGCCCTGGCTGTTTAAGTCATGACTCCCGGAGATCCCACAGATCGGCGGCTGGCAAACATTTTTCTGCAAAGGGCCGGACTGTAAATATCTTAGGCTTTGCGGGCCATACAGGCTCTGTCATAATTACTCAATTGGGCCATTGTCACTAAAAACCACCAGAGACAATAATACATAAATGAATGTGGCTATGTCCCAATACAACTTTATAATGAACAGTGAAATCTAAATTTCACATAATTTACGTATGTCTCCAAATATCATGATTCTTTTTTTTCCAGCTTATGGTCTGAATATTTATCCCCTCATCCCCCAAATTCGTATGTTGAGATCCTAATACCTGAGGTGATGGTATTAAGGAGATGGGGCCTTCAGAAGATGTTTAGGTCAAAAAAAAAAAAAAAGAAGATGTTTAGGTCATGAGGGTGGAGCCTGCAAGAATAAGATTAGTGTTCTCATAAAAGGGACCTCACAAAGATCCCTCGCCCCTTCCACCGTAGGAGGATAACATAAGAAGTCTAAGACCTGACCAAGGGCCCTCACCTGGCCCCGCTGGCACCCTGATCTTAAACCTCCAGCCTCCACGACTGTGATAAATAAGTTTCTGTTGTTTATAGACCACCTGGTCCGGGTATTGTTATAGCAGCTACAATCAATACTAAGTCAGACTTAATGAATGAACGATGACACCAATCATTTTTTAAAAAGTAAAACCTATTCCTAGTTCTTGAGCCACACAAATAACAGGTGGACAGCTCAGATTTGGCTGACAGGCAGCAGTTAGCAAAGCCCTGACAAAGAGCAATGTGGTGGCACAGCACGACTTGCTAGTAACTAAGGTATTCAAAAATGATGTTTCTGAAGACTAGAGTGTAGTCCATGAAAGATGCCTCATAACTAAACAGAGAATTAAAGACATCAAACAAAAGTTCATATGACAAAACTCAGAATTCTGATGGGGAGTTGATTTCCAGATGATGTTTACCCAATAGAACCAACACCGTGGTCAAATATTCCTAAACACATCTAACCTTCCCCCTGGTATGGTCAAGCTACCAAGGGCCAGTGAATACAGGGGAATTGTCAGAGTCCACAGCATTGTACAAGCAGAAATGCAGATGCAGTTTGTTCAGGGAAATGCGTGAAGGAACCTGTAAGTGCAAGCTCTGAATCTCCATCAGAGAGCCAACACTCTTACCTGTCGTGTCTTGACTGAGGGTTTCCTGGCTGCTGCTGCTGTAAGAAGGCACTGGAGTGATGGACAGTGAGGCTGGGCAAGATAGAGGTGTGGCCAGCTCAGTCCTGTGGGTGAAGGATCGATGGTACACAGGGATGCCTGCATCTTTGGAGATGAAGAGAGGCAGATCTGATGGGAGGGTGGGTCTGCCTTGTGCATATGGATTTTTCCAGTGGGTGAGCCCAATTGCAACAGGCCCAGCAACATCATAACCTGGAGAGACAAACACATCAGGTTAGAAGCAGCAAGCAAAGCCTCCTACCTTATCTGTTTCTGTATTTCCCAAAAATCTGAGCTATGACTCAAATTGAACACCACTTGAGACTTGAGATAAGGATGCATGTTACTAATAAGCAGACAGGGATCGTCACACTTAATGGGTCGTGTTCACCACTCAACATACGTTTAGTAAGTGCATACCATGTGCAACTGTGTAGTTGTTGCCCATAAGGAACTCAGAGTCCCATAAAGGAGATAAGTATGATGTTCATAATGAAAAAAAAAATTACTGAGGGCCTACTATGTGCTAGATACTTTGCACAACTGACACTAATCCTCACAGCATGTGTACAAGGAGACTGTTACTATTTCAACTCCATGGATGAGGAAACTGGATCGCAACTTGCCCTAGGTCAAGCAGCCAGTAAGTGCCAGAGGCAGAATTTAAGCCCAGATCTGTCTGACTCCAAAATCTGTGTTCTACCTCGTAAACCACAACTCACTACAGTACAAAGTAAGTTGAAAGAAACAGTTTAAAGCAGTACAGAGAAGTTCCCGCAGGATCTCATGGGAGGAAGCGCTCCTAGTTAGAGGGACTAGGTCACGGAGAGGGTGGTATGAACTCAGCCTTATAGGCAAGGGCTGTGACCCAGAGGCCAGAGGAGACAGAGGGATACATCTGTTCTGCAGATATGTTTTACGTAGCCCGTGCTTGCCTTAACTGGAAATAAAATGCAAATTCAAATAAACAACAATAAAAATCTAGAAAGTCCTTAAGAGAATCCAGCTTTCTGGCTTCTCTTGAAACATCTCTCTTGATCTTCTCCTAAAGACAAGCAACACGGGACCCCATTCCCAGATGGCAAGTGTTGGCCAGAGTGACCACAGCAGCTCCCCTCTTCGAGTGCACGAGACGGAGGGAATTGCAGTGGGCCGCAGTTCCCATCACTCCCTAATTTCTTAGTTCCAGCCCACTTCCCTCATTTATCTTCCATTCCTGACTTCTCCAAGCCTTTATATTTGCAACCTGGATAGAGAATTTAGGAATAGGAGTTTAATCTGGAAGGGAAATAAAAAGCAAAGATGGAAAGGTAGGTTGATATACAGGGTTGAGGGTCTTAAATGCCAATGTAAGAAAACGGAATTTTTTGGCAAGCAAAACAATATCCCTGAAAGTTTGTGAGCCGAGGATCCCATCATCGAATGGCAGCAGAAGTAGCCAGAATCTGTCCCTTCTCACTCTGGGCGGGTATCTCTCCTGGGAGGCCTCCCCTGTCACCCCCAAAGTTTTTGAAGCCTTTATGAAGTAACGGCCACTCAAGAGTGCTGGTGACGTGGGGACTGGAGGTGTCAGAAAAGAAAGTCTGAACTGGGGAGGGTGGGTCGAGGAATCAAGGAAGCCCAGAAGAGGTAACAAGGGAGGACACCTGTGTAGATTCTACAGCCTGAACCATGGTGTCAGGGGCAACCCACCCACACTGCACTGGAAATGCGGGAACAGGGTACAGGTCAAACAATCCCTACCTACATTTTACAGCCAAGTCTTTTATTTTATCTATGCCTGGATCCCTCATGAACCGAACCTCCCTCAAGGTTTGACGGTGTGTCAGTTGTCTTTGAAACTCTCTCCCAAAGTCCGTTTGGCTCTTTTCCTCCCTCCTCTCCCACTAGTACCTAACACAAAGCTGGGCTCAGAGCTGGCACCTAGTAGATTCCACTGTTCACTGGGTTCCTAGATGCCAGCAGCCAGGAGATGATGCAACAAGCTGTAGATGCAGCAAGCTGTAAAGGAGAGGCTAGGGAGGCATTCTCAAGGGACCGAATGTAAGTGTGGACAGGAGAAAAGGAGAAGAAGTCCAAAGAGATACATGACGTGGACTAAAGAAAGGAGCTCAGGGCTACCAGGTAGGTCTGTCCCTCCCTAGCAAGATGTCTGAGAAGACTTGCGGCAAACAGAATTTCCTCATCCTCACCATGGCAGTCAGAACGACTGGCCTTGCAAGGGCTGAGTAAGGTTGGCTGTGTTTTTAGACACGAGGAGTTTGAGTTTCAGTGGAAGTATCTATGTGGAAATATCTGGAAGGTAGCTGGGGGAAAAAATTTGGAAATGAGGATTAAGAGAAATAGGACCAGAGCTATAAATCTAGCAGTTACCCACATAGAAGTCATGGGTGAGGCCTAGAAACAAATAATATTTCGCTGGCACAAAATAATAAATCCACTAAAAATGTTAATACTGCCTAACACTTACCGGCATCATCCTAAGGGACTACCAGCACCACCTCATTCAAACCTCGCAATAACCTTGCCAGGCAGATACTAATATTCTCATTTGACAGATAAGGAAACTGAGGCCAAAGGACATTATTACTTCTCCAAGAGCAAAGCTCCACAGAAGTAACAGTCAAGATTCAAGCCCAGGCTCACTGAAGACAACATGGGTGTGAAGAGAGCAAGTGGCAAGAGGGGTTCCAGGGGGCCTTGAAACGGGGCCCATCCCCCTACAAATCACCCTCATATTGTTTATTCCTTCCTGAACAACTTTTCACAGACCAATCCCAATGGACAAGAATGCTAGAGGAAAGGGAAATGGTGACACACTTGAGAATTGGCCTATCGGATTGTTTGGACTCTTCTGGGTAAGTCGCCTTCCTAAGAGGTGAGTTCTAGGATGTGGAACAGAGTGGTGATGAAGGTGAGTGCATCCCTCCTGAGTAAGGGCCCCAGGGCCGCCAGTGATGGCCAACAGGAACACAGATTCTCAGGGCTTGGAACTCTGAACCGAATGCTCCCGAGCCCAGGGCTGCCCTGGTCATGCTTGCTGGACTAAACCGCGGATGCAAATTTGTTGTGTGATCAATACTTTCCCAGAGCTCACTGGGCCCTAGAAATGAAATTCCAGGATTCTCCATTTAACTTGGCTTTCGTTATGTTTGTATTAAAAACTTGAAGAGGCGTTACCAGGGAACCCTTTTACAGTAGAGTGACTATCAGACCATGTTTTTCCCTTGCCTGTTGCTTCATTCGGAAATGTGCTCAAACTCCTCTTTCCCTTTCCACATTCCCAAGCTCCTCTCTGGAGTCATGATACCAAATAGAGCACAGCACAGAAGTGTCATGTGTAAAAGTCCCAGGGAAATCTGGATTCTCCATAATTCCAGATTTTACCATTTCTTTAATAAAAGGATAGCTGACTTATCATGTATCGTTGATTTGAAAAGACATTGTTCACATAGCTAACAAGCTCCTCCCCCCCCTTTTTTTGTTTAGAAAATGACCACATCATTTCCTTCAGAAATGGAGTTCTTTAGCAAAAATTTTAAACCATGCTATTGATAGAAATTAACTATATGATAATATCTGCATGATTATAATGGAATATAAACATACCAGCCTGGATTTGCAATGAGGTCAAAGTATTTTGAAGGGGTAACCAACCATCCAGGGGAACAGCTGGCGTCCAAATGTCCAAGAGCCAAGTAACAGAAATGTCACATTGGCAGCCAAGCCATTGTCCCTCATCCATCAACCTGTCCCTGGGCGGGGGGTGGGGAGGGAGTGGGGTCGGAGCAGGGGTTTCAGGTCCCTGGGAGTTCTAGGTCAACATCTCACCCAAAATTGTGAAAGGAGACATATAAGGAACATTCAAAACTGTAAGCTGTTTTAGAAAAAGCTGTTCATTAACTCTGATGTTTTAAAATCTCTCACACATGGGTAGAATCAGAGTTCACCATCAGAACATGAGGAGTTGTCCATGTCTCATGAATACATGGATTCCAGAAGGAGTCTTCTTCTGTTCCCAGTTGTCTTTGTCGTCATTGTTATTGTTCCTTAGCTGTTGTTTTGTTTGTTCGCCAACACTTCTTTGGACAGAACATGGGCTCTTGTATTCACAGGAAGCCCACAGGAATGCTATTTTCTTATATGAAATGGATGAGTAAGTATTGAGTAAGAGAAGAACCCAGGTGCAGGAGATGAAAGAGAACAAAAAGAACTTTTAAAAAAAGAAACTGCTGTGTGACCCAGAGATCCGTCCTCCCCCTAGAACTTCAAGTCTAACTAAAGCTGTTCATTATTTTCTTCTTTTGCTATAAATATTGCTAAAGTTCTTTGTACCAGAGAGATGGTGGGAAGTGGGGGGGTGCCCGGGTGGCTCGGTGGGTTAGGCCCTGCCTCTGGCTCAGGTCCTGGGATGGAGCCCTGCCTTGGGCTCCCTGCTAAGCAGGGAGCTGCTTCTCCCTCTCCCACTGTCCCTCCTATGCTCATTCTCTCTCTCTCTCCCTCTTGCTCTCTCAAATAAATAAATAAAATATTAAAAAAAAAAAGACTGTGGGGCATGGACAGTGCCTGATGTCAGTGCAAAATCACCCTCTCCCTCCTCCCAGCAGAGGCCCACTTTGGGCATTCGGCATACCTACCCCCCCCCCCCCACCATCAGCCACTGGGAAAGCTGACATTGCCCCCTTCCCTCCCCAGAAACTCTGACGTGTCCAAGGAGACTCTTACCTCCCCATCTCCCCTGCCAATGATGGGTTCAAGGTGGGGGGGGGGTCGTGAGATCCACCCCTGCCCAATGGGATAGGAGCAGTGTGTGGGGGCTTCAGGAGAAGGTGTCAGCTCCGCAAGGGAAAGCCCGAGGAAGGCTCCAAAGCTCCTCTCCTGTGATCATTGTGCCTGAACACAATGCCTGGAACAATGGCAGCTACCTGGCTGCTGTACTAACATAAACTCAACCAGAAGGCAAATGGAAGATCTTTGGCAACATCATGGAGCAGCTTCCTGAACCCGTCCCAAGGACAAACATGCCTTTGGGCCTCCTGTTATGTGAAATAAATTTCCTTATGGTTTCAGACACTTTGGGTCAGGGAACTGAAGCAACATTAAAGAGCCTTTTGGTGACCCCATCACCTTCTGAGAAAACTGTGTGTCATGCCCACCTCCCCTCAGAGGCACCTCTGCACTGGGAGGACCTGCTGTATCATCATCTAGGGCTGCTGATGAAGGACTACAAACTGGGCAGTTTATAAAAAACAAATTTATTCTCTCACAGCTTTGAAGGCTAGAGGTCTGAAATCAAGATGTCAGCAGGGCCGTGGTCTTTCCGAAGCCTCTAGGGAGAGCCTGTTCCATGCCTTTCTCTTAGTTTCTGAGGTTGCTGGCAATCCTTGGCATTCCTTGACTTGCACACACATCCCTCTAATCTCTGCCTGCACCATCATGCAATGTTTTTCCCCGTGTGTCCATGTGTCTTCTCCTCTACACCCACCATACTGGATTAGAAGGCCACCCTAATGGAGTCTCTTCTTAACTTGATTCTATCTGCAAAGACCCCATTTCCAAATAAAGTCACATTCAGAGGTTAGGACTTTCAGGGGACACAGTTCAACCCATAACACGCTAACATGGTGGCTGAGGCTGACTAGACAAGGTACAACATAAAGACTTGGAAGAAATAGATACTTGGTCATTGAGATGACCAAAATATATTCTCCAGATACATCTGGTCTTCATCCACAGTTGCTGAAAATGTGTCAGAACCATAGAAGTGACATGGGTGTCTTGTTACCAATGAAGGCGATTTTTGGTGTCAGAACTGAATTGAAATATCAAAAACCCCGCTGGTGTCTAAAAATTGCTTGGTACTGGTGGGGGGTGGGGAGAACCTCCACATACATTGGACTTGGAGCTAGGAACCCAAGAAGACCAGGAAAGGATGCTAGGCCTGTGGCAAATAGCAAGAGCATTGTCCAATGGGCACTAGATTACCTGGGTTCAAATTCCAGCTGCTCCTACCCATGGATCCCTCTGTAACATGTTAACCTCTCTAGAATTTAGTTTCCTCATCTGAAAAAAATGGGGGAAATAATAGTATCTGACCTGGAAGATTTTTGTGACGAGTAAATGAGTAAGTACAGAAAAAGCACCCAGCACAGTGCTTAGCACCGAGAAAGCTCCCACGTGCTCCTCAGGCACCTCAAGTCTGACATAGCTACCGTCTAAGCCATCAAGTCCTCTTCCTGTCTGCTGTATTTCTAGGGGTGGCTCAGACCCCCTGTCACCCTGACCCAAAGTCTCAAGGTACACCTGTCTTTCCCCCAGCCAGTCAATGACTAGTCCTGCCAGCACTCCCACATCTCTACCTCCAGACCAGCTCATATCCCACCTCTCAAGTCCATTACTGTCCCATGTCAAAAGCAAAGTCACAGCCACTTATTCTGTTATGACACCAGACCCCCAGCCCCACGAAATCCGTCTTGTTCACCATCAGAATCCCTTTCATTCATGTATTCATCTTGTCACCCTCCTCCTCTGAACCTCCCTCTACTTAACAAATGTCTTTAGGAAGTGATTGCCAGTTATTTAGTGTTTTCAAACCAGGGTCCATGAACACTCCACAAGAACTTCTTTTTTTAATTTATTTTTTAAGAACTTTTCTTTTTTAATTTTTCATTTTAAAGTTAATCATTTAAAAAGTCATAGACACATATTGTGGACCCAGTTCCACCACTTAATTTTAGCACCTAGATTTGCTTTTGTGTTTCCATCAAGTTGGCACCAATCAGTAAACCCAGTAAGAGATGAGGCAGATGGATGTGGCCAGGCACCTTCATACCAAGGGAAAATCCAATAACCTCACCAGCATTTGCAGAGGTTTCATAGTAGACTGAACAGAGTTATCATGAATACCTAGCAAAAAAGCTGTACTGAACTCAAAGACTCCACGCTGCTGCACCACACTGCATTACAAGTAACTGTCCCTCAGCAAAACAATGTCTAGCATATTAAATTAATGTGATATATTTGTAATATTTTTGCTTGTCAATGTTTTAAGTTTTACTTGTAAATTCAACTTGATTTGTATGGCTATTAATATGGCCATAAGGTTCCTATACTTAGTTTTATGTTTGAACACACTTAAGTATCATTATAATAATAAAAATAATTTAAATAAATTCTAGGGGTTCATAATTATTCTTTCTTTTTACAGGTGTCCACATTACTGAGTTTTGAATAGTACCCTCCTCATTTAGTCCCAATTAAACAAAATAATGTATATTAATGGCCAATAGCAGCAATAGATGAATACAAATCTTAAAAAGGAAATCAATTTTATAATTAAGCACATAATAATACAGGTGATATACAAATTAATGAATCAAAGCAAATGATGAAATGTTGGGCAAACATGGGGATTTTTTTTTTTTTTTTTTTTTTGAGCTACCTGTGATCTATGCAAAAGCAGTAAGAATCCACAAGAGGGTGCTCTAGCAAGGTAAGTTCACTGAGTATTAGCTCTGATTCTGAAAATACAGGCCCCTGCTAATATGTTTTCTACTCCCTCCTCAGCAACCCCACCCCAGGCATTTCCAAGCAATAATAAGTTCTACAAAACAACATGTCAAAATTGCTCACCTATGGTGATCTGGCTGACACAACTGTAGTAGCTGCCTGTCGTCGCAGAGGAAAGGTTATAACTCCCACTGCTCACATCTCTGTCTGTTGAAAAAAAAAATAAAACAGAAGGTTGATTACACCCTGGTAGATACCCTGAACACAGCACAAATAAATGAGTGCTGGTAGGCTACCCGGCTCCCTGTTCTGGGACGTCTCAGGCGCCTTCCTTAGTTCGCTCATTGATGCTTAGCTAGTGCTCAGTGCCAGGTGCTTGGAACACCCAACAAACATCCCAGACTGTTGCCCCACACAGGCAATCTCAGTTGGGCGCCACTATATATATATATATAATTTATATACACTTGACATGTGTATATAAACAGACGGGAAGAAGCAAGCTGAGAGGCAGAGAGACTCCTTTCTGGGGCCGCCGCAATCATCCCGCAATCATGACAAGTGAGGGCAGCCGGGCCACGGGGCAAGTGCTGCTGGGGACACAATAAAAGTGGATACGGTGCCCTTCGGGGCTGAAGGTACAACAGCCCGCACCGAATTGTGAGCAGAAAATGTTCTAGGTGCAGAAACCCAAACACTCCACGGACACAGCATCTTAGTATTCTCCTCCACATCGCATCGCGCATGAGGTAGGACAGGGTAGGCATCACCCCCGTCCGCCCCACCCCAGTCTCTGACGGGAAGGCTGAGAGGTCCCCGGGCCCCAGGCTCACACCAGGCTAGAATGGAGCCCACATCGAGATCAGAATGACTTCAAATTGTGTATGAAACACAGCAGGGCAAGTGGTTTTAAAATATCAAATAAATATATATTTTCTAAGATAAAACTCTACCAGGTTAGAGACAAAGAGTCATTATGATAATGGTTACCAAACTGATCTAAAAGAACTATTTGAATATTATGTAATATTTGGAAAACCCTGATCTATAAAATGGTGAAAATCAAAGGTTTGAGGGGAAGAAATAATTATTAGGAGTTAAGTTAATTGCGCTCAAAGAGAAGGGTTTACAGAAACATTCTGAGAGTCAGATTTTAATGAGACCATGATGTGGACCGGGGTCAAGAAGATGGTATGGTGTGTGAATGCCCTTAGAAGGAAAGAACAGCAGGGACGTGGACAGAAGGAAGGAAATGAGAAGCATCTGCAGGCATCCCTAATGTGCCCATGGTTTCAAAGCAGTTGGGAAACATTAACAAAGCAGATGGTGAGCCAGAGGGCAGAGAAATGGTAGTAGGACCCTCAGAAGGCACATCAAGGCCACTGTAGGTCCACAGACAGGAAGGTAAAATGTTAAAAAAAATGTATATTTTAAAACTATTTTTAATGTGGGGAAAAATAATTTCAGCAAGTGCATGTGGCCACATTCTCCTCTAAGAAACATTCCCAGAGCATCCGCACTCTCTAGGGTATTTCTGGAACCTCAGACACACCCCCACCAGCACTGAGCAGGAAAGACCACACTGGTTCACACACATCTAAACCGCGGGCTTGTCAAGGGCACAGCCACTCACTATTCAATTTGCGATTTCCAGAACTTAGTGCTGTGCCTGCCATCAGGTGAATCTTTAGAACATGTTCATTCGTTGAAAGAAAAAAAAAAGGACGCATGAAATTTAAAAAGAAATAAACAAATGACTATTTCCCTTTTCTGTTAGTATCCTTCATTAGAGGTTGCTGAGATCAGAGGAAGAACAGTGGGCAGGGAGTCCGTAGGCCTGTGTCTGAAGCCCCGTTCTGCTGCACATAAACTCTCATAAATTAGTCAAGCAGTTGGCCGTTTCTACTTGAAAATGGTGACAATAATGCTTATCTCACTTTTTTTTTTTTTTTGGTGGTGGGTGGGTTGATGGGATATGGTTAATACAAATAAGTAGGCTACACAAATGCATAGTTAGCAAATAATTCAGTATATGTTTGTGGAATTGGCTGAATCACCAAAATCCAGACCTAAAACATATCTAACTGCTCTAAGGTTGTCATTTCTAATTCTTTGTAAACCACTTGCTAATGATCTGTCCTTAAAAGATTTTTGGAAGGGAGGAGAACTGCAAGGGAAAAGGTCAACGGCATCAAAGGTGATATATAAATAAGTATATATAGAGAAAAATTCACAAGCTTAGAAGTGGCTATGCATGGGAGGAAGAGGAAACAAATGAAGGAGAAAAGTGTACTTAGAAATCGGCAATCAACAAAGAAGCAGGATGTTGAATAAGGAATGAATGCTTGGGAAGAGGCCATAAATAAAACTTAATGGTTAAACTACTGAAATTTGAATAAAAGCTGAATGTTAAAACTAGGGCATTATTTTGGTGGCAATATTCTGAAAGACTCAAAGGGCAAAAGTATAAAGACTTGTGGCAATTATGGCACAAGTTACTGCATTCTATGTAACAGAAGGTGCTTCCCCTCTATAGGAATTAAAATTAAAATGCTAGAGTTTTTTGAGGATAGGGTCTAAATATCTATTTAATCCTATAAGGCCCTATTGTAGGTAAAGAAAAAAAATCAGGTAACTAGTGGGAAAATTTGAGACTGTGAATGAGATTAATAAATCTTGTGGGTTTTGGGGTCAGCATCTACATTAGACAACCTGGCTCTAACCCTTGGGCACATCACTTCATCCATCTGTAGCTCTGTTTCCTTGTATGTATGATGAGATAATGAAGACACTTACCTTGTAAGGTAGCACATACAAGGTGTTCAATTAGTGTAGGCTATGATTTATTTTGTACTTCGAGAGAACAGAGGATAGCCACAAAATGGAATGCCATACAGCAAAGAAAATAAATGAAATAAAGCTACACAAAATATTATGGGTAGATCTCACAAACACTGTTGAATGAAAGAAGCAACCCCAAAACAATACATGATCCTACTGATGAAAATTTCCACCATAGAACAAAATTATATCCTTTAGAGATGCATATATGGATGGTAATACTGTAGAGTAACAAAAAAAATTAGGACAGAAGTCAGCATGTGGTTCTGTGCAGTAGACAAGGCCCATCTCTGACTCAGGAGAAGGTATGGGTAGGTGGGTAGGTTCTGCAGGACTGGAAATATTCTGTGCTTTGACTTAGGTAGTGGTCACACAGTACTCCTTTTATAAGTACTCATTAAACTTTAAATTTCTCTCTCCCCCATCCGTAGTTATGCTATGACTCACAGTAATTTCTTTAAAAGAAATAAAGAGGGGCAGAAATCATGACAGGGCAAACCAGGGATGCAAATTCTATAAAAACATCTAAGGAAAGGAGATGGTGGTGGAATCAGACAACACCAGTAATTGAGTACTGGCTCTTTACCAGGCGCTATGCTAAACATTGATTATTTCATTTACGTCCATATTTCACGTAAAGCTTCAAAACAGCTCTTTTAAGGTATGTATGGTTATTCCACTCTACAGATGAAGAACTAGAGGTTCACATAATTAGGGAACGTGCACATACTCATACCTCTGAGAAGTCATGAGCCTGGAATTAAAGCCCAGGTTTAGTCCTACGTGAGAAACTATTTGAGGACAGAGGGGAAGACAGAAGGAGGGCAGATTAATATCACAAGCTCAGATGGATTCCTCTGGTATCTGGTGCTAAATCTTTGACGGTCATTTATCTGATGTGCTAAGCATTGAGGTTCTACAGGGAACAAGGTGGACATCATCTTGTGTGTTTCTGTTAACAGAAATGTTGTGACCAAACTAACACACTTTTTTTTTTTTTTTTTGGTCTCAAATTATTTTGGGTATACTCCTCAACAGAATGCTCATGTAATAAAATAAAACATCACCCATTTCAACACTCACTCTATCTTACTTTCATCTTAACCACAGGAGAGAATAAAGGAAGCACTGCACCTATTTATTCTTTCCACTAGCTGCAGAATTCTAGGAAATACGTAGGCAAACCTAAACAAAAATTTTCGATATAAAATTATCATTATAATGCCTCATTTGGGAGATTTAAGAACAAAGAATAGAACTAAAATACTAAATAACAAAAGTATATGAGCCAGGAGTTGGGTACTCAAAGTCAAAGGGCTATTCAGGGGAGAGGTCAACATATTAGAGTTAAACAAAGTGTAATGAATAAGTATAGGATTTGCTAGGTATGATGTACGTGAAAGTAGAAGAGTAATTATTAAAACAACAGAAATAGACTGTATTTCCAAACCAGTTTATCCTGCTCAAGGGAGAAACAGACACATGGTGGGGAAGAATGAGAGAGGGGATTTAACAATTAAAAAAAAAGTTAACTTAGAAAAAGGAAACAAATTGGAATAAAGCATAGGAATAAAAAAACAAAACAAAGAAATACAGTGTAAGATGCAAGAATTCAGTTCAAATAGATTAGCAATCACAATACATGTAAATGGTCCAAATTTGCTATTTAAGAGATTGTGAGAAAGATTTCTTTTAAAAAAAATGCTATTTATAAAAGAAATGCCTAAAACATAGGCATACAGAAATGTTAAAAGTAAAAGATACAAAAAAAAAAAAAAAACAAGCAAATACTAACCAAAATAAAGCCAGAGTAACTATGCTATTTTTAGATTAAAAAGGCTTTAAGGCAAAAAGCATCGTTAAGGATACAAAGAGTCAATTAATAATGATAAAAAGTTCAAGCTCAATGCCTCAGGAAGATACAAAAAATATTACATCTGTGCTTAAAATAAAATAACCTCAAAATACATGAAGCAAAAATTAATAGAACTGCAGGAAGAAACTGACAAATCCACCAGCATATGGTGGTGGTGGATTCAACACACACTAACTGGTTGAATAAGCAAAAATTTAGTAAAAATAAGGAAAATTTAAGGTCATACAACACTTGAGCATCTTATTAAAATGAAAAAATAATAAAGATCTTGATTTTGTAAGTCTTGGGTGGACCTAAATTTGGCTTTTCTTTTCTTTTTGTTTTTTAAAGTTTTACTGAGATAAAACTGATAATTGTATTTTGAATAGACTTTTAGCTGGTGCCAATGTTGCTGGTAGAGAGACTCCAGACTGAGGTAAAGCCCTCTCCTGGAATCCACAAAGCCTGGGAAAACATCTCACCACACCACCAACAACAACAAAAGGATGCGGATTTTTTTAAAAAGGAAAGACAATGTTTTCACTAAACCCTCAAAATCGTATCATAAATCTTCTTGCACACATGAACAGATGAAACAAGAATTCACCAAAAAGACAAATGATACGTAACTACTGACTATACAATAATAAACACCCTACAATTCCTTTCATAACTATCCACACTAGTGCACTGGAAATACTATTTCATTTTCAAAATACATATTTCTCACTTAGCATGAGCTACCTACTGCATCTGATTTTTTTAAATCACTTTAAATTGTTTATAAGAGGTTCTAGAGAAGCTACTAGTAAAAATAAAAAAAAATACCCACATAATGATATGTGTGTATGTACATAGGCCTCAGAAGTATTGGTGTGATTTATTCCATGTTTGCTGTATATTTTAGAGGCTTACAGAAAAGTTAATATTCAAGACCCGCCCTTTCTGCCAGGCCATAGGACCTGCCTATCATCAGCTAATCTCCCTGGGCTACGACTTCCTCCCTTTAGTCGTGACTGAAATTCATGCATTCAAAAATGTGTCGGCTGCCACCACATACAGGGGACACAGGCTAGCCCCAGGTAGGAACTGGTGCCTCCAGGGGTCAAACTGGTGCCTCCAGGGGTCTCACTAAGGTGCTGATGAATCATTTAAGGGCAGAAAGTGTATTTCCACTCAATGCAGCCCTTCCCATAAACACAGATCTCTTTACCACTACAATTAAAACAACCAATCGTCGTGCGGGATGCTAAATGGCGAATAGGGCTTTCTGTGTTTTCATAAAATGTTTGCATTTGTGCTTTCATGTGATTTTTGCAACAGCACGAGGAGACCATCAGGGCAGGTACCGGTTGTAAACGTACTAGCAGCAGCCTCTGTATCACCCATGGAACCTGAGTTAGACCCAAACCCCTGGAGGGCAGAGTTATCCTTTATTCATCCCGTGCCATAGTGCCTGGCTCTGCCTAATGCATAGAAGGCACAAGGAATGTTTGTCAAGGCCTCTAGCAGGCTTTCAAATACTTTAATCACCGTTCCTGAATTTTAAACACTGTGCCCGATACTCATTATCTCAGCTTCCCTTTGATTCCACTCTCACAGTCTCCACAGTGGCAAAAGCCCTTTCATGAGCTCTAATTAGACAAAAGTCTTTCCTTTCTTTCCGCCTTTACCTATGGGACTCCGTGTTGAAAATCCTATATTCTGTTTTCATTTTTCCCAGAAGGTAAAGATCCATTTCTCATTAGGACAACATAAGATTCGTGAAAACAGGCAGTTTTCGTTTTTTGTGTACCTCCAGGACCTACAACAATGCCTGACACACAGTGAGCACTCAAAAAACATATGTTCTTTTGTTCTAGAAACTTCCTTAGTTGCCGTGAACCGTGTGTCTAGGGGGATGTTCTAAGAGAAAACTCCACATGGCTATGACAAAGAACGAAATGTTTGAAAGGAAAAGATTAAAATACTTCTTCACAGGATCAAAATGAAATTTTAATTTAACCTCACCCCCAGAAAGAGGCTTTTACAATGCGAAGGCTGAAGGTCAAAGAATAGTGTGTACCTGCTTGGCTGCAGCTTCTTAATCAAAAGGATCCTAACCGATGTTGACCATGAGTGTCTGGATCACATAGTAACAAGCATGCCAGGTGGTGGAGGGCAAAAATAAGTCATCAAATACCTCCTTGGATTTATTTTGTAAATAAAGCCTGAGTCCCAGGTAGTTTGCCTGCATCTGATTGTACCAAATGGTGTAGGATGCTTTTTGCCTTTTGCTTATTCCTCTTTTCCCAAAGGTAAAAGTTACTTTGCATGTCATCTGCAGTGGGGAGATGAGTTTTTAAAAACTTGTGTGCAGTGTACTGCCCCTGCCACGGTCCATCCATCCCAAAGGTTGAATGGCCAAGTTGTGATTGCCTGTCGCAGGTCGGGTACCATGCAGGGCACCCGGAACACAGAGATATAGGATACACAGCCATGTCCTCTGGGATTTTACAGCACACAGAAGACCTGGGTGGGAGAAAACTCACCCTGAGACCTCCTGGGGAAGGGGGCAGGAGGGAAGGGGGCAGAGGTGGGGGGCAAGGGGCAGGAGGAGGGACGTGGCCTGGTAAAGGAGGAGGTGGTGTGTTTCAGAGGTGGGGCCAAGGGCCAGACCCTGAGGAAGCCTGGGGTTATCAGTCATGCCCCCCCACCCCCTGCCCCTAGACAGGGGTGCTGGGACCTGGAAAGGTGTAGTCAGCTCCCCAAGGCCCTTGGTAACCAGGACCCCTAGAGAGGGAGGAGGGCTGTGGTGGCAGGGGCAGGAGGAGATGGGAGCAGGGGGTAAGGGGCCAAAGGGGACCAGGGGCACAGAAACCAGCTGGGAAGAGCCCCTGCTGTCCGAATGTGCCACGCGGACGGGGAACACGGTGAAGGACAGACAGGTGTCCGAAGAGGAACCTCGGCGCCTTAGAGGCTGAGTGCATGCGGGTGAGACTGCCAGGGTTCTGAGTCCTCCCGGTGCACCCAGCACAGGACCCACAGCACCCCGGCCACCGCCCCGCGGCACGAACGAGGACACTGAGCCCCATGAGCGGAATTCCTTTGCCACTGTACCGTTATTACGTTCCCGGGAGGACTCAGACGGGGCTGCAGGATTGTGGCCCAGGTGCCTACATGGAGCACAGTGGCCCTGGCCAACCCCAACAGGGGGTCACCGCCTCCCAGGGCCGCCCCAATGCCCCCTGCCACCTCTCCTCCACCTCTGTTGGCGCAGCTGTCCCTCCCGGCAATGCCCCCTAACTCGTCCCCTCTCCTCCACCTCCGTTGGCGCAGCTGTCCTTCCCCGCAATGCCCTCCTCCTCCAAGACCTCTTCGTCCCCCCACTCCGGCCCACAACCACATTATAAGTCTTAGGTCAGAAATGTGTCTCCTCAGGTGGAGAAATACAGAGATCTCCCTGGTTCAGGCCCCCCTGGGTCGGGCGAGGGCCTGGCATGCAGTTTGAGCCCAGCAGCCAGGCAGCTGGAGTCATTCTAGGGAAACAGGAACGGGAGGGGTTCTGTTTTGAATACTTGAGCTGCTAACCTGCAGCTGGGCACACAGGCACGGCCCCCTGGAAAGGTGATCTGAGCTGTGGATTTCCACTGAGAAATCACCCCAACAAAGGTAAGTGAGAGGAGGGGAAACTCCTCTCACCCTTCCTCTGCCTCATTTCACGCGCCTGTTGCAGTGATGAGGCTTGGTTTTCCTGCCCCCCTCCCATGCCCTCTTCTAATCACAAGTGCTGGACTTCTGGTCACCCCTAGACTCTTAGCCTTCACTCAAGCCATGCCTTCCACCTGGAATTACCCACACACACATCTGTTCCTTTTCCTCTCTTCCTAATAAAAATTGCATCATCCACTGAACAGATATTTGTTAGCATACATGTTACAGTTACTGATTACCTGCATCTCATTTCACATTTTTGGAATATATAAGTCTAGATGGCTGTCTGAAAGTAAAAATGCGTGCTGAAATACAGAAAGAACAAGTTCCAATGTAGGATCAAAAATGCATATTTAGATGGGAAGCTAATGAGGTTTACTGGAGGCTGCTGCTAATGAAATGCATACACAAGCTAAATTTTTCTCTCAGGAACCTAAAACATACAGTCTACAGTATAACTGTACATTCTCTTGGCAGCCCCTGTGCTAAAGATAGGACTTAAGCATTTATTAAGTCAGTCAAATGAATATAAAAATCGAACCCTATAAATTCTGGGCAAGAAACTTAGATCATCCCCCATCGTGACAGCTAAACCCAAATCCAACAGAACTGAAAGGGAACATTCTTTTTAAAACAGTTCAGTTGTCAGAGAGATGACTTGTAGAAGGTTCCAGAGCTGGACCAAGCTCTCATCAGATAATGATCTCAACAGCATTCCGTGGGTGAGGAATATACTGAATGTGCTCAAATTTGTTCTTCCTTAACAAGTTCACTAGGATGGGAACCCCGACGGACTAACTTGTCTTGTCACGTCTTGAGTCAGTTTGCCTTGGGCCAAAGAATGAACGTGTACTTTGTTGGTCAAATGCATTCACTACTTTATGGATACGGAAGGAAGAAGGGTGTTAAGAATATATTTAAAGAAGCGCAACTTCTAATTGATATATATTCACTGAAATCTGTTTCGGTTCCCTTTAAGGTCCTAAAGAGAAACCTGTGTAATTTTTAGCTGCCAGAAAAAAATGATCTACCCCTTTAATTACTGAAATATACTTGCTTTTCAAAACCAATTTCATGACTTCTGACTTCATTTTCTCTACCTGGGTGCCCAGTTAAGCTTTTAAAGTTTCTAGACATTTAAAGAACTGATTATCACCATCACTGACAGTATCCACAGGGGAGCATGTGAAATCTAACACAGTGGATTCCTCTGATAGAAGAAGGTGTAAAAAGAGATGTCTGGCAACAAAGACGCAAAAAAAAAAAAAAAAAAAAATCAGAATGTTGGATTATGCCCAGATGGTAACCTAAGAATGACGATGTTATGTGTACAACCTACAGCAGGAGTAAGAACAATTCACAGTCCAACAGAAGATGCACTAAGTTTAAAAAAAAAAAAAAAAGCCACTAGTATGCAATTCGTAATCTTTTCATAATTCCTTATCAGTTCACAAGGATCAATTGCAAACCCTCAGAGCCACCTGAGTGATCATTTTAAAACAGTTTAGATCTCCCCCCTCCCCCCAAAAAAGACTGACCCATTTAACCTTGGGAAAATGGCAGGGGACATCCCTGGCCTGGAGATGAAGCCTCCAAACAGAAAAGCAGCAAATTCCCTCCCACCAACCCCGGGCTTGGAGAGGTCCGTGCACAACATTCTCCAACAATTCTCATTACCTTCATGTATAAAACTCCCAAAACTAGATGTTATCACACAGCAACTGATTGCAAGCCAGGGGAGGGTGGGGGGAGACTGCTTGGGTTTCAGCCTCCTAGTACCCAATCTCTGCCGAAATCTCTGAAAGGTCTACAGAGAATTGCTTTTTCGTACAAAAGCAGTAATGTTAATAAAAGGGGGGAAAAAAAAAAAAAGCCTTGCTGGCTTCCCCAGTGCCCTGGGATTTCCAGGTGAGCTGGAAACCTTCATACTGTGATTTTGCTTTCCTCGGAATTCTGCAATGCCTTTAAAGAAATAATACAAATATATATTTCTTTAGTCAAAATGGGAGGGGAGGAGTGGGAGAGTAATGCCTTCTATGTCCATGAAACTTATTTCCAAGCTGATTTTCTTTTTGCCTTAAAAACATATTCGGGTGCATATTATTTTAACCCCATACATGGCATCTGTCAGGGGGCTGTTCTCACGGCTCATTTAAAGATGGAGAAAAACAAGATCAAAAAAGTTTAAATAACTCGCCCAAGGTCAGTCGGGGACAGGACAGACGCTCCCTGAACGCCGACCTCCTACCTCCAGCCTCGCTCCCCTGGAAGCGGACTTGACACCCTTCCCCGCGGCGCGCGCGCGTCCGAAGCCCCGAAGCCGCCCGGCACCTACCGGTTAGGCGTGTGTGCGGCCTCCCGCGCTCCGCGGACCGCCCCTGCCCAGATGCGGGGCCCGGGCGCCCCCCGCCCGCCCGCCCGCCCGCCCACGGGAGCCGCACCCCGGAGCGCCCCCCGCCCCGCCGCCCCGAGAGCCGCGGCCGCGCACCGTCACCGTGGGCCGCCAGGGAGGCCATCCGCGCTCGCGTCCCGCGCAGGGGGCCCCGGGCGTCGGCAGGAGCGGCTGCCTGCGCGCCTCGGCCCTGGACGGCGGGAGCCCGGCCCCGCGAGTGCATGCGCTCGGCTCCCGCGGCGCCCGGCCGCCCCGCTCCTGGGCATGCCCAGTCGGCCCGCAGGGCCCCGGCCCGGGTGGCCGCGGGGACGAGCGCACCGAGGGCGCAGACGGCCAGCCGCGCGCCGGGTCCCCGCGCTCCGGGTCCTCGCGGGGATTGAACCCGCGCGGGAGGGCGGGCGGCAGGGAGGGGAGGAGCGAGGCGAGCAGTGGGAGGCGCCGGGCGCGCGGCGGCTGCGGCCGGGAGGGCGGGCGGGCCCGGGTTGGGTCCCCTCCAAGGGGGCGCCCCTCCGCGTGGGGGTGACCGGGCGACGCGGCAAACGCGCGATCGGGGAGTCCCGAGCGGGCCACGGCCTCGGGACCGAAGCTCCACGGGACGCCTGGGGACGCAGGGGGTGGCACCGACCGCCCGTGACCCTCGGGCGCGACTCCCAGCCTAGGGGACCCTGTCGAGGAGGGGCTGCCTCCGAGGCCGAAGCCCAGGGGACGGTGGTATCTGAGTCCTGTGGATTTTTGTGAACCAAGCCCTTCACCGCTAAGTACAGACTTCTGACCTGAACAGCCAGACCTGTGCCAGCACATCACCCCGTCACCCTGCTTGGGGCGTTTGTCTCCCCACGGGGCCGTGGCTGGCGCCCGACTGCGCACCCGCTGCCCCTGCCTCCATCCGGGCGCGAGCCGGTGCTGGTCGAGTGACTGACCGCGGGCGGCGCTCCCAGCCCCCGCCCCGAAGCCCCGCCATCCCGCGCCGCGGGCTCTGCCTTAGGGACCCCTTCAGGGTCCGGGGTGGCGCGGGGACAGAGACCGGGAAGCCGGCGGCTCCCGGGGCACGGGGGGCGTGGGGGGGGGAATAAACGCGGAGGCCGCCCGGCGACCCCTCGGGGTCGGGAGCACCCGGGTTTTGCAGGTCCCCGCGAGTGACCCGGGCCTGCCCTGGCCTGGTCGCGATTCCCGGGCAGCGTGGTCGCCGGGAATCGCGGCCCCGGAAGCCGCCCGCGGCCAACACCTCGGCTGTTGACTGCGTTTGGGGTTGTGCCGACTCGGGCGAGGCACCGGGAGGGCAGAGAAGTCTGGCGACCGTAGCGCTGGGCTCTCCTCGGGCAGCTTCCCGCGCCCCCGCCCTGGGCGCCCCAGCCCTGGCCACCCCGCGCTGGGCGCCCCGCTCCCCGGGAGGGCCGCGACGCGGCAGCAGGTGACCCGCGCTGGGGCTGCGGCTGACACACCGGTGCCCGCACGTCGTCCCCGGGGGCGCAGCGGGTGAGCCATCCCAGGAAAAGAGTGCACAGATCTGGTAGTTTCAGCCGGCGCCGTCAACCAACCCCCAGCCAAGGACCCTGGGTCCAGAGGCCCTCTCCGGGCCTTCATCTTCCCCACCTGTAAAGTGGGGATGCCCATTGTTACTGCCCATCTCACAGGACGACAGGTGGGCTTAGGTGGATGCAGGCCGTATGGTCCTGCTCTCCGTATGGTTTCAGCTCTCTGAGGCTCTCATGGACACTCCTCCTGCCTTGAACTTGCCTCCTGAGAGCCCACACCCCGCCCCCTCCAGGTCTCTTCAGCCTCTGGCTCCTCCTGGCCCCACACTGAATTGCCACCCCCAAGTCCAGAGCAATGTGGAAACCTGACCCAGATCCAGGAGGAGGAGACTGGTGGCGCCCAGACACGGGCTTCGGAGCAGGCCGGTCTCCCTCACTGTGCCCCAAGCCCCTCCCGGCCTCAGCAGCCAGTCACCCCCCCATCCCCCCACTCCCCCACCCACCTACGCCCCCCTTGCACCGCCATCACCCCCCTCCGCCCCCCCCCCCCAGCTCCTTAGCACCTGAGGCCAGGCCCTGAGGTCAGCCTGTTCTACCTCCAGGGACTGCTCTGTGTCACCGCTGGGACCCAAGGATATTTGCAAGTTGTCTTCTGACTTCTAGCTTCCCTCTCCCTTTACCTCCACATTTTAGCTCAGGTAGGGTCACGAAGAAGGACGATCAAAATGAGTTACAAATTGCAGTTTAATTCTTCTTGGCAGCTCTTTATAATTAGCAAGAACTAAAATGTAGTGTCTAGTTAATTAACCTCTCTTAAGGCCACCTGAACCTCTGCCCACATAATACCACTCCAAGTCCTTGAGCTATTCAGTGCCCTCAATAAAATTAATATTGAAAATATTGGGCTTCTTGGTTGAAGAACTGATGGACAAATACACCTTAGATTTGCTAAGCACCCTGCGTTGTCAGGTGCAGCAGGAGGTCTTTAAGCAGCCTCCTATCTTCTGGGTCTGCAGCAGCAGGGATGGTCCCCCTACCTCCCATTCTCCAGAACAAAGGCCAACAAAGAATTATGATACTGTCATGGAGCACAGGCTATTAAAGAAGGATTCACAGATGACTTCAACCAAGGAAGTGACATTTGAAAGATGAGGTTCAGGATTTGTGTTGTCGCCAGTAAAATTTCTTAAAGACAAGCTTGTCATTCAAATTTTCTTATGTTTTATTCATTCACCATGTTTTCAGGAGTAAAATATGAACTGCCACACCTTGATGAAAGCTGTGTTCTAAATCTTCTCAGGAAAATGCTTTTTGTTTAGATGGATAGGCTGAGGAAAATTAGTTCTCCCCTTTTCAGTGTGCTCTGAACGGGAGCTATTTGACTCACCATGCACAGCCGGAATGGGACTATATGGCATTTGACAATGGAAGAGGGTGACTCCCTGCAATTAACATTTTTAATAACATTTTAATTCTGGAGTTTAGTAACTACTCAGCAAATACTCATTTTTAGACTATTGCATGTGAAAAGTCATTTAGTGTTTATTTGCCCATGATCAGTTTGGCTTTAGAATTTGGTCCATTATCAAAGATTTAATAAACTGGACATTTTGAACTATTGCTGCTATTGACTGATCAAAGCTTTTGATATGGCCCTACCTCCTTTGTATTACTGTGACACTTGGATACAAGTGGATATACACTTGGATAATCCTTATTATGGCATTATGGCATCATATTACAATTTGTCTATTTGTCCAACCATCTCCCCACTGGAAGGCAGGGAACATGTCTTATATTTCAGCATATCACAATACCTGACCCATGATTTGGCCCATATTAGGTATTTGAGAAATATTTTTTTTAATTTTTTTTAATTTTTTATTTATTTATGATAGTCACAGAGAGAGAGAGAGAGAGAGAGAGAGAGGCAGAGACACAGGCCGAGGGAGAAGCAGGCTCCATGCACCGGGAGCCCGACGTGGGATTCGATCCCGGGTCTCCAGGATCACGCCCTGGGCCAAAGGCAGGCGCCAAACCGCTGCGCCACCCAGGGATCCCTTGAGAAATATTAATTGAACCAATAGATGTGAGAGGAAAAAAATGTTTGACCAAGGGGGAAGGGTTGTTGGAAAAGGGTCAGTGCTTAGGAGACCTGAGTGGTAGGTAAGTTTATTCCAAAGATCTCAATCATCTTCCTGACTCAAGAAAGACTATTGCATGAAACCATTTAATAGCACACTTGGGCCAGGCCAGAGAGCTCTGTGAGAACTGCAAAGTCTATTCTGTTGAAGCACAAACAAATGAAGTTCTTCCTGGAACTGGAGAGTTGGACAAGGATCCATAAGTGGGCTTCATGAGTTCCCCCCAAAATTACATTCAAAACTGGTTGTATATGCACATTCTTTTCTGGGATGGGGAGAGGATCCATAATTTTCATCAGATTTTTAGTGGTAGGCCTGATCCAATAGAGATTTTAAAAATCAACAGATGCCAAATATTTTACAACAAAACATAGTCTTTAAAGAAAACTAATTACAGCAATGGAGAATTATAGCTATATATTAGATCCTTTTGCTATAACAGTAATGGTCCCCTTAGATCCATGCTTTAATTTGCTATGCCTGAAAAAAATATATAGATAAAATGTAATAACTTGTTTTTCAAAATTCCAAAATTAAACAAATTTATATTATATGAAGCATTTAGCCCTTCGTGGTTAAACCTGGAGTTTTTAAATGAAAATGCAAAATTCCCAAACTGTTTTTCTGAAACGAAACAAAAACAAAAACCCAGTAACATAAGAGGTCAAAGAAACAGATACACCAAGTTCACGTTTTAGGACTTTAAATTAATGTTTATAACACATTCTTATAAAATTTGGCAAATTTCTAACATCGAATGGTACAATTATTTACATATGTTATAATTAATTGCATATATACATATTCATTTATATATATATTTAAGCAAATATAGAAAACCCTATATATTTATATATTAATAATACATATATAGTCTTAACCAATATTAAGGCTAACAAAATAGATACTACTGGCCATTTGACAGGGAAACTGAGTCATAGAGTGACTAACTGTTAGTAAGGGATGAACCCAATACTTGAAACCAGATTCCAGAGCTCAGGATATCCTGTTCCCAAATGTTGTTGAATATACATAAACTATCTGATTGTCTTGTTTTCTGAATCTTCTCTTTAAAATATCTTTTTTTTTTCATACTTTTTTTCTTAAGAAAAAATGGGTAAGTTGCACTGAAAGATAGGTATAATAGTCTAGCAGAGGCCAGGTAAGGTTTTCCTAAATACATCAGGGCCAGCCAGTCAAATCACACTGCAGAAGTAAATATGAACAGTGAGTTCTTATCTCAAAGAAGAGAATAGATTATTTGATTTCTGGCTTCCTGGGTCTCCATTTCTCAAATGTCATGAAAATCTTGCTTCAATTTATAACAGAAAAACTTGCCGGTACTATGTGTTTGGAGGCTGCTCCATGCATTTCGTCCTTATATGAATGCCTTTCATAACATATCACACTAATTATTGTCATGACAACTTAACTGAATATATGAAAAAAATACAATTTGCTTTTAGAGGACACTGCCTTTTTATCAAATCCCATGCATTAATGCACAGAAAATTTATTATAGGATCCAAGCACATGTACCTTAAATGCGCTTTACATTGTTATATAAATGACAATTTTTTTCTGAAAACAGACACATGTATCTCATCCTAAAGTTCTGAGTGTTGCAATAGCTGTATGGGTGAAATATTCAGGTCCATTTTATTGGGATGCAGTTTGATCTACCTTATTTTAAATTCATATTTATGAAAAACATTGCCACAAACTTCCATCTCAATGTGAAAAGCCAAAATGTCTACATTAAAAAACTATTTCCTGTGTCCCAGAAAGCAACCTTCGAAAATATTACCTTTCAGATCTTCAGTGACACCATTAAATAAAAGTCCTATGTGCCCAATATTCCCTCTGAAGTTTGTCCATCAAATGGTCTCTCTGACATGGAATAGGATTATGCGGGACTTGTGTTGTCCAGATCAGGAGAAGAGGAGCTTGACCAAATTTGCTAGATGATAAACTATGAAAAGATAGGATTTAGGTATTTTTCTATATTTCACCCATGGTGCTTTTCCCAGTACTCTATATGGCAGGAGCCCAATCAATGTTTCTTGCTTAGAGACTCACAAAAGGTCAGAGCTATAAGGAGATTTAAAAACAAAAAACAAAAACAAACAAACAAAAACAAAAAAAACCACTGGTTTTGGGGTCAGCCTGAGTTCCGATTCCAAATTCCTCCACTTATTAGTTGTGTGACCTTGGGCAAGTAACCTAATGTAGGCCTCAGCTCCTCATCTGTAAAATGGAGATAATAATAATAGCTAGAGCATAGGATTGTCGAGGGTGTTGAATGAGTTAATAGAGTTCTTTAAAACAGTTCCCCATAGATGTTAACCCCTATGATTATGTCCAGTTTTCCAGGATTCCTTTAGGAATGCTAATCATGTAGTAATTCCTTTCCATTCCGTTAGCCAAGTGGTGGTATTAGTAATACTGGACAGACTTATACTGTGCGAGGCACCCCCAGTCAAACAGGGATCCCAGGCTCACCAGGCTTAACCATCTCGCTGCTGGGGAAGTCTAGGGGAACCAAGGTGCCAGGCAATGGGGGTCATGGGGCAATTTCTGTTTAGTAACAAAGAAGTATGGAGGTATTTTAATATTTTACAAGTGATATCAATGTGTCCTGGCTGCATATCAGCTCTGCTTCACCCCTTCCCACCCAGGACATTCAAGCCAGTGAACTCCCTAATCATTCCAAAGATCAAACTAGACATCATCTGAAGCATATGTCGGTTTCTAATTCCCTATTGAGAGAAGTGAAAGTGAACATAACGGGATTATCAGAATGCACATAACAATTTGATATCTGGGGGGAGACATTTATTTTTTTTATTTTTATTTATGATAGTCACAGAGAGAGAGAGAGAGAGAGAGAGAGAGAGGCAGAGACACAGGCAGAGGGAGAAGCAGGCTCCATGCACCGGGAGCCCGATGTGGGATTCGATCCCGGGTCTCCAGGATCGCGCCCTGGGCCAAAGGCAGGCGCCAAACCGCTGCGCCACCCAGGGATCCCTGGGGGGAGACATTTAAACCCTCTATTTAGGAGCACTTGTTAATAAGAGATATTTTAAATATCTTTTGTATACAACATGTATGGGGAAAGGTGGCTTAAAATAACATCCACTCAATTGAAGTAAATAAACTAATAACCAAGGGAAATGCTGAATGGATTTTGCTAGCTGTCTACTGAGAATAAATTCCATGCAAGAAGAATATGGTCATTAGGGAGGAAAATATTTGCCTGCACTGCAGAAAAGCAGACTAAGAAATAAAAAGTAAACAAAACCCAGAGATGATTTAAACAATGGCAGAAGAGTCCTTAAGTGCAAAGAACATGTTAAATGAAAGAGCTCCCCAGTTCTCCATTCGTTGACTTGGACTGAGGATTCTCCATTTGGTGAAACAATCCAAAGTCCAGAGAACTCAGGCTGGGTCACAGAAGCCTTTCATGTCAGGTCAGACCTTTCTCTCTGTCATGGGGCACTTTTGTGGGTTTCTCAGAGAGTTCCCCTCTGAGAATATCCCTCTAAACTTCTCAGGATGCAGGCAATCTTCTCTGGAAAGCTGCTCTTGCTTGGTCTCTCAGCCCTCAGGACTCTTGTAGTTCACCCTTCCCATTTTCAATATTGTATTTTTAAGGCGAGTGTAGGGCTGGGGGTTGCAAAACCCGTGTCTGACCACTTCATTTGCAAGCTCTGAATGAAGAATATAACATCTCATTTGGGAATGGAACATTTTTCCTTTGTTTGGCTTTGGGCTTCTAGGGGTATCAGCCAGAAAAAGAAGAAAAAAAAGGGAGAGGGGAGGAGATTGGAAGGAAGGGAAGGGAAAGGGAGAGGAGGAGAGGAAAAAGAAAACAAGACAAAAAAAGAAACAAAGAAAAAAAAGAGAATTCCATTTTTTTTTTTAACTAAGACTTTATTTTTTTAGAGCAGCTTTCGGTTCACAGCAAAATTGAGGGAAACGTACAGAGATTTCCCATAAAGCCCTACTCTGACTTATGCATAACCTCCCCCATTACCAACATTCTACACCAGAGTGGTACAGTTGCAACAACTGTTGAACCCACATTGACACATCATAGTCTTTCACAGTCCAGAGTTTACATTAAGGTCTCCTGATAGAGTCCATTCTATGGGCTTGGACCAAGGTAGAATGACACATACACATCAACATGGTATCATACAGAGTATTTTCACTGCCCCCAAAATTCTCTGTAATCCATCTATTCATCCTTCCCCCCCAACTCCTGGCAACTACTTATCTTTTCATTGTCTCCATAGTTTTGCTTTTTTTTAATAATAAATTTATTTTTTATTGGTGTTCAATTTGCCAATATACAGAATAACACCCAGTGTTCATCCCTTCAGTGCCCCCCTCAGTGCCCGTCACCCATTCACCCCCACCCCCCGCCCTCCTCCCCTTCCACCACCCCTAGTTCATTTCCCATAGTTTGCTTTTTCCAGAATGTTATATAGTTGGACTTAATACGGTGTGTAGCCTTGTCAAATTGGCTCCTTTCACTTAGTAAAATACATTTAAATTTATTCCATGTCTTTTTTTTTTTTTTAAGATTTCGTTTATTTATTCATGAGAGACACACAGAGAGAGGGAGAGAGAGGCAGAGACACAGGCAGAGGGAGAAGCAGGCTCCATGCAGGGAGCCTGACATGGGACTCGATCCCGGGTCTCCAGAATCAGGCCCTGGGTTGAAGGCAGCACTAAACCACTGAGCCACCTGGGCTGCCCTCTTCCATGTCTTTTCATGGCTTGATAGCACATTTATTTTTAGTGCTGAGTAATCTTCCATTGTCTAGGTGTACACTTCTGTTTATCCATTCACCTACTGAGGGACATCTTGACTGCTTCCACATTTTAGCAATTATGAATCAGGCTGGTGTAAACATCTATATGCAGGGTTTTTAAATATTTTTTAAATTTATGATAGTCATACAGAGAGAGAGAGAGAGGCAGAGACATAGGCAGAGGAAGAAGCAGGCTCCATGCACCGGGAGCCCGACATGGGACTCGATCCCGGGTCTCCAGGACCACGCCCTGGGCCAAAGGCAGGCGCCAAACCGCTGCGCCACCCAGGGATCCCTATATGCAGGTTTTTGTGTGGACATAAGTTTTAACTGCTTTGGGTAAATAGCAAGGATGGTCTAGCAAGGGTATATTCGGTTTGGTAAGAAACTGCCAAATTGTTTTCCAAAGTGGCTATACCATTTTACATCTCCCCTCCACTCCAGAAATGAATGAGTTCCTATTGTTCCATAAATCCTCTCAGCCATTTGTTGTAGCCAGTTTTCTGGATTTGGACCATACTAATAGGTATGTAGTGGTTTCTCATTGTTTTAAGTTACATTTATTTCCCTGATGACATATAATGTGGAGTACCTTTTCATTATGCTTAGCTGCCCTCTGTATCTTCTTTGGTGATATATCTGTTAAGGTCATTGGTCCATTTTTTAATTGGGTTGTTTGTTTTCTTACTGTTGAGTTTTAAGAGTTCTTTGTATATTTTTAGATAACAGCCTTTTATCAATGTGTCTTTATCAATCATTTTCTCCTAGCTTGCCGCTCCTCTTCCCATTCTCTTGACATTGTCTCTCACAGAGCAAAAGTTCTTAACTTTAATGAAGACCAGCTCATCAGTTCTTTCTTTTATGGATCATGTCTTTGGTGTTGTATATAAAAAGTCATCATCATACTCAAGGTCACCTAGGTTTTCTTCTATGGTATCTTCTAGTAGTTTAATAGCTTTGCATCTTACATTTATGTCTGTGGTCATTTTGAGTTAAGTTTTTAAAAGATTTTATTTATTTATTCATGATACACACAGAGAGAGGCAGAGATATAGGCAGAGGGAGAAGCAGGCTCCCTGCAAGGAGCCTGATGTGAGACTCATCCCAGGACCCTGGGGTCACGACCTGAGCCAAAGCCAGATTCTCAACCACTGAGTCGCCCAGGTGCCCCCATTTTGAATTAATTTTTATGAATGCTATAAGATCTATGTTTACATTTATTGTTTTGTTTTGTTTTTGCATGTAGCTGACCAGTTGTTCAGCACCATCTGTTCTAAGAGACTATTTTTGCTTCACTATATTATCTTTGTTCCATTGTCAAAGATGAGTTGGCTATGTTCATATGGGTCTATTTTTGGGCTCTCTGTTCTATCCCATTGATCTATTTGTCTATTCTTTCATCAATACCACTGTGTTGATTACTGAAGCTTTACAGTAAGTCTTAAAGTCAAGTAGTGTCAGCCTCCAACTTTGTTCTCCTTTAATATTGTGTTGACCATTCTGAGTCTTTTGCCTCTCCATACAAACTTTAGAATCAGTTTCCAATATCCACAAAATAACTTGCTGAAAATATTAACAACTTGACAATATTGAATCTTCCTATCCATGATCATGATTTTGTTCGTCAGCCTTACAGACTTCCTCACATAGATCTGGTACATTACCTTATATCCTGAACCTTGCTACAGTCACTTAGCAATGCTAGGAGAGTTTTTTTTGTTTGGGGGTGGGTAGGAGTTATCAATTCTTTTGGATTTTCTACGTAGGTGATCATGTCCTCTGCAAACAAGAACAATTTTATTTCTTCTTTCCCAATCTGTATATCTTTTGTTTCCTTTTCTTGCATTAGCTTCAATTTCTAATATAATGTGAAAAGGAATGGTGAGAGAGACATCCCTGCCTTGTATCTGATCTCACCACTAAGTGTGACATAAGCTGTAGGTTTTTGTAAACAATCTTTATCAAGTTGAGGAAATTCCTCTCTGTTTCTAGTTTACTGAGAGTTTTCATATGAATAGGTGATGAAATTTATCAAATATTTTTTCTACATTTTTATATAATCATGTGACTGTTTTCTTTTTAAGCCTAATGATGTAATAGATTATATTAATTGATTTTCAAAAACTCCATTTGACTATTTTCTGTTAATCAATCTTTTTGATAAACTGTATGGTAAGATACTTGTCCTATATGTTATACATTCCCAGGAGTGCTATGCAAAACAGAAGAATTATACCTACCATTGAATAAAATGAATTGCAACCCATATAACAATGCATTGACATGGGTATTACACAATAATGATATTAAACCATACCACGAAACCTAATCAATCAAATCATACAAAACTGGTCTTTCTTAGAGTGTGTCTATTTGAGTTTCTAGTGAATGACCACCACTCAAAGTAGTCTAAATGAATTAAATTGGAAATCAATAGTAGATAGATATCTGGAAAATCTCAAAATACTTAGAAATGAAACATACACTTCTAAATAACCCATGGGTCAATAGAGATAACAGTTGAAACCAAAGTAGTGGAGCCAGATCCATTAAAAATTATTAAGGAAATAACTTGACCCAGTGGCCATTGCTGGTTACCTAGACCACATCATTTACTTCCTTTGCCCTTTAAAACACAACAAAATTTGTTTCTTCATGTTTCTATTTCTTCTCTAAAAACCTGTGTTCTTCAGGAAAAGTGTGCATCCAGGTTAGTGTTTCTATAGGCCTAAGTGGTCTAAAAATAAATCCATCCCCCTTGGACAGTGATTCATTCAGTTAATCATACTAAGCAAATCAACTCATGGCGTTCAACTAGTCATGAGCTAATGTGTCTAAGAATGAGGATATAGTTTCTTAATTTCTTTAGAAGATAGCTATCTAAAGTAAAAAATAATAGTAATGTTTTGCAGGACTTCTAAAATTTATAGATATAAAAATATACAAAAATAGAGATGGTGTTAAATAGAACACATAGTATTGAAAGATTCTTGCATTATATGTGAAGAGGCATGTTATTAATTCATACTGCTATATGATGAGTTAAGGAAGCCTGCTCTAATCCTCAAGCAAAAAGTACAACAAAGAGTAATAGCTAATAAACCAGTAGTGGAGATAAAGTGGAAAAAAAAAAACCCTCAATTAATCCCAAAGAAGACAGGAAAAGAAGAAGAGAGGAATAAAAAACAGGTTGGACAAATAGAAAATAAATAGCAAGAAGGTAGAATTAAACCCAGCAATAAAAATAATTACATTAAATATAACTGTTACACATACCAATTACAAGAAGAGCAAGACCCAACTATACACTATTTACAAGATATACTTTACAAGATATACTTTAAATATAAAGACATAGATAGGTTAAAAATAACAAGAGTGAGAAAAATAAAACATGAAATACTAATAATAAGAATTTAGAGGAGGTATATTAACATCAGATTAAGTAAACTTTAAAACAAGCAATGTTGCCAATAATAAAGATGCACATTTCTTATTAAAGGTATCAATCCATCAAAAGAATATAGCAATCCTTTTTTTTTAAGTTTTATTTATTTACTCATGAGACACACACACACACACACACACACACACACACAGAGGCAGAGACACAGGCAGAGGGAGAAGCAAGCTCTTCGCAGGAGCCTGATGTGGGACTCGATCCCAGATCCCAGAATCATGACCTGAGCCGAAGGCAACCGCCCAACCGCTGAGCCACGCAGGCATCCCAGAACATAGCAACCTAAATATTTGTGGACTTTATAACAAAATAGATGAGGCAAAAAAGTGACAGAACTAAAAAAAAATAAATGAACAAATTTACAGTGATAATTGGCTACTTTAACATTATCTCTGTCAGTAACTGATAAAACAAGTAGGCCAAAAAAATCGGTAAGGCTATAGATTTGAAAAACATGAATTAGCAGAATGCATATTCTTTTCAGTTGCATATGGAATAACCACTGAAATAAATCACACTTGTGCTATAAATAAGTCTCAGCAAATTTAAAATAATTGGATCCTATAGAGTGTGTGCCCCAATTACAACTGAATTAAATTAGAAATCAACAGTAAATAGATATCTGGAAAATCTCAAAATACTTAGAAATGAAACATACACTTCTAAATAACCCATGGGTCAAAGAACAAGCAAGCAAAATTAGAAAATATTTTGAACTGGATAAAAATTGGCCAAAAGCATATCAAAATTTGTAGTGTACACTAAATTAGCACTTAAAGGGAAATTTATAGCTCTCATTGCTTATATTAGAAAATAAGAAAGGTCTCAAATCAAAGATATAAGTTTCCACCTAAATACACTACAAAAGAGAAATAAATCAAACCCAAAGCAAGTAGAAGGGAGGAAATAATAGAGGTAACAGTTGAAACCAAAGGAATAGAAACCATAAAGCAGTGAAGAAAGTCAATAAAACCAAAAGCTGTTTCCTTGAATAGATTAATACAATTGAAACCACCTAGCTAAACTGAACGAGAAAAAAAAATGGGAAAAAACACAAATCATCAATATTAGAGATGAAAGAAGGACTGCAACTATAGATTTTACAGATATTAAAATAATAATAAGACAATGTTATGATAACTTCATGCCAAGAAATTTGACAACTTATTTTTTTTTAAGATTTTATTAATTTATTCATGAGAGAGACACACAGAATGAGAGAGAGAGACAGAGGCAGAGACACAGGCAGAGAGAGAAGCAGGCTCCATACAGGTAACCCAATGTGGGACTGGATCCTGGGACTCCAGGATCACACCCTGAGCCAAGGCAGGCACTCAACTGCTGAGCCACCCAGGCGTCCCAACTTTGACAACTTAAATGAAAATGACAAATTCCTTTAGAGACACAAACTACCAAAACTGAATAAAAGTTATTCTATTTCTAATACCAGCAACAATTTTTTAAAGTTCCATTTATAATAGCATAAAAATACTTAAGAATGAAGTTAATGAAAATTGTACAAAATCTGTATTCTTAAAACTAGAAAACATTGTTGAACATCCTAAATAGATGGATGGACATATTATGTTTGTGGATTGGGAAACTCAATACTGTTGAGATGTCAATTCTCCCCAGACTGAACTACACAGATTAAATGCAATCCATATGAAAATTCCAGCAAGCCTCCTTTAAAAAAAAAAAAAAAAGTAATAAGATAATTCTAAAGTGTATATGAAAATGGAAAGTCAAACAATTTAAAAAAGACAAAAAACTATCCTGGAAGATTACACTACTCGATTCAAGATTTACTCTAAAGCTTCAGAATCAAGACAGTGTAGTATTGGCATAAGCATAGACATATAGATCAATGGGACAGAATAAAGCATCCAGAAATAGATCCACACTTATACGGCCAATTGATTTTCAACAAAGATGCCAAGGTAATTCAATGAGGAAAGGATAGTCTTGTCAACAAATGGTTCTGAAATGATTGGACATTCATATCCAAAGGAAGGAAGGGAAGAAGAAAAGGAAAGGAGGAGGGAAGGAGGAAGATGAACCATTACCTTACATCAGAAGAAAATTTAATTTAAAATGGATCACAGCCTTAAATGTAAAAAGCTAAAACAATAAAAATTTTCCAGTAAAAAGCATAGGAGAAAATCTTTGTGATCTTGGGTTAAGTAAAAATTTCTAAAATAAGACATAAAAATCATGAACCATTTAAAATATTGATAAATGAGAGGCACCTGGATGGCTCAGTCAGTTAAGAATCCAACTCTTCATCTCAACTCAGGTCTCAACCTCAGGGTTGTGAGTTCAAACCCTATATTAGGCTCCATGCTGGTTGTGGAGCCCACTTTAAAAGAATAAAAATAAAAAATAAAATAAAATATTGATAAATAAACTTAAAATTATAAAACTTGCTGTTCAAAAAACACCAGTAAGAAAACAAAAAAGGTGAGCTCTAGACTGGAAAAAAAAGTCATAATATTTGTATCTAACAGAGGACTTGTATCTAGGATATATGAAGAATTCTTATAACTTAATGAGCTAGTCCTCCCTCCTCCCCAAATGAACAAACTATTTGAACAGACACTCCCCAAAAGAAGACTGCAAATAGTCAATAAAGCTGAGATACTCAGCTTCTCCATGGTTTTTCCCTCCACAGTTCTTTCCTTCCTAAAGCAATCAGTGTTGGAACCAATTCTATGGACAAGACATATCTCTTAAGTTCCCCTATTCATTTTAAGCATTTATTTAGGGAATAGTTATTGAGCATTTACTTACATGCTCATTAAACTATTACAAAATTGATATGCTTTAAAAAGGGCAAAACAAGCGGCTCCTGGGTGGCTCAGTTGGTTAAGTGTCTGCCTTTAGCTCAGGTCATGATCTCAGGGTCCTGGGATTGAGTCCCACATTGGGCTCCCTGCTCAGTTGGGGAGTCTGCTTCTCCTTATGCCCTTCCTCCCCATTCATGCTTTCTCTCTCTCTCTCTCAAATAAATTTTAAAATTTTAAAAAATAAAAAGGGCAAGAAGGATATAAAAGAACTATCAAAACAGAGTTGCAGCAAGTAGCACTCTTTTGTTGGCAAATGTATCAGTCAGTTTTTGCTCCCTGACAAACTACCCCAAATTCTATTAATTTAAAATAAGCAATCATTTATTTGGGTGAAGATCCTGCTGGGAAGTGTTTCAGGTATGAACAAAGCTTGGCCAATCTATGCTGGGCTTTTTCATATGTAGGTGGTTAGTTTGTAGATTGGTCCGGCTGGTTAATCTCAGATGACTCAGCTAAGGCAATTCTGTTTCATGATCTCTCAGTATTCCTCAAGGAGTTGATCTGTACTTATTCACATAGTAGTAGTGATGAGGGATCTAAAGAGCATCAAGAGAGGAAAACTCTGATGCACACATGGTTTTCAAACCTCTTCTGTATCCTGTTTATGGGCATCTTTTGTCCAAAGCAAATCACCTGACTAGGCCCAGAGTCAGTGTGGAAAGCCCTCACAGTTGTATGAAAACAAGGAGGGAAAAAATTTGTGGCCATTTTTGCAATCTACCACTATAAGTCACACAACCCAAATCAATCCAAGTTAACCAAAAGGAGAAATTACTGGTTCATGTTATTGAAAACACCATAAAGCCAGTAGTGGCTGAATCTAGAGGTTCAAATACTATCAGCAGAACTCATTCTCATGACTCCTTGGTATTCCTACATTTTTTATTTCATTTCTAGAAGGCTCTTACTTTGTTCACAAGATGACCTTCAGCAGGTACAGACTTTAGCTCTTTTAACCTCTCAACATCCTAAGAGGAAAAAGAGGATATCCCCCCCTCTCCACTGGCAGTTTTAGGATTGAGTCACGCTGGACCAAGTTGAGTGGAACACCTATCTCAGTTAACCTATCTCAGTGGCCAGTAAGATAAGAATAAATTGATTCTTTAGGCCTTGGCTATATGCCCACTCCTAGTGGTAGGAGGACAGGAGCACTCCCATCTAAATCACATGGACAAAGATGAGAAGAGATGAATCTACCTAAGAATTCCCTAAGAAGGGGGATTTGATGCTTAGCCTCTGAAACAACCAAGTATCTTGAGCTATAAAAATATCCTGATGAAGAAGATGTTGCTATGTCATGATTGGAAAGATAGGGCTATTGCTGCTGTTGTCAACCTACTATCCTTGACTACTAGCCATAATGAATTTGCCCTATGCCAGGCACTAGCCACCCTAGGAACTGTAAATCATAGGGCTCTGGATTAAGAGAAGCAAAATTTATTTTTTTAATATTTTATTTATTTATTCATGAGAGACACAGATAGAAGGCAGAGACATAGGCAGAGGGAGAATCAGACTCCTCGCAGGAGCCTGATATGGGACTCGATCCCAGAACTCCAGGATCACACCCTGGGCCAAAGGCGGATACTCAACTGCTGAGTCACCCAGGCGTCCCAAGAGAAGCAAAATTTAGATCTGAAGTATGCTTCATCCTGGACTCAGAGAGATGGAACTATTGGGTTGTTACCTTGGAGAAGGGTGAATGGATTCTGTGTGCAGAGAACAGTACACTGGATACTCAGTGAGGAAAGCAGATTGGGGTAGATATTAGTGGTGCTCACCCACATTTCCATTCTTCCATTCTGCATGGATAGGAGCACTGCATTTCTTTAGCTTGTTGAAATCAGGAATTTCAAGAAACTGTTTATTAATTAAAAAGGAAATGTGAGCAGAAACGATACATGTCACTTCTAGGCTGAAGTATTTAATTGCTATGGTGATCATACAAGACTATGTTAACACCCGCATGCCATAAAAATGAGGTAAAGTGGAATGCTGAACCTGGAGTCACCCAGACCCACAGAAGACTTTGCTCAAATGAGAAATAACCTTGAATTGTTATTGCAGTAGAATCAAGCCTAATTGGACCATTACACACTAAATAATACTATAAGACAAATACCTGCACATCAATTTTATAGGTGAAGAAACTGACACATAGGGAGTTTAAACAAACTTCATGGAGTCCCATATTCAGCAACCAGCAGACCCAAGATTCAAATCCAGGTCTGTCTGATTCCCAATTCCATGCAGGAAAGATGGAAGGGAAGGAGGGAGGGAAAAAGGAGGGAAGGAAAGCCAAGTAAGGAACAAGGGCATTATTTTAAAATAGTTCTATGTCTTTAACCTGCCCTCAAGCACATACGAAATATGAGAATATAAAAAGGGGACTTTTTAGCTGAATAGGTTCGCTGTTCACTTGCATGATCCGAACATCCATTTTTAGTGGGAGAACCCATTAGCGTAAGTATAAGAAAGCCCAGGTTCTAGCTCAGTTTGTCTGTGTCTTGTTATGTCACTTAACTTCTCTGGTTGTATGTATTTATATATTTTTTTAAATTAATAAGTCACCAGGTCTACTCATAGTGTGATTAAATGATATAATGCCTCTCCTAGCTGCTGCTTCTCTCCTCAACCTCATTCTCATTTTCAAGTCTGCCTGTAAATTGACTGTTTTCACCAAATGTATCCACTGGTACATGGTTGGAACGTGATTTCATTTGTCCAGATTTAAGCAGGTATTGGCACATTCCAGGCATAAAGCATCACTGCGTATCTGTGTATTTCTTGGACATCCTAGACACCACACCAAGTGATCAGGGTTAGAACAAAGAAGCACATATAGGTTGCCTTAAACAATATGAGGTTTTCTTGTTTACTTTTCTATAATTTTCAAATTTTCTATGAAGAAAATAACTTGAAAATACAAATTTCTTAAAGGGAAAACAGGCCTAAATGATTTAAAGATGTTAGAATAAAGATATCAGGGAAGAATATTATACAAGTAATGTATATAAGTGCTACAAGTCAAATAGTTACATTGGTTTTACCCATGACAAATATATAATTAATTTTAGGCAATATTTAAAATACAAATGAAATTATATATATATATATAATATATATTAATTATAATTAATATAATTATAATTTCTGACAAAGGTAGCTAAGTACCATACAAATGAGAAAGAGCTCAGATAGCTATTTGCCCACCTTTCACACTTTTACCTAGTTCTGAAGATAGGTAATTTTTGCAGAATCAAGGTCCAAAAGTTCATGTTGCAGGCATCTTTCAGAGAAACTCCTGAGACATGGCCTATTTTATATTGCACACCTCAGGACTCTAAGATCTATTTATATTCTGCTTAAGCTCTTGATGTAGTCTGAATCTTTTTTATAGCTTAAAATTAAATTGTGAATTTGGGGCCAACTCATCCCAGTGAATTACAACTGCCTCTCAAACAGATTCCAGGATATACTGTCCCCTAAATATATCTCGTTGTTTCAGAGAAATCAAGACAACATCATAGGAATCTCTGTTATATTCTGTGATTGCAGTGAATCCTATTGCCGTGACATTGTTACAGCAAACATATCTTCATTACTAAAAATAAGATTACTAAGTTTTACCACAAATATTTCTCAGTATAGTGGAAGCTCAAACCTCTTTGAAGTTGTGGTGTTGTGTTTTGATCTCCAGTATATGTACTACAACATTTTTTAGTCCTCTCATTCTCACAAAGAAAACAAAGTGGATCCAAGACATAAATGCCAATAACATTCTTAGTCTTGCCTCTGAGAGCACCTTGAATTGGTAACCCCTCCCAATAGACTTGCTTCACTTTTTCTTGCTAATAAGATCCTGATTATGTTCAAGATAGCAGGGCACCCAGCTAAAGACTTCATTTCCCAGGTTCTGCACGTAGGCAGTGGCCATGGTCCTGGCCAATGAGATGTAAGCCTGGGGTTTGCTCATACTCATGGTCTGCTGGGGATCTGCTGGACCTGCTCATTCCCTACCTTTTCCTCCTTCTTGCCTTGACTATGAGCAAGGTGACTGGAATTCCTACCACCATGTTGAGACAATGAAGGAAAGGCCAAAGGAATCTCAGGAAGATACGCATAAACGTTGTCGAGCTGATAAATCAACAAAAGCAACTATCTGCTTCCCAACTTTGCTTTTATGGGAAAAATAAACTGTTGTTTGTTTAAGCCACTGAAGTCATGTATTTTATTACCTTCAGCTAGCAACATTCCTTATAGTTATACGTCCTCAGACCAGTCTTGTGTGAGGTAGTTAGCAAAGCTTTTCTTTAATCCTTAATAGAAATCAAGAATGGGGATTCCTAACACATTAATTAGAACAGCTGCCTGTGCACCTGTCCTGCTAATGAGCAACCCCAGGTGACTTTTTGCTGTCAACTGTAAAATCAGCACTCCGATAAGCAATTATTTATGTTATTCCATAAGCTGCCCTCCTCCCAAACTTCAAACCCCTGCATCTGCCTGAAATTGTCAGCTCTTTGAGGTGGGGTTGTGTGAATGATAGATTTCCTCAATTCTCTGTGTTGCTATTGCAGCCCAGTCTGAGCATTAAAGACAAATTGGCTGTGAAAGGAATCATGGGGGGAAACGCTAAGGTCCAGATAATTCCAGATGATTAAATGAAAGCTCAGTTGGCCACATAGGCCTAAGCTCAAAGGAGTGGGGGTGTATTCAACATGAGGTGCAATTTCTTTGGAAGAATGAGCCATGTAACTTAGAAAGATAAGAAATGCTATCTCCTGTTCTCATGAAGTAAGAGTTAAAGACTACAAAATATACTATAAACAGTCTTTTGGTTAGAAGCAAAGATGAATGTACAAAATGAAGCTAAGAATGAGTAATGATAATAATTCCAGTGGACCCTTACAAAGCACTTACTCTGCTACAGGCAAAGTACTTTATGTTCATTTTTTTTTTCTCATTTAACCCACACAACCATATCATGTAGAAGTCACTACTAAGATCTTTATTTTACAAATGAGGAAATAAAGACTTGGAGAAGTTAGGCAGTTTGCCTGAGCTTACACAGCTAGCAAGAAACAGAGTCAGGATTCAGACCCAGGTCTCTCCAGTGCCAAAGCCCATGTATGCTCTCAGCCCTGCTTTGCCACCACTGTGCTGTACGACCCCTGCCAGGGAATCAAAGGACATCAGACCTGAGAGACCCTGAGTAAGAATCTGGTCCAGGGGCTCCCAATATTTTCAAGCATGAAGATCCTGTTACCTTTCCTTTAAAATTCACAGGTTGAATACATTCATAGTGACAAAAGTAGCTGTGAGTTCAATAGTGCTCATACATGACTCTACATTATATGTGTCACCCATATTCATTTGGAGAGTAGAAGTTCATATAAACGTGAGACCTAGAATTCATAGAGTCTAAAGACATTGCTTATTGAAGATGGAATTTCTGGATCCTTTGAAATATTTTCCTGACCCTTCCTATCTAAGTTGAAAGTTGGTCCTCTGAGTAGCAGATACCAAGACCAGATTAGATGCACATAAGATTTATCGAGCGATATTTCTGTGAAGGATAAACGGGATGTGCGCAGGAGTAGGCTTGGAGAGGCTTCAGATCATGATGCAGTTCCAATACCTGGGAAGGAGGTGTTGGGTAGAAAGGATTGGGTAGGAGGAGGCTCAGACTGCAGTGCAGTCTAAGGAACTCTTGCCCAGCTGATGGTAAGTCCCTGAGCTAAACCTGCCCATCAGAGGAAGCCGGAATTGGCCCCGTACCCCTGCCATGTTCAGTCATTGGCTGGAAGCAGCCTAGTAGAAGTGTAGCCTTAGGTTCATAGGGGCAGTAGCTGGGGGCTGTAAGTCAACCATGTTCCCCACTGGACGGTTCAGCACATTTCTAAGGCAACCACAGGTTAAGGACCAGGGACATAATCCAATATCTCCATTTTACAGATGAGGAAAATAAGGCCCAATTACACTGAGCCACCTAATCCGGATGAGAATTTACTTGATCCAATTTGCATGCCAGCAGAGTGCTTGAACACTTTGTGAAGTTAAATTCACCTTAAGTCTTCCTAAATAGATGTTTAAAGGTACTTCCTTGCAAGTAGAACATAAATAAGTCCTGGAGCCCTAATACACAGGATAGGGGTGACAGACAACAAAACTGTATTATAAACATTAAACTTAGTAAGAGACCAGAACTTTAATCATTCCCACCATGAGAAGAAATGATAGTTATTGATGTGATAGAGGTGTTAACTAATGCTGCAGAATCAATCATATTTCAATAATGTCTCAAACCAATATGCTGTGCAACTTAAATTTACATAATGTTATATGTCAAATGTATCTCAATAAAAAATGATAATAGCATCTAACTCATAAGACTGTTGTGAGCTTCAAAACAGAAAACACGTAAAAATGCTTAATACAGTACCTGGTACACACTAATCCCTCAACAAGTGGTAGCAATTATTATTTCCAATCCAGTGTTTTTTCCACTGGATATAGATAAACTGAAAATGCAGAGAGCATCTTTATGTCCTTATACTTTTTCTTCAATTTATCCTTTCATAGATATTTGTAGAAAAGTAATCCAGTGCTATGGCAATTATTCCTAAATGTATGCAAAAATCTCCAATGTTAGATACTATTATCAATATTCCAGACCTTATGTAAATATCAATATTAATATTCCAGGTCAGATGGCCTCTCTGTTCAAAGACACAAATATATTATAAATAAACAATTGAAGTAGTTTTAGGAAGACTCACTCAACAAGTTTTTAAAGTCGAATCATTTAGTGCTTTCAATATGAATTCAGTCAGGTTTTACTCAGGATAAAAATAAGCCTCTGATATTTAAAATCCGATTCAATGCCTTAAAATATTTACTAAAGTAGAGGAGAACAAATCAATGCTACAAGGTCAGGGAGGAACTTGCACATACTTGGAGAGTTACCACTACTCCTCAGGCCTTTCATAGAGCTTGGCAAATGGAAGTGAGCCCCCAGCCAGAGGGGAGCTGCCTCTGGGGTGCTACATGATACTAAGAGAGTCTTATTAAAGGCCATGAGCTCTTAGTTCTAGGGAGGGCACAACTTTTTTCTCCTTGGCTTAAAAGTCTACTTTCCAGGGCTTCTGGGTAACTCAGTTGGTTGAGCGTCCAGCTCTTAACTTCAGATCAGGTCATGATCTCAGGGTCAGAGATCTCAGGTCCAAGCCCTGCATTGGACTCCTCATTGGGTGTGGAGCCTGATTAAGATTCTCACTTTCCAGATCCCTGGGTGGCTCAGCGGTTTAACGCACCTGCTTTCAGCCCAGTGTGTGATCCTGGAGCCCCGGGATCAAGTCCCACATCAGGCTCCCTGCATGGAGCTTGCTTCTCCCTCTGCCTGTGATTCTGCCATTCTCTCTCTCTCTCTCTCTCTCTCTCTCTCTCTGTATGTGTCTCTCATGAATAAATGGATAAAATCTTAAAAAAAAAAAAAGATTCTCGCTTTCCTTTCTCTCTGCCCCTACTTCCCTCCCCCCTCTCTCTCTCTCTCTCAAAAAAAAAAAAAAAAGACTACTTTGCACAATTGGAGTATAGTTGACTTTATTGAACTATATACTTAAAAATGGTTAAGATGGTAAAAAAAAAAAAAAGCAGTGGGGAAATTCTGTGTGAGGTGTGGTGAAAGAAGGTACAAGAATTCTCTATTTTCTGCTTAATTTTTCTGTACACTAAAACTGCTCTAAAAAATAAAATTTATTAATAAAAGAAAAAAACCATTATGCTAAGTGAAAGAAGCCAGATACAAAATGCTATATGCTTAATTCCATTTATATGAAATTCTCAGTATAGGCAAATCTATAGAAACAGAGAGTAGGCAGATAGTGTGTATTGGGGGATGGGTGGGGAGCAGATGAATAGGAGTGCACAGAGAATTTTTAGAGAAATGAAAATACTCTATATTTGTCATGATGGATATGTGTCATCCTACACTTGCCCAAATCCATAGAGTGTGCGACCCTGAGAGTGAATCCTAATGTAAACTTTGGGTGATTATGATATGTCAATATAGGTTTATCCTTGGTAAAAAAAAAAAAAAAAAAAAAAAAAAAAAAAGAAAAAGCTCCATTCTGGTGAGTGATGTGGATAATGTAGGAGACTACACTTGTGTGAGAGCAGAAAGTATAAGAATTCTCTGTGTCTTCCCGTCAAGTTTTTATAAACCTAAAACTGCTCTAAAAGAAATTAAGTAGATAGTGTTGCAAGAGGAGAGGAAGGGGAGAGACTACTCATGGGGGTGGGGTTTCTTTTGAGGACGATGAAAATAGACCGGAATTTGATAGTGGTGATGTTTGCACAAGTCTCTGACAATATGAAAGACCATGAAATTTCTACACTGTGAAAGGGCTGATTTCATATTATGTGAATATGTGAATAAAACAAAACAAAACCTTGTACTGAGTATAACGTTGATCTCATCTTTTTTCATTTGACCAGGAGACAGTGGAATATTGGAGAGTGGAGTATAGAGGAAAGGGAATCAGCAAAGGTGTTCCTTTCTTCTGCCTTACAACCTTACCCATCACCCTCCAATGAACTGCACAGCAAGGCTGGCTGCTGAACCAGCTCTCAATGCTCTTACACCCTCCTAGTTCCTCCAGTTTGTGTATTGTAAGGTGTATGTGGTCCTCTGCTTACCAGTAGTTTCTTCTGTGGACTTTTATTTCTGCTTTTCTTGATTAGCACCACAGTGGTCCGTTATCTCTTGATTTCTCCTTTCATTTCCTCGTATTCAATGCATACACTTTCTACTTCTTTATCATTCTCACAGACAAGTAAAATTCCCTCTTGTTACCCAGTTATTTATCCAACCATTCTTTCCTCCATCATTCACCTATTTACCCATTATCTATCTCAAGAATTTCCATCATTTTAGAAGGAAAGGGCTGGCTCACTTCCTGGAAACACCAATAGGAAATATAGACTAAGGAAACAATCACTATTATCTCCCAGCTTCTGTGACTAGGAGCCATTGAGTTTCTTCACTTCATAAATATTTCCAGCTGCTACTACAAAAAAGGGAATGAAGCAACTGACCACCAAGGCCATGGTCTGTCCAGGTGACTCATAGATAGATTGCTTTGGTACTTTGACAATGGCCATTTACAGACGATGGTTATTTCACAACTTCTATGGTGATGAACGAAGTTGCAAGAAATGGCTTAAGTGTTGTCTTGGCATATCCTTCAGTTTATTGACACACACTTATTGGCAAACAGTTACAGACAAAACCAGAAGTTTCCTTTCCCAAAATTCCCCCTTCTAATTCCATCAGTTTTAGACTTATGAAAAAGAATGGGTTGAAAGTAATTTGGCAAGCAAATTGTTGTTTTTAGTTTCAAATACCTTTTTGGAGGAACATCCTTATTAGTGATTCAAGTATTAGTATGAATCAATTTAATGATATCCACACCTGGACATAATCAGCCCAGACTGGAGCTTTATCTATGAGAAGGGAAAGAACCAATGTAAGGTTGGGTCATTTTTTTATGCCTTTGAGAAAACTCCACCATGGTGAGCTCACTTCTTTCAAGTGTAACTACTTCTTTCAAGTCTGAATTCAAAAGTCACCTCCTCTTATGGTAATTATTTCTTCTTGTCTCTCATTTCGGTTCTTTTTTTCTTTTTTCACCCACCAATAGCACTCTATGCTAGGAGAAAATATTAGCAATAATATGTAGATAACAAAGAATTTGTATCAAAAATGTCTCTAAAGACCTCTTGCACAATAAGGCAAACAATCCCTCATTTTTTTAAATGGACAAAAGAATATGTGAAGAACATACATAAATAGGCAATAAGCACATGAAAAGATGCTAAAATAATTAGTTAACAGGGAAATGCAAATCAAGACACCATTAGAAAGTCTAAAATTAAAAGAGTAACAATATCAAGTGTTGGTGAGGTTGTGGAGTATTTATTGCTTGTGGAATGTAGACTGCTATAGCCACTTCAGAAAAGTCTGGTGGTTTCTTACAAAGTTAAACGTATGCTTACCATATGACACAGCAATCCCATTTCTAGTTATCCAAGAAAAATAAAAACATTAGTCCACACAAAGACTTGTATGTGAATGTGCACAGTGACTTTATCTACAATAGTCTCAAACTGTAAACAGCTCAAATGTCAGTGTGTGAATGGAAAAGCAAGTTGTCGTATACCCATACAATGGATAGATAAAAAGGAACTAACTGCTGGTATAAGCAACAACATGTATGGATCTCAAAGTGTTATGTTGAGTGAAAGAAACATGACACAAAAATGTCGATACTACATGATTCCATTTACATGAAACTCACAGGAAATTTCAATTTAATCTATAGTTACAGAGGGCAGGTCAGTGGTTGCTTGGGTCCAGGAATGAGAGGGGAAAAAAGAGAAACTTCTGGGGTGATGGAAACACTCTGTATCTTGACAGTGGTGCTGGTATGGGTATATGCATTTGTCAAAACTCTTGAAACTGTACACTTGAAATGTTTGCATTTAAGTTATACCTCAATCAAGTTGGTTTAAAAGTATATGAATTCTCCCATACCCAACACTTAATCTCCTATAATCTACCTGCACTATCTCGTCTCTCATATTTATTACAGGGCCAAGTGTTTGCCCTTGTAACCTTCAAACCTATTCTATAGAAATATGGAAGCCTCAAGTACTTCCTTGCCTGTGGCCGATGCTTGACCTCAGATGGAAACTCAGTTTAGTCATTTCTGACCTCTGCTTCAGTCAAGGGACTGCCTCTGTGGGTAGCTGTTTTGCATCCTTCGTGAGAAACCCTGAGTCATTCATTTCCCTCCATTTCTAAGCCTGTGTTCATTTTTGGCATGATTTCTAAGGATAGTCTAAGCCTAATGGAGACACTATATTATATCTTTCTTCCTGCCCATGAGTGAAAGTGGTTTGTAAACTAGAGATATCTTCTCTCTAACCTTACTCTTTCGAGAAGGTGATTTTCAGATCAATAGCAAAGCTAGTGAGGCTCCCCCCTCCCCTTTGCTTGGCCAACTTCATTTGTGGACAGAGCACATTTGTCTTTCACTTTACTTAAGAAGATCATGCTGACAGAAAGCCAATTTGATTCTTTGCAGAGCAGTTTTATTCTAACAGAGGAAAATGATTTTTTATTTTCCAAAAATCTTTCCCAGGGTCGCAGTGTGTCAGGGCTGATCATTCTTCCTTGGCCAAACAATAATTCCAATAATTCAACCTCTCTTGCCTCTAGTGGTTCGGTTTGCTAAATGGAAAGTTTTCACCAGGGAACCTCTTAAGGAAAATGGCTGGACCTAGCAACCAGTACAGACATTGAGGAGAGTTCAAGGTACTTTCAGAATAAAAAGGAGGATAAAAGAAAAATTCAAAAACAAACCACAAAATCAGCCAAGTGAACAGACCCACCAGACTGTAATGTTTCATAGGTGTAGCTGCTGCTCTGCTAACCCCCATTTCCATCCCTCTCTTCCTTCCAGGTGCACTGTAAGCAGAAGACAATTGGAGCTTTGTGTGACCACTTTGGACGTCTTAGGATGTTTTATTAAATGATTATACAGATGTTACAAGCTGCCCTTGGGCAGCATTAATAATCTTCTACATGAAACATTCTGCTCAAGGGCTCCATCAGCATCAGACAAGATGTGCCCTGTGTATAATTGCAGGGACTCTCATATTTTCCATATTAACAAGACTGTCTTTGAACCTGTTCTATTTCACCAGTGTTGGCCTTATTCTAAGGTTTTCAAAATCTTTTAGGCACAAGTAAGATGACTTGTAAAAATCTTTGGTAAACTCCAATGTTATCAGTAGAATTTGATGATTTCTGAAATATCCATTAAAAACCCATCAGATAGTAAAAGATGTAAGCAGGCCGTTCACAGAAAAATTTACACAAGAGGCCTTTAAATATATAATAATGCTCAACTTCACCCATAATAAAAATGATACAAATTAAAATTACACTGAATGCTATTTCTCAACCATCTCATTGGCAAAAAATTCAAAACTTGAAAATATACTTAGGACAAGACTATGGGGAATAAAGAGAACTTTCATATATTGATGGTGAGAGAGAAAAATGGTACAGTCCACTTGGGGGGACTTTTGCATCTTCTAACAAAATTACATATGCATTAATCCTCTGACCTGCCAATTCCACTGCTAGAAACTTACCTTGGAAAATACACCTTCACAAATACAAAAAATATGTACAAGTTATTTATTATTACATTATCTGTAATAATAAAACATTAAGGACAATAGAAATACCCATCTACAGGGCATTATAAATAAATTATGGTACAGCTACATGATGGATTACTACACAGCCATCCAAAAGAATGAAGAAGATCTCTATAACTGATATAAAATAATTTGCAGGACATACTGGCAAGTGATAAAAAACAAAGTACGAGAGTGTTCATAGTTTGTTCTTTTCTATAAGAAGGAAGAAATTTAAATGTATGTGTATCTATTTCCTTATTTTTGCAAAAAGAAAGTCAGGAAAGATAAATAAAAAAAAACTCCCTATGGGGGCAGCTGGTGGGGTGTAAGGAATAGGGGTGCTAGAAAGACTATTCTTAGTAGAATGTTCTTACTAATCTTAATTTTTAAGCTGTATAAATGTTATTTAATCAAATCATAATTTTTTAAAAGATTTTATTCTTTTATTCATGAGAGACACAGAGAGCGGCAGAAAACATAGGCAGAGGGAGAAGCAGGCTCCATGCAGGGAGCCCGTTGTCGGACTCAATCCTGAACCCTGGAATCACAACCTGAGGCAAAGGCAGACACACAACCACTGAGCTACCCAGGTGTCTCCAAATCATAAAATTAAATAAGAAGGAAACCTTAACATTGACTACAGAAAGAAGTGAATCTACAATAAGATAGCTACATAGAATAATAAATTCATTCAAGTAACTTTTAAATATAATACTGATTGTACATTTTTAAAATTTATTTATTTATTTATTTATTTATTTATTTATTTATTTATTTATTTATTTGAGAGAGAAAGAGAGAGAGAGAGAGCACAAGCAAGGTGAGTGACAGGCAGAGGGAAAGGGAGAAGTAGGCTCCCTGCTGTGCAAGGAGCCAGATGCAGGGCTCCATCCCAGGACCCTGGGATCATGACCTGAGCCAAAGGTATGTTTAACCAACTGAGCCACCCAGGTGCCCCAGACTATATATTCATAATAGAATATATTTTAAGACCAAAATAATTGCAAACACATCTTGAACTTAATAGGTTTATCATTGACAGAGTTATTGGTTATGTTTCTGAAACCATATTGTGCTTATTGTATGACAGTATAAACAAGTAAATCTATTGATGTTGAAAACCAAGGTTTTCACTGTGGGATAAGGAAAGTACATATGTGGAATGGGGGATTAGGGTTTTGGGTTGATTTCTATTTTAATTGAGGAATCATTATGAAGTCATCATTTAATTTTTTTCTAGCTTAATCTATTAAAAGGGCCAGAAGCAATGATACTCAAATAGTAACGAGCATACCTCACAGAGTTCTTTGTAAATGCCATTTCCCACTCAAGGAAACTAGGATTTCTTATAGACATGGTTCCAGGTCTGGGGCAGGGAACATAAAAGGTAATATCAAGACATCTTGGGCCAGATGTCAAAGAAGTACTCAAAGATTAATGGGGCAATGTCAAAAGGATAAAGAAGCATTGAATTAATTTTAAGAAATTATGATCCCATAGTGATACTCAAAAGAGGAGGAGAAGCTTTTTTAAAAGAATAATGTTAGCAGAAAAAAAAAAGAAAGTGTAAGAAGAATAGGAAAAAAAAAACCATAGTTTGTCACCTTCCATATATTAATTGATTAAAGCAAATCATCAATAGATACTAAAACCATTGGATGAAGGACAGTTGAGAAGCAGAACATTCACAAAATCTCAAATAATCACAAGTTATTCATTACATGGGGAAAGTAACCTTAACAATGAAAAGATCTGTGACCATCAGCCTAATCAAGTGATCAAACTTCATACAACAAATAGTGGGACAACCTGGCATGAGGTACCTACCAATTTGATGCAATAAAACATCACCTAGACACTTTCCAGCCAAAAATGTTTAATAAGCATTTAATCACGAGGAAACAACAAAGCAAATGCACAGTGTGATGCAGACTACAACACAATTGGCTCAGACTCTTCAAATGTCAATATAATGGGTAACAGAGTGAAGCAGAGGTTCTTTTCTGATTTAAGCAGACTAGAGACTCATCACAAGAAAATGCAATTCATAAAACTTGATTAGATCCTGGGTCAAAAACAAAAAAAGAAATGAAAATAGGAATAAAAGGTATTTTTAGGAAAAGCTACAGAAATATAAAAATAGCCCATATATTGGAACATAGTAGAGAATTGTTCATTTTCTTGTATGTGATCATAGTATTGTAAATGTAGAACAACCTTCTTCTTAGGAAATGCATGTTGAAGAATTTAGGAATGAGATGTCATGACATCTGCTACATATTTTTGTATGGTTAAGAAAAGATCTATCTGTATAGGTAAAATGTGCATACTGGTGAATTGACATGAAGGATATGTGGATGTTCATTGTATGCTTCTCACAACTTTTCCGTAGTTAGAAATATTTTAAAATCAAAGTTGGCAAGGAAAAAAATCCTACTTAGTTTCAAGGTTCCTTCTTGTGATCCATACCCTCATAGCCTGTAGAAAAAGAAAAGGGATCCTCTTTAGATGCAGAAAAAAGCTGTAATCAGGGCAGTGGTTAAATGCTTGGGCTTTGGAGTCAGATCCAGGCTGAAGACCTATGCAAGTTTCTCATACACTGTAAGCTTCACTTTCCTCAACTATAAAATGAGGTTAATGACAGTACCCACTTCAAAGGACTGCCATGTTCATGAGATAATCCACATCAAGGGTTAGCATGAAACCAGCACATGGTCACCACTCACAAATGCTTGCTCTGATTTCCAGAGTGCAATGTGGCTTCTCATTAGAACGTAAATATTGTTTACATGACATACCCTATGACTTAGATCAGAAATACTACTTTTGATGTCATCTCTTTATCTGTTTACTTACTTTTCAAGAGTCTTCTCTGAAAAGCCCTAAAATAAAATTAATAAGGAGGAAGAGGAGGATAGTGATAGGATGATCACATAGACAGAATGCAGATGACAGCTCACATTTCTAAGTTTAAGGAAATGCCAATGGAAAGGGAGTCAAAAAGAGGATGTAATTCAAAGTCAAATGCCCACATTTTTCAAAAGGTAAGAATAATTTCAGCACATCTTAATTTGTGATGGAGGGGTCACAAAATACTTTTAGAATCTGATAGACCCACTACCCTAAAAAAAAAAAAAAAAGACATAGTGACATGACCCATGCAAATTAGAAGTTCATGGTCCCTCTGAGGCTAGTTCATGGATTAATAGGCAAGTATTATTGCCTCAAGAATAGGGACCTGGTGGGACCAGAGGACAAGACCCTCACTCTCCAATACCTCCATGTAAAATGTCTACAATCCTGTCACTGGACAAGCACTACACCATCACTAGAAAATTGAAATTTGCAGTTCAACCTTGGGAGTAATAAAACAGATTCAAAACAAGTGAGCTGTATCAAAAACATTGGGACCTTGGAACAGAGTCTCTTAGGGAGCAGAGGGATGTGAAGGAGAACAGAGCTAGGTCAAAACGTCCTGCTTATGTAACCAGAAAGACAGGATTTGGTTTCAGTTGAGCTAGAATCCTGGGAGGGGCTGATGGCCTTGTTTTGTTCACATGGAGAACCTCTCACCTTTAGCAGGAGCCTCTACGTCTAGAATCTGTATTCAATGAGGCTTAAGAGCTTCTTCAACTCAGGAGTTTGTGTAGTTAAACAAAATGATTTATTGAGCGTGATTGAGCCCACTCTGTTAGGAGCACTATTTATAGCGCTGACATAAACTTACCATCCACACACTACAGAGGAGGTACAGTGGGTTCCAATAACAGTTTCCAGCCTTCCTCCTAAGGATGTGGTAAAAGAACTTTCCCTGGGCAGGTTTTGTCCAAATCCTCATCCGTGCGCCCTGCATTGCCCTTGTCACCACAGACACCTTACAAAAGAGTCTTAATCTTTCCTCTCAGTACTTGCTCAAATTCTAGTCCTCATTGAGCTTCAGCCCTCCATTGATTACTGGAGGAAGCATTGCATCCCTCCAACATGCCCTACAAGATGTCAACTGTGAATTGTGACAACATAGCTCTCCACACCCCTCTTCAAGCACTCTGGTCCTGCTTCTCTCTGCAGAACTAAAATCCCTCAGCTCCAGCAAAGGCATTCTTAAAGGGTACTATTCTTAGTATTTTGTCAACAAGAGGAATACTTGAAATTTTTTTTGACTAGAAGAATCACTGGCTACTTGTGGTCTCTCTGAAAATGGATTGTCCATCAAAAAGAAACAGGGAAGCTAGGACACTCCCACATAGCTCCTCAGAGGCATAAGTCAAGCCATGCCTCTCTAATAATTTCCTGTCCAACATCATGAGGGGTCACCAGGTGTTCTACTTGCTCTGAAATGCTGTTACCTTAATTAGACCCCAAACCATAAAATCTGGGTGTTAAGAAGCACAGCTGGAAATATCTTGCTGTTTGCCTGGAGCCATTCCTCTTAGGCTCAGCTAAGTATGTTTCAGAGGTGTTCCAGAACTGGTTCATATGGGCATACAAGGGCAGACTGTTAATTTTTCAGGAATTTTGCAAGTCAGTTGTTGAACTGTTCGTGACTTAAAATTGACATGGTGGCACTATTTACTCCAAGGAAACAGGCAAACACTAAAAATAATGGTTCTCTCTTCCACCTGCAGCTGATTGTTAACTGTTTACTAGCATACTACTATTAGCAATGGTAACCTATGCAGTCTACGTCATGGTTAAGCACACAGGTTTTAGAATCAGGCTGAATTGAACCAGAGTCCTAGCTTTACACTTACTATATTACTTTAGTTTCACAGAATAAAATTAAGATTTAAAAAAGTACTATGCTGTGTAACACTAATTCCCCATTCCTCATGTTTCCTTTTGGAGAACTTCCATTAGACTCACATTCCTGGCTTTCCTCTGATCCTCAAAGGAGGAGGAGTGATGTAGGTGATTGGTGAATTTAGGAAAAGCATCTCAGCATGTGACTCTGCCATCCTAGCACATGGCATCAAACATCATGGGCCAGGATAGCTGCTTGAGCATTTAAGGGTTCTGCACCCAATTCCAGTATGTGTGTATGTGAGGGGCAGTCCCTATACCACTAAGCAATTCTTGGACACCAACTGGGTGTCCTACAATTCAGTTCAATTCTGACACCATCTACCAGGAGATACTGTCAGAACACAAAAGTTAAGGGACCAGTCCTATGAGACTGACCCCTCCTCCAGTTCAGATGCTAACAGCCAAGTCCAAGTGCTTCTGATCAACTGGCTGTGAATCAGAGGGTCCCACAAACCCCTTCTCAGGTTCAATTAATTTGCTCACAGAACTCAGAGAAACATCTTACTAGATCACTGGTTTATCAGAGGATGTAACTCGAGACCAGCCAGATATGGGCAAGGGGATATAGAGTTTCTATGCTCTCTCAAAGAGTGACATTCTCTCCCAAATCTCCATGTGTTCACCAACCTAGAAGCTCTCTAAACCCTGTACTTTTGGGGGTTTACAGAGGCTTAATTACATAGGCATGATTGATTAATCCTGGGTCATTGGTCATTGCTTCAACCTCCAGGCACTCTCTCCTCCCTGGAGATCAAGGAGGGTATCACTAAAAGTTCCAATCCTCTAATCACAGGATTGGTTCTCCTGGCAACCAGCCCCTATCTTAGATGCTCTAAAAAATCACTCATTAAGATAACAAAAGACACCTTTATCACTCTCATCCCTTAGGAAATTCTAAGGGTTTTAGGAGCTTTGTGCCAGAAACAGTAACAAAGACCAAATATATATTTCTTATTATGAATTACAATATCCAGCATCCCTATCAGGTACACACTATAGCCAGCAGGAAAGAGGCAGGCACAAAGAAGGGCATGCCTTCTTCCTGTAAGGACATTTCTCAAGCAACTTCATGTGACACATATTTACATCCCATTGGCCAGAATTTGACCATATGGCCATTCCAACTGCAAAGGAAGCTGGAATTTTTTTTTTATTCCAGTCAGCCATATACCTAACTAAAAACCAAGATTTCTTTTAATATGTAAGAAATAAATAACAGGTATTGGGAGGAAAGTAATAGTCTCTGCCACAGCATATTAACATTAGACACAACTTGCTCACAGTAAACATTTAGTGAATACTACCCACAAGTATTTTCCTTTTTAAAAAAAAAGATTTTATTCATTTATTCATGAGACACAGAGAGAGAGAGAGAATGGCAGAGACACAGGCAGAGGGAGAAGCAGGCTCCATGCAAGGAGCCTGATATGGGTCTCAGTCCCAGGACTCCAGGATCATGCCCTGGACCAAAGGCAGGTGCCAAATCGCTGAGCCACCCAAGGATCCCCCCGCCCCACAAGTATTTTTTATCAAAGCATCTAGGTTATTCTGTATCTCTATGCCTATAATGATATGGGAAGTTGGAAGCCAAAATATTCCTTTGGCTAAAGGTTTTTATTCCTATTTTCTAAATTCCTCTGTTTAAAATCCAAACACCCTTTGGAAGGGGCAATCTCTAAAAGGGAGAAGTGACTAATATGCTAGCATGCATTGCTCTTGTGTGTTCTAGGCCCCCTGGGAACCAGGGAAGGAAGTGAGACATTTCAGTCAAGTGTGAGACTAGAGCCACAGGTTTGGCACAAACACTGTCCAAGATGTAAATAAATGGAGGGCACTGGAATATAAGGGAGCCATGAGGGTACTGGTTGGACATTGAAACAGGTGCATGGGATCCCTAGGTGGCTCAGTGGTTTAGCGCCTGCCTTTGGCCCAGGGCGTGATCGTGGGGTCCTGGGATCGAGTCCCACATTGGGCTCCCTGCGTGGAGCCTGCTTCTCCCTCTGCCTGTGTCTTTGCTTCTCTCTCTCTCTCTCTCTCTCTCTCTCTCTCTCATTCTCTCTGTCTCTCTCTCTGTCTCTCATGAATAAATAAATAAAATCTTTAAAAAAAAAAAAAAGAAACAGGGATCCCTGGGTGGCGCAGTGGTTTGGCGCCTGCCTTTGGCCCAGGGCGTGATCCTGGAGACCTGGGATCGAATCCCACATCGGGCTCCCGGTGCATGGAGCCTGCTTCTCCCTCTGCCTGTGTCTCTGCCCCTCTCTCTCTCTCTCTGTATCTGTCATAAATAAATAAAATATTTTTAAAAAAAAGAAACAGGTGCATAGGTGCAAATTATAAATATCTCCTAATTCCTTATTTTGCAAAAAAGCTGGCCCTGAATTTTTAAATGAAACAATCTGGATCTTTGCTCTTTTTTTTCCTATAAAATTAAACCTTTCCCTCACATTCTTTCCCTTCTATCCAGCTAAGACATTTTCTAGGTGCCTTTCTTGACTCACCCTCCATCAGCTTCAACTGGATCTTTTCCTGGAGGGAAGGCCTGCCATGTGTTCTGTGTGTGAGCCTGGGCAAGTTGTAAACCCCTTTATGCCTCTGTTTCCTCAGATGTAGATGGAGATAATAATAGCATCTATCTTCTTATAAAGCTGTTGTCAGAACTTGAAATAGAGGCTGGTACATAGTAAGTACCATATAAATGTTGTTATTATACTTAATTTTGGTCCATATCATATGCTACTATAACTTTCTAAAGGCAGGGATTTTTATGTCTTATCAAAAGAGTGGTGTCAAAACAATAGGTATGATCATTGTAATACTTTATCCCAGAGGTTATGAGTGTTACACCTATAGAAGTCATCACTGATATGAAATAAATGCATTAAGTATGACTCAGATGGTACCTGGGATTACCCACGTCCATTCTACTACATTGGTATATAGAGTTAGGATACTCACTGGACTTGAGAAAAGAATGAAAGACATCAGTGAGACCTCTATCACAGAGATAAAAGATTTAAGAAAGAATCAATCAGAGATGAAGAGTGCAATAAATGGAGAGTAGAAACATTCTTGATGCAATGAACAGCAGGCAGGAGGAAGCAGAGGAATGATTAATGACCTAGAAGACAAAGTAATGAAAAGCAATGAAACTGAACAAAAGAGAGAAAATAATTATGCAAAATGAGAATAAACTTAGGAAACTCAGTGACTCCATTAAACATAATAATATTCATATAGGAGTCCCAGAAGAAGAAGAAGAGAGAAATGGGGGTAGAACATTCATTTGAAGAAATAATACCTCAAAACTTCCTTAATTTGAGGAAAGAAACAGATATCCAGATCCAGGAGACACAGAGAACCCCCAACAAAATCAACAGAAACAGATCCATGCCAAGACATATTGTAATTAAATGGGCAAAATATGGTGATAAGGAAATTCTTAAGGGAAAAATACTTATAAGAGGAAACCCATAAGGCTATTAGCAGATTTTTCAGCAGAAACTCTCCAAGCCAGAAGGGATGGGAATGATCTATTCTAAATGCTGAATGGGAAGAATCTGCAGCCAAGAATACTCTATCCACCAAGGCTAACATTCAAAATAGAAGGAAAAATAAAGAGCTTTGCAGACAAATGAAAATTAAAGGAGTTCATGACCATTAAACCAGCCTTGCAAGAAATACTGAAGGGGATATTACAAGTGGAAAAGAAAGACCAAAAGTGACAGTATGCAGTAAAATGAATATTTCTATTAAAAAATCAGTGAAGGAAATCACAAAATAAAAGGATGTAAAATATGACAGCATATACCTAAAATGTGTGGAAGACAGGAGTAAAGAATATGCTCAAGCTTAAACAACCATCAACTAACATAGACTGCTTTAAGCAGATGTTATATACAAACCTAATGGTAACCACAAATCAAAAACTACTAACAAACATGCAAAAAATAAAGACAAATCTAAACACAAGTCTAAAGAAAACCAGTGAAAGATGAGTGGATAAAGAAGATGTGGCTTATGTATACAATGGAATATTACTCAGCTATTAGAAATGACAAATACCCACCATTGGCTTCAACGTGGATGGAACTGGAGGGTATTATGCTGAGTGAAGTAAGTCAGTCGGAGAAGGACAAACATTATATGTTCTCATTCATGTGGGGAATATAAATAATAGTGAAAGGGAATATAAGGGAAGGGAGAAGAAATGTGTGGGAAATATCAGAAAGGGAGACATAACGTAAAGACTGCTAACTCTGGGAAACGAACTAGGGGTGGTAGAAGGGGAGGAGGGCGGGGGGTGGGAGTGATTGGGTAACGGGCACTGGGGGTTATTCTGTATGTTGGTAAATTGAACACCAATAAAAAAAAAGGAAAAAAAAAGAAAGAAAACCAGCAAACCATGAAAAAGATAAGAAAGTATCAGAGAAAATCTCCAGAAACAACCACAAAACAAGTAATAAAATGGTAATAAATACATACCTATCAATAATTACTTTGAATGTAAATGGACTAAATACTCCAATCAAAAGACATAGGGTATGAGAATGGATTAAAAAAAAAAAGACCCATCTATTTGCTGCCTATAAAGACTCATTTTAGACCTAAAGTCATCTGCAGATTGAAAGTAAGAGGATAAAGAAATGTTTATCATGCAACTGGATGTCAGAAGAAAGCCAGAGTAGCAGTACTTATATCAGACAAACTAGACTTAAAACAAAGACTGTAACAGGAGGCAGAGAAGGGCACTATCTAATAATGAAAGGGACAATCCAACAAGAACATATAGCAATTGTAAACATTTATGTTCCCAACACAGGAGCACTCGAATACATATAAACCAATAATAAACATAAAAGAACAAATTATAGTAATACAGTAATAGTTGGAGACTTTAACATCCCTCTTAAATCAATGAATAGATCTTCCAAACAGAAAATCAACAAAGAAACAATGGCCTGGAATGACACACTGGATCAGATGGATTTAACAGATATTTTCAGAACATTCCATCCTAAAACAGCAGAATACATGTTTTTTTTTTTTTTTCAAGTACAGGTAGAACATTCTCCAGAAAAGATCACATATTAGACTGCAAAACAGACCTCAACAAATTCATGAAGGTTGGAGTCATACCATGTACCTTTTCGCTTCAAAACCAGGAGTTAACCACAAGAAAAAAATTGGAAAGAAAACAAATATATGGAGGTTACCATGTTACTAAACAATGAATGGGTCAACCCAGAGATAAAAAAAAAAACAAAACAAAAAACAAAAACAAAAAAAAACTATATGGAAATAAATGAAAATGAAAACACAATGTTTCAAAACCTTTGGGATTCAGAAAAGTGGTTCTAAGAAGGAAGTTTATAGCAATACAGGCCTACCTTAAGAAGCAAGAAAAATCTCAGACAACCAAACCTTACATCTAAAGTAGCTGGAAAAGAATAATAAATTAAGCCTAAAGCCAGCAGAAGAAAGGAAATAATAAAGATTAGAGCAGAAATAGATGATATAGAAACTACAAAAACAATAGAACAGATCAATGAAACCAGGAGCTAGTTCTTTGAAAAAATTAATAAAATTGATAAACCTAGCCAGATTGATCAAAAGAAAAGAGAAAGGACTCACATAAATAAAATCACAAATGAGAGAGGAGAAATAATAGCTAATACCACAGAAATACAAACAATTATAAGAGAATATTATGAAAAACTATATGCCAACAAATTGGACAACTTACAAGAAATGGATAAATTCCTAGAATCATATAATCTATGAAAATTGAACTGGAAGAAATAGAAAACTTGGACAGACCTATAACCAGCAAAGAAATTGAATCAGTAATCCAAAAACTCCCAACAAACAAAAGTCCAGGGCTTGAATTCTACCAAACATTTAAAGAAGTGCTAATACCTTTTCTTCTTAAGTCCTTCAAAAACTAGAAAAGGAAGGAAAACTCCCAAATTCATTCTATGAGGCCAACATTACCCTGATGCCAAAATCAGATAAAGACACCACAAAAAAAGAGAACTATGGCTAATATCTCTGATAAATATAGATGAAAATATCCTCAACAAAATTCTACCAAACTGAACATGCATTAAAAAAAATCATTTACCACATCAAGTGGGATTTATTCCTGGGTTACAAGGGTAGTTCAATATTTGCAAATCAATCAACTTGATACAGAACATTAATAAAGGAAAGGATAAGAACCATATAATCATTTCAATAGATGCAAAAAAACATTGACAAGTACAACATCCATTCATAATAAAAACCCTCAACCAAGTAGGTTCAGAGGGAACATAACCTCAACATTACTAAAGGCCATCTATGAAAAACCCACAGCTAACATCATCCTCAATGGGGATAAACAGAGAGCTTTTCCTCTATGGTCAAGAACAAGACAGGGATGTTCACTCTCACTGCTTTTATTCAACATATACTAGAAGTCTCAGCCACAGCAACCAGACAACATAAAGAAATAAAAGGAGTCCAAATCAGCAAGAAGTAAAACGTCCACTATTTGCGCATGACATGACACCATATACAGAAAACCCAAAAGACTCCACCAAAATACTGCTAGAACTGATAAACAAATTCAGTAAAGTTGCAGGATACAAAATCAATGTACAGAAATCTGCATTTCTATACACCAATAACAAAGCAGCAGAAAGAGAAATTAAGGAATCAATCTCATTTACAATTGCACCAAAGTAATAAGATACCTAGGAATAAACCTAACCAAAGAAATGAAAAATCTATACTCTGAAAACTATAAAACACTGATGAAAGAAATCAAAGACAGCACAAAACAATGGAAAAACATTCCATGATCATGGATTAGAACAGATTTTGTTTTTTTGTTTTTTTTTAATTTTTATTTTTTTATTTATTTATGATAGTCACAGAGAGAGAGAGAGAGAGGCAGAGACATAGGCAGAGGGAGAAGCAGGCTCCATGCACCGGGAGCCTGATGTGGGATTCGATCCCAGGTCTCCAGGATCACGCCCTGGGCCAAAGGCAGGCGCCAAACCGCTGCGCCACCCAGGGATCCCAGAACAAATTTTGTTAAAATGTCTATACTACCCAAAGCAATCTACATATGTAATGCAATTCTTATCAAAATACCAATAGCATTCTTCACAGAACCAGAACAATCCTATAATTTGTATGGAACCAAAAAATTAAAAAAAAATTAATAGCTAGAGCAATCTTGAAAAAGAAAAGCAAAGCTAGAGGCAGCACAACTCTGGACTTCAGGTTATATTATAAAGCCACGGTGATCAAAACAGCATGATGAAAGCACAAAAATAGACACATACATCAATAGAACAGAAAACCCAGAAATGAACCCACAATTGTATGGCCAATTAATCTTTGACAAAGCAGGAAAGAATATCCAATGGGAAAAAGACAGTCTCTTCAACAAATGGTGGGGGAAACCCAACAGCCACATGCAGAAGAATGATACTAGACCATTCTCTTTCACCATTTGCAAAATGAACTCAAAGTGGATTGAATTCTTAAATGTGAGACTTGAAATGTGAGACCATAAAAGTCCTTGAAGAGAGCACAGGCAATAATTTTTCATCAGACATAGCAACTCTTTTCTAGATAGGTCTCCTAAGGCAAGGGAAAGAAAAGCAAAAATAAACTATTGGGCCTACATGAAAAACAAAAACAAAAAACAGAAAACATTTCTGCACAGCAAAGGAAACAACAAAACTAAAAGGCAATGTTATGGAATGGGAGAAGATATTTTCGATTGACAAATGTGATAAAGGGCTAGGATCCAAAATACATAAAGAACATATAATTCAACAACTTAAAAATGAATAATTTGATTTAAAAATGGGCAGAAGACATGAATGGACATTTTTCCAAGGAAGACATCCAGATGACCAACAGACATGAAAAGATGCTTGACATCACTCACCATCAGGAAAATACAAATCAAAACTACAATGAGATATCACCTCACACCTGTCAGAATGGCTGAAATCAACAACACAAGAAATTACAGGTGTTGGCAAGGATGTGGAGAAAGAGGAAATCCTCTTACATTGTTGGTGGGAATACAAACTGGCGTAGCCACTGTGGAAAAAGTATGGAGGTTCCTCAAAAATTACAAATAGAACTACACTATGGTCCTGCAATTACACTACCAGGTATTTAGCCAAAGAATACAAAAATTCTAATTCAAAGGGATACATGCACCCAGCTGTTTATAGCAGCAGCATCTACAACAGCCAAATTATGGAAACAGCCCAGTTGTCCATTGGCTGATGAGTGAATAGAGATGTGAGATATATATATATATATATAATGGAATTATATATATATATAATACTATTTTATATATATATATATATATATATATATATATGGAATAGTATTCCACTATAAAAAAAGAACATAATCTTGCCATTTTTCCATTTGCAATGACATGGATAGAGCTGGAGAGTATTACGCAAAGCAAATTAAGTCAATCAGAGAAAGACAAATAGCATATGAATGTCACTCATATGTGGGATTTGAGAAACAAAACAAACAAAGGGAAATAGAGACAACCCAAAAACCAGACTCTTCATTACAGAGAACAAACTGATGGTTCCTGGGGGTGGGAGGAAGGTATCAAACAGATGAAGGGAATTAAGGAGGGCACCTGTGATGCGCACTGGGCGATGTCTGGAATTGTTGAATTGCTCTACTGTGTACCCAAAACCAATACTACACTGTATGTTAACTAACTGGAATTTAAATAAAAACTTAAAAAGAAAAAGAAAGTACGTTAGTAAAATAGTTACCTCTGGGCCACAGGATCATAATCCTCCTAGAGTCTCTGGGAGGTAGCATAAGAATGCTGCTCAGTCCTATCCCCAGCAAGGAGCAAGGAAGCCGGGGTGTTTATGCACCGGCTCCCATCCATGGCAGTTAACAACTAGTGGGGGGTCAGGAGGGGAATGAGTCTGATTCCCCAGCGCCGTGGCCAGCTCTGTGGCTGTGGGGAGCCAGCCAGGGCCTGCCAGAGTGGTGAAGCCCTGAGGGCCGTGGGGCAGGGTGCTGGCAGCACCTGTTAGCTGCTCAGCCTGTCAGGATCAGCCTGCCCCGGAGGAGGGGGGACGTGCACCTCACGCAGCGGCTGTGAAACCAGCGGGATGATGCACACAGCCTGCTGCACATGCAGGAGAGACAGAGAGCCCAGCGCACGGGGTGGGGGCCCAAGGGCCGGGCAGGGGAGCAGGTGTAAGCCCAAGAGGACTGCGTAGGGAGACTAGGAGGTGGTACTAGGGGGAAAATAATAACTTTATGAGTTGAACATATGAAACAGACCCTGTGAAAACAGCAATATGCCCCCACACATTCCAGCAGCAAACAGGGCCGCCCACAAAGGCCTTTCAAGAAGTTTGCTTCTGGAGAGTCAACAGGGAGGTTTGAACTGCAAAACCCTGCATTCCCTGAAGGCTGCTCTATACTGTGACAGGAAAGGGGGCAGAGGGGGAAGGATCTGCTTTCCTGAAACAAAGCTTCCAGCTTGCTGGCGATCCTTACCCGCGGGGAGAGCAAGAGGCTCCTTTAACAGGACAAGCACGCACAAATGTCTGCCCTTCCTCCGAGGGAAAGGAAATTGCTTCAAAAAAGCACTGGCTCTATTTTTTACAAACGAAATGTAAACTCTTATTAATTCTAAACTGACTTATTTGTGTTAATGTATTTGTGATGGGTCTGGACTCTTGATGTCTTTTCTTTCCAACAAGTTCTATCACTCGTGAACCCTCCTGAGTAGGTTTTCGATGTGCTCTCTTCCTAGTTCAGATTCTCATCCTTTCTAGTGCAGGTGCTTCGTTCAACATCCACTTATCCCACCCAACTGGGTGTCCTACCATTCACTTCAATTCTGACACTATCTACCAGGAGGTAGCCTCAGAGTCCACAGATTAAGGGGGACCAGGCCTATGAAACTGACTGCTCCACTTCAGATGCCAACAGCCAAGTCCTGGTTGTCATCTGTGCCTCAGACCAACTGGCTGAGTCAGAGGGTTTGACAAGCCCCTCTTCAGGCTCAGTTGGTTTGCTCATGGAACTCAGAGGACCATCTCCCTGGATCACTGGTTCGTCAGAGGGTGTAACTCAGGACAAGCCAATATGGGTAAGGGGATGTAGGGTTTCCATGCTCTCTCAGAGTGACATGCAAAACAAGGATAGGGATAGAGAACAGCAGGGGTGTGGGCTCAGGGCAGGCCTCAGTGGGAGTGAAGCCCTGAAGGAAGTGCAGAGGTGAACCATGAGGTATCTGGGTAAACAGTAGGGGCGTGGGCTAAGGACAGGCTTCAATGGGAGAGTAAAGCTGAGTGAAGACCTGAAGGAGGTACAGGGGTGAACCATGAGGTATCTGGGGAAGAGCAGGGGCATGGGCTCAGGGCAGGCTTCAGTGGGAGAGTAAAGCTGAGTGAAGACCTGAAGGAGGTGAAGGCATGAACCACGAGGGATGGGGAACTGCATTTCTAGCAGAGGGAACAGCAAGCACAAAGGCCATGAGGTGTTAAACACACTGTGAGATGCCAAATGGACATCCAAGTGGAGCTTCAGGTGGGTAGCTGTCAGCATGAAGACTCTGGAGCTCAGGGGACAGCACTCAGGGCACCAACTCTTGCTTGGGCCCCCCTCCTCCTCCAGGAGGGTGACCAACTGTCCTGGTTTCTCTGGGCCAGAAGGGTTTTCCAGGATGCAGAGGCCCAGGTAACAGTCAGTCACCATCACTCCAGGCCAGCCTATATCTGGTTACCGGTGGAAAGCTTGTAAAAAATGCTTTAAAAAGGAGTCCTAAAAACCCTTCCACAGTTGCTTCCGGCTCAAAGGATGAAAGTTAAATTTCTATAGAGTATTCAGCACAAAAGCCCTTTGCTTCTCTGGTCAACATCTCTCCACCCCTCCCTCAGCAGCGCCCCCCTCCCCCGCTCCACTCTGGCCACCCCTACAGTCAACAGGCCTTTCTCAACAACCACCCAGCTCATGGCTTCCTGAGAAATGGACATATTCTCACCTGTCCTCCTTCCCCCCACACACCTGACCTCCTCTGCGTAGTGGAGCTCCTCTTGCTCAAGTGTTATCTCATGCATCAGCTCCTGCGAACTTTCCTGGCCCCTACACTTGTTTTATCCCCATGTCCTTGGTGCTCACACTCCATCCTGCCAGGGGGTCGAGTCCAGGCTTAGTGGCTTCTGATCTTATATAAGTTGGCGGGGTGGGGGGGGTGCCCTCTTTAAGAAAAATAATACAAAATTATGAATGCAGATTCAGGCATAAAGATCAGTATGCCTGGGTGGCGCAGCAGTTTAGCGCCTGCCTTTGGCCCAGGGCGTGATCCTGGAGACCCGGGATCGAATCCCACGTCGGGCTCCCAGTGAATGGAGCCTGCTTCTCCCTCTGCCTGTGTCTCTGCCTCTCTCTCTCTCTCTGTGACTATCATAAATAAAAATTAAAAAAAAAAAAGATCAGTATGTATTTAGAAGGGACACCCAAAAATAAGGAGTCTTAAAGCCCTAGAGATAAGATTCACAGTGAATGTGAATGTCCCTCTGACCACATCCTCTGCAGCCTGCGGGGTAATGTGTAGGTCATCTGTCCCTTGTACCCTGTGAGCTCTCTGAGGGCCAGAGAATCTGCCTGGAGGGTCTCTGCATCTTCCCTGCCCAGCACATACCAGCAGTTCAATGGGTGTTTGTTGACTGACTGGTCAGGTTGAGGATGACTAAGGATGCCAGTCCTTTGAGTCAGATCCAAGTTTTGGCAACTATAGCCACTGAGCAGTTGAAGAACCTGCAGACAAGAAGTAAGGAACTTAACCCCCACAGAAATGAAAAGACATCAGGCAAGCTGTCTGTGTGACATTGCCAGATGGGGTGTCTGGCCCCAAGGACACTGAATAAATATCCATTTCCTGTCTTTTCCTGTCCGTGGGCTCCATGTGCCTTCCCCTGGTTGCATACCCCCAAGGCTGGGACACAAGCCAGGGTGATGCCACTACCTGGGAGAGCACGCACCTGTTTAGCTTTGCCCTCTTATGTCGCAGAACCAAGATCAATGTTTTAGCTGAAGTAGGTTCCCTGCCACTCACGGGTTAGGATGATTTCATTGACTTTCTGACCCCCGTATTGGTCTGCAGGTGGGAAGGTACATCTCTAATGTGCCCCCTCACGCCTGAACTTGGCCCAGGGTCTGAAAGTAAGGACAGGAGAGTGCTGTTCCTGGCATTTAAGCCAATCAATGTGATCGTTTTAAGGAAACCAATTTCCTTCCCTGTGAACCCAAGTCTATAATAAATAAATAATTCAGCTTCCCTGAGATATTTATATCATGGGCAGGTGGCACTTCTGCTCTCTGAGAAAAGCAGGTCGTCCAAGAATTGCCTGCCGTTAGGTAATGGTGCCCCCAGTACTAATCGCAGCAATTCTGTGTCCGCTGCCTTGGGTCATTTGTCTGGTGAGCACAGCAACCTTGAGACTTAAGTAGAGCATCTCCTTTTAAAGATGAAGAAACACAAGAAATAGGAGATAAGTTCACAGGGCAGGAAGGCTCCGGAGTCAACATTACCATCCAGAACAATGGCTCTTATGCAGGACAACAGTCTCTACAACCTCCTTCCAGATGAACCCTCCTGCTTATCTGCAGCACCCGGCATATGCTATAGGATGCATTGTGCTGGGGCTGGGGGCCGGCATCCCAACCCAGGCTCTGACCTCTCGGGCCAGGTCACAGCTTTGGGCCGAGTGAAGAGCTACAGATAGCATCCCTTTGTATCGCCTTGGAAATCTCTGGTTCTAAGATGACTGCTTGCTTTGGCATCCGCTAAACGTGGTTTGAGTGCCTGTTGCAATGACTCACTGCTTTATCCTTGAATGGATATTACCTGTTGAGGACGATGATGGTGGTTAAAATGAACATTTATCCGGTACAAGCTGCATTGCTGAGGGCTGCACTAACAGCCTTCCAGGATTTTAATTCTCAGGTCTTCAAGGTAGATTATTAATGTCCTCCTTTTTTCATTGAGACGGGCAAGTTGCGGGAAATAACTGGTTCTAGATCACACAGGTGATAAGTAACCAGCACAGCCAGGATTCAGGTTGGGGCCTTACCCAGGATGTGCCTTTAGCCACTCCGATGGCTCCAGTGGGAGAAGGGTCAGTGTTAGCTATCATGTGGCATAAGCTCCAGCCACACTGAGGACATCCCTTTATTTCTAAGCAAAGAGTCTGTAACTCTCCTCCCTCCATTTGCCCATACTGGCTCTTCCCTTTGCCTGGGCTGTTGCTCTGCTCTCCCTGCATTGTGGCGCTAACCCCCTCCTCCACCTTTAAGTCTTACATGTTAAATCTTACCTCCTTCTCATGCGGCTCTGCATAATCCCACTCCAGGGTGAAACCAGATGTTGCAGAACCTCGGCCACAAGGTGCAGCCATGCAGATGACTCTAGGGGTGATCGAGGGTACCAACTAGAATGAGACGGTGTCACGACAGCTCAGCTCCATTTCCCGTCCGCTCTGGGGTTTTCTGGATGTGGGATGAGGCATAACCATGATCTTCTAGAGCTTAAAGTCTAACCCGAGCACCAGAGTGGCTTTTCTCTGAGATATTGAGCCATCTTAGCTCAGTAGATAAACCAAGGCTCAAACGATTTAAAACTGGTCACCGCTGTGATTGGGGTTTGAGCTGCTGGGCTGTGTCCTCCTGCACAAACCTAGAATTGTTTGTGTCTGACACACTAACAGGAACTCAGCAAATGTCATTGCCCACGTTTTCTCAGGGCCACAGGACTGAGGCTGAGCAGTGTCCTGTGATCTCCTCAAGGGCAGAGAAGCTGGCAAATGGAGAGCTCACCAGGGTGTGATTACAATGTAAAAGCCCTTTGTACTGGGCCACACTGGGTCTCCCAAGAACTAAATCAGAAAAGGAAAATCAGAAAACTAGCTTTTATGGCTTTAGCAATCGTGTTCTGGATTTACACCCCTGCATACAAAGTAGTCTCACGAGGGAATAATAGATTGTTTGCAGATGATCCGACACCATTTGGAAACAAATAGTGTTTCCAAAAAGCCTGTATTGGAGCCATCTGAGTATTACTCCCTCCCCTTTAATTCCCTTTGTTGTTAGTTATGGGAATGAGACTAGTGGGTAATGCCCTGAAACCTGACATTGATTCCCATAGGACCATTCCTCTTACTAGCCTCTTACTTCGGCCTCGAACCTTCCCCCTGAAGCTTTGCTTACAAATCCCTGGACATTTCCAAACCTACCTCTAGACTCCGGGTCCTCAGGGGAATTAAGGGAAAGCCACAAACTGATCTCCCTAAGACCACCTGTGATTCCTTGATGCTGTCTGGAGCACCAGGGCACCAGCTCCAGCTTCCTCCAGATTCTGCTTCCCAGCCAGTTCAGTGCAACAACCCTCTATCCTTTCTCCTCTTCGGTAGCACCAGCTGTTTATTATCAGGAGAAGTCAACCTGAAATTATGGGCAGAACCCACACATCCCCTTTCACCTCCATTCCTGGGAGAAAAAAAGGGAAGACTGGGGTTACATTTACAGTAATAAATCGTATTGCTCTACATCTGTCCCACTCTCCTGTCCCGATTATTACTGGGAAGCCCGGGGGGGCAAGAGCACTTATGAGCTCACCAATACGGGATTCCATGTTCCCTCTGGCCCCCACCATCCCAGCGCATCATGGACCATCTCTGTCCAGCTCTTGGCCACCAAGGCCGGTGCAGTACTCCTTTTGGGGCCCCTGGAGCACTGTCTCCATCATGCCATTGACCACCTGGGCTCACGGAGACCTGGGGACCCACAAAAGCTGTCCTCAGGTCCCTCCAGGCGGCTATGGTGGCGGCCACCACCCTTCATGCTCCCTGCATCGACCCCTGATGTCTCACAGTGAGGCCCACAATGACTCTGCTGCAAAGAGCAACTGTTCTTGCTGTGCACTTGGGTCTTTCCCCAATCATGGCTCAAGCCTTGCTGACTGTTCCAGACGCTCACAGAGAGGTGTGAGAACAGCTCTCGGGTTTTTATTTGTAGCTTCTCCTTGGGAGAAGGACTCTTGGGAGCACCTGGAAGGTGAACTGCACCATATTCAAACCACTCCTGCCTCAGACCAGTGAGACAGTCATTGTTTTGGGGCAGAATTCGTGTGCTGGACCTCTGACCTTAGCACCAACTCCATCCTGGGGACATCTAATACCTCCTCAAGGGAATAGGTTCCGCCAGCCTCATGCCACTGGTCTTTCTCCTCTGCAAGTAAATTCAAGTAGAAAAAAAAAAAAAAAAAAAAGATTACTCTTCCATCAGGACCCTTGAAACCGAGGTATGATCAAAACACCTGCCTCCAACCCTGAGCTTACAATCACTCAACCCCCAAATACCCAGGAAGTTGGGAAACTGCATTGATTGGCTTCCACAAGACACACTGGGCAGATTCTTTCCACACGAGGGAGATTGCTCGGGCAGGAGAGGTCTGAGCTGCACCCTCACTCCCTACTTCAGACACACCACAGAATGGGTACGAATTCATGCCAAGGACAGCCTGCCCAGCCAGCAATGCTGTGTCACCTCTACTCATCTTTCAGGTGTGAGGTAAGCCAGGACATCTGTTTTCTCCTGTCTGGGGGGGGCCCTGCTTAGCAGTGGCTAGGGTGAGTAGAGCAAAAGCCAAGACAGTGCTGCAGTTGTGCAGGCCTTTGTGATCCCTGGATCCCTGTTATAGGCCTGAGTTGTCAAGGTGCTTAAGGAACCTCCATGATTTCTTCTCTGGGAACTTTACTTTTCTGAAAGACTATTTGAACCCTGGTCCCTTTGACAGCAACAGATACACACGGCTTTTGTGGATTCTGACACAGCAAACTTCCTTCTGGAAATCATTGCAGAAAGAGGACAAATGAGACCAAAAACAAATGCAAATGGTAGCAAAAAAAATTTAAAAAATATCAACCCCAACATTTTTTTCTTCCTGCCCCTCCCCCTTCTGCCTAACCACCCAGCTTCAGGTTTAGCTCAAGCTGGAAGTGCCTGCAGCCAAAAACATCAGTGCAGTGAAGTTGCACTTAGCCTCACCCATGGCTGCTCTCCCACCCGGAACAGTAATGACCTAACCAACGCTGAGTACCCTCACGACATATTCAATGTTCTGTTGGTGTTGCTGCATTTATAGGACAAATGAAGAGAATACAACCACGATGATGACAGTGAGCAATGACTACTACCTGACCAAGCACTGTTCTCAGCAGAGTCTGACTCAGTCTGGGCAGAGGGGGAGAGTGGTCAAGGACACAGAGCAAATGGCAGCAGGCTGGCAGATGCCCTGGGCTTTCGTACACCTCCTAACATGAGGCAGGCACTATGACAGACTCGCTGAGTTCCCTCCTTAATCCGCACGACCCTGCTGTGGGGATTATCATCCCTCATGTATGGCCCAAGAACTGGGGCCTCCTCACTGACTTGGCAGGGTTCTCACAGTCACAAAGAAAAATATCCCTGAGGTTCTTCTAACCACGTCCTTAAATCACGTGTGCATTAGTCAAAACTCAATTGTGGGAGACAAACCCAGCTCAAACTAGCTTGGGGTTGAGAGGGGCAGGGAGGAACCCTTAGAGGATCTAACCAATTTCAGACATGGCTAGGTCCATGGACTAAAATAATGTCACATGGATTAACTCCCTCTCTCTCTCAACCTGTTTATCCCAGCAGCTTGCCACTGCTTCACCTTGCATGTGGGAATGCTATTCTCTTCTGCTGTAAAATCTGCCCCTTTATATCAGAAAGAGGACCACAAATGGGTCTAGCCAGGGTTATGCTTTATCTCATGATCCCAGGAGAAGAAAGAGATGTTCTTTTCCAGAATCCACAATTTCTCAGGGAAGACCATGGTGCTGTTCAGGTCATATCCTACTTACCCTTGAACCAAACCCCACAGTAGGGAAGTTGAGTCCCATGATGGACAGCCAACCAGGGCCACGTGGAGTGGGGAGTAGTGGCTCTTTGAAAGGAAGGTTGCTGGCCAAACAATGCAGGTATCCATCAGAAACAGGGTCCAAGAGAACTAGTCAGGACTTAATTTAGATGCAATCCCTTCTGAATGTGGGTCTACCAATTTTCATGGTGTTGGATTTCCTTTTGTTTTACACACTCTCCATAATTTGTGATATATGTGCAGAAGTGGGATGTGGCGACAAACTTGGAAGCATCAATAACGTGTGTGTGTTTAAAAATTAATGTAAGTTAGCAGTTTTCTTTCTAGAACAAAGTTTGTGGTTAAAATAGAGCTGCTGGAATCTTTTAAAAACTGTTTTTAAGAGAAGGCAGCATCACCTTGCAGTGTTCTTGCCAAAAATGCTTAACCCAAATTTAATCATGAAAGAAAAAAGAATCAGACAAATGCAAAAAAAAAAAAAATTGACTTGGACTCTTTAAAAAATGGTAATTTCATAAAAGATCCCCTCCCCGCCAAAGAGAAGGCTGAGCGGCCATGCCGGATCAGAGTAAGGAGACCCAAGAGTCATGACAACTAAATATAGCATGTGATCTTTGATTAGATCCTGGATTTAAAAAAAAAAATTCTAAGTGGCATTACTGGGATGATTTAAGAAATTCAATACAAAGATCTATATATGTGATGATAATATTGTACAATACCCCATTTTCTGAACGTGCCTGTTGTGTAGAAGAATGTCCTCATTCTTAGGAAACGATTTGCTAAAGTATTTAGTTGATGAAAAGTCAAGATGATGAAAGTCATTTTCACGTGGTTCGGGTTGGGGGCGGGGAGTACACGTAGATCTGGGGAGAGAGAATGAAACTGTGGCCAAATGCTAAGAATTAGTGAATCTAGGTGGAAGGTATATGGGTGTTCGTTACACACGACACTATCCTTCTAATTTTTCTCTAGGTTTCAAATTTTCCCAAGTACAATATTGATGGGAAGGGGGAAAATTAAGGTATAGTCTCGTAGTCATCTAAACTTCAACTCTCCTTCTCATAATACAGAATGAGAAGTAAAAAAAAAAAAAATTAGTCATGTAAATAAGGGGTTGTTATTGGCGGGTTAGTTAAATGGGCGAGTTTTTAAGAATTTAACAGAAAACAAATTTTCAAAAAAATAAAAGTTTATTAACAGAGATGCAGGATCTGTTCAGCTCGTTCCTCTGGGACTTGTGGGTGGCACACCTGGCAGTAGTCATCGCTCCAGCTTCAAGTAGGGTGGTGGTGCCCTGGGTCCTCTTGGGAATGATGCCAGGAAGCTTAGGGAGGGAGACTTGATTTCCTTGCCCCACACCAGGAGGTTGGCCAGGTGTATTCTGGGCATGAGGAGACCCACCCTTCCTTCTCCTACTTCCCAAGCAGAATTGCAGGTGGGGATAAAGGTGACCAGGGTCTAGTCTATGTAGGGAGCACTGGCATCCAGAGGCCTCCTCCTGGGACACAGAGTGGCAGGCTTGGGGGCTCTCTGTCCCTAACAGAATTCCTGGGTTCAGGAACCTGATGTCCATCAGGTCAATGAGGGAAGTATTTGGAAAAGTTGGATGCCATGATTAGGGGTTTTCATTCCAGAACAAACATTAGGTGGTTACAGTAGAGCTGCTGGAATCTTTTAAAAACTGTTTTCAAGGGAATTCAACAGAATGATGCAGTTCCAGGTGCCAATAATCATATTTTTCATGTCACCTATGCACACATGTGAGTTTAAATAGCAACCCATGCACATGCATACATATGAGTACACATGCACATTTTCTGAATGGAAAGTGAGGCATGTGTACGGGTTGCTATTGTTACATGTGGTAACATGTTTATGAACCAGATCCCTTACTCTTTCATCTTCTTTTTTTTAAATGTTGTTGGTACAAATACCAACAGTGTATTTGTACATAGTACATATATAGTATATGTATGGTATATATAGTATAGTATATATGGTACAATGTATTGAATAGTCTATTTACTAATGATTTATATCTTGCCTGTTTTTTAGAAAATGATTTGATTGTGGTTCATGATGCCATATCCTCTATAAAGCAAGACAATGAAAAAAATTATAAGATTAAAAAAACATCAGAAGAAGAGATGAGCATGAGGTAAGTGAAACCATCACAAGTTTAGCAACAAAAGGAAACAAGATAGGCTATTGCTCTTGGATCCTCACCAGGGTGTAATCTGGCCTGAAGGACTCCCAAGGGAGCAGGATGAGTGGAAACAAAGAGTTGTTCAGTGGCAGCAGCTAGAGACATCAAAGCAAGAAGGGTGGCATCGTGAGGACATGGGAGAGAGGCCCACACTCTACAAGCCACAAGAGCATTCTGATCAGGCCAACCATGCCTAGAGGCCCCAAACAGAAACCAAGGAGACAAAAAGAGCATCCCTGTGTAACAGCTGATGGCTGCAGCTGGAATTTCAGGAGTGGCCATGGGGTGAGAAGGAAAGCAGTATTTCGAGGACCCAGGGTGCAAAGGACATAAATATATCTCTTTGCCCCAAAAGAAACCTAGTTCATCTTTCATATGAGGGGCAGAGTCACATGGTGACTCTGGGTTTTGCAAATGACACAGAAACGTTCTTCTTATGAATGCTTCCCCTAGATTGCTCTGCAAAAGACAGAGCCCGGGCAGCCCCAGTGGCCTAGTGGCTTAGCGCCACCTTCAGCCCAGGGCCTGATCCTGGAGACCTGGATCGAGTCCCTCGTCGGGCTCCCTGCGTGGAGCCTGCTTCTCCCTTTGCCTGTGTCTGTGTCTCTGCCTCTCTCTCTCTCATGCATAAATAAATTTTAAAAATCTAAAAAAATAATAAAAAAAAAACAGAGCCCGTGGATTAAAAAGGCAGGTTAAGAGCTAAATGTGATTTGTGAAATCAGTAGCATTTCTACATACCACTGAGAAGCTATTAGAAAATATAATGAGAAATAAATCCCAGTTGCAGTAGCCAAAAAAAAAAAAAAAAAAAAGAAGAAGAAGAAGAAGATAAAATACTTGGGAGTAATTTTTATGGGAGTCTATTTTTATAGAGTATGCCCTCTATAAAGAAATTCCAAAATTTTACTGAGAGTTGAACTACTTGATTAATGGAAAGGTATAGCATATTGAAAAAGTAAACAGCATAAGAGGTCAATTCTTCACAAATTAATTTATAGATCAATGACAAAAATCCAACAGGTCTGTTTTTAGGGGCAGGGTGGGAAGGAAGACAAAAACATTTCCAAGTTCATGTGAAGCAGTAAACAAAGGTGAATATAAAATACAAAATAACTTCCAAAGAGTGGTAGTAATGTTAGTGGGGTAGACATGCAGTAGTGAAGAGTCCTACACAGTAGAAGATTCTAAAGCAGTATTTGAAAAAGTGTGGTGCTCTTTCAAAACCAGGCAGATGATTGGACTGGATAAACTTAAAGATGTAGATCCTATTATACCTAAGGATTTAATATGTGATTTTTCACAAAGGCATCACCAAATAATGCGGAAGAAAACAATAATTCAATTAGTGCAAGTTGCAATAGTTGGCTAGCAATTTGGCAGAAAAATTCTTATTTAGATCTTTATCTCATACATGCATCCTAATGAATTTCAAATGGATTCAGCCTTTACATATAAAACTCGGACAATTTTTTTAAAAGCAGAAGAAAATAAAGCCAATATTCATCAGACTTCTGGTGGGGGGTGGGGTGGGCAATCCAAACTTGGGAGCAATTGAAGGAATCACAAGAGTGCGGCATTCCAGTGCACATAAAATGTCTTCACATAAAAAATATGACCAAGCAAAAGATAATACAACTAGACAAACTACATATATGACAAGCACCAAGGCAGGGGTTAATATTTTTTACCTTTATGTAATAAAGTTTAAGCAAAGTAGCAAGAAGAGCACTAAGATGGCTAAGGATAAAAACAAGCAGAGGACATCAGTAGGAGAAAGTCTGGGGTGCCTGGGTGGCCTGGTCAGTTAAGCATCTGACTCTTGATTTCAGCTCAAGTTATGATCTCAGGGTGGTGAGTACTCTCTCTCTCTCTCTCAAAATAAGTAAAATCTTAAAAAAAAAAAAAAAAAAAGGAGAAATTGCTCCGCCTCAAAAGACATGAGAATGAAAAGAATAACAAACTTTGTATTTTTCATTTATTAAATGAGTAAAATTTTAAGGGAAAAAAGATTACTACTCAGAGTTACGGAAGAGGATATTATTACCCCTAAGAGCATTAGAAACCAAGAAAACTGGTTTTGAAAACAGTTGGCGATATTTATCAAGAAGTATAAAAACATTTGTTTAATGTTGGCCAGTAATCCTAACAAAATTGTTTTTTTTTTTTTGTTTTGGTTTTTTGTTGTTGTTGTTTTGTTTTTAGATTAGTTGCACTAAAGAATTCCTAATTTGTTTGCAGCCACTGGTATATGCTTTAAAGTTGATGTGCAGGGGCAGCCTGGCTCAGTGGTTTTAGCGCCGCCTTCAGCCCAGGATGTGATCCTGGAGACCCTGGATCAAGTCCCACATCAGGCTCCTTGCTTGGAGCCTGCTTCTCCCTCTGCCTGTGTCTCTGCCTCTCTCTCTCTCATGAATAAGTAAATAAAATCTTAAAAAAAAAATAAAGTTGATGTGCAAACTTTTAGGGGGCTAGAAACAAATTCCTGCTGCCAGTACTTCTGTGGCCCACAGCGAGACATCTTTATTCTCCAGATGAGTACATTCTCAGAAGGACTGTAGGCCTGATGGCAAGTTAAAGTAAGAAGTAAACCTCAGGGTGGCTTAGAGTGCTTCCTCCTCTATAATGTGACCCATCTTTCACCTAGCAAATATTTATTGAGCACCAACTGTAGGCACACTGCTAGGAGGGCTACATAGATTAATATGACCCAGTTTGTGCCCCCCAGGAAGTGGAGAGCCTAGGAGAAGAACACAAAAGTCAGGTTTCGGAGCATTTGAGCAAAAATCCGAAGTAGAAAAGAAGAAATCCCTATTAGAAGTACCAAGTGTTTTTGTAACATCTCTTTTTGAAATATCTCCTGTGTAGGCTGATCACATAGTTTTCAAAGCAAATTTCTAGAATGATGTAGTGCCAGTCTCATATTATTTTGTTAATAAGTAAAAATGCAACAGAAACTCAGGAGAAATTCTTTGTAAATAAGCATCCTGAGGTGAATGTTCTTCTCAGAGGCTTCTCAGAGGTAGTGAGCCAAGGATGAGCCATGGGCCTAACACTCCTGACCCTTCCAGTCGAGAAGCAGGAGAGGCAGTAAGATCCAGAGACACACCAAGCTGCTCCTTCTGGGCTTCGCTTCACGGTGTCTACTCTGCCCCGAGTAGGAATGTGCTTGGTGCTCTAACATTTGAATCTACAAGAACCAGGTTCTACAAATACACATCCGAGGGTCTCACCAGCCCTGGTCCAAAGTACATAAAGTCTTCTTTCTCTTGAAAACTCTTCTTCATTTCCAGTTGAGAGGTTTGCTAAACTCCTTTCCTCAGTAAGGAACCACATTCTGCCCTTACCTGTGTATTTGTGAACTTTTTTTTGATGTGTCAGGAGGTGTCTAGAATATAGTAAGCACTTAAAAAAAAAAAAAAAAGGTGGGTATGGTTAACCCGGGCAAGCTGCACTGAAGAAATGAAATTTAAGTTGATTTGTAAGTAAAAAAGGGTCATGGATAAGCCTGTCTTATACAAATTGCTTTTTTCCCAAAAACCTAATGCTTCGCCTTAGTTTTCATTTCTGATGCTATTTCTTAGAACTACTGCATACTCGGTACATATTGATTTAATTTTTGCTCCGAGAGACTTAAGCAGTGAATAGAGGTTAATTTGTTATCTGGTCCATTGATTTTTGTCCTAAGAGAATGGGTTTCATTTTCAGCATTTCCATCTATTAATTGCTGCTGGTACCATCAGTGGATTCTCCGCAATGACTTCTGTTGACATCTCATGTATTTTCTGAGTCCCTCAATACTCCTGTGGTTATTGTAGTGCTTTGTCATGATGGTTTCATTCTTATTTCCAAACTCTCTAGAGTGTTGCAGATAGGTAGGGGGCTGCCAGTAAATAGTGACCTTATTCTATGACCAAGCTCTCAGCAAGTTGGGAAATAAAACAATGAGCAAAGATAAAAAACCAAAATATTGACATTCTTCATACTAGAAGCTCAATGGGAGGGTAACATTTATGGTATTCACGGAGAGGGCCCACAGCCTGGATTAGATGATTTCAAGCACTAAACTCCAGGCAGAAATGAACCAGGAAAAAACCTCCACCATCCCCATCACCCTGCCTACCCTGGAGCTCCTGCAATTGCCATGCAGAGAACTTTGCTCTGGAAGGCAGGCTCCCTCCCAAAAGGAATGAGGGGAGAATTCTTCCTAAATACTCCAATCAGCTATGTTGCTCCCCCCCCCCCAGGGTGGGGTGGGAAAGGGAGAGAGGCCAGGTGTGAAATGACTGAGTGCCTTTCATGGGAAAGAAACATCAGGAGATGAGAAAAAAGAGGACCTCACTAAAAAAGGTATGTATTCAGAAGCAGTAACAGGAAATCAAAATATTTGGCATTGGACCTGATTTTGCCAGTTTTCCAGCTGTGGGGACTTGAGCAAATAGCATCTCCCTGAGCATGTTTTTTCACCTGCAGGAAGGAGTAACACCTTCTCATCCTTCAAAGTTTTATGAGAGGACGTAGTCATGCAACATAAGAGACTCTTGGCACGAATGTATATCAGGCAGAGAAAAACTGACACCAATTCCTAACTGAAAATCACAGGCTTAAGAGTTTGAGCTCTTAGTGGATGGTCTTTCTCTCAACCTTCAGGCTTCACACAACTATGTATAGATTTGTTCCTTAAAATGATCCCCAGTTGTCTTCCCCTTCCTCCTGTGTGTTTCTCATTATAACTCTGAGGCCCCAAGAGATTCCCCAGGGACCTCCAGGGCATTTCTGCCTCAGGCCTGCCCCCATGTCACCCCCTTTCCTGGGTTAGCACTCAGCCTTCCCACAGCTGAGGGCAGGCAGAAGCTTTGCACTGCTTCCCTGATGAAGCAAATGACTAGCGCCTCGGAGGCCTGTTATACCTCATCCTTCACATGGGCCTGACTCCTTTTCATCATGGGCAGGACATCCCCAGCCAATCTGTTCCCCCCCAATGTCACAGGCTCCAGGAGTGGCAGCGCCAACTCTTCAGTTGCTGAACCAGGAAAATCTGGGCTTCATCGCTGGCTCCTCCAGCACCCTCCACTTCCCACATGAAAATAATCGTTACCACGCATGATGCTGTGGATTAGGTGCTCTTGTAGATGCTTTAAGTGCCACATCTCTTTCAATACTCAGTACAGTCCCATGAGATGGGCCCCGACTTTTCTCCTCATTTCCTAGGTGAGGCAGTGAAGGCCCAGGAGGTAAAACAACTTCTGCTAATCCCACGGCCAGTAAGTGGTCTTAAGGGCATTTGAACTTCCACCTTCTCTCAGTTGCCAGGTCCTGCATATGTGTTCTCCTGTTTTCCAAGATCTATTCCCATATCTTCCCTCCAACTATCTTTGTTAAATTGGAGTCTTTGTCATCTCTCCTCCAGATGGTTGCAGCTTGCAACTGAAAGGCCCTGCCATCTTTCGCTGGCCTCCACTCACCTCTTCAAATATATGTCCTCTGACTCTGCTCACCTTGCATCCTCCACTTGTCCCAAGTGTTTTCAGTTTCCAGAATGTAATTTGTCATTTCACGTTTGCACGGTTTGCCACTTTTTCCAATGTTTCTACTTGTAAACACCTGCTCAGTCTTCAAGACCCTGTTCATGTGTATTCTCTTCAAAGGCTTCCTGGCCTTTCGAAGCACAGTTGACCAGTTTCTTCTTTATGTTTTAGAAGCATTTGTGTATTTAAGTTTTTTTTTTTACCTGTTTGTCTTCCCAAATCAACATGGTTTCCATGATGACAGTGTCAGTTGATAATAGTAGTGATATGGGAAGCTCCAGTTTATTAGATACCTACCATAAATGGAGCTATGTCTCCAGAATGCCAAGGACAAGCAATCCTAATCTAGAATTCTATACCCAACTAAAACAACATGTAGCTTACTTGAATTTTATATCATGCGAAAGCATTCCTTATTCCCCAAAGTAATATAATAAAAATGTTTTAAAGAGAAAATGGAATAGGTTTTTTCAGGTGAAGACTAAACTGGTTTATTATCCAAAGATCTTCCCTGACAAAACTACTAAAAAAAAAAAAAAAAAATCAAGAAAAGTCCTGAGTAATAAATCCACAAGTAAGGTGAGAAATGCAATTGTTGATTATAAAATAGAAATAGTTATTGGCAGCAAAAATAGAAGTAATAATTATTTTCTCTTATTTAGAGACAAGATGGAGCCTAACATTCTAGATAATAACATGAAAAATAATGATGGGAGGGAATTGGAGGGAAAACAAACATAGCTAATTCCTCGTTTTCTTTGAGAGTCATATTTTGCCCCTGTGTTCAAATATCTAATGTAACCATTAAAAGAATAGAACCAGAATGTTTGCAAACTGGTACAAAACAGAAGAGGGAAAATAGAACAGAAGAACAGGAAAGGAGAAAAAAGAATAGAAGAGAAAGTATGAAAATAGAAACTCAGAGGAAAATAGCAGAGATAGTCCAAATACCTCAGCAATCCCAATAATGTAGACAGATGAAATTCACAGAATAAAGAAACTCCCAGATTGACTAGAACAAGCAAAACATGACACTTGCATGCGACACACCCAAGTGGAAGCCTTCCATTTCCCCCAAGCTGAGTGTGTATATGTGTATGTCTATGCTGTGTGTGTGTGTGTGTGTGTGTGTGTTGCGAAGGGAGGAGGGGATGATAATTCAGTCTGTAGGCTCCTTATAAAAGATTTTGGTGGCACTTGAAAGTATTGCAGGCCCCGTAACACAATTTTAACTTTTGCCTATTTTTTTTTAACCAAGGTGTAATTCGGGTAATCACATTTTTAATTTCATTGACAGTTCATCTGAAAAGTGCACAATACTGAGTGTAAAGCACATCAGAATGAATTTTCAAAAAGGTGGTATCTGTGAGAACAATCAAGGGACACCCCCAAATATCAGCTGGTTTGCTCACTCTTGGAGAAATAGATCGACGTCACCATGTTATTCTAAATACAGCCATTAAAAATTCCAAGGAGGAAGAATTTCACATATTACTGTTATTCAGTGGATAATTTTAGCTGGAAGATCATTCTTTCCCGGAGAGGGTCTAAATTGATTGTAACAAACGGTGCAATTATCACCCTTACAACTGACTGCTTTGTGGCAGATCTAAATTCTATTTTGCAAGTCTGCCAAAAACTCTCCTTTGCCTCCTAAGCTCAAAAGCCAGAAAGCAGCTGAAAGATGGTCACTGCTTTGTTCTTGAATGGAGCTAATTACAGAGATGCCTGCAGCAGGACAAGCGCTCTGCTGTCGGGATGTCAATAGGGACAATTAGAGCTCATTTCAGGCAAACATCACTTCTAAAAAAAGAAACAGAACTTCAGATTTTAATTACTCTCAGAGGAATTGTTACATTACACAGAACCTGGCCATTTCTTCCTCCCTCGCAATTTAGTTCAACTGTCATGACAATTCTCTGTCCTAAGAATGCTCTAATTTTAACATTCCTACAGATGGGTTGGGAAGAATGTGAAGTTTATTCCTCTCTTCTTTCCTCACTAGATTTATTTTAATCCTACATCACAGTCAGTTTTAAATAATTTGCATAGTATTGAAATATGTATTTTGTTCCTGCGCCTTCTTAGAATCATTTTTTTCCAATTTTTAAAATTCAACGAATCGACCATTTATTAAACCCTCTATATGTGTTCTAAGCATTGCGTTCAGTGCTTTGGAAACCTTCTCTGGCTTGATCCTCACATCTACCTTGCTAGTGTTATTCTAATTTTTTTTTTTTAAGATTTTATTCATTTATTTGAGAGAGCGTGAGAAAGAGAGGAGGGGCAGAGGGAGAAGCAGACTCTGCTGAACAGAGAGCACGACGTGGGGCTTGATCCCAGGACCCCGGAATCACCACGTGAGCTGAAGGCAGACGCCTCACAGACTGAGCCCCCCAGATGCCCTGTATTTTCATTTTATAGTTGAGGAAACTAAGATGAACAAGTTCACACAGCTAAGTGGTTGCGCTGTGATTTAACTCTAGCTTCCAGGGCCCTTTCCTGGCAGTAGAATTGAAAGAGCAGTGTCTGTCCCCGGGAACATGGCTAGAAGACCGGAGATAGCACCAGGTAGATTGGGGACCACAGGAGGTACTTTGGCCATGTGTCCTTCTGCAGTAGGGGTGGGAGGAGGTATGGGGGCTGGGAAGAGGACTGTGCTGACAGGTGAGGCAGCCTGTGCTCTTGGCACTTTTTAGGTCACAGTGCCAGATGGAATGATGGATCTTTCCTCAACATTTGCGAAGCTCATAGAAGAGGACTGCTTTGAGATGGTCAGTCTCTTTCTCACTCACTTGCATCCTGTGTGCGTGGTCTCAGCCCGACCACATTGCGTTAGCTCATGGATTTTCTTCTCTATTGAGTATTTATTATCCACGATTCATTATATATTGTTTTAGACTTTTATTTTTTTTTCCCCAGAGTGCTACAACTCTCCTCAGATGGCATCACCTGTCCTCCTTGAATGATTCACTTGGTGGGAACAACAAAACCATGTGCCAGAATGCTCTCTAACCCACAAAATCCCCCTATGGAAAGGAAATAAAATTCCAATTTGTGGAGGAGTAAAAAACACTGACTCAAAGTTTTGGAGCAAAGAAGCAACACGGCAAAAGATGTGTTCAGGGAAGCTAGGTCTGGTTGTCCCTACAACAACAGGATATGTTTTGTGTGAAAAGTCTGGAGCCTGGGGACTGAATCAGGCTGCTACAAAAAGCCAGAAACCTGGGAGCCTTCTAGACTCTCCACATGCCCCCGACTCCCACGCACACACACACATGCATCCAGGGAGTAGCCAGGGCTTTTTCAGTCCTGTCTCTTTAGCAGCTTCTGGAGTTGCCATGCTACTGGATTGTGTCCCTAAAAGGCAAATGCCATTATGTCACTGCTGGTTCCCATCCATCAATTGCCTCCAAACACCATACAATACAGTCCAAGCTCCAACACATGGTCCACAAGGTCCCACATGACCTAGCTTTGCACACCTGTTCCCATGCCCTCAGAGCTCTGCATTACAAACTCTGAATGGATGCTTCACGTTTCCATGACTCAGCATCCTGGCGCTCTTCCTACTCAAAACATGTTTCCCCAAATGTTTGGAAACTCTTGGTCTCCTTTCCAGTTCCAGCTACTGCATTAGCTTCTTAGAGGAGCCTTCCCTGGACACTCATTACCAACGAACACCTTCATCCACTCAACACATTGTGTTTGCAGTTATAGGTTTGTCTTCTCTGCTAAAGAGGGAACTTCTAGACAGCACAAATCTGTGCCAAACCATGATACAAATTACTCCCATTAGACTCATGCTCCACGAGGAGCCCTCCCATATCTATTTTGTTCACATTATCCAAAGGCGAATACATATAGACAAGTAATCAGTCTTTGTTGAACTCATGGAGGATAGAAAGTAGTTATTAAACATTGAATGCATGAGTTGCAAGTGCTATGGGATGGAAATTGGACTAAATTTTCCAAATACCTAGGAAGTCATACTTTTTTATGTGCTGCGTGTTGATTAAAAATTGTAAAGCTAGCCAACTGTAGAAAGTCAATTTGTACTGATAGGAGGTCTCCTTGGTGACATGCCTCGTGTCATATGGCTCACAATCAGGCATTTAGTTGGGACATGTCTGTTGCTGAAGATGGCAACAACAAACTTATTATTAAATAGCAAGTATCTTCAGGTTGCGATTAAAAATATGGAAGTGTCAATGGGGTTAATAACTAATTCAATCTCACCCCACAAAAATGCACAATCTCCCTTTCCCCAAGAGACATTTTCCTTTATAGCCCACACTTTATAATCATTCATGGTCTGCCAATGTCAGTTGAAAATAAATAAGCTCAAACTGTTTAACTTCAAAGAAAGCCAGAGCCCATGACATTGAGACTTAAAACCACCCACGAGTTCAAAGTGGACAATCATTTTTATGCACTTTCTGGACACCACACATCTCTTTTCAGACCAAATGTCACTACAAGGAGTGCGATCCTGAAACTCCAGAAGGGAAATATTAGAACAGCCCACCCAACCAGTCGGGTGGCACCCTCTGAACCCCTAGCACAAGGGCCAGCTCAGCACAGGTCCCCACGTGAATGAATGAGCACTAATTTCCATACTCTGATCAGTACCAATGACGGCAACCAGGCAAAAATTAGGAAAAAAAACAACTCTACTATACTCATCTGTATTCTCAAGGATTGTTTCCCTTGAACCTTGCTTTTGTTTGAAGAGTCCAAGCATTTCCTTCTTGTTTCTGACATTTTAATAGCTGCAAATAAATTACCTTAACTCTTTCTTTTCCTTCAGTAACTTCCCTTTTGCTTTCCAGACAAAGGCCAAATTCTTGAGGCAGGACTTAAGGCTTTATAGTGGGCATCCTATTCCCCACAGTTCCTCTGTATGCCCACCTTACACTATGGCGCTAGGGAACTCTCTGCTATTTCCATTCATGGTCTAGAATTTCTCACCCCAGTCTTCGCTCACACAGATGCTTCACCTGGAATGTTCCTTCAAGCTGCCCACAGCATAGGGTGGCAGGATTCAGAGCTTCATCTTTGGGCCAACACAGGCTCCACTGCTTACTGTTGCAGGACTTTGAGTGAGTTATTTGTGCTGGTAGTTTGCCTGTTTGCTCTCAGACACACCCCTTGCTCTTCCCCCGCTCCTCTCTGAGTCCTATTGGTTGACACTGGGGTCACCATAGGGAGGTCCCAGTGGGCCACCAGAGGACAGGAAGAGAAAGAGCTGGAGTGTTTCTTCTCTCTAGCTGCCTTGGGTAGCATCTCTGGCAGGAGCTGCATCTCCTCCTTAGCTCCAGCTACCGCCAGACAGGTCTACTGTGATTTCAGCTTCCTGGGTGGAAAGAGAGGAAAGGAATCCCAAGGATCTCCCTCAATCCCTGCATTCAGCTACGCCTGAAACAATAGAATATAACCCTGGCAGTTCTCATTCATGTCAGCCAATATACTCTCTTTTAAAATGTAAGCCGTTTTGACTTGGGTTTTTTCACCAGAAGCAACAAAAGGTGTTTATTAGTTTAATCCCTCAAGTTGAGAATGACTTATCAAGTACATAAGAGAAAGACTATTCTTAAATCACTGTGATGCAGGGTAGAGAATACTACTTGGAGTAGGAAAAATGGGAGAGCTCAGAAGAGGGACAGTGATCCGTGGGTAGTAGAGCCAAGGCACCCAGGTTGAAACGGGAAGCCAGGGAGGGTTTTTGAACAGTGGCTTGCCATGATTTCAGCTACATTGTACAGGCAGATTCCTATGCGCACAGTGTGGGCCTGCAGAGCAACCGCGCTGCACAACTCCAGGGGCGTCATTCACCCAGAATGGCGGTGCTCCCTGGAGTTGTACCATGTGCAGCCTTGAACTATGGAGAGAAACTAAAAATATGGTCAAAGAGCTTCTTTCCTCCAGGACAGAGGTGCAAGGGACTTGGGTAGTATTATAAGGCAGGGGGTGGATTTAAGACACATTCTAAAATAATTTGAAAGTTTCAATGTGGAGGAAGGCAGAGGTGCCAACAGAAATAGGGAACTTGGGAAGAAGAGTAGACTCGGTGGAGATGGAAAGTTTCTTTTCAGACAAGAGATTTCAAGGCAGTCATGGGACGAGGCTGATGGCCTCTGACAATGCAACTGGGGTGCAGGGAAGTAGTGCTGAGAATAGGGATCTGGAAGTCATCCACATGGGGATGGTCCTGGAAAGCACAGTTTGGAAGGAATTGCCAAGAGAGAAAATATGTGTTAGAGTATCCAAGGAATGTTCCTTAGGGAGTAGCTCCATGGAAAGGGCAGAGGGGGAACATGGGTCAGAAAACTGGATGGACGAGTGAAGAACCAGAGAATCGTGAGAAAACTCAGAACCATGTCAGGGGGACCAAGGATGAGTTTCAGAAAGGAGGGACTGGCCATTCCCACACTCCCTTCTCCCTCCACAGTCATTGCTGAAGTGTTTGTCAAGGGGCACCCGGTGGCTCCGTCAGTTAAGCGTTCAACGCTTGATTTCAGCATAAGCCATGATCTCAAGGTTGTGAGATCAAGCCCATGTCAGGCTACTCACTGGGCTTGGAGCCTGCTTGAGATTTTTCTTCTCCCTCAGCCCCCCCTCTCCTTATCTTTCTCTCTCTCTCTAAAAAAAAATAATAAAATAAAATGGAAAGTGTGTCAAAGATGAAGCTTCCATCAGCCTGGGTCCCTGAGCAACAGTGATGAGCAGAGCCCCAGATGACCTGGATGGACATCAAGCATGAGCGAGAAGTAACCTTATTGCTAAAAGCCAAGAATAGTGTTTTTTGTTTTGTTTTGTTTTTGTTTGTTTGTTTTTTTTTTTTTTTTTTTTTTTTTGCAGCAAAGCCCAGTCTGTCCTAACAAACACATGGTTGCCACTTGGGGATGAGGGAATGGGGGAGAAAAAGCATAATCAGGGGCCATAGCATGTTTGTAGGACTAGGGGGAAAACTGGTAAAAGAAATTGAAGATTCAAGAGAGGGTAGACTTGTTGGTCTTGGCCCTAGGGGAAGGTCAAGGGCTGTGCCATCCCTGTGCACACCAGCACACCACAGACTGGGCTTGCGGGGTACAGAGCCAACACATCAGGTCTTCCCAGGATGCCTATGGGTCTTGTGGAGCTATAGGCCAGCTGGGAAGATGCTGGCAAGGCCCATAAGGTGGTTGTTCTGCAATTTACAGCAAGAGCAAGTTCCCTCTGTCATCTGCTGGGGCAAGGCACTGGGCTGTCCAACCACAGGAAGCGTCTCAGAGCTGTGCTCCCTGGGCATGACAGAGGTGGCTGGAGGAAGCCCAGCCTTCCCACATGTAGCTACTGCCTTGAGAACTCATCTTTGTTCTGGGGCATTCGTAAGACTGGGGTGGAGCTTAGTGGAGGCGGTAGTTAGAAACCAAACACAGGAAATATTTCATGGAGTAAGAGAAGCAGCCTTGGGTTAGAGATGCGTGTTTCTTGATTTTGAGTGAAGGCTTGCCCAGGAACAGCTTAGGTCCCTTTCTGCTTCTGATCCCTTGTCTAGGACTTGATTCTTACTACTCTATTTGCTGAGGAACAATCAATGGGAAAGGACCCTCGTTCTTGAGGCTCCGATACAAATACCAATATTCCATTTTCTTCTGTGGGCTCCTGGTCTGAAGCAACAGAGGAAGACAAGTGGTTCTCATCTAGGTGTTTTATCCCCTGGGTAAAATAAATCACAAGGAAAGAACTGAGTGGACTACAGTAAAATAATAAATAAAATTTTTTTTTAAATAACTTTTTTTTTTTTTTAAAAGCCCATGGAACAAAGATTGTCATCCCCTGGAGAGCTGTGGCCAGGCTGGTCACTGCATCCCTAGCATATAGCTTAGTGTCTGACGCAGTGTAGGCGCTCAGAACAACTGTTTGCTAGATGAACAAATGAATGAATGAGTGTTGTACTGCACTGTGGTTGCATAGATTGCTTCAAACAATCACAGTTACAGGTAATACGAGGAATCTATGGCACTGGACCCAATGCATTTAGGACCCATCGAAGAAGCCATTGAACTGGGGGAATTCAGACCCGAGGGACAACTACCTCCAACATTTGACTCCACCGTGCTGCGCAGCGGGTGGCTTTACAGGCTCCACCAATGACCAACTCCCTGGCCTGAGTTTTCCCATCTATTGTGTGAGGACTGAAGTAGTCAGCAGCGGGACCCTTGTTAGTCTCTGTTACACTCTGAGGATTCTCTCACATCCCTGAAAATACGTATTTTTAAACAAAAACATGGATGGTAAAGCTGGGAAGTTTTTAACTTTTTGTGCTGTGAAACTGTAGCAATCTCTGTCATTAACGCAATGAAAGAAATCCATAACTTCAAGTCCCCTCCTCTCCTCTCCCAAAACGAGTAGGTCATGTCTGCAGACTTCTTCAAACTCGACCCTGACATTTTTTCTACTGGAATAAATCCTTTCACAGTAGGTAGGTCCACAACATTGAGTGAGAGGTGCCCTTCACACACACCAGTGCTTGTTTCCCTCAGGAAAAGGGTATTTCCTTCCCTACTTCCTTCTTCCACAAACATCTAGACATTAAGTACAGACACTAAAAGCAGGAGATGCAACTATGAACCGGTGAGAGCCAGAGTTCCCATCCTGGGTTTGGCCAAGGACTCAGATACGTAGATGGGAGGGTGAGGTTTGGTGCAACATAATGACAGGAAAAATGTAATTTGGGAAGAGAGTACGCTGGAGGCATCCAACCCAGCTTGGAGGGTCTGGGGTTCTAAGTGAGAGATGCTTATGCTGTGACCTGAATGTTAACTGTGAGCCAGGTGAAGGGGTGGTGAGGGAAGGGTGGGGAGTCGAAAGAACAGCACCTCCCATCTCTGAAGACACCCAACTATGCTCCCTTCTTACCTTGTCCTCTGAGCCTCAATGACCTCAAAGGCTGTAATTTTCAGGAGGTTGACTTATTTTTGACCTTGGCAGAGACCTGGGACTCCATGGACTTCAAAACTGTCTTTGGTGATGGCTGAGGGAAATGGAAACTAAGGCCTGTTGCTGCTTCAAGGCCCTTGCCTTTGGAGGGTGTGTAGAAACAGGAACCCTGGTGCAGTCACTCTGGAAAATAATATGGGGGGGGGGGGGTTCTTCAGAGAATTAGAACTAGAACTGCCCTGTGACCAGTAATCACACTACTGGGTACTTAACCCACGAATACAAAAACACTCATTCAAAGGGACACGTGCTCGCCTGTGTTTACTGCGGTATTATTCACAACAGCCAAATCACGGACGTAGCCCACGAATAAAGAAGATGTGATATATACACAATGGAATATCATTCAGCCATAGAAAAACGAAATATTGCCATTTGCAATGACATGGATGGATCTAGAGAGTATAATGCTGAGTGAAATAAGTCAGTCAGAGAAAGATAAGTATCACATGATTTCACTCATATGTGGAATTTAAGAACAAACAAAGGGGAAAAAAAGAGACAACAAATATCAGACTCTTAACTATAGACAATGTATGGTTACCAGAGGGGAGGTGAGAGAGATAAGCGAAGGGGATTAAGGGCGCACTCACCTTGACAAGCATTGAGTAGTGCACAAAATTGTTGAATCACCATACTGTATACCTGAAGCGAATATAACCCTGTTATGTTAACTACATTGGAAATAAGATAAAATAAAATACTAAAAATAAAATAATAAAATAAAAATAAAGGCACTTGCCTTCATTTTACCTCAGTGCTTGGGATTAAAATTTAAAATGTCACATTCCACCCCCCTCCAATAAACACCACAGGTTGGCCTGTTCTTCCACAGGTATTTATTGGGTTCCAGAGCACGAAACACAGTGCAATGAACTACTAGAGAGATATACACGAACAACACTGTATCACTTTTGCAGGGCTGTGAGAGAGAGGTCAAATTATCATTTTGGAAGAAGCATATGAAACCTGCTCATTCAGAGAACAATTACTTATTTTCAAAAGTTTTTGTTTTTGCTTTTTGTTTTTTAATGGAGGTTCTAGGGCCATCTACAATGTAGTTTCTTTTACCAATATCTATTTCCAATGCACTGTCAGGAAATTGATGTTAATTGCTAACTTTAGTATTTTGTACTGGATTTAACTTACTTCTCTTTTATTCATTCATCCAGCAAACCTTTACAGAGCTCCTCTACTTCATCACATTGTCCTACAGCCACTGCTCTGAACATATTTGAGAACTTTATAAATATTAAAGACATAAAAAATATACTAATCTCTAAATCTATCCAAGCTTAGAATACTTAAAATGGAGTAATCCAAAAACAGTGAAATCAAGATTTTTTCTAAGAAATAAAAATGCAGGATGTTATATTTCAGCGGGTTTTTAAAGAGCTGCCACCTAAGGCCTACTTTATCAAAGTAACATAAAGAACCAATCGAATCTGTGGAAAAGTATACATAGATAAAAATAAATCTGTCCTTTAAGTAAGGACAGTTAAGGTGCAGTTAATCGACTCTAGTAGTTTTATATTTACTGTCAGTTTTCTTAAGCCTTGGTTTCCTCATCTGCAAAGAGGGGTCACTCATTTAAGAGGGTTCACTCATTTTTTAAAAGATTTTATTTATTTGACAGAGCCAGAGAGCACAAGTGGGGGGAACAGCAGACGAGAGGGAGAAGCAGACTCCTTGCTGAGCAGGGAGACTGACCCCAGGACCCTCAGATCATGACCCGAGCCAAAGGCAGATGCTTCACCAAGCCCCCCAGGCACCCCGGTTCACTCATTATTAACAAATATGTACTGAAGGCCTACTGTGTGCCAGGCACTAGTTTAGGCTTTGGAAGACAGTGGGAAACAAAACAGACACAACTCCTGTCTTCACAGTCAGTGTTAATATTCTCATGAATATTGTTGGGAAGATTGGCTATTAATGTAATTAAGCATCCTGTAAGTTGCAAAGTGCTTTGTAAACCCAAGGCTCTTAAATGGGAGACTGTTTTCTTCGTTCTATCTCCACCACCTGGTAGGTTCTAATAAATGGTGATCTGAGTAGTCACAAAGGCATCAACACTACCCCTTGTGACCACAAGAGGTCCTCCACGGTCAACCCCAACACAGATCCATTCTATTTATTATATTCATTCACTCCAGTGTAATTTCCCAAAAGTAACTTAAGAAAAGTGGTTATCTTAAATAAAATGTATTCTATGAAACCCTAAGGGACTATTCACAAGAGATTAATTATATTAACCAAGGTATCACATACCGTGCACCAAGAATTGTGCTATCCCTGGATGAATGCCAAAAATTAAGAAATACTATATAGTAATGCTTCATCACAGCAGCCTCACAAACCACTTTACCACCATACATACTTAAAGATAAATCAATGTCTGCATCATTTTTAATGACTACATGGTATTCTCTTTTATGGTTATACCAATATTAGTATGTGCTATAGTTAACAAACTTATTGCTCGCTAAATCTTTGTATTATTATTTCTTCAAGATCAAGTCTTGGGTTTTTCTACAAGAAAAACACTATCTATCTATAGGAAAACAGCTTAAATTTAATAAAATGTGTCTATTTTCAGATTTACTGGCAATTTTTTTTGATGTTTTCCTAATATTCCCCCAAATTTCACCAACTCATGAATTTAAAATTTTACACACACATGTTCCCCACAAATAGTTAGGAAAACAAAATAAAAATTCTGCCTAAGTGGCATTTTTCTGTTTTCTTTTTTGAAACATCACAGGAAATACATATTGAACTGCTTTATAACTTTATAATTCTTTATAATTGCTCAGATTATGAATATACAAAAATGTGAGTATTTCAAGACTCTTCTCACTGTGTCTCAGTGTGAAATCAAAATAGAATTACAGGAACTAGAAATTCTTACTGTTGGGAGCCTCCCATGAACCCAAGACTGGTGTCATTTATAGAACTGTGCTTTATTCATTTTTTTTTTTTTTAAAGGTTTTACTTATCTGACACAGAGAGAGGCAGAGACACAGGCAGAGAGAGAAGCAGGCTCCACACTGAGCAGGGAGCCTGATGCAGGACTGGATCCTGGACCGTGTGCAGGTCATGACCTGAGCCAAAGGCAGACACTTAACTGACTGAGCCCCCAGGCACCCCAGAACTGTGCTTCAGTAACTGATAAATTATTTCTATTATCTCACCAATTCTTAAATATGGGTCTGACTGAGACAAACTTCTAGCAGCTACAACAACTTAGGAAACAAATATTGCTATTTAATGGCAGAGTCTTATAATCTCCTGGGAGCAGGAAAGGGAATTCCACAAAGATGAAAAGGGTAGTTTAACAATAAAATTAAAACTATTCTCAAATTATGAATGCTTTATATATGTAATTTCTCACACGAACCGAGGGATCAGAATGCATTCACAACACACACAAAAAAAGCACACTGAGAACTTGGTGCATATGTTTGTTTTAATACTTGAGAAAATATAAGCTAAAATCTGATACAAACACTGCAGCACAAGAAAAGAATACACACAGATTTGGATTCCAATGGAGTCAGTATGTGAACCTGGAAGCACAAATGTATCAAAACAACCTGTCATTGAAGACTTTTAAAGAAGTAATAGATTTTTAAATCAAGTGAAGGTTAATAGGTTACAGAAGGAACAGTAATTTTCTCTCAAAACATTTCCCTCATCCATTAAGAATTGTAAACTCTATGTGGAGAGGAAAGTTAGAGATAGGTATTTTGAAGACACAAGTCTTGAACACCTGCTGGAAGCCCAAACAATCTAAAAATAATCAGCATTTCATTTTCCTCCGAAGGTCAGTTTGGTTTACCAGTCATGGTCACAAATTACAGAAAGGAAAAATAAAAACTCATCCCCTTCTTTTTTGAAAATACATGTTATTTCTTCTGCTTTAGTCATTTAAGCTTCATATTCATTTTGTTAAATATAAAACATGAAAAATCTTTTAAACCTTGCACTCTAAGAAGAAATGGAAACTTCTCTCCAACATCAATGGTGTATTTTAAAAATTGTGAAAATGATTAGAAACACCAGCTCTTAAGAGCATTTCAAAATATATTTGAAGAAAGTGTCTTTGAAGCTGTTGTTTATTTTAAAAAATCTTTATCTTGGAAGGGTAAGCTACCCATAAGAAAAAATTCATTCAACATGAATATAATTCAAGGTAATTCCTTTCTGATGAAGAATAGGGCCATCTATAAATTAACTTCCAATTAAAAAAAAAAACAGAAACAGAAACAAAAAACCAATGCTTGGAATTTGTGCCAGATGCCTGTGGGATACTTTTACTCATGATTACTCTCAACACAAAAGTTACTGTTTACACATTGTAAAATCTACTTCATTTCATAGATTGGAAATATGTTTTTTAAGTTCTAGAAATTACTGGTAACAGAAGCAGTGTTTGATCATTAGGAAGGAAGAAATTCCTTCTTGAAGGTCAGATTTGTCCTCTTTGAAAGATGCATTACATATTTCTGATCACTAAAAACGTAAAACTTAGAGCACTTCTTGAATGATTTCACTTTCCAAAGATGTAGGTTTTCTCTCAATGCCCAGAGCCGTAGAACTAAACCAAATAGTTGGTGACTGTCTCTTGTAAGAAAAGAATCTACTATTCCAAAAACTAGCCTGCATATATCTGATTTTAACTGTATTCCTCTGACAAAAGAGCATTTCATTTTATTCAAAGTTTTCTTGCTTTATAATCTATAGAATGTTAGTAGTCACCTTAAGATGCTTATCTTATAATTGCACATTTGTGTACACCATTATTTTTCTTTAGAAAATACATTTTAGTTCAAAATAGGGAAACACAAAGTTTAATATTGAATATAATAACCTATGATAACTGATAATACTGTGAAGTTATTAAACACACCCCTAAGACTTCTGAAAGTACATTAATAATTTCTTAAATAGCCACAATCCCTTAAAAAAACAAATTATTTACAAATACCTTGGAGCAGAGGAGCCTATGCAGTCATTACATGATGTGGGTATGTTCCTTGGAGAACCTGCCTATGGAGCAGAAAACACTAGATATATACTGTCCACTTGCCTTTGAAAAACTGAAGGCAGCATGACTTTATTAAAGAAAATTAATGTGATTGGAAGGATCTAATTAAAACTGGCATTGTGCTATCTAAAGAAAAATAACAATCACATGATGGAATTTTTATATAGCACCGCCACAAGTCTTTAATAAGACCTTAATTTTAAGATTGTTAACACATAATTCTGATGCTAACACATTTTTTCAGTTAAAAATTCATATCTGCACTCATAGGAAAACAATATTAAAAATATTTGCAATATGTTAAAAGTTACTGGGTCAGTTTTCCCTTTCACATTGCACAGCATCCATCTAAAATATAAGATGTACATTCTTATATAGAGATATAATAATATATAAAAAGTCTCATTTTTTAACCAAATTTCAGTTTATATTTCAATATCTTGCACTTTTTTTTTACCAAAAATATTATAATTTTTTTTACCAAAAATATAACAAAATATTACCAATGTTAATATAAGCCAGTCGAAAATCAGTTCCCTCTGATTTGGAAAGTTTAAAAAATTTTAAGCAGCAGGATTCTATCCACCCTAGAGTAACATCGAGCTAATGAGCAGCAGCCACTGGTACTTAGTATTGTTCAATCAGAGGATCCTGATCCAAATATTAAATTAGGTGCCTTTTGTCAGATGAGTGCCAAACCGTTGCCATTTTACTAAAATGCAATAACCAATATTAAGAACACCACTGTTGCTATGAGCCGGTATGTAACCTCCATGTTTAATAAGTATTCAAAAATATAGCACCTGTAATCCTAAAACCAGTAGTGTTAGTGAAGTCTACACTTCCCTCACAGGGCAGCTGTTAACCAAGATGCTAGATATTGAGAATCATACAAATGTCTACTATTAATAAGAACCTCATGGCGATTTTACAACTGTCCACTGCAAAAGGGTAAGTCTGCTGAATTCAGGAACGTGCACTCCGATGTGCCCTGGACCCCCAACCCCAGCCCCAGCCCCATCCTCATCCGCAGCCCTGCCCCATCCCCATCCCCATCCCTGCCCTAGCCCCATCTCCAGTCCCCAGTCCCCCAGCTCCCCAGCTCCATCCCCAGCCCAGCCCCAGTCCCATCTCCATCCCTGGCCAGACCAGCCAGGCCCCATCCCCAGCTCCATCCCCAGCCCAGCTCCAGCCCCATCCCCAGTCCCACCACCATCCCGATCCCTGTCACAGCCAGCCAGCCAGCCCCAGTCCCATCCCCAGCTCCATCCCCAGCTTCAGCCCCAGTCCCACCCCCATCCCCATCCCTGTCACAGCCAGCCAGCCCCAGTCCCATTAACCAGCTCCATCCCCAGCTCCATCCCCAGCCCAGCCCCAGTCCCAGCCCCAATCCCACCCCCATCCCCATCCCTGTCACAGCCAGCCAGCCCCAGTCCCATCCCCAGTCCCATCCCCAGTCCCATCCCCAGCTCCATCCCCAGTCCAGCCCCAGTCCCATCCCCATTCCTGGCCAGGCCAGTCAGGCCCCATCCCCAGCTCCATCCCCAGCTCCAGCCCCATCCCCATCCCTGTCACAGCCAGCTGGGGCCCAGGCCCAGGCCCAGCCCCAGCCCCAATCCCCCTCTTACTGCCTTAAGTCTGAACGGATTTGGTCAAACACCAACAGGAGAAAGTTTTAGGATGTGAGCTACCATTCCACGCTCTTCCTCTCCTGGGTTCTTAAAATGACACACGCAGCATTTACTTTCTAGGCTTCTTGCTTCCAGTCATGACAAAATAATGGTCGTCGACTTCCTTCTTTGCAGTAGGTTTCTTACCCGCGCTGGCGGCTTCCTTGCGGGGTGCGGGCGGTGCCCGGGTTGCCGCCGGGCCTCCTCCCCGTCCTGGAGGTCTTGGGGCAGGAGGCTGGCCCCCGGCCGCCCCCCGGGCCTCCCCCCGCGCCGCCCCCCGCGCCGTGGGGCTCTGGGCCGACGCCTGGGGAAGGCTCACGAGGGACAGCGGGGCGCGGCCGGGGGGCCGGGGCGGGCCGGGGCCTCTCTTCGGGGACGTGCTTTGGCCGGGAGGCTGTTTTTTGGCCCCTGGAACCACGGCCTTGCCCTCTGAGTCCTGCGCGGCTTTGGCGGCTGCGGCCGCGGCCGAGGGAGAGGGAGCGGCGCGGGCGGCTCCGGCGGGGGGCGGGCACCGCGGCCCTGGACGGGGCGCTGTGCTTTTGGGGCCGGATTTTGTCATTTTTGCAGGGGGGCGGAGAGCGGGGGAAGGCCTCGGCCTTAGGTGCGTATTTGCTCTCCGCGGCTCTGGACGCTCGCACGAGGCTGAGGGTGCAGCTGCCGGAGACTCGGGACCCACCCGGGCGCGGACCGCAGCGGGTTTCAAAGGCTTCGGTTCGGTTTTGCCCGCAGGCTGGCTGGGCAGCAGCGCCGCGGCCGGCGGGCGGGCGGGCCTCGGGGCGGGAAGGAGCCGGGCCTCGGGGGCGCTGGGGGGGGCCCCTCTTCTCAGTGGCCGAGGTTCACGCGCTGAGCCCTCGGGGGCAGCGGCTGCAGAAGTGCTTGCACCCGCCGCACTGCCGGAAGGAGCCTGTGGTTTCTTTGCTGCGCCTTTCGAAGATTTGAGCTTAAGATGAGAAGAGCCCAGATCCCCTCCGTTCAGGGGAGCCGCGGGCAGCAACCCACCTGGCGGACGCACCTGCTTCTCTTTGCTCCTTGCAACACCAACTGGCGGGCCGGGCTTTGATTTTTGTTTCTGAAACAAGCTGACTGCCGACAAAGGATTCATGTCAGGTGGCTGAGGTGTTCTGGCTGACGAATCGGGTACGCTTTCATTAGAAACTCCTTTTTGAAAGGCTAGGATTTTTTGTTCTAGTGTAGCAAACTGTAATATTCGACAGGGATCATATTTAAGCAAAAATCCTTGCAGAGTATCCCAGCCACCACCAACACGGACCATAACATGTTTTCCGTGGAGCATCTTTTCCCCCAAAAGAAAGTAGAAAAAAAAATTGTAAGGTTCACAATTGCAATTCATTGGCAGTCACAATTTGTGATGTCGATGATGATCTATGAAATTCAGAGAATTTACCAGAAGCTTCACTATAAGTTGACAGTCTGTTTCTTATATTATTAAAATAATCAATTGAATTCATTGAATCATGCAACTAAATACAGGTCCTCTAATTTGTAAGGAAAATTTTTGCACATTAAGCCGCATCCTAAAAATCCAAATTACAAATATACAAAACTGCAAGGGTTGTATTGTTCAATAAGGAGGGAGGAAAGACAGAGGGAAGAGGAGAAGGAAAATGAGGACTTACAGAAAATATGCCTCATAATAAACAAAAAACAATTAACGGAAGATAAAACAACTAAAACTTGCACTTTACAACTTAATAAATTACTTTCATATATACTTTAGCAGTTTACCCTTTCAAAAAACCTTGATATGATTTATGGTTTAGTTCTTCTCTGCAGACAAGAAAACTATGGCTCTGTGAGATGGAGGATATTTGTGTCAGATCATATAGCTTTGGCCTGGCCTGGAACAGACAGGGCCGCCCAACCCAAATGGTGCTTTTGTGCAGACAGGACACATCCTCGGTCTGCCCACACAGTTTCAGCTAACCATTCGGTAGGCAAATCTGAACCATCGTATGAGATTGCCTTGCAAATTTTAACTCTGAATCCCATGCTCTGTGCACCATCCTTATATCAGACTGCCTTAAAAAAAGAGAAAGCTAATTAAAAAAACAAAGTGCTTGAAAGTGTTTCTATGTGAGTTGAGTGAAGTGTGGGGAGGTAATGATAATATATTAAATTAAAAAACACAGGATGGTGAAATTACACTTTTAAAAATCTTTAGGTTATATTCCCAAATTGAGAACGAAAGGGCTCTTGTATCAGACGTGGATAGAATGCCGAACAGGTGAAACTTCAGTCTCTCCACCAATAAAGGGGACAATCAACTGCAGGTCGCAGATGGGACACAGGAAGGAAATGAATATGCACAACGGGATACTGGAATATTCACTGATGCTGTGTCAATGAAAAAAAGGTTTTATGCTTAAGACCCAATCTATATATTATTATAAACTGCAATGTTTCTACCTCCTTTTCTTATTACTGATATTTCATCTTATGCTTTCATTAGAAACTCCTTTTTGAAAGGCTTGTCCTTTTTGCAAGACAGTTGGACCATTTATTTCCATCACTTCTTGTGATGGAAAATTATGCCTTTTTAGAAAATTTGAAAAATGGAATAAATTACCTGAGGTATATAAAGATTTTCATTCCCCCACAATTATATTCAATGTCTGAATAGTCTTAGCTATCCTATCCCATAGTTAGTAGTCTATTGTGTTAAAGGGGTCTGCCCAAGCTCATTATCTACTCCTGAAAGCAAGTATTCCATATTTTTCCTGTGCAGTAAAATGCTTCCATTAATAACACTATTCCAATTTTTTAAAAATCAAAGGAGAAGCAAAAGGGAATTTGGTAAAACAAGAAATCCAATTTCAAAATAAGATCTGTATGTAAATAGGATGTAAATGATGGACTTACTCTTATAAAGAGTATTTTATCCCCAAGTCGGTACCGCCCTTCAGATAAGTACTCAATAGAGAATCGATGGGAACAGCTACAAGGAGGGTCTTCAGCAATATGTTTAACCTAAGATTAAAAGTAAACAAAATTTAGTGCTTGTGACAAAAAATATTTTATTTAATGTTAAAATGCAAGGTCATTTGATAGATGGGAAAATCAAACTCAAAGATAAAAATGTAAAGACACTTGGACCATTTATTTCCTTTACCTGTTGACAAATATTGAGATTAGGATTTTTTTTTTGTTTTTTTAAGTAATCTCTACACCCAATATGGGGCTTGAACTCATGACACTAAGATCAAAAGTCACATGCTCCACGGACTGAGCCAGTCAGGCTCCTTGACAGATACTGAGATTAGACATGAACTAATCTGACGAAAGCTGCCAGTGACAAAGTCGGTTTTTTTTTTCCTTTTTAAAAGTAGGCTCCACATCCGACATAGGGCTCAAACTCAGGACCCTGAGATCAAGAGCCACATGCTCTACTGACTGAGCCAGCCGGGTGCCCCAGTGATGAAATCTTGAGATTCCCTCTCTCCTTCTCTGCCTGACCTCTCTCTCTCCTCCTTGTCTCTCTGCCTAAGTGCAATCAGATCCTAGCGTATTCACTGACTGCTGGAGGTCTGGAATGTGTACAACAGTGAAGTCGATTCACAACACACTCAGTAAGTCATAGGAAGCTCGTGAGTTCACTAGTCAGTCAGCTTGAATTGTTTTATGCCCTGGATTAAAATACCTGTGTCAAATCAAAGATAGGCCAGTTGGATAAAGCTTAAGTAGGAATCTCACTTGTCCCTTAACACGATGCTAAACTAACATTGGAGGGGAATGTCTAGATTGTTCCAAGATTACTGTTAAAATAAGCAGATGTGTATATATATCTATTCATCCAAGACTGGGTGAAATTCTAAAGAATTCGATTCAAGAGGCACTTTTCTAAAAGTGATCGCTTTTTTCAACAGTCTGCTAAGGAGATGAGAATCGGGGAGAAATCCCTACTTCTAACCCTCGAGGAGCTTAAGAGAATTTTTAAATGCAGTAAATATCTGAAAACTGGCGTGTAAAAAACAACTCAGGAATTCTGTATTTAAAACATGGAAATTATAATAAATTGATTTAAAAAATAAAAATATTTGATGAGAATCGGGGAGAAATCCCTACTTCTAACTCTCGAGGAGCTTAAGAGAATTTTTAAATGCAGTAAATATCTGAAAACTGGAGTGTAAAAAACAATTCAGGAATTCTGTATTTAAAACATGGAAATTATAATAAATTGATTTAAAAAATAAAAATATTTGTTGAGATTTGATTGAAAAAAAAGTTTGATATCAGTCACCATGCTAAATATTTTGTTTTCCTAAAATTAAATTTTTGAAAAAGCCAGGCCATGAATATCTTCCTCAATTATCTGTCACACAGAGTATACCTAAATAAACTCACTTCATTGAACTTAGCCATGACGTTCAACCAAAGTATCTTCAGATAGGCCCAATCTAGTTGACCACTAACAGAAATGTATGATCGTCTTCATTATCTACCCAAAATGAAGAGCCACAGATGGAGTCACAACGGTCTGATCACAAGGGTGCACAATTTATCTCCCTCATTCATTTAACAAAATAATACAATCATAAATAGACTGATTTTCATAAGCCATTGAATTAAGTTTAGCTCGTTCATAACCTGGTATTCATGCACACATATGGCACCTGCATAAAATGGCTAAAAATTAACTGTGAGTAAAGAATTTACAATTTTTAGAACCAATTACACATTACCAGAGTAACCTGAAAGGAGGTATTTTTTTTAGTCACTACTTTCTTTTAAAGATTTTTTTTTTTTCTTAAATTTATGATAGTCACACACAGAGAGAGAGGCAGAGACATAGGCAGAGGGAGAAGCAGGCTCCATGCACCGGGAGCCCGACGTGGGACTCGATCCCGGGTCTCCAGGATCGCGCCCTGGGCCAAAGGCAGGCACTAAACCGCTGCGCCACCCAGGGATCCCTCTTTTAAAGATTTTTAAAATTTACTTATGTATCTATCTAGTTATTTGACAGAGAGAGAGCGCATGCACAAGCAGGCAGAGCGGCAGGCAGAGCAAGAGGGAGGCGCAGACTCTCTGCTAAGCAGGGAGCCGGACACGGGGCTCAATCTCAGGACTCCAGGATCCTGACCTGAGCTGAAGGCAGACGCTTAACGGCCTGAGCCACTCAGGGGCCCCTCAGTCACTACTTTCAATCAATGGAAGTTTTGTAACATACAGAAGTATAGCTGAATACAACACTCTAAGTAGTGAATCAGTTGATAATTGTTCCTTACTCTAAACATGACCCCAAGATCTCTGTAGATCACATACGTGTAGCTGGACACTGAATGATTCATGTAGCACATATGTGTCTAAAGAAATGTGTTCCTTTTGAATGTTCATGAGAATGAAGACATGAAGTCACTTGTTTTCTTTGTTTAAAATATCCAGACACCACTTACATTCAGCAGTAAAAATTAGCATTGACCCACAATCTAAATAAAGGGGTAAGCCTAAAAGAAATAAAAGCTATGGATAAAAAGTATCCTCTTCTGGTTTTATTTACCACATACTTAACATTAAAATACTAAAGGAAATAGCTTAAAGAAATAAAAATCATCTAAAAAGGCATTCCCCTACAATCAATTATTTTCATTCTCCTTTTTCTTATAGCTCATCTATATACACATACTTTTAATAAAATATTTTTCTTGTTGCCATATAGTCTTCATAATGATCACATATAGTGATTATTCTGTTAAGATAATGGATCCTAATTCACCTAGACATGCTCTATTTGAGGGTATTTACATTGCTTCCAATTTTTCACCATTTATAATAGCCCAATAAATACTTTCATTCACTCTACTTTTTTATCCCCCTTCAATTATGATAAAAAATGAAAGAGGAACATTTTTGTGATTATTGATATCTATTTGTTAACCTGTTTTTCAAAAGGTTACAGCATTTTCCATCACAGACAGCAATCCCTAAGTACAGTTTTACCAGAATCTACCACCACCAGGTTTCATAATTTATTTATTTATTTTTTAAAGATTTTATTTATTTGTTCATGAGAGACACAGAGAAAGAGAGAGAGGAAGAGACACAGGAAGAGGGAGAAGCAGGCATCACACAGGGAGCCCAACATGGGACTCGATCCTGGGTCTCCAGGATCAGGCCCTGGGCTGAAGGCTGCACCAAACCACTGAGCCACCTGGGCTGCCCAGGTTTCATAATTAAAAAAAATTTTTTACTAATGAGGAAAATTGTATTCTTAATTCCTTAGTTCTCAGCAAGTCTCAACAGTATGTTTTCCTCTTATGTGAATAACAATCCTTGCGCGTTTACCTTCTGGAAATGCTTTTCTAACCAAACTGTGTATGATCTTTATATAACAGAGAAATTAATACAATGTATTTTCTATTCAATAAAAAATATTTTACCAATGTTTTCTTCTTAATTATCATTATTTTAAGTTACATGAGATTTAAAATTAAGTTTTATTTTAAATTTTTTCTTTTTCACTGTGTCACATACTGACACTGACAGTCATTATATAAATCAATAATATAATGTAGGTAAATATATTTTGGCCTGGTAAAGAATATTCAAGCTGACATTTTAATCTGTCTTGCAAGGATATCCAAATCTTTTACTATATAGACTTTTATTATGTTAAACAATCAAAGCAATACTTTCTAAATATTTAACAGTAATGACTTATTTCTTTTTTAATTATTTTTTAATTTTTTTTTAAAGATTCATTTATTTATTCACGAGAGACACAGAGAGAGAGGCAGAGACATAGGCAGAGGGAGAAGCAGGCTCCTCGCAGGGAGCCTGATGCGGGACTTGATCCCAGATTTGTTATTTCTTTTTTTTTTTAAAGATTTTATTTATTTATTCATGAGAGACACATAGAGAAGCAGAGACACAGGCAGAGAGAGAAGCAGGCGCCCTGCAGGATCCCGATGCAGGACTCAATCTAAGACCCCAGGATCACAACCTGAGCCGAAGGCAGATGCTCAAACACTGAGCCACCCAAGTGCCCCTGACTTCTTGTTATTTCTTAAATAATTTTATACATTAAGCACTTTCATAAAATACAACAGTCTGAAAAAAGACCATAATTGTAAGCAGCAGTGGAAGAAGAAAACATATACTACTTAGTTCACCTTCATCACTTATTGGATTGTAGTCACCACAGAAGACACAGCCTGAGCAACCACAACTCTACTAACCTCTACCTAATGATGAACAGGTAAAGTGAAAAGACTTTCCAGTTCAGACCCATCATCTAAAGTCTGCATTCCCGTCAGGGGAATATTCACAAAAAACCCCATCAATTTGCTCTTACAACTTTTCCTCCTGGTATATTCTCCAAGTGTCAGTGTACCATTTACTTAGAAACCTTGAAAACCACCCTAGGTTTTCTCCCTCCCTTTCAGAATCAGGATTCTTCAATTCTACCTCTGAAATATGTCCTATTTTTGTTCCTTTTGCTTCACCTTCACCACTGCCGCTTGAGTGCAGGTTCTCGGAATCTTACACCTGGATTATTACAATAAAACCAATATAACCTCTACATGACCATGAAAGTAATCCTTATAATTTGCAGATCAGATTATAACACTACCATGTTTTAAAAAAGAATCAATGAATTCTTATGGCCTACAGTACCCTTCATGATGGATTCCAGCCTGTTTGCCTCCCCACTCCCCAACTACATATCCATTTCTCATCATATACAAACAACAAATCATCTTTAATATATCGTGTCCTAAACTCACCAGGGAGTAGAAATTAGTATTGGTGTATGTTCTAAATAAGAAACACTTTCTTTTAAACATAACATCACCTGTGGCAAACAAAAGACTGACACATCCCAGTTGATAGAAAATAGAGCGATTACTTACGGCCTCATGTAACTCTTCATGTTGACAGCATGATTTCGGAATGCTGATGGAATCTTCAGGCCCAGAAGTATTAAGTAAGGTCTCTTCCAGTTCAATTTCTTTCTCAAGTTTTACTAATACTGGTGGCTCAACCCCATATCTGAAAACCAATCAGGAGATTTCATTATTCAAGAAAAGTATGACCCATTCACTCCCATGCATATCATGATAGGTTATATCTTATTTAAAAAGTGGAGTCTATATGACTCCCCTCTACCAATTGTTTCACTGGAACATCTGGAAATGCTTTTTAACGTCCCACAGCCTACCAAAAATTCAGGATATAATCTTCACATTATATCATATATTGCGATCATTAGAAGCTCCCAATATTCAACCAGGAATCCTGAAAGTAAGTCACCTTTAAAGTCAGCTTGAGAGTAAAGATGGGGCTGAGCCAGGTATGGGGGACGCTATGCCTCAACCTTCTTATCAAATCCTCTTTGGGTTCAGAAGATTTGCCTTGCTTTAAACTGCTAAGAGTTTTATATGCTCTTACCCTATTCTTAGTCTAAAAAATTTAACTAACCACTTTTTACAGTTTAATACTAAATGAAGGCAAGGTATGTGGGTGAGCAGATGTTGACATGACACAGCTCACACAAACAGAACAAATTTAATAAAAAAAAAAACAAAAAGAAAGAAAAAATAGGAAATTAAGTTATTTTATTTCAACCAAGAATTATTTTATTTATAGAAAATAGTGTTCTATCTAAAACAAGGTAGCTTTTCACTGAGGAGGGCACTTGATGGGATGAGCACTGGATGTTATACTATATGTTGGCAAATTGAACTTCAATAAAAAAAAATATATATAAAATAAAATAAAATAAAATAAGGTAGCTTTTAAAAAATTAATGACATTGAAATTCTGACATAACATGGAATACACACCTCGACACAATTCGACCAATTTCAAGAAGACAAAGATACACCTGTCTTGGGTCTTTGTGTAAAACTGTGAAAAAATAAGATCACATATTTTAAAGAGCAAAATTAAATAGGGAAATATATTTCTGGCATGGAAGAAGTAAAAGGAAAGAATAATGAAGATGGTAGGTTTACTTGTTTGGAGACTTAGAAAAGACATTTTCTCTACATATTATCACCATCTATAAATTTTTAAAAAACTAGCTAGTAAGAGGATGAAAACTTACCATGTACCCTAATTTGTAGCATTTTAAGTCTAAAAAACTAAGGGCTTAGAAACATTAAATTATTCTATTTCAGACCTCTCAACAGGAGATATTGTTTGAAGAGATATATCACCTCAATTTTATTCTACACTATCTTTAGCTTAGGACTTTGTGTTAATGGCCTTCTCAAACTTTTCAAAAAGAGAAAAGGAGGGGCATTCTTAACACATTCTATGAGGTCAATATTACCCTGACACCAAAGCCAAACAAATATATCACAAATAAACTAAAGATTAATTAATATCCTTTATGAATATAGATGTAAAAATCTTCAATGTTATACTTGCAAACTGAATCCAACAGCAAGTGAGATTTATCCCAAGAATGGAAGGTTGGTTCAACATATTAAAATCAATCAAATAATATGCTAAATTAATAGAATAAAGGAAAAGAAACTTACAATTATCTTAGTAGATACAGAAAAAAGCATTTAACAAAATCAAATATCCTTTTCGTGTAAAAAAAAAAAGGAAGAATCAACAAACTAGGCATAGAAGGAAATTTATAAATCTGAAAATGGATATCTATGAAAAATCCATAGTTAACACCATTCTTAATGGTGAAAGGTTGAGAATCTTCTTCCTAAGACTAGGGAGAGGACAAGGATGTCCACCCTCACCTCTTCTATTCAAAACTGTACTGGAGGTTCTAGGCAGAGCATTTAGGCAAGAAAAACAAATAAAAGGTATCCAGATTGGAAAGGAGGAACAAAAACTATCTCCATTCAGATGACACTGTCCTTTCCATAAAAAACCCCTAAGGAATATAAATAATAGTGAAAGGGAATATAAGGGAAGGGAGAAGAAATGTGTGGGAAATATCAGAAAGGGAGAAAGAACGTAAAGACTGCTAACTCTGGGAAACGAACTAGGGGTGGTAGAAGGGGAGGAAGGCGGGGGGTGGGAGTGAATGGGTGACAGGCACTGGGGGTTATTCTGTATGTTACTAAATTGAACACCAATAAAAAATAAATTAAAAAAAAAAAAACCCCTAAGGAATCGACAAAAAATATATATATATATTAGAACAAACAAGCAGTTTCGGCAAAGTTGCAGGATATAAGATCAATATACAAAAATCATTTCACTTTACACACCAGCAATAAACAATCTGAAATGTAATTTAAAAAATAATTCAATTTACAATGCTTCAAGAAGAATAAAGTACTTAGGAATAAATTTAATCAAAGAATTTTATGACTTGTATCCTGAAAACTACAAAATATTGTTGAATGAAATTAAGGAAGAGACAGATAAGTGGAAAGACATCTTGTGTTTTCATTTCATTTATTGAGGCACCTGGGTGGCTCAGTAGTTGAGCATCTGCCTTGGGCTCAGGTGGTGATCCCGGGGTCCTGGGATTGAGTCCCACATCGGGCTCCCCACAGGGAGACTGCTTTTCCCTCTGCCTGTGTCTCTGCCCCTCTCTCTGTCTTTCATGAATAAATAAATAAATAATCTTTTTAAATAAACACATAAAATAAAAATTTCATTTATTTATTTACTTGAGAGAGAGAGAGAACACTTGCGCTCAAGCAGGGAGAAAAGCAGAGGGAGAGGGACAAGTGGACTCCACGCTGAGCTTGGAACACTGATGCAGGCTTGACCCCACAACCCCAAGATCATAACCCAAGCCAAAGTCAAGAGTTGGATGCTTAACTGAGCCATCCAGGTGCCCCAAAGTATAACTCAATTTTTAAAAATGCTATAAATACAACAAAATCTAATATGCTTAACATGGTTAAGTTGGTAGGTTGTGTCCTGTATACTCTAGCACATTTGAAAATTGTTTAATTTTTTTTAAAGGAACCCAAATGCTAATCTAAGGATTCAAACAAAGATCTTAAACGTGGAACCTACCATATAGTAGGTGTGAATCATTTACCTTTCTGTTCCTTCCTTAGAGTTAAAAGCTCTAGGAAACTTCCACCCTAACAGAATAATGCTATGTGTGATGAACAGCATGCACACTGACTCTCCCAAAGGATTGATTTATGAATATCATCTATTATATATCCCAAGCACAAAGTATATACTCTTCTCTAAAGCAATAAAAAGGCCTATATTTGACTTTAAAATTCACACCAAAAGGAATCTGTCTTGTAATTTTTATTAAACCTATTTCTCTAAAACTAGCTTTTAAGCATACTTAGAGCATAGCATTTGTTTTTTTTAATTGCTTTGATTTCCTAGCAAAATGTAAAAATTTAGAGGCTTATCTCTGAAATCTTTAGAAAATTAAAACATTAGCTCATCGGTTCAATGCCTAGAAATCACGGTTATTGGCAGTGCTTTATCTAGATCTATACTGACCTTCAGGACAGTCAGAGATGCCTTCTACTGACAACGAGAAATATACAACAATTTTATATCCTTTCAGAAACAATAAACTGGAAACTAGGGAATTCAAAGCATTTCCTCTTTCCTTTGATCCCTACAACCTGTATATGCAATTAAGTCACTTCATTGTCAATAACAATCAACACACCTGGATTAAAGCAGAGTGCAAGATGGGGAATCAAACAGTAACCCATTACATTTTTTTTTTATTGTATACGGGATAGGAATACCCGGAGGCATATCAAATGCGTAGCAGGGGAGCAGCGGCCTACCCTATGTGCAGGCAACAAGGGTGTGCACAGAGAATTTTATTTTATTTTGTTCTGTTTTTAGTTTATTTTCTCAGTTGATGTTAGATATGGAACTATGAACAGATGGTTACCTAATACCCTGAATCTCCACTTAAGGCAGCAAACTAGTTATTCCTTTTTTTTTAATTCAGAGAATTTTAAAACAATAATAAAACCACCCCAAAATTCGTTTGTTTTTTATTATCATCTTGAACTAGCAATTCTAAACAATGTTAGTGATAAAATACTTCTCTGTAGCAGGGTACACTATGACCCCCATGATCTCTGCCCACTCCTGGTAGGCTAGTGCTCATATCAAAACATTGTTAAGTTCTGTGTGTGTATGTATATACATACATAAATGCTTTAAGGAAATATTTATACACACACATATATAGTAATTGAACACAGCTAGTTTCCACTTTAGTCACTGCACAGATGCTTCTATTGACTTAAAGTAAATAAGACAATATGTCAATAATTCTTCAGTAGAGCATGACTTTTTAAAATGAATTGTCAAAAACATGTATCCATTTAGATAATCAACTTGGCAGCTGCTGTGTACAAGGTAAATCTAAATCCATGAGCATACCTCATTTGACCTTCTGTTATTTCTAGAATTATCCAGTTAAAAAGAAATTACTAGTAATTTAGACTTTGGTAGAGTAATTCTTGATGAAAACATTAATTCTCAAAGCATTAGTCCAGAGCCTTTCCCTGGCCAACTCATTTAGGAATTAAACTGTTTCTAAGGCATTCCAAATATGTAAGACCTTTAACTGTAAATGAAAAGCTTAATATATATGGTTTAGAATCTGATTCTCCAATTGTTTTATATATAAAGTATCAATTTTTCTAGGAAAATGAGATACGGCATTTGAATCCTTATTTGGGGAAAAAAATTAGATGTGAGACATACAAAAATACCCTAACAAACATTAAACACAATGATGACAACACTTACCTAAACCTTCAGATTCAAAGAGGTAAGTCTCATCAACCCCAATGTGCCTGCACCAGTGAAGGAAGTTCGCAGTATTGTCTCTAGCAAAGAATGAACCTGAAGCAGCATCTTTCTTACAGGGCACTTTTCTCATTGGAAAATTCTGGAAAAGATGAAAGGATAATTTTAAAAATGCCTATTGAAGATATTTTCATTAGATATCCTTTTTAATATTACTAAATAAATGTTTGGTGCCTTGAATGTAACTACAAACATACAACATTAAGAGGAAAAGATATCTTCAAAATTATTTTATTTACTTTAAGTATATTCCAAAAAATGATTCCTAGGAAATCAATCTAGTCAAAATCTAGTCAAGATCAAACATCTCTAACCTCTTTCTGCTTAAAATAACATGAGTCTTAAATAAAAAATGACAGTTTAATAATTCTAAAGCACACCTCTACATGTCTCTCTACACACAGTTCAATACAAACACAAAATTACTGCTACGCTAAAGGTTAATGGACACACTCATTTTTGTTCACTTTCTTATTTGTAGGTTCATAAATGTGGTTCTGAGTTTCTTGAGGATACTGTCAAACAAGTAGTAGTCCATTCTTAATTCAAGTTCTTTGAAAACTGACAGTCTTTTTAGACAATCCTAATTTTTTATCTAGACCAAGAATAGTTAACCTGCTGAGGCAGAGAGGTTTTAGTTATATTTTAAATTTCTACTTGAAAAAGCAATTCATGCATAAGATTTTAAAAAATGCAATAGGCACAACAGGGTATACGTCTTTCTCCCTCCTCTATCACTCAGTTCCTCTCTCTTCCTAGAGATAACCGCTATTACCAGTTCATTATGTACCCTTCCTGTTGCTGTATTTTCCAGGATTAAAATAGCCTTGTGAGTTTTTCTAATTGTCAACCGAAATCTTCTCACTCACATGTTAGTAACCATTTCTACACACAAGGGCATCCACAGAACGCTGCACAAACACGCTAGCCCACAATCTGATCTATGTGTGTATGTGTCTTAACAGTCTATAGGTGTCTTTTGGGGTGAAAAAATAACAAATTAAAGCAGTCATTTCTAGTGAATGGATAATGCATTCCACTCAGTTTAGGTGCCATAATTAATTTTTAATGACTTGTTTATTGAGAAGCATTTAAATTGTTCTTAAATTTTCCTGCACAATGGTATTTGTGAAATTGTGGTTATCTTTTTAGAATAAATCCCTAGGAGAATTATGTTATGTATAGAAATATGTGCTTTACTTTCAATGTGATATGTATCACCCACTGTCTCCCAGAAAGATGATACCATTCCTATTTCTACCAACACTACATGAGTATCCAGGTGCCACGCTCACAGACCCCAAATCTCATCAGTGACCCATGTTTGATGTGAAGACAGGAAACTGCATCTACTTCAAATTATGACTTAAGGGTTAATAGAGGAAAATTGTCTAAAAAATTATTATTCATGCAATCAAATTATAGAATTTGCCACCAAGACAAAATACAGGGAATCTAAGGATGGTGATGATGATGGTAATAATAATAATAGCAGTAAAAATGATAACTATGTGCCAGGAACCATCACAAGCTCTTTTCTCATTTAACTTTCACAAGTGAGAGTATTATTCTCAAGAAGAGCTAACTACTTACTAGACATTTACTTACACCAGACACTAAGCTAAATACTATCTGTACATTTAATACTATCTGAAATTCATTTAATTTCACTAAATCCTCACAAATAAGTCTGGCAATGTAGATATTAATACTCCCATTCTGCAAGATTAGGTAAATTATCTAAGGTCTTATATACATAGTTGGATGGAAGCTTGCAACCTTTCAGATATGATAAGAAATGTATATTATTAACAAATTAACACGAACCAAGGTATAATATCACCTACTGTCAGGGCACCAGGTGGCTCAGTCAGTTAAGTGTCTGACTCTTGGTTTTGACCTGAAAAACTTTCATCAAGATCATGAAATCGAGCCCCATGTCAGGTTCCATGTTCAGTGTGGAGTCTCCTTCAGATTCTCTCTCCCTCTACCCCCTGCCCATTCTCTCTCAAATAAATAAATAAATAAATAAATAAATAAATAAATAAATAAATAAATAAATAAATAAATTCTTTAAAACCACTTACTGTCAAACATGTTCTTACCTCAAGTTCCTCAGAGTTGCATGCTTTCACCATGTTTTGAAGAACATCAATCAGTTGGCACAACAGCACTCCATTATCAAGTTCTTCCAATAATCTTTCCGCCTTAACCTCAGTACCTAAAAACATATTTCAAAGGTAAGATTCTACTAGAAATGGTAAATTCAAACAATATGGTTAAAATTTAATTAAACGTAATTCGATTATAGCTGAAACATGAGACAAATGTTAGATCAGACTCCAAGTATTCATTCCTGGAAGCAATAGTCTAAACAGATAATGCCAAATTAAGTGAAAGACAACTGAAACAAAAATATCTGTGATGTAGAAGAAAAAAATAAAATGATATTTTATCTCATTTCTTAAAAACCAGAGTGCTTTATATTTCACTATTAACTGTTCAGGTTACGTTTTGATTCACTGCATATTCCTACTGCCTGCACCAGAAAGATTCACCATAAGTAAGATGAACTTTGTTATGATCTTAAAATTAAAGATAACAGCATAACAAACACCTGGAGAATACCAACTTTTCACCTCCAAAATCCTTTCCTTAGAACCCTTAATAATTACATAATAAACTTCTAAAAAATTATCTAAATCATCAAACTGATATGAATTAGAGTGTGCAGTGTTTTTAACTATCTTGGAAAGACCATAGATGAAATTCTGTATTTGAAAGACAGTGTTTTTCTGGGGAGAAAGTTGAGAGCACTCCTAGTCTCTAACTGAGTAAAGAAATATCAAGCCAGGGATCCCTGGGTGGCACAGCGGTTTGGCGCCTGCCTTTGGCCCAGGGCGCGATCCTGGAGACCCGGGATCGAATCCCACATCGGGCTCCCGGTGCATGGAGCCTGCTTCTCCCTCTGCCTGTCTCTCTTTCTCTCCCTCTCTCTGTGACTATCATAAATAAATGAAAAAAAAATTAAAAAAAAAAAGAAATATCAAGCCAGATATTCTCCAACCTGACAGTTCCTCCTGGGCTTCACATACCTTTGTCCCTCAATGCCTCAGAAATAGCAATCATTTCCACTACAATATATATTTCACTCAGAATCTCATGCCTTATATGAGACTATGGGAGGCAGTGCATCAGTAATAGAGATCCCAAATCAGACCTATATACTTAAAAAAAAAGTTTTAACATTCACAATGAAAACGTTGATTATTCAAAGATTACCACTGACTTCTTGTGTTAAGCCTCAAACTTCCTTACTATCCAAGCCCTAAAGTTCGAGGTGAATTGGAGTATCTCCCCAACTAGAATGCAAGCTTGTGAGAACAAGGATATCAAATAATCAAATATTCCATTCACTGGAGTATCCTCAGCCTCTGGAACAATCACTCCTTGACAGAAAGAAAGATTCTCAATAAATATTTACTAAACAAAAAAATATACAGTTTTAAGTATCTTTCCAAGTCTTACCTAATAAACCGGATAGCCAGATTGACAGATCTTCTTGCATGGGCAACAGGGTGGCTTCATGCCTCACAGCTATCCACTCATCATACTGACAAACATCAGCCAAACCTGGCCCGTGTCTGGGGGTTAAAGGACTCCGTGGACTTAGAGGCAGGTCTTCTCCAAACCACACCTAGAGAAAACACCAAACGAATGGATGAGACCTTCTTAAAAGTTAGTATAACCTATACTTACATTTAAATGATGAATTATAGACAACATATAATATACACATGCATAAAACTATAGCAGGTTACAGAAAGTTTATAAAGTAGAAACAAACTATTAATCTAGATACTTGAGATATTTTCAGTATCCAAAACTGCGGTAAATACAAATGAATCCTTAATCAATGAATGGATTCTAAAAAAAAAAAAAAAAAAAAAAATGAATGGATTCTACTATCAAACCACAGGATAAAGGTCAACAAATAATATTTTTGCTTCACTTGCTAGCTAAGTTTAATAAGTTATGTGAACCACAGCTTCAGCCTCTCAGCTATAAAATGGGTCATTGTCACCTGCCTTATAAGATACATCTTTGTAGCATCTAGCATTGGGCCTAGTAACAATTGTTGTATAATAGATAAATAAATGAACAAATGCATAAGTGGGATTTTATAACTTTTGAACATAATAACCGTGTTCTCTTAAATTCTATTCTAAATAATTTGGTATGTCATTTGATTTTTGCATGGCCCACAATCTAAGAATGGTTTTTGCATTATAAAATGGTTGTCATCTAAATACCTAAATAATAGCATCAGTTTTGCGTACTGACCTGCAAAGCTAAATATTTACTACCTGGCAAATCTCTGGGTAAGAATAAAAATTGACAGAAACATACTATCAAACCAAAAATTTTGCAAAATTTTGAAATACAATTAGACATGCTTTAATATAAGGTTATTGAGAGAAAAGACTTTTCACATCTCAATTCAGGACACTTCCTGAATATTCAAGCCCAAGTGATCAGGGATTCTCACAGGAGACAAGCCTGAAATGGAGGTCAGAGCGTGAGTGAGATGAGAGAGTGTCCACACATGGTGATAGCCCTGTGTACCGTATTCACAGAGGGTATTCACAGAGGAAGATGGGGAAAGATCCCAGTGCTGGGCATCAGAGCCCAAGTCAGCTGAGAAAGCCATCAACTCAGGGAAGGTGTGGCAGCAACAATGGGAGACAGGTTGTATTTGCAGGGATTTATCAAAAGGGAGCCAGATTTCTCACTGCCAAAGAAGTGGAATAAGAGAAAACTAGAATGAATTCTAGAGTGACTTGAAATATCTTTTACCAGAAAGCAAGGAAGGGCTCAAAGAATGATAGGGATCAACCAAAAGGACAGAGAAGTAAGCATGAAGGGACTTCTACTGGCTAAATCAAGAGCAACTTGAGCATCAAACAATAATGTAAATGGATTATAACCCATTGAATAGAAAACTATTAATGCATATAGACATAAATACATGAAGAAACTGGGATTTTGAGGAGAAATGAGATTTTTATGTAGTTTCAAAGTGCTTCCCCACAAAATACAAAGAGAAGAAAGAAAAACTTTACAGTAAAATAACCTGACAGACAGCAACTTAATGAGTGACAAAGGTAAACACCATCAATAATGAGACAAATCAAAATCACATTCCATCTGCAAGGATGCAGTGAGAAAACACAGTATCCCTCTGTGATATTCCTACCAAAGATGCATAACCTGAATCTAACCATGAGAACACACAGGTAAATCCAAACTGAGGGACATCCTACAAAATAATTAGTCTATACAATTCAAAAGTGTCAAGGTCACTAAAGAGAGCAAAGACACCATTCTAGACAGACTAAGGGACAGGACAACTAAATGCAGCATGTAATTCGGAACTGGACATTATGGAGCAATTGACGACACTTGAATGTGGTCTGAGTATTAGGTGGTAGTGCTGTAGCAATGTTAATATCCAGTTCCAATGATTTCATTGCAGTTGTGTAAGATGAAGTCCTTATTTGTGAGAAATACACACTAAAGTATTCAGAGGTAATGGGGCATTAGACTGGCAACTTACTCTCAAATGGTTCAGGAAACAAATATGTCTGTTCTTGTGATTACTTTAAAATACAGGATTTTTTTAAAAAGATTTTTTATTTATTTATGATAGAGAGAGAGAGATTGAGAGAGAGAGAGAGAGAGAGAGAGAGAGAGGCAAAGACACAGGCAGAGGGATAAGCAGGCTCCATGCCAGGAGCCCGACGTGGGACTCGATCCCGGGACTCCAGGATCATGCCCTGGGCCAAAGGCAGGCGCTAAACCGCTGAGCCACCCAGGGATTCCCTAAAATAAAGGATTTTTTTTAAAAAAGAGATATGAGGATAGGTAATACCAAGTGAATCTAGTTCCTTCTTGATTTTAAATGTAGATCATTTTCCCTCTAAAATCTATTATACATACTGAGGTATACTGAAGGCAAGTCTTACAACACCAAATCAAAATCCATAATACCATTGTTAAATTAGGCAAACTCTGAAGAAAAAAAAAAACGGAAGAAGGTGCTGCTTTCACGTTTTCTGATGAGAAACAAACACATTTTACAAATACCAAGGCAAAGAAAGAACACGAATACACCACAAGAGGCAAGAAGGAATAGTGAAACTCAATAAAAATATCCAAACTTGGGAAGCCTGGGTGGCTCAGCAGTTTTAGTTTCAGCAGTTTAGCGCCGCCTTCGGCCCAGAATGTGATCCTGGAGACCTGGGATCGAGTCCCATGTCGGGCTCACTGCATGGAACCTGCTTCTCCCTCTGCCTGTGTCTCTGCCTCTCTCTCTCTCTGTCTCTCATGAATAAATAAATAAAATCTTAAAAAAAAAAAAGTCTCCAAAGTTTAGAAAACAACAACAACAACACATAACTTATTTGAGGGCCATTATTTCAGGAGCTAAGGGTAGAGACTGAGGAATGAACCCCTAAATATATAGAGATCTTAGAAAGTTTCAGGAAAAAGACAAGATATCTTTCTTATTTATTTCTCTGAGTTCTCTTAAAATTATTTCAAATGGACTAGAGCAAAAATTACTATCTAAATCTTCCTTTTTCCTAAGCATGTCTTATTTCTGTTTGTAATCCCAGAACTCAGTATAATATTTATTTAGCACATGGTATTCAGTTAAATATTTGTTGAATAATTGAGGATGTTAGCAAATGACTCTTTGCACCATCAAAATCAAGATGCATCTTATGGGTGGAGTATTTTAGAGCCAATAGAATGTTATTTGTCTTTTAATCATTTGGTTGAACTGAAAAAAAAGGCAGACCAGTTGCAAATATTTGTCAAGGAAAGATGTACACTAGTTAGAAGGGTGGTTTTCAAAAAAAAAAAAAAAAAAGTGTGAAAATGGAGAAGCTAACATTAACAGGAGTCATTCTAATTTCTTGTCACATTAATTAAATGAACATTTTGGTTTTCCTACTCTTGCCAACAAAAGATTCTATAATAACCTGGGCTAGTCAATAGCATATTAATGTTGTTAGAAGTTAGATGTTAACAGCAAAAACTGCATGGATAAGGGTTGTTCTCAAACATGTGAAAGCTGTCATATGCAAAGATTCTTAATCCACAGGCAGTCTACAAATGAACCTGAGTACATACACAAACTTTACTTACATTTAGGCAAAATCTTATGCCTGTAGACAAACGGGCCTTTTTTCAGTTCATAGCTTATCAGATTCTCAAAGGAGACTATGTATGACCTAAAAGAGATCAGGAACTACTGTTCATCAATTTTTAGACTGTATGTTTATTTACTAATCAGAATGAATGACATAAAAAAAAGAAGGGCAAGGAAGATCTTAATGTATTAAATTAATAAGAAATCAACTGATAAGCTATCTACTGGATGTCTCCTCTCTATAAGGCATTCATGGTTAACTACATAACTGTCTAATATAATTAGCAGAGAAAGAGGTGAAAATCCTACAAAGTTTTCACACTCATCAAGGAGGGAAGCAAAAACGTCCATGACAGATGGTAAGAGGACTCTTGGAGAAGATTTAATAAAGATATATCTGCAGAATCTAGACCAGAGAAGGTTTCATGGAACTATAAAACAAAACCATGAAGAAAATCAGCAAGTTAAGAAAATATTAATAGCATTAGGGTAGAATGAGAAGAACATGGTCAATGTGGCAATTATCAAAAGCACCCTATGATGAACCAAGAAAATATAATTAACATGAAACTGATGACATTTCTGAGACTTAAATAAAAAGAGGACAAATAGAAATAATCTGATTTTAAAAAATGGTATAAAACACGGTTTTGAGTAACAAAGGAGTTTTGAGCATACTCAATGTGGATTTGAGAGGATCCAAAGAGCAAGAATTAGACCTTTAGGTCCCAAAAGGAAAAGAGTATAATAGAACTCTTTATTAATAGAGTAGAGGATATAGCTGCACAGCACACATAGGAGAGAGTATAAGCAGGATCATATTCAGAACTGTTGTTAACATTTGATAAATACATCATCTTTTGTCTTCAACCACTGTCATCTTGATAAGCCTTCTTTCAAGAAAAAGAAAGAACAGATGAATGAACGAGAGAGAAAGAGAGAGAGAGAGAGAGGAAGAAAGGGAAGGAGGGAGGGAGGGAGACTTTCATGACACCGGTATAATCTCCAGTTTTATATGTGGTAAATTTTGCTGTATCAATGATACAACCAAGCTTCTGAAGTGTCTACTACGTAACACACAATGTAGTAGGCACTTTGCTCATGTTCTCACATTGATCCCATTGATTTCCTCAACAAACACCCTGAAAAATAAATGCTATTATCCTCAACTTGGAGGTGCGGAAGCAGAGGTCAAATAAGTCACCAGAATTGGCAGAACCAGAACCACAAATGATTACTTTTAAAGTTCTCACTTTGCAAGGGAAATTTTATTATCTGCTGCTCACATCTTAATAAGTAGAATTTCAATCTGATTTTTATCTTTAAATTGAGATTCAAGCATATTCTATTCATACCAAAAGAAAACTTTCAAAAGAATATAAGAATGATACAGCAAATACCAACATTCAAGTGTAAGGTTATTCTGGTTTGTCTGATTATCTCCAGCTTGCCTCCTCTCACCAAAAAGCAAACAAACAAACAAACAAAAAAAAAAAAAAAAAAAAAACACTTGAAATTTTAAGTTTTAATGCCTGGTTATTTATAGGCATGATAGGGCACAGGCACAATTATCTAAAATAAATAATTTATAATTGTTTTCATTGAAAGCTCTTTTAATTACAAATACATAGTAAATTGTAAGGAGAGAAAAACTACAAAAATGTTCCAATTCTCTTCCCAAGGGAGTATAAGAAAGATGGACTTAACCAATTCTAAGGAATTATTGACTCTTGCAAATAATGAGTAGAAATGAATGCTTAAAATTAAAATCTTTTCAGAACTAGAAAGTTAAAGTACAGTAATTCCTGTTATTAAAATTTGATGCTTAAAAGAACTAGTACAGTAAAAACGTTTTGGGATGATTTTAGTATTCTACTAATTATTGTAACTTTATATAATCTCATATAATTATTATCTCATAATTTTAAAAACATATTTTTCCAGGGAAAACACATACTTGAATTGCAGGTTGCATGGTCATCTGTATTGAAATGAAGTTCTTTTCTGAAAACAGAACAAAACATTAATATGCAAATAACAGTAGCTTTCCTACTCCCCCAGCCCCCAAATTACAAAGAATCTGCTTTAGTCTCCTATTTAACTGAAAACCTAAAACTTTTTCTTTTATTTGGAATAGCGTGACTGTGGGAGAGAATTCAACAATCACTCCTAGCTTCTCACTTATGAAAGTACTCGTATTAAAGAGGCAAACCTGAAATACACTTTATATGCACTTTCTGGCACTAATACCAAAGTAATTCGCGCAGCATCTGGCTAGAAAAATACAACTGACAATGAAACTTCGCACATGAAGAAGTCTACCCTAATTTTCCCTGTAAACCTAACATGAACTTGTACAATGCAAACAGCAACAATACAATGGCTGATGCTGAAGTCAAGAACTCTCATCTGATTTTTTTAAAGAGATCGTGTAAACTCATCTGGACTTTGTAGAAATTAACAAGCTTAACCATCAGCTGCTTCTGCCAGACAGCAAGGTAATAAAGACTGGCATCAATTTTAACTGTTAAACAATACTCAATGCCTTTCTATAATAATTTTTCATAAGCTATTTTCTCCATAAGGTGCTAAAGAAAAGGAAAGAAAGAAGAAAGAAAGAAAGAAAGAAAGAAAGAAAGAAAGAAAGAAAGAAAGGAAGGAAGGAAGGAAGGAAGAAAAAGAAACAGCAAATTTAACTCCAAAATCTATAGGAAATCTACTTTGAAGTCTATACGGAAAAAAGTATGATTTTAATTAATTAGGTAAATACAATTATTTAATGTATTTTCAGAAGGGAAAAAAGGTGAAGAGCATAAAAACAGAATAACACAGACTATATAAAATTTAGGATTTTTGATTGCTTGTAGCAACATAATATACTAGTCTCTTTGTTATTATAAACCATAATTAAAACACTGTACAAAAAAAATTAAAATGCTATAAAGCTATAATGCTATCAATTTCCAAGGAAAAGTTACTTTCGCCTCTAAGTTATACCAAACATACCTCCTGCACAGTATCAATTACACATACCACTTTCCTTTCAGGAACATTTCTTCTAGTACCAAAGTTGAACTTGAGCTAAATCTAACTGAAAAGTCTGATGTTACATCACACTTTCTTTGGGGAAAGCAAAGGACAGCAGAATGTCCTTTTTGATGTCATTTTTCCTTCTCTCTACCATAGCAAAAGGCCAAAGTACAATTGAGCATTACTAATGAGCTTGTTATGCTTCCCACGAGCTAATTCAGTGGGGAGTACATTTTCCTTTAGCATAAATAATCCTTTGTCCTCAACAATGGTCCACAGTAAGATGCTTCCGAGACCATTTTTTAAAAATGCAGCAGAGAAGCTGCTCCCATTAAAATAAGGAGTCCCAAAAAATCAGATAAGAGCTTTAACAGTTGGAACTGTCAACCCAAAACAAAAGAGGGCCTAAATTATAAGGCGTGTGCAAATCAAGAACAGTGACATATTCACAAAGAAGCTAGCACAAGAATGTTTGGTAGTTGCACTTTTTATGGAAAATCCAACAAAATTAGTTTCATGAAAGAAATGAATTTGTGCGCAACCTTCAGTCGCTTGAACTTTAGCAGAAGAGTCTTTTTAGATACATATTTTTCAAAGCATTATTCTTGTGTAATGCAAAGAACTACTTTTAAGATGACAAAAATATAACTATCCATATTGCCTTTAAAAAGAAACTCTTTGGGCAGCCTGGGTGGCTCAGCAGTTTAGCGCCACCTTCAGCCCAAGATGTGATCCTGGAGACCCAGGATCAAGTCCCACATCGGGCTCCCTGCATGGAGCCTGCTTCTCCCTCTGCCTGTGTCTCTGGTCTCTCTCTCTGGGTCTCTCATGAATAAATAAATAAATCTTAAAAAAAAAAAAAGAGAAACTCTTTAATGAAATCTTACTCAGAGAAGCTATAATGTGTCTTCATGTATGAAAAACTATCATGTATGCAAATATATGCTTTTATTGGGAAACTTCTATAAACTGATGAGATTGTATCAGTGAATCATCAATGAATTAACAAGTACTCATCATGTCCCTGATCCTGAGAACCAGTTATTGATATTTTCTAGTTATTTACTATTCTCTTTCTAAACCATCTTTGTGTCCTCAGGCATTTAATCCCAAGAGTAGCATCTATTCTACAGTTACCCTGACCCTAGTCTGCATCACAACCACAATTCTTCCTTATATTTTTTTTCCTTTTGAAAAAAATTTTATTTAAATCCAAAAATTAACCTATAGTGTATTATTGGATTCAGAGGTAGAGGTCAGTAATTCGTCAGTCTTATATAACACCCAATGCTCTTTACATCACGTACCCTCCTTAACATCCATCACCCAGTGATCCCACCCCCCACCAGCATCTTGATCAGCAAATTGTTGCCTTTATTTTGTTTTGCTTTTGTCTTTCTGTCTTTTGGGAGGAGCCTATTTCAACTCTTTGCCAACTCAAGGAAGTCTTTTCCCTTAGATTTGGGCAAAAAAAGAACTCTCAAGTGACCAAGTCCAAACTATACTGTAATCCTGCTGGGAATCATTCATGAGACCAGGAGTTTAAACAGATCTTAAAGGAAGAGTACTGTACTTAACTTTTAAAATCTGGGGAAAACAGAAACACAGAAGGCACTCACTCACCCACCTGAAACCTGAACAGGATTTGGACCTGACCCACTCATCTTAGAAACAGGTTCAATTATGAGGTCCTCAAGATCATTTATGATGAGCCTCTTCATACTCATTTGATTTCAGATCATGATGGGGGAAAAAATGTCAACTAGTTGAACAGATCCTTTGTCCCACAGCTGTAGGCTTTGAAACTGAGTAATTCCTCACCCACATTATAAGATATGATGGGGAGCAAAAGGGGGCATAGTGCATTCTTGGTACAAATCAGGGAGGACACTTGGAAAAGAATGGCAAAGAAACAAGTTTTTTTTCAGAAAAATATTGACACTACCTGCTGCTGTATGACATACAGTACTCAAACACCAGATTATTGCCATTTTTAAATACATAGGCTTCAGGGATACAATAAATGTCAAAGTTGGGATAGTGGGATAATGTTTACTGCTGAGGAGGAAAAGGGAGATGAGACTGGGGAGGAATGCACAGAAGCCTTTTAACTGTGCTAGTAAGACTTTATGTCAAGATAAGTGGTAAAAATACAGGTATTATACTAGTCCGCATGCCTTTCTGGATGTCAAAACCATTTCATCATTTTTTAATGTTTCATTTAGAAAAACAACTGAAGAAGGTATCCTCTCTGATTTGTTGGGGGCGGGGGAGCACTTTCTTAGCTTCAAAATTTTGAGTTAAATATTTCCTAATTGCCTAATAGGGAAAATAGAAGTGCTATATAGCCATACCAAACATATTTCGGTTTTTTTCAATGTGTACTAAAATAACTCACCATAAAGGCACCTACTATGGTAGCAGAAAGTAGCAGACACATCTGGTTTGAATTCCAGGCCTAGCATATTAGCTATATGCGTACCTTGGGGTACTTAACTTTTCTCCTCTATAAAATGGGATACCATCAGCTCCTTCATATGGTTATTTTTTTTTAAGATTTTATTTATTTATTTACGAGAGAGGCAGAGACACAGGCAAAGGGAGAAGCAGGCTCCATATAGGGAGCCCGACTCGGGACTCGATCCCGGGTCTCCAGGATCACATCCTGGGCTGAAGGTGGTGCTAAACCGCTGAGCCACCGTAGATGCCCACCTTCATATGGTTATTATAAAGATTAAAGGAGATGATACACATAAAGGACCTGACACATAACTACCACTTAACAAATGAGTTGGTATGATTAATACTATGATGATATACTTATAGTTCATTTAATCCAACTTACCAAATTTAAAAGAAAGAAGGTTGTAAACTGCCCAGAATTCAACATAATATGGAAAGCTTCTTTTGCTAACAGATAAATATAGTTATAACCAAAAGTAAAAGCTTTAAAACAGCCATGTCATAATTGGGAAGTTACTCAGATAAGAGTTTTGACTCTCAATTCTCTTTCCCAGAATAAAAGTTTTCAGGAACTTATCTAACATAGGCCCTTGGATCCACTCAACCTGTCTCCTTGTTGTCCTCCCTCAGTTTTGTTCATTTCTTTCTTTCTTTTTTTTTTTTTTAGGAGATTTTACTCATTTATTCACAAGAGACACAGAGAGAGGTAGAGACTCAGGCCAAGGGAGATGCAGGCTCCCTGCGGGGAGCCCAATATGGGAATCGATCCCAGGACCCCGGGGTCATGACCTGAGCCCAAGGCAGACACCCCCCAGGCACCCCAGTTTTGTTCACTTCTGTGGCTACATCACGGTTCCCACTGTGTGCTTCTCCATGTGGTATATGCTCATTCACTTACTCAACAAGCACTCACTCTCTCTCTTTCATGAACCAGCACCAAAGCCTCTCAGAGACACAGTGATGACTGTAACAGATGTGTGACCTGCCCATATGGAACCAAGTTGAGAAAACTTTAAAAAGCAACCACAAATGAATATGTGGTGTTAAATCATGGTAATTTTATTATTATCATAATAATAGGGAAGGAAAGAACAGGAAAGGAAACAGCAGGCGCCTACTTTAGACTTAGACTGAATGGTTAGAAATGGTTTCGCTGGAGGGAAAACATGAATTTTAAGAACAGAAGGCATCAGTCAAGAAAGGAGAAGGAGAGTTCCAAGTGTAGAGAATCATTTCTGTGAAAACTCTGAGGAGAGAACATGGCACACCCCTAGAGGCTGCACGGACAACGGGCAGCCTCAGGGGGCTGCGAGGCCAGGCAGCAGCCCCATCACACAAGGCCTGCTGAGGAAATTTGACTTTATTCCAGTGATGGTGGGAAGCCATGGAAGAGCTCCAACCAAGGGAGAGCCAATCTAATTCATGATTCCAAAAGAGCTCCCTGGGGGGAGGGAGGAACAGGACAACGAAGGAAGGAGACACAGAAAGGACAGAAACAGTGAGGCCACACAGGAAATGGGTGCATACAGGAGAAGAGATGGAGACGAGGCTGGCAAAGGAAGACAGGAAACCTGAAGGATGGCAATGGTTTGGTGACCAACAATGGTGACTGAGCTAGAACACGGACAACGTCCTCCACTCAAGAGAAGTGAATGGGATTTATATCCAGGTCAGTGAGAACCATGTCCTGCTAACAAAGACGGAGGGCTGGGAGGGAGGGCTGAGGGGCACAATGACTTGGCAAGGGTGACTCCCCGGCTTCTGGCTGGAACAGCAGAGCAAACACATGGTGGGAGCAGTTATTGAGGTGAGGATGACGAGAGTCTAAACCAATAACGGCAGGGAACACGTACTGATAGGTCAAAAGTGCTCTGTTTGGGTCACGTTTAATTTGAGAAGCCTTTATAGATATCCAAGGGAAGTGTCTGTCTGGCAGCTGTAAATACTAATCTGGAGCTGAGAAGAAAGTTCAAGAGGACGTAGAAATTGTCAGCAAATACCTGGGAGGTAACACCACTGAGAAGAATGAGATCATCTTGAGAAAGAAATGGACAAAGCAGGGATAAAGGCCAAAGAATGAGTCCTGAGAAAATCCAACATTTTGACATGAGAGAAGGATTTAGCAAAGGAGATAGAGAAAGAATAGTTGAAAAGATTTTCCATCATCTCAACGAACCCAGGCTTATAATTTGTTTGGTTTACTTCCTTCCAGTAGCCCTTTCTGACTAGCTGGAATTACTTCTGATTTTATCTTTAGTTCTTGAATTCACATAGAATTTCCCCAATCACATGCTTTTACAGTGCTTCACACCATTTTGTGTTATTTCTGCACACTGCTTTGCCAATTTTAAGTTCCTGGACTGCCACTGGAAGCAGGACTGAAAGAAGTATTCAAGCCTAAAGTTTAGGAAACACTTTTGGTAGAATATCAGAATTTCTAGGGAAACTTGGGTTGTCCTCCTTCTCCACAACATTTCTGCTGTGGAACAAAATGTGACATAAACTTGGAAGCAGCTACATAGTAGACAAGCACCTACCGGGAGATCTTTTTTTTTTTTTTTTTTTGTATTCTTTATTATTTTTATTATGTGACCCGAGTTGAGTTGATAAATGATTTTGCCTCTCACCCAGCATGTCCAACGTGGTATTTGTACAGTGGTTACTGGTCAAGGTACCAGCAGGTCAAGTGAGATGCCTGACAGATCAAAGGAATCACTAAGAAAAAAAAATGACTAAGAATGGTGTACAGGAGAGGGTCCAAGTAAAAAGGATGGAATAGCTGTGCCAAAGGGCATAGGTTCTGGAAACAATGTGCTACTTAGGAATTTATGTGCCTCAGTGCACAAGAACATTTTTATCACATCTTAAATAAACTCCATTTGTGGTAGAAAGAATAATAGTTCCCCAAAATGTTTACATCCTAATCCCCAGAACCTGTAAATATGCTACCTTTATGGGCAAAATGGGCACTGCAGATTGAGTAAATTAAAGACTCTGGGATGAAAGATGATCTTGCTAGGTGAAATGTGATCACAAGACTCTTTATATAAGAAGCAGGCAGATGCTAAAATCCTTGATGAACATAGACGTGAAAATCCTCAACAAAGTATTAGCAAACTGAATTCAACAATACATTAAAGGGATTGTATACCATGATCAAGTGGGATTTACTTCAGGAATGCAAGGATGGTTCAACACCTGTAAATCAATCAACATAACATACCACGTTAACAAAATAAAAATTATATGATCTTCTCGATATAGAAATAGCATTTAACAAAATTCAACATGAACTTATGAAAAAAATTCTCAACAGAGTAGGTATAGAGAAAACATAACATAATAAAGGCCATAACAAGCCCTTTGCTAACATGATATGGTCAAAAGCTAAATATCTTTCCTCAAAGATCAGTAACAACACACGGATGCCTACTCTCAGCACTTTTATGCAACATAGTATTTGGCAGCCATAGTCAAACCAATCAGAGAAGAAAAAGAAATGTATCCAAATTGCAAAGGAAGAAGTAAAACTGTCACTATTTGCTCATTACATGATATTCTATACAAAACACCCTCAAGACCACCAAAAAACTCTAATAAATGAATTCAGTAAAGTTGCAAGATACAAAAATCAATACATAGAAATCTGTTATTTCTATACACAAATAACAAATTATCAGAAATAGAAATTAAGAAAATAATCCCATTTACAGTTGCAACAAAAAGAATAAAATATCTGGGAATAAACTTAACCAAGGAGGTAAAAGACCTGAAAGTTATAAGACACTGACAAAAGAAACTGAAGAAGACACAAATATATGAAAAGATATTCCATCTCTTAAACTGGAAAAATTAATATCATTAAAATGTCCATATTGTCCAAAGCAACCTACAGATTCAATGCAATCAGAGAACCCAGAAATAAGCCCACACATTTATGGCCACTTTATAACAAAGGAGCCTAAAATACATTATAGTGAATGGACAGTCTCTTCAATAAATGGTGTTGAGAAAACTGGACAACCACATGAAAAAAAAATGAAACTAGACCACTATCTTATACCATACACAAAAATTAACTCAAAATGGATTAAAGACTTGAATTTGAATGTAAGACCTGAAATTATAAAACTCCTAGAAGAAAACATAGGTGGTAAGCTCCTTGACGTGAGTCTTGGAGATGATTTTTTTGATCTGACACCCAAGGCAAAGGCAAAAAAAAGCCAAAATAAATAAGTGGGACGACTACCTCAAACTAAAAAGCTGATGCACAGCAAAGAAATTATCAACAAAATGAAAAGACAACCTACAGAATGGGAGAAAATATCTGCATGTCATATATCTGATAAGGAGATAATATTCAATTCAACTCAGTTGCAAAACAAACAATCTGATTAAAAAATGGGCAGAGGACCTGAATACACATTTGTCCAAAGAAGACCTACAGACGGCCAACAGACACATGAAAAGATGCTCAACATCACTCATCATCAAGGACATGCAAATCAAAACCACAAGGAGATATCACCTTACACCTGTAAGAATGACTATTATCAAAAAGACAAGAAATAATGAGTGTTAGTGAGGATGTGGAGAAAAGGGAAACCTCATGCACTATTAGTGGGAATGTAAATTGGTGCAGCCACTGTGGGAAACAGTACGGAAGTTCCTCAAAAAATGAAAAAACTGATTCAAAAAGCTATATGGCCCCACAATGACTACAGCATTGTTTTCAACAGCCAAGATACAGAAACAACCTAAGTGTCCACTGATGGATGCATGGATAAAGAGCTGGTATATAAATACAAGAGAATATTACTCAGCCATAAAAAAAAAAAAAGAATGAAATCTTGCCACTTGTGACAACATAGATGTACCTGAAGGGCACCATGCTAAGTGAAATAAGTCAGATAAATAAAGACAAATACTGTATGATCTCACTTATCTGTGGAATCTAAACAAACCAAGATTCTTGATAAAGAGACAGATTGATGGTGTGGACCCCAGTGGCAGGGATTAGGGGGTAGGCAAAATGAGTGAAGGGGTTCAGGGGGTACAAACCTACAATTTATAAGTCATGGGGATGTAATGTAGAGCATGGAGACTATAGTTAATAACACTGGACTGCACATTTGAAAGCTGCTAATAGAGTAGATCTTAAAGGTCCTCATCATAAAATTAAAACTATGTATGGTGATGGGTGCTAGCTAGATTTATCATGATGATCATTTTACAATATATACAAATACCAATCGTGTCCTTTGTACATCTGAAACTAATATAATGCGATATGTCAATTGTATCTCAATAGAAATAAATACATTCTTTTTTTTTTTTTTATTCATAGAGACAGAGAGAGAGAGAGAGGCAGAGACACAGGCAGAGGGAGAAGCAGGCATCATACAGAGAGCCTGATGTGGGACTCGATCCAAGGTCTCCAGGATCATGCCCTGGGCTGCAGGCAGCGCTAAACCGCTGCGCCACTGGGGCTGCCCTAAATACATTCTTTTAAAAAGAGGAATAAAGAAAAGTCAGAGAATGATATGAGAAGTAGAGAAAGAAACAGATTTGAGCTGCACCACTTCCGGCCTTGAAGAGAACATAGGTGCACTCTCAAGGCTAGAAAAGGGAAGGAAATGGATGTTCCTCTGGAGACTCCAGAAAGAAGGAAGCCCTGACAACGTCTTTTTTTTTTTTTTTTTTTTTAAGCTCATTACAGATTTGTGACCTCCCAAACCATAAGATAATAAATTTGTGTTGTTTTCAACCACTAAGTTTGTGGTAATTTGCTCTAGCAGTAATAGGAAAGTAATATACATCTTAAGTGGAGAAAGGAGGCTGGACCCAGAGGGTCAAGACATTTGGCCCCAAGAAAGCAATATACATCCAGAACATGACTGGAAGATAGAGTGAGCCCAGCCAGCATGTTGAAACAATGAGAAAAACACACCAGATGTATACAGAGGCTGAAATATAAATAAAACCAACCAAACAAAAAAAACACATGCAAAATGTATAGGTAAAATCCATTGTGCTATATGTGTTCTCTATCATCATCACCACCACCACCACCACCACCACCATCACCAACACCAACACCACAACCAACATCACCAACACCACCACCATCATTACCACCACCACCAACATCACCATCATCATCACCACCACCACCACCACCACCATCACCAACACCAACACCACAACCAACATCACCAACACCACCACCATCATTACCACCACCACCACCATCACCATCATCATCATCACCACCACCACCACCACCACCATCACCACCACCATCATCATCATCAAAGGCCCTGCCCTGCCTTTGTATCACTGAGATCATTTATTCCTTTACTCACTCATTTAAATATTTACAAAGGCTTCCTGCATTTACTATTTCAGGGAGCAGCACCAACATTCACCAAGTTAAACAGGTCAGCCATGACTCCTCCCTCTCCCAGGCCTCCACTGTCTCAGTGGATCCCTCAGTCAAAACAATCAGTGATCATACCTTGTTGCTTCTGCCTCTAAACTTTTTCTTTGGCATCTAGGGCCACCCCTCTAGTTCACGCCACCATCACCCCTCTCTCTAGGTTTATTGAAACCGACCGATTCCACTCAGTCACCGTTTCTCCATTCCTGCAAGCTTCACCCTGCTCTTCACATACTGCAGCCAGACTGATTCATCACAAACCCTCATCTGAGGATGCCTTTCTACTCCCCTGCTTAAAATCCCTGATGACCCTCCAATGCCTACAGAATAAAGCCCTAACTCCTCAACAAAGCCAACAAAGAGTGATAGATCCCCTCCAGCCTCGTCTCTTGGCCCTCACACTCCAGCCATGTTAACTTCTTTTAGACCCTTTGAGTATGATCTCTCATCTCTGGGACTTTGTACCTGATAATCTATCTACATCATTTTCTCTTCCTTTCTTCCAGACTCAGTCCTATCTATCTTCGGATTTAATTCCTCTAAAAAATCTCCCAAACTCCCTCCCTAATTTAGGTTACACAGCAATACATGCTTTTATTTTACTCTATACTTTCTAAAATAAGAACCATATGGAGGTAACATTCTCCATTTCCTCTACTACTATGTAGAAATTACTGCTAAAATTAGTACCAGAATTACTCCTAAGCACAATAAATGTTGCATTTACCACTAAAGAGATTGAGAAACAATAATGAAGTAAATCTGCAGTATGCTCATTTAAGGAAAAAGCAGCTTCTAAAGCAGATAAAGACTTTTAAGAGAAAGAAATAAGATTCTTACAGCTTCATAAAAACATCACATGTTAGTTACAAAATTATAAAAATTATTTGTTAGGAGTCTTTGTTTTTCTATTTGAAATTTTCCTCTTGCAATGTTTCATAGACATTCAACTTGAATAACTTAACTTTATGTTGAATAGAACTATTCATATATCATAAATTTTTTAAAGAACTTAAAATCAATTTGCTTTTATACATGATAAGCTAAAAGACTATGGAGAACACACCCATACACAAACACTAATATACAGAAATGTGACAACATAAAGCGTCTATTAACAGGAAACTGCTCAAATAAGTTATCATACATTTATATAGTGGATTCATTCAGTCACTTGAAAAAAATAAGAGCTATATCTTGAAAAAAATAAGAGCTATATCTACTGATATGAAAAGATGTTATGTGACCAAAATCAATCTGCAGAACAGTACGTATAATTAATTACATTATTGGGATCACAATGTTTTCCAAACTGGAAGGATATTAAAAAAAAAAAAAACTTCTAAACACAAGTTTTTCAACAGCCAATTTTATTTTTTAGAATCCAAAATAGTAATGTTATGTATCGAGAGAAATTAAAAGTCATTATGCTTAACACTATATAAAGGCAGCTCTTCAACCACAGTTAAGAGTAAACTGTTATAGAAGAGTTTATGTTGTGTTAAAAGTAGGCCGAAATCTCTATAAGTCAGCACTTCAGCAATACCTATCATGTGACTGATGGTCACAGTACTATAAATTCCTAAGATGGTTTCGACATCAAGGATGAAATTATCATTTAGTGCATACACTACATTTTATTACATTCTAGTTCTTTGGAAATTAGTAATTCATTGATAAAATAAGCAGCAACTTTCTGTTAAGACAACCTACTATGCAGCAACGTAGTAACTTAAGAAAACATTCTGTGTTTCTAGAAGGAGAAACACTAATGAAATGCAATTGCAAAGACTGCCTTATCTTGTAAGTAGGCCTTCTGAGGCATTTCTTTATGGCAGTTAAATTTCAATTAAAAATAGGGAAACTGGAAGTGAGATAAAGTCACTGACAGACTCAAGTTTCCTATTCTCTCAACTTCTATGTACGTCACAAGGTTCCTGAGGTATGAGGTGTACGAGATGTATCTGATATCAAAGTACACAAATCAAAGTACACAAAGCAATAGGTAATAAGAAGAGAGTAAAACACATACACACAGACATGTTACTGAAAGAAAACTATAACAATACATATTAGCCTTAATCCCTTACTTGCCTCATCAACAGTTGGCTTGAAAAAAATTACTAAAACAACTGAACTTTCTTAACTGCAAACTTGAGATTCACAGGTGACAGGTGAAAAAAAATAATAGAAGAATGTTGCATAGTGAAAACATAGTGAATACACCAAAGCTAAATGGGAAAATACAAATTAGGAAATATTACTTCTGAACTGGCCAATTCTCCAAACACCACTGAATCCACTTAGTGTTTTGTAATAGCACGTACTTTGGGACGCCTGGGTGGCTCAGTGGTTGAGCGTCTGCCTCTGGCTCAGAGTGTGATCCCAGAGTCCGGGGATCAAGTCCCACATTGGGCTCCCTGTGTCTGTGTCTTCTGCCTCTCTCTATGTGTCTCTCATGAATAAATAAATAAAATCTTTTCTAAAAAAATTAAATTAAAAAATAGCATGTGTGTTGCTGACAGTCTTCTCTTATCACACACTTTGATTTACCACCACAAATTATTTCTATTTTTTTAATTAATGAAATATTCAAAAATAAAACTATACCCATGGCAGAAATGAACCTGGGCCACACAAACAACTCTGTGCGAGATGTTATGTGACACCAGAAGTATAAACAAAGGATAGTCTGACACACAAACAAAGCGGGTTGGACTGAATTCCAGGTGGACTTAGGTTATTTGCTTTCTCTGAGCTTCAGTTTCCTCACCTGTAACAAGCAGTAAACACCAACTACATTACAGGATCACTAAGAGATTTCACAATAATGTAAGTAAAGCACCTAAAACACATACTTGCACCGTCTAGGTAATAGTGTGTTTGATAAACAGCAACAGTGTTTAGTATGTGCCAGATACTGTTTTTAGTGCTTACAAGGTATTAAATTAATCAGTGAATGAGAACTCATCACTACTTCTGGTACTACCTTTACCTTCTGGGCCTCTCAGTCCTTTGGGTATAGCTTGAAACTTTTAATCAGAATTAAACAGCACCGAAATAATAACAGCTATGTGTCAGGCACTGTACTAAACTATTTATGTAGATTATTTCACTTAATCCTCACAACAATCCTCCCATCGATAAGGTAGGAACTATTATTAACCTTCTTTTACAGATTAGGAAATTTAGGATTAGAAGGATTAAATAACTTGCCTACGGTCACATTACGTGGTAAAGCCTGACTTCAGAGCCTGCATGCTTAGCAACTCTGCTATGCTAAAAAGAAATATTGCCTTTAATTCAATAATGTCAAAATAGACTATCCAGTGTCTGTTAATGAATTTTTGAAACAGATGAAATCAGACAACTTGTATCAGAATCCACGCTAGTAGATTCTCACCAGTTTCCACTTCTTCACTCGAATCCATCCCAGTCCGCTCCCAAAGGAAATCTGAGGTTGTGAGAATTCCAATCCTTAATTAAGTGCCAAGAAACATGGTCATATAGCAGGTTCACCAACTGCTTATCTTCGGAGAAAGCAGTTATTAGCGCTCTTGGTACACACGGAACAAAACACAAGGTGTGACTCGGCCTGGGCTTCACTTAAGGACGGAATCAGCAACTCAGCCACGCACAGCACAAAGCACTCTTAAATCCAGGAAACTCCATTTGAAAAGATTCGTTGGGAGCCAGGAGTGGGCAGCGTGAGGGAGGACGCCTTCCGAAAGTTTCTCCAGGTTTCTGGGCGAACTACAAAGCCTTCCCTCTAGTTTACAGCTCAGCCCCCAGGGCAGCCCTCCAGACTAAGGGGTGCGGCCGGAGCGCAGAGCCCCGCCCCAGCCGGACCCGGAGGGGAAGGCGCTGTCAACCTCGCCAGAGGCACCAAGTCGGGGAGCGCCGCTCCCTCCGAGGTGAGTGACTTCACTAATCCTTACAGAGGGTGAGTCGAGAAGCCGAGCGGCCCTAACCGTGCCAGGCGCTGGGGGTGAGGGTGCCCCGGAGCCCTTCAACCAGCGTCAGGCTCCGCTCCCCCCGATTCTGAGGCAGAGCGGTTACGGCTCCAAGCCTGCTCCGGCCGACGCGGTCCGCACCTGCCCCCCGGCCCAGCACACCTGCAGCCGCAGCGCCGCACCGAGGCGGCGGGAGAGGGCGGGCGGACCATCACCCTGACAGCCCCGGGGGCCAATCCGGGGGCGCGGCTGCCGCCGCAGGCCAACCGCAGGGCGTCCCGGGGACCCCGCCGAGCCAGCGCCGGGGGTCCCTCGAGGCCGCAGACGAAGGCGCGGCAGCCCCAAGGCGGCGAGGAAAGGCTCGCGAGAGAAGAGAAGGCCAGCAGGGAAGGACTCACCCGCCCGGGCCCGGAATGGTCACTTCTCCCCGCGGGGCGACATCTCGGTTCCGGCCGCGAAGCCCGCCCGCCTCTGACCCGCCGCCGCCGCCGCCGCCGCCCGCCGCCTGGTTCGAAAGGACCAATGGGAAGGCGGGGGAGGGCGCGGCCGCAGGCTCCGCCCCGGGCGGGGGAGGGCGCGGCCGCAGGTCCCGCGTCTCCCTCTCCCCCCGCGCCCCGGGCCTCCGGGAGCGCCCGAGCCCCGCGCGCACCTCACTGGGCCGGGGGCGCCCGCCTGCCGCCGCCCGGAGTCTCTCACGTCGGGGGGCCAAGCCCCGTTCTCCACCTAAAGGCAAGGTAGCTCCTCGGTGTCACGGACCGAGGCCCCCCGGCTGGCCCCCCGGCGACCGCCACAGCCTGGACATTTGTCCCCGCAGACTCGCAGGGTGGAGGTCGAGGGTGCGGCCCTGAGTCTCACCCTGATGTGTTGGGAGCCCCCGCCACGCCCCGACCCGACCCCGAGCCCCGGAGATCTGGCTGTCGGGGGGCGCCCGGTTTCCGGAGACAAACGCACCCCACAGGAGTCCCTTCCCGAGGGAAGTCTCTTCCTGGAGTCGGTGTTGAAAGATGCGGAGGGCTGCAGCTGCCAGCCCCAGCTGTGGGCGGACACGGGGCGCTGGCGCGGATTTCAGGAAACACACAGAAACCAACCTCATCCTGATGAGGGAGACTTACTGGCCCAGACGGCCGAGATAAAGCAGAAACTGCACCTCCATGTAGAAGTGCATAGGTCCCTGATAACTGTAAGTGTAATGTGACTTGTAAAGGGGCGGGGGGGGGGGGGGTGTCAGTGGCCAAAAGCCTGAAGGCCCACCCAGATCCTTCCCCTTTTAGTTTGATTTTGTGAAATCACCTCACCTCTCTGGGCCTCAGTTTCTCATCTGTAAAATGGTCGACCTTCTGTTGACCTGGAATGATGTTCTCTCTCTAGTGTTTATTCCTTCCTTCGTTCATTAAAAACCCTGAGGGGGTCCTGCTGCTGCTCTGCGGTGGAAACGAAAATGAAGAAGATTCCACGAAAATGAAAAAGACGGTGCCTGCCTTCGAAGTGCTCAGCAGCCTGAAGGCTCAATGGAGGTCTGCAAAGGAAGGAACACCTGACAGCCTTGAAAGGTGATGGTCAGAGGTTTGAAAGGAACCGAGAGTTTTGAAGGATAATTAGGAATCTGACAAGAGCACGGATAATTGGGAATAAGGAGTGCTTTCCAGGCAGAGAGAACACATAGTTCCAGAGATATGAGAGCACCTGAAATGTTCCTGGAATAATAGTTTTGAGAGACTAAAGATTGGAGATTGAGAGATAGATCAAGCTGGAAGAGTAGGCACCGATGAAAGATCTGGTAGATGCTGAAGAGTTTAGAATTTTTCTTGCAATCATTTGGGATTGGTTATAAAAAAAGGAGTGGTAGGATGGTGTGTTTTAGGGAAACATTTTTTTCAAGGATTTTTGAAGAATGGAATGAGACTGGTGACAATTCCAAAAACTAAATTCAACAATTACCTAAACTAATTCAAAAGAGGTGGAGAGAAAGAGGTCTCTGGAGATACCTAAGAAAGCTGACTTACCTGCATTTTGGTTTGGGGTGTGTTCAGTCTCAAGTGTGAGAGGAGCATGCAGGTAGGGGTGGGTGTTCAGAAGTGGTTTAATTGGTTGGGGCAGGAGACACAGATTTGAAAAGTTAATTCACAAACATCGTTGAGTGCTTGCTCTGCACCAGACTCTGCCCCAGCAGGAAGGGTCCTGTTCTCACAGAGCTTATACTCTGGGCTAGGCTGTAAGAGGGTCAGCCAAAACTTGGCATGTCCTGGCAGTTGAACCTGACACCCTTTCATGGTTGCTCCTTCTTTTTTACTGAAGTTGCTCCCAGAACCCTTTGGTCCCGCCATCTGCCATAGATCAATTTTCACCGATTGTTCAAATAAATGTATGTTTTACAGTATTTCTGTTGAAAACTAAGGACAGTTTGTCATATTCCTTCATGTAGCCAAATTTCAAAGTGGAGTTGTAGCTTTCAATTGGATTTATTGAGTACCAATATCAGAACCTGTACACTTTTCTATAAAACTTTAAGAGTTGTTTGATGAGCCAATAGTTAACATTTTTTTCCTACATGCATACTACATGCATAAACATTTAAATTCCACTTATTAAAAATTGAAAGTATGCTATACTCCTATATGTACATGAGCGTCCTTTCTCTACCGCCCCATCCCACTTAATATTTCTAAACCATTTACTGAAACTTTGACATATTTTAGGGTATTTTATGCTTGCTTTCCTTTTATTCTCATTGTCTATGTGATTTGTCTTGGTAACTTATGTACCTTATAAAGATATGACAGGAGGAAAATTAATCTGCAATCAGAAAGTCTAAACAAATCTCCTCTCTTTAAGCCCATATCCCTGACTGGTTAGAGATGTATGTTGGCGGAGAACTCCTACCTCAATTATTTGATTCTTGTTGCTTTTCCCTTCTGTATAGGAAGGAAGGAAGTACTCGTGTTGCTTTCTGAACCTCATTTCTACATCAGCTCTCAGTACCCCTCTCCTTCAGTGCACTCACCATCTTACCTATCTTGATTTTAACACTACAATTAGTAATTGAGGGTTCCACCTAATGAGGTGAAATCTACTTTCATGTGTAGATTTTCTAATTGGTGGTTAGGCTAATACCTATACTTTAGAGGTTCTTATTTTACTGGAAATTACCATGGTTGCAACATACAGAGCAAGACTTGCCCGTCATTTTCATCAGGTGACAAAGTCTAATAGATGTGACTTTGCCAGGATTGTGAAGGTGTGCCCCCACTTTAAGAAAATGCATGCTTGGAAATCTAAATTTTAAGTTATTACATTGGAATGATCATTGATCCGACTAATCAAATAGAAGAGCCTCTCAGAAACATATATGCCTTGGATGTTGAGATATGATTTGGCTTTTTCACAGCCCTGCAAAGAATTACTTAAAACTGCATTGCATTTTAAAGCAACTGCATTGCTTAAAACATACTGTAGTGACAAAAATAAACAAAAGTGGATTAAGGACTTAAATGTGAGACCTGAAACTATCAGAATTCTAGAAGAGAGCACAGGCAGTAGTTTTCCTTACATCAACCATACCAACATTTTTCTAGATATGTCTCCTGAGGGAGGGAAACAAAAGCAAAAATAAACTATTAGGACTACATCAAAATAAAAAGCTTCTTCAAAGGAAACAAAACTAAAAGGCAACATACAGAATGGGAGAAGATATTTGTAAATGACATGTCTGATAAAGGTTAGTATCCAAAATATATAAAGAACTTCTACAATGCAACACCAAAAAAATAAAGAATCTGATTAAAAATGGGCAGAAGACATGAATGGACATTTCTCCGAAGAAGTACAGGTGACCAACAGAAACATGATAAGATGCTCAGCATCACCAATCGTCAGAGAAATGCAAGACCACAAAGAGATATCACCACACACCTGTCAGAATAGCTTAAGTCAGGGCACCTGGGTGCAGTTGGTTAAGCACTCTCAATTTCAATTCAGGTCATGATCTCTTTGCTGGGCATGGAGCCTGCTTAAGATTCCCTCTCCCTCTCCCTCTCCCTCAGTTCCTTCCTCTATAACCAAAGAAAGAAAGAAAGAAAAGAAAGAAGAAAGAAAGAAAGAAAGAAAGAAAGAAAGAAAGAAAGAAAGAAAGAAAGAAAGAAAGAAAGAAAGAAAGAAGGAAGGAAGGAAGGAAAAAGAAAGAAAAAAGAAAGAAGAAAGAAAGAAGAAAGAAAGAAGAAAGAAAGAAGAAAGAAAGAAAGAAAGAGAGAGAAAAGAAAGAAGAAAGAAAAAGAAAGAAAGGCTAAAGTCAAGTAGTCAAATACAGAAAGAACCACAAGAGATTCAAGAAGCAACAAGTGTTGGCAAGGATGTGGAAAAAAGGAAGTCTCATGCACGGTTGGTGGGGATGCAAACTGGTGCAGCTACTGTGGAAAACAGTGTGGAGGTTCCTCAAAAAGTTAAAAATAGAACTACCACATGACCCAGTAATTCCACTGCTGGGTATTTACTCAAAGACTACAAAACCACTAACTTAAAAAGAAACATGCACCCCTAAGTCTATTACAGCATTATTTACAACAGCCAAGATACGGGAGCAGCCCAAGGGTCTATCAGCAGATACACACACACACATACATACATGTATAGTGGGATATTACTCAGGCATAAAGAAAGAATGAAATCTTGCCATTTTCAAGGATATGGATAGAGCTAGGGAGCATAATAATGCTAAGTGAAATAAGTCAGAGAAAAGACAAATACCCTATGATTTCACTCATTTGTGGAATTTAAGAAACAAAGAGAAAAAGAGACAAACCAAAAAAACTCTTTTAACTATAGACTCTTAACGATAGAGAACAAACTGACAGTCACCAGAGGGGAGAGAGTGTGGGATGGGTGACATAGGGGGTGGGGGTGAAGGGTACACTGTTCTTGGGGAGCACTGAGTAGTGTACAGAAGTGTTCAATCACCACATTGCACCCCTGAAACTCATATAACACCGTATGTTAAGTAATGCTGGATTAAAAAAAAAAAAACATAGTTGTTAGAGGTTTTTTTGTTTGTTGGGTTTTGTTTTGTTTGCTTTTAATGCGTTTATTAGTTATTGTTCTGCATCATGTGGCTGCTGCTGCTGTTGCATTTAATGCTCTGACACTATTGAGTGTCAATCGATGAACACACCTTGTGTGAAGTACTGGGTAAAATTTGGGGGCAATAGAAGGTTTGATTTATTCCTAATTAACTATTCATTCAGGAGATAGCCTATTGAGAGCCTACTGCATTAAAAACAATACTAAGCTTAAAGAAATGTTACAGATTTACATGAACAAATATTTTGTGAAAGTAATTCAATGAGGTCAAATTTTATAACAACAGCTGTGATTAATGCTAAAATGTTATATCTATGTAGTGGATGGAATAGTGTTCCTTCCCCTATAAATCCCCCAAAATTCATGTCCATCTGGAATCTCAGAAGGTGACCTTATTTGGAAATAAGATCTTTACCAATTACCCGCTCCCCCCCTCAATTTTTATAATTTGCTAGTATGGTTTGCAGACCTAAAGAAAACAGTTTACTTACTGGTTTATTATAAAGTGTACCACTTGGTAAGTAATAGCCAAATGGAAGAGGCATAGGGTAAGGTATGGGAGTAGAGGAGAGGACCTGGAGCTTCTGTGCTCTCTCTAGTGTGTTCCATGCTCTTCACCTCAGTGTGTTCATGGACCCAGAAGTTCTCTAGATGCATCATTTAGGCATTTTTATGGAAAACCCATTACATAGGCATGACTGATTAAATCCGTGGCCATTGGTGATTGACCTCAACCTCTGGGATTGTCTCCCCATCGCGGAGTCTGGGAATAGGGCCAAAAGAGCCAGCTTTCTAATCACATGATTGGTTCTTCTAGCAATCATCACCCTTCCTAAAGCACCTAGAGCCCCTCCTTCCATCATCTTGTTAGCATAAACTCAGGTCTGGTTGAAAGCAGCTCGTTACAAATATAAGGTGCTCCTTTCACCCCATCAGGAAATTCCAAGGGTTTTAGAAAGCCCTGTGTCAGGAACTGGGAACAAAGGGCCTATATGTATTATTTTATCACAATTCATTTTTGTAAGCATTATTATTTGCCATTACAAAGTCTTACCTACATGAATGAATCCATACCTACGTGATTAACTCCTAGTTCAGTCTGTAGTGTGCCCCTTAATTCAGCTCATTCCCCATCACTTTCCCTACAAATGCCCTGTGATCTGGGAAACACCAAACCACATTCTGTTCCCTAAACCGAATCTCCTCCTTCAGGCATTCAGAAGCCGGCTTCCCTGTCTGATGTGTCCTTTCCTTACCACCTATCTCCCTTGAGGGGCCTGCAACTTCCCACTTTTCACCCATTAGCTAAATTCCTAGAGATCTTAGGCGCTGGTATCTACATTTCCAGATGGTGAAATGGAGGCTTGGGAAGGGTTTTGCCAAGGGTTGTCTCTCCCCAGATTACTTGTGCTTTTTAACACCTGCACCTCACCAGCCCCTGCTTGTGCTCCTGCCACCCTTGCATCCCGTTCCCTCTCACAGCCTCTATGGAGGTCCTGGCTATAGCCTTCCAAGCCCAGAGGAAATGCCACCTCCTCCTCCTCCAGGAGACTTGCCCAGTGAGCCCACAGAACTTGTCTCTGCACCTCTTTGCAAACCCCTCCAGGCCAGGACTGTGACCCTTGAGGGACCTTGTACTTAGTGGGGACTCAAGTCTTGTTGTTGTAGCAAGTAGAATCCAAGTAATGCTAGCCCCGCTTGTTCCCTTTCCCACCGTGTTTAGGACTTCAGGATGGTTCTAATATTTTTTTTAATTTTTTTTGTTCTAATATTTTAATACAGAAAAACCTTTTGTGTGCTAAGCAAGCTCCATTGTGTCTGACTTCAGCAGAAAGGGGTATATATAAGGCCATTGCTCATAGGAGGTGTTTTATGGTATTCACCCAAGGACGATGGGGAGAAGAATACAGCAGTGTGTAACAATGAATGAAGGAAATGAACTAATTCCTGGTTTGGGGGAAGTATACAACAGCTGTGCACCCAGCTGTAGAAGTGTTTTCCAAAAGCAAAACAAAACAAACCAAAAAAAAAAAAAAAACAGATTAATTATATGCACTGAAGCCAAAGTTAAATGCTTTTAAGAGACAAAAGGGAATATCCCATCACTGGAGTTATTTGCATTTGTAAACGCGGCTTCAAGACCCTAACTTTGGAAAGGGTTTGCTTGAGGGAATACTTTATTTGAGAATCATTAGCTTTTCTGAATGCTACTTCTTTGACTTCAAAGAAAATGAAATGATCTGAGGGCCATTACAAATAAATGAATATTCACCAGGGCTGCTTCTAGGATGAGAAAAAAAGAAATTTGTGTTGTGAGAGTTTATCTTTTTGTAAACTACCCATCACCACCACCACCACACACACACACACACACACACACACACACACATGCCAAGCCCAACAGGATGTCATTCACCATTTAAAGAAACGAGTTTCTGTATTTTTCAGATTTTGTTCCAAGAGAAAAGCCTACTGCCATTATGTTCAGTTTATTGCCAAAATTGAACACAACTCTTTGATAAAATATACGTGATGATGTAAGATAAGAGCAAAATGAAGTTTTCCCTATCTCAACCGATGGAAGTGCAGAATGATCAATGGAGCGAGGCGAGCAGGACGGCCCGTTTGGACCAAAGAGTCCCTGAAGCCTTGTCAAATGCCATGCGGAGAAAGCAATGTTATCTAGCTCAGTATTTACAACTTTGGAAGTCGCATAATCACTGCATAAATATCCGCCAAAGTTCTTGCGTGAAACCAGGTACAAATGAAACAAAAAAAGTCATACATCAGACATATTGTGAGGAAAATGAAGCACTGGATGCTCTTGCCCTGCCAGACTCCTCACTGCACATCCCAGATTTCACAGAGAAGCGGGGTGAACTTGTGGTCATTCACTCTCCATGACATCAGCATCTCTGCATGGTGATGATTGAATGTCCGCAACTCAGTCAGGCGACCCAGGAGACAGGCAAAATGTTGAGGATTTTCAGGCTGATAAATCTTGCACAACTTTTGTAGCACATCGAGCAGGGGTTCCTGAAGCTTCTCTACCGCCTCCCTGTCCTTGATGTATTGTCTGTCTGTGTCGAGGATTAAAATAAAGTTCCATTTTAAAATTGAATTAAAATTAAATGGGTTAAAAAATGGGTTTTTGAGGAGCATCAATTTGTCATGATTATAGCAACAAGAACTTGCTTGCAATGCGACTTATAAGTGCGCGCTCTTAAATGTATATATTAAGAGTTTTAACGTGCTGAATTTTCACACACACACACACACATATTTTCATGTAATCACAACTAGATCAAGATATAGAACATTTACTACTCCCCAAACTCTCCTTCCAGTCTGTGCCCCCAAAAGTGACCCATATGGTGGGTGTAGGCATCACTTCTAGTGGGTACATTCTAAGTAGCAGAACTGCCAGGCCACAGGGTAGGTATGTGTGGACTTTAGTATACAGAACCAAAAAGGTTTTCTTTAATTATTTGTTTTATGGTAAAACAAACAAAATGACCACTAGCTTCTGCCTCGATATTATGTGTAAGAATGGTTTAAAGCTAATGTTGAAATTATGCTTTACAAATCACGCACGTGGCATTACTCTCAGATAATTAAAATAATCCAAAAATACATGTGCAGAGATGTTCATTTTGACATTGTTTAAAACCACACACACACACACACACACACACACACACACAATGGAAACATCCTATACGGCCAAAAACGGTAACCATCGTGTAAAGGATTGTACATCAACATGATGCATACCTGATTCTACAAACTTTCACTAATATAATCTCATTTTGAAAGAGAGAGCACATGGGCACAGCGAGCTCCATCTCACTACCCTGAGATTGTGGCCTGAGCCCGAATCAAGAGTCTGACGCTTAACCAAAGAGCCACCCAGGTGCCCCCATTACTGATATAATTTTTTAATGACATAGAAAAATAAACTAAAAAAAAAAAGATAGTATGTTCCCTATTATGTTATAAAGTATGTGATTCCACTTAACTTCCTGTTCACATATCAATCCCTTAGAAAAGCCTTTTCTGTGGGCCTCTGGGTGGCTCAGTAGTTGAGCATCTGCCTTTGGCTCAGAGCATGATCCTGGGGTCCTGGGATCGAGTCCCACATCGGGCTTCCCACAGGGAGCCTGCTTCTCCCTCTGCCTTTGTCTCTGTCTCTCTGTGTTTCTCATGAATAAATAAAGAAGATATATTTTTAAAAAGCCCTGCCCCCACTTTCTTTCCTTATATCCTCATCTTTATATATATTTTTTAGCATTACCACCTCCTGAAAAAGTATTTTTGCTTCCTCATTTATTGCCTTTCTCACCCCAGTGGAATGCAAGCCCCACGCAGCCATCTCCGGCCCATTTCTTTATTGCTGTCTCCCCCAACATCTGGAACCATGTTCAGTGCATAGTAGGTACTCAAAACGCAATTATTCAGTGCATGAGTGCGATGTTTAGGGAAAAGGGCTGAGAAGAACTGCATTGAAATTTTAACAATGATCTCCCAGGAGGGGTGGGATTATAGGGCCGTTTCCCAGTTTCTTTCTGCATCTTTGTCGTTCAGATCTTCTCTAAGAAATGTTATTACTGTCATACTGGGGAGGAAGCAGAATAAACGAATGGCATAAAAATTAAAACACGGCAACGAAATTACCTGGAGAGAGGATGACGATTGCTGTAAGCAGAGCATACTCTTCTTGCGTCATTTTCAGTTCGGCAACACTTTTATAAAAACTAAACATGGGCGTTATGTACTCATCTGAGATACCTATGGGGAAGAGATGACAAATTGCAGAGGCATAAGACAATTTTCAGATGACGAAAGAGTGTAAAGCTACGAACACACTGTACATACACACACGGGTTAGGATTACACAAAATGAACAGGTAATTACTATATATCATGTGTCTAGTCAAAGGCAGGTCATATCAAAGAAGGTCAGTTAACAAAATCCTCAGAATATCACCTCCTTAGTGACTTGTGCATCCCTGATTTCAGCAGTGCCTTTGGTTGGGTCACTATGGCCTGATAATAAATGATACTGTTCTCAAATTGCCCCCCAAAAACCCTCTCAACTTCACCATTCTTTACATAGGGTTTGGTTAATCTTTTTAGTATAAATATCTATAATCAAGGTAGAGGTAGCATTTTAAACAACCAACCAAAAAGTTATTGATGTTAAGCGCAAAGGTATAAATGTCTCCACTTAATACATCAGCTAGGGTTCCTCTCACAGTTCTGCTGCCTACCAGGGCATTGGTACCTGGCCCTTCTCTTCAAAGTTGTTATGTCCAAAATCAAAAATAACCACGTACACAACTAAACTCCTCATCTTCTTCCAAATCCGTCCCTTTCTTGGTCTCCCCCTTCTCAGTGACTAATATCCTCACCCAGCTGCCCTGGCCTGACACCTGACACTCGGCCGTCTCTCTAACTCAGGCAGGTGCCAAGTCCTAGGACTTGACCTGCTGCCTTATTGGGTGCTCCCTCTCCTCTTCACAACACCTGGAATTGACTTAGTTTAAATCCTTATTTCTTTTCATCTGGATTCTGGCAACTGCCTGCCCGCCAATCCTTCTATCTTCAGTCCCAGAATCACAAAATTCAAATCACACCCTGTTTCCCCCAGTTCTTATAAACTTTCAAAAAGTCTCTGTTGCTTTTGTTATAAGTGTTCTCTTTTTACATGGGAAACTCCAGGCCCTGTCCCCTGCCGATCCCACCACCTGCTACTCACCTACATGGTAATAGTAGGATCCACGTGCTTTAAGCACTCATCGTGTATTAGGCACTATTTCCCAGCCATTATGCTAGAATTCCGAGCCTAATACCCCATAAGGTAGGTACTGAGAAGTCATATAATTTGCCCCAAGACACACAGTTGGTGAGAGATGGAGGCAGGATTCAAACCACAGCTAGCAGGCTCGAGAGTCCTGGCTCCCGGCTGTCACTAGGCTGCACGACATTTCTATCACACAGCCTTGTCCAGCTACTGGGAGCTCCCTAAATAATCCACACTGCCCAGTTTTTGTATTGTCTCTCCTTAGAACGTCCTCCGCCTCCTTGATCTAGCTTGTACCTCTTCATAATTGAAGATGCCTTTGTGTCACTTCCTCCATTCATTCAACAAGTATTAATTTTGTGCCTGTTCTGTGCATGGCTCCCATCCAGAAGAGCTTCGACTGGGGAATTACAGAGAAAAAAAAGGAGAACGAGGAAGAGGAGAAAAAAACCATGGGAATTAAAAAAATAAAAAGAAAAAAAGAAAAAAAGAAAAAGACAATGATGTGACTTATGGATGAATTAAGATGAACATGAATTTCCCAGAATTGGTCCACAATATATAGACTGTTCTCTTCCGTTCCAAATCAGACCTAGAGCCAGACAGCTTTGGCCAAACCAAACTAGAATACAGTTGGATTCCGGACACTAAGGAGCACGATTATCATCTAATGTGCTTCACAGAATCAGAAAGTCTGAATCCTTAGATTTAGAATAGTCTAAAGAGCTTTCCCAAACCGAGTCCCTGGCCTTCCTCTCTTTAGTTTAAATATCACATTTTTCTTCCCCTTTGACTTTTGATTCTTCCATTGACCCCAGTGGGCTCTCTTCACAACGGCGTCTTTGTTAAGCAACTTGGATATTACGTCACATGGAAGATTCCAGCTTCCACAGATTGAACCGAATACCCATGACCAAACTAGATATGAATTTAAAATGCCGAAGGTTGAAGTATGTGAGCCTGGGAATACCAGTCCTGGTTTCCAGAAAACAGGGAGGTTAAGAGTTAGGGAGCCAGCTCTGAGTTTGAAACCTGACCTATGACTTGACGAACGTAAACTCCATGAACCGTGGTTTCTTCATCTGTGAAATGTGAATTATAGCAATGGCATCATATGATATCTGCGGAGTGCTTAGCATGATGCCATGATAGAGTTTGATAGCAAACTCTCAGTAAATGTTAGGACAAATACTATTATTGTTATTCAGGAAATTGGATCAATTTTAGTTCATGAGTTCATTTTTAACTCAGTTCATTTTAATTTTAGTTAGATTAAGGTCACTTACTTGCGTATTTACAAAGCTACATTTTTGTTTTGTTTTTACCCTCTGCACTTCCCCAGAGATGAATACAAATTGGTTGATCAGTGATTTGCTTCAGGATTTTTCTAGGTATTAAAGCTAAAACTAAGATCTATATTTTAGATATATATATTGAAATATTTTTCAATTTATTTTTTTATATATAAATTGAAATATTTTTCAATTTATTTTTTTTAAAGATTTTATTTATTTATTCATGAGAGCCACACACAGAGAGAGAGAGAGAGAGAGAGAGGCAGAGACACAGACAGAGGAAGAAGCAGGCTCCATGGAGGGAGCCCGACGTGGGACTCAAGCCTGGGTCTCCAGGATCATGCCCTGGGGTGAAGGCGGCGCTAAACCACTGAGCCACCCGGGCTGCCCTCTTTTTTACTTTAAAAAAGAAAAATGGCATCCGTCATTTGTGGCTACCTGAAATAATAACTCACAACTACACTATTTTTTAAAATGGTAAACAAAGATTTGGTGATAATACTAAAAGTGGTTGATTTGAAAATATTTAATTTTTATAAATCATCTTTGACTACCTAATTTCCTATCTTGTCTTTCTAAATCCCCATTAACCTTCCAAAAATGTCACCTCTGTTAGCTATCTAATTACAGGAAAAAAATGAGGTAAAGAAATTTGTTACAATTGTTCGTGTTGTACATGTTGTACAAGCTGACAGTGAATAAAGTGAAAATGTGGAAAATCATAGAATTTTAAGTCACAGACATTTTTCTAAAATTTGAATTTCCTTCCTTTTGCCTCCAGACTTCTCTGGGGCCAGCAGCCACCCCACCAGGGGCCCGGGGCCACGGGTTCAGCTGATTACCATGGGCTCTGTGGCAAACCAGCAGTTTGCAGGTGGCTGGGCCAAGGCACCAGAGGAGGCCACTGCTCCTGTGTGGTGCCAGCATCTGTAAGTGGCTCAACGTGCGCATGGGGTTCGGCTTCCTGTCCATGACCACCCGCGAGGGGGACGTGCTTGACCCTCCCGGTGGATGTCTTTGTGCACCAGAGCAAGCTGCACATGGAGGGCTTCCGGAGGGTGAGGCGGTGTAGTTCACCTTCAGGAGTCTGCTGAAGGCTTAGAATCTATCTGGGTCACCGGGCCTGCTGCAGTATTTGTATTGGGAGTGAGAGGCAGTCCAAAGGGAGGAACATGCAGAAGCGCAGATCAAAGGGAGACAGGTGCTACTGTGGAGGTCTAGACCACCATCCAAGGAACGCAAGCTGCCACCCCAGCCCAAGAAAGGCCACTTGTGCCAGAGCTTCAGCCATATGGTGGCCTCGTGTCCACTGAAGGCCCAGCAGGCCCTCAGCTCGCGGGGAAAGCCAGCCTACTTTCAGGAGGAAGAAGAAGAAGGGATCCATAGCCCTGCCCTACTCCCAGAGGCCCAGAATTGAGCTACAGTGGGTGGGGGCAATTCCTTTGTGATCAGGAAGTTTGGGGGAGAGAGTGGAGAAAGTGGGGACAAGGTGGGTAGGGGGCAGCTGGCTCTGCCATGTATCTCAGGCCGGGGTCCCACAGCATCACCCCCACTTCCCTCTTGGCAGGGTAGAGGGGAAGGGGTGAGGCAAATGAACTACAACCATGCTCTATCCAAATGCCTGTGAGGGTCTGGAGAAAATCCCTCCCCATGTGCTTTACCTGAGTCTCCACCCTCAGATCTCCAGCTTTTGAAAGTGGCCTGGATAGGGAAGTTGTTCTCCTTTCAAAAAAGGACATGTAATAATAATTTTTCCCAAGCCAGAGTGTAGAGATAAAGCATAAGACCAGATTGATGGGCTCAACCCACAAACCACTATATTCTGTGGAGAGGGAATCTCTAAGGGGTAAGGCAGGGTTTTCCCACATCTTGTCTCATAATCCACTCTTGGGATAGGGTACTGAAGACTGTCCCAAGCAATGGGTTGTGACAGTAGCCACAGGGATTGTTGGGGGAATAGCGACAGACCTCCTGCTCCCAAGCTTAATCCCACCCCATCCTGGGCCGATAGGATTTTATTTGTTCCCTTAGACAACCGCACCTTGGGCCCCACTTTCTCCAGGATGCCAACTGTACTAGCTGTGTGCAAATGATGTATCTTGTGCATTTTAACTTTTTTCTTTCATAATATGAATATTCTGGTTTTTGTATTTTTGTGTATTTTAATCTTAAGGACCTCATTCCTACACTGTGTTCTCAGGTACATGAGCAATCTCAGGGATAAGTCAGCAGCAGCTCCAGGTCTCACAGCAGGAACACTTTTTTGTTTTATCACCAGGGAGAACAACTATCTGGAGTGCATAGCCTATTGAACTACCTCATTTTTGCCAATTAGAGCTGGCTTTTCTGCCATAGTGTTCTCTTGAAACCCCTACCTTCAGTGTTCCATAGGAGAAGAGGTTTTAACTCAGTTGCCCCATGACTTGATCTCCTTCTACTGGAAGATTGGAAATTGGTCTGAACAGGAAAAGCTGGTATAGGAAGTAACATTAGGAGAGGCCACACCAGCTGAAAGGTGTGGAGGGGAAGCCAGGATTAGTCGAGGGTTGTCTATACGTGTAATAAAGGATTCCTGTTCCAGACTTCTAATCTCAGGGCACTGGACTCATTTTACATACCAGATCCATCCTTTGCTGGATTGGGCTAGGCATACCATGCACAACAGGGTGTGCATGTGTGCGTGTGTGTGTGTGTGTGTGTGTGCATGTGCGCACATGTTTTAAAGATGAGTTGGTAAGGATAGGTTTAAGAATAATAACTCTAGGGCAGCCCCAGTGGCTCAGCAGTTTAGCACTGCCTTCGGCCCAGGGTGGGATCCTGGAGACCCAGGATCGAGTCCCATGTCGGGCTCCCTGCATGGAGCCTGCTTCTCCTTCTGCCTGTGTTGTGTCTCTGCTTCTCTCTCTCTGAGCCTCTCATGAATAAATAAATAAAATATTAAAAAAAAAGAATAGTAACTCTAGAACCCATCTTGAGCTGCCCAGAGATGGGGTGTATGAAGCAAAGGCTAACTTTCTTAACCTTTATAAATTCTGGGCTTTTCTTGTTGGCTTCCAGGGAGACCATAAGCCATGGCAGTGCCTAGAGCCAGTGTCTTGCCCTGCTGCAGTGGTGATTAGTGTCATGGTAGCTAAAGGATAAAAGAAGGTTTTATTTAATATGCTGTGAGATCACCACAAACCTACCTCACTGTGTTGAAATGGGGCAGATGCAATAGAACACATTGAGTGATATGCGTCTGATCCTGGGTTCTTGTCTCCCCTGCTTGCTGCCCCCTCTAGTGATTGTATTTGTCTGGGTTTTTTTTTTTTTTTAATTTATTTATGATAGTCACAGAGAGAGAGAGAGAGGCAGAGACACAGGCAGAGGGAGAAGCAGGCTCCATGCACCGGGAGCCCGATGTGGGATTCGATCCCGGGTCTCCGGGATCGCGCCCTGGGCCAAAGGCAGGCGCCAAACCGCTGCGCCACCCAGGGATCCCTTGTCTGGGTTTTGTCGATCTTCATGAATAGCTGATTGGGTGGCCTGGTTTGTGTACATATAATGTGTTGGTCTTCTCCATGTTCTTCTGGGGTTTTATTGTTTACAAACTTCTTTTTATATTGATAAAAATAGCCAAATCATCTTTGACAAAAGGTTCTGCACCAGGAAAAGACACTGGAACATAGCTTGGTGACCCCTCTTGAAGTGTGGCCGCCTTGGACTATCCTTTTGTGTTCCCTTCCCGTATTTCCTTTTTTGAGCCAGATCTTCTGTCCTAAAAACTTGACTCCTACTTTACCTCTCTCCCATCCCCCCTCCCAAGAAAAGGCCCCACACATACAAATTTCACATTCTGAAGAAGCAAAGAACACTTCCTCCCTTGTTCCCAATCTCCTGTGTCAAGACCATTCTTTGATGTGATTCATACTAATACACTTGTATTTGGATGGAACAAACCTATTTTAATCTCTCCAGTCTGAGGGAGAGGGAAGCAGAAGCAATGAGAGGGGACTTGAATGTAGAAAGTAGGGTCAGGAGACCAAGAAAGGAAGATGAATGTATATCCAAGTCACTAAGGAACTTTTATGCAGGTGCAAGAAACTTCTGTCAACGTGGCCGCAAGATTGTTTAATAGGAGACGGATGAATGTTAACTCATATTTACTGCTAGAAACCAAAGCTTTGTGTGAAATCTTGAACTTATTGGGGTCGAGGTGGGTGGTAGGAAAGCTTTACCTCTATTCTTAACCTGATTCCTTCCCCTCATTTCTAAACTGCAAGAGACTGAGCCCTCTTGGGCTTTAGTGACTCCATCTCTGGGGAGTGTTTATTTGATGGTTGATGTTGCTGTGCTGGGTACTTCCTTTCTCACTTGCTATTGTCTTGTAACACACATGCTGACCCTTCTCCCTTCTCTCTTTACCTTGGAAAAATACAATGAATAAAAACTTATTGGTACTGAAAAAAATTTTTTGAATTTCCTACAGCATGGATCAAATATAAATCTGCTTTTATAATTGGAGTTAATAATGAGAATTAACCACAGAACGGTCAACAAAAGAGTGTCTTAAGTGTTTATGGACCAGCAACTTCTAACCTAAGAAATGTAACAATAATATCATTCCAAAGGGGCAATCTCTTCTTGTTTTCTTGCCTCCTCCTTTCTGGAGATTGCTGAGTTTCTTTTTCTTTTTTTCTCTTGTGCCCAATAGCTGACTTTTGGCCACACGGGGGGGCTATTTTCTAACTTAACAATAAAGACGACTGCGGCAAAGTTCTTTTTAAAAAGTATGTTTCTACTTCTCTGTTTTTCCTTTTTTAAAAAAAGAGGTATGTAATTGATACATTAATTGTTCAATAATCAGAAATATTCTTTGGGAGAAAAATTATTTGCTAGAATAAACTCTTATGCTATTTTAAGTTATTTTGAATGTAAATGTCACTTACTTCTAACGAACTTCCAAGTTTTTTGGGAACAAAAATAAAGCAGAGGGATGTGTGTGTGATACAAGAATACCTATTGTAAAAGACACAATTCCTGGAATTTTAAATACCTCTATATGATGTATTATAGTTGATGGGATCAAGAGAGGCCAAGAATCTTATTTAAAAATGATGCTTTCTGGGAATGCCTGGGTGGCTCAGAGGTTGACCGTCTGCCTTTGGCTCAGGGCATGATCCCGGAGTCCTGGGATCAAGTCCCACATTGGGATCCCTGCATAGAGACTGCTTCTCCCTCTGCCTATGTCTCTGCCTCTCTCTCTGTGTCTCTCATGAATAAATAAATAAAATCTTTTTAAAAAATAAAATTAAAATAAAAATGTTGCTTTTTGCTCAAAACCATGTAAATTTGACAACTTTCTAGAAATGACAGCACCCCATAGCATGGACGTTATGGTCTATGTCTCTGACATGGCCTACAGAGCAATGTTTGCCTTCTGCTTTCCTTTCTAACTGAGCTCCCTCCATGCCAGTAGTTTCTTTAGGAGCTAACAACAGCAACTCTTGGCTCCTGAAGCCGATTCGGATCACTGTCCACACCACTCATCTACCTTCTCCTACCCCCACCCCACCCCCACGGCCATGTACTATGGCAGAGGCAGACTGAAGCTCCAGCCCAGGACCCGGCCACTGTTGGCCTCATCTTCCTTGTCAGAGGTTGGGGTAGTCAGCAACAGTACAATTCTAGCCAATGAGACGAAGTGGAGTCTACTCCCGGAGCTCTCAAGAAAGAGGCCTATATTCACGAAGAGGTCATTGTGTTTCCTTATTAAGTTTCTTTTCCCCTTGGCCGTTTTTTGCTGCCTGGAAACGAGCTGGCCAGGAAGACAATCAGCCGGAGGGTAAAGCCAATACATCAAGGATAGTACAGCCCAAATTTGAAAAAGATTTGTCTTTCTGATAAAGTGTTGAGCTCCCTAATTAACCAGTTCCCCTGCCACCGTTCCTCTGGGTTCCTCATTTGAACTAATGTCCTTACTATTTTTAGGCCATGTTAAATCGGATTTTCTGTTATCATCAGCCAAGACTATCCTAACAGATAGTTCCTCTGACAAATAAGATACATTTTTAATGTCTTCATGCTTTTTTGCCTGAAATGTAAGGCAGGATTCCTGTGAGGCTGGGACACATCACTCATGTTTCAAGGTGGCATTCAAATTTTGCTTCCTCTGTAGAGCTTTCCCTGTCATAGTAAAGCAGAATCAGTTGCTTTCTTCTCCAGGTTCATTTCTATTGCATCCGTCACAATTCATAATCTCTCCTTCCCAATAGAGTGTGAAATGTCAGAAAAAATTCTATGAGAACAGGAACCAATGCTGTATTCCCAATGCCTGACACACTGCCTGACCACTCAGGGGTGCTCCATAGAGGTTTCTCATTCATCTCTGTATCCTCTGTAACTAGCATCCTGCCCATGGCATGGCAGAGATTCTCAAATGTCTGTTAAATTGGGCAACATTCAGTTTTGCTAGTTCCTTGCAGTGAAGGTGACATAGTTCTGAGACATGATGGGGCAAGGGATGCCATTAAGACCATGGAATCATTCCCATGGTGTTAAGAGATTGGACCCTACCTCTATTTCAACTGCTAAATTCTATCCAGCGAGGCATTTGTGCCATACATTGGGCCCTAATTAAAAAGTGGCCAACAAATTAACAATTCAAAAAGTAACTACTTTCAATATAAGATATTTAATTGGAAATATTTAATAAATAACATGCTTCCCATTAGTCCTAGTGGCTAAAGGTTAGCTGCTAAATTAGATCTCTCTGGTGCTTAGGGTTTGGACCATCAAGTTCCAGATTCATCCCAACACAATTCACCAATTTTCGTATACCACATGTATGCCGGGCACTGTGATAACGTTGGGAATAACCTTCTAGCAGTAAACAGATTAATAGAAGCAGATACATAAATAAACACATAATGTCCAATACTGGACAAGTATAAAAGGCTTAGGGAATAGAGCTAAGAGCCAGTGAAAATGCTAACTCATATATTAATTTATTATTTTCTCTTATTTTTTTAAAAAAGGCTTTTTTTGTACACTTTGAACCCCAAATTTGTCCATGCCAAAATTACTACACAATCACTTTGAAAAACTAAATGAGGTTTAAGAACTCTAAATTTTGACATTTACTTTTCTTATAAATATTCTGGGTTTTTTCGTTCTTAACATTTCCAACCCTTTTTCCATGGTTAGTATCTTAACTGATAATCAGCCTCCATCAGCTTCTTTAGAAAAGTTAGTTCTTACAATTGTTTTCATTTGTTGCCAAAGCTAAACCAATGAAATCATGTGTATTCAAAGAGCAGAAAAACAGGCACAGTATCCTGCACAGAGCACACTTTACTATGTGACTATAAACTAGCCACAACTCCATCACGCTGATAAGGTTCACTCATTTCTCTGACACCTTCGCCCGGATTCCACTCACTTTACCATTTACTTAAAGCCAACTTCAAGTCCCTACCTGTTCCTTACACATTCTTTCTCAGCCAAAGGGCAGGAATCGTGTTTTGGTAGGTCTGCATTCCTATGAACCTATGGTAGAGCAAATATTAGACCTTGGGGAGTGACGGGTGCACTATACAGAAAGAGCACTATGCTTTGAGTTGGATCACCTGCTTTCATCTCCTGGCAATCTGCTGATTAGCAGTGTGACACTGGGCAGGCCAGTTAGCTTCTCTAAGCCTGTTTCTTCATCTATATAATAGGAGCCTAACACCCACCTTTAGGGACCACTGAGAATACGGACATGATGAGGTGTACAAAAGTAAACCATTGCAAAATCGCAAGACATATTGCCATCCTGAGAAAGACAAATGAGTTGAGTATTTCATGTATGTCTGTTATGGGAATTAAAAAATGGCCAAAGAATACCATCAATTTCAGAGATACTTATATTTGAAGTTAATAGAACAAGTTGCACTGTTCTGTGAAAAGTTACTGCTCAGTTCCTTAATGTTAAAATGTAAACTCATTCAACGTTAGCAATGTCAGCCCTGTCATATTTTATCATATGATTATTCCTATTTTTAATGAATATTTCAGCTTTAAAACCTAGTTTGCATAATACTACTTTAGGAATAATGTAATTGAAGGACTAGAATCACATAGAAACAACCTGACTATGGGTTATGTCAGATATAAATGTTCTGAAGCCTCAATTAACATAAATAAACACTATAACCCTCATTAAGTAAATGTATCTCAGGAGATAGTACTTTTGTTTATGTAATTGGAATTTAATAATAGCAAACAAAAGAGTATGAATTTGAAGAACAAGCAAGGAAATTTCACATTATATTCTTTAAAGAGTTCTGCAGGCATAGGCGGGGCAACTGAGATGTTAACGTTTCTCTAGAATTAAATGTAAACTCGAAAGAAGAGTGTGTTATATTTGCATAAGAATAAAAAGTTATTCTGAAAGGTCATCTTGTGAGTTCAGGTTTTTATGTGGTGTGTGGCAGAGGCAATGGTCTGAAAATCCACTGGGAGAAACAAATTCATAAATATTAATAAATGGAAGAAGCATCATTATAGATAATAAAATACGAAGCAGCATGCGAGTTTGGATGGTTTTCATTGTCACAATATGTGGTTGATGTTTGGGTAAAGTAATCTATTTATGAACTAGAGGCATGCATATTTATTTGTACAGTTCACATTCTACAAAACTTCATCCTTGAACTTTTCTGAAACTTGAAAAATCACAAGTTCTGAAATCTGTTAATTAAGCAAGGTGGGGTTTTTTTTCTTTTTTATTGCCTATTTTTAATCTGTAAGACTCTCACCATTTCTCACCTAGTTAGGGCATTGATCTCTTTATAGAGACCTGCTTCCTGTCTCAATCCCTCAAAAACTTCCTTCATATTACTGCTTGAAAGATCTTTCTACAGTGCTGCTGTGGTCGTGTTACATCTGTTCAAAACATTATGAAGACACTTCATGATATAAGAATGACATTAAACTATTTTCGTGGTGTTCAATGTCCTTAAGAATCTAGCAGTTACCACATTTCACCTTCATAAATACTATTTTTCAGCAATATCAAAGTATTCGTGAGTCCTTATACATGGGTGCTTTTTCACACGTCCATATCTTTGCACTTGCAATTTCTATATTATTATAATTTAATGGCTATATCTCTTGGAATGCCTTTCTCAGACTTTTGTGGCTTGACAAGTTCTAAACTATTCTCCATGATTCACTTGTCAACTTTGTAAGTCTTTTTGACTCACCAAGGAGATTCAGGGAAGGCAAGTGCATCTTTCTGCCTCAATTTCATTTTGTATACACGTCCCTCGTGCAGTTACACTGCATATTGTTTTAGAATCCTTTGCTTATACATCTTCCCCATTAGTCTGTAGGCCCCCAGAGGACAAAGACTATATTTCTTCATGTCCATACCCTCAATAATTATACACAGTTAGGCACAAAGCACGTATTCAGTGTATATTTGTTGAATAGAAAGATCTCCTTATTTGTGCCCATTGATTAATAACTCATTTCTTGGGATGCCTGGGTGGCTCAGTGGTTGAGCGACTGACTTCAGCTCAGGTGATGATCCCTGGGTCCCACTGGGAGCCTGCTTCTCCCTCTGCCTGTGTCTCTGCCTCTCTCTGTGTGTCTCTCATGATTAAATAAATAAAATGTAAAAAAGTATTACTCATTTCTCCCTTTTAGGCAATGGGCATACATTTTCAGTTAAGCAAGATGATATTGGCTATACTACATTGTACCAAGAGGCAACACTACTGTATTACACACTTACAATTTTGCTAATAGGGTAGATCTCATGTTAATTAAGTGTTCTTATTACAATTTTTAAAAATTCAAGATATTCAAGTAGTTGCCCAAATGACTGGCTAAACCAGCAGTCAGAAAAATTGGTTAGTTAAGAGAAGACAAGCAGTGAGACTTATAGAACTGGAGGTACCTTAGAGGTTACCTGAGCCAACCCTTCTTCTCTCTTACCCCCAGCCTCCTGGATGGCTGGACAAACAGATTAAAACACACACACACACACACACACACGCGCATGCACACACACTGTATACATTCCAGCACATGTAAAATAAAATCTGCCCAGCACCAGAATCCCTATCTCTTTATAATATACTGTCTTTCAAAGGGTGAAATTCTCCAACAATATGTTTCTCAGATCCTTTCCCTTCTCTCCATTTCTTCTGGGAGCGCATTCTTGAAACCTCCTGCCTCTTAAGAGGTATTTCCCACCCTAACTATCCTAACATTGCATTACATTTGTTCTAGTCGCTTGTAAAGGATAATACTTTGGAAAGAAAGGATCTGGAGACATCATTTCTTCTCTCATTCATCCCTCCCTTCCCAATCCATATATAAAGTATCTTGGGAAAATAAAGATTTGTAGAGCATGGTTGATGTTTTTCCTCCCCTGCTTAAAATTCTTCAATGTCTTCCTCTTTCTTAGAAAATAAAGAATAAAGCCTTTAGCCTAACATTCAAGACCCTCAGTTATTTGATTCTAACTCTTAAAAGTTTTCTATTTCCCTTTGATGTAACCCTTAATCCAATCAAACTCAACTATTCATTCTTCTATGTGTATAACCTAAGCTTTCTTGCCTCAGTCCTTTGTTTCTGCTGGTCCTTCCCTCTTGAACCTCCACCCTGAATATCCACATGTAGTGTCATCAAGGCTTAGCTTGCCAGTGAAATCTTCCCAGAGCCCTACCAAGTAGAAGTCACTCCTATCTCATTCTCTTCTACATTTTATTATAACTCTCTATATATAGTTCATGTCTTCCTAATAGACTGTAAGCTGCCTAGGGGAAAGAAGATGCCTGGTTCCTTGCTTCACTGCCTCCACAGTACCTTGCCCTTAAATATATTTTAAGCTAATAAATCAATGGATATACAGGCATGATTCATCTTCTTAAAATGTGTATTCTTTAAATCTGCCAATGATGATAATTATGCTTTCAGTGTTGGAGAAGAAAACACAATGACTACAGGATGGCTGCTTTTACAATATAACTTCCAATTTTTCAATTATTTTTCTTATATCACAAATGCAGAACTGATTTTATAAGTACTTACACTTGTTCTAGTCACTCGTAAAAGGATAATACTTTGGAAAGAAAGGATCTTGAGACATCATTTCATCTCATTCATCCCTTCCTTCCCAATCCATATATAAAGTATCTCAGAAAAATTAAAACTTACCCTATTTTAAGACTCTTTTAAAATAAATTGCACAGAGTTCCTGGAAATTTATCCCAATGTCTCTTAGCTTTTTCTTTCTTTTTTTTTTTTCTTAGCCCTTTCTGTCACAGTATTCCTCCACAAGAAGTTCAACTCATACTATTATTTCATTTTGTCTCTTGAGAGGCAGTATAGCATAGTGGTTTAGACACAAGGCTCGAAATCAGGTTTTCTGTAAGTCTCTGGGAAAGTTATTAACCATTCTCTGTGTCAGTTTCCTTGTCTATTAAATTTGAACAATAATAGTACTTATTTCGTAGGACTTTGCAAGGATTTGATGAAATCCTATATGTAAAGTATTTAGAACAGTGTCTAAAACCTAGTAAGGGATGTATAAATATTGCTACTAATAATTCTTTTATTTTGCTTTGAATAGAGATGGATAATAGTTTGATCCATAGTCATTCATACATGAGGGTTTTGGAACAAATGAATCTTTCTTCTGGACTGATAATCCCAGCTCCTGTATGCTATGTTTTTTTTTTATCAGACTAGTTTTCCAAACTTTTAAAAATTTACTCCTTTGGTCCTTAATATAGGGCAAAGAGTATTTTTAGTATTTTGCTAATACAACCCTCTGAAAGCACCACCTATTTAACACATATCTTTTTAGAGCCATTCATCCATACTAGTCACAATGGGCATTTAACTTTGCATAGGATAGGCAAGAAGCCTGCCTTCATGGGATGTACAAATTCTAACTTGGAGTGGCAAACTCTTTATCACTAACCAAATCACTTACCACTCTTCCGAATTCTTTCTTCCAATAGGTCAGCATGTCCAGCTGGAAGTTTTTTATTGAAAATCTCAGCTGAACGGAGGAACATAGCTTCAACTGCAGACCCTTTCAGCAAAGCAATCTGATCTTCGTGGTCCAAAGTCTGAAATCCTGGATGAAGATGATAATCAAATCAATATCAAAAAATTGTGAATGCCATATAGCAATATTTCATCATCGCTATCATCCCCATTGATAAAGCATTTCCATAAAGTGATTTTATAATTGTTTTAAAATTGGGTAGTCAGGCTGGGTCATTATCTATTGTTCTCTCCCAAACAGAAGCTGACTTTTATTTTTAATGAGTAGGATTTGTCGAACAAGTTGGTTAAAAAAGAATGGCAGATCCACACCAAAAATACATATCATGGCAGAACAGGCTGATGCAGATGAAGCAACCCTCAGAAATTAGAAGAAATCAGATTCTCTTTGAGCCATTATATTAGTCACATCTGATGTCACAGGGTCAACTCTATAGAATGGAAGCATCCACAAACAAGAATAAAAATCTTTACATGTATCCAGACATTACTTGGCTGACTCTTTAGTCAATTTGGAGAATGGGGGCATTTGAAAAAAAAAATCAAAGTCATGTTGAGATATCTGCTTTGAACTCATTGCTGTACCATGCAGGGTAGAAAATATCAGAGATATATGGGAACAAATTGATAACCTAAAGGAATATAACCCCATTTGGAAAATCTAAATTCTTTTCCCTGGCTTATAATCTTGTCCCAGAAGCCTCCCTGACATGATTGCTTCCTCCTCCTTCCCCTCACTCATTGTGCTCTAGCCACACTGACCTCTGGTGCTGCTGTGAACATATAGGCTTGCTTTGCTTCAGGGGTATACTCTTCCCCAGCTATCCCCATGTCTCATTCTCCCATTGTATGCAGGTCTCTGCTTCAAGATGACCTGACTAAAATAATACACCCCAGAACTCACTGGTTCCTACCTCCTTTATTTTTTATTCATACAATTTACCACTACCTGACATAATAAATTTATTTGCATATTTGTCAATTGTCTGCCACCTCTAATAGAGTACAAACTTCTTGAGGGCAGAGACTTTGCCATTTTGTTCACTTTTGTATCCCCAGTGCCTGGCACATAATTGATATCCAAGCATTAAGTGTTGAATAAATGGATAACTGAATACATGGGAAACAAACACAAGCTCCTACGCACATCTACACACACACACACACAACACATGTAAGAATAAACTAATACCATCAGGGTCCAAATGGCTTAGAAAAGTATCAAGTAACAAGAGGAGTTTAGAGAAGAGAGTAATGCTGAGGATTAAGGATCATTCTTAGTGAATCTAAGAGCTCCTTTGAGGGCAGGAGCCATTCCTTGCAGAGTCTCCAGCACCCTGGACAGTGCCTCGCACTGCGTATGTTCCACCAACTGCAGAATGAAATGATTCATCTCTCACAAACACCTTTTCATTATTGATATTCCATCAATAATATCAATAATAAATTATTATTACTATTTATAATAATATTTCCATTATTATTTTTAAGATATTAATTTAACTATATTGTTACCATTATTAAAATTTATTTTTCATGAGTTTTGGATCTTTTCTTTCCTTCTGTATTTTACTTTTTTTCCCTTCTGCTTTCTTCATTTTTTAAAAATTTACTTATTTTTAAGTAATCTCTGCTCCTAATGTGGGGCTTGAACTCACAATGCCAAGGTTAAGAGTCACACGCCGTCTCAAGTGAGCTAGCCAGGTGCTTTTGCTTTACTCATTAAACATATATTAATTGTACTCTTTCCTCCCCTCAGGACCTAGTCTAAGCAACTGGGAATAAAGAGGTATGTTAGTTATTGCCATTGCCTTCAGATAAACTACCTTTTATAAATAAGATTTTTTTTCTTCAATTATTTTGTGGTTCAAGACCAGCAGATCATTTGAACTGAAAAACTCCCTTTTCACAAACAACCAAAAACATCATATTTCTCCCTTTCTTTATTCTTTCTCCCACACGTTTCACTCTTGTACAATCTTGTTTTTGATCAAGATTGCCTTAATTAGCATATAACAAATTAAGTCCTTTCATTGTTAATAAAGAAATGAGAGAATATTAATGTTAAAATGATAATGAGCACTTTCTCCTCACATTTTATGAGTTTTATGTAGGCTTATGTCTATCCATGACACTTTAATAAAATAATAGCATAATGCTGGCCAAAGAAGACAAATTAACCTAATTAAAATCTTACATCAGAAGTTACCTTCTATAATTTAGTATTACATTGTTGTACATGGTATGTATTATACTCTTCTAGATCATGGAATTCTATTGTACTAATATGTTTTTAAAACACTGAAACAACTTAAGTGTATTGGGTTTGATAGGATTGATAATATAGCTGGAAGAATTGGGAAGCTGGGAGATAAGAATCTTGAATTCCAGTTTCTATACTGGAACCATCCAAATGACTATAATAAGCGCCTCTCCCTCAATCCACAAATATAATTGTTCACGAAATCCTATCAGTTTGTGAATCTCTCTTCATTTTGTTTTCTCCTCAGTCTCCCAATAATGCTGTTGTTTTATTTCAAGCCTTCTGCCTTGACCTGCACAGTAGCATCCTAACTGATCCCTCCTCCTTGGTCCTTCCTCATTCAAATCCATCTTATAAAAACTAATCAAGTCATATCTGAATAACATAAATCCATCACTTCCCTGCCAAAACAAACAGCAACAACAAAGAACCACCAAAAACTCTCTACTGTACAGGGGATGGGGATTAAATTCTTTAGTTGGGCCCTTATCAGTCTGGTACCAACTACTTTATGTCTAATCAAGGAGCCCACCACATTTTGCTGCAGCCACATTGATTTTTTTCTCTCATCTCTAATAATCCTATTTTTGTTTACGCCTTACAGTTTACATTTTCACAAGCAGATATCTTGACTTGGAAGTTTCCTTCTCTTCCCTACCACCAGGAAAATTGCTTTATCTTTCAGACCCAATTCAAATATAATTTTCTTTGAAATCTTCCTGTCTTTCTCAGATACAATTAGCAACCACTTCTCTGTTCAAACAGCACTTTGTAATTTTTTTATTATAGTCTTTCTTTACTCACTCCCCTTGAAGGTAATAGCTAGGTACTTAGTATAAAATAAGTATCAAGTGTTTATTAAATGAATAAATTGATGAATGACAACTTTGCAAAGTCTCAATTTTTAGTCTATCACTTTAGAAGAATTTTTATAAATGATTTCAAATATCTGGCTTAAACATTTCATGTCTATATTAGTTAGACACATTAAATCAGATGTGAAATAATCTCTACAATAAACAGAATGGACTCTCTCAATGTCACAAGAATATTGCACAGTATAACAGAAAAGTATCTATATGTAAAAATACCTGGCAATGTTTTTGTGAATTCAACGAGAATCTGTACATGACTAGTCGCCATTTCAGTTAAAATGAGAAAATTTTCTTCTGCACTGAATTCTTCTTTTAACTAAATTTTAAGGATAAAAGCAAATGATTAATAAGTAGATAAAGGGATAAATCAACACAAAATCTTTAGACTAAAGAACCTAATGTGGAAAATAAAATTTAAGATCACAGCTCATATTTTTCAGATCTTTGGACAGTTATTACCATCACCTAGATAGAGATGAGACTTCTTATTCTTTGTTTAATCCTTCTAAAAGTTTAAATGTATAACCTATATTCTCAGCTTTAATTATTTCAAAGTAACAAATTAATACATAAATTCTACCTCCAAAGTACCAAAAGCTCCAGAAAATATAACTTTAAACCCATGTATTTTCAGATATTTGTACATACAATTTTATTTGCTATTTCCTGAGGCATCCTCTGTTTGCTGTATGAATCCATAATATAATGCAGAAGATTCTGTTGATCTGGGGTGAGTTCAGTTTTCTCCTACACTGGCAAAAAAATAAAAAGTGTTAGGGAAGATGTTTTTTTTTTTTTTTAATTTTTTTATTTATTTATGATAGTCACAGAGAGAGAGAGAGAGAGAGAGGCAGAGACACAGGCAGAGGGAGAAGCAGGCTCCATGCACCGGGAGCCTGACGTGGGATTCGATCCCGGGTCTCCAGGATCGTGCCCTGGGCCAAAGGCAGGCGCTAAACCACTGCGCCACCCAGGGATCCCAGGGAAGATGGTTTTAAGAAATTTTTTGCATATGTGCATTCATCTAGGGTAAACTAATCTCAGAAATTTTTGATAAAATCCCTAAGTATGGCAGGAACTCTGCACTCTGATATAATGTATACTGTAATTGCTTACTCAGAGTCCTTGGGCAAGCCATATTACATTTCACTAAATGTGTCCCCAGTTGTTCATTTTTATATCTGTAAAATAGGGATAACAAAATATCCATTTCATATATTTCTCAGGAATATATGATAGTTTGGATATGAAGCCTACTAAGCCCATTCACAGAGAAGTTCAGTGAAAGTTCAAGGTTGAATCACTAAGGAAAAGTTCATACACTTAAAGGCATTCATATAGAGCAGGAGTTGACCAACTATGGCCCATAAACCAAATCTACCTGGTTTTGTGACTCTATTGGAACACAAGCACACTCACTTGTTTATGTGTTATTTATGCTGCTTCTGCACTAAAATGGCAGAGTTGAGTAGTTGTCATAGAGACTTTGTGGCCAAAGCCTAAAATATCTCTTTACAGAAGAAAGTGTTTGCCTAGCCCCGCAGTAGAATCATCAATCTGGACAATTCAAACCCTGAACACTTTTTCCCTTACTAGCATCCGTTGAAGAGTGTGGATATTTGTGTCAACCCTTTGCTTCCTTATACCAAAGTGTTATTGATGAAGTACTATGGCAAGATAAGACTTTGATATGAAATTATTTTTTTCTGAAATGAATGCAAAATATTATACTTAGAAAACTAAATGTGGATGAAGTTTTCCTTGTTAGTAGTACAATAAATATTAAGAAGAGTGGGACTTAAACAATCATGGATTTTTGTTTTCTTAACTAATGGCAAATTAAAGTTCTTCCATATATCCTGTGGATTATCATAATGTGTCTAATCATCCAAATGCTGTTCTTCTATTATGTCTCAAGTTGTTCAAAGGATTTCTTGCATAATGTGTGAGCTCAATGGGAAAGACTTTTCTCTATTGTTCCACAGATATATAACCACCCAATTTTACCCATTGATAGGAACTAATCCACAAATCTCTACTGAGTCCACATCCTTTCAATTTTATGCTTCCTTTCTCAGTGACAGAGAAAAGAAAATGGTCATCAAAAATCCACTTGAAAAATCCATTTTCTACACTGAACCATGTCTACTGGCAACCTCTTGGTAGTAGGAGTGGAATGGAGCCAGGAAGACAGAGTATTCACTTTTTTACATTATTACATTGCTATTATTTGAATTTCTACACCAAAGCAGATATTACTTTCTTGATTAAAAAGAAGAAACCCACTTAATGCACAACTGAAATGAAATTCTGCTTAGAGCTGTGGCTCTAATGTTAAATAAAACCTCCCAGCCAGATCACTATATGCCTAGAAGCTCAGCTGCTGTGGGCTTTAGCAGACACCATCACATGTTATTACCCTGCATGACTTGGTTGTCGAGGTCACTTGTCGCAAATCCCGACCTTCGCTGTCTTCATTAATGGTCTGATCTGCATGCTGCTTCACGTTTTTTCTTAGTCGTTTAGATTTACACTGAATTTCAGTTAACAAGCCTGAAAAAATAAAACACAAAGATCTCACCACAGAGTCCTATTGGGCGTGTGGTCCTGAGGCAGCTGACGGACGTGTAGTCAGCTCACATCTATGCAATTTGGCACAAAGCTAATTCTAGCCCTTTTGAATTTTGAGACGTGGCCCTGAACCAGAAATGTATCCTTCTATGAATCTCAGTTTCTTCATTTATAAAACAGGAAAAATATCTACCTCAAAGAGTTTCATGTAGATTAATTGGATTTTTTAAAAATATATTTTATGTAAAGAATTTGTAATACCAAAGCATTGTACAAATGTAAGGTATTCAGTCAATAAAAAAGTGAATGACACGCTCCCTATTCCTGGCCTAGGAGATCCTGAAAGTTTGTGTTTCACAATGTAACATTAATATTATTTCTCATCCATATTTACATAACTGTATCATAAAAAGTGTATTCAATTTCACATTAAACATACATAAGTAAACACATGCTGAGCAAAAAACCCGTCAACATCATTTAGGGAAAATTTTAAATCTCTTTAATTTTTAGACTATAAATTATTAGAGCATCATTAGAGATGAAAATCACTCAAAGGGACTTTGAAATTTCCTTTTGAATAATAATATAATAGCACCATTTAGTTTATACTTAAACAGAGCCATAAAAACCAATGCAGAACAATCTTCCATATTCCCATTTAATGTCCTTATTTTTCAATGCCAACGAAACTAAGTTTCAACAATGTCTTTGTCCAGGGAATTTATTTTGTGAGATCAGATGAAAGCTCTGCATCTGTTACTGGACAAGTTTGCATCAATAATAGTATAGACTCTTAGAGGCAGAATCATGAAAAATGTTCTCAGTACTTCTGTCGGAACAAGTTCATATTTAAGTGATGAGCAACATGAACCAAAGTATCAAAGCGTTTCCATTGCAGGATTGGATTCCAGCAATGGTCTCTACTGCAGTCTCTTGTTTCATATGCCAAGAGGCGATAGTGATCATCTACTATAAAACTTTCATCCACCCAGGACTGGATTATTTACACTGACCTTTTTTCCCCCTCCTGCACACATTATTTCTCTGGGTCCATCCCAGTCACCTGTACAGTTTGGGAACAATAGTCTTGGAGTCACCTTCCAAAGGCTTTTCTTCCATGTGACATTCCCTCCCTGAATGTTATCATCCCCTTGGTGACATTTGTTTGTCATTTGTGTTTTGAGGAGGAATAGGACATATCTCAAAATCTGAATGGTCTGTAGAATTTGCAGAATGAAAAATTAGTATGTTATATACTAGCATGCATTCCAAATTGATGAAGATTATGGTTTTTCACAAAACCAGCAGTTAATACAGTGTCTCTTTATCAGATCAAAGGGCCAAATTATATTAAAATTCACAGTAGTTAATTTCCTGTGTAAACCTATACAAATTGGTTCAACGCTGCACTAAGAGAAGAAGGACTTCTAATAAAATGACTTGGTTTAAAACTCTATTTAGACAATTCAGAGGCAGTTAGACCTTCTAAAACCTTCTTAATCTTTCCCACAACTGTGAATTATTATGCTAATTAAACAATAAGAAAGATATTAAATCAAAGTTGGAGAAAATTTTTAGGCTGTCGTCATTCAGCTTACTAAAACATGTTATTTTCACCGTAGATTAAAGCCGCTTCCCTCCACATGTGATTCCTTGCAACAATGAATAACATAAAGCTGCTTCGCTCAGGTGAATAAAATGCTCTTTAGCTGACACTTTGGACCATTTCGGTGGTTCACGACCCTTTTCAAGAACCTCGATGGCTTAGTAAATCCCTTCTTAATACGTGAAGTACCCTTCTAATCATACGAGTTACCTGCCGTCTGCCTCCTTAAGAGATTTTTAGTGGAATTTAATTGTTTGATGTGAATACCTGTATACATACATTCAGCCAACATTCCCATCTCTTTGCATTTTCTTAGGCGACACTCTTGGCACTTTCGCCGCATGTACATATCCATCACACAGTTGCCCCCGTTTTTACACTTGTACACAGCATTTTTGGTGATGCTTCTCCTGAAGAAACCTGTGGAAGAAACACAGAAAGGAGTAAAAGGGCTCCTAACAATTCCAAATCAGAAAAGCCCATTAGGATTAAGGATGCGGAAGCATCTTCTCAAGAACCCCTGGGAGAGACCCCAGGCATCCCTGAGTGTGCAGCTGACAAAGGTAATTTCGACCTCCCTGTGTCATCCAGAAGGCTGCAGTTTTGACTTTCTCTCTCAAAGATAAAGACATGTTTGAATTATAACCTCTCTTAGGATAAAATCTCACTTTGTTGGGGTTTTTTTGGGGGGGAGGAGGTCCTTTTTAAAGATTTATTTATCTCAAAGAGAGAAAAGGGAGAGGGGCAGAGGGAGAAGGAGAAAATCTCAAGCAGAGGCCCTGCTGAGCTCAGAGCCAGATGTGGGGCTCATGTCAGGTCACCAACTGAGCCAAAATCAAGGATCCGGCACTTAACAGACTGCACCACCCAGGCCCCCTGCAACTTGTGTTTTAAGAAAGGAGAGTTACTTTCCCTTGCTTTTCATTGGGAGAGGACTTCGTGCCGGTGAGCTCCAGGTACCAGTGGTACAAAAGCGAGTAAGGAGTGTCTGTCCTTCCAGAGTTCACAGCCTGGTTGAGGGCAAAGCCACGCAAACAACCAAACAAGTGAAATTAAATGTTCCTGGGCTGTGCCAGGTAGAGGAGGCAGGGAGAACGGTCAGCTCTGGGTGAAGAGATCAGACCTGGAAGTGTTGAGCTAAGCCTTGCAAAAGGAGTTGCCATTTACCGGGAAGACTGGGAGAGGTCACGCTGAAGGTTTCAATTCGGGACCAGCGGGACCAGCGGGGCCGGCCCAGCGTGCTAATACACCTGCCAACCTTGATTTATTTTTTTATTTTTTTTAAATATTTTTTTTAATTTTTATTTATTTACGATAGTCACAGAGAGAGAAAGAGAGGCAGAGACACAGGCAGAGAGAAGCAGGCTCCGTGCACTGGGAGCCCGACGTGGGAATCTGGGAATCGATCCTGGGTCTCCAGGATCGCGCCCTAGGCCAAAGGCAGGCGCCAAACCGCTGCGCCAACCAGGGATCCCCCAACCTTGATTTAAAGGCAAACACCTCCCCTGAGAAGATGTGGCCACAACTGCAGCCTGCGACAGGTAAGCTGCAGCCAAGACGAAAACACAACTGCCTTCCTTTGTCTTTTCCTCCATTTGCCACTTCTGCTCTCTCTCCCCTACCTGGCTGTCATTTCTGACTTTTCCAGAGTCGAGGTGAGGAGATGACATGGGGAATAAGGACAGGAGTGTGGGAGGCAAGGAGAAGAAGCAACTGGGAAGTGCTGACTTGCCGATACTGTTAGAAGAGAGCTTGTTCCCAGCACATTTCTGAAATTGGCTCCTTCTCTCTTGAGTTAGTTTCCTTGGAGGATGCCCACCACTGGGGTATGTTCCTTTGCAATTCCTCCACGAGGGCAAATGCATCCCTATTCTAGCCCACAACTTGGACTCCTTTCTTCTGCATCTAGGAATTTGGCAATATGCCACCATCCTCCCTACTCTGTAGTCCTTCCACATGGCCTTCTTGTCAGGAGCTTAAGATAACCCCGTGCCAGCTTTCTCTGGTCTAGCAAATTGTGAGGAGCAGAAATCTCTCCCACTTACCCATAACACAGCCATCATACTTCTTGCCCTTTCAGCTTCTCAGGGGAAAGTCAGATGCCTGTGTCCCTCAGCTGTAGAGGATACATATCAATCTCCTCAAGTGATCCTGTTTTTTGTGGGGTTTTTTTTAAAAGATTTTATTTATTTATTTGTGAGAGGCAGAGATAGTGACAGAGAGCACAAGCAGGGAGGAGAGGAAGAAGCAGGCTCCCCACTGAGCAGGGAGCTGGATACAGGGCTCCATCCCAGGACCTGAGCTGAAGGGAGATGCTTAACTAACTGAGCCACCCAGGTGCCCTTCAAGTGATCCTGTTACAGACCCTTTTGTTCCACACAGAGCAGCAGGGCCTCCTTAGTGTATAGATTACACCTTGGCAATGGAGGGGACCTGTTTTCCTAATCCTCACAAAAGTACCATACCTTCAGTGGTGGCCCCCAGAGCAGATACCTGCATCTCACAACCCCAACCCCTGCAATGGAGATACAGGATTTATAGCACACTAGTCACATGCTCCAAAGTCTTTAAACACTACTCTAGAATGTCCAACTCCTGTCCACTTCATACCCTCAAAGTAGGTCAGGTTTTAACTATTTCTTAACTACCCACTGAAAGATGGGCTCACTTTGGATGTAGCAACTAGTGTCTTCATGAATGCTGAAATTGAGACTCTGAGAGTCTACTTTAACAGCCTATTGGAATAATAGTTAGTATTTATTAAGCACTCACTAGTTGTTGTTCTAACCACTTCACCTCCATTTAGTTATTTAACCTTCAAACAACTTTATCATGAAGATAATATCGTATGTCCCCATATTACAGACATGGAAGAGAGGCACAGAGAGATTAAGCATCTTGGCCATGATTATATGGTTCATAAGTAGATTAGTAGGATTCAAAACTAGGCAGTGATGTGACAAAGCCCACACTCCTAACCACAATACCATAATTACCTCCTTTGGGTCCTAAGAGGATAGAATACTAATATTAAGTACCTACCATTTTTGTTCTCTGACTTATGAGACACCCAGATAAACAAAACATTCCTTGTCCTCAGAGCTTCCAACTTAGAAGACAAAGAAGTAAATTTACAGCCCAATATACGGTAGAGTGATAGGATAGCCAATTAAGTAATAAATTATTGGAATGTAGATGAAAAAGTGATCATTTCAGGGTCACCCTATATGCTTGTGAATATTATGCCACATTTGGGGAGGTGATTCCATCACAGACATAGAGATTTGCACATTTGTTATGATAATTTTTCTAGCAGAAGGCAATAAAAATTGTTCCAGTAAAATAAGTATAACATGACAATGTCCTAATAGCTAGAAATTTAGAGTCTTGAGGAAAAGGCATTGTATGGCCTAGGAATGGCCCTGATTAATCTGAGTAGGGGAAATTGGAGAGGACATCATGAAGGAAGTAGAATTTGAGCTAGGCATTAGAGACTAAGTAGAGCTTTAAAACATGGACTGTGAGGGAGGAAAGATATTCTGGGAAATGAGAGAGTTATGCATATGCCAAGGAAGGGTGGATGATCTATTTTGGTGGGAGAGTAGCATATAGAGAGAATTAGGGGAAGGTGGGCAAGGTATGTAATGGGACAGAATATGATAAATGCCTTTCAACATGAGGCAAAAGCAGTTGAGTTTTTACCACTGTTGAGTGGTAAAAACTAGAAAGAGAGAAGCCCATTAGAAGGTTTTGGCAGAGAGGGTGTGACCTAAACTGCCTCTTGGGAAGAATCCTTGATGCAAAGTGAAAAATGTGGAACAGCGGAGAGGTGATTGGTGCCTGCACTGGATGATGAGAACAGGGAAGAGGAGACAGGGGACCTCAGGATTTGGTAACAAACTCAACATAAAACCAGAGGCTAAAGAAAAAGTTAGAGATAGCAAGGTTTAGAAAGTCATAGACTTGCCTGTGAATCTGTCAGCTGGTGTAACTTTCAGTAGGAAAGATCTTACCATTTTCCTAAATGTCAAATCCAACCACACAAAGTCTAAAAAAAGACTTTGTGCTTCAGATCAACATTGATACTGGGAGTGCAAATACCAAAGCATGCATTTTAAAAGAGTCCCTAGGCAAAAAAAGGAAGGCTGGAAGGAAGAATAACGAAGGAGAGAAGAAAGAAAAAAGGAAGGAAGGAGGGAGGGAGGGAGGGAAGAAGGAAGGAAGGAAGGGGAGGGACAGAGGGAGGGAGGAAGGAAATGTTTTTCCTCATTCCTTAGTCAACCTGAGTCAATCTTCCCATGAATATTCAGCCCCTCCCCCAGGAATGATTCCATTTAAAAACCATTGTAGTTACTGGTAGCTTACTAGTTAACAGAATTAAACCTCCTTATTCCAAGATGAATCAAAGAAACAGTACTAGGACAATTCTGCAGAGTTGGGTTGTTTTTTTTGTTTTTTTTTTTAACTCTGGTATTAACTGAGAAAGAAATCATTATCATCTCAATAGCTGAATTAATTACCTTTCACTCTGAGGTGGCAACACAATATTATCATTACATCACTTAAACCTGGGGGCTTATACAGTACTTATACTGATGCAAATCCATCCATACACATACTTCTGCCTCTATCTTGTGCATATTCAACAATGCCCACAAACTCCATTTGGAAATGAAAGGGAAGGAAATTCACTGAGGAACAGAGACTCCCTGGTAATGAAAGGTAAGTAGACAGAGCTGGCATCGCCATCTGAAGAAGGTGTAGCACCAGGGGAACTCCTGCGGGGGAGGAGAATGTCTGTAGGAGAGTAGAATGGGTCCCTCAGGTGTACAGAATATTGCCTATTTCTCTGTTTCTCTGCTGGTTTATACAGACAAAACTCACATACATACCCTACTCCCAACTCATATAGACATATGTGTGTGTGCACACACATGCAGAGACGCAAGCACACACGCATGTGCACACATCAGACACCACTGGTGACCCATTACTTTAAAATCAATGAAATCTTGGTTGTTTAAAACTTTCAAGGTCTCAGGGTGCCTGGGTGGCTCCGTGGGTTAAGCGTCCAACTCCTGACTTCATTTCAGGTCATGATCTTAGGATCCTGAAATCAAGCCCTGTGTCTGGCTCTGTGCTCAGCAGGGAGTCTGCTTGAGATTCTCTCCCTCTCCTTCTGCCCCTCCACTACTTGCTTGCTCTTTCTCCCTAATCAATCTTTAAAAAAAAAAAAAAAAAAAAAAACTTTCAGGTTCTCCATACTTCTTAAACAGCAACAAATGCACAAAGCCATCTTTATATCCAATACAGACTAAATATAGCCTTTAGGTCCGTCTCAGCACATTGTCAAATAAAAAGGATTCAGCCACCCACTTGGGTAGAACATAACTTGTATCAGGCACTGTTCTAAACACTTTGCATATGGTGACTCATTTAATATTCATAACAATCCTATGAAGTTGATTCTGTTATTATATCCCTCTTACAGCTAAGGAGACAGGATACACAGAGAAGAAGCATTTTGCTCAAGGTCCTACAGATAATAAATAGTGGAGCTTGGATTTGAACCCCAACAGGCTCAGTTCCAAACTCGATGCTCTTGACCCGTACGTTAGGCTGTCCTTCTAGAAAGGAGCTTACATTGCTAAAAATGGTCTTTAGACATTAATCTTTTTAGAACTTGGTAATAGACTCCTGATCACCTAGCAGGAGCAGTGTCAGACTGTTATTTTCGAAAAAGCAAACCTCAATCCTCTGAGATAAAGTTGATGAAAATTATATTTTAAGTTTTTATTTTAATTGGAGTTAATATACAGGGTTATGTTAGTTTCAGGTATACAATACAATGATTCAACACTTCCATACAACACCCGGTGCTCACTGCATTAAGTGCCCTCCTTCATCACCATCACCTATCTCACCCATCTCCCCATCCACTTCTCCTCTGATAACCATCAGTCTGTTTTCTATAATTATGAGTCTGTTTCTTGGTTTCTCTATCGATCTAGATATCTACCTATCTCTTTTCTCTTTGATCATTTATTTTGTTTCTTAAACCCCACATATGAGTGAAATCCTATGGTATTTGCTTTCTCTGACTTATTTCACTTAGCATTATACTCTCTAGCTCCATACATGTCATGCAAATGGTAAGATCTCATTCTTTTTATAGCTGAATATTCCACTGTATATGTACACCACATCTTCTTTTTCCAGTCATCTATCAGTGGACACTTGGGCTGCTTCCATACCTTCACTATTGTAAATAATGCCGCTGTACACATACGGGTGCGTGTATCCCTTTGAATTAGTGTTTTTGTAGTCTTTGGGTAAATACCCTGTAGTGTGGTTACTGAATCATATAGTAGTTCTATTTTCAACTTTTTAAGGAAATTTCATGCTGTTTTCCTACCCTACTGCCCTACTTTGCATTCCCACCAATGGCTGTCCTACTTTGCATTCCCACCAATACTGCAAGAGGGTTCTGTTTTCTTCACATCTTCACCCACACCAGTTATTTCTTGTGATGAAAATTATGATTGACTATTTAGTACCTGCTAATAATTAATTTTGAGTTTTTCCTTTAATCTATTGGAAAGCCACAGATAGTCAAACAAATTTAACCTGACTTTTCCAACACTTGCTTTTACCAACTACAATCCCTATTGATTTTTTTCTTAAATACATTTTAAAAGGACTTACTTAAATAAAATAAAATAAAAATAAAAGGACTGACTTTGAATAATTTTAGGAAGCTGCCTAACATCCTTTTAAAAAGTAGACAAATCTACAAACAGTAGTCAAAGGGCTATACACTTTAAAGGCTATACCCTTAGTAGTCAAAGAGCTATACCCTTTCTAACTTTAGAAGTCAAACTTCTCTACCCCCTTCTGTCAAAAATACCACAAAATAAATGTTCATGGAAATTGCATAGTCTCTAGGAGTTAGAATACAACTCCCTCAGTGTAACAAAAATGTTGATGAATCTCTGAAAACCAGGACACAAAGTAAATTTATTAAAAAAAAAAAAAACTTGCCCAAGACAGTTGCAGAAGAATGCAGGATTAGGAGCAATGGAGGAAACTCCAAGTTCAGATACAAGATGCTGATGGCCTACAAACTCTCAGAGGGAGCATGGTGCTAAGCCAGGAGTTTGCAAACTACAGCATCCAGGACAAATTCCACCCCCTGCCTATTTCTGTATGACTTTTAGATTTTTAGTGAGTGAAAAAAAGTCAAAAAGAAAATTATTTTGTGGTATGTGAAAGTTGTACAGGACATTCAAATTTTAGCATCCATAAATAAAGTTTTACTAGAACATCGCCAAGTTCATTCACATGCATGCCTGCTTTCACACTACAGTGACAGTCAAATAGTTGTGACAGAGACCTTAATACCTACAAAGCCTAAAATATTAACTATCTTATCTGGCCCTTAACAAAAAGTTTGCCCTCCATCTAATCCATGGATTGCAGTAGTATTTGCATGCTATCTCAAGCAAGGAATATAAACCAGAGTGGGAGGTGGACCTCCAGGGAGAATGGGGAGTCCCCATGCCTGGAAGATAAAGACCCTAACATTCTATCCAACCACACATCTTGTCCGTCCTCCAGATTGCTAAAAGCAGGCTGTATAAACACAAACAGTAGCCTTACAGGAGCAAACAGGAAATCTCAGAGGCCATTAAATGAAACCACTCTCCTTTCTGAAGTCATATGAGAATTGCCTTTGTGGGAGTTTGCCTGGGAGGCAACTCAGTCTATTCCTACTTTCTCACCTTCACTTATTAATAGAAGGTACAGGGTCAAAGTATAAGGCATTGCAAGGTAAGCTCCCACAAAGGCAATTCTGAAATTATATATTTTAATCCTCATGTGTATCACAATTAGAAATGAAAATACTTAGATGCTTCATTATTTTTAAAAGTGATATGACTAGTGGTTGTCATTTCTATGTGTGAAAGGGGCTGACAACCCTACTTTCTTATTAAGAAGATAGTCTCTTTACACACAAATGAGTGTTGTTCAATAATTTAGAGTTGTGACTGCTTTTAGAAAGCATGTTGGTCAAAAAAAAAGAAAGAAAGAAAGAAAGAAAGTAAGAAAGAAAGAAAGAAAGCAAGCAAGCAAGCATGTTGGTGGAGAACAAACACCAAGAAACCATTTCGTCAAACAACCAATGGTTTTGGATTCACCATCACCTAGATCGTGTTTGTTTTTCTCTTCATTCATGTGTTTTTTTTTTCCTAAATGCAAAACCAACTTTTAAAACATTCATTTTCCTTGCATATGCCTTTGGAAAGTGCTATCTTTGGAAAGTCATTGACAGCAGGTTACAAGGAAAGACAACACAGAGAAAAAGTATAGCTCAGGAATCCTGAGGATCTGACTACCAATTCTACTCCATTCTTTCACAGCTGTGAGACCTGGACAAGTTTCTGAGTGTTGGTATCTTTATTTCCAAAAATGAGATGACAATACCATCTCCTGGAGCCATTATAAGGATTAATGAAATAAACAGTCTACGGTGGGAACTGCCCAGCCCATAACACAGAGTCATGACCTTCCTCAAATGTTTGAGTCCATTAATTATTTTTTCAATAATTTCGGCAATGTTAATATGAAAGGATAATTTCTTGAGTAATTCATGCATGCTTTGTTCTTTCTCCTATTGTTTTTTGGTGTGTTTTTTTCCTTTTCTTCTTTTCTTCCCTCCTCCTCCCTTTTATTTGGGGGGGGGGGGTTCTTTCCCATCCCAAGAGGGTAGCCATTTTTCTATGTTCACTTGATAAAACAAAAGCTAAAGCTGTCCATCTCTAAGAAAAGATAAATCATGCATAGAGCTTTTGTTTTCTACTGCTTATTGAAAGGGTTATACTGGATCATCTCAAATACAATGGAGGTGGGGGTCAATACTTTTAGATTGGGAAAATGAGGGGAGGGGTAATAATGCTCTGCGTGAGCTTGATTTTGCATGTCTTTTTTTTTTTTTTTGTAATTTTTTTTTTATTGGAGTTCGATTTGCCAACATACAGCATATCGCCCAGGGCTCATCCCGTCAAGTGCCCGCCTCAGTGCTCATCACCCAGTCCCTCCATTCCCCCTGCCCACCTCCCTTTCCACTACTCCTTGTTCATTTCCCAGAGTTAGGAGTCTCTCATGTTCTGTCTCCCTCTCTGATATTTCCCACTCATTTTCAGACTCCCAGATAGGCAAATTCCCAGGAGCTGGAGGCTTAAGCAAACTGGAGGGTTTTTTTCAGTCATTACTTTCATATTTACATATTGCTTATATATTTAGTTCAAATACCTTTTCTTGTTTAAATATAATTTTATGTCTTAGGTGTGTCTTGCATCATTGCTATATATTTATGTGAAATTTCAATTTTTATCCACTGGAAATCATCCTTTCATTACTTGATTTTTCTGTATGTTCTTTTTGATACTATTTCATTATTTTTACATTTTGTAATCTTTAACTTTTTTGTTTCACTGTTTTTTCTTTTTGTCTATTTTAGCTCAGTTCTACAAACTTCCCCTGCTTTGCTTTACAATGGTGAGTAAGAGAGCTGGAATTTTGTCTGTTTTGTACACTGCTGCATCTCCCATGCTTAGAATAATGCCTGGCATATGGTTGGTACTTAATAATAGTTGCTGAATAAAGAACAGAATTAATGAATTCAAACTCTCAGGAGCTAGAAGCTTACTTAATTAGTTAATAGGAAGAGAGATAGTTTTGAAGACCGTGTATGATCAAAGTTTGGGAGGCTAGATGAGCAGAAGGGTAACAAAAATAAAATAATGAGAATTTACCAACAAAGCAGCAATTACTAATGATCACTGAGCATTTAAGTGTGCCAGGTATAGAACAGGACATTTCAAAAACAATCTCTCATTTTTTTCTTCACAATTCAATGATAATAGTAATAATAATGGACATTTATTGAGGGTTCACCATAGGCAAGGCATATGTTAATTGGTTTATACATATGATCTTGTTTAATTTTCCCACTGACCCCTAGGTACCTACTTCAAAGAGTGGTCCTGAAGATTAAACAAACTAATTCAGGTAAAACCCCAGATAAAGCTTGCACATAATAATTATTTGATATATCTTATCTCCCAGCTGCATCACCATTATCCTCATCTCAGCCTCAACCTTCTTCTCCTCATCTCCTCCTTCTCCTCATCTTTATTAATTATCCTCATTTATTAGGAGAAAAGTCTAAAGCCCAGACACACTGAGTTAACTAGGAACAGCTGGGAAGAAAATCAGCAGTGGGGGGAAGGGGATGTTGAAATCTGGGTTGTCTGCTGTCAGAATCTGATTCCTCCTGTGAATTTTATAACACTTATCACAAAAGGTGTCCAGGGGGCACCTGGGTGGCTCAGCAGTTGAGTGTCTGCCTTTGGCTCAGGTCATGATCCCCAGGTCCTGGGATCGAGTCCTGCACCAGGCTCTCTGCATGGAGCCTGCTTCTCCCTCTGCCTCTGTCTCTACCTCTCTCTCTGTGTATCTCTCATGAATAAATGGATAAAATCTTAAAAAAAAAAAAAACTACTTCCAATGCAGTGACATAGTTTAAGCCCTACCCCCTTGCATCCCACTCTAAAATAATTTGACCCACAGAGATCAGTAGGTTCATTATCAGATTTTATAAAATCAGACCTCAAAATCAAATCGGATTTCAGGAAGTTCATGTGTGAGTCAGGGCACCTACCTCAGCCCTGACCCATTGGAAACACTCCACATCTATTTTACACACCAGAACAGTTGCAATAACTATGGAGTCTTTTCTAGAATGTCAGGACTAAGAATATGTTCAAAAGGACAACAGGTCACCCATTTACTCACAAAACTTCTTTTACGAATTCTACCTTTCTCTAGCTGATAAGTGAAGACTCTCCCAGCCTAGAGATGGATGTGACTGACGTTGACCTATTTGGAAATGTAGCCGTTTGAAATTTCCAGTCAGATGCAGATCAGCTTTGTTCAGCTGACACTTCAAGTGTGAATCAAAATTCATCCAAACATTAGCAAAATTTCATAAGCCCTGCTGATCACAGGGGGGCGGGGAGAGGGGAGAAAGCTCTTGATTTAATCTAGTGCTGAGCAAACGGTGGGCATTGTCACTGTGCTATGCTTATGCTCTTACAATTATTACTTTTAAAAACGTATTGAAATTTCTCTCGTGGATGCCATAAATGTCGACAATAAAGCCTTCATTATTAAGGTTAAAATATTTCTAATAGAAACAGATATGAGACCAATGAAATCAGAATGTTTAACTATGGTCTTTGTTTTGTTTTTAAGCTTTTAAGCATTTTCTCAGGTGTGTGTAGGTGTATGTGTGTGTGTGTGTAAGCATCACAAGCATCACTGACAGATCTCCTGGGAAGCCAGAAGCAAGAGAGCTGCCAGGATCTTTACACATAATATTAAGTTAACTCTACAAAGACCTTGTGGAACAGATATTACCCTTTGTTTGCAGCTTGGAGGCTCAGAGAAGCAACATCTATAAGCTGAGGATTGGCTGGCTGGATGTCCACAGCTCCTGCTTCGATTCTAGTGTGCACTCTCTACCGTAAAGGCAGCAGAATTGAACACAATCTTTCTCAGACTCCCTTGCAACTAAGACTATGGAGATGATGTAAGCTATGTCGGACAGATGCCCTTGCAAGACTGTCGTCTCTGCTGGCAAGCAGGATTGTGGAATTGTGTGGGGGCAACATCTTGGCTTCCAGTTGCTAGCTTCGAGGGCGTTGAAAGGCAAAACATAGGGCATTTATCACGTATGTGTACAGATTTTCCCGGCAAGCCGTAGCTCTGGAAGAGGCAGCTTCCAGATGCCTAGATGGCAGCTATGGTGGTCTTTCTGGAGCCAACATTTCCGAGTTAGCTTCCCATTTCCCCATTTCCATGACCGTAGCAACTTCTCTGACAGGCCAGTTTCGCAGTGTGACACTGAGCATCCTCTCGGAGACCTGGCACAGAACCTGCTCCTCTGCCTTTCCAACTTCTCCCATATTAATTCCTACTGCTTGAAATTTTGGTTTCTGTTTTATTTCACTGAACTCTGACTGATATTATTAAGGACCATGCTTATTCAGCCAAGGCTTATGGTCTAGATTCAATGCATGCCTGTGAAACTCCCAAGTCCACACACTTCCTTTGATAGAAAGCTATGGAATAAGATTCATTTTGTATCTGGTGAGCACAGATACTGAAGGGGTGTGGAGTCAGGGACCAAGGTGGCCGAGCTGTTAGGCCTTCCTGGTGTGGGGTACTCTGGTCCTTTCCTTTGTACTGTACCCTGTGCTGTAACCTCCTCCCTAGTCACAAAGCCAGGATAGTATTCATCTGTTTCCTCAAAAGAATATATACAATGGACAAAGGAGCTTGTTATTGGCTTTTTGTCACCAAAGCCTAAGCCTCAAGATCTCAGAGACTAAATTTCCCCTGAGTTGGGAAAGGTAGGACAATAAAGAGGAAGTGAAGAGAGCCAAGACATGTGAAGTGCATGAGAAGGCCCTGAGCTCCGTCCCTCTCACCTTTGTGCCGGGACTGATCCTAGGATGTGTGTGTTGAAAGATGATAAAAACCCCACGTCATTCGGGAATCCTAGAACAGAAAAATCCTTGTGCACCTTCCTGGAGACAGCCTGGAGAGGCACCTGGTGTTGCCCAGGCTCAGGGCAGCACAGGAGCAGGAGTGAGTAAAATAATCCCGAATTGAAGAAAAAATATGGTTTCCACTAGGGCTTGAAATTGAATTCAATCCAGTTATACAAAATGAGTTTACATTTCTGGTATCCATGCTGAGTGCTATAGTCTCTTACTACACAGTTTCCAGCTAGTTCTCACACTCACCCTCCAGTCATTGGACTAGAAAATCAGTCATCAAACTATAGCTATAGGCCTATGGGCCAAATTCAGCCTACTGCCTGGTTGGGGGTTTTTTGTTTTGTTTTTAAATTTCCTTGCCTATTTTTGTAGGTTAAATAAAACCACAGCTATGCCTCTTCTTCTTCTTTTTTTTTTTTTTTAAGGATTTTATTTATTTATTCATGAGAGACACAGAGAGAGAGGCAGAGACACAGGCAGAGGGAGAAGCAGGCTCCATGCAGGAAGCCCGACATGGGACTCAATCCCAGGTCTCCAGGATCAAGCCCTGGGCTGAAGGTGGTGCTAAACCGCTGAGCCACCCAGGCCGCCTGCCTCTTCTTTAGGTGGGTGTGTTTGCAGAGTTGAGTAATTGCAACAGAGACGACTATGGTGCAAAGCCTAAAATATTTACTCTCTTTTTACAGAAAAAACAAAAAAACAAAAAACCAAAAAAACCAAAACACACACACACAGACACACACACACACACACACACACACACAAAACATTGCCAACCCGATGTAGGACACAGGCCCTTCCTGACTCCATCTCATCTCTTCCCCACCCTCTGGTCCTTTTGCTCCCACCCTGGGGGCAAAGTCCCAAATCAGAATCAACCAAAGAGTTCTGCCTTTTTCTGCTCTTAAAAACTCTATCCAGATCCAGCTTTTCCTTCCTAACCTGCCCCACCCCCCCAACCCACGTCCAAGGATGGGGTTGTCTCTTGACCACGTTTCTGGATCCTTGTGTCCTATGACCCTGTGCTTTCCTGGTACCCTCCCATCTCTGGCTTCCTTCTATATCCTTTAGGGGCTATTCTTCCCCTGCCTGCTGTTAAAGTCAGTGCTTTCTGGGGTTGTCCTCGGCACACTGGTTTCACCCCAGTCACCCTGGATGCCCCAGATTCTTCTCAGGAGGACCAGGTTTCACCAAGTATCCACCTATAAGGAGGTGAACTGGCCTACATTATGGACTTTAGGGGCTTATTCCTTGATCGAAACAATACAACACTTCGGCCGTTGATTTAGTCAATAGAATAGTAGTCTTGAGCAAATAGCTCCAAGAGTAGAATGATCACTCAGTAGGCAAGGATTAAAAGACATGGTAGCCTAGTGGTTGACACCAGACGCTCTAGAGTTAGATCCATAAGCTATAGATTCGAAGCTTCCCTGCTCTAATCCATGGAAGCCTTGAGTAAGTTTACCAACCACCTGTGCTACACTTTCTTCATCTATACAGTGGAAATGAAGTATTAGAACTAACAAGTTTACCATTTAGGTGTAATAAATACCTTGCATAATAAAGTCTTATTCTCCTTGATCTCAGTTTTAAAAGAGATGAGTTCAACAGTTTCTCTTTCTTTTAAAAAATAACAGGGTGCCTGGGTGCCTCATATGGTTGGGTACCCAATTCTTGATTTCAGCTCAGGTTGTGATCTCGGGGTTGGGGGATTGAGCCCCATGTCAGGCTCTGTGCTGGGCATGGCACTTACTTAGGTTCTTTCTCTCTCTCTCCCTCTCTCTCTGCCCTTCCGTTGAGCTCGCTCTCTCTCTCTCTCTCTCTCTCTCGAAAACAAAACCAAAAAACAACCCCCACCCCGCCACCACCACAATCCATATATTTCTTTTAACCATGTGTGGGGTTGTAAACAGGAAATAGTTCACTTATATTCATTTATGCATAAGCTAAATGCACTAAAAGACTTTTCCTGAAGATGTATAACAGCTCAGAGTGGAGGAAGAGAAAATGGGAAGTTACCTGGGAAAAGGGAAGAATCCAGTCTAAAGGATTTCAACAACCAATAGAGTAAAACCTCAAGGAGAAAATGGCCAACTAGAGATGCTTACCTTTGCACCCCTCACAGGTCAGTGCATTATAATGGTATCCAGATGCTCTATCTCCACAAACAACACATAATTCATCTCCTTTTATTCTCCCTGCTGATGCACCCATTCGGGCCTTTTTTGTTACAGGGATCTCTGCTACCTCAATCTCTCCCTGGTAGACAGTCTCAGCTGGCATCCGCCTGAGTTCATATATCCCAGAAGAATACCACTCCTCAGGATGCTGGGGGTAGAAACCCAGGTTGGAATAATAGGATGATGACGAAATCTGTGGTTGAACTTGCGGAAATTGAACATTGTTGTATTGGGAGTATGGTTCCACATCTAGATTCTGTCCCCGAGGTCCTGCTGCTTGTTCTGTTAGGACACCTGAGCAAGAGTAACAAAATTAGAATTAATGTCTAAGACCAAAATTTAACTATATTAAAAAAAAACACTGTGAAAGGATTTAATGAATACAGATTCAGAAAACTATCTGCAACATAAAAGACAGATCAAAGACTCATTGTTAATAGGTAAAGAGCACTGGCAAACCAATAAGAAAAATTCAACAACCCCATGGAAAAAAGGATAAAGGATATGAATGGACAGTTTTTAGAAATACAAAGTGTTTTATAAATGTACAAAAACTGAATTTAAACTAATCAACAACTATCAACAACTAAATTTAAAATTAAACTGCAATATAAAATATAACCATATTCATCCTCAAATGAGTAAAGATTAAAATTGCTTGATAAGTGTAGCCGGGGTGGCTCAGCGGTTTAGCACCTGCCTTCAGCCCAGGGCATGATCCTGGAAACCCAGGATTGAGTCTCACATCGGGCTCCCTGCATGGAGCCTGCTTCTCCCTCTGCCTGTGTCTCTGCCTCTCTCTCTGTGTCTCTCATGAAGAAATGAATAAAATCTTTTTAAAAATAATAAAATAGTGATAATAATTATTATTCCTACTGCTATTATTACGAAATGAGTCTTTTATCTATAAAACCTATAGGTATTGGAAAACTATAAGGTTCTGAAAATGCTTCTATTTCCAAGAGACACAAACCATGGCTGTTTCAGAAATAGAAATATTTAAATCATGCAAAATACTAAAAAATTTAATAAACATAAATAAGATATAGGAGAGTACACAAATGTGTCTGATTCTTCAAGCACAGTCAGGCAACCCCAGACTGACATTCCAAGTCCACCTCTAATGAACAGTGGACTTCAGGCACATGACTGAAACTACTGATGAACCTGTTTTTCAAGGCAGCCAGCTTGGGATGAAAATATCTATAGTGAGGGATATGCTGAGGATTGAACGAGGTAATACAGATTCACAGTCCCTCATCTAAAACCCTTGGGGTCACATGTGCTTTGGGATTCAGAATTGTGTGTTTTAGGAGAGCATACAGTGCTGTTTCTCCCAGCATGGCCCAGGACAGAGCTCTGAATACAATGCAGCAGCCTTTCCCACGATGAGAGGTCCAGATATTCATACTAAGTAGAATAAATAAAGGTCATCAGTATCCTCAAATCCATTCAGGTCAGCTTTTGCCGCCAGAGAAATTTGTGTCAAACTTTGGATAAAACATTCAGGTTTTAGAGCTTTTGGAATTTAGAATTGTCAGTTAGGGACTGTGGATCTATGTATCTACACACACAGATACTACACGCATAGATACTACTACTCTTTGCAGTGCCCCAGACCTGGTGGTGGTTTGGGTTGGTATTATTGCTACTACTACTATCAGGAAAGTCTCAGAGATGCCATCTTAGCACCAGGCACTTGACTAGTTTCAACTTTTTCACAAATTCCTATGAGATGGGTAACATGGTCATCCTCACTTACAAATGGGTAGCCTGAGGCACAGAGAATTTAGGCAACTTTCCTCTTACCTACCTAAATAGCTGAGATGTGACAGTCGGACATCAAAGCCACGTGCTGAACCACTCCTCTAGGACAATTTCAGATGTGTGATACCTTAAAGCATGATGATGAATGGTTTTCTCTTCCTCCCCCTGTACTTCCATGCCTCTGCTTGCAGGTAAGCCGCAACCAGGTGTACAAGACTCTCCGTGATCCTACCTTTTCTTTTCCGGCCATTTCTCATGTTTGACTTCTCTAAACCTTGAATGTGCATTGCTGCCTCCAGACATAGGACCTCCCTTCCCTGTCCCCAGCTGCTTCCTGAGCTAGAACCTTCTGCAGCACAGCCATTCATTCACAGAACTTCATCTCACTCTTCTCCACTTACCTATCTCCAAATATCCTTTTTGAGTATAGCTTCTCTTAGGAAGTTTTCCCTGACTTTAGGACTTTAGGTCCCTGGGCATCATGAATCTAGTTACATGGTACTTACCTACCCTGCCTGGGCTTCCCTTGTTCACCTGGAAAGAAAAGACATCATGCTGGGTGCTCTTATAGTTGTTCTTTGTATCTGAAATCTCCATAAGTATAAGACTAATTGTCTATGGGATGAGAATTCCAGGCTCTTCCACAAGGGTGAAGTGGAATATATGCCTATCAAAAGTTTGTTGAAAAGAATGCTTTCTGCCTTGATTCAGAAAAAGATTGTTGAACCACAAAGTATACACCATCTGGGCAAAAATTAACCTCCTATCTTTCATGCCTGACTTCTCCATATAAAACCAGTGTTGAGTCGGTATATCTGACAGACAAAAAGTTCTGCAACAGTCCTTTGTCTTATAAACACAAAATGGAAGAATATGAAAATATGATATTATTACAGCAAAAAGAAGAGATAAAACATAAGTAAAATCCTGATCTATTTCATAACCAAATATGACTAAAATTTGTGGAGTGAATAGGCTTGAAAAGAATGGAAAAGCATTAAAAACATTTGTTTTACTTACTCTTCTTGCTAGATTTTTAGCCTCCCTGTCAATGACCTGTTCCCACACCCAGCCCCAGAATCTCTCTGCCTACAGATCCAGCAAAGTGAAGCAACTTGCCTGAGGCCAAACAATTAATGACAGAATCTGGAGTTTTACAAAATCCAGGGAAATGTGTAATTTTTTTCTCCTCAAGTGACAATTCCAAGACCTCAAAGCATTGTTTCAATAAAACTAGACTTCCTGTTATCAATAAGACACAAGGCAGTCCCAACTGCAGTCAGATCATGGTCACAAGAGCGTGTCGGTCTTTGGAATTATTTCAATCAAAATGGAAAGCTTTCACAAAGACATTGATATTACGTGAAGACAATAAAACATGGTAAGAATATGAGAACAGCACATGTTATTAAATGATGCTTCTATCCTCAAAGCACATCTACCTCTAGTATTTCAGTGTCCCTGCCAAATCTCCACAGTATGGGGCAACTTATAATAATAATTTTTTAAAAACCCAGCATGGTCAACACCACCCAAAACAGAGGATCAGAACAACTTCCATCATGAACTGACTGTGAGACTTTGAACAACTGCCTAACATGTTTCTGTTTTAATTTCTTCTCTAAAAATGGGAACTATTAACAGCCCAGGCTTGCTACCTTCTAAGGTAGTTGTGAGTATAAAATAGTTGAGAAGTTCTCTCTTCTTGAGAAGTTGAATGCCATAATAAGGCATGTTTGTTTCTTAAAGAACCTCGCAAGATCCTGATTTTAATAGTTAACTGATAGTTAATGCGTAATTATTGAGACTTAGTCTGTTTTGATAACCTAAGTTACCGGATGCTTCTTTCATTTATGAATATATAGTGAACACTTGCTCTTTACCAGACACTGTGGTAGACTCTGAGGATTCGATAGTGAACAGGACAGATAGAATAGAGATACAAAAGGCCCCGGTCCTTATGCACATACATGCGTGCGTGTGTGTCCATGTGCGTGCTTGCGCCTGTAGAGATGTCAAGGGCTGGGACAAAAACAAGCAAACAAATAACAGAACCTTTTGATAGAGCATCAGATGTGGAAGGGGCGGAGGTAAGTCAACTTTATTTATTTTTTTATTTTTGGTAAGTCAACTTTAAAGTATGCTTTCTAAAAACGGTAAATTTGGGCACCTGGGTGGCTCAGTCGGTTAAGCATGTACCTACGGCTCAGATCATGATCCCAGGGTCCTGGAATCGAGCCCCACATGAGGGTCCCCATGCAGCAAGGAGTCTGCTTCTCCCTTTGCCTCTCCATGCATTCTGTCTCTTGCAAATAAATAAAATCTTTCTAAAAAAATTAAAAGGTAAGTTTATTTCTACTTTAATACAATTTAAAGCCAATATATACATATATTGGCATATATATATATATATATATATATATATATATATATATATATATAAATTTCGATTTATCAGTGCTTTTCTGGAACCAGTCTATCAAGGATAAGGGAATTTAAATTCCCTTATTATAGGGAATGCTCCCTGAGAGTTTAGGAAGAGCTTTTTTTTTTAAGATTTATTTATTTATTTTAGAGAGAGTGTGTGAGCATGTGTGAGTGGAGGAGGAGCACAGGAAGAGAGGGGGATGAGAGAGAGAGAGAGAGAGAGAGTCTCAAGCTGACTCCCAGCTGAGTGCAAAGCCCAACACAGGGCTCAGTCATATGGTCCTAATATCGTGACCTGAGCAGAAACCAAGAGTCGGACTTTTAACCAATGAGCCATCCAAGCACCCATTGGAAGAGCTTTTAAAAGGGAACACAGGGGATCCCTGGGTGGCTCAGCGGTTTTGCGCCTGCCTTTGGCCCAGGGCGCGATCCTGGAGTCCCGGGATCGAGTCCCGTGCCGGGCTCCGGCATGGAGCCTGCTTCTCCCTCTCCTCTGCCTGTGTCTCTGCCTCTCTCTCTCTCTGTGTCTATCATAAATAAATAAAAATAAAAAAATAAATTTAAAAAAAATAAAAGAGAACACATGAACGGACACCTGGGGAGTCTGAAACCTGCAAAGGAAAGCAAAATGCTTCTCAGTGGAGAGTCTCTAGCATGCAATAGTTTCTGTAAAAGGGTGCCAGCTAAGGGAACTTCCCGAGGTGATGGAAATGTTCTATGTAGCCAATATGGTAGCCACGAACCATGTAAGAACATCTGATATGTGGCTAGTGATCTTGAGAAACTGAGTCTTAAGTTTTATGCAATTTTAAATAATTAAAATTAAAAACTATGCAGCCACATGTGGCTAGTGACTACCATACTAGAGAGTACAGCTCCAAGGAGTCTGTGATCAGAATCCCTGTGTACCCAGATAGGAGAACCAGGTTCAGGTAGTAATGAAGGCACTTTCTCATGATCTCACAGTTTGTTTCCAATGAGCCTGGTAATGGTTCACATTATATCCAATTTTTTTTTAACCCCTGGCACAATGCTGACCATAGTAAATGTTTCATGAATGGAAAAACTGCCTTCTCTGCCTTCCTTTATTTCCCAATCCATGGTTACTTAACTAGTTGATATAGCTTCATTTATAAGCTACTTGCCATTCCTGGCCTTTGTGATGTTGGTGACTTTCTCTGGCTTGCCAGTGGATCACCTCCTTTGTGAGGCCTTGGTTAATCTCCCCAAGGATTAATCTTACCTACTCTCTGTCCACACTTCCACTGTAGCACACTGAAGCATGTACAATCATTTGATTTGTTTACAGGCTTGCTTTCCACGCTAACCTTGAAGTAGTACAACTGGTTACAAGGACCCTACTGCATAGACAAATCTAGATTCAATTCCCCTGCAACTTGCTAGATGCACAAACTTGGCAAAGACATTAAGCTTCTCTTCCTTCCTCTATAATGTGGAATAATATAGTACCTGGGTGAGAGGTCATACTACAGATAAGCTAAGACAGAGAATGTAAACTGCATAGTGCTGAACCCAGCATAAACATTCAATACAATTTCTTTAATACTGTTGTGGTTAGTCTGTGAACTTTTGGGGGAATATATTAGATTCTATCTCCCCCCCACTTTTTTTTCATTCTTGGCACTGTACACGAAGCCTGACACAGTGTGCTTAATAAATGTCTGTGAAATGCAAATAGTGGAAAAACTTGCTTCTCCCACCTTCCAACTAATTTCCTAAATACAGTGTTAGTCACTTTCAAACATTATATTTAAATAATAAAACAGTATGCTACTAAATCTATGACCAAAAATATGTTCAAGCTTTTTTGCAATGGGTTTGCCACCAGAACACAGGTGTCATGAAAACCACTGCTAAACCTAAACCAAAATGGGAAAGGAAAAGACTCACATCAACATCGTCGTCATTGTACACGTAGATTCGGGCAAGTCTACCACTACGGGCCATCTGATCTACAAACGTGGTGGGATCGACAAAAGAACTATTGAAAAATTTGAGAAGGAGGCTGCTGAGATGGGAAAAGGCTCCTTCAAGTATGCCTGGGTCTTGGATAAACTGAAAGCTGAATGTGAACGTGCTATCACCATTGATATCTCCCTGTGGAAATTCGAGACCAGCAAGTATTATGTGACCATCATTGATGCCCCAGGACACAGAGACTTTATCAAAAACATGATTACAGGCACATCTCAGGCTGACTGTGCTGTCCTGATTGTTGCTGCTGGTGTTGGTGAATTTGAAGCAGGTATCTCCAAGAATGGGCAGACCCGTGAGCATGCCCTTCTGGCTTACACACTGGGTGTAAAACAACTAATTGTTGGTGTTAACAAAATGGATTCCACTGAACCACCCTACAGCCAGAAGAGATACGAAGAAATCGTTAAGGAAGTCAGCACCTACATTAAGAAAATTGGCTACAACCCCGACACAGTAGCATTTGTGCCAATTTCTGGTTGGAATGGTGACAACATGCTGGAGCCAAGTGCTAACATGCCTTGGTTCAAGGGATGGAAAGTCACCCGTAAAGATGGGAATGCCAGAGGAACCACGCTGCTTGAAGCCCTGGATTGCATTCTGCCACCAACTCGTCCAGCTGATAAGCCCTTGTGTCTGCCTCTCCAAGACGTCTACAAAATTGGTGGTATTGGTACTGTACCAGTGGGTCGAGTAGAGACTGGTGTTCTTAAGCCTGGCATGGTGGTCACCTTTGCTCCAGTCAATGTTACAACTGAAGTAAAGTCTGTTGAAATGCACCATGAAGCTTTGAGTGAGGCTCTTCCTGGGGACAATGTGAGCTTCAATGTCAAGAATGTATCTGTCAAAGATGTTCATCATGGCAACGTGGCTGGTGACAGAAAAAATGACCCACCAATGGAAGCAGCTGGCATCACAGCTCAGGTGATTATCCTGAACCATCCAGGCCAAATCAGTGCTGGATATGCACCTGTGCTGGATTGTCACACAGCTCACATTGCTTGCAAGTTTGCTGAGCTGAAGGAAAAGATAGATCGTCATTCTGGAAAGAAGCTGGAAGATGGTCCCAAGTTCTTGAAATCTGGGGATGCTGTCATTGTTGATATGGTTCCTGGCAAACCTATGTGTGTTGAGAGGTTCTCTGACTATCCTCCTCTGGGCCGTTTTGCTGTTCGTGACATGAGACAGACGGTTGCTGTGGGTGTCATCAAAGCAATGGACAAGAAGGCAGCTGGAGCTGGCAAAGTCACCAAGTCTGCCCAGAAAGCTCAGAAGGCTAAATGAATATTATCCCCAATACCTGCCACCCCAGTCTTAATCAGTGGTGGAAGAACGGTCTCAGAACTGTTTGTGTCAATTGGCCATTTAAGTTTAATAGTAAAAGACTGGTTAATGATAACAATGCATCATAAAACCTTCAGAAGGAAAGGAGAATGTTTTGTGGACCATTTGTTTTTGTTTGTTTGTGCGTGTGTGGCAGTTTTAAGTTATTAGTTTTTAAAATCAGTACTTTTGGGATCCCTGGGTGGCGCAGCGGTTTGGCGCCTGCCTTTGGCCCAGGGCGCGATCCTGGAGACCCAGGATCGAATCCCACATCGGGCTCCCGGTGCATGGAGCCTGCTTCTCCCTCTGCCTGTGTCTCTGCCTCTCTCTCTCTCTCTCTCTGTGTGACTATCATAAATAAATAAAAATTAAAAAAAATAATAATAAAATCAGTACTTTTTAATGGAAACAACTTGACCAAAAATCTGTCACAGAATTTTGAGACCCATTAAAACAAAAGTTTAATGAGAAAAAAAATATGTTCAATATTATAATTATTGTAAAAATGATTTGAGTTACCCTTTTGGCTGAAAATTTAAAAGGTAAGATTATCTTTTGAGAAAAATATTAAATATACAATATTACATTATATGGTCTTTGTTTTCATTATAATCTATGTTTTACTTCAGAAAGAAGAAATAGCCTGAGCCTAAAGCTGAACTTTTTACTCATCTGATTCCCCACAGATTTGGGAGAAATCTTCTATGACACTAGTTTGGTAAATCAGTGTTTCTCAATCTCGTTTTATTTTTTTCACCACAACACATAGCTTGATATATAGCTTATATCATGACCTCCATATACATTTAAACATCTGTAGAAGTAATTGAAACAGAATTTCCATGAAATAACACATATTCTTACTTCTTGAAGTGAACTCTGACATTTCTATTTACTCTACTCCTATTCTATTCTATTCTATTCTATTCTATTCTATTCTATTCTATTCTGTTTTTAAGGGTGATCATAAGCCATACATAGACTTTATGACCCACTGGGATCTGAGACATGCCATTTTTAAAACACTGCACTACATAATGTACTTCAAAGTGTTTTTTCAAGTGTCTACAGGCATCAATGTTAGAATTTCCTAGTGTTGAACTCAAAAAATCTTGCTAACCTTATATAATATTCAATGAAGAGTTTTAGGGAAAACATACTTAACATTTTATCTCAATGAGATCCTCACCTGTTCAAACTCTCAAAAATCACCCACCCCAACTTCTCACCCAGTCTTCTGATTCTGAGACATCTTTGACAGAGATCTGCTGCTAACATCTCGAACAAAAAGTCCCCCCACTCCCTCAACCCAGTTGCAAAAGTTCGGCCAAGAGCACCTGTGAACAGTGTCTTACCTTTAGCAGGCTTCATGCTCATCATTTCCATGACAAATTCTGATGTGTGCCTATGGCAAGGACAACTTTGATTTGGATTTTCTAACCCCTGAAACTGCATTACCATTCTTAGTTTATTCACAGCAACTGAAAATGAGACCAGGTAAGAAGCAACAGAGGCCAGAGGTTGTGTGGTTTACTGATTAACTTCATTACAGAGCAGAATATTTGTAAATGTTTATGAGAAAAGTCCTCCATGCCAAGTTGCCTAGTAAGCTGGAAACTAGTCTCTCAGCTAAACATTTTTGGGGAGCACTTTCCAGTTTTAGAATTTAACATGTAGAGTAGGCTTCTGTTCAGTGGCTCTAAAAGTGAATTTAGGGTCAAGTACCATGCTCTATGTCTTGACATTTGTTCCTATCAAAAGGCTACAGAATAATACAATTTTGTAATGGCAGAAAGCATTAAAGCCTAATGCTTAACAGCACAAGGCCAACTAATCTGGGTTTATTTCCACTGTTATTTAGTGGAATTGGGTCCACTCCTCCCCAAATTGGTATGTTGAAGTTCTAACCCCCAGATATCAGCATGTGACAGTATTTGAAGAGAGGGTTTTTATAGAGGAAATTAAGTTAAAATAAGGTCATGAGGATGGTCCCTCATCCCATAATACTGGTGTCCTTATACAAATGGAAAATGTAGACACTGAGATAGACGTACAGAGAAGACACTATGAAAAGACACAGGGAAGAGACAGTCATCCAGAAGCCAAGGAGAGGGCCAGGAATAGACCTTTCCCTCACAGTCCTCAGGAGGAATCAATCCTGCTAACAGGATTTGATTTTGGACTTCCTTGGTACTCACTAGCTCTACAGATTTGGACAAATGGACAAATTCCTGAACCATCTTCTGCCTCCATTACCTCATCTGTAAAATGGGGCTGATAACCATATAACCTCATAGAGTTAACTCATGAGCATTAAATGAGATAATTTGTATAAAATGCTTAGCACAGTGGGTGGCTACCCATCATAATTACACTGATGTTATGATTATTTGGCTTTTGACTCCAGTTGTAGGGTGACTTGCTTACTGAGTAGGAGTAATTTCTGCAGCAGAACCTGCTGACTATAGATAGCAAGCTTGTAACTGTTGGTTACTTTTTGGAAGATAAAACTTTAGAATAGGATCCAGCAGGCCCAGGGTTAAGCTCACACTTCATGCAACCAGACGCCCTGTATAACCTTAGGCCAGTCTCTCAGCTTCTGTGGGCCTCATTTGTCTACATCACAGATGGTAAAACATAGATAATAATTCCTGCCCTACTTCCTTCATAGACTTGTTGTGAAGATAAAAACACAATAAACATGAAAGCAGTTTGAAAGGCAAATGTATATAAGTGCAGTAATCATGGCCAAGACATTTCTACAGCCTTCACACATTTACAAAGTGGTTCCACATGCATGAAATCATTTGATCCTACTTGTATCCTCTGAGGAGGTATTATTTATGATGCCCTCTATCTTCTACCATATTTTATAGACTCTTACAAGGCAACTCAGTGACGCTAAGTGATTTGTCTAAAGCCATGGAGTTAGCAAGGGATTAAGTTAGGACTTTAACCCAGGTCTTCTGACTCAAACCCCGTGGTTGAAACATAAAGGCATACTTGCCCTCATTGCCAAGAAAAAGGAAAAGAGTGATAGTTCATGGTTATGTTTCCACTTGGATTGCCAAATCAAGATTTACCATTTGCAAAGCTGTTCTCAATCCTTAGTCTACTTCTGACCTCATTCTCTTCTCCTCACAGCCCAAGAGTTATCCTTGCCTGGATGGGAGAGCTACCCCTAGAGGATATACACCAGGATAAACTATCTCTGAATTTTCTGTTTTAAGAATTCTCAGGGCTTGGGTAGGGCTTTGCACTCAGCATAGAGTCTGCTTGAGATTCTCTTTCTCCCTCTCCTTCCACCCCTCCCCTCCCCCAAACTCTCACACATTCTCTCTCTAAAATAAATAAATAAATCTTTAAAAAAAATAATTCTCTACTGACTTTTTCAAGTCAAACAAATGGGCCTTTTGTCCTCAGAAACTGCTATACTAACAAGGAAATTAGTGTACAAGTGAGCTGATCCAGGAAACAATTGTTGCTGAGTGAAATTCACATAGGATGTTTTCATAAGACTGATTGGAATACTTTCATAAGACTGATCTGTTTCTCTCTCAGTGATGTCCAACTGCTTTGTGCTATTTGTTTTTTCTAAAACTACATTTTCTTTTGATAAGGCATGGATAGTTTGGAAAAGGCATGCAGTGAGATGAAGATTTGTAGAGAAGTAGCCAGTTGGTGGGCCATTCAGGGCCTCACAGGCTAAGAAACAGATCTCAAGGGCATTCAGAATAACCAAGCTGAGAAAGGGAAAATCAGGTTACAAATCTGTACATCTACAGAAATTTTAAAAATTGTGAGCATGGTAAAAGCTACTATTTCCTTTTTAAAAAGATTTATTTATCTATTTATTTGTGAAGGAGAGAGAAAACATGAGCAGGGGTAAGGGCAGAGGAAGAAGGAGACTCCCTGCTGAGCAGGGAGCTGGATACAGGGCTGGATCCCAGGACCCTGAGATCATGACCTGAGCTGAAGGGAGATGCTTAGACTGAGCCACTTAGGCACCCCAGAGTTACTATTTCTTGAGTGCTTTCTACATGTCAGATACTATGCTTCAGTACATTTTTCATTTTTTAGCAGACTTCCTACATTCAGGTCCATCTCTGTCATTTACTGGTATGTGGTCTTAGGCAAATTCCTTAACTTTATGCAAGTGACTTACTTTATTTAATCAAGTTCTCAGAAGAATACCTGGCACATCATAAGTGGTCTGCAATTATTTGCCATTGATACTAATTATAACAACATAATCAAAAATAAAAACGTGGATTCCACAGCTATTGTTAGCAATGCTATCACACCAAGATGAGATAGAACATGTCTCATTCCTTAGGGCATCCAGACATTTATTTCCATACTGCTGGTTTTTGTTGCCTCCGTGAAGATTCCTTGCATTCAACAATGTTAAGATAAATAGAACTTCCTTCCCTTAGTGAGTAGAGTGGTATTTATCACTTTAGCAAATAGTGACACCACACTGCAAACTCCAGATTAATTACATGGTGTGAAACCAGGTTTACAGAACATTTTCCCACACAGCCCTTCAAATCTCCCAACAAGCCGTGATGTGTCATAATTACCCCTGTTCACAGGGGACAAAACTAAACTTCAGAATATCTCCATTGCCTCGAAGACTATTTTCTTTCAATTTCATTGCTTATTTCCATTCACATTCAGGGAACTTTTCCTAATATCACTAAGCTAGGACAACTAGGACTCATTGCACTGAGAACAATCGATATGGGAGCCTAAGATGGTACCTTCTCTTGCTCATTCTGTCCTGTTGTTAGAATACTTTCCTATTAGTCTGAAATTCTGTAATTTTTTTTTCAGTTCTTAAAGCACAATTTGCCAGAAGAATACATCAGTTATATTGAATCTCCTAACCCATTCATCATGCCAAACTGCGGGAAGCTGTGGACTTTGCCATTATTACCTTTTATTATACACTAATTGCATAAAGACCCTGCCTTCTTCACTCATAAGATTGAAGCCTTTCTCAATTCACTAAATTAATCTTTGACCACGTTTCCTGGCTTGCAGGATGTCCCAAAAGAAAAGAGACTTCTCTCTTTTGGGTCACTGCATCCCTCCATGCCAAGGCCTGCATGTGGATTGAGTTACCAATGAGCTGGATTCCCATCTGGATTTGTCAGGGACATTGTAGCAGCAGAATAAATTAAAGAACCTCACGAGGTCATTCCAGCCTCACCTCTACAATTCCTCCTGTCTGGGCTTCTCTCCTTCTTTTCTACAAGGACCAGCCTAGGAAAACAGAGCAAATCTGCACTATCCTCTGCCTCAAATTCTTAGCCTTCCCTTGAATATTTAAACTGATTTGGAGGAAAAAATCACTTTTAAACCGTATGGCAGACCCCTCTCTGGTAGCAGTGTCACATCCTTCAGGCCACCCCTCATTTCAGCCACAGACACAGCAAATAATCACACGTAAGCTCAGACTCGCCTTGTATTCAGTTTGTCAGTTCCAGAGCATGCCACACATCCTTTTGTTTTCTGCCCAACACCACAGGAGAGAGACCACATGGCCTGACTCCACCAGGAGTGATAAAAGCACAGTGCAGAAGTGCCAGGGAGCTCCAGAAGTTCTCCCTCAACCTGTTAGTGACTGCCCCAGTCCCTGGTCCCTCAGAAGACAATTCTCTGTGCTACTCCTGGGAGAGTCCAGTTCCCCTGTCCACAGCAGTGACCCTCATAACTTATCTTATGCTGGTTTTCCTCTTTCCCTCTCTCCTGACCCCGGTCTTTTGCTTCCATAACCCACAACCACCTCTCACATAAACTGTGTGCATACAAGTCCTTGCATCTGGCTCTTCTCCTTCAGGGTAACCATTTCTACATGTGGAGTTGCTTCCCTTTCACCTTAAGCAAAGCCTTCAGAGAGTGAGGGTCCATAACCATGTGTGGAAGATGCTGAAAGGTCATCACTGTCTCTGGTGCCCATTATTGAGTGCTCATCAGTATTTGCTGAATAATTGTCATACCACCTTCTCAATGTCCTAATGTAGGGATTTCATTATGGTCCATGCAGTTACCTGCAGGGTGGAGGACCATACCCAAAGCCACCTTGAAAGTCATACCATGTGCCAGATGAATACCAGTGAGTCCCAGTCACCACTTTCTGGCACAACTGTAGCAATTTGTGGGCCAAATGTTAAAACTAGAGAGTGGTTCTAGAATTCTTGGTCTAATAATCTTTTACTCATGCTGGTTAATGGGAATGCAAGGTCCAGAGCCAGTTCTCTAGACTCTTTCAACTGCCATAAATAAAAATGAAAAGACAAGGCCCTTCTGAGTCCATTCCAGACTTTGAGCTTTTTCATTTCCTATTCCCTCCACCTAGAATGTTCTCCTTGACTTCTTGCCTTTCAGTCTCAAGCCCAGTTGTCAAATCCTCAGCGGCCCTCCCTGACACACCAGTTAGAGCAGCCCCATCTTTCCAGTTACTATAACACCCTGTCTTATTGTTTCATAGCTCTTACCTCTACCTGATGTTTTTTTGTCTATTTATTTATTTGTTTTTTTGTGTGTGTGAGTCTATCCTCCACTAGGATCTTGCCTTTATTATTCTCTGCTTTATTTCAATGCCCAGTATATAGTTGGTACTCAATATTTGGGTCAAAGAAATGATTGCTATTCATAGGCTATACCGTAAACTTCACTTCTCTTTGTTGTAAGAACATGATAGCTGTTACTCATTATATGGACCACTGGAAAAGAATCCCACTCTCCAGCTAGTTGAGCCCATGGGTTAACACTTCTGAGTCTCTGGCACATCTCGAGATCAGGAGTGGTGAGTTTGGCATTGTGAGTTACTCATCCATTGGTCATAGTGTTTTCCTTGGTGCCCTGCATCCTAAGCTCAGGGTGAGAAGTCCAACGAATCCATCAGGGTCATCAGGACACAAATGAAGATGGGGAGGAGGAATAAGGAAATGAACATGTAAGCCTTCATCCACCCCTTTGGTGTACCTTTAGCTCAGGTTTGTTGAGTAGAGTGAGACCAAGGCCCCAGGAGGAAAGAGATGTGATAAAAATGCATAGAGCTGGCTCTAGAACTTAATGCAGAAAAGGAAAAAGTATCCCAATGCCCATGCCAGATATTAGTCTACCAGGAGAAAAGACTACATGAAGATTTGAGGACACTGCTCTAGCCAGGAATAACAGCTGTACTTGCAACTCATGCAGCTTATACTCTCAGAAATCTTAAGTGGCAGTGTTAGAAAACAAGATGGGAATGTGGTCTAGCAAAGGAGAGCTGAAGGAAGAGCAATACCAAAAGCATGAGTCACTGTGGCTTCCCTAAGCAATCACTCCCAGATGTTTCTAACTTGACAGCACTCCCACCACTCTTTCTCTACCTGCTCACATTTTTTTTTTAACCTCATGGCTGGTGAGGTCAGCCTTCAAGCTAACATGCTTGCTTGCAATCATAAAATTACAATGAGATGAAAAAACAATCTTACATGGAATTTTCCCTGTAATTCCATGGAATTTTCCTTAGTCTGTGATAAGCACTTACAGTTCTAATTATCCTGTGAATTCTGATTAGTGGACAAAATTATGAAGATGTCTCTGCACTGAGTATCTTAAGGACTAATAGAAGGGTGGACCAGAAGCAAATGGTTAGGTAGCTGGACATGGAGGCAGGGCCTGTTGGCCTTGAAGGCATGCATAGAATGAAAAAAAGCCAAATGGAAGAAATAAGATGCAGCAAGTATGTTTGAGAACTGGCATTTCATAAATAATTACTACTGCCTTTGGTAGCTCTGGGAGTTGCTGATAAATATCTCTTTTTTCCCCTAAACCTCTTTCTCCTTCTCTTTTATTATTTATTACTTGATTCTTATTTATCAAGTGCAATGGGTTAATAAAATATGGTCACTGCCCTTAAGTGCTCTTATACTGCACAGGGCAGGTAGATATGCAAATAGGTAATACAAATAATGACCTCTTTTTGGAAATAACCCACAAAACCATTACACACTAAGATGCTAATGACTAGTAGGTAATGGCATCAGCTATTAATTAATCTCTTTCAAAGGTGTCTATAACCAAATAAGGGATCACGTGCCTTCAAACATTGAATTCTGAGGAATTATAAATGCTTGCTTTGCATTTCACTATCATAGTCTACCACTGTCCAGGCATTAACGTAGAGTGGAAAACTGGGAGTATGCAAGCCTCCCAGAAGGGAATTATTTTTATGAGTGGCAGAAGGCTTCCCTGCCCCATCTCAAATACTGCTGCTGTTGAGTCTGTGCTGATGTTCCCAATTGAGACTCTTTATAATGAAAAGTTTTTTCATAAATGTATAAAGTGAAGCAATATATCATTTTATGGTTTCATCTAGTTACAGATCTACTGAAAACAACTGAGAACAGTTTGTTCTCAATCCAATTTAAGTGACTAATCATGACACTGTGCTATATATCCCCCAGCATGAGATGAATAGTGGAAAGGAAACCATAATCTAAGTAACCTCAGCCTTTTATAGGTATAATATTAAACCATAAGAAGCATGATTTCATACTTTAGTACATGCTATAATAATATCAGAATTAGCCTGGAACAGGAATCCGTTTCTACTCCCAGGTCTGTTAATTATCTAGCCTCGTGGCCTTGGACAAGTCACAAAGCTCTCAGTCTTGCTGTCCTCATCTATAAAAAAGAAGACCATTAGGTTCAATAAATCCAAGGTCTGATCTACCTCTAACCCTGCATAGTAGCTAATGTTTATTGAGTACTTAGAAGGAACAAAAACATTTGCCAGGTTCTGTTGGATCCATCATCTAGGCCTTTTTTTCTCTCTTGTATTTCCAAGTTGCACTTTGTTTTTACTTATATTCAAATAAACTCAATGACTTACCAAATAAGTTGTCAGAAAGAGAAAATTCTTCGGTGACAGGTAAGTGGGAGTGTTCGATGAGATTCATTTTTGATCCCATCCAAATTGTCCTACTTGAGAATGCCCTTTCGCTATGGTAGTCTTCAAAAAAACTCTGAAAGACAAATAAGTAGTTTGAGGAAGGGCAGTGTAGTTAATTGGCAGTGTAGATAGTTCATTAAGAGAGGGAGGAAGGGAGTAGCATATACACAAAAAAGCAATTAGATCCCTTTGTAGACATTTTGCCATAGTCTTTCTGTACATATCTATTTTCAATATTTACCACTTTTACATCTCATTTGGTCTCACAAATGTCCAGGATATGTGCTTTCAAAAGAGATACTCTCTAATGTATCTGGAAAAATATCACATATTTTCATTTAAATTTTAGCACTTGAGAAATTTGGGAAAGATTTGATGACATTTTGGTTATATCTTTTTGCTTTATAAGTAAAAAGAAAAATAGAAAGGCATTGATTAAAAAAGGGATAAATTGATGACTTATTATCTTAAACCTTACTCCAAAGTTGAGTAGGTATTTACAAAGACAAAAAGGCGGATTTAAGACCACTTCCTGCTGGAATCTTCTTGAGTAGGCACTATGTCAGCAAATTAAAAATTCAGAAGGTGTTATCTCAGGATCTTAATTTTTGGTCTTTAGAGAAAATTTCAGGGGCTTACATTTTCACTCGCAGGGTCTACCATGGTCTTATATTTATGTGGGCTAAAAAAAAGTTATGGTAAAAGAAAAATAATAGTAAATCTCACCAAAGTGTCCGAAGTTTCATCCTGAGGAAATGTCCAGAATGAATCCAAGAGCCCAAGAGAAGCAATATCCACTTTTGGTTATATCTTTAGGTCTTCTTTTCCTCCTTCCTTCCTTCCAAGATGTCTCCTACTTTCCTGAAGAAGTAATTTGAAAGGTCAAGTAATGAGAAGTTGTGCTATTAGAATCTCTTTTCCGAGGCTATTTTCCAAGGATGATATTCAAACCTTTTTTATCCTGTTTCTACCAAGAAATCATTTTGTTTACAAATAAATAATTATTTATATTTCCTATTTGGGAAGAGAATATAGGGTTTCTGTTGGACAAATATGTATTTCATTAGAATGTGCCTACTATATATGTCTTTATTTCTTTCTCTTTCACTCAGCAGAATGTGCCAGTTCAAGCAGAAGTGAGTTTCAGATATACTGGGCTGTTGGTAAGGTAGTCTACCAGACTATGCTGCTGCATTCATTCCTTTATTCATGCTTTCAAAAAACATTTATTAAGGACTTATTCTGCCCTAAGCTCTGGACTGGATCTTTGGAGATAAAACTGTAAAAGGAAAAAGAAGTGTCCATGATCTATGACATCCAGCCTAATGAAGAAGAGAGACATTAAAAAAATAATCACACATGTACACAAATGATTACAGATTATCATGAAAGCTGTTGATAGAGCCTAAGATCAGGATGCTTTAACAGAGAGGTTTGGGTGTGAAAAGGAGTCAAGATAGGGAAGTAGCTGATGAACAATGTAGTTTCAAGGGCAATTTTTAAAGATGGTCAAGACTAGGGTACATCAGATATGATGAGAAAATACCAGAAGGCTATTGAAGAGACAAAAAAGAGAGAGAACCTCTTGCTATAGGATACAAACCATGTCCACTGTAGGGTTGTAGACAAATCTGGGTCCATCTAGTGAACCAGTGGCATAGCCCTACCAGAATTCTCCAGGAAGCCAAGGGGCCTGTGGGAGAAAACCCATTCTAAAGTCAGACAGAGCCAAGAACCATGACCTTCCCCCTAAAGCAAACCTTAATCATTTGAGAAATGTGTGATTCTTCTTGTAGCACAGTGTTCAACCAATCTATAGTAGATTCAAGAGGCCTTCTTGTCACCATAAGTTGAGAGGAGAGGCTATAAATAAAAAGGAAATCTAGAAGCATCAATGTATAAAGTAGAGGTAGACACTTCCAACAGACTTACTTCCAAAGAGTAGGAAAGAATACTCATTTCAGCTCCACCCTTGCTGTCACATTATCACAGTGAAACTTTGGCCCCAAAAGAACCATGGCCTTTCTGGGGCAATTTTGTAATAGTAGCAGCATGTTGGGTATCACCATAACCCATGGAGGAGCAGAGAAATTGTGCCCACTGGTCGGGTACAGCTCTACTCATGGACACAAAAAGTAAAAGCAGCAGCTAGAACAAACCTGATCATGAACAAACATGAGGAAAGACCCTAAGCCATTTCTGAAATACTTAGAGTTTGACAGAAAGCTAAAGATCCTGAGGAATAAACCAGTAAAAGCTGAGTTGTCACTGTTAATGAGACCTCATTCACACTCACAAGCTGGTTGCGGACTAGGGAAATCCAACTTTCAATATGTGTAAAAGAATTATGAAGGTATATATTCACTGTGTATATGTTAATATATCAATTAGTTATGTATTATGATTGTGTATACATGCCTGCATATTGTATGATAAATGGGTTGAAAAGCCTCCCCAAAATTCAGACAATTACTATTCGAGATAGAGTTCCTCTTCTGGAATGGAAAATTCCATAGTTTCCCATAATAATAATTTCCATAAATCCACAATGTACAAAGTCAAGAATTTTTCCTAATATTCAATCCGGATATGTATTCTGTAATATAAGACCCATTTTCTCTGGTCTTTAAAACAAACAAACAAAAAACAGGAGATTTCAGTTCTTTGGCTCTTCCTTTGGGTTTCCTTCTGTCTCACATCTGCCTTTTTAAATCTTTAGTTGTGTTCCTCAAGCTCCTTCATACTTCCACATCATATGATAGCTCTGTAATATTTTTCCATGCAAACTCATCTTCATTTTTAGATTCTCATATTTTCCTTTATATGTTTACATAAAGTGCCTGGCACATAATAAGCCCTCAAGAAATGTTGGCTCATGGGCACCTGGGTAGCTCAGTCAGTTGAGCACCTGCTTTGGGCTCAGGTCATGATCCCAGGATCCTGGGATCGAGCCCCACATCAGGCTCCCTGCTCAATGGGGAGCCTATTTCTTTCTCTACCTCCTGCTCATTCTCTCTCTCTCTCTCTCAAAAAAAATATTTTCTTAAAAAGGTGGACAAAAAAAGAAATGTTGGCTTAATTAAATGATCTGTATTCATTGTTTACCTGCTTCATTTTGCCCAATTCCCTGCCATTTGGCATGCTCTTCCTGGAGAAGTGGCACAAGACAAGGATATGATTCTCCTATTAGCACAAAGGACATAATTTATTGATCTCTCACCCAAATGAAAGCCCAATTCCTCAATTTCTGTAGCATTTGGGTCATTACTCCTTGCTAGAAGTCCACAATGTGGGTGCCCCTGATTAGCTAACAAGAAAGCCCTCCAGAATCCAAAAACAGTTGGCAGATCTATTCAAACTGGGTTTGATGGACTTGTGATTCCTGGGGAAGCTTAAAGAAAAGGAAACTCTTTAATTTCTGGAATGGTAATGGAAGCACATGGTGAGCACACCAAACACTACCCTGAAAAATAAGTCTTCCTTCCAGTTCTGTTTTCCATTTTCCTTCCCAAAATACAACTACGAGGGCCGATTCCTTGTGTATCTTTCCGATACTACAGCCACTCTTAGTACAAAGGGCCCTTGAACACTGTATGTGGCCTTGAACAGCTGGCTAGCCACCTGTTTTCATACAGCCTGCAAGCTAACAATGGTGTTACACTTCTGAAAGGTAGCAAAAAAATCAAAAGAAGGATATTTCATGACACATGAAAATTATATGAAATTCAAACGTGCTTGTCAAGTGTAACTGGCCCACAGCCACACCCATTTGTTTCCGGAATATCTATGGCTTTTCTCCTCCAACAATGGTAGAGTCGAGTAGTTGGTGCATACAATGTATGGCTCACAAAGCCAAAAACTTTTACTAGCTAGCCCTTTGCAGAAAGAGTTTGATAACCCCTGCCTTAAACAAATAACAGAAGAAGAAAATTTTTTTAACTAGGTAATACTATAGGCAATCTATGAATATAGGTAATGATTGCCTTGGGCGTGTAAGCTCACTTACATCCACCTCATAGTAGGGTCTTTACTTCTCAGCAGCTCCTTACTGGGATTGGTGACTTTGACCTCACCTGGCTTGTCATTTAATGAGCACCTATCATGTCCTAAGTTTAACAAGTGTTTTCATATAGATTATTTCTTTAATTAGGGTTACTTCTACATCTTCCTCTCTCTAATATTCTTCACCCCCTTGTTGGAGGAAGAACTGCAATGGGAAGACTGACTCCCAAGAGATCCCACACCTTAGTTCTGAAGGCTTTTTTTCTCCCCTCACATCCTCCCTTCCTTAGAAGGAGTAGTTCTGAGGGTTGAGCATAAGCAATGGGTATTCTCTACACTGGTCACCTTTGAACTGCTTTGTTCATTTACTCCCTACAAAAAGTTTGAAAAACAATGTACTCCATCAACAGGTTTTTGGGTTTATATCTGTAGTTTTTCACTTTAAAAAGTCGCAAAAAACTACTTCTGACATATCATTAAAATTGACATCTTACATTGACGTTGTTACATTACTCTTAAATCTATTCAATCACTCAAATACCACAGCAATTTAATAGCCTCCCTCATCCTTCAAAGAAATACCAGAAAATGTTCTTCAACATCTAGAAAAAATTTTTATCATTCCCATTCCTCTGTGAGCTCACATTTCATTCCACTTCACCGCAGAATTTTATTCTAATGTAGCACATTTTATTACTTGAATGCCTATTATTGATCATCCTATCATACTTTTCTGCAATTAAAAACATGCACACAAATTTGGACTTAAAAAAATCTAGTGAGTTTAAGATTTTTAATGTTTCAATAAAAAATACGCTGGACTGAGTGTATTACTAATTATTATCAGTGTCCACTTCATCGAAACTGCACGTTGCCCCTTAGGCTTTCTCTGTGAATAGCATGGACCATTCTCCTCCACAAGCACACATAGAGAAATTGGTGCACAGTGATGAGAGAGCATGCACATGGGAAGGAAGTCACACACACACACACACACACACACACACACACACACACCCCAGGCACCAGCCACAGCCAGAGATGCCTGAGTACATTGGACTAGGGGAACACCTCTTAAGAAATACAGTTAAAACACTCTGTTTAAATACTGAACGTTGAAAAGCTGTAGACAGAGAACCCCAAAATTCTACAGAGTTAGTAATAAAAGCCCAGATAACAGAGAGCCATCATTTCTATTCAGATGAACTCACGCATGTGCCAATACATAAAGGATTAAGGTTAGAATCAGAGCAAAGAGAAAAAAAATATATGAATGTGCACACAGACGTCCCTGCCTTTCATTCCCTATTTTCCTGAAAACTTGTAAAAATTTAATTTTTAAGTTAATTTCAACTTATCAACATACAGTGTAACACCCAGTGCTCATCCCATCACGTGCCCTCCTCAGTGATGGTCCCCCAATCACCCCATCCCTCCACCTGCCTCCCCTCCTTCAACCCACAGTTTGTTTCCCAGAGTGAAGAGTCTCTCACGGTTTGTCTTCCTCTCTGATTTTTCTCCATTTAGTTTCCCTTCCTTCCCTTAAGGTTTTTTGCACTATTTCTTAAATCCACATATAAGTGAAACCATATAATTGTCTTTCCTCGATTGGCTTATTTCACTTTGTTAAAATTTAATTTTAAATGGAAGTAGCTTTAAAATTGCAGTAAATTCAGTCAATACAAAAAAGCATTACAGAATGCCAAGTTGCATCCTATATTTTTTTTTTAAGATTTTATTTATTTATTCATGAGAGACACAGAGAGAGAGGCAGAGGCACAGGCAGAGGGAGAAGCAGGCTCCATGCAGGGAGCCCAACGTGGGACTCGATCCCGGGACCCCAGGATCACACCCTGGGCCAAAGGCAGATGCTCAACCACTGAGCCACCCAGGTGTCCCTATAATTTTTTTCCAATTTACATTCCTACCAGCATTCAATAAGGGTGCCTTTCTCACCACACCTTCATTAGCATTACTTTCAACAATCTTCTCTAATTTGATAGGTGACAAATCCTATCTCACTGTATTAACTTGCATTTCTTTGATTACTAATAAAGTTTAACTGTTTTTACATCTTTATCATCCATATATGATAGTTTCTTTCCACTTTCTGTTTATGTCCTCTGCCACTTTTCTATGGAAGTGTTCATCTTTTTTATCGACTTAGCAGAGTTCGTTGCATATTGAATGTATTAGCATTCTGGAATATTTACTACAGACACTTTTAGTTGTCTTTTAATTATCTATACCTGAAAAAATATTCCATTTATATAATTAAATATATTCAATTTTTAAAGCTTGTTTTCATTGTTTTTTTAATTTTAGTTTATGGCACAAGGTGAGTTTTCTTGGAATTGCTTTTTGCATACGTTTTTCCACTGATTTATGCTCCTTCTTTTATTGACACTGAATTTAGTTTCCCATTGATCATACAGCTCTAACTTATACTAGTATCATCCTTCCCTATTATTGTTCATTCTTTTTCAGTATTTCCTAAGATATTATCATCTCTTTATCTCTGTAATAAATCATCACATTTCATGTCACATTTTTTTAAGTTACTTTAGGAGTTTGAGATGGTACCAAGCCTATATATTTAGGTAGGAAGATTTATATGCTTATAACATGCCTTTCATGGGCGAGGTATGCCTCTATTCACTCTGATGTACTCTTAGAGCTCTCAGTTCTGTAGATTTTTTTTTTCCAAGTATGCCCCAACTTCCCACTGGATACTCTGTCATTTATCTTTTCCCTCGTGTGCTAATTAATGATTTCACTACATCTGTCATCTTCCCCACTATCGCACCAGATCATAAATTTGAAGAAGATAGCAATCATAATTATCTATGATGAAATATCATATATTTCTTTTGAATTCCCCTATCACACCCAGCAGTGCTACCCATATACAGAAACGACACCTGCAGCCTAGCAGAAATGTCATGGGGGATGGGATATGAGAAGGCTAGGATGGGGACCTGTGTTCACCTTTCATAGCTTCATGTATGATCTGGAACTATCACTTAACACTCTCATCCCCACACTACACCCTGAGCTTCAGCCGAATGCTGGTTTAAAAGTCTAAGTAGTAGGGTTGCTGTAAAGATTAAAAGGTATAACTTTTCCTAAGTTTCTACACAACTGTATAGGTGACATGGACAAAAATGCTCACTGCATTGTTTCCAATAGCAAAAATCTGAAAACAGCATAAAAAACCCATCAACAAGACAATGACTATAATAAACAGTATATGAATAATGCTGTAAGTATATTCATAAGTGCCATGCAGCAATTAAAGTGAATGAACTAGGACTATATGCATTCATGGGAATAAAATTAAAAACGTCATATGGGGGCAGCCCCAGTGGCTCAGTGGTTTAGCGCCACCTACAGCCTAGGGCGTGATCCTGGAGCGCCGGGTCCCACATCGGGCTCCCTGCATGGAGCCTGCTTCTCCCTCTGCCTGTGTCTCTGCCTCTCTCTCTCTGTTTCTCGGAATAAATAAATAAAATCTTTTTTAAAAATGTCATATTGGGCAAAAGAATCAGGTTATGGAAAAATATAGGCAGTTTGATAAAATGTATGTAAGTTTAAAGATACATGAACAATACAATGTATTACCATCAATGCTGGAATGAGGGGTCCCTAAACTGATTCATGAGCCAAATCCAGCCTCCCCAAGACCAAATTTGCCCTTTTGTTTACGTGGCTATGGCCATCTTCACACAACTATTGCAGAATTAAGTAGTTTTGACACAGTCCACATAGTCTCCAAAGCCTAAAATATTCACTATCTGGTCTTTATAGAAAGCACTCGCAATTCCTGCTCCAACCTATAGAGTCCTTGATGAAAGTGCTGAACCCACAGTCAGAAGAGCGCTGCAGGATGACTGGGTGGGTACACAGGGAATTTCCATAGTATCTGTCAAGCTTCCCTTATCAAGCTGGAGGTAAATACAAGGGGGGAGGGTGATGATATTACTCTTTTTTTTTTTTTTTGCAAATGGGAAATATTTCATAATGAAAAAGATCAAATGAAATTATATATGTAAAAATCTTCCTCATCTGTAAACTTATGCACGTTCATAGAGAATTCTATGTTTCTTACACATTCTTAAGGCTCTGAGGAGAAAGTATTCCTTTCTTTAAAAAAAAAAAAAAGAATTTTATTTGAGAGAGAGAGACAGAGAGAGCACAAGCAGAGGGCAGAGCAAAGAGGGTGAGGGAGAAGTAAGATCCCCACGGAGCAAGGAGCCCGAGGCGGAGCTCCATCCCAGGATCCTGGGATTATGACCTGAGCTGAAGGCAGGCACTCAGGTGCCCCAAAAGTATTCCTTTCTATAAAATGTTTGGGAACTCTGTGGTCCCTGAGGCACTACTAGAAATGCTGAGTGCCATAATGAGATCTGTGTTCAAGAGTACTCTAGTGAGAAGGTGGGATAGGGAGGGTAGGCAGTGAAAGGAGGAAATTCATGGCTGAAGGGAGGTGATCAGGTGCTCAGCATGGCAGTGTCTGGAGAGATGGAAAAGAGGAGACTTGAATACAGCAGACATAAGGAAGGAGGAAGGAAAGAAAGAAGCGATGATTCAAAGTTTAAGACTTGCGTATTGGTAGAAGCAGGAACAAAATGTTTATTTTACTTTATGTTTATTTGTATAATGCTGTAAGCTAAGTCTTAACTTAAGGGCCCGGGAATAGTTTTAGAGATGGTACACACTGTTTGTTTTTAATGTGATAAGATGCATAGTGACTCGTAACTTAGACTTCCACTTTCTGGTTATCAATTTTTAACTTGTTTAGATACTATGTGTCACAGGAAGTTCATGGTATGTGGAGCTCCTCTGATGAGGCATAAACCATTTGCAAATAGAGACCTTGGAAAGACCCTGTTTCAATTAAATAGCTTTGACTCTAATTTAGAAGAATCTCAGTTCTCAGAAGATGAAGATAAAAACCAGTAACGTGCTGGTTCTCTACAAACTCTTCACACCCAAGGACACCATCCTTGGTAACATTTTTCTCAGATGAACCCAGTTGTTGAAGGCAAAGTTAAATGTGTGAATCATTCTTTTTTATGTAAATCATTCTTAAAGAGCAGGAGAAAAGTAGACTTCTTGTAGCTACCATTATTTCACGCCCAGGGGAAGCCCTGGATTCAGTCCAAAGTTCAGAAGAATGTTCTTAAGAGAAGAGAGAAAGGAGCTCTTAAAAAAAAAAAAAAAAAAAATTTATCTTTTCCAGGGATTTGGTCTTCCCAGAAGCACTCAAACTGAAGTCATTCTTTTCAGGGCAAAAATACAAATTTAAGGTAAACAGATTCTTCCCAAAGTCCAGAGGGATTTATAACACAATGTTTAGCCAGTACCAACCAGCAGTCACACAGTATGGTCATTGGAACTCATTACTCTGAGAGTGGTGCCTTATAGGAACCAGACAGTATTTATTACTATCACAGTAACTAGTACATATTCTGGGGGAGATGGAATAAAATAATATCTACCATTTTATGAGTACTTGCTATGTGGCAGCATCAGTGCTATGTTATTTCATTTAATCTATAATAAGCCAAGTAGGTATTAATATACGCATTTTATAGATGAGAAAATTGAGGTTCAGCAAATGGTTCAAGGTCACACTGCTAGTGAGAAGCACAACTGGGATGTGAACCCACATCTAACTCCAAATTCATGCTCTCTCATGTAGCTCTCCTACCAAGACTGTCACTAACCACCTACCGATTGCTAGTGAGGGTGAATTGGCAGTTCTGCAAGGTCACTTCTGCCTAAGGCAGTCAATGTGTTCATTTGCACAAATTAACTAAGCCTGTACAAGGTTGCCCATTATTTTGTTTCTTCTTTTGTGTTTCTAAAGTCTTCATTTAAAAGCATATTACCTTCAGGTATCGTGAACCAAAAATACTTCAGTCAACCAGACCTCTGCTTACTGACCTATCATCTTTTTTCCCAAATAATTTGTTGGGGTCCTGAAATGTTATGATTATTATTTATGTAAATTATTTGTTATTTGCAAAAGTAGGCACCACACATTCTTCCATTCTACATGCCCTTTTGCAATGTGAGCTTGCCACTACCCATCAATAGATAAAGTCTATATGGTCAGCAAGTGCTAAGAGTCTGGGCCTAGAATAAAATCTATTCTCCAGCCCTTGAACCTGAGCTGATGTGGTAATTTCTTTGACAAATAGAATGGTGGATGCAAGACATGTGAGTCGGGGCTTTAAGAGGCCTAGGAGCTTCTTCTCCTCATCAAGGAATGTTGTCTTAAGACTGACACACTGTGCAGATGCCCCCAGATACAAAACATCTTGACATCTTGTACAGAGAGAACACCCCAAATGTCCCAGCTGACAGCTACACCATGACTTCAGACATATTAGTAAGACAATCTTGGACCTTCCATTCTAGTTTATCTTCTATCTGAATAAGCCACATGAATGAGTCCATGCGCAACTAGCAAAGGAACTACTCAGCTGACTCATAGAAATATGAGAATTAATTATGAGTGATTATGAAATTAATTATGAGTAATCATTACTCCTTTAAGTCATTATGCTTTGGAGTAGTTGTTACAAAGAAAAAAATAACGGATACAGAAAGCAGTACCTGGAAGAGGGAGGATGTTAAAAAAAGGGGGGGGGAGCTAAAACATATGGCCTTGGTTTGGAGATTGGGAATTGGGCAGAGCCTGGAAGGGCACTAAGGAGACTACTCCAGAAATTGGAAGAACAGTGAAGAAATTACTATAGGAACCTGGAAAGGGGATGGGTTATATTTTGTAATCGTGAAACAATTGGCAACACTGTCACCTGTGGTAACTCAAAAGGTGGAAAGTTTCCTAGTGAACTTGCGGACCAATGATTAAGGAGATTTCCAAGTAGTATAATGAATGTGCCAGTTGGTGTATTTAGCTGCACATGATAAGATTCATAAAGAAAGAGATGAATTGAGGAAGGTGCTGTTCATTTTGCAAGCAGAATTTAAAGCAAATTACAAAAGGTTCAAGACATGCTAAGTCAAAACGTAAGGCTGTTTTGCATTTTTTGGTCTTTCCATTGGGCAGAAAATTCTCAAATAAGAAATGGCCCCAGGTATCACATCATGGGTATAAGATCCATTACTAAGAGCTCAAAAAAACTTAAGGAAGTGTCTAATAGACATTCGCATCTGGGTTAAAGGACTTCTCAGATTGTCAGAGGCATTAGTTCATAGCATTATTCCATAGTAGTTTGATATGCTCAAAATAGAAAGGAGTCTGTCTCAAAAAATAATGGATATACATTTTCTGGCACAGAGTGAGTCCTAAAAAGGCTCATAATAAATCCATAAAGAGTCATGCAAATTGCTTTAATGAGACCAGTGCCATCTTGAACAAAAAACTGACTTGGCAATTTTTCCCATTATTCAGTGAAGTCTATTTCATCACCCCTTTAATGAGTTATTATTATTATGACCTGCTGTGACCAATAGAACTGTTCTACTTCTGAAGCTAAGCTTCAACAGACCTGTGGCTTCTGTCTTCACCATCTTGGAATGATGTCCTAAGACCATGATTCCATAAAGAGACCAAGAATGAAATACTCCAGGAGAGACTTAGCCATTCGAAGCATACCAATCAACAGCCAACATCAAGGACCTAGCCATGGGAATAAGATCTACTTGATCCTCCAGTTGAAATCAGTAGCATGATCGAGCCCAGGGAAAACCACCTGGCCAACCCATAGAATTATAAGAAATAATCATTATTTTTCTAAGCCACTAAGTTTTAGGGTAGCTTGTTACATAGTATTAGATATTGATTATAATCCCCTAAATAAACAATATGGCATGTTGGCCATTGTCTTATTGGCATCTGAAGAAAGTGAGTATTTAAGTAATGTATTTACTCTTTACAAATGACATCTCAATGTCAGTTTCCAGTGTCAATGCAGAAGGAATTCATTTGCTCACTTATTTATTCAGTCAGTATACATTTATTGACTCTGTGTCAGGCACCAGACATATAAGGACCAAAAAAAAAAAAAAAATCATGATCCTTCAAGAAGCTTAGTGGAAACATCAGGCAAGGAAAACCCAATTAAATAGTCTGGGGATTGTTATGACAAAGGTAAGCACAAGTCCCTTCAGGAGCACAAGTAAAGACATTCATTCATTCAACATTCATTAATTTCCCCACTAGGTATCAGGGTTTGATCTAGATTTTGGAAAGATAGATGAGACAGAAAAAAAAAATCACCTGTCTTCAGAGGCTTACATTCTAGCAGAAGAGATGGATAATTTGCAAATAAAAAGTGAGATTTCCACTGGTGTTAATAAGAAAATAAAGGGGATGAGGTATAGAGCGATGCCATCAGACACTATTTTGGATAGAATGAACCTGAAAGAGCTCCCTGAAGAGTGGACGTGTGAGCTGAGAAGTGGAGGATAAGAAGTAAGCCATGCAAGAGGGAAATAAGCCCAAAGGCAGAGTGGTCAGCAAGTGCTAAGAGCGTGGGCCTGGAATTCAGGAAGAACAGCAAAAGCCTGATGAGGCTGGAGACAGGTGAGCAAAGGGACAGTATAAGAGATGAAGTCTGAGAGAAGATAGCTTTCATTTGGCCTTGTTGACTATGGTAAGGAGTTTCAATTTTCTATCCTAAATAGGAATCATTGGTGGGCGTCAAGCATGTATGTGACTAGGAAATCTTCCTGAGGGTGGTGGGCTGCCTTTTGAATTTAATCATGAGCAGGCATTACATGAGGCAGAGGGCATACAGTGGAGATGACCTACTCAAGAAATAGCGTCCAGAAAATGAACTATTCCTTTGAGGGAAAAAAAATTAAAGATTTTTATCTTGTGTCATTCTTGAAATAATTCTCAGGTGGATCAAAGATTTTTAAAATCATAAAATTATTGGAAGAAAATATAAGAAAACACATCCATGACCTGTGTGAGTGAAAGGGTGAAGAATTTCTTAAACAAGAAATAAATGGAAAAAAATAAATTCGACTATATTAAAATCAAAAAGACAGATCAAGACACCATGAACAGCTAAATACATGAACAAACCAGGAGGAAATGTTTACAGCATAAGTAGTAGCCAAAAATCAGTACAAACAATATAAAAACAACTGCTATAAATAAAAACAGAAAGGATAAACAATCCATGAAAGAAACTAGCAAAGGATATAAAGAGGAAAATTCACTGAAAGGAAAATAAAAGTGGCCAATAAACTTTATAAAACGTCTGAAATTAATTAATAATCAGAAAAATACAAATTAATATAAGGAGATACCATTTCTACCTATCAAAAGTTTCTTGCAAAAAAAATAAATAAATAAATAAAATTAAAAAAAAAGTTTCTTGCATGACAATGTGTATTCTCAGAGTCTGCTGGTGGTGTCATCGATTTTAGTCTTTCTGGCGGGCCCCCAAGCAGTGTATATTAAAATAAAATGCAATTCTGACTCTTAAATATCGTCCTTTGCACAGGCGCACAGGATGTTGACTGCAGCATTGATTGTATTCAGAGCAGAAAGTAAAATCTCCAAGTTTTATTAGGATTTTATCTCGAAAAATAACAATGATTCAAAACGATGTTATATTCACACATATCAAATGTAGACACTGGAACTCTGCTATAATGCTCAGACCTAAGCAAGAAAAAAGCTGCGTGACTTCCGCGCGGTATTTCCCTTCACCATCAAGTCGCGTTATGTCAGGAGCATTTTGACACAAACTTATAAAGGAAAAGGAGTACGAATAGCTGACAGTCGCTTGTCACCAAATGTGGAAGGGACGAGCTGAAAGAACAGAGTTGCCGGGGGAGGGCACAGGGGCCAGGGCAGGAGGGTGGGAGGGAGGGGAGCGAGGCGGTGGGCATGTCCGGCAAGGAGGACACCTGCGCCGCGGGGACCGGTCCCCCTGAAGGAAGAGGGGCTCCGAGGAGGGACACAAGGACACTGTTTCTGTTTCTCTTAGCCCTTCCTGTTACTAGGATGAAAGGGGAGAGGAGGCTCGCAGCCCAACCAAGGGGAACTTCTCCCATCGAAGAACCGTAACCTCGTGCCTTTGCCTTCCTGTGGCCACCCCACCACCCAAGGACCAGCCAGCCCTTTCTCGTGGGTCACACGGGGATGGGGACGCGGGTCCCCCCCACCTCCGCTTTCCCAGCCTGCAGCTCTGAGCCACAGCAGTGCCTAGTGGCTCTGGGACACCCCGACTGGGGGTTCACGGCCCGACCGGTACTCCCAGACCAATCTCGAGGCTGAAGCTGGCGTTGAGCGCCTCCTCTTGCCCCTGCTCATGGCAGGGCCCCTACAAAACACCCCACGGGGCTTTAGGACTCTTCACACCTGCGCCCATCACCCCTGAAATCCGCCAGCTGCTTTGCGCAGCCTCCCGTCATCCAGGTCTCAGGTTTTGCCAGCTTCCCACAATGTGGGGGTGGCAAGGAGAGGGCCACAGGGTCACAAAGGCCTGCCTCGTGCTCAGGACCTGCTCCTTCCTAACTGCAACCCTGGATGGGCTCTGGGTCCCCTCAGAGGGCACGTGGGCTGGCTCAGCCAGTAGAACATGTGACTCTTGATCTCAGGGTGTGAGGCCTAACCCCACGCTGGGGGGATAGCGTGTTAGTCAAAAAAAAGTAAGAAAAAAAATGAGTTGTCTTCTTTGAGCCTGTTTGCTCACCTATCCAATGAATGTAAGAAAAAACTTCCAAGTAGGCTTATAGTGAGAAGGAAACAGGCGGTGGGGTGAAGCCAGCTCATCAGTGGGCGCTCTCAGGCAGCTAGCTCCTTCACACATCCACGGCTACGCAAACTTCCCTTCCTTTGCTTACAAACTCCCCGGGGCCTCCCAAGGGCTGGGTGGTTCTGTTAGAGCCTGGCCAGGTGGGGGAGGTATGGGAAGGCCAGGCCACAGTCCTCGCCCTCTCCAGCTGTGGGGAGAAACCAGAGGAGCCTGCAGGAAACCACAGCCTGAGAGAGGGTCCCAGGACAAGAGTGTGTCATCCCTGGCTGGTACCTATCAGCTCCCAGCAGGTTGCATCAGCCACATTGCAACACCCCGAGAAAAACAGAAAGGTCCACAGTGCAAATGGCACAGGTCCATAATTTGGAAGAGGGGGTGGCTCAAAGATGAAAGTGTCCAGTATTTCAGAAAATCACAGCTAGAAACCCAGTGATGGCTCATTATTTCAAAACGATTATTTCTCTGCATTTCTTGTCGATACTGCCGAGGTCCTTCAAACCCGGCCGTCTTTAAAACTCAGGTGAGGGCAGCCCCCATGACGCAGTGGTTTAGCACTGCCTGCAGCCCGGGGTGTGATCCTGGAGATCCAGGATCGAGTCCCACGTCAGGTTCCCTGCATGGAGCCTGCTTCTCCCTCTGCCTGTCTCTCTCTCTCTCTCTCTCTCTCTCTCTCTCTGTGTGTGTGTGTGTGTCTCAATAAAGAAATAAAATCTTTAAAAAAAAATTAAAATTAAAATTAAATCAATCAATCAATCAATCAATCAAACAAACTCAGGTGAGTTTCCCAGAGGAAGAATCCAAAGTGAGTCATGTGTATCACCTCCCCCTTCTGAGTAAAAACTCGGTTAAGAGAAAGGATTCAGGCTCCCCTTATAGTTAGTTGCCTAACTCCCTGCGGCGGTAAGCGGACAGGTGCCTTATCTGTAGATCTGGACCTTGGATAATTTTAATATCAAAGTTCTTCCTAACATTTTCTGTCTTTTAAAAATTTTTCTATCCAGTAGTAACATGATAAGTGGAAAGCATGTTTACAACCAAAATCAAAAGAGAAAGCTTTTCAGAGCCACTCTTCTCCTAGGAAAAACTTTTACTTCGGTTAAGCATGGCTTAAATGTCATCCTGTCCCCAGATCCCAAGTCATTTGACATTAGCAAGATTTCCAAAGTCACAGCAAGGTTTGACAAATCACCCAAATCGAGCACACTGTTCAGGTCAGATTGTCTATGGACTCACAACAGAGACATTCCTGAAATTCACCGTCTCCAGTAATTTTCCCGGATGACCACAATGTTTAAACGATAGTCCTAAATTGTTAATAAGGTAAGCAGCTGTTAGACCCCATGAACTCCTGCTTCCTCTTGTTTGTTTTTAGAGTTTCTATCTTTTTCTTCCCCTTCTTGTTTTCAGGACTTTACCTCAAACTCTACTGACTTAGAATTCATTCATCAACCAAACTTCTCAATGTGAAAGAGAAATCCTGAATGACAGCTTCCCCTCTGTCACCTTGAGACAGACACCTGGCCCCTGAGGAATGAGGTTACTTACTTGGGTTGTCTCAGGCTGGAGATGAACCTTCAAGGCCTGGGAGGATTCTGAGTCCAGGCCTCCTCTCCGAACCACAGCGATTTTGCTACTAGCGCTCAGATCCTGGGTTTGCATTGGGGTGAGTCCAGGAGACAGTGGGGTGAGCAGCAGGAGGAGGAAGAGGAGGGAGCTCTAGTAAAAGCTGTGGATGATCACAGGCAGCCTTCCAGCTCAGCAGCAACATCTCTTCTTTGGCTCTGTGCCTCATGAACACAGATTAGTCATTAACAATCCTTTCTCTGATAAATGATATAAACATAGAAAGGAAACTTGGGAGGGCCTCAAGATTCCCAGAACAAACTCCCAGAGCTCAGAGTAGGGAATGGGACCTGGATGAGGGGCCCTGAGGCTCGCCTTGTAAAACACTTCTTCTCAGACTCCCCTGGAGGGTTCTGAGTCCCCAGGTTCCACAGGCATGGTCTGAACTGAACCATCCTCCCCCTCCCCACCCCCCAATTTCTTTTAATAGCTCTCCCACCTCCTGGGGGCTGAAGTTAGCAACTGAGCCTTCCTTTTTTTTTTTTTTTTTTTTTGCAACTGAGCCTTTTTGACCCTTTTCTCTCCTGGGCCTCCTAGAGCAAGTAATAACAGATCCATGTGGATTCTATCTTTGGAATTCCTCTTATTTCCAACCCACTCTGTTCCTTGGCTAATTTGGGCCTACCACAGCCTCCTTTCTGAAGAACAACATTGGCCTCATATTCCTTTTCTGTTTCTTTCTTTTTCTTCTCTTGTCTCTGTTTTCCAAGTGGCATAGCCACGTAAAGTGTAGGCCTTGGTCACATGCCTACTTGTTTGTCACAACCCTGGACAAGACACATAGCATCTCTGAGTCTTACTTTCCCCCTCTATGAGGTAGAGGTAGAGCTTCTCATGAGCTGTGGTGAGAATTACATGCATGGTTTGAAATGTGTGAAAAGTGCCTGACCTATAGCAAGCACCCCATAAATTTCATCCATTACTATTTCTCTGCTTTATCAATTGAATTAATATTGACTGGTCATCTGCATACTACATACCTAGTGAGCACCTTGCTGGATGCTCTCCTAATCAAAATCCCCTGAGGGGTTACCACTGTTGAAAAAAATACATTTAAAATGCTTTGGTCTGACATTTAGAAGTCCTCCCACCCTCTGACAATCTCACCCTAATCTATCTTTCTAGTATTTTCTTACCTCCTGTCTCTTCAGAGACTTTAACATCTTGCCCACCTTGGCCAAGCTGCCCTGGCTCTGTGCATTTGCACAAGTTCCTTCTTTTACCTAAAGCACCTTCCTTTCACATCCTCATGTCTGCCAGGCCATCTCAAGTGCTAAGTTCTCCCTGAAGCCAACCCCATTCCTCCTCTGCCCCTACTCTGCCCACCAACCCCCCCCCCATCCTTTATTCGTACTTCTCTCACTGTCCCTCAAATCCTCTGACCTTGTATATTATAGTGACCTACTTACCGCTTATACAAGAAAAAATTCTGGAAAGAAAGCATGGTGGCCAACTTGTCTTTGTATCCATCCCTGGTTTTAGCAGAGTGCCTCCCATGGAGAAAGTATTGTGTAACTCTTTGTTAGCTAAATCAATGAGTGAACTGAGAAAAGGACAACTTTCCAAAATAGCGTGAGCACACATGGGTTTGTGGGTGTTGCCCATATATAGGCACATACCCATGTTTCCCATTGTAAAGTTAGTGGAAGGTGTACATTCAAACCTCTCAGGAGTGCTATATTCTACTTCTCTAATTGACTAGCATCCATAGGTCCAACAGGCCTACGGGCTCCCAAATATGGAAGCATGACCCAGACACACCCCTCATCACAAGGAAGAGGGGGAACCCAGCCCCGTAAGTTCTCCCCTCCCACTTGAAGGGTCCATGATGACACTCACCTTGCTCTGCAGCTCTGAGCTGTCCAAAGGACTCCTGCATGACTCCTAGACCAGTTCTTCTTGGATGGTGAGAGCCTGTGTTGTGATTTCATTCTCCCCAGCAGCAGTGGAAGGTGAGGGTTGAGGACATAGACTCTGAAATCTCTTACTTGGGTTCAAATCTCAGCTCTGCCACAAATCAACTGGATGATGGTAGACCTCAGGGTTTAGCTTAACATCTCTATGTGTCCTCAGCTGTAAGATTGACATATAATGACTGCCTGTTCCACAGTGTTACGATGAAGATTAAATCAGTTAATATGTGCAAAGTGCTGGTCCAACTAGAGTAATATAGAGACACACTATGTCAGCATTAGCTACTACTGGTTTTCCCTGAGCACTTCACACTATCATATCTGGCCAACTAGACTGGATCTGAAGGATCTCGGGTAGGGGGAGTGAAAGGTATTGAGGAGGGTAAAGAAAAGGCAACAGCAAAGGCTCTGAGCCAGGAGGTAGCTTGGATAATCCTATGAAGTAAAGAGGGCCCATGTTTTTCAACTAAGAACCTGGAGGAGGTATGAAGAAATAAGGGTTGTGGGGGTATGTGCAGTGGTGTTCTGGGTAACATTTGACAACTGGCTTTCAGAGAGGGGTGTATACACACACGCATGCACACACGTGCACGGAAGCCCTCTCACATGTTTCAACTTTTTAGATCTTAGAGATATAGAACATTTTCACAAATAATAACAGAACACAAAGTTTTTGTGTGTTGTAAATTCCACGTAGCCAATTGACTTCCACTGGGCTTCGCCAAACTCTTATATTGAGCCGATTTCCAATTATGATTTGATCAATGGAACTGCATTCTGGCCCATGAATGCTTTTCCCAATGCATTTGTTGTCATGAAATCACATCCGTGATATACTACTGAGCCACTACCCTCACACAAATTATATTTATTAAATTGTACCCTCTTTCAGTCCCAACACGTATATTGGAAATTCATTCACTAATCAGTAACACAAGCGGCTTCTTTGCTGAATCGGTAGTTTTCAAACAGCGGAAAACATTTCTTCATTTGTGTGTGTGTGTGCTCCTCACAATGTAAGGCTACAAGCATGACACACTTTGAAGTTTAATCTTTCTGATTAACATTTTTCTCCACCTACACAAGAGACAGCAGACATTTCTTTAAAGGGCCAAAAAATAAATATTTTAGGTTTTGCAGCCACATCTGGTCTCTGTCATATCTTGCAGCCTTTTCATAATACAAAATTTCTTCTTAGTTTGCAGGCTGTACAAAGATATCCATGGGCCAAATTCTGTCTGCTAGCCCTGCCTTCCTTAGACAATTGACCAAGCAATAATTCAATCCTGATTTATAGTTTTGCCCATTTCTGTAGTGTAAATATTCTCATCATCATAGCAAACTATCAACAGGATGGTATCTAACATGAGATGGTGTACCATTCCTGAGTATTTCCACCTTACACATACAATAGATATAAATAACCAGAGGACTATAGATAATTGTAAAATATAGCAAAATAACTAGGATGTGATGAGTTTTGAGTATCTATTACATCTTTTTTTAATGTATTTAATTGGAAGTTTATATACTTTAATTTTTGATGTGGCTATGTTTAACAACCAGCTCAGAAATTCCTGAAAACTTCACAAATGGCTCTTGTGAGCCAGAACAAGCCAACTCAGCACCCTACTGAGGGCATGAGGGCCTCTTATATTTAGTCCTTATAAGTTAGAAGCTAGGAAGTATTATCTCCATTTTACAAATGAGGAAACCAAGATTTAGAGATCAGCAACTTGTCAAGAGCCATCAAGCAGGGCTTTAAACTCAGGTTTGTTTTCCCCAAAGCTAACATAGTTTCTCCTATATTTTATTCCACTATTAAGCCGGGAAACAGGAGGTCAAAATATTTATGAAACGCTTATCAATACTAGGATATTTTAATTAATTGTTGAATTAGGATAGAGATGAAGGAAGTTATGAACATATTGTTAGTGATCAACTCTGCTTTAGCATTAGATGTGTTGCATGAAAGTCACTCTGCCAAAAACAAAGATCTCTTTTCACAGAAATTGGTATTTTTTGGTTAATACTTTGGCTTCTTTATCTTCTCCAGGATTCCTCCTTTTTTTTTAATTGAAAATCCTCCCCTCAACCCTAATGAATGAGTTCATCATAGGTCAAAGACTAAATAAAAGATCCCAAAGCAAATGGGAAGCAGAATAGGTAAACCTTGAATGTTAGTATAGCAAAGATGTGACCTAACCTAAGAGCAGGAGGCGCGGGTGACCACCATGGTAAGAGAACAGAGACAGGACACTCAGCGTCGCAGGGCAGTGACTATGAGAACACTAAAATGCAGAGAGGGAGGGCAGGAAAGAAAGTATGGGTAGTTGAGTTGGCCTCTCCCCGTTGGCTCAGTGCTGGCTATGAGTGTGAATCTTGTTCCCAACACTGAATCAGTCTCATCAGAAGTTTGTCTGCAGTGGTCTTTATTCTACTGCCTTAAATAACTTATTTTCTCTGGTTAGGCACCACAACCCTGAAGAAGTTGTACTCTCAAAATCAGAGAAAATTTGTAAGACCTAGGACAGCATGGTAGGGTGAGTATTAGAGCCAGGGACCTGGGCTTGAGTCTTGACTCTGGTATTATCTTATGACCTTGAGCAAGTCAATCTCTGGGTCTTAGTTCTTTCTCCCCAAACTAATAGGATAATGGAAAACAGTGCCCACCTTACAGGGTTATTGTGAAAATTAACATGAAATATCACACGAAAATGCATGGTGTAAAAAGAGCAAACAGAAGCACTGGCAGCCCCATAAGATGTGAGATCTCCTAGAAGCTAGAAATCATGAGATTCTGACCCATCTCTTTACAATCAACCTGAAAGTGACTCATTAAAGTCACGGGGCCTGCATTGCAGAGATATCTGTACCAGAGATGGTGAAGGACATAGCTGGACATTCATTTAAGCCTGGATAGCCAGTCTTAATGATCAGAACCTTTTAAAAATGAAATGTTCACAATATTACTCCGCCATCAGAAAGAATGAAATCTTGCCATTTATAATGATGTGGATGGAGTTAGAGGGTATTAAGCTATTAACTAAAAGAAGTCAATCAGAGAGAGATAAATGCCATATGATTTCACTCAAATGTGGAATTTAAGAAACAAAAGGGGGGCATTGGGAGGAGGGGCAGTGGCCAGGCCTGCAGGCCCCAGGCAGGCACCGACCCATTGCCGAGATGCCCAAGAGTGAAGTCAGCATCTCTGCTGAGGGGCAGTGAAGGAGGAGCCCAATAGGAGGTCGGGGAGGTTGTCAGCCAAACCTGCTCCTGCAAAAGTGGATAGGAAGCCCAAAAAGGCAGCAGGAAGGGATAAATCTTTAGACAAAAAAAGTGCAAACAAAGGGGAAAACAAGTTGAAGTAGAACCAAGAAACAAAAGAAGACCTACCTGCAGAAAACGGAGAAACTAAAAATGAGGAGAATCCAGCCTCCTCCAAAGCAGGAGAGAGAGAAGCCAAGTCTGACTCATATCAGATACCATGTCCTGTCAGTGGTCCCTGTCTCCTTCCTGTACAATCCAGAGGAATATTGTCATCAACTATTTTGTAAAGGCAAGATTTTTTAGTAGCTGCAGAAACATTTTGAAGAAAGAGGGAATCCCACCTCAACCCATTTTTAAACTGTAAATGTTGTTTTTTTTTTTTTGCAGCAAAATCTTTTTTTTTTTTTTTTTTTTTTTGCAGCAAAATCATTTGCTGGTTGTTTTTTGGTACAAACCAGAAAATAGTAGGATACTGAGTGTGGGAGGCTCTGATTGTCTTGGGTATCAGTTCAACATTCTATAGATGGGGTAGTTTCCATATCCTATAATACCAAGCATACTAAATGGCAAGTTGGAGTCAGTCATGCATTTAATAGGACTTGAACATTTTAAATTACTTCTATTCCCATGTTGTTTTTGGTACAATTGTTTCTTCAAGAAAACCACTCCTAGATCTTGGCTTTCCCCACCAGAATTCCCATGTACTCTGTTACATCTTGGTCATGGTAGTCCAGTTTTCCTAGGAATGGTAATGTGCTGTGTAGGATTGGAAATTTGAGAATGTAGTGTATCATGGTATTAAATTGTGAATTAATGGGACTTAACCATGTAACAGCCTATCAACATTCAAAGATATTGATACTTGATATACTATTAAGGAAAATTGGCTTCCAAATTTTAAGCTGGAAGATCACTGGAATAACTTTTAGAAAAGGATCACAACCATGTGATTTTTTAGATTTTCGGTATGTACATTAAGAATTGTGTACAAATCGAAATGTCGGTACTGATTCTCAGGACAAACAATAAAAACTCAATTATGAAAAAAAATGAAACAAAACAGATGAATACAGAGGAAGGGATGGAAAATAAAATAAAGACAGAGGGGGGAAAAAGACAGAGGGTGGCAAACCATAAGAGACTCTTAACTCTAGGAAACAAACTGAGGGTTGCTGGAGGGGAAGTGGGAGGGGAGATGGGGTAACTGGGTGATGGGCATTAAGGAGGGCAAGTGATGTGATGAGCACTGGGTGTTATACGGACTGGTGAATTATGAAATTCTACCTCTGAAACTAATAATACACTATATATTAACTGAATTGAATTTAAATGAAAAGCTAAGAGAAAAAATATTGGTTCTTCAAATAAAAAAATATATGTATATTTACAACCTGTTTTAACATGTAACTCATGAGACAGGACATTACTATTTGCACTTAGGAAGCTAGTTTCTCCACTTATCCTAGATCAAATGTACTTCGCTTCCTGTATCTTCCCTGACCCTCCCTTTTTTTTTTGGAGGATTCCTTTATTATTGTTGCTTCTAATTCCTAAGTAGTAATGGTCAGTGTAGAAAAATAGAAAATACAGATAATCATAAATAAGGAAATAAAATGTACTCATATTCTTACCATAGAATATTAACACTGATATATTTTCTTAACTTTTAATACAAAGAGATATATCACATCTCTTTTCTTTAAAAAAAATGTCATGTAGAATATATTGTTCTGACTCTGCTTTCTTCTTTTACTATATCATAAAAATTTTAATAACACTAAATCTTTACAGTCATCACTAATGACTATATATGTCATTATATATATAACATAATTTAATAGCTATATAATATTCAGTTCATAGGTATAAAGCCCTCATTGATCAATGGCCCACTGCTGAAACTTTGACTTATTTCCAATTTTCCTCCACTGTAAATAATACTACAATGATCATTCTTTGTAGCTAAACCCTTGGCTACATCTAAGATTATTTCCTTGGCCTGTTTTTCTAGAGTGGAATTAATGGGTTGGGGCAACCATATTTTTAAGATTCTACAGTAAGGGACGCCGGGGTGGCTCAGAGGTTGAACATCTGCCTTCGGCCCAGGGTGTGATCCTGGAGTCCCCGGATCGAGTCCCACATCGGGCTCCCTGCATGGAGCCTGCTATTCTCTCTGCTTGTATATCTGCTTCTTTCTCTCTCTCTGTCTCTCATGAATAAATAAATAATTTTTTAAAAAAAGATTCTATAGTAAACTTAGCAGGCTGCTTTCAGACAGATGGGGCCATTTTATATTTTCCCAATAGGATCTAAATGTGTCTATTTCTTGCCCTCCACCAGCATGTGAGGGCCTTGCTGGTACTTTTCTTTTCCAGAGGAAATGTCCTATGAGATGCCTTCTGTTTTCAATTAGCCCTCCCAGTACAGAAGCAACATGGACATCCAAGCAGTGTCTTTGGAACTGCATGACATGACCCATTAGTGGTTCATAAAATCAAGTTAGTGGGTCATAAACAGCCTTTGTTTATTTTCAGTGTAATAGTGTATTTTTTAAAATAGCAGAGTTAACATTTCCATTGTAAGTAGAAAGATACATACCAATTAGTGGAGCTTTTGTTTTATTGACATACGTGTGTGTTGACGAGGCCTAGAGTTCAATATAACACAGTTGTAAGATCACAGCGGATATCTAACTGAGCAATGGTAAGATCTAGGCAAGATTGCTTAGCCAAGGGATCCCTGGGTGGCGCAGCGGTTCGGCGCCTGCCTTTGGCCCAGGGCGTGATCCTGGAGACCCGGGATCGAATCCCACATCAGGCTCCCAGTGCATGGAGCCTGCTTCTCCCTCTGCCTGTGTCTCTGCCTCTCTCTCTCTCTCTGTGACTATCATAAATAAATAAAAAAAATTTAAAAAAAAAAAAAAAGATTGCTTAGCCAAAAGATCATAGAATCTGGGCTGCTGTGGCTTGGATTCAGGGCTTAATCTGGTGGGGAAGGAAGCCAGAGGAACAGAGAAAGGACGCACATCTTATTTATATTCCCTGGTAGGAAAATGCTTTTGATGGAAATGTGATGGAACTCTCAGTGGTATACAAAATTAGCTACTTAAAAATATATAACATAAGTCATGGTTTTATAGTAGGTTAAATTATAAATTTCAGGATGTGACAAGTAATCTGTACCTCTCTTCTCCACATATTTTCAGCACATTATGTCTACAGTTATAGATCTGCCTCTGCTTCTCCCTACCGGTATCTGGGGGCTACTCATCTATTTCTCTAAGCCCCAGTTTCACCACCTACAAAATGAGGATGTCCAACCACATGACAGCCAAGCCCCTTCTATATCTGTGGTCCCAGGGGTCCGTGCTGTGCTGATCCACTGCAGATTCTTAGAGTCCATCAACAGGGCTGTTTGTGAGCATGCAACATTTGTGGTCACAAGGGGTCTCTCACTTAGAAGGCTCTATGTTTGGATGGATGCTCTATTGTTATGGTTTTGAAAATTCTTGGTAACTTTTTAAAAAAGGTCTCATATTTTCATTTCACAGAGCCCCACAAATTGTGTAGCCGGTTCAGTCTATTAACTTAATAACATAAAGTCTTCCTGATATGAACATGGCATTCTTTCCTCAGCACTGCTGAGAGCTGAAGCAGTGGCTCTCAACCTTGGTAAATAAAGGACAAGCTGCTTCGAGGGTTTATGACCTACACCATTTCAAAAGTCCACTGTGCAATAGGAACAACATATAAGAGAAGCTGTTTAGAACTTTTGTTATGCTCAAGGCTTGCATTCAATTGTTCCAGCCCCAGCTGGAGTGGATTGTCCAAACTGCATTCAACTCTTGTAAAAAAAAAAAAAAAAAAAAAAAGTCTTAAAATAGGATGACCCATTTAATGCCATGTGCTACTATACAGGTTAATTGGATGTGAAACATTCACAGCAGGTTCTCAATAAAAGATATAATAGAACGATGAGGGTCGGTGTTGGGCCTGAGTGTTACATTATGCCCAACCTGCATTTTAAATGCAAAGCTTGCTAAAAAGATTATTAATACATAGAACAAAGAACACATTTGGGACATGGCCCATTTTATATTTGAAAAGGCCCCCATCTGTTTGGGAAATTCAGCTGATAGCTTAATGGTAAGCTATCTGTCTTCAGTGGGGACAGGGCTACTTATCATCCAGAAGGCATATTTTCAGAGCTTTACGGTGGTGATGATACTGTCCTCTTGTGTTTCAGGGGCTGAATATAGGCCGTGACAATGGAGCAGAATCAGATATGATGAAAATCGTGATGCAGTATCCTTAGAAATGATTCTGAAAATTCTGAAACATGGGAGCCAACCAAGTACTTAAAACATCAGTCTTTATACCGTAGAACAATCACTTATTAAACATCTGCTACTCAAAGTCTTTCTTTACCCTTTGCAGAATTCCCTAATCAGCATGGTCCATATGAATGTTATCTCTTCTCCATACCCTCAAAGCACGCCGTGTTCACCCCTCTCAACATACTTTTTATTCATTATTGCAACTGTTTATTTCCTCATTTGTGCCCTTCACCAATTTGTAAGCTTCTTGAAGGCAAGTGCTGTAGTGATGTTTTTTTTAAATCTATCTCCAGTCCTAGCACAGCACCAAGTTAAAAAAATCTCTATAGTTAATTAAGTAAAAGAATTAATTACATGTGATGTATGAAGAGCTCCTGCAAATCAATAAGAAGATGATCAACACGAAAGAAAAAGGAGTAAAACCACATGCAAAGATAATATACAGGAAAAGATGTACATATGACCCCTGAACATATAAAAAGACACATAAACTCAATCATAATAGGAACCATAATAAAAGACAAAAAAAAAAAAAAGACCTATAAATGGCCAATAACACATAAAAAGACATCCACACTCAGTCATAATGAAAGAAATGCAAGCTACATTGGAACACCACTTTTCACCTATGATGGGCAGAGATACAAAGAAGTCTGCTAATATATTGTACCAGTGAGGATGAAGAAACAAGCACTTCCTGGGGCACCTGGGTGGCTCAGCGGTTGAGCGTCTGCCTTCAGTTCAGGTCATGATCCTGGAGTTTCGGGATGGAGTCCCACACTGGGCTCCCCACAGGGAGCCTGCTTACCCCTCTGCCTGTATGTCTCTCATGAATAAATAAATAAATAAATACATCTTTAAAAAAATAGAATGAATGACACAAGCACTTCCATATACTGCTGGTGGAGATGTAAATTGGTACAATGTCTAAGAGGACAGATTGCAAGTATGCATGACCCTTACCTAGTAATTCCATTTCCAGGAATCGATCCTAAAAGACACTTGCACGGGTGTGAAATGATCCTTGAACACAGAGTGAAATTCCAGTATGCTCCACATGCTCTGTAGTGATTGTGAAAATGCTGAAATGCTTCCTTATTTATTGGTAAACAATAAGGTGTACCGAGCCCACACAACACCCTGCTGCTGCTCTGTCATCCAGCCCATTCCCCCGAACCCCCAGACCTTGCGGCACCGGGGCACCTCAAGAGGTCACGCCTGGTACTACAGGGCCGCCAGGACGGCACCACGTGGAGGCCAGCCTCGTCCTCATCGATAGGTGCTCGTGCTGAAAGGGCTGTTAGGTATCTGGAGGTCACTTCCTCGTTCAAGGCTGTGCACCGCGGCACCGAATCCAATGGCAAACCATGGGCCACAGAGCAATCAACAGCTAACAGTTATCGAGAGCTTACGACGTGCCACACGCATTCTGAGCACTTTACACCTGATTCTCATATTTAATCCTTGGCACAGCCCCAGGACGGAGATGCGATTGTGATTCCCCACTTCACAGACAGGAAAATTGAGGCACAAAGAGGTTAAATAAGTTACCCAACAGCATGTAGCTAATCAACGACGAGCTCAGCCTCTGTCGAGGGAGTCTGATGTCAAAGTCTGTGCTCGTAGAACAACATGTGCTTGGATGGAGACAGGTGACATTAATGAGGGTATATCCATGGACCGGAGCCCCAGGGGCCACCAAGAAGGGAAGCTCTTTACAAACTCAGAATGGAATAGCAACCGAGCTCAAGCACCCTTTGAAAAAGGTGTGTAGTGGCTATCTAATCTGTGGACACACACACGCGTGTGCATATGTATTTATAGACATACACATGTGTGTTTGTGTACATATGCGTGTATGCGTATATGCACACACATTCATAAAATCACAAATTGGATATGTAGACTGTGTCTGGAATGATATATAAGAAACTGATAATGCTGGTTGCCTACTTCTGGGGGACAAGGTATTAGGAAAAAATGTCTTCGGTCTGTACCTTGTGCACCACTTGAATTACATATCATGTGCACCTATGTTCTGTCAAACTACAAATTAGTGTTTTATTTTTTATTTTTTTACATTTTTTAAAATTTAAATTCAATTTGCCCGTATGTACTATAACACCCAGTGCTCATCCCATCGAGTGCCCTCCTCAGTGCAAATTAGCGTTTTAAGTGCACGATGTCTACACACAGATCTTGAGGTGGGAAGTCAGAAGCGCCTCCTGAGAGAGAAGGTGTGTGGCTGGTCAGAGGTGGTGAGAGGCCGCCCTTGGGGTCCTCAGGCAGGAGAGAGCCCTTAAAGAAGGGAGAGGTTATGAGGCTACCCGGAGGGCAGGGAGGGCACCCCAGGCTGAGGCAGAGGTAGGGAGACCATGATAAGGGTCAGCACGCCGTGAGGTCAAGGTCACCAGAGGTAGGCCCCAGTGACTGCGCATCCGTGGTGGGAAGCCCAGCTGTGGGTGTGGAGGCTGTGAGAGGGGCCCCCAGGGTTGCAGCCCAGTTAGGCCTCGTGGTGCCCACCCTAGGGGGTGTGGAGGAACATAAACTCGAAGCGCCCAGGCCTCACCCTGTCCACCCAGGACGGGAAGGAGTCCAGCTGCGCAGCCATTCTCCAAGGAGCAACCAAGAAACAAGGAGATAATTGAAGGCTTGGTGGGAGATAGGGCCGAGTGAAATGGTTCAAGGAGCTGATATTGTCAGTTCTGAAAGGAGACAATTACTGTCCCCTGCTTGATGGCACATTGTTGTCAGTAGGACGGTGACCAGCTGTTCTATGTCACCACACAGGAGATAAAGCTGGGGAGGGCTTCGAGCAAGCTCAACTCCACTCAGAGAAAGTCTTTCCGTCACAAGAAAATGAAGTTGTTCATTACTGAGGAAACAGACACTGAAGGAAGATATGGTCTCACTACCCCCACCTCTGAGGTGGGCCTGATGGCGGAGGCACCAAGCTGCACTGCACGCAGTCATCTTTGTGGCCCCCGGGGTCTTCACCTCATCTGTGAGCCACAACGCCAACCTCATAAAGTTGTTATAATGGTTAAAAGAGAGCCTGTGGGGGTGCCTGCGGGGCTCAGAGGTTGAGCGTCTGCCTTTGGCTCAGGTTGTGATCCCAGGGTCTTGGGATGGAGTCCCACGTTGGGGTCCCTGCTCCATGGGGAGCCTGCCCCTCTCTGCCTCTCTCTCTCTATGTCTTTCATGAATAAATTTTTAAAATCTTTAAAAAGAGAGAGAGAGAGAGAGAGAGAGAGAGAGAGAGAGAGAGAGAGCCTTGTGTAAAGCATTTAAAACAGGGCTCACTATACAATAAATTCCAAAAAATAGCAGCTAGTGTCATTTAGGGTAAGTAGACGGGGCCTGCTAACTGTGGGGGTCTTCAGTGATTTCCATGGTTACTTGGGATGGTCAGTGGTGGTCTTTTTAATTCAAGCAAATATCCCAAGTGCTTCATCAATAGTTTTATGTCCACAGATTTATAAGGAAAGCCTACATTTTTCTGGAATACATAGGAGACCATTCATCTCATCTGCTCTGGTTGTAAGGAGTTCTGATATCAACGATGTTCCCAGAAGTCACATTTCTAACAACCGTACTCTCTGGGGGAGTATAGATGAGAGTTTTTCAAATATTTTGGATTGGGACCCACGATAATAAATACATTTCATACCACAATACAAATGTACACACACATTCACACATGTGTAACTGAAATAAGAGTTTGCAAAAAAAAAAAAAAAAGCTTAGGCCTCTATGTGTCATCTGTTCTGATATTTTCTATTCCAATAATTTTTTATTCTAATTTTTAAAACATTGATCTTGACCCATTAGGGATTGATTTCAGGACCACCCATGGATTGTGACACATGGTTTAAAAAACTTGTGTCAAGTCTAAGAGCATTAGGCAGGTTCCTGAACTGCTCAGGAGTCTACTAGCACAACTGTAAAAAGGAGATTAAATTATCAAGTAACCAAGTAACACTGGGCCTAACATTTATTTAATATACCCTCCTCAATTAAATTTGATTAAATGGCCATTAAAATGCTGTCATGGGAGCACCTGGGTGGCTCAGTGGTTGAGCATCTGCCTTCAGCTCAGGTCGTGATCCTAGGGTCCAGGGATCGAGTCCCACATCGGGCTCCCCACAGGGAGCCTGCTTCTCCCTCTGCCTGTGTCTCTGCCTCTGTGTGTCTCTCATGAATAAATAAATAAACTCTTTTAAAAATGAAATGAAATGAAATGAAATGAAATGAAATGAAATGAAATGAAATGAAATGGCTGCCATGAATTAAAGCTCTGAATTAAAGCTGGGCGTAGGTCTTAGCACATTTTATTGGTAGATATCCTCCCCAGTCCAGGTGCTTGGTTTCACCCTCTGATAACAAATGTTCATCAACAAACCTGAAAAGAACATAAGAGCAAGGTGAGAGGTGGCTACAATGCAAGAAACTAATGTGTTCTCCAAAATGTGAAAGAATTGTGCTTAATAGTAAAGCCCAGATGAGAACGAGTTCAAGAGCTACAGAGAGGGGTAAGTTATGTCCTTTTCTTCCATTTAAAAGGTAGGGTGGGGTGGAGCACAATATATTTTAGGAAAAAAAAAACTGTTTCAAGTGGCAAAAATACAAAAAAAATAAATATTTTGTTTCTTAAAGAATACATCTTGGGTGCTGAAAAAATTTAATGGAAAGAGCTCTTACTTCAACTAAGACAAATGAAACTAAATATCAGTATCATTTGAAATAAATTAGCAGAAAGAACAGATGGGCATTTCACCTGTAAACACAGCCCCCTTTAACCTGGTTATAATTCCTTGCCTTGATCTCAAGAGAACTAAATACACACAGTTCTCAAATTTTGCTCCTATCATGATTATAGCTTATCATGACCAATGAAGCAAGATATTAATGGGATAATCATTTGTGTGTTGTCATTCTGTTCTCCAGTGCTTCCAGAAAAGCCACCATTCTACTCAGGGAGACAGATCTCACACACTTCCTTCTCTTTGCCTACCCACTCCCAAGCCCCCACACATCCAACTGAGAAGAAAGCAGAAAACTCCTGAAAGCCCTCTTCAAAGAGATTTAAATGATGACGTGAGAGTAGAGAAGAAAGGGAAGTGCTTTGGGGGGCAAGATTAAGAATTGTAGAGACCCTGAGAGGAATATGGTGCCAACATTACCATTCTCCAAACATAAATCAAAACAAAAACAATACTAACCTATAATATCTATAAAAAGAAATCCAGCTACATTTAGATTTCTTTTGATCAATAAAATGATGTTTTGTAATAATAACTATTTTAAAAGTTTCTGTGTGTGTGTGTGCCTAATCCCCTATGTTGTTGGTACCCTAATTGACTATTTATTCTTCCATTGGGTTTATCTAACCCTTAATGCTTGAAAGGAAAGATATTCCCAAGATTGGAAAGTAGAAGGTTAGTAAGAACCCCCCCACCCCCCACTCTGCCTTGGCTAGTAGGGGGACTTCCAAGAGAATGGCTTCAATGGGTTTCTAGAAAGTTTGGGCTCTAGGCCCAGGGGTTCCAAGCCCTGCCAAAGACTGAGGCACCCTGAGTATGATGAGAAGCCAGAGAGCCGTAGCAAGGGCCCCTGCAAGCTGGGACAATGGCCAGCCCAGTGGTGAACCCTGTGGATGGTGTCCCATGATTGATGAAGTCTTACTATATGTAAGAGCTTGACACAACATTGGGGTAGCGTCCCAGTAATAACCACGATTGTACCTCCTTCCGGCTTGGCAGAACTAGGAAAATAGGGTTATTTTCATACACTTGAGTTTCTGGCCAGAAATTTGAACTTGCTCTCTCCTGGACCTGTCACCCTGGTGGTGCCTCTGCAGATATGGCTAAAATCTCCCTTCCTGGACAGTGGAGCCCATGGCCTGTGAGAACACTTCATCTAGCACATCAGGCAATTTTCTTCCCTGGTCTAACTCAGCCAATCAGACCTTACACCTTAGGTATCCGTGGTTGGGTTGGGGTCTTACAGGCAGGACTGGAGCAAGAGGCAAAAGATGCATTGAATACCATTACCCATCTCTGGTTTTTTTTTTTTTTTAATTTATGATAGTCACACACACACAGAGAGAGAGAGAGAGAGAGAGGCAGAGACACAGGCAGAGGGAGAAGCAGGCTCCATGCACCGGGAGCCCGATGTGGGATTCGATCCCAGGTCTCCAGGATCGCGCCCTGGGCCAAAGGCAGGCGTCAAACCACTGCGCCACCCAGGGATCCCTCTCTGGGTTTTTGTATTCCAGAAAAAAACCCATAATCCTACTACGATGATACATCATCATTCATTATATTGAGAGGATATAAGACAAGGTGACACTCTGGGGAGACACATCCCACTACAAAATGATGAACTGTTTCAGACAGCAGATGTTGTCACCCATCCCCCTCTTTCTAGTGTGTAGGGAGAGGAAGGGAGCGTACCCTTATCGGATTTCAGGATCAGATATCACCGATGTAGCCGAAAAGAGTGAACGCTTTGTCATTTTAACAAAGCCCATTTTCAAAGCGTTGTCCCTCTCTGCTACTGTACTTATCAAAGAGAATCAGATTATCATCAGAACAAGGCCCAGGATAATTTTATAAAGAAAAGTAGATCATTGCTCTTTGGAATTTAATTACTGGGTTTAATTTTGTAGATGCCACCTTCTTTCAGTTTTTTTCCTCTAAAACACATCCTTGGATTTTTCTTCTATCCTTTCTGATTTTATGAATCCCCATCTAAAAGTATTAAGTACTGGGTTTATTAACATTTTTTTCTTAATTGACTTTTAAAATCCAGTTCTAAGCCTCAGTCTCTATGAATCACTTTGGTAACATCTCCTCAGCGAAGATAATGGGTTGGTTTGTTAGGGTATTGCTCTCATAGCATAATATTAAACCATCTATCCACAAATATGGGCTTCCCTGGGCTTAATTGCTGAGTACACTATATTGAAAAAACAAGGCTACTCTCTATATGATAAAAATGAGCAAAATGTGTCTATAACAACCACATATGAAATCTAAAGTTATCATCAGAGCTGTAGTTCCTCTTCTCCCTCCTAAAATGTAAAAGGAAGTATGACAGGGAAGGTGATTACAAAGTCAATCAGCAGTAGTGGGAAAGAGAGCATAAGAATATCACTCAGGGGGATCCCTGGGTTGCTCAGTGGTTTGGCTCCGCCTTTGGCCCAGGGTGTGATCCAGGAGACCCAGGATCAAGTCCCACATCAGGCTCCCTGCATGGAGCCAAAAAAAAAAGAATATCACTCAGACCCATGAGGTCACAGGGAAGGCTCAGACCCTTCTTCCTCAGGCACAATGTGATGTCAGAAGGATGTTTTCCAAATCAGAATCCTTGATGCATGGTGTAATGAGGAGGAGTGTGGTCATGAGCACGAGTACTCCCCACTTCCCCCTAATTCGTTGGTTCATTGCTTCATTCATTCATTCAATACATATTTATCAAGCCTCTGCTCTGGGCCAGTCACTGGGCACACAATGCATAAGAATGATGCATTTCCTATCTTCATGAGGCATATTATCTAGTAAAATCCAAATTTACTTTATATAAACAAACAACATGGAAAAAAAGTACAAACATAAAAGCTAACTGAAACAAATTTAGACATTCATAGCTGCAAATAATTTAAAAAAAAACTAAATAATAATCATCATCCTTGTTATGCCATGACCTGATTTTCTGCAGATAATGACCCTAATACTAAAAAGACTTTCCAAGTACCTTCTTTACAGCTAAGGAAGCTAAAGTTGGGGCTTGCTTAAAGCCAACAGCTAGGAAGTCCAAGTGGTGGGGTTTGACCCCAGACCCGTCAGTTTTCAATACTCCACTCTTCCCCTGTACGGGTACATCTTCTCTGGGCAGAGGGCTTTTCCTCCAGGAGCCAGAATTGTATTAGAATAACAGAAAGAGACCTACCTAGACCCTATTAGCTTAGTGCCTTAGTAGAAATGCTTCATAAGGATTTATCATCTCTTTAAAAAAAATTAAAAATAACTCTTATATAGAGATCACTTCTATTTCTTCTAAAATACTGTAGTTGAAAATATCATCATTCATATTTACCCCTGTTATTAAAGTCCACACAATCACTTATTTTGCCAAGTCTACAGACTTTCTTATGTTAGGTATATAATTCATCACACTTCTCTTTTTGTTCTAGCTTCTAGGAACTTCTAGGCTTAAAATCGCAAATCTTACTTTAATCCATTCATTTGCTCATTCAACAAACATTTATGGAAAATGGTTACTTATGAGTGTGATTATTTTATCCCTGCCTTAAAGGGCTTTGATTTCTTTTTTATCTTTATTGTAGTTGCTTTACTTTTATATGCTTATTACAATGTGTTTTATTACATGGATTTTTGGAGATAGGAGAGCATAAAATGTAAACAGCTAAAACAGTTTTACTGTAAAAATGATAGGATCCAGGATACACTGTAATAACAGGGCTTATAGTCTTATAAACTCTGGGTTAAAATCTTGATCCTACCTGACTCATGGCATGAACTAAGACAAATGACACATTCTGAGCCTCTGTTTCATAAAATGCGATCAAGAATTCCCATACAAGATGTTTACAAAGATTAAATAAGATAATATACATAAAGCAGCTGGCACTGCCTGGCACATCAGTATTTTATAGTCACTCCTTGGGAATAAAGCAGGTAAATATGCAACAAACAATTCCACCTATAAATATCCAGTTTCTGAGGTGGGTGAGCTTGGTTTCCATGGAAAATAAATGGACATTTTCAAAACCTCAAAATTTAAATTAATTTTAAACTGCTTCCCTTTGGTCCTCTCCAAGATTCTCGGCAATGTTCCATCACCCCTGGTTGTTGAGCCCTCTTGTCTAATTATAAACTAAATTCTGGCTTGTTAGCAGAAAAGATTTTCTCAGGCTCTGTTCTATAAACAATGCCAGAGAAATTGCAGATGCTTTGAAAACTGGGAGGGCCCTCCCAGTCTGAACTTTTTTCATCTTAAAGACCCCACCAAAGACTCTAGCTTTACACATTGTATATTTTCTATCCACAAGCACAGCACCTGATGCTTTCCTCTTTGATGACATGAATCATGCTGTCTTACCGTGTATTTCCATGCCTGCCTCACCCATAGGAAACTTCTCAAAGGCTGGCCATATTTCTCATTCCTATTCATCTTACTTCCTAGCCTAGTGGCAGGCACATAGTAGGTGCTAATTAAATAGTTGCTGACTCAATGAATAAACTAACCAATTAATGAAAAGCTACGTGAGGCCAAGGACCATATCTAATGCATTGTGTCATCTTCCCATAGTACCTATCATAGTGAATGAATGAATGACCATTTAGCTGAGTCCACTTGAGATACAAAGAACTTTTTCAATAATGATGATTCAAGTATGATCTTTTTTTAGTAAGCCACAAAATAATAACTTCTTAGAATCCCAGAGTGTCAATGTTTAGAGAACTTTTGAAACCATGATCAACACTCAAGTTTGGATGTCTTGGTGACTATTCTCATCAAAATTCTCAAACAAACCTTGTGAAGTTCTCACAGTGTTCTGGTGTGGAGCCTTGGTGTTGTACCATATCCCTTAGTGATAGGGGAAACGTAGACACAGAGGAGTGAGTGGCCTGCCCCTAAATCAGACTGAGTTTAGCAAGGCCCACAGATAGGGCCTGACTTGTGTTCCTCCTAGAACACAGGTCCACTTCATGTCTAAAAGACGTGAAAGAGGCCTGCCAGTGGTTCACTCACCACCCAAGAGATTCTTGGAAAATAACTCTCCCAAAATCAGGCTCAAGGACACCAAGCCCATAGAAAGGTAGGGGGTGCTTCTAAGTACTTCCACTCAGGAACTGTTCACTTTCCCGTCATGTGCAATATCAACCTGCACATGACATGCATCCCCTTCCTGGATTCCCACTCACACCTAAAGCCCAACCTCGCAGAGCCTTTCTTTGGGTGGCAGGCCTGACAAAAGTCTGAGGAGCCTCAACTTCATTACCAAGTTACTTGGTACCCCTCCCCTTTCTCCTCTTCCCAATACCTCCACTGACCAACACAAAGAAATATCCAAGCTCCTTTCACTTCACCTGCTTCTCCTCGTCTTTGCCCTAATTCTTATATTTTCACACACAAACGGCTCAAGAAGACATTTCCTCCTAGACGGGGCACTTCCCTCCATAAGAAGAATCTGGGAATAGCTGTTAAAGAACGACTTCCCCCACGGGGAGCACAGTCGCTCAATTGTTTCCCCAATATCCAATCTCCTCTGACAAGCTTAAAATCAGAACTCCTGAATTTTAGTTGGGTACATGGACACCCAGAGCAAACTTTCCCAGTCTCCCTGGCTGCCAGGTATAGTCATGAGATGTGAGAGGAACTAACATGGGCAACTGAGCATGTGCCTCCTTACAAGGAGAGAGCATATCCTCCACGGCCTCTGTATCTGCTTCGACAGGATGAAACGTGAACATGGTGGTGACTGCTGGAGCACCCTCTCAGATCATGCGAGTAAATTGTGTGTTGAGGATGACAAAGCAACAGGATTGAAGGAGTTGGTGTCCTGCCACCACACAGCTGCTACTTCAGTCCTGAGCCACATACCCACAGACTATTACGGGAGGGACAAATGGACTCTTCCCTTGGTTAAGCTACTCTTATTTTGGTTCTTTGTGACAGCCATTAAAACTATATCCTGAAAAAAAAAAAAAAAAAAACTATATCCTGCTTAACACACCTCTTTACACAGATATTGGCAAAAGTAAGCAGCATCAGTAAATACTGTGACAGGCATTCTAATCAGATTATCCATTAAAATAAGCCCTGCTCATTTCCTTTCTATCGCTTTTTTTGTTTTGTTTTCCTCGTTCATGTAGAATCATTCTGCCAACTTTTATCAAGTCAACAGATCTCTATTGTTTGGGGCTATAAATAAAAAGTTTAGCATTTTGTATGCAACAAGATTTTTTTTCAAACATTTCCAATTGACACGACCTGCTTCTGAATTCAGCTTTAGTTGACACTTAGATTAAATTTAAATATTTAAATTTCAGTAAACTGAAATTTTTATTTCCTTCAGGGTTTTTTCCTACGAATGTTTTGGTATGAAATTTTCCACTCTACAGAGAAACAAAATATCTTTTTAAGAACCTCGAGAAATTACTAATGAATCGTGTTCAAGAAATCTTTTAAGGTTTTGTCATACTTGCTTCACTTAAACTTTATGCATATTATTCTGAAGTTTGCTTTTTCATTCATGAAAAATGCACACTAGTTCATTCATTTGGATTCTTTTGTAATTATTCTGCAAGGTATCTGCCCTCCCATTGATGAATGGCAAGGTTGTTTTCAATTTTTCACTATTCCAATCAATGCTGAAATGAACATTCTCACATCTAACTCTGGGGCACAGGTTCAAGTGGTTTCTAGGGTATATCCCTGGAATTAAACTGGTAACACTGTAGTGTATGCACATTTTCAACTTTAACAGACTTTACTAAATTGCTCTCCAAACTCGCTCTACCAATAATCTCATTTCTCTATGTTTCACTACTATATCTTGTCAGCTTTCTTACTTTTTTGCCAAAATCATGGGATTAAAATGGTATCTCATTTTAATTTGCATTTCCTTGATTACTGGTTAGGTTTATTTGCCAATCAGTTTTCCTATTCTGTGACTTGCCTCTTTATATTCTTTGCCCATATTACTATTGGATTGTTTGGATTTTTCATTGATTTGTAGCTAAATCTTTACATTATTTGGAATCTTGAATTGTTCTAGTTATATGCATTACAAATATGTTCTCTTTCCCTATGGGCTTTTAACTCTGATACACAGAATTTGAACATTGTAATGTCAATTCTTTTTCTCTATAAATTGTACTTTTGTCCTGATTAAGAAATATCTTCCTACCTGAAAATATAAAGATATTCTTCAATATTTTATTCTAATAATTTTAAAGTTTTTCTTTTCAAATAGAGGTCTTTAATCTATGGAGAAGTAAATCAAAATTTAAACTTAAATTTTTTAAGTCTAAGAAAACCAAATAATAGCTTTTATGACAAATTGAAGGACTGGTAAAAGGAAGAAAAGGATTTGTGAAATAGTAATGACATCCAAAAGTATCCAGAAAAAAGATCAGAATAGCCAAAAGAACTCTGCCATATGTATTTTTTCTTTTAATGTCACTTTTAAAGTACTCTTCAGATTCTTTCACCCATTTTTCATGCAACATATGATCCTCAGCAAATGTATTGAGCTAAGTCTATGCCCCACTCCGGATCTACTCATCCTCATGTACCCTACAGCCTTGGCCACTTGCCTTTCTTCCCAGGCTGGAGCAATCCCAGATATGGCTCACATCCCAGCTGCTGCCACCATCACCTCATATCCTAACATCTCCAATTTTCTCAGCCTCCCCAGGGATGAAGACTGGCTTGGCCACGGATTCCTCTCTGCACCAGCTGTGTGGGAACTGCAGCAGGTCCAGGGTGCAGCCCCAATCTGATTTTCCTAGCCATTGGTTGCCCAAAAGGGCAACATCAGGGAAGCAAGGAAAACTCAGTGTGCCCTTCGGGCAGGCTTTCCCCCAACGAAGCGATGATGGAAACAGGCTTGCAAATAAATGTCATGCCTTTATTTTTCTTCCACAGTGAACTGTTCTAAGAAGCAGTGAATAGTGAATCCATGTGGCCACTCAGGAGATGTCCCACATCAGCCAGCAATGTTTTCTAGAGAAGGTGTGCCTAAGCTTAGCAACTTACTGACTTGTCTTGCTTTCCTCCTTCTCTGCCTTTTCCCCCTCCCTCTTGCATTCTTAGGATTACATCCTTTTCTCCAGTAAACACTGGCATGAAAGTTTTGCTTCACACTCTCTTTTCTAGGGATCCTACACTAAGAGAGCTTGCTTAAATTTTTCAAACATGTATTATCCAACAGCAACTAAAATTTACAATTTTTATCAGAACCAGTACACAGTTTTGAATTTGCATATATGACCCATTTCGAAGGCCAGAGACGTCTACTGGGAAACTTCTAGGAGGGATCTTTCTCTCTGATAAAACAGAGTGGCAGAAGAAGAAAATTCTCTTTTGCTTTCAAAACTCCCTTCCTTCTCACTCGGAATGTGTTACATGGGAACCTGAGGTTTGGAGCTGCAGCTGCCATCCTGAAATTCTGAGATGGCCTCGCAAATGGCAGAGCTGAGTGGTGGAAAGAGCCTTGGTACCTGATGACACCTCTGAGCCCCTGAACCAACCCGGGAACATACTATCTCCAGTCTTCCTGTTCTATGAGATAATACTTAAATATCATCATTGTTAAGCCATTATTGGGCATTCTGATATTTGCAGCCAACGTTTCCCTAAATAACACAGCTAATTATCTGCACACCCGTAGTAATTGGAGCCATTGGAGCGGATATGAAACCAGTAGAGAAGGCCTTGGGTAGGATTCTGAAAAATGCCATTGTTAAAAGGACAGACAGGAGGGAAGGAATCTACCAAGGAGTGTTAGAAGGACTAGCTCAGTTCTTAACAATCTCAAATAACAAAGGTAACAGTACTTACACTCTAGCAGCACCACAAGTAAGAAATATAACTGGAAACTGTCGATTTAGCTCTTTAATTGCAAATCTGCTCAAATATTTGACCAAGATAAGGTGGAAAACAGGAACCACAGGTTTTTATCTAAATAAACATCATGGTTTTTTTTTTAATTCTGTTAACTTTATTCTTTTTTTTTCCACCCCATTATCCCAATCAAGAATTAGCATGGAGTCGTTCATTGGCAGATAAAGAGAACATCTTCAAATTCCTTGCTTAAGAGCTTCCTATGGGTTTGGCTCATGAAATTCATTTGGCCCTGGAGAAATCGCTTGTCAGCATGAAGCCAAGCTGATGAATAATTCTGACAACATCACACACCAAATTAGCAAACTGGCCAACTTCAGATTTCTCGACCAGCTACTATTTTTGCCAAGTTTTTAATTGTGAATGGACATGATAAGGTTATCCCTCTCCCTTCACTTAGAATAAATATTTGTACACTCACTGACATTACCCTCTCCATATAATGCATTTATTCTGTCATCGTGTTATTGGTGGCTTAAAGGGATAATATACTCTGCTAGACCATAGCATTTTTATGAAAGATGAGGTCAGGGAATACTTTGTGGGAGATAATAGTGCAATTTTAGAAATGTTGAAGGTAAACTAATTTAGCACTAGAAAGAAGAAAGGGCCTGGGAAAGGTTCTGGAGTCAAAAGCTGCTGTTGAATTTCGGCCCCGTCACTCAGAAACTGTGAGTAACTAAGCAAGTTGCTTAGACTCTCTGAATCTCAGTTTTTGCTCTGCCAGATAGAGATAATAATATCAACTCCCTAGGGTTGTTCTGAGGACTAAAGCACGTCTGGAAAGAGCTAGCACAGTGCCTGGCTTATAGTCCATTTTAATAACTAAAAAATCCTAAATCAAAACATTTACAGCTGGTTTTTAATGTTGGAAAAGATTATTAAGGCTATTTTTTTCAAAGATTTTTAAAATTTATTCGGGGGAAAAAGAGCATGAGTGGGGGGTGGGAGGGGCAGAAAGAGACACACAGACAGAGACAGAGACAGAAACAGAGAGAAGCAGACTCCCCGCTGAGCAGGGAGCCCTAGGCCAGGCTCAATCCCAGGACCCCAAGATCATGACTTGAGCCTAAAGCAGAAGCTTAAGTGACTCAGCCGTCTAGGTGCCCCAGACGCTAATAATCTATTAAACATCATTGCAAAAACATTCCCCCAAGCAGCCTTCAATTTCTTAACTTTGTATATAGTATTTTACTTTGGGCAAACAAAATCTCCATTTGTATGTCATCCTGTCTGTCCACTGTTTTCTCTTTATGGCCTCCGTGTTTATGTGTTGCTTAGGAAAGCCATTTTCATTTTTAAGACTTAAATATGTTGCCCTTTATTTTATCCTAATACTTTCTTAGTTACATAAATGCAATCATTTGAGTTTTTGTGTTAGATTAGGATCTAACTTTATATTTTTTTACCAAGTCAATATCCAGTATGCTCTTTTCTCTATTGAAATGACAACTTACCATAGATTAAAGTCTGTAAATGTATGCCTCCCTTTCTAAACTTTGCCTTCTGTTTCATTGATCAATTTATCTATTTCCATATAAGTCCACATAAGCATTGTTTTCATTAATATTGCCGTATAGTATGGCTTAATATCTGGTAGGGCAAGATCCTTGTTATTCTTTTTTCTCAAAACATATTTTATTCTAGACCATTTTTTTCAATCAGATGAACTTTGGAATCAGTTTATTAGTTTTCTTTCAAAAAAAAATCCAGCTGTAAATATACTGAGATTGGATTGAATTGATATGTTTATGAAATTCAGTCTTCCCATCCAGATCTATTCAAAATGTCTTTTGTGTTCTTTAAAAGAGCTGTCTGCACATTTCTTGTTAGGTTTATTCATATCTATATTGTATAGTTTTTGAGTTATAAGTACAATTCTTCTTAGGTTTTATGATGCCCATTTTACAGTTTTAGCACTAAGATGAGCAGGAATTTTATTTTATACTTTCTAATTGGTCCTCACTGGGATACATGGGAAAGCTATGGTCTCCAGCTTCTTGTGTGAACATGTGTGATCTTGAGTCTCCATATTAGTCTGATTAGTTTTTCCATTGGTTTCCTTGACTCTTTAAAAAAGAACACCAGATTTTTACAAGAAGTGACAATTTTATCTCTGCCAATCGAATATTTATACTTTCTTCTTTTTCTCCTTATATTGTATATTTTCAGCCTTCCAAGACAATGTTGAATAGTAGCAGTGATAATGGGCTTCCCTGCCTTGTTTCTGACAGTAGCAGGAATTTTTCTGATTTTCCCCATTAGGTATAACGATTTTCTCCCAACCTAACTTTTGCCGAGCAATTTGATTAGGTACATGCACTGAGTTTCATCAAACACCTTTTCAGTACCTATCTACTTCCACCTGTTAGTAAATAGCTTCTCAAAGGTTGAAGCATCCTCGTATTCCTGGGATAAACCCTATTTTTTGTGGAATATTATTTTTTCTATGTGGCTGGATTTAATATGCTGATGGCTTATTTAAGAATTTTTTCATCCACTTATCAATGGGTGGGGGTAAATTTTCCTTTGTATGTATGTTCTCTGTGATATTTGTTGAGTTACTGTCTCCCAGGTCAAAGCCCACCCACCCTTCTGCACTTTGATTCATGATGCTAGAACTCTGCAAACCATGTTTCTGCTCTGCCAGCTGGCTTTTTATTAGGCTCTAACAAAGACTGCAAAGCTAGAAGAGGAAGAGGGGATTTACTCCTTCCTGACAGCTTGCTATGATCTTTCTGTTTGCTCCTTTTCCTGTGTGTAGTATCCCAGCAACGCTTCTTCATTCACCCAGGCAGCAGCAGGTCCTTCCATAGCAACAGCTGAATCTAGTTGGTGGGTTTTTTTCCCTGATACTTCCAGAACCAGCCTCAGCATGTTCCACATCCCCACTTCACCACATTCCAGACACTAGCACAAGGTGGGACAGCAGCCTCTCTTGAGAGATCTGAATTTCAGTTCATGGAGACATGGAGACCCTCCTCTAACCTATATAGTTGAATGAATTTAAGTTCTTCCCTTTATTTCTTCATGCCCTGGGGTGGAACCTGCTTTCTACAGTTGCTACAATGCTGATAACCTTAGAGTTCTCTTTCTATCATTTCAGTTACCTGGGTAATAATTTTACATCTAGTTATCAATTCTTTCCATTATTTTATCATTTTTCAACAACTGGCAAGTTTTCTCTCTCCTGACTGGACCTTCACTGGTCCACTAACCTGTCTGGCTTTGGTAAAAGGGTCTGATAGCCTCTTTGAATGATTCAGAAAGTTTTCCTTTATTCATCTGTTCCTTGAAGTTAATAAAACTCTCCTATAGATATCTCTAGGCCTGGTGCATTTTAAAAGGTATATATTGAAACTAATTTTTAATTTCTTTTGTAAATACAATTCTATTCCATTTTTCTATTTCTTCTTGAGTCAATTTTGATAATCTATATTTTCCAAGAAAAGCAACCATTTCTTTTCAAATTCGTTTCATTAAGCTGTTCACAGTATCCTCTTAAAATTCAGTTATCACTCCTATTATATTTTGTCTTGGTAGAGAAACTTAGATTCAAAATCAAGTCCTTTCAGGCCTTCAAAAATTTGGTATGTTGTCTTTTAGCATTCTGCCAATGAGAAGTCTGTTACTACTCAGCTATTCTCCCTTTTGCAGAGAAAGATTCCCTTCCTATTTTATTCTCTCTTCCCCTGTAAAATAATTTTTTCTTTTTTTTTTAGAGTGAAGAATTTTCATCAGATGGATTTTGTTTCCAAAATTTTTCTGCTTGTAATTCTCTGTAAGAATGCCTATTTCAATGTAACATGTCTATTCAGTTTTATAATTTTTTTTTATTGTTTTGGTAATACTTGATTATCTCCTTTCTCCATCTGGTAACCTTATCAGATGAATGTTGGACCAGCTTCTACTCCTGCCCATGATAGGGTAACAGGGACCAAATTTATGCTTTTGCCTTAAACGACTAAAAAAGTGGACAAAATGTTGGAAATGATGGGTATTAGACATTAGATAATAGAATTTAGGACTATCATCCCTGAAAAAAGTGAAAGAAATGAGATGAGACTTAGGATTGGTTCAGCTTACTGTTGGGAAGCAGTTTCCAGGCCATAATGCAGGGAAAATGCTGCCAAAAGAAATCACTTGGCAATCTTGCTGAGTTGAAGATATAGAAATCAGATTTTAGAGATTGCTCAGCTATCAGATGGATGAAAATTAAGAAGTATGACAAGACTGTGGGGAAACAGGCACAGACACCCTCATACATGCTGGTGGGAATATAAACTGGCAAAACTCTTCAGGAAGGAAATTTGACTATATGTTGTAAAACTACATACGCATTTACCTTTGGAACCAGCAATCTCACTTCTTGAAGATACATTTTCAATCATATACACACACACACACACACACACACACATATATATGTTCATTGCATCATTGTTTACAATTGCAAATATATGGAATGACTTAAATATATAGGGGACTAGTTGGATAAACTATGATACAACCACACAACAGTATAATGCCACTATAAATAACAATGAGGAAGATTTCTATGAGCTGATCGAGAATAATCTCCAGGATATTGCCAAGGGGGGAAAAAAGGAAAATACAAAGATGTGTAAAGTATGCTATCTTTCCCATAAGAAAAAAAAGTAGGGCAGCCCGGGTGGCTCAGCAGTTCAGCACCGCCTTCAGCCCAGGGTGCAATCCTAGAGACCCGGAATCGAGTCCCATGTTGGGCTCCCTGCATGGAGCCTGCTTCTCCCTCTACCTGCATCTCTGTCTCTCTCTCTCATAAGTAAAAATATTTTTTAAAAAAGAAAAGTATATAAGAAAATACATGTTTCTGCTCATCTGTACAAAAGAAATGCAGGAAGGACTAACTAGAAACAAATAATATTACTACCTTTGAAGAGAGGGTGATAATGATATGGAAAGAATGGGAGAAGGGGAATGGCTTGGTAGGGATGAGAAGGGTAATGACACTTCACTGAATATACCTTTTGGATAGCCTTGACTCTTAGAATCATGGTCGGATTTCATATGCCAAAAGAGAAATAATCAATTAATATGAACTAGGATGAGTGTGTGCAGAGAGGAGAGGACGGCAAGAGGAGGACCCAAAATTGGGATGTTCATGTGAACCTGTTTTACATGTGAATAACACAGCCACACTTGCTGCACCTCTGCAAAGTCGTATCAGAGTCCAAACCATACAGCAAGGACCCACTATGCAAGCCTGAAACTGCCTCATAGCCAGAGACCTAACTTTGTTATTCTTTTCCATGCCTGCACATATGGAGTCCTCTGTTTTATTGGGTTTCAGTTATTTGTCATAGCGACAACCTTAGCATCTGAAGAAGCCATCGTTGTTTAAGAAAACATTTATTATTTTTAGATTCATCTCTTTTTTTTTTTTTTTTTTTTTCCAGAAATACCTGCTATTGAGATCTGGACCATGCCCTGCCAGATAGGCGGCTGAGAATGAAAGCCATTGATTGGCATGGGGTTGGTGGAAAAGGAAATTCTTCTTTTATAAAATAAAGGGCATGATGTTGGATGAAAAGATTTCATAATCATCACTTTCTTCATGACTTTAGAATGTTCTTCATGCTCATTAACAAAGATTAATTATAGTTAGCCTTTTTAGTTTAATCAAAACTGGAAGAGAAGTAGGCACAGATTTTAAAAGCCTGGTGAGATGCTGAGTAAGTGAGTGCTTAAATGACTCACTGTTGGGGACCTTATCATGATGCGTTAGGTATAATGCTGAGAAATAATAAATAATCCAGAAGTCTTTTTCTTGTCTTTAAAAATATTGACCTGCTAATTTCACAATGATTTCTCATGAGGAAATCATCAGAGACACACCCAAGTGTTTCAAAGATTGCAGTATTATTTTTCATAGGACAATAATGGAAGGTACCTAGATATCCAACAATAGAGAAATGGCTCAGGACATTATGTTACATTTATACTGTGGTATATTATATATATATTTAAAATGTTTTCCAAAAAATAAGAAAAATGAAGTGTTTTCCAAAACCATCTAATGACATGGGGAAATACAATATTATAAATAAAATAATGCTACAGGGAAGTTTGCCTGCATAATGCTACCTGCTGGCAGAAAAATGTTGGGTATCAACAGCTCAGAGGTATTTTCATTATGTTTTCTTTAAAAAGCAGGATAAATGTGTGTGTGTGTATATATATGTATATATGTATATATATGTATATATGTGTGTATATATATATACTGCTTTATATATTATGTTAGTATAAATATTACATACATACAGGAAAAAGCCTAGAACAATTAACAAGGAACAGGAAAAATGACTAGATGGGAACATCAAAATGTTAACAATGTTTATATTTAGGTAATAGAAACTTTGGGTAATGATTGTTTTCTTATTATATTTTAGATGTTTTCCAGGTATTCTGCATTAAACACGAGTTACTTTTGATAATTTTATTTTTCCAGTTGCTCAAGCCAAGAATCTTGGAGCTATCCCAACTTTTTTTCTCTAAGATCCCGACTCCACTTCATCAGCAAACCTGTCAACTCTACCTTCAAAAGAGCTGTAAATCTATTTGCCCACTTACTGCCTCCCCTTATGATGGTCCAAATCACAGTCATCTGGCACCTAGATTTCCGCCACAGCCTTCTTTCTGGTCTTTTGGTTTCCACACTTGCTGCTCCCTTCCACGTCCATGTCTAGAAAGACCAGAGGAGGGGTTTTGAGAGAAAATTATGGGGAGCAAAATGGGGCCCCATTTACAGAGCAACAGGCCAGAGTCGAAAGAGGAGCATTTGTAGTGGGGGAATTTTAGGAAAGCCTGATACATTTCAAGGAGTACTAGAGCCTGACATTCCATATTAAGTTATGCTCCTACTCTGTGCTTAAATTACACACCCTATCCCCCATTAGCCACTCAAAACACACAGTGAAAATCTCTTATCCGTAGTAACCTTGAGTTAGTGGTGGTTTGGGTTGCTTGTGATAAATCCATTCAGATCTAGCAGAGAGAAAGTAGGAGATAAGATGACAAATGAAGAGCAGGAAAGAAACCAGAGTAAGAAGTGACTGCTAGGAATCTTCAGAAAGCACTGAAGTAGGGCACTGAATGTCCCACGGTGCATGTGATGGAGGTTGGAGCTAATTTATTCCCACATGAAGAGAAAAGGGACCTCAAAAGTCTGGAGAATGTAGTGCACCTGGGAGGCTCAGTCAGTTAAGCGTCTGAGTTAGTTTTGGCTCAGGTCATGATCTCAGGGATGTGAGATCAAGCCTCAAGCTGGGCTCTGTGCTCAGTGCAGTCTAAGATTCTAAGACAAATAAATCTTAAAAAAAAAAAAAAAAAAAAAAAGTCTGGAGAACTTAAGTATATGCACTCAGGCAATTATGTTACTTTAACATAGTATCAGTGGGAAAAAGGGGTTGCACAGATGTTATTTCCACATTGCTTCCTAATTGGCTTCACGTGAATATCTCATGAGCCTCATTCATCTTCATATGCCTGGCATCTACCACAGGGCCTGCCGCAAAACAGGTGTCAGAAAACAGTCATAAAATGAGTGGATTAGTGGATTAGGAAGGAAGAAGGAAGGGAGGGAAGAAGGGAAGATGAGAGGAAGGAGAGAAGATGATAGCAAGCAGGGGGAAGGAGGAAAAAAGAACAAGTGGATTTACAGATGATAAGAACAGCTAGTGCTTCTGGAGCATTTACAAAGCACTTCCATGTATTAACTCATTGGCTCAAGATTAGAATTCAACTCCTCCTGGCTTCATGTACTTTGTATATCTTCATTACCAGCTTCACCAATGATCAGATCATGGTACAGAGAACTCTCTAATGAGACTGATTTTAAAAAGTAGATGTCCTTAATTAAAGAGGCTGCTCATCAGAGCTGTTCTTATGTAAGTTGGCCAGGTGCTGTTGGCTTATGAAGATGCCTACAAGCACCAGAGGCTAGAAATGCTGAGGGGGTGTCCTCATTATTTCATTATATGAACAAGTAGAATTGACAGGCTAAGTCAAAGCAAAGTAATTAAGCTGTTATTTCAGGTCTCCCCCAAAGCTGCTGGCCTCGGCAGTTGTCTTTGTTCACTAACAACAAACCTAACGGAGATTTGTACATTTTTCCTAAAGGTCTTTTGAGTACATTCTCTCTCGTTTAGTGGCTCAACAAGTATGTCTTGAGCACTTATTGTGCACTGGGCACCACCAAACACCGTCACGGCTCCATGGAGTTCACTTCACCTCACAACCAAGATGGCAGGCCAGTAATCCCCACTTCACAGAAAAAGGAGTTGAGGCTCAGAGAGCTTAAGAGACTCTGATTATGTTAGAGATAATGGCACTAGGTCCTAAGTCTTGCTACTTGGAATTTAAAACATGCCAACTTATATAGAGAAATGAAGTAGTTTATAGTGGTTTGGTTTCCCCTCAGACTGTAGACTCTTTTGCCATGTGTCACATACACAGTGTGAAGGTTGAACCCTCCATTTCCTTGGAGCCATGTGGCTTAGAGGACTCAATGGGGAGACTCCCAGTGGGAAAACTGTAGGCACCCTTGATTCTGCTCTTTCTCTCTCAAATCCCTCAGCAAATCTTGCCCAGAACCCAGTCCCCTCCCTCTGTGTACATTGCTACCCTCTGACATAAGCCCTGAGGTGTCTACCGTCCTTCTTCCTCTTCATTCCCCTCCACAACAGCCAGAGGGATCCTTTCAACATATAAGTTGGATCTTGTCACTTCTCTGCCCAAAACCCTACAAAGACTCCCCCATTTCACGGAGAGTAAAAGCCAGCCAGCATCCTTACAGTAGCCAACAAGGCTCTGCACAACCTGGCCCCCATTTCACCTGAACTCATCTCCTTTGTTCTCCTCTTTGACTTTTGGTGTCTCATCACACGGACCTTCTCACTGTTTCTCAAACCCACAGGGCATGTGTCTGCCTCAGGGCCTTTGCATCAGCTCTTCTCTCTGCCTCAAAGTTTCCCCCCCAGATAATTGCCTCTTCGAGTCTTTGCTCAAGTATGATTTGTATGATCTTAGTGAAGGCCACCCTGAGTGCTGTATTTGAACCTGCCACACTCAGATATTCCAATCCCCCTTACCGTGCTCTCTTTATTTTCCATGTCTCACTACCTTCCAAAAAATTATATAAACTGTTTCTATATGTGTTCATTGTCTTTCTCCTTCCACAAAGTCAGGAATATCTCTTCCTTTCATTTACTTGTGTATTCCCAGAACCTAGAACAAGGCCTGGCATATTATAGGCACCCAGCATGCATAATCATTATAATAATTATTATTATTACTATTATTTGTGAATGGCAAGGAGCAGGAGCTATAAGACCTTTAAAGAAAGAGATTTTCTCACTTGGAGACACTAGGCTTCAGAAAAGGAGATGAAAATTTTTCATAGTCAAAGATAATTAGATTTGGATCCTAGCTCTGCCATTTACTTGGGGCCTTTGGCCAGTTGCTTGGCGTCTATGAGTTTCAAGTCTCCTTGAATATAAAATGGGAAAACTAACACTTAGCTCACAAGGTTGCAGTACTGATTCAGTGATATGATACGGAGCAAGTGCCTGGTGGTACAACCTGAGCACAATCAATATTGACTCTCTCAAACTAGTACTCAATTAGCAGTTTTGTTTTACTTTGGCCAGATTCTTACTTAACACATGGCTCTGAACACATTTCTTCCCCTTTTAGAGCCTCAGTCCACAAAGCTATGTAATGAAAGAGTTCCTTGTGATGTACTCTCAGTAGGAGCCCATGACCAGGGCTTAGAGGGTTCCAAGGGGACTGGTGGGAACCTTGGGCCTCACAAGACATTGCTTCATCCTTTCCAGTGGGTTAGCTAATCTGCGTCTGTTCATTACCCAGCCCTTTAAAAGTCAACAGATAATAACAGGAGATAAATAAAACCTTTGTCACTTACTGCTGCCTCAGTTTTATGCAAGTGATGCAAAAGGAGTTGCAACAGGAACCTTTGAACAGGAGACCAGTCAAATGGCACATGCTGATAAACTTGTTTAGAATGCAGTTTTTTTCCCACTCAATTTCTAAAATTAACCAACTTCAATCACCAAAACCCTCCTAAGACAGCTGTTTACGGTAGTCATTCCCAAACTTCTTACCACTAGACATCCCTTTTATTTTCCCCACAGCCTCCCTCACATAAGCCCAGGTCTCCAAAGTTCTTTCTACTAAATAAATTGATGTATCAAGTGATATTCCTGGATTCTACATTAGTTAAACTAATGAGTATAGTCAAAGACTTATGCTCATTGGGCCTTCCAATCAAAGTAAGGGAGATAAACTTTCTTATTGCATGGTTATCCTTTGAGCCACAAACAGAGAATGTGATATTTTACACAGCCTGAGCAACCTAACTGCAAGTATAGTCATTCATTCAACATATATTTAATGAACATCTATTATCTGCCAGACACTATTCCAGGTGCTGCAATAAAGCAGTGAACAAAATGCACAAAAATTCCTATCCCCATGGAATTTACATTCTAATGAAGATAGACAATAAAGAAGAAAAACAAAATATATAGATAGCACAAGTTCAAAGGGAAACATAAAGCAGGAAGCAAAATTGGATGCTCAAAACATGGTAGGGGTGCAGGATTTTTCTTTTTAATGATGAGGTTAGAAAAGCTCTGACTGAGAAGGGCTGTAGGAGGTTACAGAGTGATCCCTTGAGACACAGTTAGGAGAATAGATCAAAAAAGCCTTGGAATTTGTGCTCAGAATCAGTGTTCACTATTAGTGAGATGGGAGCCACTGAGGGGTTTTGAGAAAAGCAATGCCTTGATCTTCCATTTTAATGGCATCATTCTAATAGCTATATGAGACAATGGGATGTTTTCATAGTACCCTTGAAATATTAAAAAGGGCTCATGAGGAGCACTCGGCTGGTTCAGGCAGTTGAGCATGTGACTTGTGATTTCAGGGTTGTGAGTCCATGCTCCATGTTTGTAGTAGAGATTACTTAAAAATAAAATCTCTCAAAAAAATTTTTCTAAAATTGCTTTGTTAAAAAAATTAAAAGGGCTCATGGAAGTAGGAAAGGCTATCTCAAAAATGCAGAGCTTACGCATTATTAAGAATAGCCAAAAAGTGGAAACAACTCAAACGTCCATCGATTGATAAAGATCAACAAATGTGGTCTATCCATCATATAATGGAATATTATTCAGCCATAAAAAGGAATGAAGCACTAAAACATGCCACCACACAGATGAAACTTAAAAACATTATGCTCAATGAAAGTCCGGCACATAAAGCCATATATGATACATAAGGCCATGTGTATGAAGTGTTCATAACAGGCAAATCAGCAGAGATAAAAAGTAGATTAGTATTTGCCAAGAGATGGAGAAAGAAGAAATAAGGGGTACCTGCTTATGGGCATGGGGTTCTTTTTGGGTAACAAGAAATGTTCCAGATTAGATAATGATGCTGGTTGTATAATTTTGTGACTATACTAAAAGCTACTGATTTTTGCATTTTAAGAGAGTGAGTCTTATGATATGTAAATTAATCTCAATTTTTTAAAGAAAAGATTTTATCTCTCGGAAAGCAATGCCAAGAAAATTACTTCTTCTCTCTGCTCTCTGAGCAGTCACTCTTCTCACCTCGGGTAACACACAGCACTAAGCGAAGTCAATTCTGCGAAACTGGTCAATGCTCAGCAAGAATAAGTTAATCCAAGACAGTAAAGATACCCTTCTCTTCTAGCTGTGATACTACTGATCTCTCATCATGGACTGTGACTTGCTTCTTTCTTCCAAGTGCCTCTCACATCTACCCTTGACTATATGTCCCCATCGCCATGACTCTTACCCCCTTCACAGGGATGAAGGCATTAGCCTGGCTGGTGTACTCACCTCTTTTCTCTTCCTATCTCTAATCTCCAATCTGTTCTAACAGAACAATCATAACATCCCACTTTTATCACTCCTGTGCCCCACTTAAGAGTCTAAAGTTGCTTACTCAAGGCATATCTCATGCCAGAGAATGTATTTCCTAAAGAAAATGAAAAAAATACATCATTTAACTATGATTCTTATATTGCTTATGCCTCAGAAATGGAGTTTGGATGCTAAAATGTTAAAAGATGTTTTGCTGCTTTACATGGAAAATGGAATACAATATTGTATTTGAAATACTTCAAATCAGATCTAGCTTGGAAAATTCAGAAGAATGGTTGATGTATCAAATGCTTATTGAATCAAGTTTGCCAGCCTGGCATTATTCACACTGCAATATCCATTTCCTTTCTCCCTTGCTCCTCCTGTGTCTGCTCTAATACGGAGGACTTCTTCCTCCCCTGCTCCAAATCTTGCCTTCTTTTTAAGACCCAACCCTGGGGTCCTGCTCCTCTGTGAAGGCTAGGCCAGTGGTTCTTTACTTTGGCTGTTTTTTGGGATCTGCTGGCCTTACTAGTTACCTGGAGTGTAGTCTGGGCATTAATCCACACCCTCTGGATGGATTTCAAGTGTGGTCAGGGTTGAAAACCATTACACCAGGCATGTTTTTATCCTGGTACATGTAGGAATAAGAAAGACAGACAAAGCTTTAACTCCCATAGAACTCACACTGGAGGAGCAAAACAAGCATATTTTAAGTAAGGCAATTTCAAAGAGTCATTTTAAAAACAGACAGAAGTATACAGGTAATATAATTTAAAAAAGTAGCTACGAAAGTGGAAGGGGCAAATTTAGACAGAGTAACTTTAAATATATGAGAATTCTCACAAGTGAAGTCTAAAATAATCAGACTCACAGAAGCAAAGAGTAGGATGGTGGTTACTGGGGCTGGGGGTGAGGGCAGGGAACACTAGCAGGTGATGATCAAAGGGTACAAAGTTTTAGTTATGTAGCATGAATAAGTTCTGAAGATTACAGCACAGTGCCTACAGCTAACATTACTATATTGTATACTTAAAATTTATGTTTTAAGTATGTCTTATGTTAAGTGTTCCATGCACTAATATTAATAACAATAAGGGGTGTGAGGAAATTTTTGGAGATGATGGACGTGTCTTTGCTCCTACCGAGGTGCTATTTTCACAGATGTATACCTATTCCCACATTAAATATATACAGCTTTTTACATACCTCAATAAAGCAGTTTTAAACAGAAAAGATGATTTTCAGTGACATTTGACTGAGACCTGAATGATGAGAGGAGCCCAAATAGGATGAAGAAGAAATTCAGAAAAGAGAGAAGAACAAGGTGGGATGGTTTGAGTGACAGAAAAGAAGGCAATGAACAAAGGGAAGCATGGAAAAATATAAGATTGAAAAGGAAGGCAGAAGATGAAGAAACTTGTAGGTCATGGTAAAATTTTGGTTCTTATTTTAAATGTGATAAGCAGCTGTGGTAGATTATGTGCAAAGATTACCACTATAATTCTTGCATCCTATGTGGACGCTCCCTTGCAAAATGATTTTGAGACGCCTTTCATCAAGAGGTATAGTCCATTCTCCCTCTCCTTGAACTGAGGGGGCTAGCCCTGGAACCAATGTGACAAAAGTGACATTGTGGGACATCCGAGACATGACCTCAAGCGGTGTTGCAGCTTCCATACTCTCCTCCTTAGAACACCGCCTTGAGTCCACCATGTAAAGAAGTCCAGACCAGCCAGCTGGAAAATGAGAGGCCATGTGGAGGCGAACTAGGGCACCCACGGTAAACAGCTGGCACCAACTGCCACCGAGGCCCCCTAGACCATCCAAACAGCATCAGACACAAGAGGGCTGAAGCCACACGAGTGACCCCAGCAGAGACTAGAAGAGCCACATGCTTAAGCTCAACCCAAATTGCCGACCCACAGAACTGGGGCCATTACGTAGTTTTGTGTTTCAAAAACACTAAATAAAAATTTAGTGGTGATTTGTTCTGCAGTGATAGACAAGCACTAAAGAAATTTCTGGAGTTTTAAATAAGGAGTAAAATCAACTTTTTATGGTTTAAAAACCAATTTTATCCCAAGTATACTGATAAATCCATCCATAAAAACCAAGGTCTTTGGGGCCCCCGCATGGCTCAGTCAGTTAAGAGTCCCATTCTTTTATTTTGACTCAGGTCATGATCTTAGGAATGTGGGATGGAGCCCTGCATCAAGCCCTGCATGGGCTCTGTGCTCCGCATGAAGTCTGCTTAAGATTTTCTCCCTCTCCTTCTGCTCCTCCCCACCTCGCTCATACACATACACTCTTTTCTTCCTCTCTCTCTAAAAATAAATAAAAATAAAAACAAATTTAAAAAATAAACCATGCTCTTCAATCTTTCTTAAAAATAAAAAATATTATGGCCTTCAGTAGAGAGAGTGCAGCTTACAGGTTTAGGGACCACAGTGGCCTTAAACCCTTCTCTTGAAAATAAAATCTTATCCTCAAGCATATTAATAAAACCATGTGAAACCACAAACAGTAGACAAAAAGGACGCAAAAGTCATTTGACTCTTTACCCTATTTCAGCTAAGAATAGTATGAGAAAAATCCTGATGCAGATCAGGATAGCATTTTAGACCAGAATTCATTATGAAATGTGTTTCTAAAGAAAATTAAAAACGAAGTATCTGTGAACCCTAAACTGGAGTTTTGATTCTATCCTATGCTGAAATAATCAAGGAAGCATTACATCATACTTAAAAATGTGAAAGATTAAAAGATGATCTTAAACATACAATCTTGGAAACAACTTTAAAACAATGAGCACTCTTAAAATACAAAAAGCTATTTTGTGGAAAAATTCTGTAATTAGTAAAAGCCAAGGTGCTTGCTCTTGCTGTGCATAATTATTTGATCTGCAGAGAAATGGGATTCACTTTTGTTATATAAATAGCATTATTTTGTAAATGGTTCTTTAAGTGATACTATTTAACCAAGCTTCGTGGCTATTTATTCACAGTACCTCATAGTATTTTCCATTAATTTCTCAAGGATGCCAACATTATCTTCCTGGGGTGTTCATCATTATGTTTGATCACATATTACGGTCAGGTGGTAGATGGCTTAAGAGAAAACTATGTAGAGTCCTTCAAAATGAGTTTCTCTATTTAATCCCGATGTCTTATAATCATAGCTTATATAGGAAGAGTGGGGAAGGGGGGGAGAGAGGGGCACCTGGGTGGCTCAGGGGTCTTCTGCCTTCCGCTCAGGTCATGACCCCAGGGTCTTGTGATTGAGTTCCACATGAGGCTCCCCGCAGGGAGCCTACTTCTCCCTCTGCCTGTGTCTCTGCCTCTCTCATGAATAAATAAATAAAATCTTTAAAAGGAAAGAAAGGATGGGAGAGAAATAAATTAGAGAAGTTCTCACCCACCTGACCACCCACCACCCCAAGCCAAGCTCCTCCGGCTGAGTCCGAGACAGCAGAGAGAGGAGAAAGGGAGTGTAGAAACAAAGAAGGAAGGAAAGGGCATCCAAATGAAGGCAAGAACTAGGGAAAATATGATAGAGGGTAGACAAAGGAGGCTAGATGAGGAGAAAGAAGAAGAGACGAGGCCAGGCGGGTGAGCCGGAGCGTGAGGCTTCAGGAGCGGCCCGTGAGCTAGAGCCGCCGTGTGGGTGTGGGTGTGGGTGTGGGTGTGGGTGTGGGTGTGGGTGTGGGTGTGGGTGTGGCGGACTCCTGGGCGCCTGCAGCTCCGCACCTGCAGCTCCTCGTGCGCAAGCTGGCGAGCACGACGGTAGCTGGGAATGGCGGAGACCCTCCTTCTGGCCGAAGCGAACTTACCGTCTCCTTCCTATTTTATGGGGGTGTTCTGTGAAGTGGGGGGTCCCACCGCAAACTGGGAAGTCTCGAGGTCTCCCAGCAAGAGCCGCGGGGGCGTCACCGGCTTCGCGGCCCAGCGGCGGCCTCGCCCTTCCCCGGTGGGGCTCGCCCTCCGCGGGGATGGCGGCGAGCAAGGGGCGCTCGCGGACGCACTGGGCCGCCCGCCCTCGTTTGCGGGGGCTGAGGGCAGTGCCCTCCACCCTGGACGGAGACGTGCGCGGAAGGAAGTGGAGTCGCCTGGCAGCAGCCCTCAAGCCAGTCTGCAGATGTTCCCACGCAGGTGGCCGGAAGGGTTGGGGGGCTGACGGGGGTGACTCGGCCCGCTCCGGGCGCCGGCGGGCGGCCGTGCGCGCGCGGGACGGCGGTGAGGCCCGTGAGGCCCGTGAGGCCCGTGAGGCCCGTGAGGCCCGCGAGGCCCGCGAGGCCCGTGAGGCCCGTGAGGCCCGCGAGGCCCGCGAGGCCCGCGAGGCCCGTGAGGCAGCTCCCAGGAGGCGCCGCGTGCGCCCGCGGGCCGGGCCGCAGCCGGGCTGCTCGCGCACACACAGCGTCGGCCGGGAAACCTGAGACACCGTCACAGGCCTGCCGCTCGGCGTGGGGCCCTTGCCCGACCCTAGGAAGTGAGACTTGCTCACCTTGGAAGAAAATCCCCCGCCTCCGCCCACCGTGCCCTGCTTGGCTGGGCCCCGCAGCGCTCGAACTCCGCGTGCCCCAACGCCTGGGGAACGCGGCCCGCCGCTTGGGAGGCACCCCACTCACCCATCCTGGGCTTGTCTTCCCTGGAATGCAGGATACTAAACTCATCACTATATAGTTTCAGGGGGGTTTTTTTTAATTTCTTTACTTTTTATTTAAATTCCATTTGCCAACATACAGTGTGACTGACACCCAGTGCTCATCCCCTCAGGTGCCCCCCTCAGTGCCCGTCACCCAGTCACCCCATCCCCCCGCCCACCTCCCCTTCCACAACCCTTTGTTTCCCAGAGTTAGGAGTCTCTCATGGTTTGTCTCCCTCTCTAATTTTTCCCACTCAGTTCCCCTGCTTGATTTATTTATTCATGAGAGACACAGAGAGGCAGAGACATAGGCAGAGGGAAAAGCAGGCCTCCTGCAGGGAGACCATAGTGGGACTGGATCCCAGGACACCCATGACCTGTGCCAAAGGCAGATGCTCAACCCGAGCCACCCAGGTGCCCCTGTTTTAGTTTTTTAAAAATTAAAAATAAAAGTGAATAAATAGTTTAGTTTGGTCATTTGATGGGAGAAACAAAAAGGGGAAGGGAGAGGAGGGGTGGAGAAGGGAAGGGAAGAGAGAGAGAAGAGAAAAACACTATTGCTCCCAATTATTCCTGTGTTTGAAGTACTTTCAGGTCTTTAGGTAGCAAGTCTCTTCCAATATACCTAGTAAAGAAATGCATTTCAAAGCCACCTTGAAATTGCTTTCCAAACAGCCACATGTTTGCATCCGTTCTGTTGCTGCCAATAAGCTTAACTCGTTGTATTGAGTGATAAATAGAAATAGAAAGTCAGGTTCATTTTCCCTTGAAAATATCTCTTACAGATGAAGTTGACAATTTGTAATCAAGAATTATTATTTAAAAAGTGAAAACTCAGAAATTGCATAAAACGTCTAACAACTGGTCTAGGCACATAAGATGAAATAATGCCAATCAACCATTTAAAAAAACTCATATTCTCATCTGCAAGGATGTGGAGCAGTGGAATTTATATTCATAATGATGGGAAAGTAAAATGAAACAGCCACTGTGGAAAAGTATTTAGCAGCTTCTTGCAAAGTTATACACCTGCCCTATGACCCAGCAGTCCCACTTCTGGAGAGATAAAAACATGTTCACAAAAAGACACAAATGTTTATAGCAGCTTTATTCACAGTACTCCCCTCCCCCCAAGATTGGAAACAATCCGAATGGCCATCACTAGGAGAATGGATCCATAAGTTTTGTTATATTCACACAAGATAATATTATACACCATTTTTTTTAAAACAGGAACTACTGATGAGCTTAGTAACATACTTCAATACTTAGGGAAAGAAGTAGGATTACTAGAGTTGATTCTTCAAGATTCCATTTATACAGAGCTCAAAAAACAGGCAAAATCAATTCACAATAATAGAAATCAGAACAGTGATTACCAGTAGGGGTGGTATGCAGGTGTGTGTATACGTAAGTAAAAATCTGTCGATGTGCAAATCTAAGATTTGTACATTTTACGCCATGTAAATTGTATCTCAGTGATTATTTTTTTATAATAAATTTATTTTTTATTGGTGTTCAATTTGCCAACATACAGAATAACACCCAGTGTTCATCCTGTCAAGTGCCCCCCTCAGTGCCCGTCACCCATTCACCCCCACCCCCCGCCCTCCTCCCCTTCCACCACCCCTAGTTTGTTTCCCAGAGTTAGGAGTCCCCATGTTCTGTCTCCCTTTCTGATATTTGCTACCCATTTCTTCTCCCTTCCCTTCTATTCCCTTTCACTATTACCTATATTCCCCAAGTGAATGAGAACCTATAATGCCTGTCCTTCTCCGATTGACTCATTTCATTCAGCATAATACCCTCCAGTTAGTGATTATTTTAAATCATATTTGCAAAGCATATTTAAAGACACAGGAATTTATTATGTAAGGTTAAGTCAAAGAGCAAGACATAAAGCTGCGTATTGCAATATCTCAAATTCTTCAAAAATACATATGTGGAGGGGAAAGACTGGAGACACACATGCTGGATGGCAAGAATAATTAAATCTGCTATAATATTAGGGTAATTTTTATTCCTTTCAATTAATTTTTCTAAATTTTGAATTTTTTTTCTATAAGGAGCATGTGTTACATTTCTTAGGAGAAAAATAAACATTTTTTAAGTGCTCCGTAACTGCCCTCTCCTCCCTGTTTCCATTGCTACAGTCCTGGCTCTGCCCTCTTTCCTAAATTATTATAACAGACTCCTAACTGATGTCCCAGACTCAAGAGTTTATCTAGCCCAATCTGCTCCTCTGGATATTTCTTCCTTTTTAAAAAATAGAATTCTATTTTAGTACATTTAGAACATTTTTTTCTTCCCTTTCAGATTAAGATTTATGCTCATCCCTGGGTAGACAATAAAAAGCCCACCCTTTATCAAACCCATCCATCCAGGACTTTGTCCTTACCACGACATCGAAACTGCTCTTGTCAAGGTCATGAACGGTTTTCCTGTCGCTAAATTCAATCATCCATTCTCAGTCCTCATCTTCCTGACCCTCACTTGACACCATAGATCGTGTCCTAACCTTACGTCCCCCTTTGAGCCATGCTTTCTTCCCTTGGCCACTAGGTTCCCCAGGCCACCCCTCAACTCCCCTCCATCCCCCACTTTCTCATGTCTTCTGCTGGTTCCTGTTCCTTTTCCTATGTTGGAGCATCCCCAGGGCTCAGTCATGTTCAAATCTTGATGATTTCACCTGGTGTCGTGGCTTTAACTACCACTGTGTGACATGCTGATGACTCACAAGGACACGGCTTCAGATCTGACCTATGCCCTGAATCCCAGGCTATTTCCACTGTCCACCTGATACTGCCACATAGATAGCAACAGGCGAGTGAAATTCCAAAATCAAACATGTCCAACTTCCTGATCCCTTCCTCACCAATCCTGATCCTCCCTAGTCTTCTGCCTCTCAGTAAACGTCCCATCTTCCTTCAAAATATGTCCAGAACTCCAAGGAACTGGGGTTCTTCGAATATGCCAAGGGTGTTCCCATACCAGGGCCTTTGTACTTGCTTTTTCCTAGTCCTCAAACTCTTTGCCCAAATAGGCATCTGCCTTACACACTCACTGCCTTCCTTTCTCTGCTCAAAGTTCACTTTCTCCCTGAACACTCAGTATAACACACCAACCCCCACACTCCCTATTCCCCTTACCCTGTTTTATGTTTGTTCTTAGCATTTATCACCCTCTGACACTCTAGGTACTGAATTTACTCATCTACCTGCTTATTTTTCGTGTCTGCTCCCCAGAGTGTAAGCTCCATAGGAACAGAGATTTGTTTTGTTAACTTCTCTTCTATCCCTAGTGCCTAGACCACTGTAGGTACTCAATAATTGAGGTGCTTATCATCAGTGCTAAATAATTACAGGATGAATGAATGAATGAATGGTGGAATTTGTATTCCCACGCCAGGGCTTGGTGGGTGGCCTCCACAGGGAGTGATTGGGCCGCTGTTTTGATGGGGAAACAAATGCCCAAATGTCAACAGCTGTAAGCCTTTCTCTTCATGGGGTCCCACCCCCTCCCCTGGGATCCCACCAATCTCCTACCCAGGGATAGAAACCTGACCCCCAGTGTTTTGGAAGTCCAGCTCATGAAGGCAGCTGAAAGTTTTCAGCATTCAGTATGCCAGCTGGTAATTTCCCTGCGTTTGGAGGATCCCTGGGTGGCTCAGCGGTTTAGCACCTGCCTTTGGCCCAGAGAATGATCCTGGAGTCCCGGATCGAGTCTCAAGTCCTGCTCCCTGCATGGAGCCTACTTCTCCCTCTGCCTGGGTCTCTCTCTGTCTCTCATGAGTAAAATCTTTTTTAAAAAAATGAAAACATTTCTATTAAAAAAAATTCCCTGTGTTTGTTTAGTAAGGTTCATTCATCCATTCCATAAATATTAACCAAGTGACTATTAAAGCCAGGCACTGTTCTAGGTACTTCAGATATTTAGGGGACCACAAGAGACTAAAACCTCTACCGTTTGGAGCTGATGCTGAGCTATGACAGGTGTTCCTGAGTCCAGAGATTCCCTGTCCAGGAGATAAACCTGTTCCCCACTAGGTGTGGGAGGATGCAGTTTCTTGGTTGAGCTGGTCAGGGCCAGACTCCTGATGTGCACTTCCAACAGGGTTGAAAACCTGGCAACTCTCACTTTCCACCGATCCTTGTGTGTTCAGCTCCCCTCCTCTGACGTCACTGTCCCTCCTCCTTCTGTCCTCCTGAGGTACCTGGAGCTGGTGCCTTCAATTCATCAGCTTCCATGGGTGCCATAACTCAAAACAGCTTCTTCCTCCTTTCTTCACTCATTTCTGCTGAAGTCAGTAAAGACAGACATGACCCCATTCAACTTCCTAAATGCAATTTTCACCTCCTTCCTTTTGTGTTTCTGTTTCCATCCCTGGGGTACCTGGGAGAAATTCAGTCTTCTGGAACCTGCTCCCATCCCACTCCCCAAGATACATATGCCCAGTCAGCATGGGTTCAGCCTTTCCATGTTACTCTGTGTAGCCAGAGAAATAGGGGAAAGATAAGGGCCTCTGGTTCTTTTTTTTTTTTTTTTTTTTAAGATTTTATTTATTCATGAGAGAGAGAGAGGCAAAGACACAGGCAGAGGGAGAAGCAGGCTCCATGCGGGGAGCCCGACGTGGGACTCTATCCCAGGTCTCCAGGATCACACTGAAGGCAGTGCTAAACCGCTGAGCCACCCAGGCTGCCCAGGGCCTCTGGTTCTTAATCTCCCTTTAGTCTGGCAGTTGGTGAGAAGAGGAATCTCACCTGTTCATCTGCTGTTTCACCTATCCCTGTGGATGGGTCTAGACTAATCTACCAGGGCTCGTTCCATCAGCTGGCTCATGCCTCGCTGCAATAACTGGGACACTCTCCTGACTTTGAGAATCACCATTGTCTAGAATTACTACAGCCAGAAGCAGCAGGGGAGAACGGATTAAAAATTAAGAATTAAGATTATATATTATATATGGCCACTAGAGTCTTGCATTTAATTTCTGCTCAGAAACACCATTTATTTATTAATAAATGCTTGGGAATAAATAGTTGAACCTTCTTTATGGGGTCGCCATAAAAATGAAACAATCGTGTATGGAAAGACCTTCTCATAAGGTCTGGGACATAGTAATACATGAAATCTTAAGAAAAGCTCAATTCTCCTGGTCCTTGAAAGAGGTTCATGTGGTTATTAACTCAAGTTTGAATCAGGCCAGAATCTATTCTACTCTAATGAATGGATATTTTTGTGGTCTCTCCTTGGAGGGGGCTCAAAGCTCCCTCCCAGACATAATTTGCTCCCTATAACCTAGTTCAGATCTTCCAGAATGCCACATTGCAGAGTCACATCACTTATGGCAACTTGGGGTTAGGGGACTCATTCAACATGCCACGTGAGAGTTCAAGAGACCCTGAATCTAGACTCTAGCCGAGTAGCAAATGTAATTAGTGTTCATTCTAGGGATCCATCCCCTTCATTCCTTGGGCACCTATGAAGTCAGGTTGGGATTATATGGCTAGTGTAGGTTGGTAGACTAGAAGCAGAAATGACAGCGTCATTTCCAAGTGAGGCAGTGAAAGGCCAGTGTGCCTCCTTCCCCTTTGCATGGTGACATCAGTGGTCATATGTTCTGAATAATGAACTACAAGATGGTGAGTAGAGAAAAAAAGAAATCCTAGATAACTGGGTGACATCTGAAACAAGCTTCCAGGCCACCTAACCAAACCCACACTTGATCAGTAACATAAGAGAAAGATCAACATTTGTTGTATTGAGCTACTGAGATTTGAGGTTTATTATCACATTATCTCTAGGGATATAAATCCGTTCACGGGAACTTGTGAAGATAAAATTAAAAGGGACTTCATTGTCCATTAATGGCAGGCTACATAATTCGGGTGAACCTTCACACTAGAAAAGCTGAACAACAATAAAAAAAATTTTTTTATGTCTACTCAACAGCATTGGAAGTGAAAAGTTACCTGGCTACCATCTGGCCATCTGGGTGAACATAAAAATCCAGAGACATGAGCCTGACATTTGAGGCTACTTTTCTCCTGGGAGCATTTGTTAATTATAACAAAGCAGTGTTTGATAGCTGAGCAGTTTGATGGCTGGGTGGAAAACAAAAGTTGGATGCTGGTAAAGCACAGTAGTGGGGGTTGGGACCCTGAAGTGCTGGACTCCAGGAATAAAGTTGAATTGAAAGCAAAACAGACTTCCTGGGCAGCCTGGGCGGCTCAGCAGTTTAGTGCTGCCTTCAGCCCAGGGCGTGATCCTGGAGACCCGGGATCGAGTCCCAAGTCAGGCTCCCTGCATGGAGCCTGCTTCTCTTCTGTGTCTCTGCCTCTCTCTCTCCTTCTCTCTCTCTCCGTCTCTCATGAATAAGTAAATAAATTCTAAAAAAAAAAAAAAAAAAAAAAAAAAAAGAGCCTTCCTGCTTCCTGTAGCCCAGCTTTGAGTCATCTGGGTGGCACGGAAGATCTCAGACTTTGCAACTGGAAAGTAGGCACTTGGAAAAAGCAAACAGAAACCCTTTCTGGAGAGAGAGAGAGAGCATTATTTTAAACCTAAAATCATTTCTACAATTTTTCTTTTTTTTAAGATTTATTTATTGATTAATTTATTTATTTTAGAGAGAGAGCATGAGCATGAGCAGGGGGAAGGGCAGAGGGAGAGGGAGAGAGAGAATCTCAACCAGACTCCCCCCTGAGTGCAGAGCCCACCAGGCAGAGGGAGACATCATGACCCTGAGATCATGACCTGAGCTGAAACCAAGAGTCAGCCCCCTAACCAACCGAGCCACCCAGATATCCCTCTACAAACAATTTTTCAAATACAATTTTGGATACAGAGAAAACCAAGTACAGACCGAGATATGATAATGTAAACAAGAATCAGCAAAACCCACAGAAAATAGAAACAGAATTACATGGTCTCCAGATATTGGCACTGATCGGATTCTGAAATAATTAGCTTACTGTGTTCCAGGAAATAAAATACAGGATTGAAGATTTCAGTAGGGAACTAAAACTATTTCTTACAAGAGATAGCAGAATTTTAAAAGAATCAATAAAAGTCCTCAAACTGAAAATACAATGACTGAAATTAACAACACAGTGGATGGATTCTCTTTTTTACCAGATTAGACCTTGCTGAAGAAAGAAATAAAGAACTTAAAAATAAATCAGAAGAAGAATTCCAGAATTGCAGAAAGAGGGAAAAGGCTGGAAAATATAAACACTGTAGAAGAGATATAGCAGAGACTGTTCCACACAGTGTCTGGCATCGATTTAAGTGGACTCTGAAATTGCACAAAAGTGGAGCAAAAGCAGTATCAGAAGAGATAACAGCTGAAATTTTTCCAAAACCAATGTAAGACATTGATCCACAGATCGAGAATAAAATTAAATAGATTTGGCAGGGAAGAGAGAAAGAAAGGATTACTTTTTTAAAAAGTCAAACACGACTCCGAGATTTCCCGCTCCAGCAGCAGAGCGCTGGGTTTAGCAGAGCTAAGAAACAGAGAAGGAAGAACAGGTGCATTGGAGGGCAGGAGGAGGCTGAAAAAGAAACAGTACATTCCAGTTTTTACCTGTTGAACTTAACATCCATGCAGGGATGACGAATGTGCCATGATTTCTGGCATAATTTTTTTTGGTCGTGTTTAGGAGTCTCCAACACTTACATTCTTTCAAAAGGTCCAGTCAGACATTTCTTATCTCAAGAATCCAACACTCTTAGGCCTTCCCTTCCCTTCTGCTGAATCTATGACTTACCTCCAAGGGTGGACCTACAAATGGAGATTTGCAGCAAAACATCCACAGACTTGAACATTCCATCTTGCCTGGTATTCAAATGTAATTATCTGTGCCATGCAACCTTTGCAAAACCCATCACAACAAAACATGTTTTCATTGTTAACACCATGATCCAGGGCTCTATTTTTTTTTCTTTCTTTAATATTAGAAAGACAAGTTACAGGCACCCTAAATGCTTTGATTTCTCAAAATGTGGGATTTCTACATAGGACATTGAGTTTAAATGGTGGAGTAAATACAACTTTGTATTGCAATCTACAATATTACCTTAAGGATTATCATGAGTTCTTTTAATAGTTACTTGACTTTATTAACAGAAGAAAAAATAAAACACTGGCTACCATAAATTTCTCTTTCTCTCTCTAATTTTTTTTTTTTTTTTACTTAGAAAACAGCACGATTTTCACAATAAAGTCTATGGCTAATGGATGAAAAGTATATAGCTTGATTTCTTTTCAAATGAAAAGTTGAAAGGCTGCAAGATGATAATGATGATGATGGTTCATGTTTGTTGAGCACTTTCTACATGCCAGGAACTGTTCTATGGGAATACATACATTCACTCATTAAAGAGATTTAAAGATATATGATAAAAAATTATATACCAATGACATATAGAATATTATTTACTAGAGAGTCAGGCAATTCTTTCTTTCTTTCAGAATTGTTCTTTTTTTAAAAATACACTGCAACTCTGCTGGTACAATTAGGGACCAGACATGTATATGGGAGAACTTACAAAAAAAAAAAAAACACTCTATGATAATAAGTTACAAGCAAATCTATAATTTTTCTTTGACATTATATTTTTCTTCTGAAAGTAGAAATAAAATTTTCAAAACCAATAAACAGGGAAATAACTTTATTTTCAAACAATCCTTTACATGCCAGCTTTAAATTTTGAAATACCATTAGATTTTAAAATATATCCAGAGAGTATCCATGGTATTGCCTTATATGACCAAAGATGAATTTTTCAACATTAGCTATGGGTCTAGTTGCCACAGGTGCTTTCATACATGCTTTCATTTCATTTCCCTGGATAATTACTATTGTGGTTTTTCCCCAGTAACATTCCAAATAAAGCCATTAGGAACACTTCAATCATAGTTGTGCATGGTTTGATCAAACTTCTAAATATCACCAGCAGAAATGGCTAAAGATATACATTTTTTAAACCAGAAGACTCTTCCAAGAGAATTTCACCTAATAAAACACATGAATCAACTTCTTAAATTACTAAATGTCCTAAAGATCTATAAGTAATCTGGGACATTATTTATTTAACTACATTCTTGATATCATGAAGGGTCAAAATTTAGTCAAGCCCTTGCTTTCTTCTCAGCCATTCTAGACATCAGATGCCTGAAAATTTATCTATCTTACTTACCTTTTTTCCTTTTTCTTTTCTTTCTCCTTTCTTGTTTTTTGTTTGTTTTGTTTTGTTTTGTTTTAACATTTTACATTTTAACCTCTCTCCAAACCCAGGATCTTTTAATCCAGCCCCTCGTAAAATGGCGATGCTTTCACATCAACCCAAATGTTTCCCATCCTCCATGCTTTCCAAAATAAGATATTATCCCCAAGACAACCCTCTCCAGTGTCAGTTTTCATTATTTAAAAAAAAAAAAAAAAAAAGTCTTCTCTACATTGAGGTGGAAAGTTCTTCCCTGAAACTGCCACCTATTCTGTACCCCTCCAATCTCAGCCCTGGCCCTTGGGCAATTCAGTATCTTGTTGCTTTAGCTTCCTTAATTGTAAAATGACGACAAGAAACGTATGTCACAGTGGTGTGGAAATTAAGTAAGAATGCTTCTAAAGCACCTGGCACAATGCAGGGCCTCCCTGAGCAGTAGCCTTTCCTGGGAATAGGAAATGCTCTTCTGCATGGATGCCCTCAGAAATGCAGTGAGAGCTAATGTTTTCTCTGCTCCAGGCCAAATACGGACAGTTCCTTCAATTTTTCTTTGAACAGCATGGTATTATCTCCCTTATTCTTCTAGTCATTCTTTTCTGAATAAGTTCAATTCTTAAAGAATTCTTTGAGAAGAGTCAACTGCCAATCCAAAAAAATTATATATTTATCCCCATTTTTTCAACTGAGAGCAAGCTCTATGCCCGTTAAGTGTCATTGCAAGATAATATTTTTCCTTTCTTTCTCTGTTGCTGATTAGATCTCCTCTTCTCCCCCCTCCTACCTCCAGTGTTCACATATTTGACCCTCTGGCAAGCTGGGCTACAGGGAAGGCAATAGGTATGGATACTTTCTGGTTCTAAGGTAAGGAGAGATGAAAGTGCCCCTCAGACATTAGGCTGTGTCTGAAAAGCTTCCCTCTTCATTCTGGTGGGATGTCAGCTCTTCCTCATCGAGAGTCACTCCCCTCTGTCCTCTCCATTTCTTCTGGACTTCACAATTCTGGGTGGTGGCACCATAAGACATCTTCTTATTGGGGCTCGCAAAACTCTCGTGGTTGAGTTCTGTCTCCTCCGCTAATTCATCCTGGTCAATAATTCCACACTTCTCCTCAGAGAGATTCTCAGGGTCAGCCCACTCCTGTTTCTCCCCGGAAGCGAAGACTCCATAGAAGATCACACCACTGTAGTGCACCAGGGCGGCTATAAGGAACACATTCTGCCATTCCTCCCGGGTCTAAACAAGGAAATAGAGTACCAGCTAATGGGTTTTAACCAAAAATAGGGATTAACAGTTTGTTCTAGAGGCTTCCACTGGGACAAAATCTCCTGCCTACACCCAAAGGCAATGCTATACTTCTAGGGAAGGCATGTGTCAGAAGCATGCCCAGGAGCCAAGCAGAATTAGAGTGTTTAAAAAATAAAGTTAAAACTACAATGAATGTGCATTTTTTTAATTTAGAAAAATACTTTTTAAAATAAACAATATGTAAAAATATATGCAGCACCATTCACAGGTCTTTTAAATATACAAATGGGATTTCCGTTCATATGGTAGGTTACATTAAATTTGCTTTAGGAACCCACCATTTTAAATATCAGAGGTCTCCTTCTTGTTTACCATTGGATACATAACAATATTTCAATTGTGAAAATGCTCACTCTTGACTGTCAGTAGCTTATTTATAATCTAATTTTCTGTGTAAAATACAGTAAATCAAAAAATGATGGAAATTTGGGTTTAAAGTTGGGTGAAATTAATATCTGAAATTTAGTGGTCATGTTACCCATACCATCATCTCATGAACAGAGAGGGAAAACCTGGATCCTCTGCCTATAAAATCCCCAAAACCCATCTTCCTTTTCTATTAAAAAAAAAGAAAAATTAACTTATATATTTGTTCCAAGAAGCTGGCAGAATTTCTGGAATCATATTAGTAATAGGCAATCCAACTAAGAAAAAATTGGGTAAAAACTCCATAGAATCAAAAAATTCTTATTTGTGGAAAGCAGCATCCTGAAATCTTTTTAGTGACAGAGACTAAGAAACCATGTGGCCTGTGGTTGAACTCCGGCTAGATCTGGGATCCTCCTCTACTACCCACCCTTGTCTAAATGCACAAGGCTCCATAATGACTGAGAGCCCTGCCTTTGTAAGTTCTCCAGTAAGGCCATTAATGTCTTGTTCATTTTCTTCACAATAAGGAAGTATAACAGTACTAATATCTCTAACTAGAACATGCTAAGTAATAGGTGGAAATGGGCTATAAAGTTTAATTACTTAGAATTATAAAACAATCTTGGGTAAATTATTTATCCTGAGTTGATCACAACAGTTTCTTCCTCGTGCCTCTAAACCGTCCCGATGATGTTCATTTCACCTCCTCCCCCATACACACTGCTTTTACTTCTCAGTTGAGGAAATGTGGAACCAAACATCAATCAGCCCTATTACTATCAATAAACAATAGTGAAAAAAAGAAGAAGAAGAAGAAGAAGAAGAAGAAGAAGAAGAAGAAGAAGAAGAAGAAGAAGAAGAAGAAGAAGAAGAGAGAAAAAAGAAGTTCAAATGACTCAGCCAAAGTCAAGGACATACACATTTACAGGATTTATAGGCTGGGGCAGAGCCTTGAGCTCTCAAGTTTGCATAGTACTTCAGTCTCTGATACTGCAACCCATAGCCCCAAAGGAGACCATTACCTTGTGCTTCGTCATTGCACCAACAATAAGGGGACAGACCATTCCAGAAAGGGTTCCCACTCCATTTGAGATCCCCATGAGAATGCTGGCATAACGGGGAGCAATGTCCAGGTGGTTGACGTTAAAACCTACGGTGAAGCCAAAACCTCAAAATCAGAGTCCAGAACATTTTGGGCACTACACAGCTTTTCCCAACTCTCATCAATCTATTTGGTCTCCTCTACCGTATAACTAATGGTATAGTTATATACCTCTCCCAAGGTGGCTACATTGAGAATCGTCAGGCTTTGTGCATAGCAGAAAAACGTGCTGTGATTGATCAGCAATGGCTCCCATGAACCCTCCATGGGGGATTTATGACACCTATGCTCCTAGGTAGAACTCCAAAATAACAGTGTTTTGGGCAATACTGAAAAAAAATTGACAGGATCACATTTACTCAGAGTAAACAACTGCACCGATTGTTTACAGTGCGATTAGAACCAAATCTGGCCTCATAATACTCTCCCCATCCCGGTCCTCAGCTCACTTCCAAAAGGCCACCAGAGGTAAGCTTATCTTGGTGGCCACATGGCCCAATGGGAAAGATACTTTTCTGATAACAAATATTTGCAAAAACATTGGCAGAACTCCCGTGACCTCCACAAGACTTCCACATCCATACTTGATTTGGAGTCTGTAAAGCTGGTCTTGGATCTCACTTCCAACACTTAAGTAATTTTTAGGCCTTTGTTCTCTCCTCTAACATGGGGGCAAGATGACTACTTAAGTCATAAACAGGGCAGCCCCGGTGGCACAGTGGTTTAGCGCCGCCTGCAGCCCGGGGTATGATGCTGGAGTCCCGGATCGAGTCCCACGACAGGCTTCCTGCATGGAGCCTACTTCTCCCTCTGCCTGTGTCTCTGCCTCTCTCTCTCTCTCTCTCTCTCTCTTTCTGAATAAACAAATAAATAAATCTTTAAAAAAAAAAGTCATAAAGTTGTGAGTCGAGCCTGGGGGAAGAGGGATGCCAACCAGTGCCACTACCACCACCAGGACACTGCCTGAGGCTGCCGCTGGCTCAGCGTCTCCCTCTCTGAGTATCTTCTCCAAAATGATAACTGTTTATCAAGAGAGAAAAATGAATGGAATGAAGGAAGAGCAGTGAAGGCAGGGGAAGGTGCTAGGTGCTAGGCTCTGAAGGAGGAGGCCACACGCACTGGGACCCAACTCTACTAGTGTTGCTCTTGCTGGGTGAACTTTCTAGAGTCAGATGGACTTGTCTCTGGCAGCTTGATTGAGATGCAAATGTGGACAAAGGATTGAAGTCTTCAGAACCTCTGCTTCTTCATCTACCAGCTGGCATAATCAGTCTTATAAAGTTGTTGTAAGAATTAAGTTAAATAATGGATGTTAAGTCCATGGTACACAGAGGTGAAAACCAATACGAATGGTCCTTATGGGTGGTTATCCATCGGTCTTGTTTACCACTATCTTCCCTGAATTGGCAAAGGGTCTGGTACATGGTACGCACTTGATAAATAATTGTTTAATTACGCATTCGAGCCATTGAAATTACAGCAGGGGATTGTAGGCTTTGTTTATTCATGTTTTTGTTTCCCTTAGCCTTGCTTTTTCATTCTCTATTCTGAGCAAAGAACCTGAAAATAGGATTTAAAAAAAAAAAATTTTTCCCCTAATCTGGCACATTGGTTGTTTTTCCCTACCTCTGATTCAGAGAGAATTTTGAGAAAACCTTTTCTATAATAAATGTACCTTCTCTTTCAGATCAAAGTGTCAGACAATCAGAATATAAAACAGCTGCAAGATTAATTAATCTTACTGTTGATTTGAAAGCGATAAACACTTTATTAGAAAAGAACCCAGAGATAAGAAGCAATTAATATGATTGTTGAGTATTATATTCTGATACAAAGCCTAGGCATCTGCGTTCAGCTAAAGATAATGTGAGAAAAGATTTAGATTTCTAGCTGTGCAATCCTGGTGTTTAGGAGAAAAAAATCTTTGAGAAACCAAGATACTGATAGTTTTTTGTTTTTGTTTTTGTTTTTTGTGGCGGATACAAAACAATCAAAAGCTCACAAGCTAGGAAAGTCTGTCTTCTCTCTACAGGACATTTCTCAGAGCAAGTGTCATCCATCCCTCTATCTTCCTAACCGACCTGTCTCAGCTCTCTTGTTAACAGTCATTTCCCAAATGATCCCAGTCTTCCCCGGCATGTCTATGGTGGCAGATAGCAGATCCTGAGGAATTATCACCCCCAAGTCTATTGTTCCTCCACAGTGCAACTACTGGTCAGGCAAAACTTTTTTCCAATCCTAGCCACTCAAGTTACATAAGCAAGTTGAGTCACCTCTCTGAGCCCTGGTGTCCTCACTGGTAAAATGGATATAGCAATATCCCTCTCATTGTGTTGTCAGGAGCATTAAACAAGATCATGTCAAAAAGTCGCCAGCACTGAGGAAGTGCTTTAAAGAAAAAAAAAAAAAGTAAATAAATAAATAAATAAAGGCAGGTGCTGTTTTTGGTATATTGCGTTTCTCTCCTGCCCGTGGCATAATTGGTAATCCAGGAACGACATGAACCTAAATATTTCATTATCTCTGGAGACAGGATATGAATCCCTTTTGCAGCACAGTGCTACGGGGGGAAGATGTTCCTCAACATCTGCTGGAAATCAGCTGAATTGCTTTAGAATTTTTGCTGCTCAGAGTGTAGACCCCGGTAGCAGCCACTGCAGCCGCGCTGGGGAGCTCATGAGAGATGCTGAATCTCAGGCCCCGCTTGGAACCTGCTGAATCAGAATCTGCATCTTGCAAGATTGCAGGGTGGTTTGTATGTGCGTCAAAGTTTGAGAAGCCCAAGGTGAAAGTGGGTAATAACTGAACAATCCAATTCACAAGAGTGAATACTTATTAGTCTGGTTGTGCTTCTCGCCCTGGGTAAAGGTTTTCAAATGCTTTATTTCTACTAGAATGTAAACTTTATGAGGACACCATCTGATTTTTTTTCCCCGCTGTAACATCCCTCCTAGTGCAAACAGCCCTGACTTATCCTAGGAAATGCACCCGGGTGCAGAACTACCTCCAGTTCCTGGAGATCTCCCAACAATCCCATGAGGAAACCAGGGCTTGGGATTTTCAATAACTTAGCATTTTTTTCGTTTATGCAGAGCAACGAGTAGAGAGAGGCCTCAAAATCAGGTTTATGCCCCTCCAAGCCCAAGTTCTTAGCTGCATGTTTCTTTTAAAACAGACTTTTCCCCCCTTAATTTCACTGTTGAGCAGCTCTATTTATTTCTAAAAGACCAAGGCTTTATTTTGGGGATGGTTTAAAAAACTATCAGAGGTTCCATATCTTTCTGCCCTGGGATATTCTTACCCTGATCTCTCAGGCAGCCTAGAATAGAAGAAAGAGCAGAGGTTTATAGTCAGCCAGACCTGCACTTTCTTCTCTAGAAAAGGAAAGCTGTGGCGAAGACAAAATCTAAAGAAGCTTTCCACTTAAAACAAAAAACTTTGAATTTTAGGACACTATGTCAAATGACTCTACCACCTGACTTTTGGGCTGATGTTAGCCATTCTCTAGTTCAAAGTGAGGACTGAAAATGTCACAAGAGCCTCTGTGAGGTAAGGTGACCTGGTCCAGAGGCATGAACATGCCCCTTCACCTGGGACACATGCTTATGCCTCTGCCTGTGGCTCAGGGGGGTATCTGCATTTTGTGTCTTTCTCCAAGCAGGGAAGTAGGGACAATCCCAGCTCGACTGGGCTCCCAGGCCTGGTCCTCAGCGATCTTAAAAAGTCAGCCCCACATTATGAAACCGTCTAGCCAGTAACCTGCTCCTTGTGAATGGTCTGGCTACTAAGGGAAAGTGAAACAATATTCCCTTCTCCTTCCTTCCTCCCAAGACTTGCTGAATCTGTAGAAAAAATGGAAAACCAAAGGACACATCACCTGAAATAGCAAAGCCGCTAAATCCTACAGCAAGCACCAGAAAGGAGATGGCCACCCCTTTGGTATGGGAAAAGCCAACCACCAGGAGTAAGGTTGCCTCCATGCCAAAACCTGCAAATGGAAACAGCAAGGGGGAAAAATGTTGTTTTCATGTCATTCGGCTCAGTTCATGAATTTATCAAATGAGAATCTTTTCATATTTCCACAGACCTAAGTTTCTAGTATATACTTGCTGGCACATTGCTCACAACATTACCAGGGGGGTTTCATGACCACATGACTATGCTAATACCAGCTAGGGGTTCCGTGAGCCTTCCAGTGTACAGGTGCACTCTGAATACTGAATGGCTCCAGCATGTTCCAAAGATGCCCCTGGGACAGGGAATCTTTATTATTAGTTGCTCCATGGGTAGTTGCCCCTGCCATTTCTAAACACTAAAACTCTCTCATGTACTGTCAAAGATCCCCCTTTGATTCTATAAGTTATGGCCTCTCACGGAAAAATAGAATGACAACACTCTAATATACGTTGCCAGGAATGACCAGAAAACTGCAGTGAATATCTGAAACAAAAAGCAGCACTTCACTTCTTTTAAAGCATAAGGCAAAAATCCCTCCCTTTCAGAAGTTTGCCAAGCTCTCGGGCCTCTTCATAAAACCATGAGATATTCGCACAGAAGTAGAGCAGGACAAAAGTACTTTCTGTTCCTTTCATTCCAAATAAGTGAATCTGGTACAATAAAAAAAGGGATGTGGAAATTATGAAGATGTTCCTTCTCACAAAACACACACACAGGCACACATACAGACACACACACACACAACTTCAGTCAAGAGCAGACACAAAGATGGTATAAGTGCCATTTCCAGGTATATGAAGTGCCCTGGGAGGTGGAAGGCAATGATGCCTTGTTCTGGAGACTGCTGATTCCAGACACCGCCCACCCGCCCTGTAGTTACCTCAAAGACCACATACTCACATCACACCTCTGTTCCCCTATGTTTTACTTCTAAACAAAGACCACCACCACCACCACATCACCCCCACCATGCTCTCTCTTCTTTAAATTAACCTACCCACCCATGTTTAGAACCTTGTGAATGGTCTGGCTACTGGAGGAAAGTGAAACTATATTCCCTTTTAGAGAATATTTATAGTCAGACTTTAGACTTTAGAGTCAGACAAGCCTGGGCTCAGATTCCATAACCAATCACTAAGTATGTGACCCTAGACATGTCGCTACACCCCTTCAATGCCTCATCCCCCAAAATGGGGCTAATACTGCAACCTTGTTGGACACTAGATTAAACAAAATTGGGAATATAAGGCATCAAATACAGTGCCTGTTACACAAGCACAGCTCAAAAGTCGACCAAAAGTAGGGCACCTGGCTGGTTCTTGATCTTAGGGTTGCAAGTTTGAGCCCCACATTGAGTATAGAGATTACTTTTTTTATAAAATCTTAAAAAAAAAAAAAACCCGAAAGTCAAACGTACAAATCTCAGAATCATCTTGGCTACTTCTCACTCTTCCTCAGCTTTCCCACACAAATCTAGGGTATCAAATCTGACCTCTGCTTTCCCCTCTGCCACTGTCTTGTCCTGACCCCATTACCTCTCCCCTGGGCTACCTCAGTAGCTGCTTTAATGGTCTCCCCATCTCTTCCTCCTCTGACCCATTCTCCACATCACTCTCTTCCTAAACCACAAATCTAATCCCTTGACCCTTGGCTTAACTTTCGTCAAGGTTCCACATTATCAGTTTGGTGCAATCAGCCTTCCTCACTATTTCAGTCCAATCTGCAGTACCACCACCCCCAGGCCACATAAGGCCCTCTGTTGTTGTCCCATGGATCCCTGAGCCATTTCCCACTCACAACACGGTTCCACGCCCCTGACGTGTTTCACGGGCTCTTCCTTTGCCCAGGATGCTCTTCTCCAGCTACTTAGTTCTCTTTTTCTAAAGCAACCTTCCTATCCTTTAAAGTCCAGCTCAAATGCGGCCTCCTCTCAGAATCCCCCCCACCCCAGTCAACCCCCCTCCCCCACCAGCCGCCCTTGCTCCCTGCAGTGGAGCCCATGCCTCTCCCCTCTCACTGATCTCACAGGACCTTTCAACACTGCTTCCTGAGTCTTAGTTTGTGTTTTGGTCCCCCTACAGGGTACCACGTTCAAGGCAGAGCCCAGCCAGTGTACAGCAGGCGTTCAACAAATAATATTTGGTGAATTGATGCAAAGGAAAGGAAATAGGACGCAGAACCAAGACAATTAAGTTGAAACACAAGTGAAAACACTTTCTGTAGACCTTGGTACGTTGCTTACCTTCTGAGCTCATTTTCCCCCACACTGTCAAAGAAACAGGGCAAGCACCAGTAATTCTTTTAGATGGGCATCAAAGAGAATCAGATGATGGGGCGCTGGGGTGGCTCAGTGGCTAAGCTACCAGCTCCCAGTTTTAGTTCCGGTCACCGTCTCAGGTCATAAGATGAAGCCCGGCCTCAGGCTCCATGCTGGGCATGCAGCCTGCTTAACACTCTCTGTCCCTCTGCCCAGCCCCCACACTCCCTAAATGGATGGATGATAGATGATAGATAGATAGATGATAGATAGATAGATAGATGATAGATAGATAGATAGATAATGGATAGATAGATAGATGATAGATAAAAAATAAGATCTTCTTTAAAAAATCTTTTAAAGAGAATCAGATGAAACAAAAACAGTAGTGCTTATCCACTGTGGGCTTTATACCGCATCTACTCATTAATCAATTCTGTTTCGACGTTTTAAGTCATATATATAAGGAAAAATTGCTAGTGTTTTATATACGAACTGTATGTACTTAAGACTCAACCTGTCTTAAATATCAAGGCATCTGGCTGAAACCTCTTTTATCTTAACACTCTAGGCAAAAGTTGTACCAAAGAATTAACTCCTCCAAAGAATTAGAACAGAGACATTTTGTGAAGAATAAAACTTACAAATGATACACTGGTTCATCTGTAAGAGGTGGGGGGGATGATCTTTGCCAAATAGTAGATTTCCAAAGGGAGAAAAAAAAATTAAGAGCCTAAGTGGTTCTTATCAACAGCGAAAAATGCTACAGATAGGACTGTATGCTTTAGGAGCTTGAGAATAAAATGTGAACTTCAGAGGTGATCAAAAAATCTTGGACGTGAACCTCTTTGGAGCTGACAAGAGAAACAGAACTATGATTTAAAGGTCTGAGAAAAATGTTCATCTCATATTAAAACAATCTAAAGTTCACACAGGCAACCAATTCAGCCAGACAAGACTTTTTTCTCCCAGTCTCACTTTACACATACTACAGAAGGAAGTACAAGGATTTGACATCTGGTTTTGAAGATCTTGGAGATGTGCCCTGATCGAGAATGAACTAGAACAGAGCTTCATGTCTTAGGTGATCTGTTTGCTTTAAACGATTCTAGCAGCAAACATCCCCATGGAAAGAAAAGGTGACAGACTCCAGAAAATGTGTGATCCTTCTCCGATAAGAAATGCCCTCTATATTTCTTCTCAGAGAACATGAGACCAACTAAATTCTCCAGAAGATCATGCAAGTGTTTGTTTTGTCCAAATCAATCTGGCTTACTCGGTGATGGCATAAAACTCTCTCTTCACATATTCATCTCTAGTCTAGCATCTTTGTATATAAGCAGAATAGAACAACCATTTTTTAAAACATACAATGTGGAACTCACTGGTCCTGCTATTTCAAAATATAAAATGACATGAAAAGACATGTGAAGAGGTTTGAATTGGTTTTTGTTGATGATGCTATTTTGTGTGTTTCTTTTTTAAAGATGAGGCAGATGCTAGGGAGATTCTGTGTTTGCATTCTAGTGTCTAGAACAAAAAAAAATTATTCTCAAAAGTTACTTCATTAGTACCTCAAAATCGTTGAGTATTCTCACCACCACCACCCGACACCAACACTATCGATTATGGAGGAATGATGGCTGAAGTGATCGGGGCAAAATTAAACAGAGCAAGATAGTCCTATAAAATAGATTCAGAGTCCTCAAGGCATGTGGCTGGAGATGCAGTTGTGCAAGTGGGGTTGAAATCCAGAATTTTCTTTCAACTTCGAGGTTAAGAGGTTGCATAATTTTGACCATGGGTACATTTGAATAGCATATAGTTATTGAATGCTTCCTTAGAAAACTTCTGTTTTGCCAGTGTCTTAAACACAGAAGAGGAAAAAGGCATTGACATATGCTGAGAACCTTCTATAGGTTGAACCCATGCTAGGTGTATTTGTACATCATCCCATTTAACATTCATAACCATCATTGGAAGTAAATACTATTATTCAGATTTTAAAGAAGAAAGTTAGGCTTGGAGAATTTAGAAATCCCTCCCACTCTCTCTACTTCCGTTGGTACCACTTTAGTTCAACTCACCATATTCTCTTGACAGAATAAATGAAATAGCTTCCTAGCTGGTCTCCCTTCTTTCACTCTTATGTTCTATCTTCTACTCTTCAGATTTAAAAACACAAATCAAATCATGTCACTTTCTCTGCTTTAAACCCTCTATTTGCTTCCCTGGGCATTTCAAATAAAATCCAAGCTGTGTGCACATCTATGAAGCCTCCCAAGATCTGGCTCTAGTCCAGCATCCTGGTCCCATCTCCTGTCTCTCTCTACCTCACTCCTTTAGCTCCACCCATTCTGACTATCCTTCCTTCCGGCCTAACATGCCACATTCATGCCTGCCTTGGGGCCATTGCTCATGCTACTCTCTCTGCCTAAAACACTTTCCTGCAAGAACTATAATAAAGCAGGAAGTGATGAGTTACCAACCAAGTATATGTACAGGAAGGAGCAGTCACTGGAGGTTGAGGTGGACTTCACAGGAGGGAAGATGAACCCATGTGGAAGGACATGTGGCGAGGACTAAGGTGAGAAGTGAAGGTGAGCTGAACTCACAGTAAAGATCAAGGGAGTGAGCAAAGTCAGAGATGGAAAGAAATACTCAGGGCCTGGTATGGAGGGGACTATTCAGCTGGGCCAGAATGTGATCATCGGAGGAGAGGAATTGGCTCCTGTATTAGTTTCTGATTGTTGCTGTAACAAATTTTCAAAAATTTAGTGGCTTAAAATAATACAGACTTAACGATCATACAGTGCTGCAGGTCAGAAGTCCAAAATGGATCCTAGAGAACTAAAATCAGGATGTTAGCAGAGCTGTGCTCCTTCTGGACACTCTAGGGAAACCCCATTCTTGCTTTTTCCAGCCTCTAGAGCCTGTCTACATTCCTGGCTTGTGGCTGTATTACACTGACGTTTGCCTCTATCATCCTAGCTCCTCTGACTGAGCTTCCTGCCTCCTCTTACAAGGAACCTCATGATTACACTGGATCCATCCAGATAATCCAAGATAATCTCCCCATCTCAAGATCCTTAATTTAATCACATCTGCAAAGTTCCTTTTGTCACGTAGGTAAACATAACCACAAATTCTGGGAATCAGAACCTGAACATTTGGTGGGGGCGGGGAGCATTATTCTGTCTACCTTGGCTGCCACAAATGCAGTGCCACAGAGCTTCACCTCTCCCCCACCAGGGAGCTTCACCCCTCACCCACCTCTCACCCACTGCCAATCTTCAGTCTCCTATAAAAAAAAGTTCATGTTAATGGCATAGCCAACCATTTCTGCCTGGGGCCAGAAGTCAAACTGAGGGGAGATCCGATGCCCACAGACTATTCCCAAACTCCCTGGTCAGATTTTATACACAGAAAGCATCCAATAAATACTAAATTTAAAACACAAATACAAAAAGGGATAAGGAAAAAGTGGAAGATTTTTTAAAAGGTGAACAATCATAAACATTGCGGGGGTTCAGAATTACTTTTCCCTACCTCTTTTGGAAAATCACATGGCTTCTACTTTGTCTTTGCAAAATCAAAACATAAAGCAGGAACTCAGTGAAAGTAGAAAAGAGAATGAGGTGTGGTTGTGTGTGTGCCTACCCATACACCAGCATATGCTGAGAGGAAAGAAGACCATTCAGAGGAAATACCTTTCTTGGGTTTCTTACCGAAACCTGTATGTGTAGAAAGGGAAGGTGATAAGGGAAAATATCTACATAAGCAAAGGATTATGTGACTGGGAGAATGTATGGGAAGGATAAACAATAAACATATGTCACAGGAAATTGGCTTTGGCCTAGAGCAGATGAAAGAAGCATTTCTGGGAGATGTGTACAGATTTGCCAGCTAAGTTGTCCTATCACAGGCTGCACAAGTTTGGACTGAATGGCCAGTTGGCGGGGGTGTGATGGACACTCAAGTATCTGCCAGAGGATGGACTTTGAAAGAGAGAAAGAGAGAGAGAGAGAGAGAGCAAGCTGGGGAGGGACAGAGGATGAGGGAAAGGGAGAGAAGCAGACTGCCCACTGATCATGGAGCCAACACTGGGCTCAACCTCACAACCCTGAGATCATGACCTGAGCCAAAATGAAGAGTCGGACGCTCAACCAATTGAGGCACCCAGGTGCCCCAAGATCCTTGTAATGGTTCGGCATAACCTCCAAAACATGCTCTGCAACTCAGTTTCACCTCATTCTCTAAAGGCTGCCTAAGCCACCAATGAAATCCATAGTACCTCCACAGTTCATGATTTTTCTGACAGCCGTTGTGGTCAAAATATTTCTGCTTCTTAAATAATCAGCCAACTGTCCTCCAATAGGCACAATGATAGTCATAACCATGTGTGGGACTGCTGACAGGAGGCCCACCTGTAATGAATAAAGAACAATGAGCTATTTCTAGCTGCTTTGGAGAGATTCACTTCCCTAATTCCCTGCCCCCCCAACCAAGTTTAATTATCTAATTACCTGCCACCCAGATAGTCCTGAATTTTATAATAAACAACGAATGAGTGAATAATTTTAAGTACCAGATTGGTAGCTCCTTGAGGGTAGACCCAACTGGTATTCATCTGCCAATCTGCCATTCAACCCCAGCACCTGCCATAGCGTCTGGCACAGGATAGTCAAATACTGGGCACAGAGTGAGCCTTGACTGATGGCAAGCACTGTGACTTGCCTCTGCTAGCTCTCCACGGTCACTTCAGACAGTACCGGGAGCTATGCACACATCGACCTCTACGGCCGCTGTTCTTTCCCTTGTAGAAAGGAGGTCATGTCTTTCATGATGATGGTTTATGCTTCACCAGCTACATCTTTCCTCCCTGAAATATTGGCAATGACTGAGGATATTGAAAGAGGTTCTTTCTAAACCATACAAGGCAATGGTTTTTAATGCTACAATTACCATTACAGAGAAATGGGTGGTCTGCAAAATGAGCTTTAAGGCCCTTACTGCTACTCACCGAGTAATTTATAGGGGGGAAAACCCCACAAAAACATCTTACCTGGAAATCTTTGTATCCGTACCTCATATGCAGTCGTTGAATTTAGCTTCAAAACCATTTTGAGCTCAGATAGAACATACATCTTTAAAAGCAGCTTAATACAGCCCTGATCCTTATGAAGAAGATATTAAATAGCTATGTATACTGTGCCTAGGATGTAAAACCTGTCTGACTTCTAGGGTATTTGATGTCACAGGAGCATTATGAATTTTGATCAGCAATTTAATTATTTTGTCACGCAAAGATTTTCTCAGTAGAAGCAAGAGATTTAAAGTTCAAGAATATTTGAAGCATCTCTGTGTTTACCTTACTTATTGCAAATCCAAAGACCTCTTCAAAATAAGCAGGCTGACTTATTAACAGCAAATAAAAAGTCCAGCTTCTGCAAAAATTTGCCACAATGATTGCATAAACCGGCAACGACGTGAAAAATCTTTTCCATGGTGTGTTAAATTTCTAGAGAGTAAAAATACCATGAGAAATTTAGTAACTATATTGACATGTAATTTTTCTTAAGAGGACAGTATAATCACTAAGAGAAAGAGATAAGTCTTGATCTTTCCATCTGTACTTACACTGAGGCTAACCACATTGGCTCCTTCTCCTATACTTGTCTCTATGTATGTCCTCTCCTCACTGGATATTGTTGGGTGAGCAGCTGGGCACTCATAGGCCTGCAATAGCCAGAACATGTACCAAATAATCCCAAAAATGCCTGCAGTACAAAACAAGAGGCTTACAGTTATGGTTTCCTTGTCTTCTGTCTCTAAATATTCCAATTCTCAAAATATTCCCACATGGCACAATGTTCATTTAGGAGAAACTGTTTTGTTGCTTTGCCTGTTGTTGTTGTTAACTGGTATTTAAAGAAAGACAATATTGTTCTCACTAAGGAATTCTACTTTAATATAAGCATTAAAAGAATCCTAAGCAGACAAGTATTCCATTTATATGATACATTTGTTTTAATAACCTCTATTTTCATAGAGTAAATTCTTAGCCAACCCCATTATACAGTGAAATACCAACTCTATGAGTCATCCATGGGAACTCATTAAGTCAACTTACTCACCATAAATATAAAAGACAGAGGCCCATCCAATGTACTGTACCAACACCCCAGCCAGAGGCATGGCAATCACTGCCCCTGCATAGGAGCCTAGAACAAGAAAACATGGAGGAAACTGAACAACTGCCACACAGGCCCCTTCAACCTATCTAGAGTTCCTGTTGTGGAAATGAAGATGGATCAAACTGAGCAAGAGCCAGAATGCCTCCGTGCAGAGGGACACACTCCCAGTGTACCTTAAAATAGCACTTCCAGGAGAGAAAGGTCACTGAGTACCCTTTGATTTTATCCAGGTACCATGGAGGGATTGGGCAAAGATGACTCAGGCACAGCAATTTTGAATTACATGAAAGAATAGAAAAAACAGATCAGAAAAAAAATCTAACAGAGATTTGAAAAATTCAACCAGGTACAATACTATGGGCTGAAGATAGGAAGCAAAGGAGCCCATGGATCTGCCTTTCAGAGCTCACGGTTCAGAAGAATGATCAACTCAGTCTTTAAATGAGGGACTTCAAACTATTAAGAAATCATACTTTTTCGAGTCTTGGTTTCTTTTAAAAAATCAGAAAACAGTTCTATTCAAGGATGGCAGAATGAACAGCAAGGCTGCTCTCCATCTACCCCCGGAATGGGCCCATTTTGAAGTTTATTTCTTTGTAAACACCTAACCTTGTAAACACTTTACCTACAGGTGGGTATTTATCTAGTCTAGACAAGATCACGAATGCTAGAGGCAGTGGCCTGGTCTCCACTGTCCCCTACAGCTCCATGATAATCTGCTATAGAAACACGAGTCCTAAAAACTTCCCATCAATATTCATTGGATCCCCCCCCAAAAAAATATTACCTGAAATTTGCTTTGGGCTGTGAATGAAAAAAAATCTTGCTCAGAAAAAGTGAGCAGCAGCAACAGGAAATTCTGTATCTCAAACCTCAGTGCTAAGGTAGACCATCAAGAAATGGGAGTAAGGGTATCTTCTAGAGAAAGAGATTAATCCTATCTTTCCAAGCTGGGCCTGACTGGCCAGGAAAGGCACAACCTGGGAATCCTAAATTTGAACATCATGACCCCTGAGGGAGTATCTCAGTCACTTAGAGTCATTATCCTCAGATAGAAGATGAGAATGAAATCTCTATCTCCCAGAGATATTTTTGAGAATCAAATAAACTTTGTCCACAAAGATGTTCTGTAAGCTGTAATTAGTTCCGCACAAACCCCAACTATCATGAGACTATAATGTACAGCATGACAATGCATTTTTTTTTCAGCCTCAGACTTCCTCAAACCAGTAAGACAAGCATTCCAAGGCATTTTGTTTAGAAAGAGCTTCAGGCTTGACTCTGCTGTGGGTGGAGAGAAGGTGGTCTTCCCTGGGCCAAATTTCTAGGACGTGAGGGGTAGGAGAATGCCAGGGACAGGGAAGATCAGGGGATAAATCCACCACCTAGGATGCATTGGGGGCTTTCGGTGTGGCCACTACTGTGTTGAGGATTCTAGACCTATGATTTTATTTAACCCTTCTTTCAACTCTTTGGCATTGGTACCAATGTCACTTCCCTATCTATCACTTCCCTTTAAAAACAGTTGGTCTTGTTACTTTGAGTCATCTCCATTGTTGTATACTTTTAAGTCACTCTTGAATCCATTGAAATGCTTTATGGAGACCTTAGGTTTCTGGCACCTTGTCTATGATGTTTCTTTTGTAATTAGAATAACTAACAGCTTGGTCATCCTGCCTCAAGCTTTCACCACTAAATAAAGTCTATTGAACTGAAAAAAAAAAAAAAAACAAGGCTGGGGGAGGGGAGGTAAGTTGCCAGAGGCCATACAGGTGTGAATGGCAGGAACCAGGTCTGTAGGAATCCAGAGCCTTTTTCCATAACTACTGCATAATGTGATCCTGCCTCCTCTACCCAAAAACGCCCCTTAATTCTTCATAGTAAGAAGAATTCTCTCATTGAGGAAATTTTATACTTGAAACTGAACTTCCCTGTCTATTAGACAAACTCTTCATCCTCCTTCTAGACATGGCTGACTGTAATCTCCTGTCACACCCACAGCCCCTGAGCATACCTCAGTGGGGTGTGCCACCCACACGGCTCTAGGGGAGCTGATTGCACCTTGATCCCTCTGTAGGCAGACAGCAGAGGACAGAGGAGCCCTCCAGTGCTTGTTGAGTGGCATGAGGAAGGGGAGTAGCCATCAGGAGTAGGAGAGTCCCTAAATCTGTCCTTACTAGCTGGGAAAACTTACTGCACTAGATATTTCCTAACATTCCTGCCAACTCCACTACTTTTTTGGTAAGAACTGATTAACCCCAAATTTGGGTTTCCTTCTAATGACATTTTTCCTTGGCTGTTCTTTCAAACCAAGGCCACACCTTAGCTGGGAAGAGTAATAAAGCCCATGACTTTGATCAGGTAACTTTCCTTGAGAGTCAACCATTTCTTAAATCAGCCCTTTAAGGGTTATAAAGACACTAAGAATGGGGAGTGGCAGCTAGTCATTCCTGCTTTGCTGGCAAATCAAAATGAAAAGCCTTGTAAATAAGCCATCCAAAGAAAATAAGATCAAGGATCTGACAATCCACAAGGTCAGAATCTTATTTTCTTCTAGAGTTGGCTCAAAGTCAGTAGTCGAAGTGGAGATGATCTTGAACTACAAACAAGAGAACAGAAATGGTTTCTAAGGACAATAAAGGCTAAAGATGCAAAGATATCTCAGCTGTACACGCAGTTCCAAGCAAGGCATAAAATGGGCATATTGGTGAATATTCACACCAAAGTCCCAGGGATTCTTTATGATAGAATAAAATAATAAATTAATAATAATATAGAATATTATTATATAATATTTATACATTATTCTAGGTATTTTATATTACTCTAGATATTATTCTAGATATTTTATATTATTCTATATTATTATAATAATATTATTTATTATTATTATTAAGGAGGTAAAAAGGAGAAATAAATTAAAATATTCACAAAAATTAAGAGGAAGCTTTATTTCTCCTTTTCACTAAGAAATACAGGTTGGGGGCAGCCCTGGTGGCACAGTGGTTTAGCGCCTCCTGCAGCCTGGGGTGTGATCCTGGAGACCCGGGATCGAGTCCCACATCGGGCTCCCTGCATGGAGCCTGCTTCTCGCTCTGCCTGTGTCTCTACCTCTCTGCCTGCCTCTCTCTCTCTCTGCCTCTGAATAAAAAAAAAAAAAAGAAGAAGAAATACAGGTTGGTGTTTCCTAGGAAAGGCACACTAGCTCGAAAAACCAGGCAGTGCTAAATTGTGATCCTAATTTTGCCCAGTCCCCGTTGTGACTTTCATGACTTAAAGCACTTTTGTCTGCCTGGGCCCCTTCCTCCATTAAAAAAAAAAGAGGAAAATATATTTTACAATTGCGTTGATGGGGTCAGCCTGCACTGTCCTCGTTAAATTATTGATTGGCATCTAGGTAGACGCTTGGAACACTGATTATTCCAGAGATACAGAGAAGGCCACTTCCATGACTTAGAGTAAGACAACCTCAGCAAGGTGAAGGTGGGTCACCCAGGAATTAAAGTCACCTCACTACTTAAGGACCACTGACATACTTTCAGGTGAGGTGGATGGCTTCTTTTTCATCTGGACTATAATGGCAAAAATTAATTAACAGATCTGTCCTATAACATGTACATAGTATGTGTAGTGAGGAAAGTTCTGAATTAAGACTCAGGTGGTCTAGCTCCCATTTCATGCCCAATGTGACCTTGAACCCCATTTTCCATTCAATGAAATTAACTTTACACTTTAGTTTCAGTTTCTCTATCTGTAAAAACAAGAGCAAGATACTTGATGATTCTTTCCTTTCTGCTTTTGACTTCAACAAATACCATTTGTTGGCTCATTCAACAACCACTTCCTACCCCTTCTTTTCCACCTTTCTCTACTAATGGTGCTGGAAAAGCTTGCACTTGGTTTCCTCACTGCCCCTGCAGTTGATGAAACATATGACACAATTAGGGCCAAGGAAATATGTGGAGGCCTGCTAAGGGGTTTTGGGAAAGCTTTTACTTTGCTGATAATAGGAACAGATGTAGTTAGGACAACCATCCCCACTTCTTCCTGCCTTGAATGTGGACTTGATGCCTGGAGCTCTAACAGCCACCTTGTGAACCTGAGAAACAAGTATGAGAGTAAAAAGCTATCACTCCTAGGGCAGTGGAGTAGAAAGTCATAACATGCTAGATCACAAGCAGTAAAACCAATACCAGCAGTCACTCACCTTTGGACTTCTGTTATGTGAACAAAAGAAATTCTACATAGTAGGGTCTTCACATGAAGCCAAAGCTTCCCTAAGTAAAACTTATGATTCTAATACACTTACCACAAAAAGAGGTTGTGGCCAGTCGGCTTCTCTCCAAAGGTGGTGCCCACTTACTCCACATCCCATGGCAGGCTGGGTAAGTCACACCCTGGTGAAACAGTTGAAAATAGACTTTTTGACTTGACTACAGTTTCTGTTGGTGTTTAAAATGTGGATCTTTCTTCTTTAAGAGAGGCTACAGTATAAAAACCCAATTCATAAATAGCTTGTGTCAGCTATTTTAACTCATGGCACAGATGCTGCAATTTCAATATCAGTTCAAACATAAGAATGGTGAGGAAAGGGCCTTTATAGTCCATATTATTATAGAATATTGGTGCAGAAAGGGATTTCTGCAATCAGCTGGTCCATCCCTCATTCCAAGATACAGAATCTGAGGCTAAGAGCCATTGAGTGAGTACATTCTACTCTTCATGGCTGTGCATATCATGTTCTTTCCACCCATCAGAATTTCCCAAAGTGTGGTATATGTCCCTCTAGTGGAACTAGAGTTGGATTTGAGTTGCTACAACAAACTACTTTTTTTTTTTTTATCAGAATTGGCGCAAATATACTCTAATAGGGTTTAGGAAAAAAGGTACCTGGCATGTGAAACCCATGATTTCAAAAATATTGTTGCTTACAATGAGGTTCTTTTTTGGTGTGTGGTTTTGTTTTTTGTTTTTTTTTTTTTTAATGAATTGATCTAGGGAAACACTGTAGGCAAACAAAGCACAAATTGTACATGGATATGACAAAAGCAACGAAGGTTAGAGGTGAATGAGCTTGAGAAACATTGCTCTACATCAGGGCTTGGGAAACTATGGCCTGATTTAGCCCACCATCTGTTTTTGTACTGCTCTTGAGGAAGGACTGGTTTTTGCATTTTTTTCCTAGATTCACATCTTTAAAATTTTTTATTGTTTTTTTTTTAATTCCAGTGTAGTTAAAATACAGTGTTATAATAGTTTCAGGTGTATGACATAGGGATTCAACAACTCTTTGAGTGAAATCTTTGTGTAATATTACACTCTAGGAATTTTACAAATTTATTAACAAATCCATTTAAATTGTTTTTGTGGAAAGGGCCCCTGCTACGTGAACTATAGGACTGGGGCTTCTGCTTCATTATTTATTAAATGACAAGGGTTGGGTTAGATTATCTCTGAGATCGCTGCTGGCTCATGTGAAATTCTACATTCTAGGAAATGACTCTTCATTGTGTATAAATTTGTAATCATCCAAGGCATTTTAATTAAAGTATACATGATTGTCATGAAAACTAGGAAGGGGAAATAGTGGGACAAGGAGGAAGATCAGAAAATTAAGTAACTCAGGTTTTCTTTAGAAGCTGAATCATCTAGAGGACCATACTGCAGGTAATGGCATCAAAAACCGTTAAAGAAGGAATCTCCTACCTCCACTAGACCTTGCAAAATTCTGACACACATGACACAGCCGTAGTGCACTCTAGCAGCAGAAGGAATGAACATGTTCAAGGTTGATGTTAAGAAGATGGCGGCTCCAAAGACCCTGAGGGACCAAAACACTGTGTGAGTTGGGCAAGCCTCCCTTTGTGGGTGGGCACTTCGGTTTAACATCGGAAATGAACCTCACGACCCATGGGATATCACCATGGAAACTAATAAACAGAGAAACAGATGTCATGTCAGGCTCTGGTGTGACCCCAGCTAAACTGTTGGGTAGCTTTAAGTCCTGAGCTCATCCCTAGACCCATTATGGACAGATTTTTGGCAGTACAGGAACATCCTCCCTGAATGAAGCCCCAAGGCTGGAGGTTGACCAAGGTGAGGTGAGCTTGCCGGAGATGCACCATTCTGCTTGGTTCTACCCAACTGACTCATTCTGACTCTTATGTTTGGATTATATCTCCTCCTTCATGACTCTGCTGCCATTTGACCAGAAGGCCATACTCTTTGAAAGAAATCTGTGTCCTGGGACCAGCCAAGCACAGGGTATGTATCTGTCAGAACCCCCAGGTCCCTACCCAGTGCCACCTGTCTTCTCCTCTCTGCCCTGACCACCCATCCTGGGAAAAGAGGACAAGCAGTGTTTTCTTTCTTTCTCATACACTAATGATGCACCAGCCCTTTTAACATGTTGGGAAATATTATGTGTGATTTATTTTTATGGCAGAAATGTGGGCAGTAACCCTGGAGACCATATGAGCCAGTATTTTATCACTTTTTGAAAAGAATACAGTCAGTAAGTGACCATAAATGGAAGACACAAATTAGACAAGAACGTAAGTAAATAAAGTCAGGCTTGTGCATATTTACATCTGATGGTATGGACTTTCAAACTTTTTTTTTTACCTTAACCCATAAAACAGCACATATTTTATATTGCAATGCAACATATAATCATACACACAAACGTAACCAAAACAAGTTTCAAAAACCAATACTTAAGTGTGCAATAAATTAAAATATGTTCTATCCGATTTTATTCTATTTGATTATCTCCTCTTCTATTTTTCTCTTTTTTTATACATTTTTTTACATTTTATACATTTTTATACATTTTATACATTTATTTTTCTCTTTTTTTTTATATGTATACGATGGAATATTACTCAGCCATTAGAAACGACAAATACCCACCATTTGCTTCAACGTTGATGGAACTGGAGGGTATTATGCTGAGTGAAGTAAGTCAATCGGAGAAGGACAAACATTTTATGGTCTCATTCATTTGGGGAATATAAAAAATAGTGAAAGGGAATAAAGGGGAAGGGAGAAAAAATGAGTGGGAAATATCAGAAAGGGAGACAGAACATGAAAGACTCCTAACTCTGGGAAAGAAACTGGGGGTGGTGGAAGGGGAGGTGGGTGGGGGGTGGGGGTGACTGGGTGATGGGCACTGAGGGGGGCACTTGATGGGATGAGCACTGGGTGTTATGCTATATGTTGGCAAATTGAACACAAATAAAAAATAAATTTATAAAAAAAAAGAAAATGCTCATTGGTAAGTCACTACATTGATTTCATTACCATCTAATGAGTTGTGTTTTAGAATTTGAGAAATGCTGCTTTATAAGAAGGTACAGTTCATGAAACCCACACATACAATCACAGAGGACACACACTTGGAAGAAAACTAGAAGTATTTCATATACTCCTTTTCTGCTATATATACATCCTATGTATCCTCCAAGTGGCCATCTTCTTCTGTTTGAATACCTCTGTGATAGAGAACTCAACTGCTCTTTGGGATGGCTCATCCTGTGTTGGATACTTTTATTTATTTATTTATTTGTTTGTTTGTTTGTTTGTTTATTTATTTATTTTGTCTTGGATACTTTTAATTGCTCAAACACCTACTAAAGAATTTCAAGGGCATTAAAGACATCTTGCAAGCTAGAGGCAAGCCCCCAAAATCTGTGTGATACTGGACTATCTAAACATAGTACACGGATCGCAGAATGTCACTTATCAAAGGAAACTAACACAGTCTAAACCATGCTTTATTTCACAGATGAGGAAACAGACCCAGAGAAGGAAAAAAAGTGACTCAGTAGAGGTCACCTTGTGAGTTATTTAGGGTCCAGGAACTATTTCTTCTGACTCAGATTCAATTGCTCTTTTTACTACATAATCATGAATTGCAAGATAAATTAGACAAAGAAGTAAATAAAAAGAGACTTGTAAGAACAGAATCATATTAATATCTGTGAATCACACCTATTGGAATTGTTCCTGTCTCTCATTCTGCATCTCCAAATTGAGAGAGAACTATGCAGATTTTTTAAAAACACAAAATCATGTCATGATCTGCACCACATTCATGTGACATCAGTTTACCTTACCTGTTAGCGGCAAACTTATTTGAAATGAAACCACCTGGAATTTGTGTCACAATATAACCCCAGAAAAAAGATCCATGGATGAGGCCCACTGTCTCTGGATCCCAGTTAAACTGTGCTGTCTGAAATGAAAAATCAGATACAGTTGCGTTTGTAAGAAAACACTTGACCATCATTTTTCACTGATGATCCTACATAATAACCCCACAAGGGCCTTCTTTCCTTCCTTTATTCAACAAATATTTGTGGAGGGCTTCACAACAAACAACAAGCACAACAAACTCCCTCCTGCCATTGAGTTTGTCTTCTAGTGAAAGCAAAGAGAGACTGTGTACAAACTTAAATGCAAACACATATATATAATGGGACAACTCTTAAACTATTGAAAATGTGATTATCAGGACACCTGGGTGGCTCAGCTGTTGAGCATCGCCTTTGGCTCAGAGCGTGATCCCAGATCCTGGGATCGAGTCCCGTATCAGGCTCCCTGCAGGGATCCTGCTTCTCCCTCTACCTGTGTCTCTGCTTCTCTCTCTCTCTCTGTCTCTCGTGAATAAATAAATAAAATCTTTAAAAAGAAAAAAAGGGAAAAAGAAAATGTGATTCTCCAGGGCCAGACCCCCTTTCTTCATTTTCTTCCCAAATAAAGTCACTTTTTTCAGATTCATTGCAAATGTACCTCCTTCTGGGGAAGCTCCCCAGCTCCCTTTTGAAGTGGTCACTTTGTCCTCACTTGTCCCAGAGACCTCTGTCCTTACAGCCATGGCCTGTGCCCAGTGCTGTTCTCAAACTAGCCATTCACACATCGATTTCCCACACTAGGGCAAGCAACTCTAAGGTGCCGGCCACGTCCTTTTGACTTTATAGCTTTAGTACTTAAAATAAATTACTGGAACATAGAAGGTGCAAGGAAATATTTGCCAAATGAATGAATCCATGAATAGCTTTGTAAAGCATTGGGGTGCCTGGCTGGCTCGGTCCCTAGACCATGCAACTAACTCTTGATCTCAGGTTTAACAACTCAAGCCCCACGTTGGGTTATAGAGATTAGTTAAAAATAAAATCTTTTTTTTAAAAAAAGGCAATGATATCAAAATGCAAGGTGTTCCAATTACGGAGGAGGGGTTCTTAGTTATCAAGATGGTATGCCTTATAAACTTTTGTCGGTTTATTTTCCCATCACAAGTTATTACATATTTATTTGCTCATTTATTTAACATTCACCGAGTGCCTCCTGCATGCCAGGTCAGGTGCCAGATGGTATAAATACTAATGCAAACAAGAACTGCCTCTGTGTTCTGGGCAATCACAGTCCCGTGTAACATTGACCTGTCCTGTTTGCCATATTTCCCATTTTACTAATTAGAAAATTGAAGTTTGAGAGTAAAAAAGAAACTGGGGTGCCTGGCTGGCTCTGTTGGTAGAGCATGCAGCTCTTGATCTCAAGGGCATGAGTTCAAGCCCTATATTGCGTAGAGATTACTCAAAAAAAAAGGGGGGGGGGTAAACTGAAGTTAATAGTCATTCTTTCAAATCAGCTCACCAAATTTTTATTTTGTGCTACTATATGCCACACATTGTTCTAGGCCCCGAGGATGCAACCGTGAACAGGAGGACAACAGTATTTGCTGTCTTTGCGAAGATGCCAGTAGGGACAGCAGATAGTAAACAAGTATAGACCCTGTTAGATGGTGACTGGGGACGAGGAGAAAAAACTAAAGCAGAGAAGGGGACTGGAAGTGCTGGATAAGAGGGAGGGAAGGCTTCATTGAGGAGGTGATTTTTTAGTCAAGCCCTAAAGGAAAGAAGGGAGCAAATCATGCTGTTGATCATCTGAGAGAACTTTCAAGGCAGAGAAATAGCAAGTGTAAAGCCCTGAAGTTGGAGGAACAGCAAGATGTAAGGAGAGCTGGGGGATAATAAGTGACATGAGAAAAGGAGTTAAAGTGGGAGCAGTCCAAATGATGACAGGCCCTTTAAGTCACCAAGAGGACCTTGGCTTTTCCTCAAAGAAAGATGGAAACCATTGGGAGCTTGGAGCAGAAGGGGGACATAATTTTTTGAGGCACTGTCCATATATTTCCTCTCTTAATTCTTAGAACACCCAGAGGTGATTATTGGCTCTTCTTCTTTAGAGGAGGAAATTGAGGCTTAGAGACATTAACTTACTCCCCCAAGGTCATACAACTAGTTACAAGGGGAGCCAGGATCAAGATCTCTTATCCACCTGACCCAAAAAACTACATTATTTGCTCTGCTTGTAGAGACCTGACTTTCTTACTAAGAAATAGAGACTAGACTTCTTTGTCTTGAGTCACAAAATGACCCAGGGAACCAAGGATCCACATCACCCAGAGGCTAATTACCAATCATGATGTCCCCTGTTCATACTTTTCCTTCTGAGGAGATGGTGCTTTCAGATAATCTCTGAAGGATAGGATACATGACTAAAAGCACTTGGGCCTGCCCAGAACTGACTTCCATCACCGCTGGAGCTCCATTAGAATCATAATGGCCCCAGGTTTGCGCCATTATGATAAGCTAACCACAGTGTCAGGTATTGTGTAAAGAATGGCCCCCAAAAGATTTACACGCAAAATCTCTGGAACCTAAGAATGCTACCCTCTTCGGGAAAAAGGCTTTGTTGATGTGATAGAAATCAAGGATCTTGAGATAAATTATCCGGGATTATCTAGTTGGGCTCTAAATCCAAAGACACATGTTCTTGCAAGAGAAAGGCAGAAAGAGGTTTGAGACAGAAGAGGAAGAGTGCAGGTGAAGACAGGGGTAGGGATGGGAGTGATGCTGCCACAAGCCAAGGAGCACTGAGAGCCCCCAAAACTGGAAAAGGCAAGGGGGGCAGTTCTTCTGCTGAGCCTGGAGAGCAAGTGTGGCCCTGCTGACACTCTTTCAGATTTCTGGTCTCCACATCTGAGACAGAATAGATTTCAGTTGTCTTAAACCACCATGTTTGAGGTAATTTGTTAGAGCAGCTTTAGGAATCTAATATAAGTACTTACTAGTTAGCACCAAATTGTCTCCTGCAATATGCAGAGCAGGCCTTTTATTCCCAGTTTACAATAAGGACAATGAGGGTCCGCAAAGAATTGCTAGAAATGTCTGTTCCTGCCTCCAGGCTCCCATCTCCTTCAGAAAGCATTCCCCACCCTCACCGCCCCCTGCCCCACCTCAGTGCCCCGGGTCTATCCCCTGCTGACTGGATGTCTGGCCAATCAGGCTCTGTCTCTATCTCTCTCCATCTCTCTCTCTCTCTCTGTCTTTCTCTGTCTCCATCTCTCTCTCCAATCCACACTCAGGAATTATATTTAGCACTGAAGACTTGAGCTGAAACCAATCCCTTTTTAGTCAGGGCCAAGTGAGGCAAGACACTCCAGCTTTGGAGGACAGTGGGAAGCCATGGAAAAGGAAAAGTCTCTCTCTCTGGAGAGACCTGGGACAGAAGAGCATACTCAGAGAGAAGCAGATGAGGGACCATGTGGAGCCGGGAGGCTGGACACTGTAGCTAAGGATTTTGTAGGTCCAGGAGGGCCAGCTCCCCTCTGCCCTTCCCGGCAGAGCCTCTATCTATGCCTTGGAAAGAACTAGGGGAGGACCCCTTTTCCGCCCCTCCTGGACAACAGCCAGGACCCCAGGACCCCTGGGCAGGGCATGGACTATACAAATATACACCTCAGACCTGCTTTTGGCCTTTCACTCTCATGAGCTCCCCTACAGCCCAACCAGAATTCCCTATTGAACTTGACCAGGTCTTGCTGCATTTCTCTTCCTTGCAACCAGCAATCCCTGACCAGGACATAACGGCAAGTTGGCTCAAGGTCCCAGAGCTAATAAGCAAAAGAAGTCAAGTTCGAGACAAGGTCTGGCCAATTCCAAAGCCCGTCCTCTTAACTCTGCAGGACTCGTGATTAATGGGAAGGGGTTTGGACTTCTCCTGAATGTTAAAGTTTCTTAAGTGTCTTAAACATCAGTCATTTATTGCTTGCCATGTGCCAGATGCTGTTCTAAGTGATCCACATGTTTTAAAATTCATAATTGTTACGCTAAATGTGGGTAGTCACACATCAGCTGAAACTACCCTGTTTAAGACCTAGAGACTCATACTGCTTCCTTTTCTCCCTCTTTTGAAAATGAGGGTTTAAAAACATCCCAGTGAAGGATATCTAGTTTTCTCTCCATAAAATGAAAAACCAAATAATCAGAAATATTAGTCATGCAGAGACTTTCTTAATATAATTAGTGAAATCTTTGTCATCAGCTTGAACACGCTCAGACGAAATGTGAGCTTTGTTCTGCTTGAGCAAGAGAGAAATGGCCTGCTACAAAGTGGAGTTGTCCTAGACCTTTGGAAATACTACCAAACTCCTATTTTTGGAGACCAGAAGGAATGATGTAAAGCGTATTTTAGATCCCAATCAGTGTCCCTAAGACTCCAGAGGGAAAACCATAGAAACCAAAGAACACAAACTAGCATTGTTCCTTAGGTTTTATCAGAATGTCTTTTCCATAGGCCTCAAAGCAGACTCTGTAGACCTAGGCCTGTCTTTCCAGGCAACAAACAAATGCAAACCAGCATTTCATTTTGATCTGGGCTTCAGCAGACGAGTTTTAATTAGCTGGCCTTGCTCACAAAGGGTTGGGAGAATGCATGTGATACCCATCTGAAAACTCGCTAATATACATCATTCTTTATTTAAAAAATGCATGGCTTGCCCCATCACACCTCTGCAGCCCTCCCTCCCCACCAAAAAATAAACAACTAGCGTATCCTTTTGGAACAAATTCAGCTGCAGCATCAAAAGGAGGCTACAAGACTCTCCATTGTGCTCTTTTCATCTGACAAAATCATCTCTTAGCTAAAAGGAAAAAAGGGAAAAAAAAAAAAAAGAAAAAAGCCTGCAAGGACAACTAAAGACTTCTTTTTAATGGATCAAAATCAGCTTTTCCCAAACCAGTGCTGGGAAGGAACTATTCCAGGTGATGCTGAGAGATGCGGCAGGACAGAAAGTGTTCCACAGTAAAGTCCAGGAAGCAAGGGGGACCATAGGCCCCTGCTGGAGACTCCCACAGGACCCAGCACAGTAGAAGCCCCCATCCAATACATCATCTTCATGGCACATCCTACACGACAGTCACTTGCCAAACACCAGTTTGGGAAACTCCAACCGAAGTGTTTCTCCACACAGGGACAGGGACCAGCGAATGATCAGATTGCCTCTCTGCAACCTGCATGTATCACCACATGAGTTCCATCGGCGTGTGTGTCCCGTACAACGAAATATGTGCCCACCCAGGCATCCACCAGGCATACATTTTTCATCTTTTCCCCGTAGCCTCAATACTTTTCTAGGCCTACACATAAGAAACAAGCCAAATGGTCTCTTTCCAGTGATTCATAAAAACAATGCTTTGAAGTCACATCAGTGTATGCTTGTTGACGACCACAGCATCCCTTGAACTAGTCCTCCTGCTTCCACTCACTTTCAATCCTAATCCACTGGGGGACTAAGTGGATTGGGCAGAGGTCATTCTGGAACAGTTTCCATCATATTGCTTCTCTGCCCAAAGCCCACCCATGACTCCCTACGTGGCTTCTCCAGGCTTTACCTGGCCTAAAACTACCCTGGTGTCTCCCTCCCTTGATGCTCACTCATGCTCTACACTCTTAACCGGGGTTCTCAGCCTCGAGTCCAAGGATGGAATCCGCAGATCTGTGAACTTTGATGGGAAAAATCAGCATTTTTATTTTCACAACTGCTAGCTGAAATTTAGCATTTCCTGTGATCGTGACTGTAGGCAACAAATCACAGTAGTATGATCAGGACCTGTGACTCCCTCACTAGTGGAGATTATAAATATGTTCCTATGACAGTTGTCATCACTATCTTAAACTAAAGTTTATACATCAGACTTCAAAGTTACAGTAATTTTAGACTCATTGCTAGACTTTTGTCACCTGATGTGTTCACAAAGAAGCCCATATGTTTCTCTATCACTAATTTTATTTTTAAATACTTTGACATCTGTATTCTAATATAATTGGTTTCCTTTATAATTCCATGCATTTTACTTTAGGAACTTAAAATATTATTTTGACAAAGGGGTCGTAAGTCTACAGCAGGTTGCCAAAGGGGTCCAGGGCTCAGAAAAGATGAACTCCTATCTCAGTTCCTAAACACACCATTTTCTCTCTCTCCCTTTCTCTCTCTCTCTTTCCTTCTGTCTAGCTCTTTCTCCCTCTTCTCTCCTACAGTCTTTCACACATGATATTCCTTTTTCTTCAATACTCTTCTTCCCACTTCACCAGAACTTTCCTAGTCTGTCAATTCCTCATCTTTCAGAGCCAGCCATCACTTTACTTTCTCTAGGAATTCTTTCACGATAACAAAGTCTGGTCCAGCAACCCCCTATATGACCCCAAGCATTCTGAACACCTCCAACATAGCACCTACAATCATGGATTATGATTATTTACTTGAACATCTCTATGAGAACAAGGACCCAGCCTGTGCTGTTGATCCTTCTATTCCCTTCACCTTCCCTTCCCTTCTATTCACAGCACCTGGTACACGATAGCCATTCTCCATTTTTTGTCACATCAATGGAAGAGGTGCAGAGCTTTCTTTCCTATAACAAGGCATTTGTACAGCTATGGACAAAAGAGCTCCCACCAAACACTGACACTGACCTGAATTTCCGGTTTTCCATCAATATATACAGTGCTGTTGTTGACCATTTCCACGATGGCAACTCCAAGATTGCACCGAATCCCAAAGGAAATGCAGAATCCCAGCCCACTCATAATGGCAATGATGTAACGCTTGGGGATGCCACAGCAGTGGCAGTTGCAGAGTGGTGACCTCTGCCTGGAAGTCAGTACTGGCCTTCCTTCTTCATTCAGCTCAGTGCTATCTTCTTCCTCGTTGGTCCCATCGATTTTTCTAGAGTGGAAGAAAAATGGTCAAAGAAGAAAGGCCAGGATTCGAGAAAAAGGGGAGTATACTAGGCAAAAAGAAAAGATCTACCAAAGAAGAAAAAGGGAAACCCAAAGTAGGATGCAGCCTGCATTTTTAAAAGGTGTTATGGTCATTAAAGCAAATAATAATGGCTAAAATTACTGATATTCTGGATATTGGGTTGTACTTTTATAGGCATTAGGTCATTTAAAGCTCACAACTACTCCATGACATAGATGGTGCTATCTTGCCATTATATGGATCAGGGAACTAAGTCCATTGAGTGGGATGCAAGTCCAAGTCTTAGTCTGTATCCTAAACAATATGCTTTACTGAATTTCCTGCTGGAAGAGTATTGACAGACCATCCACAGTGCATGACCGAGCTAACAATTGCACTTGACCTTGATTTTAGTGTCACCCGAAGCTTGTTAAAAAGATATACAGTAGCAAATCAATCCATTTGTGGATTCTTTTCTTCCTCTTTATCTAAATCTTAATAAAAGGTAGAAGCAGGGGGGCACATTTTCCATCACAGTATATACCCAGGTGGTGGTATATCCTTTGTTTCCAGGTGGTTCTTCTAAGGAGGTGATCTGATCCTCTGGAATCTGTTAACCAGATGCCAGGATTTTTCATTGACTTCTATCCGTTCATATTATGGTGTGTCAATTACAGTGAATTTGCCCTTTTCTTTAAAAAATAAAAAGGAGAAGCCCTTGGGTGGCTCAATGGTTGAGTGTCTGCTTTCAGCTCAGGTCATGATCCCAGGGTCCTGGGATCGAGTCCCATGTCGGGGTCCCCGCAGAGAGCCTGCTTCTCCCTCTGCCCATGTCTCTGACTCTCTCTGTGTTCTCTCATGAATAAATAAATAAAATATTTATAAATAAATAAATAAATAAATAAATAAATAAATAAATAAGAATTGGGCAAACTGGACACTATGTCAATTAGAAAGCGAGGTATTTGCATCTTCTCACATATTGTAACCCTTTTGAGGATTTCCTATGGCCCAATTAAGGTCCAAGTTTTTGTAAAAATCAGGAAAGCTTGTAAGTTTTCATGAATATTGAATTCAGTAATAAATGGCTAATACAATAATTAAGAGAATAGATTGAAACACGAATAATCTGCCTATCAATCCATAGAGAATATGATTTTGATAGCTTCTTAAGACTCAAGCAAAATCAAGTTTAAAGTATGTGTATAGAGAAAAAAGTATACTAGATTCAATCCAATCCATCAAATATTTATTGAGTGCACACTGTGTGTCAGACACTGTGCCAAGTGTTGGGGAGCAATAAAGAATGTGACATGTTCTCTGCCCTTCTTCAGTTCTTAGCTAGTGAGGACGAAAGACGAGGAGCCATGATTACTAGACGATGCAAATTTTGTTGAAATCAAAGCGGGGAGCAATGACAAAACAAGGGAAGGAGCTTTCAATTTTAACTGAGCTCAGAGTGCTGGCTTAATACATGGACGAGAGCGCTGCAATAACCAGAAGAGAACTGCAACAACGTCTCAACGTACCCACCTACCTACCTGCATTTATGCTGATGCTCTCTAGGTTTTCTCTGGTAATCATCCAAGCTTCTACCCAAAGCCAACCTCTCACCCTGGGCACCAGATCTCACTTCCTCTCATCTACTCAAGGATATTGTTCCAGAAATTCCCACTCCCAGAACTCACCAATTATTTTCTCCCCTTTACTAGATCATCCCTACTGTCTACAAATATGTTTATTTCTCCCACATCAAAATATAAAATAAAAATACTTTCTCCTCCAGCTACCCCCATTCTCATCTTCTTTTTTTTTTTTTTAGAAAAATCGGACATCACTATCTTCAATTCCCCACCTCCCATTGTCTCTTGTGCCCATTCCAACCGGGTATCCCCCAACCTCTCCACCAAAACTCCTCTTTTTAAGATCATCAATGCCTTCCTTTGGCTCAATGTCATCATAGGTCCTCATATAGTCAGCCTATCAGTAGACTTAATGCAACTGATCACTCTTTCTTCCTTTTTTTTTTCTCCCTAGAAACTACACTAATGTGCTCATCCTCCTAATTCTCTGACCACTCCTTCTGTTTTGTCTCTTAAGCTTATTCTCTACTTCCTTGACCTGTAAACCTTATGATGCCCAGGACTCAGCTCACAGATCTCTTTTGTTTTCCATCTACACTCTGTAGGTGATCTTATCCCATCTGTAGGTTTTCAATACCATGCATATGCTGACAGATTCCGATTTTCATATATAGACTTATTTGACATCTCCTTGGACACATAATCAGCATATCAAACTTAACATTTTCAGACTAAGTTTCCCTAAAAAAAAATTAATTCCTGAAATCTTTCCCATCCCAAGTAATAATAATTTTGTTCCTCTGGTTGCTCAGGCAAAAATCTTGAAGCCATCCTGGATGCTTCGTTTCTTCTCCACCCTAAACCCAAACCCTAGCTTCTAAGCCAGTGTGACTTAGTTTGAATTTTTACTCTTCCACTTACTTAGCTGTGTGACTTTGGCCTACTTAACCTCTATGGACTTCTGTTTCTTCATTTGTAACCTAGGAATTATAAAAATAGTTTCTTCTTTGTGAGGTTCTTCTTAGGATAATCTTAAGTGGATATTATATTTAGACCATTTAGAACAGAACTTAACACACATAAAAAAAATCAATATATATCAGCTACCTTTATTACATTAATACCCACCATCATTTAATGAGTCCATGCTGCTAGACTGAGCACTGATGCCATGTATTACCACTTATATTGAAGGCCAAGAATCATTTGAGTCACAGGACCATTTATAATGTGCAGCTCCAGTGGTCGCCATGAATTTTCTGGCATCAGAATATATATAATCTGTAGAGCATGGAAAATTGATGCTCTAATTTTGACATCCCATCACAACAGTACTAGTAGTACTGGCTAAAACATAATAAATTATAACTACACTAATAGTTGTATAAAGCCAATTCAGTTCTCTCTTACCATTTCATATAATGACTTCATTATGGTTAAAACAGCTCAGGAATATATCGGAAACCTAATATTTCCATTTGACACAAATATAACTATACTCCAGAAAGGAAGAGTGAATTGGCCAAGACCACACAGCCAGAAGAGGGTAAAGGCAAGGTTAGAAGGCTTTCTTTTGACTATCAGGTCTACTGGTTCCCTCTCAGGTGTGCTTCCTAGCTCACTGGGCTGTGTTTTGTCTCAGCGATCATCCCGTCACCTTGCCATCTGCCTTCTGTTATTTTTTGGCCCTTGACCCAGACACTGTGGACAACCCAGTAGAGGAAAGAATTTAAGAGAATGGACTCTGGAATGAGAGAGGCTGAGTGCTATCTCTCCCATGTGGAAGCTCCATGACTTTGGCCAAGCCACTTGACCTCTCTAAGCAGCAATATGCTAGTATTAGCTTGCCAGGGCTGCCATAACAAAATACCACACAGTGAGTGGCTCAAACAACATAACTTTACTTTTTCACAATTCTGGAGGCCAGAACTCCAAGATCAAGGTGTTGGCAGGATTGGTTCCTTCTGAGCCCTCTCTCCTTGGCCTATAGATGGCCGTCATCAAAACCATAATAGACTCTTAATCATAGCAAACAAACTGAGGGTCACTGGAGGGGAGGGCGGTGGAGGGATGGGGTAACTGGGTGATGGGCATTAAGGAGGGCATGTGATGGAATGAGCACTGGGTGTTACATAAGACTGATGAATCACTGACCTCTACCTCTGAAACCAATAATAATATACTATATGTTAATTAATTGAATTTAATTTTAAAATTTTGGGGGCAGCCCCGGTGGCACAGTGGTTTAGCGCCACCTGCCGCCCAGGGTGTGATCCTGGAGACCTGGGATGGAGTCCCACATCCGGCTCCCTGCGTGGAGCCTGCTTCTCCCTCTGCCTGTGTCTCTGCCTCTCTCTCTGTGTTTCTCATGAATAGATTAATAAAATCTTTTTTTTTTTAATTTTTAAAGATGGCTGTCTTCACAACACCTTCCCTCAGCATATTTCTGTGTCCAAATTTCCTTCTTTTATAATAACACCTGTCATTTGGGTTAGCATCCACCTTAAAGACCACATTTTAACTTAATCGCCTCTTTTTTGTTGCTTATTTGATTAATTTTTATATTCTTTTATTTTTTGTTTAATCTCTGCATTCTTTTATTTTTTATTAACTTTTTAATTTTAATTCCAGTATAGTTAACATATGGTGTTATTATATTAGTTTCAGGTGTACCATATAGTGATTCAACAATTCTGTACATCACCCAGTGCCCATCGTGTTAACTGTACGCCTTAATCTCCATCATCTATTTCACGTACCTGCCTACCCTCTCTGGTAAACATCAGTTTGTTTTCTATAGTTGAGAGTCTCTCTGTTTTTCAATTACCTCCTTAAAGAACCTATCTCCAAATACAGTCATATTCTGAGGCACTGGTGGTTAGCATGTCAACATCTGAATTTGGGGCAACACAATTCAGTTATATAACAACCCCCGTCTCTAAAATGGGCTGATTGGGCACCTGGGTGGCTCAGTTGGTTAAGCACCTGCCTTTGGCTCTGGTCATGATCCCGGGGTCCTGGTCCCATGTTGGGCTCCCTGCTCAGCGGTGAGTTTGGTTCTCCCTCGACTCCTCCCCTCATTCATACTCTCTCTCTCAATCTCTCCCTCAAATGAATAAATAAAATCATTTTGTAAAAAATTTTAAAATGGACCAATAATCATAGCTATCTCATAATGTTGTTTTAATGATTAAATGATATGACGCATGTAAATTATTTAGCACAGTGCTTGGTACCTAAAAGAGCTTTTTATTGCTAAATGGTAAATACTACTATTATTACTATTAATACAATGGTTACAAGTCATAAACTCAGCATCTCTCTGTAATCATGCAGAAGTTTGGATGAAGAGTAATACAGACTAACGTTTTCAGGCACCAAGGAGCCTCGGAGAGCTTAATTAAAGTCGGCCTACAACAGTGTGCTCTGAATGCACCCCGCCTTGGGCCTGAAGACTGCCTTCCCTCAGGCTGCCCCCCACAAGCACTGAGCACAGCAGGGGTGGAAGGCAGGCCCTTTCCTGCAAGAGGCAACTGGCCTTGCAAAACCTCCCAGTACTGGGGTGCAGTCTGCGGCTTTTCCTCCCAAAACCTTCCTGCCCTTTCTCCTACACAGATAGCAGTGACATCCAAACACTCTCCCCTCGGCTCGTTCCCTGTCTGCTCTCAATAAATCTCTTGGGCACGTGTTCCTGTCTTCTTAGAGGACCTGAACCAGCACAAGCACCTGTGTGTGCATGATGCTGTCAGAGACACCCTGTTTCCAGAGGAAGGGCACGACTGTATGGGAGGCAGAGAGAGAGATTAGTGGGATCTAGGGGAAGATAGGCCCCAAGGAAGGGGTGTGTGGGCTCCCCAGGTAGCAGGCCCTATAGCTATGGGACCTTGAACCACCCTCCCTCAAGCTGGAGATGGGATGAGGGGAGCGATGGAGAGGAGGGCTGGGCGCTCGGCCCCAGTTTCCCTTGCCTAAAGTGCTTGCAGAGTCCGCCTACTTCAAGCCACCAGACCCGCACAGACATGGATCCACCACCAGAGGGAGGGACCTCCTGAGGTGTTGCTGTGTCCCTCGCACACCCTGGTTATGGCAGGGGGGGACCCACATCAACTAAAAGCTCGTTTCAACCAGGCTGGGCCCTCAGGGACAGATTGGGTTTGTTTTGTTTTGTTTTGTTTTGTTTTGTTTTGTTTTTAAGACTTTATTTATTTGAGAGAGAGAATGAGAGAGCACAAGCAGGGAAAGAGGGAGAAGCAGGCTCCCCACTGAGCCGGGAGCTCCATGCGGCCTCGATCCCAGGATCCCTGGACCGTGACCTGAGCGGAAGGCAGACGCTCAACACCTGAGCCCCCCAGGCGCCCCCGATTTCTACCTCTTTTTTTTTTTTTTTTTTTTTTTTTTAAGCAGTATACTAGAGTAACATTTCTCGTGTAGCCCAGCTCAAAGAGGAAGGTTTTTCAACCACGTTGGGCGTGAGACCCAAGAGGCCAGGCTCGGCCAGGCTCCACCAGGCTCGGGGAAGCCCGGCTTGAGGCCTCCGAGGCGCCGAGCGGCCCTCTCGGCGCCCCAGGTCCTCGCGCAGTGGTGGGTCCCAGAGCAGCCTCCCCACCAGGGAGCGGCGGTTCGCAGACGCCGGGTCGGGCGACAGCGTCCCTGGTGGCGCCTGAGGACCGGGCACCTTCCACGCCCTAGTCCTTGGCTTTCACCAGCGCGGTAGGTGTTGAGTGAATGCGGGCCCCTCCGAGAAGGTGCGCGTGGTGAGCGAGGGAGGCGGGAGAGTCTCGCCTCATCTTCAGCCTCGTCTTCAGCTCCGCGCGGCGGGGAGCGGGGACGCGGCCGACCCCTACCGGCTGGAGGGGCCCTGCTGGAGCCGCGCTGCACGCCCCGCCGCGGGGCGCCCGCCAGGCACTGCCCGGAGCAAGTGTGTTTGCTTGTTCCTTTGTTTTTCTAAAGAGGGTTGGGGTCCTCTGGAGGAGAAGAAACTCTTTCTTAAGAAGTAGCGGCTGGGGATCCCTGGGTGGCGCAGCGGTTTGGCGCCTGCCTTTGGCCCAGGGCGCGATCCTGGAGACCCGGGATCGAGTCCCACATCGGGCTCCCGGTGGATGGAGCCTGCTTCTCCCTCTGCCTGTGTCTCTGCCTCTCTCTCTCTCTCTCTCTGTGTGACTATCATAAGAAAGAAAGAAAGAAAGAAAGAAAGAAAGAAAGAAAGAAAGAAAGAAAAGAAAAAAAGAAAAGAAATGTCTGCCAAGTGGCCCGGTCTCTGGCACCTGGTTATGGCTTCTGACTTCCCTTCCAGAAGAGTCCCCTTTACTCCAGAATGGTTTTTACGCCATCATTGAGTGGCGTCTCTACAGGAAGAAGCAAGGGAACTGAAGGATACGGACCACCTTCCACACAGGTGCTGCGAGAGGCACATATTTACACACAGATAATCTCTCTTCACCCTCAGAACAGTCTTGAGAGGTAGGATTTACCCCTCTCTTCAGCTTGGGGGACTCAGTACATATCAACAACCTGCCCAAGAGCCACCTAGCTACAGCCCACATTTGATGTCGAGCCTGCTCCTGCCCGTGCGCCACAGGACCCAACCAGAAGGCACCTTCCAAATATCAGGTGCTCCACCTAGGCAGATATTTTCAAAGGTTCTGGAGAAGGAAAATTGAAGAAGGACTGAGGGAACAGATGTGCCCTAGAATCAGACAGTCCTGCATCAGATGCTCAGTCTGGCATTTATTAGCTGTGTAATGACGTAAAGTATATAAATAAGGCTCTTCACATCATTCCTAGCACTTGATAAATAATCAATTCATGGTAACTTTTAAAGAAGGGGGGTTACTTAAAATCTGACTCCTAGAGGGTTTGGGGATTTGAGATACAATCTCATCAGTGCAGCTCTCAAGACCTCAAATTCAAAAAGATCTCAATAAAACCTAACTCCTACCCTATCAAACCTGGGATACTATCTATATTTTTTTTTTGTAATTTTTAAAACCAGTATCTCCTCTTCCAGTAGGCTATATGATAAGTTCAAAGTCAGGAACCAAGTATCCCAGCACCTAGCACAGTCACACCGATTTTGAAGTGTTAACCTGTTTTTATTTTCCTCCTGGTGACTCTATCCTTTCCTGTCCCCTCATTCAAGCAGAGTCAATGCTTATCAGGGAATGATAAGGTGGACAATGAGAAAAAAATAAAAGAAAATAAAAATATTTGGTCTCTGTGACTTTTTTTATCCCAAAAACCTGAGCTACAGGTGACAAACTGACAGCTCAAAGGCCAGTCGGGCCCACAGACATGTCTTGTCTGTATGGTTTGGTGCACACGTGTGTGTGTGTGTGTGTGTGTGTGTGTGGTTTTTTAGAATTTGGATTGATTTCCAGAGTTTAAAAATCAGGAGAGTGCTTCCAAATAAAAATAAAAAGATATGTTCAGGTCCTAACCTCTGATAGCTGTAAATATGACTTGATTTAGAAATAGGGTCTCTGCATATGTCATTAAGACAAGGTCCTGCGGGATGAGGGTGGGTGTGTATCCAATGACCGGTGTTCCTGTAAAAAGAGGGGAATTTGAACACAGACACAGAAGCTCGGGAAGGAAAGCCGTGTGACAAGAGAGGCAAAGACTAGAGTGACCGTGCGGGTCTCCACGCCAAGGAGTGCCAAGGGTTACCAGCAGCCACCAGCGGCAAGCAAGAGGCCAAGATAAATCCTCCTTCAGAGCCTCACAGGGAGCATGGTCCCACCAACCCACTGATTTTGGACTTCTGGCCTCCAGAATGGTGAGAGAATAAAAAGACATCAGCCGTGCCATTTGTGGTACTTGGTTGACACCGAATTAGGAAAAAAATAATGCAAGGGGCACATGACACAGGGTTTAACATCCTGGCAAAGGCCAAAAAAAGCCTTTTAATGGGCTATTCATGTGGCCCTCAGAAGCTCAAAGTAGGGACGCCAAGAGGAGCCTGACAACCTCTCTTTTAAAAAAAAAAATAATAATTGTGTACTGATTTCTAATCATTATTGCATTGTGGGCAGAGATTAGCCACTACGGTGTTTTAAAAAAAAAAAAAATGACTCAAGGGTTTCTGGTGGGTGGGTAATTGAGCAGAGCCCATCACTGAAGGAGATCGGACTGTCCCTGACTTTTGCCTTTCACCTTGACCTTGAGGGACTTCCCGCTCTGAATAAGAAGCTAAAGGTGGGGACCTGGAGGAGTCAGGTCATGATTTAATCAGCATGTCCAATGTTGTTCCTCTTGCCTCTCATACTCATGTCAAGGGCAGGATAACCAAGGCTGTAAGAATATTCTTCTTTGGGTTCAGGGGCTCGCTTCCTCTCCCCGCCTTCACTGTCCAATAAACCTAAAGTAAAGGCCTATTTCATTGTTTTAGTAACTGTTATAACGGACCATTTGGATGAATTCCTGAGGATTAGGTTGGCTCTCTTCTACTCCTCTAGCTAAGATGTTGAGGTCCGTGATCTGGAATACAAAAATTCATGACACACTTTCAACATTAACCATTGAGAATCATTCAGTAAGTAGGTGTCCCTTTAACTTTTTCCATTTTTCAAGAAAGATGCCAGACCTGTTATGGCAGATCATAGGAAAAAAGGATCAATAGGCTCAAAGAAAGTAGACACGCTCTGTAGATTTACTAGATGGGGCGGATCACCCCATGGGCTAAGTGCACCCTCGGGCAGCCTGAGGGACCACAGGCCCTTCACAGGGCAGCAGGAGCAGGACAGCCTGTCCCCCCACAGGCCTCACACGGTGGCAGGAGCTGCCAGAGCCAGAGGGCGGACTGGGCGGCTGGGGAGGTGGTGGGCAGCACTTTAAGGTCAAGGACAAGGGCAAGCAGGTCACAGTGGCATTTGGAGAACCTGACTGAGAGGAGCTGCCAGACGTGAGGCTGAGCACCGAGCAGGGACAAGAGTGGGACACGCAGGGATCCCTTCAGGGTGCTCGTGGACACGCAGCACAGAGCCACCCCTCCGCAGCTGATGTATACAGCAGGCCCGGCTGGTGGATGGTGGTCACCCTCTGCTCTCCCCAGGCGGTTCCGGGGCACTGGCTGTGCAGGAACTGGGGGACAGACATAGAGGCGGTGCGGGGTGTTCCTCACCAAGCCTCTTACCCCCAGCCCCACGTCCAATGCCCGGCCCTATCCTCAAGGGGCCCACTCGGCTCTTGGGGGCAAATTGTGTATGTCACACTCCTTGCACCCAGAAAGGGTAGCATTTCATCCCACCTGGGGCTGCCTCACTGCCCCCTCCCTGTGTGAGTCAGCCTTGCCCCCCATGGCTCGCACTATCCCGATGAGCAACACCAAAGACCGAGACACTCAATTCATGGCAAAACAGGTACAGCAGGAGACACACAATGACAGAACCCATGGGTCCTGCCTTAGGCTGCCCCGTGGAGAAGCTGGTGGCCCGGGGGACCTAGGGGACTCCATGGTGGAGGGTCCACCTTCCACTCAGGGCATGACCCTGGAGTCCCGGGATCAAGTCCCACATCGAGCTCCCCACAGGGAGCCTGCTTCTCCCTCTGCATGTGTCTCTGATCCTCTCTCTGCATCTCTCATGAATAAATAAATAAAATCTTTTAAAATTTTTTTAAAAATTTAAAAATAAATAAAAATAAAATGGTAACTACAACAGTCCCCACCCCATAGGGCTTAATAGAATTAAGTGTGTTTGCGGTGCCTAGAACAGATAACGTGTGCCAGTGTGATTTGATGACCCCATGGTGTCGTGTAAGTTGAACAAACCTGCGTGCCAATTTCTAGATAGCAACTTCCTGATGTAATGCCTTCTGCATCAGATGTCCCATTAGTAGACTATCCATGAGAATAGTCTTGCTTCCTACACCTCTGAACTATTGCTGTACTTTTAGCCGATTAAATTGTTCAGCTGCTTTTTTTTTTTTTAATCAATGACCCTTCTCCAGGAATGATGCCTGACCGTCATCAGCCCCAAGCGCTAACTTCAGATGTTTCTTATGCACTTGTCACTCCCCCGACCACGAGGAGCCCTCAATACTTAAAAAGCACCCCAACAGAAGGGCCTGGGTGGCTCATTCCGTTAGGCATCCAGCTCCTGGTTTCCACTAAGGTCAGGATCTCAGGGTCATGAGACTGAGCCCCATGTTGGGTTCCACATGAAGCTGGGAGCCTGCTTGAGATTCTCTCTCTCACTCCTTTCCCTCCCCCTCTGCACCTCTCCCCCACCTCATACACACGCCAATGCTGTCTCTCAAATAAATAATTTTGTGACCAAAGCACCCCAAGAATTCCGTTTAGATGTTTTTGGTAAAAAAAAAAAAAAAATCAGCAAGGGGAGGGACTGTTCATTACAGACCTGGCCCTGAGTGAGGCACTTTATGTATAAAAATCTTACAGACAAGGTGAATACCAAGCATGCGGCAGACTTGGTCTCGCTAGAGGAGCCCTAATTCTGGAGCTCGGCTCGAAGACCCCCAGAGCTTAGGGTCAACTTGGATTGCTGGTTAACTATGCCTTTTTTTTTTTAAACCTTCCTCTGCCAATAATTTCCTTCTAGGATCACTGAAAGAAGGGGTTTGAGTTTGGCTTTGTTTTTTCCCAAGTCGTCTACCATTAAGACACATGCATTTAGTGTCTTCTGCATCTCAAGCTCTGTTAGCGATTTTTCTATTGTGTTGGGATTTACTTCCAAGGAAAGCATTCAGAATCTTAAACACATAGCTCAGTTTTGGGTTGAGGTCGTACAACTTGGAAATCACACATTTGGTCATATGTCAAAGCAAACCCATCTGGCAAACAAAAGATTATCTTTGAGTGGGTCATCTAATCACACATCACAAAACTGGCTCTTAGGATAAGTCTCTTACCAAAGACAGTGACTCCATTTCAAAAAAGCAAGTCCACCTAATGTCGGAAAGAAAATTTCTAAGTGCTTCCTTGTCAAATATGATATAAACTAAGGCACAGAGTTTGGTGATTATAAAGGTGATTATGGTCAACTATAGTCCAAAGTCATGGTTTTTGTTCTTGACTTTGTCAGAGTCCTTTGTCATCATATCTGAATATGCCAATCAGACCATCGTGGTGTCCTTTTTTGTTTTTAATCAAATGAACGCCACCACAGGAAGATGGACATTCCCCAGGGAGTGCGCAACACAAAACCCAAACATTCTTAAAAGAAAAGGTCATTATCATCATTTCCTATGTTTGGCTGGTTTGTCCTGCTGTCAACTAGGTTTTTATCCATACATGATAATTCAGTGTAGGTCTAATTGAAATCTTTGTGTTTTTAGCTTTTACATTAATGAAGGGCCGAACCCAGTTCTCTTACTATGAAAGCTCATCAAGAGTGATACAGTGGAAATTTGACCCCGAAAGGAGCCCCTATGTTGGAAAACCCCAAAGAATAGTCCTCTGCAGGCTAAAGTTTTTTAATGTAAGGGATAACATATAAAAGTTCAAAGCCATTTTCATTCATCAGGATTAGTAATAGTCATTCAAATATATAAAAATATTACCAAGAGTATTTTTCACATTTATCTACATCAGAGGGTTTAAAGAAGTCATCTTACCTTGTACGTAAGGACTGCTTATTAATTCATCTCTAAAACCTAGAAAGGCTATGTCTATTTTAAAAAATCACAAATTAAAATGTCATAGCAATTCATTCATTTATGGCAAACCCTCCTTCCAATAATAATGTATTTTACTTTTAAAAAAGATTTATTTTTTGGTTTGGACAAAAACATTCACTTTAATGATAATACATAATATCTTCCCACTATAGCCATGTAAAGTTTTTTTTTTACCTAAATATAAATTTTTAAAGATACTTTCTTCAAACTATTGTGTAACTATTCTTTTCTTTCAAAACCACACAGTCAGCAACCACTGTATATAGTTTATAGAGCAAACCAAACACATATATCTAATTTTCACTTAGAGTGAAACATTAAGTATTATTTCAACTAAAAGCATAGCCATGTATCAGGGGTTCCTGATTTTGTCATTAGTACTGAATTAACAGGGACTATTTTCTTCCTCTGTCTTTTCTTATTCAAAGCCAAACACACAATATGCAGTATCACCATCTCCAGTAAGTACTAATACTGCTGTATAAGCACAGTGCCTGTCTTGCTATTTTCCTAATTCAACCCTATACTTTCGATGGATCTTTGTTCTTTCTTCCAGACACAGTGTATTGGAGCTGAAGGGGCTCCAGCAGCCGTGTAATCTGACCTACCCTCTCTTTTAGAAAAAAAAAAAAAAAATGTGGCTTTTAAAATATGAAACAAAGTCTTTCAAACATTGGTGATATGAAACTACTCAGAAATAAACCTTAAGTTTGCATTCAAACTTTACCTTTGTAAAATCCCCAAGGAATCTCCCACGGCGTTCTTCACTCCTTCCTTTCCAGGTTTCAGGATTTTTTCCTTGAAGGTATCAAATGCTTTAAAAGGCATTTTGAAAAGGTGAGAGGGCCCTCCAGGAGCTGGTCAAGTCTCAGAAACTGTCATCCTTTCTCATCTGCAGCCTGGGGACCGCTCTGCCTTCCTCCTCGATGAGCACCCCGAAGTCAGATCTCATGAAGGTAACTGCTTAAATCAGTGAGGAGCCCAGAGCCAGCCCAGATCTTCCTAGAGGAGCCGACCCACCCTCCTTTAAGCCACCGCCCCCCCTCCCCCGCCCCCCAGAGGCCAAGGAGCGCGCACTGGGAGTTCGCGCCGGGAGCCCGGGCTCAGCAGCAGCCTGTGGCTCCGGCGCCGCAGCCACGCTCAGGCTCGGCCGCCCGGCTCCCTGCCTGGGGCGCAGCTGGAGAGGCCGCGGTTCCAGCCCCCGGCGTCCTGAGCCCCGCAGCAGCCTCCGCGGCCTCTCCCCAGCCTCCCCTGCTGCCTCTGGCCGCACCCCCTCCCGCCTCCCTCGGCCCAGCCCCGCTCTCCCGGAGCGATCCTTTCCCAGGGGACGCTGTACAAACCACCTGGCACCTGCCCCTCGGCCCTGGGGCTTGGCCACTGGGGCTGCTAACGGGCTGTCCGCAGCAGACCCCCCGGGGCAGGGGGTGGGGGGGGTGCGAGAAGCATTCTCCCCTCCAGGCTTCGCTGAGGTCTAGCCTTAGTGACAGGCTTCCGGCCACACTCTGCCTCGTACGCCCTCAGGGGAGCCAGGAAACAGGTTTCTAACCGCCCACCAGTGTGCATGTGGGCCCTGGGGGAACACTAGCCCTCGGGGGAGGGGGGGCTGCCTGCCAGAGGCAAGGAAAGGAGGTGGGGCTCCTGAACAGCGCAGATGCCCAGGTGCCCTCGGGAGCACTATGATGGCACCAGAGCTCCTGAACAGAGAAGATGCCCAGGTGCTCTTGGGAGCACCCTGACTGACGGTCCCCGAGCTCCTGAACAGCGCAGATGCCCAGGTGCCCTCGGGAGCACCCTCCCTGATGGTCTCTCCTGGACAGAGCAGGACTGATAAGGTGCCCTTGGGGACTAATGGTCCCCAAGCTCCAGAACAGGGAAAATGCACAGGAGCCCGCGGGAGCACTCTCACTGACGGTCCCCCAGCTCCTGAACACAGCAGATGCCCAGGTGCTCTCGGGAGCACCCTCACTGATGGCACCAGAGCTCCTGAACAGAGCAGATGCTCAGGGACCCTCGGGAGCACCCTCCCTGATGGCACCCCAGCTCCAGAACAGGGCAGATGCTCAGGAGCCCTTGAGAGCACCCCGACTGACGGTACCTGAGCGGCCCGAGGACCCGCTTGGATCTCTTCACTGGTCCTCATCGTCCTGAAGTAAAATCCAAGTTCTTCATTATTATCTCCTGGGGCTCGGAAGGCCCTCCGTGGAACCTGGCCATGTTTCTCATCACTCTGCTCCTTCCTCGAGCTCCATCGCACCTCTGGGATTTGCTCAGGTTTGTACCCTCTTGCTCGCTAACCCTCTACACCCTTCATCTCGAAAATATCAGGGGATTCCTAACCCCCCCCCAGACATCCGTTCCTCTGCTGACCCTCCCAGACAGGGTGCTCCTCCTCCATGCCTCCGAATCACCTGCCCAGTGCCCCAGGAGGCCCCGGCACCCAGGGGCGACGATGCTGCAGGGAAGAAACAGCTTCTGTCCACAAGGCTCCAGCGCCCCAGCCTCGCAGGCTTCGCGGGCCTGATGAGTCCTGCGCTTTAGGCTCTCAGGTTCCCCCCCAAGTCTCATCCACAGGACTGATCACGGCCATCTGCCAGCTGCAGGCCTGTCCTCCAAGATTTGAACTAAATTATCCAAATCCGAACTGGATCCTCGGTAGAGTGAAGACCACCGCCGATAACAACTATTATCATGATCATAGCCGATATCCTATCGAGCTCCATGGCCCAAATTGAGCACACTTCGTGTATTACCACAATCTTCCCAACACTGCTTTGTGATTGGTGACTCATTGTTTTTTTCAATTTCACTAACAGGAAACTGAGGCAGAGATGTTGGACTTGCCAGGTGTCAGATCCAGACAGCCTCGCTCCGGGGGTTCTCACCTGCCTTTCTATCTCTCTCCTCTCCCTTTCTATCTCTATCCACCCCCTCTGCACTGCCTCCTCTGACTTTACTGAGGAATATTTTGTATATTCTAGAGGTCACCCTTCCAAGCAGACGTGATTTTTAGTAAATTTACCAAGTTGTGCAATAATGGCGGGTATTGTGTGCTGAAGCTAAATCACCAAGCAGATAGAACATAACATGTCTATCGCCCCCAAAACACCCTCTAGAGTCCGTGTTAATTCCCATCTCCCAATCCCACCCCCAGCCCCAGGGTACCATCAATCTTCTTTCCCTACATGTGGTTTTGTCTTCTCTGGACACTTCATATAAATGGGATCATTCAATATATGCTCTCCTGTGTCTGACTTCCTTCACTTAGTATAAAATTTTGAGGTTTGTTCACATCACAGCTCACATCAGTAGTTTGTTCCTTCTTTTTTTTCTTCTCTGTGGAATATTTCAATACATAGACTTACCACATGATGTCTATCCATTGACCCGTTGATGGACATTTAGGTTATTTCCGATCTCTAGTTATTATGCATAAAACGGTCAAGAATCTGCCCACGCCAAGTCTTTGCATGGATGTATCTCTTCATTTCCCTTGGGGAAACACCAGGAGTGAAATTGCTGGGTCATATTTTCAGTATATGTTTAACGTTTTAAGACACTGCAAAATTAAAGTGGCTGCGCGATTTTATATCCCCCCAGCAGTCCATATGAGGGCTCCCGTTTCCGCCCACCCTCCTCAATGTCTGCCAACTTTTTAGTATGAACATTCTAAGTAGGTTTTTAAATGGTGTCTCACGATCCCTGGGTGGCGCAGCGGTTTAGCGCCTGCCTTTGGCCCAGGGCGCGATCCTGGAGACCCGGGATCGAATCCCACGTCAGACTCCTGGTGCATGGAGCCTGCTTCTCCCTCTGCCTGTGTCTCTGCCTCTCTCTCTCTCTCTCTCTGTGTGACTATCATAAATAAAAAAGAAAAAGAAAAAAAAAGAAGTGGTGTCTCATTGTGGTTTTAATTTGCATTTCCCTGATGACTAATGACACTGACCACCTTTTCATGTGCTTATTTAGCCATTTTTATCTCTTTTTTGGTGAAATTTCTATTCAGGTATTTTAAACATTTTTTTAAATGAGATTCTGGTCTTGTTATTGAAACGTACATGTTTTCAACCCTTTTCAGATGATGCGTTTTGCAAATATTTTCTCTTGGCCTGCCATTTGTCTTTTCATTTTCTTCATGCTATATTTTGAAGCCCAAAAATGTTTGATTTTGATCAAGTCCAATTTCAGTTTTTTCTTTTACACACTGTGCTTCTGTTCAAACTTCAAAATAATCTTTGGCTAATGTAAAGTCTTGAAGATTTTCTCTTTTTTTCCTCTACAGGTTTTATTGTTTCAGCTCTTCTATTTAAGTCCATGATAATTCTGAGTTCATATTTATATATGGAGTGAGGTACACATTGAAATTCATCATCATTTCCTGTGTGGATATCCAGTTGTCCCAGCACAGTTTGTTAGAAAGGCTATCCTGGATTAATTGCCTTGGCACCTTGTCATCAAAAAATCAGTTGAACATAAAGATTTATTTCTAGACTGCCAATTCTTTCTATTGATCTTCATGTCTATCCTTAGGCCAGGACACACTGTCCTAACTGTGGCTTAATGGTAAGTTTTGAAATTGGGAAATAAAATTCCTCCAATTTTATTTTATTTTTTTAAATTTGTGTTTTGGCTATTCTAAGTCTTTTATATTTCCATATAAATTCTAGGAGTGGCTTGTCGGTTTCTGCAAAAATTCCTGCCAGCCCTGTGTTCCTCAAAGGATAATTTTTGGCCACCCACCTTGCCACCCACAAACCCCCAAAGGCTAAGGATGCTCAGACCACAGGACATTATGCATCTCATCACTCCACCTGTTTCCCAAAAAGCCCACTTGTTCATCAAAAGCGAATCTAATCACCATAGGATAAGCACACTGTCTTGCTATAGAAAGCATCCCCTAGTAGAACTTTGGGCCCACTTCTCAGTCTCCAGATGTTGTTGGGTTGCTCACATCTTAGGGCACACAGTGGAGGTGCTTCCAGACAAAGACCACATGAACCTCTTTCTGAAGGGTCACGGCTGGTGACAACACTAACCATTCCTGAAGAAGTGGCCTTCATATTGCTCACAAAACACACTTAAGTCTACAAAAGTCTCTTGGCGGTGATTGAGACGATTGATAATGGTAATAACTAACATTTGAGGAGTAGTTTCTGGGTGTCAGACTTTGAGCCCTCAACTAATGACTGTTTGAGGTAGGTATCATTATCATGCCCCCTACAGATGAGGAAACTGAGGCGCAGAGAGGTTAACTTGCTTAAGTGCACACAGCAAAGACACTGAACAGAGAGATGGGAGATGGACCCAGGCGGTCTGGCATCTGAGCCTGTCCTTTTAGCTCCCACACTAGGACTGTTGATACGAGACACAAGGAAACATAAAGCCAGACTTTTAAAGAATTGAGGCTCATTTTATGTATTGATCTGTTGTTTCTCTTGAAGGCCTATGAGGTGGCGGCCCTGTGGGGGCACAGCGAAAGGTTGAGATGTGCTATGGCTTTTAAAGAGACAAACCAACCAGAAGACGAGCCCGTGTATCGTAGTGAGTGCCCCGTATGGCGTTACGGGCAGGGTCACCTCCCTGGCTTGCTGACAGGGCGTGGGAGAGGCTTCCTAGGTGAGGGACACGGCAGTGCCACTTCTCAGGGGTGACACAGTGAGGTAAACAGGAGGGGAAAAATACGTGGGAACAGACTTACCAGGGAAAACACGCCACCTGAGGGAACCTGGGGTGGGCCCTGTGGTAGAACCAGGGCCGGAGTGGTGCTCTTGAGGTTTGCCCAAACATGGGGTCCCCATCTCCAGATGGCACAACATGGGGAGCGGAGGCCCCGAGGGCCAGGAAACTCTAGTTCCCACCTGCTTGGGGATGCACACACTGAAGGTTTGTTAGAACAGATTCCAGCCATCACCATGCCTTAGATGACTTCCTAGCCTCCTGAACCAAAAAAGTCTCCTCCCTTGGAGAAAATATTAACTAAGACATCTTTAGAAACACTTGTCCCCGGGGGCACCGGGGGGGGGGGGGGGTTGCTCAGTGGGTTAAGCGTCTGCCTTCGGCTCAGGTCATGATCCCGGGGTCCTGGGATCGGGTCCCTGCTCAGCAGAGAGCCTGCTTCTCCCTCTCCCCCCTGCTGATGCTCTCTCTCATTCTTTTTCTCAAATAAATAAAATCTATTTAAAAAAAAAAAAAAAGAAGAAGAAGAAAAGAAAAAGAAAAAGAAAGAAAAGAAATCCTCATCCAGACCACGGCATCCTGCATTGTGGGGGAACATCATCGCTTGCACGGCGATGGGCCTCCGCGTGCACTGCAGGCCCCACGTCCGCGCCCACTGCCGGAGGCCCGGGGCGGGCTCCTGGACCGCTCCGAGGCCTCAGATGCCAGAGTCGCCCGGTAACTTTACGCTGGCGCCGGAAGACCGCGGGTTGGCTTGCGGGCCCGGTGCGGCCACGCTCCCCCGCCGACCGCAGGCCCGGGTACACCGCCCGGCGCAGGGCGACGGAGCGGAACGAGGCTTCACGGGGTGAGCTGGTCTCTGCTTGTAAGGGCGCCCAGCTCCTGTGTCTGGACCCAGTGGTCCTTCTACCCTCGGGTTTCGTGAAACACCCGCACCACTATAAGCAAACTATAAGCAAACTGACTTTCTGTAGCTAAAAACAGATTCTGCTCCTGGCTGATACAGCCTTTGACTCCTGCGAGGAGTTAAAACCCAAATCCTGTGCCTCCAGGACGGCCCGGCCCGCACCCTACCTGCAGGCCTGACCAGCCAGGGAAACGACAGGTAGGATGCTTGTCGCCAACAGTGAAAAGAGCAGAGCTCATGGGCTGGTTTTGAGCCAAGATATTCCAGCCTACGCTGGGGAGTTGAGAGGGACTAAGCAAACGAATCCCAAACACCCCAAAGATAATTATCCAAGAGCATAATCCCATCAAACCTGATCGAAGTGTTAGGTGGAGAATTTTACCCAGGCCTAGAGCTCATGACCAAATCACTCACCCTTTTGGATGAGAAACTTCATAAGGAAACAAAGGTAATGGAGAAAACCAATCATCCTGAGGCCCCTTCTCTCCTGAATTCTGTGCCAGCATTTCCAGCCAATTCCTTCCTCCACCCCAACTCTGCACAACTCCTACCTGTCTTCTAGCACATACGGAGACCTGCATAAAACTGTCCATTTTTTTTCTAGGACTTCTCTCAACCTTTTAAAATTTGAAATTCTGGGGCACCTGGGTGGCTCAGCAGTTGCGCATCTGCCTTCGGCCCAGGGCGTAATCCTGGAGCCCTGGGGACGGAGTCCCACATCGGGTTCCCTGCATGGAGCCTGCTTCTCCCTGCCTGTGTCTCTGCCTCTTTCTCTGTGTCGCTCATGAATAAACAAGTAAAAATTTTAAAAATAAATAAAATAAAATTTGGAATTCTGTTGTTGATGACTATCATTAGTACTAATCATAATGTATATGAAATGATCTTTTTTCAACACGCAGCCATGTTTACCGTTTATCTGTTTATTAACAGCCAAGGTTGGATGCATGCAAAGTAGTTTCCAGTATCTCGTCTGAGTCTCACAACCACCTTGTGGCACAAGGAGCAAAGAGCAAGACCCAACTTTGCCCAAGGTGACCTGACGGGTACAATGTGGAGGCCTGGGGGTGGATCCTTACACCCATTTCCTGAGTTTGTAACACCAAGGTCAGCAGGACACACTGAGATCCTATAATCCTACCACCGAGTGCTGGAGACTGCATTTAACAGGACTTAGGAAAGGTGTCCTCAAAATCTTTGTGCCTTTAAAGGCATCCCTGAGGGCCTCCTGGGGGGGCTCAGTGGGTTAGCATCTGCCTTGGGCCTGGGTCATGACCTGGGACCGAGCTGGGTCAGGCTCCCTGCTCAGCAGGTAGAGGGCTTCTTCCACTCTCCCTGCCCCTCTCCACCCCTGCTCATGTGCTCTCTCTCTCTCAAATAAAGAAAATCTTTAAAAATAAATAAATAGGGGAAAAAAAAACATCACTGAGCATCGAACTATAGGAAAGCCTGTGCAGCTACTGTGGAAATTTGAGAAATAAATAAAACTGGGTGCTGGTTTTTAAAATTACACACCAAGCTGTTGGCTTTCATTGAAAAGTTCCACTGAACGCCTGGGTGGCTCAGTGGTTGAGCGTCTGCCTTCGGCTCAGGGCATGGTCCTGGAGTCCCGGGATCGAGTCCTTCATCAGGCTCCCTGCATGGAGCCTGCTTCTCCCTCTGCTTGTGTCTCTGCCTCTCTCTCTCTGTATCTCTCATGAATAAATAAATAAATAAAATCTTAAGAAGAAAGAAAGAAAGAAAGAAAGAAAGAAAGAAAGAAAGAAAGAAAGAAAGAAAGAAAGAAAGAAAGAAAGAAAGAAAAGTTCCACTGAAAAGTAGGGCCAACGAGTAGTGTCAAGAGAAATCGACATAGAACACTGAAGTCCTATGTCCTAGGCCCTGGACCGAGGTCGCCACTACCCACCCTTCCAAGGTTAGCAGGAACCTTTCACCCATTTATACAGTAATCGCTTCCTCATATGTCTTTTCTGACGTATGAGTTGATATCAGTTTCCTGATACTGATGTATTCTCACCAAGTCAAAGGATAACGCACATACACAAAGTAGAACAACCAAAGAGATATTACCTCCATCTTACAAATAGGGAAACTGAGGCCGAAGCGCAAGAACTTGTCCGAAGTCATGGTTTGTGGTAGAGTCAGGATGTAAACCTTTCTGATTAGAAGTGTTCATTACACCGTGCTGCTGCTGAAGCATCAGGGCCATCAATAAAGCATTGTTCATTAGCCCTGTTCCATTTCAGCAGTGACTGGGCTACTAGAATTGAGTTAGCTTAGCTCTCCATTCCTGAATTTTAGGAATATAATTTTATGCCCATGTTATGTAAACTACATCTCCATAGACTTTGCAAGCATATAGAGATGCCCTGAAAACATATCAAATTCTATTTTTGGTTCACCATTGGAACTGCCTAAATATTAGGTTGTCATTAATTTTTCCCCCATGAAATGAAAAATTTAAAAGAAAGTCAAATAATCAAAATACAGACAGGAGGATGTCCACACAGCATGGAATAATTTCTAAGTGTTTCACATTTTTCACAGAATTTGTCCAGGACATGAATCTCTATTTCTTCTATTTATGAAGCACTTTTAACTTCATTCTCAACTGCTTCTTCCAGCCTTAACTACCTAGAGGACCAAGCTGGCCGGACTACCCTGCTTCACTGCGGAAGCTGACCACATGGAGAAGACCAACCACTTCCTTTGAGGTACTAAGCAGAATTGCACTAGAAATGGTTCCCTTATGTATATTCATCTTGGAGAAGCCCATTCCCCACAGGCTCCCTGATCAGACACTTAATTATCAACTCTCAAGTCCGTTTCCTGGCTACCAAGACCAGAGAATGGACTTCTCTTTGACATTGTGCTATTGCTGGATACTCTTGAGCATATATTGGTTCAGACTCAGTCTGATGTCCCCATTTGTTAGTAACTGGGGCAGATACTGGTTCATTTTGTCCCTCAAAACACTCTCATTCTGCTTCACACACAATGAAGAGTGACTTGAAGAAAAGGTTCAGTATCTTAGGTTATGCCCAAGGCCAAAATATCCTAGGAGATCTGATAAATTAGCCAATGCAGTTAAATCATAACAAGGCCACCTGAACCTGTGAGCAGAAAGCAAGATCAGAGAGGATATTTTGAAGAACCTTTCACCACCTTCATGTTCAAGTGCAGGTGGAACCCAGAGTATCCAGATAACTTCCACATATGGAGCAGCTAACAGGGTTCATATTTGGGGCATGAAGACTCAAGATGAAACAAATCTACACATTTTGGGCACGTGTTTCCTGTGAAGTCCGATCCTTCTCATAAATTCAATACCAGAAATCAGATATTCTTATCAATCTATCACAGCCTGCTGTTATTCAAAAAAACAAAAACAAAAACAAACCCGTACCTGCAATAGTGCGGCTGGAGTAGGCCATTAATTGGGGGACAGTGACACCTCCTGGTAGTTCATAGACTAAGTACATTTATGCTAGACATATTTTTCCCCCTGGAAGACAGCCACTATTTTTTTTTTTTAATTTATGATAGTCACACACAGAGAGAGAGAGAGAGAGAGAGGCAGAGATACAGGCAGAGGGAGAAGCAGGCCCCATGCACCGGGAGCCCGACGTGGGATTCGATCCCGGGTCTCCAGGATCGTGCCCTGGGCCAAAGGCAGGCGCTAAACCGCTGCACCACCCAGGAATCCCGACAGCCACTATTCTTAAGAAATCGATTTACTCATCTATTTGGTATACCTGTATTGTATCCATCGTGAATTCTTAAATTTCTGAAATGAATGAAACGTTAAGTTAGCTAGAAATAACATCATCGCTCACTTGGGTGCTCCTTGCCTTTTCATCCCACGGAGGGTTTTCAGTGGCTAGTGTTAATTCTACGTTTCCTGGTGATCAAAGTCACTTAGCTAGACTTTTCTTAATTTAAGCATTTTCATATAATATTAAAATTAAAAAACAAAACAACTCTGTTCCCCTATCCCCCTCCACACTGTATACAGCCTAATCTGGGAAAATGCGACCCGTAAAAGTAATCATTTGATAGCATCAAAAACAATTTTAAAAAGGTACCATGGGGACGCCTGGGTGGCTCAATGGTTGAGTGTCTGCCTTCAGCTCAGGGCGTGATCCCAAGGTCCTGGGATCGAATCCCACATCGGGCTCCCTGCATGGAGCCCGCTTCTCCCTCTGCCTGTGTCTCTGCCCCTCTCTCTGTGTCTCTCATGAATAAATAAATAATCTTTAAAAAAGAAAAAAAAGGCACCATGCATGGCTGACCTCATGTCTCATCTCTAAGAAAGCCTTCCCATCTCCTCCTCTAGGCTGGGCTCGTCGATGTAGATCTGTCACATTATTGTCAAGTAACTGCGTACTCAGCCGCCTTTATAACCACAGTGCAAATTCCTTGAGGGCAAGGTCTGTATCTCATTACTTTGTCCCCAGAATCTCACTTTGCCAAACCTGTCGCCTATTTTTTGGCTTATTTTTTGAAGAATGTATTCAAACCATGCTCGGTGAGGTATCTGTTCTCTACTCAAACAAATTTTAGAGGCCTACATGCATCATAAGGAAGATGAGTATAGCTACTGAGCACCTACCATGTCCTCAAGCCTTGGCCAGGTATTTCTCACACTTTTATTTCATTTAATCCTAATAACCCTATAAACCATGATATTCATTTATGGCAGGGAAAACACACTGGGATCAGCTAGTGAAAGAGATGAGATTTAAATTCATTCATTCCATGTATTTCTTTATACACGTATTCCAAAATGAGAATTTCTAAGGAAATGACACAAACTGTAAAGAAAAAAAAAAGGAAATCAGAACAAAGGAGAAATAAGAATTTTTTAAAATCATATAGAGCCAGCAGGGAAGCACTGAAGGGTGCATCCTATTAACAGCCTATACACCAGCTATATGTGGACAGCAAGTGTGGCTAAACTTCCCAGCTGTGAACAGGTGGTTTGTTCCATTATTCACAGAGAGTAGCTTTTAAAGATAAGGGCAAACCTATTGCTTAGAAGCACATTTACTCCTGAACTGAAACGTGAAATTTCTCCTGCAGGTTCTCAAAGAAGCCCTCGCATGTAGGAGTGAGGCTGCGTCATCCCCGGCATGAATGTGTCACAATACCGTCCAGGTAAAGGGACTGGACATGTGGCCAAAGGTGCCTCAGACACGTCTCCTTAATTTCTAGAGAAATGAACTGATTACTCCATGTTTGGCCTGTTCCATGCACATTTCTCAAAAATGAGATTTCGAACATTTGGGCAGTATAGTTAAGGGTCACTCTCTGGGGCACAGGGGTTGTTGCTGATTAAGGGCAGGTGCATATACATTCACGGGTGCTGGGCGAGAGACAGCATCCCTTCTGGAAAGAGAGGAGGCTCATGAGGATGCCACTTCAGGGGGAGGCCTGTCCACTTCTTCATAAAAGTGATCTCAAGAGTCCCTACTGTTAGAGACAGGATTTTCTTACAAACAAGTTTGGGTCTGCTTCAACATATGGAATGTATAAATCACGCCACCTCCATAATCATGAGATGCTATCATTTTAGCTTGAACCTTTCGAAAACGCTTACCCCAAGCACCCCCAGCCATCCGTGGCTCCAAAGCCTGTACGCCCGCTGCTCTCCGACGTTCAAACTGCAGACATTAACGCCTCCGTCTCGCTCACTCATTCGGTGGAGTCAAACGCCCACTCTCCCGGAGACCCCGCCGCCAACGGGGGAACATACACCAGGAGAAGGGAAAAGGTAAGAGTGGAGCGGCCTCGCTGGGGTATGGGCCAAGCCATACCTACGGTGAGCTCACCTGAAAAGGCTTCGAGGGAGGAAGGTTCTTTTTTTTTTTTTTTAATATATTTATTTATTCATGATAGGCACAGAGAGAGAGAGAGAGAGAGAGAGAGAGAGAGAGAGAGCAGAGACACAGGCAGAGGGAGAAGCAGGCTCCATGCAGGGAGCCCGACGCGGGACTCGATTCCGGGACTCCAGGATCACGCCCCGGGGCTTAAGGCGGCGCTAAACCGCTGAGCCACCCAGGGATCCCCCGGCAGGAAGGTTCTGATACAGGCGAGGGGGCTCTGATCAACGCCATCAATCGGCTCTGCCAGCAGCAGAATAGAGACCCTATTGCCCCATTTTTAAGTGGCTTAGTAACAACAGAGTCGTCAAATCATGAAGTCGTACACCTGCAACTAATGTGACATTGTGTCGACTTTAGAGTTCAATTTAAAAAAAAAAAAAGTTTAATAGTATTTTAAAATATTAAAATAAAATGGTGGAGACTCAGGAGTCTGTCCACTGAGGGTGATGTCTGGGGAGGACCCACACCGGGTATGTGATGAGAAATTTTACTAAAATCACTGTTACCTCGGAGAAGGTGGCTAATTCGGGGGATAACAGAGGACTCTAACCTTAAGAGTTCAGAGGTATCAGCTGCAGGGGGATAAAAGCAGCTACTACATTGAGGTTGAGAGAAAGTGTCAAGGATTAAGGGACTGAGGACTAAGAGAGGCTCCACCCAAGCGGAGGCGGCGGTTTCCACAGGAACTTCCTGGGGGGGGGGGGTCCCGGGAGCGGGAGCAGCCCCCCCGGAGGTGCAGCAAAGGGAGGAGGCTGGGATGGAGGTCGGGTGGGAGGCTGAGCGGGAGCCGGGACGGAGGTCGGGACGGAGGTCGGGACGGAGGTCGGGAGGGAGGCCGGGACGGAGGTCGGGACGGAGGTCGGGAGGGAGGCCGGGACGGAGGTCGGGACGGAGGTCGGGAGGGAGGCCGGGACGGAGGCCGGGACGGAGGTCGGGACGGAGGTCGGGAGGGAGGCCGGGACGGAGGTCGAGTGGGAGGCTGAGCGGGAGCCGGGACGGAGGTCGGGTGGGAAGCCAGGACAGAGGCCGGGTGGGAGGCCGGGATGGAGGTCGGGAGGGAGACCGGGAAGGAGGTCGGGTGGGAGGCCAGGACGGAGGCGGGGAGAGAGGCCGGGCCGGCAGGCAGGTGCAGAGGCGGCTCTCCCGCGGGCTGCTGAGCTCCCCAGGCCCAAGGCAGGCGGCGCACCTGCAGCCAGAACAGGCGTCCTCTCCCGGCTCCGGCCTCGCAGCGCCACTCAGGGCCCTGACGTCCCACCGCGCGGCCAGAGACGAGTTCAGAGGCCGGCGGCAGCCCCGAGGGCAGGGCAGAGCCCAAAGGGACGGATGTGGAGCTGGGCCACGTAGGTCACTGCCCCAGCTCGCCGTGCACGCCTGCCCCGGTGACCCTGCCGCTCCCGGCCACACGTGCCACTCAGTACCTGAGACGTGACGTGTGAAGTGTACACTGGAGCTCAAGAACTACGTGCAAACCGAAATGTTAAATATCTCATTAAATTTTATATATTTTATTTTAAATATTCTATTTATTTATTGACAGCTCACGCAAGCAGGGACGTGGCCGGGGGAGGGAGGGGGAAAGGCAGGCTCCCCGCCGAGCAGAGAGCCCTCGGTGGGCTCCATCCCAGGACCCCAGCACCATGAACTGAGCCCTCGGCGGGGCTCCATCCCGGACCCAGGATCATGACCTGAGCTGAAGGCAGACACTTACGGACTCAGCCCCCTGGGCACTCCCTGAATGTTGTGTCAGTTCTGGGTGACATACCTTGGCTCTATTCAGCTAAACAAAATGTCATCAAAATTAATTTCACCTATTTTTGCTTTTTAATGAGGCTACTAGAAAATTTTAAAATCACACACGTGGCTTGCACCCCAGATAAATCGTCTCTTGAGTGGCTAGAGAAACTTCACTGCTTTGGATAGAAAAGGTTTCTAATACCCAACAAGCTCCATTTCGGTGCAACAGTCTTTCCCACCGCACCCCTCCTCGGTAAGATGATGTACTTCAATTCTACTACATGCTTGGGCACTGCAAGCACCACTGAGCTGGCTCCCCCAGCCCTCCTCACCTACAATTCAGAGAAGCAGAGGCTGATTCTGACCATAAACATCTGCTTTGTCATTTCCCTATCCTTCTTCAATGCCAATTGTTTCCAACAGAAAGGTACTTGTGGTGTCAAGTGAGTACTGAACACATACTTGCTACATAAAATAGTCTCAACAGAAACAACTCCAGAAGAATTCCTACAGTGAAGGATATAAAGGATGCAAGGTGGTAGACAGTATCAGAATACAGATTAGAAAAAAACAAACAAAAAATATTACCTTCTATTCCTGGCTCTGACCTCCTTGGGTTAGGTTGTGTAAGTATCTGCTGTCCTTTATTTCTACATCTGCTTGGGAAAAGGGCTGAATCCTTCCAGTTTTATTTAAACTACATCATGAAATTCTTTTAGAGATTATAAAGGTTTTTTGGTTCTTTTAATGAGTGGGATACAATTTAAAAATCAGAATACATCACATGTATTAAAGACATTTTCTAAGACTTGTTTCAAGTATATATTTTATATACTGGTTTGCAGAGTAAGAGATGTTTCTTACTAAGAGTGTCATGGTTACAGTTTGAAAGCCACCACAGATGATCTCTTAAAAACAATATAGCTCAATTTCTTAAAGATTCATTTTGCTCAAAAATTATTTCAAGACCAGTAAATCACAAAGCATAAAATCACAACTTAATATGGAGATTTTTATCAAAGCTAAAATTTATTTGGTGCATACTCTGTGCTTGCTAGCCGATATTTTCACATATACCTTTTCTTTGAATCTTGTAAAAGCAACCATGTGAGGTATTTTACACATTAAAAAAAAAAAAAAAAAACTACTTCCTCAACTTATTCAAGTGAAAAAGAATTATAAGCATTCCAAAACAAAAACAAAAACCAGCCAAGTACACAGTCTATTTCAATCTCCGTTTATATATCTTCTCCATATTCACACATTTTAGCATTAGGAGAATAAGGAACCAATTCAAATAAAGGAAATCTTTCTTGCAATTTTTGTCGACAGGTACTTTTTAACCCACCAACTTTCTACTCTAAGCACAAGGGATATGTATGTCATCAGTAGCTAAAATAATTTTAAAGTGATCTAGTATTTTGAAAATGCTGTTCACATAGAAATACAAGCCTAAAAATGGCACTATATTTCAGATGTAATTTCTCTCTTTGTTTTTTTAAAATAAGCTTTATGCCCAATGTGGGGCTCAAACTCACAACCCTGAGACCAAGAGTTGCATGCTCTACTGACTGAACCAGCCGGGTGCCTCTCAGATGGAATTTCTCAATAGGCAATGGTAACAGTTCAATTGATGGATAAAATGATTTAGATAAAACACCTTCAAGAAAACAGAAAAAGTGAAGGAAAAAATTTCTAAAAATGTAGCACCATTACCTCATGAATGAGCAAATTTCAAGGTGTAAAAATTACCTAAGACTTCTATATTTTTCCAAATAATCTATCTTTATATTTAGGAGTTCAAATCATATGTTGGTATATTCAGTTGTCCTTCTAATTAGGAGTTCAACACTGACATCAAGTTATTTTAACAAAAAAGCAATTTCCTAATAAACAGTTACTAAATTGTTACTAAGAAATTCTTCAACTTACATTAAGCATTTATTCCATATGCAAACTTTCCCTAAGAGAAATATTGGTATCGTGTTACGAACAAGACAGGTAATCTGGTCAGGGTGTGGAACATATTTGACAAAAACATTTGATCTTCCTCGCTTGGATATACTTCTTCAACATTCCTATGAATCTTTTTCTCTAAAACCATATAACAACAAAGTACAGCTGATACAGAAACCAGATGTAAAGCTGACCTTTTATTCTTTAAAGTACCCCTTTACTGAATATTGCCAGCAATGCTATCATCAAATTACATTTTATAACCAAGTAATATATTTTCAATGTCTATATTTAGTGTGTGTGTACATATATATTCCAATGACACACTAAACTTCAATATGATTTATTTTAAATGATTGCTGGTTTCAGAGAATTAAAAACCACAAACTATGCTAGCAACTATAACGCATTATATAGTTCTCTGAAAGATCATTTTTAAGTTATCACATAAATGGTGGAATATAATTTAAACAAAATACAAATGACATTTACAGCATAAGGCTCTGTGGTTGAACAATCAGCACATCAAAGAAAAGTATCAGAGAAAGGCTTGAAAAAATAAAGCAAGTTTCCTGTTGGAAGAATTTTGTCTTTTGTTCCTAAAAATGGCTACTTGTGGACATAAAAATGTTCAAACAAAAGGTTCCTAAAATTTCTAGAAAACAATTCAACTTTAGTTACAGTAATTGATGAGGTCAGACCTTATCACAGTAAGCTGAAAATTAATCTGTTGGTAGCGAGAAGATACAACTGCTCATTTTTAGAGAAGTAAAGTTTATTACATTTGAAACAATACAGCAGAAATCTCAAAAGTTTACTCATTAAATATAGTTTCTTACAAATATCCTTTTGAAAATGCAATTCATATATGCTGCAACCTCAGAAGTTTGAATTCAAAATGAAATATGAAGGCAAGAGTCCGGGAAATCACGTCAGAGGGCTTTGTCAAATGTCTGTACAAATCAGTACATACTCTTTCTGTGATACAGTAGGAAAGAAAGTGATTCTAAATATATCCAAGTAAATGCAGAAAAATACATTACTATTTGAGGCAGACCATGCTAAAATATAATTTACAATGATTAGTTTGCATTTAAGATGGCTAATAATGCCTTTAGTTTGAACCAATGAAATCAACATTAAGTAAAATTTTGTAATATTTGCTCAGTCTTTTGCACTGAACATTAGTTCATCAGAGAAGTAAATAAGATTGGAAAAAAGCAAGTGACCTGATATTTTTTATTAAGTTAATCATTATCTCACTGTCATACTAAATGCAAACAAATCAAGAGAGCATCAAGATTTTTCACACATTAAAATGAAGACAAATGACGTGTGAAGGCAGACTGCGTACCATGTAGTATTTAACATATGAAACTTACATTAACCATCAACTCAATTTTTTAAATAAACCAAAATGTACAAGCTAAAATAAACATTTGATTAAAAAATTCTGCTATTCAGGATACTCGGGTATCTTTTTCTCTTTGAGACTGGTAAGGGTTGGGTCTTTTAAAAACTTGAAGAAGAGGTGGTAAGAGGAAAAAAATCCTCAATGCTTTTAAAAACTCAACTGTTAGGAGTCCATACAACTACTATGCTGGCGTGGAAACAAGGTGTTCTCTGTCACAGAACCATTCGCTTCCCAATTGAAGTACTTCCTCCAAGCCAACTATATAAAGATGTAAATCAGTTCACTCATGATTAAAATTGAAGCAATTCTTCAAAAATAGAGCAAGACATCTCACCCAAAGAGATCTTTTAAATCATTGCTAGCTGAACTGCTGTTGGTCATAGTGGTTGGTGGCTGTGCAAAGTTCTGTGGGTTAAAGAAAGGATTAGCCTGTACACCAAAGGCAGACTGTCCTATCACATTCATCTGTGTTCCCATAACTGAACTGCCCATACCCGGAGACCCTTGTGGAGGTACAAACTGATTGAGCCACTGATTTGGTTTCTGTTGTGACAACTGGTTCATGCTAACTTTGGGTTTCTGAGGGCCAAAGAGATTATTAAGAGCAGACATATCTGTGGGTCTTTGTTGAGTCGGCTTTGCACCAGCAGGAGGAACACTCACAGCACTGAAGTTTGGCAAAGTGGAAGGTGCTCCCAGTGTCATCTTGGTCACCCCAGGTGTGCTTGGACTACTGAATAAGTTCTGGTTCGTATTAACTGGCATGTTGAATCCTGAGGTCTGAAAGCCCATGTTAGCATTTAGGCCGTTGGTCAAATTTCTCTTGGTATTATCAATTGGTGTAGAAAACATCATGCCAAGGCCCATGGAAGGAACGGAAGTGAACGTACTTGAAGCAGAAATTTTAGGGGTACTAACAGAAAGGCTGGTCAAAGATGACATGTTATCCATCAATGTGTCTGTCAAGTCCTTAGTCTGAAAAATATGAGGGAATTACTTTATCTCCAAGATCTCCAAATTAATTAAAATCAACAAATATTTCATAGATTGTATCATAAATGACAAGTTAAAATTAAACTCAACCGTCTATACCAAGTTAGCAAACTACAGCCTACAGGCCAAATCCAGCTGACCACATATTTTTATATGGTTTATTTACAGATGGACATTTAACTGAACATGTACATTGACCATGAAACCAAACTACAATCAATTTGATGACAGGGAACACCAAATTTGAATCCCAATTAAATAAATGCTAGCCTTCCCCACTGCTCTCCAAAATAGAACTGTGTTCTTCTCATTGGTAGATCTGTACTGCAAAAAGAATATTCTATTATTTTTGTATTCTGAATTGCATCACAATTTTGTGAAAATTTGTTTTCTCCACTCTTTTATAAGTACCTAAAAATATTTTTTTATTTTGCCTCTTGGCCCACAAAGACTTTTTTCAGAAGAATTTTAGTGATTAGGAGGTAACAAAAAATAATGTAAAGAAAGCTTTTAAGATAAAGTTATTTCTGTAGCCAGTAAGAGTGTAAACTCTCTACAAGCAGGAACCTTAAACACTGCCATAGCACCAGCACCTACAACAGTGTCTGGAACAAAATAGGAAGTAAGTACTGGTCAGGACATATAGGTAAGCATTCCTAAATTAAGTTATAGACCTGACTATAATTGAAAAGTCAAAAATTAAAAATTACTTTTTGCTCAAAAATATATAAATGTATAAACAAAATACTCCTGATCATTTCAAGGTGAACAGAGCTAATTAGTACTATGAAACCTAATATTTTTAAAGAAACCCTCCTATTCAAACAACTTTCTTTTTATTGGTAACAATCACTATCACAAAACATTCTACATTAGGCAGGCTACTGAGGAGTTGTTGGAAACTCTATTATGCCCATACTTCTTAGAAACTGCATTATCGAAATATTCTTTGAAATATACTTTTATACAAACACTAGTAGGTAGAATACGTTAAATACTTACCTTCAGTATAGTATGCCTGAAATTATACAAAAGAAATGAATTCTGACCTGTTTGACTGGAGCAACAGGTGTGTGTACTTGGGGTTTCAGAGGCTGCTGGCTTTTCAACTTCTGTGCCTGCTCCTGTTCTTTTGCTAATTTTTGTTTTTCTTCAAGTGTAAGTGATGCCTCAAAACAAAATAAAACAAAATATCAACTGGCATCTTCATAATTCCATTTGTAAAATAAAAGATGTCTTTTTTTTGTAAAGTATGTCTTGGTATGTTTGGCAATACCAAGTAGCTTTAAACTACTCCTGTATTGGTGATTGTCACGGGTAAATTATATTTTGAATTATTATGAGATTTAACTTTAGGTAGAAAATCTCTGCTAAAATACTTCCAGGATAAAAACAGTTATTGTTTTAAAAACATTAATCAGATTGACCTTTTTCCAGACAAGGGGAATATGATTTGGTGATTTCATTTTATAGAATAGGAAAACTCTTATTCAACTCTAATCATCTACCTCATTCCAAAAATGTTTTAGGAATTCACCAAAAAGCTAAGGAAAAGGTAAACAGCTTTTTTCACTGCTAATGTCTGCATCAAATTTGACATTTATCTTTTTGTTTTATCAACTGCTAAACTATAAGCTCACAGTATGTTCTCTTAAAATTCTGTAAACCCAACACCCAGTAGCTCCTTGCTTTGCACATACAGGTACTAGTATTTGTCAAATGAACAGAAGAAAAACTGCCCTGCCCTTGGCAGAAATTCAAACTGACATATTTATTTTATTGAATACTAACCAATATTTCAACTGGAAAGTATCATTTCATAATTTATCACTCAAAATCAAAAGCAGAGAAGAGACACAGTGGAATTTATCAAGAGGTATGACTGGCAAATGCAGAAGAAAGGACAAAGGAGGTAGGCAATCCAGAAATGCTACCATGTGGGAGACAGAGTAACAAAGGAAGTTAAAATTCCCAAGCCTGTTTATTCTCAATGTGAATCAGGTCATGTTCCCATGACAATTTTTAGACTTCATAAAGATTATTAAAGCATGTTTCTTGTTTAGATGCTAAACAGTATTTCCAAACAAAAATCTATAGTTTACAGGAAGCCCTATAATATAAATAAGTGCATTATAAGAACAAGTAAACAAACTTACTCTTTTATGCTTATTCTGTAACCCATCTTCCTTATTTTCTGATTCACCACCAGTCAGAAAGTCTGCTCCAATGTTGTTAAAGACTTTGTCGATATGCTGAAAAAGATAAATGTCAGCCACCTGAATGCCATCAAAAAATTGTGATTTTACTGCTTAAAGAGCAAAAGCCCCTCAAATGAAGCACACAGTCAAACTCCTTTTACAAAAATTAAAATGATCTAAATAAACTTCCCTTGTAGCAACTGCACTACGAGGTATTTATCCGAAGGATATAGAAATACTGATTTGGAGGGGCACATGCACCCCAATGTTTATAGCAGCACTATCAACAACAGCCAAGGTATGGAAAGAGCCCAAATGTCCATCAACTGATGAATGGATAAAGAAGAGGTGGCATATTTGTACAATGGGACATTGCTCAGCCATCATAAAAAAATGAAACCTTTCCATTTGGGATGATGTGGATGGAACTAGAGTGTTTTATGTTAAGTGAAATAAGTCAGAGAAAGACAAATACCATATGATTTCACACATATGTGGAATTTAAGAAACAAATGAACATGGGGGAAGGGAATAAAGATAAAAACAGAGAGGGGACAAAGTACAAGAGACTCAAATATACAAAACAAACAGGGTTGCTGGAGGGGAGGGATGAGGGTTAAATGGGTGATGGGTTCTTGATGTAATGAGTGAGCACTGAGTGCTATACACAACTGATAAATCACTAAATTTTACTCCTGAAACCAATACTATGCTATATGTTAGTTAACTAACTTGAATTTAAATAAAATCTTGGAAGAAAATAAACAAACAAATGAATAAACTAAATATCTTACCTGAGACCCAACATTTGTAACCTTTGTCTCCTCAGAAGCATTCATTTGATTTCCTATATCCAAAGATCTGCAGGAGAGTTGAATTGCGACAATGCAATAAAAAGGAATGCTTATTTTTAAATATTCATATTAAAAATAGTTCATCTATATGGAGTTTATTAGAACCTAAACAAATTGGAATTTTAGTCTTTAAGGCCAGTCATAATCTTTTTTATTATTTACTACAATTAATGTCTGCTTGCCCAAAAGTAACACTGCATATACAAGCCTTTTTTTTTAATTCAGTATTTGAGATTTACCAGAGAATTTACTCAGTGTGTCATAAAACCAGACAAGCATGATTCTTATTGTCAGAGAGCTTAAAGGTCACTGAGAAAGAAGGTATGAGGAACTTGATGTGATTAAATTCAGAATCTGATTCACAATAAATGCTATAATCACTATGATGAGCCAGACCTATACCTTGAAAAATAGGTAAGATTTAGATAGGAAAAAGGGAAAAAAAGTTAATTTACACCTCTAGTATAAATAGTTGATATTAAAATTCTCTTGTATAAATTTTTAAAAATTATTTTTCAGGGTTAATAGCCAATCCATCAAATAACATAAATATATACATCACAGAATATGTAGAGCATACAAAGGGCTATTTCATGTCATTCTACACCTGGTATATTTACTTCCATAAACTTTCATCTTACACTTGGGGCAGAAGCTAAACAATTTCTATCTGGGAACCTTGCTCATAACTGATACCAATTTTACTGATTTTCTGAAGTCTTTTTCTTTCTTTTTTTAGAGAAGGGGAGAGATAGAGAGAGGAGGGGCAGAGGGAGAGGAAGAATCTTAAGCAGGCTCCACATCCAGCACAGCGCCCGATGGAGGGCTTGACCTCATGACCTTGAGATCATGGCCAGAGCCAAAATCAAGAGCAGAACACTTAACCGATTGAGCCACACAGGCGCCTCTGATGTTTCTTTTTACTGAGGTCTTTTGGCTCAGGATTTAACAGGCATCCTAAAATCATGTGTTTTTCTCTGGGAAACAAATATAGTGGATATTTTATCTTAATAAACTGGAGTTGAATAAAAACTCCAGTCATTTTCACCTTTCCCTTCCTCCTTTGAATACTAGTATTTTGCAAATAATTTAGAAAATCCTCCCTAAGGGCACTTGATGGGATGAGCACTGGGTGTTATACTATATGTTGGCAAATTGAATTTAAATTAAAAAAATAAATAAATGGGATGCCTGGGTGGCTCAGTGGTTGAGTGACTGCCTTTGGCTCAGGGTGTGGTCCCTGGGTCCCAGGATTGAGTCCCGCATCGGGCTCCCTGCAGGGAGCCTGCTTCTCCCCCTACCTGTGTCTCTGCCTCTCTTTCTGTGTGTGTCTCACAAATAAATAAATAAAATATTTAAAAAATTTTTTAATAAATAAATAAATGAATGAATAAATGAAAAAGAAAATCCTCCCTAAAAAAAAAAGAAGTGGATGCTGTGGTATTAAATATGAAATGAACGCTCTATAAATGTTTCTGGAATCAGGGAGAAGAAAAAAGGAGAAATCAAAACACCAGGGTTTCACAGATTTGAAAAACGTGTAAGTGGTACTCTCAGTGATCACCCTGAGAAATGACATTAGATTGTCTACAACATTGTATTTTCACTCAGTTCAAGTTAACGTGCTGGAAATTTTTTAAATGTTTTACATGTGGTCAAATTGAAATCCATCCATTTTTTACTGTGCAGAACAAACTGATGGTTACGGGAGGGGCAGGTGAAAACAGGTCAAGGGGATTAATGATAAGCACTGAGTAATGATGTACAAAATTGTTGAATCACTGCACCTGAAACTAATATAACACTGTATGTTAACTATACTGAAATTAAAATAATAAACTTGGGGTGCCAGAGTGCCTCAGTCGGTTAAGCATCTGCCTTTGACGGGTCACCAGTCCATGGTCCTGGGATCAAGCTCTGCATCAGGCTCCTTGCTTAGCAGGGAGCCTGTTTCTCCCTTTTCCTCTACATGCTGCTCTCCCTGCTTATGCTCTCTCCCTGTCAAATAAATAAATAAAATCTTTAATAATAATAAACAATTTAAAAATAAACAGAAATCTATCAATTTTTCTAGTCCTTATTCCAGAAAATCAATCATGAGGTAACTTTAATCTCACTCCTGGGCCATGTACAATTCATATGCAACCTACTTACTTCTGCTGTTCTTGCATTATATGTAGTTGCTCCAGTTTAGTCTTATGTTCAGATTCCAATCTGTTAAGCATCTCTTTTATGACGGAAATGAAAGAATTGAACTATGCAATAAGAAATTGACATAGTTATAATATTTCAAATTAGCAGCAAATGCAATCTAATAAAATAACTCAATGAGTTAGTCATAATATTCTCTATTTTTACCAGAATAAGACCCACTCATAGAACTGATGTCACAAGAATAGTATATTTAAACTCAGCATATCATAGCAAGCTTTTATAGTATGTCTGTATGATGTTGATAAAGTTGGTGAGGATTTTCAGTTCCAGAAAATGTATCTCAATTAGTTTTATAGCCTGAATTATCTAACTATTATTCAGGGATCTTATAAATTTACCCCCAGTAATTACATATTGATTTTCCTCGAATAGTCCCAAACTGACCATCTGAAGTTCTGCATATCTGGAAACAACCGATTTAATAATGCTTTAAAAAATCAGTTTATTCAGATTATTATAAAAAATGATGTTTGGCTAAAATAAATCTGTTTTCTAAAAAGTTAATAGAAATATTAAATGTATGTAGTTTAACTTTCAAATAATTAAAGTTCTTAAAGTATATTTAACACTATGTCATAATGTAGTTTAAGCTCTGGTTAAATGATGTTTCTTAGAGTACCTGAGATCATCATGAACAATTTATTTGAACAACACCATATGTTGCAGGAAGAATCTAGAAACTGCTTTCTTTCCCTCCCAAATCTTTTTGTGCTTATACCACTCTTCAAAGTAGATTTATTAATATTTCTATTCCATAAATGAGGCAACTGGCTCAGGGAGAGAAAACAACTGAGTAAGAGATACTAAATAACATTTGGCAGGCTCAGAATTCATGTAAGCCTGTCTCCAGAGCTCGTTTCTATGGGACACTGCTCCTCACCGGGCTGAGTCATCTGTTCATCCTCTGTCTTACCATGAGAGTAACAAAAGGCATTATTTCCTGAGCAGTTTGTTGGACTCTATGATTAATCTTTTTAACTTTGTAATGAAGTATACTAACAGAAAAGTATACGCCTAAGCACACATATCAAAACATTCAAATGAATTTAACCAGTAGTCGGATGTAGAACAAAACACTGGCAGTACCCGATAAGTTTCCTTGTGCCCCTTTCTAGCTGCCTCCCATCCCTCTTATCCTGAGTAAACACTAGTCTGACTTCTGGTATGTAGCTTGGACTGTTTTTGTACTTAATATAAATGGAATCATCCGGTAGATCTTCTGTGTTTGGCTTCACTTACTCAACATTATGTCTGTGAGATTCATCTGTATCACTGCACACTGAACAGAAGAATTAGCATAGGAGGTCTGGACTGCTGTCTTTGAAAAGGCCGTCTCTTGCAAGGCTGGCCCTTGGCCAGTGTCCAGAAAGTCAGATTTTAGGAGGGTTCCCGCCATTAACTGATAATAGTGGCTCACTAAACTGTACAAAGACTTTTATGCAAAAAAAAAAGACTTTTATGCTAAACATGTGCTTTCCTTCTGGAAGTCTGGAATTTGAGTACATGACGGGCAGATGGAGCTACAACACTTCATATATACAGTCACTCATTACCAGGGAAGGTACATATACGGAGATGACTCCAGACACTGAATCTGGTTTCCTCCAGACTTTGCCCTATAAGCCTTCTCTTCTTGCTGATTTTGCTTTATATCCTTTTACTTTAAAAAATCATAGCCATGAATACAACTATATGCTGAGCCCATGACTACTTCTAATGAATCACTGCATCTGGAAGTGGTCTTTGGAACCCTCACCCAACACAAGATGTGGTATGATGTTTTGATTGCTACTAAGTATTCCCTGTTTTATAATCAAATACCAAAAAAAAATGTACTTTCTTAAATCAAGTTATCTTTTTTCACATAATAATATATTTAGATTATTTTAAATCAGAATTGACAGAAGAGGGCAGTCTTAAATTAGGAACTCTTTCCATCAACTGACTAAGAAAAGAGACCACATCCATGTTAACTATTGTTAAATACCAGAAAATATGAATTAAAGTATTGCTGTTGATGAAAATAGGCCTCTAAAGAAAAAAATCAACCATACAGCTGAAGAAAACTAACACCACATTTCAAATGAAATTATATATCCTGAAATAAGCATTTGGGAATATTTTAAAACATCTTAAATCAGAAATATGAAAACTAAGAACAGAAATGACCAAAATTGGACTTAGACATATCATCATCCTATTTTCCCCCAATATTCACTGTTTCCTTTTTGGCCAATTATAACCTCGACCCTGCCACCCAAGGTATGAAGAAACTATCAAACCAAAAATTGACATTTAGGGACACAAAATTTCAGAGGCTTACCATACCACTTCAAATGAAATTTTGGATCTGATTAATTTTACAAATTTCTCTAACTCCAAAACTCCATTCACTCAGCACTCTCCACAAAAGCTTTCCTGCTTAACTCCCAGTGTTCTGCTTCCTTAATTGCTCTAACTCACTTTCAGTACTTAGTACCCAATCTTGCCTGCCTATCCATTCCTGACACTCCTTATTAAATTGTAACCAACCAATCCCAGTCTTTTTCCATTTTACTCCATTAAACAGCAGTTCTACAGTGAACAAAATGACTTATCATTACTCTAACTCAAATTTTCTCTCAATTCAATAAATATTTTTGGTTTTAGCACTGCGCTAAGTGCTGGGGATATAATAAAGAATAAGATATAATAACCAGCCTTCTGGGAAAGGCAGACACATAAGTACATAGCTGTGATAACTATGCTGATAGAGGTATGCAAAGAGATAATCTTTGAACACATTACCTCTTTTTAAGACTTTATTTTATTTATTTATTTGAAAGAAAGATCGAAAGAGAGTGAAAGAGAGAGAGAGAGAGCACAAGTGGGGTGAGGGGCAGAGAGAAAAGCAGGCTCCCTGCTCAATGCAAGGCTCAATCCTGGGGACACCACAATCATGACCTGAGCTGAAGGGAAATGCTCAATGAACTGAGTCACCCAGGTGCCCCTACATTACCTTTTTGATCAAATGTTTACCACATCTAGAAATTTCAAATACCTAAACCAGTACACATGAAACCAGTAACATATAACACTGTATGTTAACTATACTAGAATACAAAAAAAAAAAAAAAAACCACAAAAAGCAAATACCTAAATCAGACAGCAATTTAAAAGTCTACCTATTCTAGTCTTGATTTATCTCTCTCCCATTGCTCCCCTACTATATTACAGGTACCTCTCAGTTGAACTGGATTATTCATTTCCTGTGGCAGACAGACTCTACAATGGTTCTAAATTATCTCCTCATTCTGCTGCTAAGGCCTCTGTGTAATTCCCTAATCTTTGATTGGGCAAGACCTGTGACATGCTGGCAAGCAACAGAATCCAACAAAGGTAATGGGTGTCATTTCCTTGATTATCCTACAGGATGCTATATCCTCCATCTTTCTAGTCAACTCTCTCTCCCACTTTGATGAAACAAGGTGTCATGATGGAATGCCATGAAGCACAGAACTGACAGGGCATCCAGCTAACAGAGAGCTAGGAACTGAAGCCCTCATTTCAACAACCTAAAAGGAACTGAATCCTGCCAACAACCACGCAAGCAGCCTAGAAGGAAAGCCTTCTTTCCCCAGTTGAGCCTTCACATGAGACCCCAGCCTTTGACTGTAGCTTTGTGAAAAACCCTGAATAGAGAATCCATGCCCTGGCGTGGCTGATCCAGCCAATGAAACACAATGAAATAATAAAATTGTTTTAAACCATCTAGTTTATAGTGATTTGTTATGTAACAATAAATAACAGATACACATCCCAGCCACATTACATTAATTTTTTCCTTGTTCATGTTAACTTTCCAGCCCCAATTTGAAGTAGCCCAAAACCCTACGTATCTTTCAATGTTCTAGTCGTTTACTATCTCCCAATGAAGGCTTCATTAATCTATCCTTCCAATTCACATACTGCTTACTTTGAATCCACAAACTTTCTTTATTGAACTCTGTGGCATATTTTTCCTTGTTTTAGCAACATTTAAACATATTATATTTATATATTTAATGCCAAGAAAACAGTAAGCTGGATAAACTGAATAAAGCACAAAACTATTCCTACCTGATTGAGATTAAGATTATTTTCAATACTCAGGGGAATCAGATGAGGCAATACTTTTCCAGCCAACTGTTCTTTGGTGATTCCCAACTTCTTATGAGTAAAAGTACATTTGTAAATACCTGATAGAAAAGAATGAGACAAATTTTATAGTTCAATACCACATATTAATAGACATTAGGAAAATACTGTATCTACATGAAATCTCTTGATAATCAGTATAATTACAAACTTTTTCTTGCCAGTGCCTAGAATGAGAATGCTCTTACATATGGATCAGGATGATTTCAGCTTTATCACCAGTTTTGATTTAAACACCATGACATATTTATCATGAATTCTTTTGGCTTAAGAGCACATTTAATGTCAGCGTAACACCAAAAGCCTTAATGCAGCAGCAAGGTTACAGAATGACCCTCTATACTGAAAATATCTGAATATATATGTTCAGACTTCTCACTCAAACTTGAGACCTCTACTTCACAAGTGTGTGAGTGTAGGTCTTAAAGCTTCATTTGCTTAACTAATTGGACTTAACATATTTGAAACTTTAATAATTTAATTCACCTCCACCTGATCCTTCCCTATAGTAATTTACTCAAATTTCAAGACTCTGCTTATTACCCCTATTCCACAAAGCCTTCATTTGGTAAACTGAGCACATTTGTTTCTCATTTGGTGACTGTTGTGTTCTGTGTATAATCCATATCCTTAGAACATACCATATCCTGTCACTTTCCTGTTAATGTATACTTCATTTATATACTCAAAGAGTAACTTTATTGAACACCTACTAAATGCTCATTTACTAGGCACTTATTTGCTATGCTCATTACTTTTCCCTTCCCATTTTCTCAGTGAATTCTCATAAGACTCCCATAATGATGCATTTTCATCTTCATCTGACAGATGAAGCAACTTTTCAAAGTCATTCTAGGAACGGACACAGCCAGGACTGGAGCTAGGGCTCTTTCTGCTATGCCAAACTCCTTTTCAAGAAGACTAATTTCTTTGAGCCTAAAAATTTCATACCATATCCCATGTCTACAGAGGTCCACAATAAATTATTTGCTGACCATTCCTACAAATATTTACTGAGGACTTTCTATAGGCATTATAGTAGGTGTTAAAAATACACAGCTGAGTAATTTGGTTTTTCTTCAAAATTAACAAACTTTAAATTTAGTAAAAAGTAAACTTGTTAATGTTTTATGATTCTACAATTATGTCTGTTTCCAGGAGTATAGCAGAACCTCAGCATTTCCAGACTAGACCATCAAAGCTTTAACTAATAAACAATTTTAGAGTTTCTTGACAAAGTAATTTGTAATTATGCTGATAGGATAGAAATGCTGTAAGGCTGATATGCTTTATCAGCACATCACTCAGTTGTGAAACATACTGGTTAAGATCTGAACATATACAAATTAAAAACCAGCTCTACCACTTATCAGTTGTGTTTTCTTGGATAACTAACTTAAACTCTGGGCCTCAATTTCCTTACTGTAAAGCAGAAATAATAGTACCTCTCTGACTGGAATTTGGAGGGGATAAAATGAGATAATGCAGAGAAAATAGTATAGTACTTTTTACAAAATGGGTACCAAATAACCAACAAGTATTACTATTAAGACTGGTATCAGCATTTCAAGCAGCTTAGTTTGCCTCTCTTATTTGGTATCATTTTACAGGGAAAACTACATGTGATCATGATTATTTGTGAAGCTAGGATTCCCAAATGTCTAATTCTTTTGTAAATGTCAAGGAAGGTTCTACAGTTTTTGCTAAAATTAACACAAAGAAGTTATATCACAGTATTTATCCCATCATTCTTCAATTACTAAATGCCATATACTTGAGAAAATGATACCAAAGGTTTTGTAATTTGGAAAATTCACTTGCATGACTATAAAACAAAAAAGTAGCATCAAATGACATTAAGTTTTCAGCTACCTAAAATTCCCATGAGGACTGCAGGTTCCTTGGATGGAATCTGTTGTAAGAAGGGCAGGATATCATCAAGTACAAACCACTTATCCAAGTATTCCAAAATCTTTCCTAAGCACACTAATGAATTTACACGAACCTATTAAAAGAGGTAAATTGCATTAGTCATTTAAAGTCTTTACAATCTAGAACAAAATGTTAAACTATAAATTTAATCTTCATATGTAAATATATATGTTAAAATTTCAATAAAAGTAGGTTTTAAAGCTTTCGTCCTTTATTAACATAAGAAATCCACATATTTATTAACTCCCCTGGACTTGTTTCAGAATTTATTATTGCTTTACCAGGACACTGGTACTAGTTAGCTAAGGGATGACTTCAATTTTGTATCCTTTTAAATGAAGTGATTAGGATTAGAGAAGCTTTACTATACATGTATTTACTAACAATATTTCTTTGGGGATATCTGAATTATTAAAAGGGCTACATTCTCCTACCAAGTGACCAATTTTACTAGGCTTCAAGTAGTTTATTTATAACTCAGATTTAATTCATTCTTAAATATTTCAACATGTGAAAACTATATTTTACCCTACATAAAGTTTTCTATTTCTAAATATATCTTTAACACAGATACTTAAGAGCTCTTTTATCAAAATTCTATATATTCACTTGACAATTTTGATAAATGCTTCACACCCTATTTTTTTAGCTTGAATATGTTAAGATAAAATACTTAGAGAAAAAAGACAAAGCAAAAAACACACCACACTGTTAAATATAAAAAACTGATGGTTGCCAAAGGTGGGTGGGGGACTGGAGGCTGGGTGAAATAAAGGGGATCAAGAGTATATTTATCGTGATGAGCACTGAGGAACGTTTAGAATTGTTCATTTATTGTATTATACATTTGAAACTAATCTAACACTGTACGTCAATTATATTTCAATTTTTTAAAACTAGTATCTTGAGTCAGGATCCTATCACTTAAATTTCAATTTCCAAAAACAAACAAACAAAAAAAACCCCACAAAACTAAGAAAAGCAGAAAATAATTCAGTTGGTTAAAAACAAAAGCGTATCTACAAGAAAGATGGTAAAATTTTTTGAAAAAGTATAACTGTTTTCTGAAATTCAAACATAAGGGATATTACAAATTCAAAAAGATTTCTAATTAGAATTCTAATTAGAATTCTAATTCTAACAAATTGATTTGTTCTTAGAATCAGTGTTATAAAAGGATTTGCTACATTCTTTATGTGTGTGTGTATGTGTGTCAAGTCAGACATACTAGTTTAATTTATTTTTTTATTTTATTTATTTTTTTTTAATTTTTTTTTAATTTATTTATGATAGGCACACAGTGAGAGAGAGAGAGAGGCAGAGAGACATAGGCAGAGGGAGAAGCAGGCTCCATGCACCGGGAGCCCGACGTAGGATTTGCTTGTTTGTTTGTTTGTTTGGATTTTTTTTTAATTTTTATTTACTTATGATAGTCACAGAGAGAGAGAGAGACGGGCAGAGACACAGGCAGAGGGAGAAGCAGGCTCCATGCAGGGAGCCTGACGTGGGATTCGATCCTGGGTCTCAAGGATCGCGCCCTGGGCCAAAGGCAGGCGCCAAACCGCTGCGCCACCCAGGGATCCCAATTTTTTATTTTTAATATAAAATATTAGTCATGTAAATCATGAAGAAATAGAACTCTTGGAGCATTTTACCTACCTCTGTGTAGAATTTATTTTTCTTTTCTTTCAGGAAACAGTATTAAAATACAATTCTAACTTATAACGCATGTTTCACTAATTTCCCAGTTAGAAATTTTTAACCTTAGAGATCTATGTCTATGAATGCAATTCACAACTCACAGTTGTCCCTCTGAAAATAGGAGCACTATACATGATATAAAAAATGCAAACCCACTCCAGGGTTACTGCTCTAAATAAATACATTCAGTGTAACTCTTTGTAATCATGTCTTTAATGGCTCAGTTGGCATCTTAAAAAGACATCCCCAGGCATCAATTCAGATCAGTTAAGTATCAGTGCTTCCCACTCGTTCTGCATAAATACTTAGAACTGAAATAGAACATGTACTTTGACATAAGTATGCTAAAATAAATCTATGCCACCATAAAATACAGTACGACTTATGGGGTTTTTTTAAGATTTTATTTTTTATTTTATTTTATTTTATTTTTATTTTTATTTTTTTTGAAATGTTATTTATTTATTCATAGAGACAGAGAGAGAGAAGCAGAGACACAGGCAGAGGGAGAAGCAGGCTCCATGCAGGGAGCCCGATGCGGGACTTGATCCGGTGACCCCAGGATCACACCCTAGACTGCAGGTGGTGCTAAACCGCTGCGCCACCAGGGCTGCCCTATTTTTTATTTTATTTTAAGTCATCTCTATAACCAACATGGAGCTTGAACTTAAAACTTCAAAATCACGAGTCACATGCCCTACTGACCAAGTCAGCCAGGTGCCTACAGATTTTTAAAGGGCATTTTGAAAATGAAATTTTAAGCTGTATTGTATTACCATCTATTTCAAAAATTCAATCATAAAATTTAGAAAATTTTAGGGAAGAGAACTGAATTTCAAATACTTTTAACTTTTATGAAGAAAAAGACTCAGAGGGCTAGAGTAACTTGCCCAATGCCACAGGTCAGTTAGTAGCAGAGTCAGAATAAGAACTCGGATTTCCTTTTGTTTTTTTTTTAAGATTTTATTTATTTATTCATGATAGACAGAGAGAGAGAGAGAGAGAGAGAGAGGCAGAGACACAAGCAGAGGGAGAAGTAGGCTCCATGTCGGAAGGCTGACATGAGACTAGATCCCGGGACTCCAGGATCATGCCCTCGGCCAAAGGCAGGCGCTGAACCACTGAGCCACCCAGGGATCCCCAGGAGCTCAGGTTTCTTGACTTCATTTCACACTTGTTCATTTTGGTAAACAATGTTATTTTTTCCTATTTTGGTGTTGTTTTCCATCTCAGAACCTTTATACAACCCCACCACCACCACCCTACCCAAAAAAGAAACCCATGAACTAAAATAGATTAGATCATTATAAGGTAAAATGCCATTTAAATTGCTTTTGTCTTAAAAATAAATAAATAAATAAATAAATAAATAAATAAATAAATAGCTTTTGTCTTAAGTTAAAGCTTAAGCCACAAATGCTTATATTTAAATTTTCATTGCACCTAAGATAGAAGAGATCTCTAAAGAACTGTATTTGCAAAATGCAAATTTAATAACATGACCATTATCAAACATCAATACAAAGAACTGATCAGATGAACAAAGGACATTTCTTCCTCTTTTCCAAAACTACTATTTGAAGGGAATGTTCAATGTTACCTCTAATAAAGAATTATCTGTGGATAAATTCTTATGATCTACTGTCAGAGAAAAGGCTGGGAATATATATTCTTCCCAATATGAGATAATGAGAACTGTTACTTATTGTTATTTACTACTTCCCTGACTACCAACTATTAACTCTCAAAATTAAAAAAAAAAAAAAAAACTCTCAAAATTCTATATTCAAAGGAGTCATCATCTGCCTTTGACCTAGATTTTTGAGCACAAGTATTTCCCCCCACTTGTATGCTTATTAATGTATTGCTTTACTGTACCCTTATTTTTTCTAAAGTAGGCAAGTAAGGTGGTAGATAAAAAGTACAGAAATAGATGACTAAAAATAAAGACAATTTATAAAAAGAAGCTGTTCAAAAAGTTTTTAGGCTTATACACCAAGTTAAACTCTCATGATTATTTTAAAACTACCAACAAAATAAATTATGAATTAAAGCAGAAAAGTATTAAGAAAGAAAAATTACTCAAATTTTCTATTGGAGAACTCAAAGTTAAGGGATGGGAGGTCAGGGATGCAATATTGCAAAATTATGTATCAGGGAAAACTACAGTCACTGCTCGCTTTTATAGTACTATATAAAGGTTATCTACAGCTAAGATGAAATATATATATATATATATACAAACTATAAAAGGGTTATTTAGCAATAAGAAAATAATTTAAAACAATAAGAAGTTAAAGAAAAGCAAAAATTAAAATGCAATTACTTACAGCAAGAGAAGACGTTTGCAGACATGCATTTTTAATTCTTGGAATCAAAGCATTTTTCATGGATGGGTAGTCTATAAGATTCGCAAAGGTTGGAATGATGTTTAAACAGAGTTCCTGTTAAGAAAATACACCAACTCAATCTTAAGGAAAGATTCTCTTCACCTTTTCTCTCACATATTAAAAAACATTTTGTATTTGCAAGGCTAATTTAATTTGTCACATAGTTTGAAATAAACTTTCATGTACATTATATCATTTACTCCTTTCAATAACTATTTGAAAGAACAGTTATCATTAGTTTTCAACTTTACATATGAGGAAACAGACTCAAAAGACCATCCTCAAAATCATGCAAGGTCATATAAGCTAGCATATGGTAACAACATTTCCTTGGTCGCGTTCCTAATTTCTTTCCCTGATAACACACCTCATCATTTATTATTTAAAAATGGGAACACCTAAGTTTTGCTATCTTTGAGGGACTAGCAAGTACACATGACGGACAATGAAGTACAATGTGACATAAAACTATTCCTCTTAAATAAGGGATTTCCTAGCTGTTAACATATATCCTTATGACAGAATATAATACAAACATTTTCTTTAATATATTTTAAAAGATAATTTAATTATACTGGGGGGAAATGCAATAAGATACTATTATATAACCCCGATTTTGAAAATGTGTATGTACATGTGTCTGTCTATAGGCTTAGGGAGAAAGACTCAAGGATAGATCTGGAAATGTTAACTCTGGACATCTGGAAATGTTAACTCTGGACATCTCTGAGAGAGGATTTTTCTTTTCTTTTTTTTATTATTTATTTATTTATTTATTTATTTATCTATTTATTTATTTATTTATTTATTTATTTATTTATTTATTTATGATAGTCACACAGAGAGAGAGAGAGAGGCAGAGACACAGGCAGAGGGAGAAGCAGGCTCCATGCACCGGGAGCCCAACATGGGATTCGATCCTGGATCTCCAGGATCATGCCCTAGGCCAAAGGCAGGTGCTAAACCGCTGTACCACCCAGGGTTCCTGGATTTTGATTTTCTTTATATTTTTACATACTTCCAAATTCTGAAACTTAAGCAAGTATAAGTCACAGAAACAGGAAAAGGTTATTTACAACATTGTTAGCCAATGCTGGCCCTAATGTAAATGACTGTAACTGGGAACTCTGAATAAGAAGCTAAGAGGAAAAGAGGGGGGGACTAGAGGAAGGGGGACTAAATGTGGCATAAATATGTATCAGGGAAAGAGCTGGACAAACTTTGGTATGCTTAAAGACATTCATTTGTCGTTAGCAGAAAGAAATGAATTAACTACTAAGAATTTGTTATCAAAACAATGGCCACATATTTTATTTGCTTTATTCTCAGATTTCCAAGAGGCAGATATAAGAGTTATATATTTATATCCACTTAGAGCCACAATAAATAAGTGGGTGACATAACTTGAGGATAAGAAGTACAAGCTACAATCACACAGGACCATTTTCCACAGATGGGAGAGAATACGCAAGGATGAATAGTTCATGAGACACTGTGCTCCTGTTACCAGAGGCTGTGTCTGTAGGGAAGGTCAGCCTTTAATTCAAGACAGTGGGCATGCATGTGCATTGTACTGTATAATCTAGCAGTAGGTTAAAAAGAGGCAAATCTTAAATTATGTCTAAATCATTTAGCTAAAGGACGGGAGGAAGAGCTCTTCCGAGGAAATACAATCAAGAACCTATGAAGGAGACTGAAAGAAATCAAACTCAAGGAAGTCATCTGCTCATTCTCAGTATTCTCTGTCTTGTAGTATATACTTTATAACTGATGGTGGAGAGAGGAGAATAAACACAGCTTCTGTCTTTAATTTTAAAGGTAAAAATGTTTTAAATTGGTTCACATATATTATTCCTGTTCATGCCTCTAAGCATCCTAACTTTGGTAAACCATCTCTACTTTCCCAAATACTTTTCTAAACTCTTTAGCCTCTTAAATATTTTTAATCAAATTTCACTTTATAAATATCACCCCAAAAATGAATTTCAGAAGTTACTTTCTAGTCTTCTACTTGCATGAAACTTGAAAAGATGTTTCTTACTCTTGCTCTAGGATTCTCCCAAAGCTTATTAGTCTTTTAACTTTATCAGACTCCACCGAGCAATGCTGATACTAATTAGCTGGATTGGTGACTGAAGACTTATATTGAATGATACAAGAAATGCTGGTTTGGAAAATTCAGCGAAGTTGCACAGGTTAATCTGGATTAAATATTACTATTTTAATAAATACTTATTGGCCAATACTGATTGGCTAAATGAATCCCCTTAGGAAGAAAAATGGGCTTTCATGCCTTTTCTCTCTTTCTTAATTTCACTGACTATAATTTCACTGACTAATTTCTCTCTTTCTTAATTTCACTGACTATAATTTCACTGACTAATTTCACAGGTTGGTGACCAAGGCCTGTGGGGAAAGTTTTAGGAAGCAATAATTCACAACGCCTTTGGAAAGAGCTAAAATGTAGAAATAAGTACACCTTCCCTAATCCTCTCACGTCAAAAGCATAACCTTATACGGACAAAATTTAACATCAATTTCACAACTTTGAACAAAAGAACTTAGACAAAGACTGAAATGAGTCAAAAAAGTGACCTTATACATGTGGTATTAGTTTCACTTCACTTATTCTTAAGTAATCTCTTCACCCAACATGGAGCTCAAACTCACAACTCTGTGATCAAGAATCACATGCTCTAATGATTGAGCTAGCTGGGTGCCCCTGATACTAGGTTCATATTAGTAAAAAAAAAAAAAAAAAAAAGGCTTTGGTCAATAGCTTTTAAAAATTAAAATTCTGCTTTTCTTTACTAGGATTTCTATACTGGCAAAGAAACTTTAAATATAAAACCATTTATGCAGTGAGATGTTCTTAAAATAAGTACTTATCTTCCAAAGTAAAAAGAAAAATCAAAAAAATTAAACTTTAACAGTGATCCAAAATTATTTACCATATAGCCTTACAGAACCAAACTAACTTTTAAGCAAAGCCAAAGGACTAAAAGTTTTGGCAAAGTACACAACAGTTTAACATCACCTTTGTCACAAAGCATGACTACAAATGTACATTAGGAATAGTCACACTAAATTACTGTCTGGTTTTCTATCTACCTGCTACACAATTAACTTCAGTACAGAAGGAACACTTAGAAGACTGAGTTATCAAAGCATGAAAGAAAATTATAATTATGGGAGTACCTACTTAATGTTTTCATAAAAAAAGGCACATGTATCTTTGACATTTTCATTCCTATGTTAGTTAACCATTTAGGAAGAAGATACACTGATCCAAACTATAATAAATCAAATCTTCCAGAATACAACATTTTTGATAAATGAAAGTAATGAATAATTTTACCTCATTAATACAGGTATTTGTCAATTGATTCTTTAAATTAATTGGGAGCAGATACAGTAGTAGATACTAAGTATACTTTAGTTAACAGTAAACCATCCAATTCAATGGATTCATATATATCACTATTGAGTTTCATGTAAAGGATTTTACAAATCAAACCCAAGACATACTTCTTTCTTTTGCCTTAAAAATAAAAAATTTTTTAAAAATCAAAATCATTATTAAAGAAAAAAATCAAATATTATACCTGAATTTGAATGGAAGGAGCCTCTAGTGCTCTGTAAACCATTGGTAGGACACTGTTCTTAATCTCATCAGGAGGAGTTTTGGTTAGTAGCAAATCCATTTTTTGTAAGAAAATTAACAAAATCTGTGTAAAAAAGGGGAACAATGTATTAAAGTCTAGAATTTATAAGATTTCACATATGATAAAATTTAAAGTATTTTCAGAAGAGTTAGTTTTATATCTTGACACTCACCATGTTGCTAGCCTGAAGGCATGGAAGACAAAAACATACAAATCAAGTTTCTTACATATTCAGAAGCACAATATTTAACCTCTGCTCTCAGTTTAAACATTTAAATGAAGACTAATTTCCTAACTCTCATGTATCTTCAGTAATACGTCACATACTCATAACTACCACTATCTGGAAATCTACTGAATTAAAAAAAGGAAAAAAAAGAAAGCCTGAGAACAACAAAGTCAGGTATCCCATAGTAGTAAATTTACTTGGCTTCTAAGATTAAGAGTAGAAGAAAAGGTACAGAAATGAAAGGGACTGTCATGAAAAATTCTAGAAGGAAACAGTTTTTGTTCCAGATCACTTGTTTTCTCACCTAGCTGCCACCCATACCTATATTATAAGGAACAAACTGTCCCTTTTATTCATGCAGAATACTGAGTGAACATGTGGCTGCACGCACCACTTTCCTTCCTAATGTCCTGACACGTTTGGGGAATTCTGCTTCAAAGCCTACAGTTCCCTCACTGCCCCTTCTTAGCCATAGGAACTCTTGCCTTACTAGCACAGACTTCCTTCTCTCCCCCTCCTTTCAAAGGAAGGGCCATAAAAAACTTGTCATAGAACCATTAAACCAAGTAGTTGATGGTTTACTAATAAGCTCCTGCCATGCAGTGGCAAAAACATGTAATAATATTTACTATATACCTAGAAATTTCATTTAATCTCAACAACACTTTTGCTTTAGAAATGAGCAAAGAGAGGCTTTAAGAGAGTAATGATTTGTCCAAGTCATACTTCTAGTAAGGATGAAGAAGACCAGATTCAAACACAGGTGTGTGACTCTACTGGTTGTAAATACAAGACTACCTTGAATCTGACAAATAAATATTACAGTAGAGTCTACATCAGAGACTAATTACATTTTCACTTACAGTACACACATATAATACACATATTACTTCCACGGTGCTGTAAGCATTTTTCTTCTTCTGGTGAAACTTACTTGTTACCAGTAAAATAAAGAGAAACAACTGGCATAATAAACTATCTACAAATTAAAGACCCTAAATAACAAAACAAAACAAAACAAAAAAGCAAATACTTAAAAGTGCAGCAGAAAAATAACATCTCTTTTCCCAAACCTATAACTTTTAATAAGGCCAATAAGAAGAGTATAACATCTCATTACAATTTATTTTCTGAGATGGTAAGTTATGGAGAGCTATAGACATTTACTTGTAAAGTTTAATTATAATTTTAACAATGGTTCACTTCAAACACACACAAAATTGCTTCTGACTAATGGAAAAGAAAGTCTCTTATACTTACCACATTTTTTAAGAAGTCGCATACCCATTCCTTCCGTTTTCAATGATAGTCATCATTGACTAATATCATTAAATAATAGGAAAGAGTACCTATACACATACCTGGATTGGCTCCTGCTGTTTAAAGACAGGACCAAGTTCAGGTAGAATTAATTTGACATATTCTTCTTTGGTGCATTCTTCGGCAATCAGTAGAACATTGGGCAAAACAAAAGGTACCATGTCAGGGTTTACAAATTCTGAAGTCAAACAAGGCAAAATTCTCTGCACAATGACACGCTGAAAGGCAAAAATGTTTTCATAAAACTAAATTTAACTTCAGGTCTTTAGTATTAATATTGAAGTTACAGTCTAAAATCTCTAATCCCTAAAAATAATATAATAATAATAATAATAATAATAATAATAATAATAATAATAAATAAAATAAAATCTCCAATCCCTTTGGGGAAGATAACCATATGATTTACGGTTGAAACTAGGACATTTTGGAAGTAAATTGGGGTGCTCCTGCTAACTATGTCAGGACAAAAGAAATAACTTGGGAATGTTACAGATAGAGGGAGACATATGGTCACCATTCCTTTAGGAAATCTTCCCTCATTAGTCTTTATTAACATGTTTTCTCCTCTTCATTACTCATGATTCATAACACACAACTTAAACACTGTTCTGTACTGTTAATTGTTTCACGCATGTTAAGTCCATCTAACAAATACTCTAGAGCTTTGAGAGTGAGAACAGTGTTTTAGGTTTCCTCTTTATTCTCCATAGCATCTAAATGAAGGGCTAGACAAACAGTGCATAATCAATGAGTATCTGACAGATCAAAGACTGGAAATATTTTTGTAGACAGGAATATCACCAGTATTCTGATCACTGATTTCTAATGCCTTCACCAACATTTTTTATATTATATTACACTCATGATTTAATAAACCTGAGAGGGCAGTTAAAGGAATTGGAGGGCAGCCCCAGTGGCGCAGTGGTTTAGTGCCGCCTACAGCCCAGGGTGTGATCCTGGAGACCCTGGATCGAGTCCCATGTCAGGCTCTTTGCATAGTGCCTGCTTCTCTCTCTGCCTGTGTCTCTGCCCCCGCCCCCCTGTGTGTCTCTATGAATAAATAAATAAAGTCTTTACAAAAATAAATCAATAAATAAATAAAAATAAAGGAATTGGAGAAGCTAGTATCAATACAGAAGTATCCCCTTAATTGCTGGTGAAGCAATAATCTCCACAATGACAGCTTATGGACTTCTCTCCTGATATTTAGTGTCCAAGTGCTACCTTTGCATAGGTAGTATTCTAATTCTTTTTATCTATGTGATTTTTTAAATTATTTTTGGACCCTGTCAAAAAGGTCCACTAAATTTTCAGCTTCAGTCTGTAGCCTTCTATAGTCATTAATGCACCTAAAGCAAAAGTTACATTTATTTCTTCTGCAAGAGTTATTATATAGTAAACATAATCTTGACTATAATTAAAAAAAAAAAAGTTCAACAACAAACCTTGGGCATTTTTGGTAGAACTTTTGGGAGTCCTTTGAAAAACTGTGATTTCTGAAGATTATCTCTTTGGAATAAGGTATCAAAATACTGCAGCGTTACTGCACCAACATCATCGAAGAAAGGAATCTAAAAACAGGGAAATAAAATTATTTTGATAAATATTAAAGTACTTCTCATACCTGAAACTGCCATAATATAGTGAAAAAATATTCAGATACATTTAGCAAAATACTAATGACCATTTAATAATTCTTATTACAAAAATCAAAATAAGGAAGTAATAACCAAATTTATTTTCAAATTCAAACTTTCAAGTCAGTATCTATGAGCTGGCTAGGCAGTAACATTTTACCTAACTAGTAGATATTGAAAGATTAATTATCTTGAAAGCATAAAGAATACCATTTATCTATTAAAATCCACACTTACATGAGTAAATTAGAAGGCTATGCATTCATGTGTCCAGAATTTCTATACCTACATGACTATTAGACCTCTGATTATTTGAAATCTTAATTTTATATCAGAGCAATTACATACATAAACTAACTGTTTAAGATGAAAATAAGTTAAATATTTAACACATTCAAGGATACTCATGTTATTTGGGGACTCTACCTGACTAAATCTTGCTTTAGAAACCCTTAATCTACTTTTAACTCGTTGTCCCTCCACCTAAGGCAGAAATTCATGTGTACTCACCTTTGTCATTTGATCTGCATCTGGTCTTACAGTTGGAGTTACATTTAACAGCAGTTTTACATGCTCACGGACTTCCTCAGGTATATTTGAAAGTGAACTAGATCCTAAACGACTCAACTATTTAAAAGAGTGATAATATTAAATGTGAATATAAAATATTCAAAAAGATAATGCATTTATAGTCAATAGTCTATTTTAAAAAGTCTTTTTTGAAATTTACTCAAAAATATGTTAGAATGAACAAACCGCTAATTCAACTGTAGCAAGATAATCAGAATACTAACCTTCAATACCTGAAATTGTTTCTATTACTGAAACAAAATGCCCAGCATTTTAGATCATAGTTCAGTATTCACTCTAGTAAATAAATGCCACAATTAAAGTTGTGATCACAAATTTCAGTCCTCATTATTTACAGAATTACTTTTGTTAAGTTGATTTTATGCAAACTTAAAATATAAGATATCTCATTTTAGAGAATTTTCTGAACACTTTTTTAAAACTCAAAGAAACACTTAAACATTTTTAATGCAAGCAAATATTTACATATAAGGCAAATTACCTGATCCAACTGCCTACTAAAACTCTTGTAAATATCTTGCTTGTTAACTTCAAATATAGGTTTTCCTTTATTAAATACAGCATACATGACAGTTCCTAGTGAGTACATATCACTGGCTGTTTCACAGCTCACTGAAAGTATGTATTCAGGAGCCAAATATTCAGGATTTGGAAGACACAATGATGGTAAATTTGGGTCCCATTCTTTACAAGGAAACTTAGGCTACAAAAAGACAGAAAAGGGATTATATAGACTACATATCTCAAATTAAAACAAAAAACCACTATCAAACAAACAGTAGCAGCCTAGTTTTAAATTTGTACTCAGTCATGCAAGTAAAAATATCACCACCAAAAAAAAAAAAAAAAAAAAAAAATCACCACCACCTTCAATCCTGAAATTCTCAAATTCTCAAATCTGGAAAGGACACTAAACAGACTGAGAGATATGAATAAGAACTCTTGCAACCTGGGTGCCTGGGTGGCTCAGTCCATTGAGCGTCCAGCTCTTGATTTTGGCTCAGGATTTCAGGGTTGTGAGATCGAGCCCCACAATGGACTCCATCCTGACCCCAGGGCCTGCTTGGGATTCTCTCTCCTTTTACCCCTGCCCCTCTGATTGCTCCCCCCGCCTCAAAATAAATAAATATTTAAAAAAAAAAGAACTCTTGTAACCATCAGATTATTGGGGGTCTCCTCCAGCAGACAAATTATCACTACAAGATGCAGTAAGAATATGAAAAGGTATAACCTATGTCCTACGATACACAGGCTTCAACTTTTATGGACTCAGGTTATTATTTGGAACTTTATTCTTTCACTATCTAGCTGTGTGATTTAGTTAACAGGTTCAAAAGGTTGTTGTAAGATTAAATGAATGCATGGGAAGAAAATGGACCTACAGTGTCTGACCCACAGTACATACTCAACCAATACTAATTCTTTCTGCTTCCCTTAAAAGTGTTTACTTGCTAGAGATGCACAATGTTTGTTAGTGTATTTGACATCCTCAGGAAAAAAACCTACTTAACCTGATAGTTCTCAAATTTGTTTACTTCATGTGGAGGTTCCTCAAAGAGTTAAAAATAGATCTGCCCTACGACCCAGCAATTGCACTGCTGGGGATTTACCCCAAAGATACAGATGCAGTGAAAGACCAAGACACCTGCACCCTGATGTTTATAGCAGCAATGTCCACAATAGCCAAACTGTGGAAGGAGCCTCGGTGTCCATCGGAAGATGAATGGATAAAGAAGATGTGGTATATGTATACAATGGAATATTACTCAGCCATTAGAAATGACAAATACCCACTATTTGCTTCGAAGTGGATGGAACTGGAGGGTATTATGTTGAGTGAAATAAGTCGATCAGAGAAGGACAAACACTATATGGTTTCATTCATTTAGGGAATATAAAAAATAGTGAAAAGGAATAAAGGGGAAAGGAGAGAAAATGAGTGAAAATATCAGTGAGGGTGACGGATGACAAAACATGAGAGACACCTAATTCTGGGAAACGAACAAGGGGTAGTGGAAAGGGAGGTGGGAGGGGTGTTGGAGTGACTGGGTGATGGGCAATGAGGGGGGCACTTGTCGGGATGAGCACTGGGTGTTATGCTATATGTTGGCAAATTGAACTCCAATAAAAAAAATTTTTTAAGTTAAAAAAAATTTTTTTAATTTAAAAAAAATTTGTTTACCTCTAGCATCCTTTACTCAAGTAACACTACTGTGGAATTAATGAACTAAAGAATACTCTTAGGTAAGATGAACCCTAGAAATTTTCTATAAAGCTATACATTTAAACCTACATTGTACCACATAGCCTGTTTCTACACATTTATCAGACATAAATTCTCTCTTTTTTTTTTTAATTTTTTATTGGTGTTCAATTTACTAACATACAGAATAACCCCCAGTGCCCGTCACCCATTCACTCCCACCCCCCGCCCTCCTCCCCTTCTACCACCCCTAGTTCGTTTCCCAGAGTTAGCAGTCTTTACGTTCTGTCTCCCTTTCTGATATTTCCCACACATTTCTTCTCCCTTCCCTTATATTCCCTTTCACTATTATTTATATTCCCCAAATGAATGAGAACATATAATGTTTTAGACATAAATTCTCTAGTCCATTCTGGATGTATCATAAATTTCCACAGCTTGAACAAAATCAGAAGACTGGGGCACGTGGCTGGCTCAGTCAGTAGAGCATGCAATCCTGGATCTCAGGAATGGGAGAGTTCAAGCCCCACGTTGGCTGTAGAGATCACTCAAAATCTTTTTTAAAAAAAAATTAGAAAACCTTCATTACCTCTTGTTCAGAAGGATTGGTTGATGATACACAAAAATCAAAGCCCATTATTTTCCAGGCTCCACTTTTATTCAAAATTATATTTTCAGGTGTAATATTTCCATGGACCATTTTCACACTGCTATGCAAAAATGACAATCCTTCAGAAACCTGTAAATGGGGCAGGGTGGGGAGGAGAGATACTTTTACATTAAATAAAGACCCTCTCAATTACAATAATAAAATGTCTCTTAAAAATAGTAATTGCTGCTTCTCTCAATAAAAGATTTTTTTTATATGTCAGGGAACAATTTAATTTCATCATAAACGCAAAAGAGTAGATATTCTCAGTTGCCACAATGATCTAAGCATTAGTTGGAAGATCCCAGTTATAAAACCAGAGTACAACTCTTTATTAAAGTTCCTTTCTATATGAACATAAGTAAAATCAAAGATAATTTAAAATCACTTCTCAATACAAACTTACTCAGTTTCTGTATTTGAAATGTGAAGGAATCTTCAGTTCTCATTACAGATAGTAAATATCAAGGGACTCTTTGTCAATTTGATTCTAATTCTTGATACTTTTCTGTATTTATACTTCATATTGAAATTCAGTTTTTATGAATTGTGCTCAGTTTTCATGTTAATTGATGGTCACATATTCTCAAATTGGTTTAGTATTTGGTCTTTTTAATATTTGTACCTGAGACTACTATGGAATTTGTTAACCAAAAATGAAGGCTGGATTTCTGTTTCCAGGGGTAGATTTTGGCAAACTAACACTTCCCGACTTGCAGGACACCAGTCTCCCAGGTTTCCCCTCAACTCCACTGGTCACTGCTGGTTCCTCCTCAGTCCCCTAAACTCGTGGACTCTGTTTGGACATCTGAAGTGTTCATCTACTCTTTCTCAGTGTTCCCACAACATTCAATACCATCCAGATGTCGACTGTTCCTACATTATCTCCAGGCTGGGCCTCTATTCTCAAGTCCGGACTTGATTATCTGACTGCCTTCTGGACTTCTCTCCCCTTGAATGTTTTATAAGCATCTCATTTTTCAAAGAATCTAAAACTGAGCCTCCCCTTCAATTCAGTTCTCTCTTCCTGTTGTCTTTTCCCCACATCAGTCGTTGGTCACTGATTCACTTTTCCATTTTTCAAAAACCTCTGAGTTATCCTGCACTACTCTATTTTTCTTATATAACAAAGGCATCCGCAAATTCCAATACCTTCACCACACCACCAAAATATATTTAGAATTTGATCCACTTTCCCTACCCTCGACCATCACATCTCTGGCCTGTATTACTATAGTAGCCACCTACTTCACCTCTTTGTTCCTGCTCATACTCCTCAACATAATTTAATTCTCAATAAGCAGCTACCAGATCATGTCACCTTTCTGCTCAAAGCCTTTCAAAGGCCTTTCCTTTTTTTCAGAGTAAAATTCAAAGTATTTCTCTGGCTTTCAGGGCCTAAGAGGACTTAGCCACTCATTAACTCTCTGATTTTGTCTCCTACTACTAATCCTATTAACTACTCTCTACCACTCCAGGTATTTCACTATTCCTTGAACATGTCATACATGATTCTGTCTCAGGGAATTTGCACTTGCTCTTCCTTCCTGCCTAAATCATTCTTTCCCTAGGTATCTAGATGGCTCACTTCTTTGATTTTTTTCAGATCTTTACTCAAATGTCCCCTTTTCATTTATAAAGTTCCTGATTACTCCCATTCAAAAGTGCAACATTTTCCTCCCCCTCCAAACTATCCTCTCTTCTCCCTTCCCTTATTCTCTCCACATGCACTTATGATAATCTAATATACTGAATATTTATTTATTTTATTGTCTTTCTTCCCCCATGAGAACATAAGTTCTAAAAGGCAGGAATCTGTGTCCATTTTTTTCCCTGGTATACGTTTAGCACCCAGAACTGTGCTAGACATATAGCTATCCAATAAATATTTACTTAATGAATGGATATGAGAAAGAATTCTCTAAAAAAAAAATAAATAAAACCTTACAATTTCAATACAAAGGTAAGTCAATAATAGTTGACTCAAATACTCAAAAAAGAGTATTATTTTAGAAAGTATCTGGATTCCTTTTCCCACTTCATTACTTACTAGTCTCGCAACTTTGAGCAAGTCACTAAACCTACGTAGGTCCCACTGGTAAATTACTTCAAATGATGGTATATTAACATCTCAATAAATGCAGGAAATCATATTAGATTCCACACCATTCCCAATTCCCATCCCCAGAGTCAGTCAACAGGGCCTATTTTAACTCTGCATAATTTCACCCTATCCCTCTAGTACTTTATGTGATTTTTGAGCAAGACTTTTTAACTATCAACTATTTTTACATGCAGGCACTATGCTAAGTAATTATATAAATTTACATGTTTGATTCTGAAAATAACCCTACATAGTAGTATATCCCCTATGCCCAAGTTCCACTCTTCTAGAATGGCACTTCTAAAATGCCTATCAGACCAGATCATTTACACTGCTTAAAACCCTTTGGTTCAGGGCCTGATCCCCAGAGGGAGCCTGCTTCTCCCTCTGCCAAGGTCTTTGCCTTTCTCTGTGTCTCTCAAGAATAAATAAAATCTTTAAAAAAGAAAAAAATCCTTTGGTATTCCCCATCACCAACAAGGTCTTTTTCTATCTTTTCAGTTTCATTTTTCACCACTCTCTAAGATGTAATGTGCTACAACTAACTGCCTGAATATTTATCCTCAGTAACTAGTATAATAACCAATTAGGACTTAATATCTCTCTAATGAATGTTCTCCAGTTCTAACACATTGGAACCCATGAAATTCATATAAGAATTGCAGGGATCCCTGGGTGGCGCAGCGGTTTGGCGCCGGCCTTTGGCCCGGGGCGCGATCCTGGGGACCCGGGATCGAGTCCCGCGTCGGGCTCCCGGTGCATGGAGCCTGTTTCTCCCTCTGCCTGTGTCTCTGCCTCTCTCTCTCTCTCTCTCTCTCTCTCTCTGTGTGTGACTATCATGAATAAATAAAAATTTAAAAAAAAAAAAAAAAAAAAGAATTGCATTTTTAAAACTGCTTATTTCCCCAAATATAATTTATAAAATACACAAAGTTTTCCAAGTCTAGAAAAGTCAAATGATTTTTGACAAAGGTACCATGGCCATTCAATGGGTAAAGGATGGAAGTTTCAACAAAGGCTACTGGGAAAATTTGATATCCATAGGCAAAACAATTAGGTTGGGCCCTTACCTTAAACCATATGTAAAAATCAACTTAAAGTAAATCAAAAGCCTAAACATAATACTAAAACCATAAAATTCTTAGGAGAAAACAGAGGAAAAGCTTCATGATACTGGATTTGGCAACCACTTATTCGATATGACATCAAATGCACAGGCAATGAAAGAAAAAATAAATTGGATATACCAAAATAAAAACTTTTATGCATCAAAGGACAAAATCAACAGAGTGAAAATGCAACCCAGAGAATGGTAGAAAATATTTGCCAATCGCATATCTGATTATATACTGAGGTTAATATCTGGAGTAAATAATAAATGCCTACAACTCAACAACAACAAATTAACCTGATTAAAAAACAGGCTAAGGACGTACATAGACACTTCCCCAAAGAAGATATCCAAATGGACAATAAGTTCATGAAAAGATGCTTAAATTCACTAACTCCTAAGAAAATGCAAATCAAAACCACAACGATCTACCACCATCTTGTTCCCACTAGGATGGCTACTATCAAAAACTACAAAGTAACACACGTCAATGCAGACATGGAGAAATTAGAACCCTGTGCTACCCTACTGATAGAAATATAAAATGGGATAGCCATGATGGGAAACAGTATGCTAGTTCCTCAAAAAATAAAAAATAAAATTACTATATGGTCCAGCAATTTCACTTCTGGGTCTATCCCCCCAAAAAAAGGAAAACAAGACCTTGAAGAGAAACTTCTACACCCACGTTCATAGTAGTACTACTCACAATAGCCAAGATTTGGAAGCAATCCAAGTGTCCATAGACAAATTAATAAACATAATGTGGTAAATACATACAATGCATTATTCAGTCTTAAAAAGGGAGGAAATTCTGACACATGCTACAACATAGATAAACCTCAAGAACATACTAAGTGGAATAAACCACAAAAGGAAAAGTAATAAAAAGTAATATATGATACCACTTATACGAGGCACCTAAAGTAAAGTAGTCAAATCATAGAGAATTAAAGTAAAATGGTTGTAGGGGCTGGGAAGTTGTGGGGATGAGTATTAAGAGTTATTGTTTAATAGATACGACTTCAGTTTTGCAAAGTGAAAGAGTTCTGGAAATGGATGGTGGTATGGTTGCACAACAATATAAATGCACTGAATGTCCCTGACCTATACACTTAAAAATGGTAAGATGGTCAATTTTATGTCATGTGTATTTTACTACAATTAAAAATATACATACTGTTGAGAATAAAATAAGCCAGACACTAGAAAATATTTGTAAATATTGAAAATATTTGTAATGTATCTGATAAAAGACTTGTGCCCATAATTTACAAAGAAATCTCAAAACACAATAATAAAAAAACAACCCATTCAAAAATGGGCATTCATTCAAAAAAATGGGCAAAATAGCTGAATAGATATTTCACCAAAAAAATATTCAGATGGCAAAGAAGTGTATGAAAAGATGTTCAACATCATTATTTCATCAGGGAAATGAAAATTAAAACTCCAACAAAATACCACTGTGTACCAATTAGAATAGCTAAAATTTAAAAAACCAATCATACCAACTTTTGGCAAAAAATGGGCAAAAGAGCTGAATGGATATTTCACCAAAAAAATATTCAAACAATGGTCAAAAGAGCTGAATAGATATTTCACCAAAAAAATATTCAGATGGCAAAGAAGTGTATGAAAAGATGTTCAACATCATTATTTCATCAGGGAAATGCAAATTAAAACTCCAACAAAATACCATTGTGTACCAATTAGGATAGCTAAAATTAAAAAGATTGATCATACCAACTTTTGGCAAACATATGGAAAAAATGGAACTCTCATACATTGCAACAGGAATGTAAAATGGTATTACCGCTTTAGAAGTCTGTAGTTTCCAAAGAACCAAAATACATGCATACCATTTGATCTAGACTTTCCACTCCAAGGTATTTAACCAAGAGAAATTAAAGCATATGCACATACAAAAACTTGTATATGAGTGTTCATGGCAGCTGCATTTGCAATAACCAAAAACTAGAAACACCCCAAATGAAATGATCATCAACAGATAATGGATAAACAAACTATGGTGTGTATATATTTATACACAAACACACACACACACACACACACACACACACACACACACTGGGCTACTACTCAGCAATAAATAAGAAGTGCTGATACACATAATACAGATGAATCTCAAAGAATTAAGTGAAAGAAGCCAGACAGGAAAAAACAGTATATATTGTATGATTCTAGTTATAAAATTGTAGAAAATACAAACTGATTCATGGGAACAGAAAGCAGGTCAGTGGTTTCCTGGGACAAGAGATAGATAGTAAGAAGTAGGAGGGAGGGATTATAGTGGGTAAGAAAACTCTTGGGCGTCATAAATATATGCATAATTCTGATTGTAGTGATGGTTTCACTAGTATATATATGTCAAATTTATAAAACAATATAGTATTTTGAATGTGTGAAGTTTATCATATGCCAATTAATATCAATAAAGCGGTTTTAAAAAAATAACAAATAAAATGATCTCTGTCCCCAAAGAACTAAGAATCTCCTGTATAAATATATGCTACAAAAAAAATATATATATATACACTACAGAGTGGAAGATATTTTGGTAGACAGGGAAAGAAAAATCAGAAAAAGTGAACATATAAGAAAAGTGTAACTATCTCGATACTGATTACATAATTTCCTTAAAGATTTAATTTTTATTTTTTAAGTATGTTAGTACTTCAACTTAATATTTTGTTTATGAAATTACAGTCTCAAAGTTTAGCACTCAAAAAAATCAAAAGGGAATCAACCCATCAACAAATGAGTCAGTAAGTGCTCTTCTACAAAGGTTACCAATGTTATGTTTATAAACCTAAAATATAATTTTTTAAAAGATTTTATTTATTTATTCATGATAGTCACACAGAGAGAGAAAGAGAGGCAGAGACATAGGCAGAGGGAGAAGCAGGCTCCATATAGGGAGCCTGACGTGGGATTCGATCCCGTGTCTCCAGGATCGCGCCCTGGGCCAAAGGCAGGCACTAAACCGCTGCACCACCCAGGGATCCCCTAAAATATAATTTAAACCTAACAATATACTGTAAAAAAAATGGCAGAATACAGAAATAATTTTTAAATTACTCAAAGGACCCAAAGGTTTACATAAAGCAGTTGATATTGCTAATAAGTTTTAAGTAGCCAAAAACAATTTTGAAGGATAAAACTCTTTTCACATGATGAATAAAATACATACCTGAAGCAAACCATATTTAGTTTCTACATCATAAAGGTTATACTCCTTAATGTCTGGAGATACAGGAGAAGGTAGATTTTCCCAATTACCTAAAACATTGGCTAAACTGGCAAAAACTGGTTCTGTACAAAACGCCAAGCAATCTCTGTTTTAAAAAAAGAAAAAGTTATTTACCATCATTTTTTTAAACATTATCAAAGTCAAATATACACAAAATATTAGTGGTCAACAAGAAGGTAGAAATCTAGATTTATTTTCAGCATATGCTGAAATGACCCCTCTGAGCAAGAAAATTCAGAAAGAGGCCCAGAGCACAGCTCCAGATCCCCTCTCACTACTTCAATCAGAGCAGCTTTGCGCCTTTTACCTACTTCATATATAACAAAATGGTGTCACAATGTTTAAAATTTTAAATTATTGCTTTTGATGTATAAGAATATTTAGAAATTTGGAAAATGTTAGAAATTAACATTCAACAGGCTTTATGGAGTAATCATAAAGAGCTCAGGCTTTGACAACAAATACCCAACTTCAAGTCTCAGCATCCCTATTCGGACTAGGTGACTTGGACACCTCAGATGGAGCCTCACTTTGTCCATTTGTAAAATGGTGATAACAAACCACCTTAGTGGACTACTGTGAAGATCAAAGGAGATAATGAATGTAAAGTACATAGCAGAGTGACTAGCATGTAAACTTAATAAATCTCTACCGCTATTATAATTACCAAGTGTTTGAGACTCAAGTCCTAACATTTTATGCCTTGGGCTTAGGCTCTGGCAATGAAGAACTATAAGGTAGTGCGGTAAAAAAGCTCAATCAAGCCTCTGCACGTGGACTGTGTTTAACAGCAAGCACACCTTTTGCAGTTTCATCTGCCCACTATACCTGTGTGACTTTTCTTGCACTTTGAACCCATTTTTCAAATGAAAGCATATGCAGAAGTTCATACATGGGAGATTAAGAGAGAGCTGCTTGGGGCTGAGGGAGAAAGCAACACCTGATCAGTCATCAACAAAGATGCTACCTTATTCTTTACTCTCTCACCAAGCTCATAAACACAGTGGATACCAGGCTTTCATTTGCTGGAGGAAAACCGATCAAATACTCTGAAGTCTTTTCTACGGTTTTCTAGAATTCCCAGAACTCATGTATTTGAGTGACTCTTATTTTTTTCCTCCATGTCTTGACCCCAACATCATCCTTGGCCACATCAACATCCATATGATTGTTCTTCCAGCTGGAAGCCCTCTAATCTTTCATGAATATTCACTCCCATCACCATTACAAACAGTCACATACCAAAAGGGCCATGTCCTCTTCTCAATAACTGCTTCCCCAACCACAGCTACTTACTAGCCATCATCTCCTACCCCTTTACTACCTCCACTAAATCAAGCCCACCAGCACCTTTATTCACCAAATTCAAAGTATTCAATACTGACCATATATATTTGATTACTTTCTTTCTCCGAACTATCACAATAAACTATCACCCAAATTACCCTTTACTCAGCAAATCCTTATTAACCTATAATAACCACCAGAAGTTTCTTTCACTCTCTTATATCATAAGCAGAAGGAAAAAATAGAAAGCTCAAGTCTTTTTAAATTCAGTGTAAAGTCACATAGTGTACTTTAATCTTGTTTTTTTTTCAACATTCAAGAACATTCCTTTATAGCCCTCTTCTTGGTTCCTCATTCCATGGTCCCCTTTAATGACTACTCATCTATTATCCACTTTTTACTTTAAAAAAGCATAAAATTCATCTAACATGAATGACTTAATTTCCCTAAACTTCACTTCAGTGTATTAGTGATTAAACTATCTTCCTAAAATTTCCTTTGAGTTCCTCCTGTCAGACTGTATTCATATAATGAAGTTCTCCCTGCTAGGCTCCTTGATATCTATTTTCTAGCTTCCAAACCACCATTCTACAACTGATGTATTTGAAGATCAATAAAAATCTCTGATTAGTCAAATGTAATGAAGTCTTTCTTCTCAGTCCTTATTTTCATTTACTCAGTGCCATGAGTGTTAGTGGGTCCTTTCTCCCCTCCCCTCCTTTAGCTTCCATAACATGCTGCCTGTTTTTCTCCTGCCATGTAACAATCATCATTCATCAGTCATTCCTTTTCCTGGCTCTTCTTTCCCCTCTTCATTCCAAGTTCTGTCTTCAGTACTCTACTCTTTTGACTCATGCTCTTGAAAAATTCTTTTTTTCATGGTTTTAATTACTACCTACCTCCATGTTACTCTCACTGTACATCACCCAACTCGGGGCTTTCACCTGGATGACTTTATTATAGAACATTTCTTTTGGATAATTCCAGTGTTATCTCTACATTATTAATTCATTAAAAACTGGAAGTCATGTTTTTCCTTCCCTAAAGTTGTCCTATTTCTATCAACTTTACAGCTTTACAACAATGAAAATGCCTTAAAGTAATCCTTGAATTGTCTTTTGTAATAATTGCCAACAAATCCCTAGTTCTATAATATTTAAATCACTATAAAAGAAGCTGCAGGGATAGCTTCTCCCCTCAAGTGATGTGTAATGATGAAATATAAAACACCTTGATACAAGTTAAAGTAATAAAGATGGGTAGGATTCTGATAGGTGAGATGGTAGATGCTGATAGAAAACACTCCAGAGAAAACGGTACAGTTCGGAAAGCTCAGGCCAAGTATAGCAAACAAAACTTACCCACTTCAGCATAAAGAGTTCACAATAGTGAATTTACATAAGAGCCAACAACTATACTCTTCTTTTGGGTTTGTTCATGAAAAAGAAGAGCAATAAAAATATTATCATCATAAGAGATATATGGGCATATTTCTGGGTAGGCACACCATGAAACAGTGGAAAAAAACAAACCAGGGGCTTAGGAATCAAGGTATCTATGTGGCTGAAGTAATGTCTCTGATTCTCAGTTCTTCCATATAATTGTGAGAACTGAATGAGTTAAATAGATGCAAAGCATTTAGCACAGTTTTTATGGTAAATACTAAGCTTTTTTCTTTTAAGTTGAAAGAAAGTATCTTGTGCTCTTGAGGGAGAGAGATAAGCAACAGTGGGTTCCTGAAGATTCCAAAGTAAGAACTATCCAGAAATTCAATACATAAAAAGATAAAAGCAAAAATGTCCTGGCCAAAGAGATATTAGAAGACTGGAACCCTGCCAGCTCTTTTCTTCTATCTGTCCTTTCTTCCCCTATCCTTTAAATTCTAGGGTCCATAAAACACAACTGGCAAACCATTTCATTAAAATCTTCTTAATTGAACTGAGGAATACAGTCTGCTAGGTAGGAAGAAAAAAGGAAGGAAATTAGGGGTTATGTGTAATGTGGAAAAGTTTGTATAGCTAGGGTACCTAATGGACTATTAGAAGCACCACAGCTTGAGGATCCAGTTAAGATTACACAACATAAATTTCATATTCTTGTTATTTTCAGCAACAGCTCTTAAGCTCAGCCATGAGAAAAATAAATGGCAGAGTAAATGAGAGCTATGGACTGACATGCTGAGCATATCAGAAGGTTAAATATTTAGAAGAGTACCTGAAACACACATAAAAACAGCCTACAAATATGTAATCAATGCAAAGGCAAAATATTCTAGCAAATTAAAAGGAGAGCTACTTTCAGACAGAGGCTACATGCTATATTTCTTCTACATCCTCCACTTTGACTATTGTAGGGCTGAGCACAAAGTAAGCAAATACAGACTGATGGCAAATGTGAAGAAAGTTTTTACTATTTCAAAAAGAGGTAAATATACAGAATACGTAAATAAATTTTACAGAAATAAAAAATCCATAAGAACTCAACACTCAGTTTATAAGAATTTTTCACTGAGAGCATGCTCTCCAGACAGAATTTAAATATAAAATTATTAACTATTTGTTCAACAAGTCTTTTATAAAAAGCCTTTATAGAAATTTACCTGGATTCTTCTAAAGGATGCTGGACAGTAAGAAGTCGAGGGTGTCGTAGTCGAGTTAACTGTTGGACTCCTCGTTTTAGAGAATCGATGATTTGATCTTTTTCAAACTTCTGATATTTGTCAATCAGCTTTTTATCAAAGACAAAAACAGCTACTTCCTAATTAAAGAATTGCATATTTATTTTTAAGCAAGAACATACAAAAGTAATAAAACTTTTACTCAAGTGTCACAATGGTCTACAAATCAAAGTAACTAAAATCTAATATAGAAATTATAGCACTATTGTAACACTTTTCTGATATCAAAAAGCTGGGTTTCTTCATGATTAATAAATCTAAATACTTTTTAAAGTATGAGACCAAGCCCTTATCTAAGGAGAACACAGGAGAATCTCCATCTTTGAACTCTAATACACACAAAGTATATTGTGTTGTACTCTATGTAAGTAATCTCTTATTTAACCAGAATTCTCATACAAGTTAAAATGTTTAAAAATTCAAAATGCTATTCATAATGATAAACCTGGTTACTTATAACCCTACAAAATCTTGAATCGCTTTTTGAAAGAAAAGTTGTATATTTCAGGAGTGCGTGTTTATACAAAAACCCATTTTGTAAGCATCTTTTATATACAAATAGCCTATACTCACTCTCTCCTTCTACTCTATTCCTAATGTACTATGCACAGTAACTGGGAATGAATGTACCAGTACAGGAAGTTACTCTCTCCTTGCCTCTCTCCAAGAGCATTCATAGTATATTTATACTACTAAAAGCACATGTCCTTCTTAACTATCTTCTTCCTTTCACTTCATCTGTTACCCAAGGAAAAATAGCTCCCATCCAGTAACCAATCTTAACAAATCAATCAAAAAATAGCTGTACTGATAGCTGATGTATTACCACACAGTGCAACACAGCAGTGATGCTAGATCTCCATCATAAATGGAAAGAAAGGGGATCCCTGGGTGGCTCAGCGGTTTAGCGCCTGCCTTTGGCCCAGGGCGCGATCCTGGAGTCCCAGGATCGAATCCCGTGTCGGGCTCCCAGCATGGAGGCTGCTTCTCCCTCCTCCTGTGTCTCTGCCTCTCTCTCTCTCTCTCTCTCTGTCTATCATAAATAAATAAATAAATCTTTAAAAAAATAAATAAAAAATAAATAAATGGAAAGAAAAATGATAAAGCTGGAAGCAAAATTAGGAAAGAATCAATGCTAACCTTCCAAAATACCTTGAAAATTTTTGAATGACTTTCAGAATTTCTATAAAAGTCTCTTTCAAAAGCCTCTAGTTAAACCTACTACTACTCAACCATCAATACCCAAGACAGTATCTTTCCATTTTATTTATTATTTCTGCTACATTAGGATTATGTTTTTTCACAAAGCAACCTCATTACCTAATAGAGATTCACTGCAGAATGTCAAGCCAATAAATATCTCAAACACAACTTGTTTTAAGTTGGAGGCTCCTTATATGTATATAAATAAGTTAAGGATTTTGGAGGATTAAGTCTCCAAAATAACAAAGGGACTATTTAGTAACTCAACTCGAAAATTTTATTTCCAAAGCATTTGTGTACTTTTAAGGAATTACTTAATTTCTCCAGCAATCCTACAAAACAAATTATTATCCTCATTTAAGAGATGAGGACACAGTGGAGAAGATAATGTATTATCTAAAATCTCACAACTGGTGAGATCAAGTTCAAATTCAGTCATTTTACATCTGAAGACCACATTCTTACCCAATATACCATTCTGTCTACAGAGAAATAATACAGGGACAATAAATACAGAGCAACCCCCTCCCTAAAATATATGTTTTCAGGAAAATAATCATTTGAGACATTTAAATAGCATTCATGGATAAATACATAATCTTAGCTCCTTTTTTTTTCATAATTTTAGCTCTTTTGATAATTCATGAGACACAGGTCTATCAGAGCTAAGTGTTATGTCATAGTAATTTGAACTAAAAACAAATGACCTAGAAGTTCAAGTTCCCATATGCACAATCTTATTTTAGTAAGTGTTCTGCTGTAACACATTTTATAAATGCATCTAAATTAAATGTGTTTTTTTTTAAAGATTTTATTTATTTATTCATGAGAGACACACACAGAGAGAGAAACAGAGACATAGGCAGAGGGAGAAGCAGGGAGCCCGATGTGGGACTCGATCCCCAGGACTCCAGCATTACGCCCTGAGCCGGAAGGCAGACACTTAACCGCTGAGCCACCCAGGCGTCCCAAATGTGTTTATTTTTTCAAGATGTTTTAAGACCTTAATATATATATATATATCGCATGAAATAGCCCTTAAGCTCTTGCAATTTCACCGCTTAAGGAAAAACATAGTTCATAAAGAAAAAACATAAAATTCTGAGATATTCATTTATTTAAAGTCACAAAAGATTTCTACATAGATCAGAATAGGTTATCAACTATCTTAAAAAGATTTTCTCTTTGTTCCAGCTTAATTAAAATTAACCAATTTCAACAAAGGTATGACTGACTAATGCCAAGGTATGACCGACCCCAGGACCCCCTAGACCTCACACAGACTTCTTAAAACTCTTAGCCTGCACTGCAAAACTTTTCTTCAGAACAGACTATCATCTAACTTTTCATTTGTTTTCCTTCTACAAATTCACTACCCACTCTGTTAGCACACATCACTTGTGTAAAAGTCCTGTCACCTTATGCGTATTACAAGCTTCTTAAAAAAAGAAAGCACACCTCCCCTTCTTAAAAAAGAAGAAAGAAACTATGCCTTAAGTGTCTCTGTGTCCACTACAGGATCTACACCTAGAAGACACTCAGACGTTTACTGCCTAGTGGTGGTAAATAAAGACAAGTAGTTACTGGAAGCTTTCCATTATCATACTGAATTAAAACCTTTTTTGACTCCTTATTATGAAAATGTTCAAATATACAAAAAAGGTGAAGTACTGCAAATACCCAAAATCTTCCACTTAAGAGTCAACTGTTAACTCTAATTAAATTTGGAATCTCCTTTTTATAAAAAAATTACTAAAACAAAATATAAGAATATTTGGCACTTTTTTTTATTCACTTCATAGCCTTTAAAACACATTGGCAAAAAAAGTTACTAAAAAATATTTTTTCTCAATAGCCTATCTTTAAATAAAAATGCTATAAAATATCTATTCTAAAAACTAATACTTGTCAAAATGAAGACTACCTTTTTTTTGTAATATTTTATTTACTTTTTTGAGAGAGAGAGCAAAAGAGAGCACAAGCAGGGTGGACACATATAGGGAGAAGGAGAAGCAGACTCCTCACTGAGCACGGAGGCTGAGCTGAAGGCAGACGCCTAACCAACTGAGCCACCACCCAGGCGTCCCTGGAGACTGCCTTTTGATACAAGTCTAATTTATAACTTTTTAAAGCTACTTTGCTTTCTACAACGTTGAACTCTTGCTGAAAACAGGGCAGTTTAAGTAATAAAATCTAAATTTAAAATAAATAAATAAATAAATAAATAAATAAATAAATAAATAAATAAATAAAACAAACCTAAATAAATATATGCCAATGTGTCTAGGATGCCCTAATAGTAATCATGACCTCCACTAACCTATCCCTCAAAGCCACGAGAGATGGTTTCTGAGACATAGATACTTCCTGTGATCTCTATTTAAAGACCTTTCATGACTGGTCAGTGGTGACTGCCAACCATCATACTCCTCATTTTTCATGTGATTTACGGGCAAAGTTCCTTTCTTAAAGTAATAAAACAAAATCTAAATTTTCATTGAGATTAAGTTAAAAGAACTTGGTATTTGAGAAGACTAAGACTAATTTTAAGATATATCTCTTAAAATTATTGAAGATAGTCGATGATCATTATTGACCTAACCAATTTGACTAACACATTCAGCTTTGCACAGTGATTTCTTTTTCATTTAAAACTTTTAATTTTATAATTATACTTTAATTTTTCATAATAATTTAATTATGCCTTTGCCTACATACTACCAGCAAGCTTCATCCACGAATACTGGCATCTGGACAACACAATGTAGATTTTGCAGTAAGGAAGGGAAAACGGGTCGGAACCAAGAAGGCTTCAAAACCCCCACAGTCCCCAACCCCGCGCGACTTCCCTGACTCTGGCCACCTCTCCGAGTCATGAAACCTCGCCCAGGAGCGCTCCCCATTAAAGCACTCTCCAACCTAAACAAAAAAACAAAAAAAAAAAAAAAAAAGGGAAGGGAAAACGTCCAAGATGACATCCAGTAGAATGGCTAAAATAATGATTACCAGCTAAATATTTATTATATAATTTTTAAAACCAATCTATCTTCATTATCCTCATAAGAATAGTCATTTAACTGGGGGTGTTTTAAGGCTAATGCAGTAGTCAGGCAAAAGAAACAGGCCAGCAAACATGACTTTTAAGACAAAATAAGACTAAACTTGCCTGTTTAAAAAAAAAAGTCTATTCTAAAACTGGATTAAAAAATAATCATTAATATGGGACACTAACTAGAAGACCACAAATAAATGTTAAGTTAAATTCATTTTTTTTATTTTTTATTTTTTATTTATGATAGTCACACAGAGAGAGAGAGAGAGAGGCAGAGACACAGGCAGAGGGAGAAGCAGGCTCCATGCACCGGGAGCCCGACGTGGGATTCAATCCCGGATCTCCAGGATCGCGCCCTGGGCCAAAGGCAGGCGCCAAACCGCTGCGCCACCCAGGGATCCCAAGTTATTCATTTTGAAAAGTAGTTAGCTGGCAACAGAATCTTGTGTCAAGATAAACAGAAATACTTACATATAATAAATAAATGTTTAAGTAATAAATACACCCACACATACACTCTTTTTTAAAAACATCTTCCCCCCAAAGAAATCCCTTAACTTGATATAGTAGAGTTGAAAGAAATTTCAAAGTGTAGAATTATTCTACTCGAAACACAGTAAAAGGTATACACGTGGGAAAGAAACTCTATTTATGTAGTGCTTTTATTACAAATTATTTAAACATATTAGCAGCCTTGGTAGTTACACCATTCTCATCAAACAGATATGGTGATGGTATTTCAATTTTTAAAGGACACACATATACAAAAGCAACCATTTCTCACTTATGACTGATACATATAGATAGATAGTTTGGCCAAAAATTTCCCTTTAAAAAAAAAAAATTTCCCTTTAATGGTTTGTTTAAATAAAGTATAATTAAAAATTAGAAAGGGGGGCAGGGCAGCCCAGGTGGCTCAGCGGTTTAGTGCCGCCTTCAGCCCAGGGCGTGATCCTGGAGACCCGTGATCGAGTCCCATGTCAGGCTCCCTGCATGGAGTCTGCTTCTCCCTCTGCCTGTGTCTGTGCCTATCTCTGTATCTCTCATGAATAAATCAATAAGATCTTTAAAAAAAAATTAGAAAAGGTAATTAAATCCAATTAAGGGCACTTATCTCAGAAATCTCTCTAAAATAAATATTATTTACAATGGAAATAAGAATATGTTTGAAAAGAACACTTATGGTTAGGTACCATTTTAATCCTAAACATGCTACTCTGTAGAAAGACTAACTCAGTTATAAAGCTGTAACAGAAACATAACATTATAAATTCTATGCCCAGCAATTAATTACCTACCAGACAATATAAAAGTTTAGGAGGTAGAGGAGTAACGAATATTTCAATGAATTTTCAAAAATAAATAGACCCTGAGATCATGCCATCTGCAACAAGGATGGACCTAGAGGGTATTATGGCAAGTGAAGTAAGTCAGACAGAGAAAGACAAATACATATGATTTCACTTCTATGTGGAATCTAAAAAACAAAACAAATGAATAAACAAACAAAAAGCAGAAACAGACCCATAAATACGGAGAACAATCTGATGGTTGCCAAATGGAGGGATGGGCAAAATGGGTGAAAGGGAGTGGAGGTATGGTCCTCCAGGTACAGAATGAATAAATCACAGGGATAAAAGGTACAGCATAGGGAATATAGCCAATAGTATAACAGCACTGTGTGGTGACAAAAGGTTAACAACACTTGTGGTGAGCACGGCATAATGTATAGACTTGTCAAACCACTATATCGCACACCTGAAACTAATCTAACACTGTGTGTCAACTACACTGAAAAATAAAAAATAAGTATAAGACTCTGCTCAGAATGCCTAAAAAGACTAACTATAAAAAGGGTTGGCAGGAATGTGAAGAAACTAACTGCTGATGGAAGTATACATTGAAACAACTACTCTAGAAAGACTAGCACTGAACAAATACAAACACTATCACCTGGTAATTCCATGCCTAAATAATGTGTTATATGTCCCAATGGCATATACTAGAATGTTCATAACAATATCCTATATTTTAATAAAAAGAAAACCTGCTATGTTCAGCAACATACATGCATCCCATGAAAATACATTTAAGGAAAAGGAGCCAAACAGGAGTACACAGTATGATTCCACTTAAATAAAATTCAAAAGTAAACAAACATGCAACGCACACACACATACAACCCTAAAGTTCAAAAATAGGAAAAATTACTTAGAGTAATTTTTACTTAGAGTCAAAGGATCAGATAGCAGTGACCTCTGAAGAGAAGGTGTGGAGAGGTAGTGACTATGAAAAGCCATGAATATTAGCAATGTTTCCTTGACCCAGATGTTGATCACAGGTGTGCTCACTGTAAACATTCATCAAGCTCTACACTGATAATTTGTGCACTACTCTGCAAAAGTTCTTAAAAGTGTGCTTATATTTTAAAAATATGCTAAATAGACACAATCTTTATTCCCTAAATGTCACCCTGAAGTGTCTTATGACGTCTCTGCTGAGATTCTAGAAAGAGTAATGGTTGGGAACCAAGAGCTGCTTCTAAATGAACACTCAAGAAGAAATCTAAATAAACATAAACCTAAATAGTAGCTTCAAATGCTAAGAGGCTATAATTAATGATCTATCCATTTCAATATGTTCACATGTGAAGTTTACCCAAATAATAACTTTTAAAAATCTTAAGTTTGTATACCTAACTGGCCTAAATACCTTATTTAACTGCAAAAAAACCAACTTTAAACTTAGGACTCTTAGGAATTCTCAATTGCACTTTCATAAATTACTTACCCGGAGATGTCTCTTCAAAGAATGTCTTTCAAAAACAGAAACAACAGAAATTGGGTTTTGGAAGCATAAAGCCAGGATAATAATAACACAGATGCCTAATGAGGTACAATGATGTTACCAGGCACAAAAGTAAATTTTTATTTGCCAAATCATCATGTACTACTGTACTACTATACTACTGTGAACTTGAAATAACCCTAGCAAAAAGTACACAGAAAGAATCTCCCAGCCTAAGTCCCTAACATGATGTTACCTCAAAGTCAAATTTAAGATCATATAATCCGCTATAAACACAAACACAATCAAGTACACTGTATGCTAGATCAAGGAAAGCTGAGAGGGTTAAGAAAAATACCCTCAGTCTCACAGTCTCAGTGTCTCTTTATGCATGGGGGGAGGCGGGGGTTAGGACCAAGAAGAATGTCTTTTTCCAATATTTTTCTCCCAGTTTCTCTAAGATCAGTGTTGTGGTACAGAACATTGGTGATGATCAAAAGTTCTTTACATGCAGGGTGCCTGGGTGGCTCAGTCAATTAAGCATCTGCCTTCAGCTCAAGTCATAATCTCTGGGTCCTGGGATGGAGAGCCATGTTGGGCTTCCTGCTCAGTGGGGTGCCTGCTTCTCCCTCTCCTCCTCACTTGTGCTCTTTCTCACTATCTCTGTCACTATATCTCTGTCTCTCTCTCTCTCAAATAAACAAATAAAATCTTAAAAAAAAATTTTTTTTAAAGTTCTCTATGTGCATTGTCCAGTATGGTAATACACTAGCCACACATAGCTAAGGAGCCTTGAAAATGTTTCTAGTGCTCCTAAGGAACTAAATTTAATTTTTCCTAATTGAAATAGGTATATGTAGCCTGTGGTTACCATATTGGGTAGCACAGCTCTAGATTATCTATCTTCTATGATTCCCTTTTACTAAAAAATGAGATAACTGAAAATGAATTAAAACTACAATTAAGGGAGAAATTAAAATGAGGCTTCAATGCCAATGTAGTTAAAGACTTAGCTACTTCTTAGGGAATTAGCTAGTATAGTTCAAATAGAATACTCAGTTCAGATACCTTAGGTTTAAAAGAGGCAAAGAGAGAAGATTCAAAATTGTATCCACATAAAGCACAGATATATTTCAAAACTATCTTTTTCCACAAAGCAATAAATTTGGGGGGTAAAATAAAGCAGTTTCCTAAGAGAATCCAATTCTGGCAGTTAGCAGTTGAGAACTGATGTATTATTATGCAATATCCAATCAATTACCTATTATTTGTGCCTGGTTTTCATGTTCTATGAACTGCAACAGAAGTTTCAACGTTATCAGAGAATTTCTGTATATGGACTTCTAATATAAACACAAACACTGAGAACTCTTTTTGCTGAGCACACAGACACTATTATGTTCCACCATTAATAAATAATGCAAAATTTAGTACATTTGGTGTTCTTTCATTTTCCTCTGATATAATTGATTATAAAAGCTAGTATTAGAGGTTGGTCATTTACATAACTTCATGGACTCATTAATAGCTTTTGAAGCATTCAATACTCAAGAAACCACTTATTTTTTGGGCGCTTAGTGAATTGAGAGAGAAAACAATGTTCAAAAATGACAAATACACCAGCATTTAAAATATAGATCAGCCCTGGACTAAAGACTTCCAACCAAATGGCAATAAAAACAAGATTTACAGGTCAGGTACAAACCACATGCCAGCCTTGATAGGCTATCACAAGACCAAGATTCCTACTTTATAAAAGGATAACCAAAACTGATTCAGTCTTTAATATACTTGTTGTTTGGGAAAAAAGCCAGCTTTGGAAAAGTCACAAATAATGCATATACATCCACAACTGTATAACTGGGACAGAGTCACTGGAAAATTATGTGTAATTAATCCCAAACGTCTTATGACCTATATGTTTCATTTGTACAAAAGTAGTTTTGGAAACAGTGATTTTTCTTTTTAAAGAACATTATTTCTACAGAGGTTTTAAACCTGGAGGTTTTCAATTCTTTAACAATTCCAACAGAAAACTGTTAGTAAAATATAACACTAACAATCCTCCACATTTCTAAGAACCATCTGTTGGTCTCTTAAGTCAAATTAAAAAAATAAAAATAAAAATATAACTCATTCAAATGACTACTAAAAGAACAGTTAGTTTTAAAATAACTTTCAAATAAATATATCATAAAACACATTACTAACTATTCCACAAACATACTACCTTCTGATTATAAAAAATATCGCGTTAAACACAAAAGAATGTTACAAAAGTCTGTAATAATAAACTAATAGCTAGCTTATTGACAAATTTGAAAAGGAACATGATTTTTATTTTAAAACAAACACTTCGCTAAAAAATCTAATATACTTCTTTGCTCAACAGATACATTAGATTTATTAAGTAAGCAAAATTAAAATAGAAGACGGGATGATATATTAAACAATGTATTTGTAACTAGATTAGGGCATGTTTTAAAGCATTTATTTTTGTATGACTTCACTGGATGGAAACGAGAAGTAAAGAACCCATTACTTTTGGCATTTCTTAACATAAAGATGCATATGCACATTATGGTACTTAGCATGTATGTTCTTGCCAAATGGACTCTGAATTAAAACTTACCTGTTTTGTCGATTTTTTTGTGCCATTGAAAATTTTCCAAGCTAGCCCATTGCCACCACTGGCAATATGTCGACCAACATCAAATTCTCTAACATAAAGATGCATATGCACATTATGGTACTTATCATGTATGTTCTTGCCAAATGGACTCTGAATTAAAACTTACCTGTTTTGTCGATTTTTTTGTGCCATTGAAAATTTTCCAAGCTAGCCCATTGCCACCACTGGCAATATGTCGACCAACATCAAATTCTCTAGTGACAGGATTTCCCATTACAGCACTAGTGACATCAGCTGTTACTTTTGTAACGGTACTCTTTAACTTATTAAGCATGGACTCCATGGCTGCAATATTGAGTTATAGTTACCTAGAAACACAGGGGGACAGGGAAGCACTGATCATTTGTTTGTACTTGTTGAAGCACTTAACATTCATTATTTAGTCTGAAAAACTTAATATACCCCAAACAGTGAATGAAACAATTCTATAGAGACAAAAACTTCATGTTGATTTTGTATTCAAAGAACCCAATACACTTGAATGCAAATTTAAATCTAGGAACCAAATTGTTCCTTTCAACCTCAATTATTACAGACCAGGAAAAGACATATTCACACTTGACACGGACATGAATGTTGTGCAACTATGTAACATGGACCCTCAAGACTTTAAGTGGTGTACAGAGTCTAAATCTTTCCTCATGCTAAAAATAACATATAAAACCTAAAAGGGGACACCTGGGTGGCTCAGTTGGTTGAGCATCTGCCTTCAGCTCAGGTCATGGTCCAAGGTCCTAGGATCGAGGGCCACAGCAGGCTCCCTGCTCAGCAGGGAAGTCTGCTTCTCCCTCTCCCTCTCCCTCTGTGCATTCTCTCTCAAATAAATAAATAAATAAATAAATAAATAAATAAATAAATAAATAAAATCTTAAAAATAGATAAATAAATAAATAAATAAATAAATAAATAAATAAATAAATAAAAACTAAAAGGAACTAATGCTATATTAAACAGTAAATTTGTATTTTATAAAAGTTTTATTCACTATTAAAAAAAAATTCCTGTTGCAGGCACCTGGTTGGTTTAGTCAGAAGAGCACGTGACTTGATCTTGTGGTCCTGAGTTCGAGCCCCACGATAGGCGCAGAGATTAACTTAAATAAATGAGTAAACTACTGTTGAACTATGAAATCACTTGAGAATACCTTCTAAAAAAATAAGCACTGGTGGCAAAACGACAGTAAAACATGCAGAAGGAACAGGTAATTAAATATTTTTAAAATCTTACACATTTCTAGTCATGATGCAGAAACACTGAAGTTTATCCCCTCACCTTGAATAACTAGAAGCCAAACAGATATATGAAACAAATATTTTGAAACAGTGAATAGGTAGCACAGGCATATAATCTTAGTGAGAAAGTGAATTAACAAAGCAAACCCAAGGACTGCCCCAAGCTTTCTGCCTAGGGGCACACCGCAAACCAGAGTAGAGAGCAGAATTCCAAGCAGCAGTCTAGCTGAGTTAAAGAGTTGAGGAGACAAACTAGAATTCAAGAATGCAGGGGTAGCTGGGAGGTTTGGGATAGAATTTCAAAAAGGGGGAAAATCAGAGAAAGAAAAAGAGAGACAGAAAGAGAGAGAGACAGAGAGGGAGGGAAATATGCTGAAAAAGAGCTCCAGAAATTTGATGCTTTGTTTGGACACTAAGATGACCATACATGGTGTGACACTCAACCAGTTCAGTTAAGGACCAACCAGAGAGCTATAAACTGAACAGTTCAGGTTCACACCAAGCTATAAATCATTTAATTTCTCACCAGCTACACTGATCACTAAAGGCAGTCAACAGAAATCCCACAAGGACCATGCCATAGTAGTAGGATAAACTGTTCTTAGAGTAAAATGTACTCTAAAGCTGACCTAACAAACTAAAAGCAAGCCTCAAATGATCAAACTAATCATAAATTACTTAGCTGTCTACCAGAATGAAACCCAATATTCAGGAAAGAAAGACAAAAAAATTTCAGATATCTAATAATGTAACATCCACAATGTTCAGCATGCAGTCAATAATTAGTAGACATGCCATGAATGAATATGAAGATGTTCTCATAATCAAGACTGAAATCAATCAAAAAAGACTACAAATGATATAGACATTAAAGACATTAAACAGCTACTATTTGTCTAAGTATTTCAAAGAAAGCATGAACATAATGAGAGTAAATGGAATATTTTTTTAAACCCTAGTGAAGATTCTAGAGCTGAAAAACAAAATATCTCAAACAAAAAATTCAGAGGATATGATTAACAGATTAGTAGGAAAAAAATTAGTAAAACCATGGGATGCCTGGGTGGATCAATTGGTTGAGCATCCAATTCAGCTCAGGTTTTGATCCCAGGTCATGAGTTCAAGGCCCATGTTGAGTTCCACACTGGACAAGGAGCCTACTGGGAAAAAAAAAAAAAAAAAAAAAGTAGTAATACCTGAAGACAGAATAAAAGAATAGGGAAAAAAAAATGAGCAAAGTCTCAGTGACCTGTGGGACAATATCACAGTCTAACATATATAAATGAATCCCAAAAATGAGTGGGAAAAGGGAGAAATGATATTTGAAAAAATAATGGCCAAAATCTTTCTGAATTTCATGAAAACAATACAAAGTATCAAGAAATTCAATGAACCACATGCAGGATAAATACAAAGAAAACCATACTTAGACACATCCTATCAAGTAGCTGAAAGTCAGTAATTAAGAGAAAAATCTTAAAAACAGCCAGAGAAAATAAGAAAATTATATATAGAGGGAAAAAAAGATAAAAATTTTCTCCAGTTTTCTTCATCAGAAAATATACAAGTCAGGCAACTGAATGAAGGTCTCTAAAGTGCTAAAACAAAAACAAAACAAAAAACAAAATCTATCAACCTAGAATTCTATACACCATGGGAAAAACAACTTTCAAAAATAAATGTGAAATACTTTTTCAGGAAAACAAAATCTGAGAGAATTTGATGCCAACAGATATTCACTACAAGAGATATTAAAAGAAGTCCTTCAAACAGAAGGAAAAATATACCAGATGGAAATGTGAATCCATAAAAAGAATGAAGGATATACCAGAAATAAAAATTATGCAAGTATCTAAAAAAATTTCTCATATTTCTTAAAAAGATAACTGATCATTTAAAACAAAAATAACAAAAATATGCTGATAATATGAAAAAGTAGAAAATATGACAAACCAAGAACAGGACAAGGGAAATGGAAGTGTATTTTTGAAAGATTCTTATATGTTAGGCAGTATAATATCACTTGAAACTAGATTAGAGCAAATTAAAGACATATTATAGGGCAGCCCCAGTGGCACAGCAGTTTAGCGCTGCCTGCAGCCCAGGGTATGATCCTGGAGACCCGGGATCAAGTCCCACATCGGGCTCCCTGCATGGAGCCTGCTTCTCCTTCTGCCTGTGTCTCTGCCTCTGTGTGTGTGTGTGTGTGTCGCTCATGAATAGATAAATAAAATCTAAAAAAAAAAAAAAAAAAAAGACATATTATAAATCCTAGATTAATTGGGTAAAATAAGAGATACAACTAAAAGGTCTATAGTGGAAATAAAATGGAATCCTAAAGTGAAATGAATACAAAAAGTAGGAAAAGAGGAAGAAAGGAACAAAGAACAATTGTGACAAGCAGAAAATAATAAGACAGATTTAAATCCAACCCTATAAATAATATTAAGTGTAAATGATTTAAAATTCCAATTAAAAGGCAGAGATTGTCAAACTAGATTAAAAAGCAAGACTCAATTATATGCCGCTTTCAAGAAACTCACTTTAAACACACTTTACAAAATGATTTAAAACTGAAAGAATGCGAGCCCCCAGGTGGCTCAGTGGTTGAGCAACTGCCTTTGGCTCAGGTCATGATCGTGGGATCCTGAGATCGAGTCCTGCATGGGGCTCCCTGCAGGGAGCCTGGTTCTCCCACTGCCTAGGTCTCTGCCTCTTTCTCTGTGTCTCTCATAAAATAAAACTGAAAGAATGTGAAACTATACCAAGCTAGAGTGGTCATATTAATAACAAACAGAATATGCAATATTTCATAACAAGGATGTCATTTCATCAAAGAAGACATAAAATCCTAAATGTGTACATACTGAATAAGAGCTTTAAAATAAATATAGCAAAAAAATGACTGAAAGAAACAGACAAATCCACAATTATAGTTGTAGACTTCAAGGATCTTCTCTCAGTAACAAATGGACGTAGACTGAGTAGACAAAAAATCAACAAAGAAGACTTGAATAACACTGTCAAACAACATGACTCAAAAAAACCCACTTGACAACAGCAGAATGCATTTTGTTTTCATGTGTACATGGAACACTCAGTAAGGGTGACTCTATTCTGAGCCAAATCTCAACATATTGAAAACTACTGAAATATAAAACATGTTATTTGGCCACAGTGAAATTAAACTAGAAATCAGTAATAGAGAAATATCTACAAAAAAACGCAAATATTTAGATATTAAATCCTTCTCAATAACCCAAGGGCTAAAATAAATACACCACAGAAAATGTTTAAATACTTTGAGGTGAATAAAAGTGAAAAATCTGTGGGATGTACGTAAAGTAGTAATTAGTGAAAAATGTACAGCTTTAAATATTTATATGAGGTGGGGGGAACTGCCAAAATCAATCAGTAGGCTCACCTTTCATCTCAGGAATCCAGAAAAAAAAAAAAAGGAAAATTAAATGCAAAATAAGTAGAAAAAAGGAAATAAAAGAGTAAAAACCAATGAAATATACTGAATTCATTTATTTTTTTAAAGATTTTATTTATATATTCATGATAGAGAAAGAGGGTGAGAGAGAGAAAGAGAGAGGCAGAGGCACAGGCATTGGGAGAAGCAGGCTCCATGCCAGGAGCCCGATGTGGGACTCAATCTCAGGACTCCAGGACCACGCCCTGGCCCAAAGGCAGGCACTAAACCGCTGAGCCACCCAGGGATCCCCCAAACATACGGAATTTAATGTAACACCCTATTTTAATAGAGAAATGAAAAAAGAAAAATCAATGAAGCTAAAAACTGTGCTTTCAAAAAGATAAGCCTCTAGTTACATTAAGAAAAAATTAAAAAGACACAGATGACCAATACTGGAAATAGAGGAAATCCTATGGATTTTAATCTTATTTAAATCCTATAAATTTTAAGCAATAAGGTATACTATAAATGATCTTATGCCAAGTTGTTAATTAAACAACTTGAATGAAATGGAAAAAAAATCCTTGAAAATCAAAACTACCAAAATTGACTCAAGAAGGAACAGAAAGTCAGAATAGTCCTATTATAAGAAATTCAATTCAAAACTACAAACTTTACCACAAAATAAACTCCAGGCTCAAATGGTTCACTGTTGAATTCTATCAAACATTTAAAGAATACATAATGACCAGGTCAGTACAAGCTCTTCCAGAACACAAAAGAGAATACTTTCTTTTTTTTTTTTTTTTAATTTTTTTTTTTTTCATTTATTTATGATAGTCACACAGAGAGAGAGAGAGAGAGGCAGAGACATAGGCAGAGGGAGAAGCATGCACCGGGAGCCTGACGTGGGATTCGATCCCGGGTCTCCAGGATCGCGCCCTGGGCCAAAGGCAGGCGCTAAACCGCTGCGCCACCCAGGGATCCCCAGAAGAGAATACTTTCTATGTCATGTTATTTAGTCAGTATTGCCCTGACACCAACAACAAATGACAGAAGAGAAAAAACTACATCAACTCAATATCCCTCATCAACTTAACAAAATATTAGTACATCAAATCTAATAAATCCAACCCGATGACCAAGAAGGATTTATCTCAGGAATGCAAGGTTGATTTAACACGCAAAAACAAATTCATATAATTCATCACATTAACTGAATGATGGAGAAGGACATACAATAATCTCAGTAAAAGCAGAAAAAATTTTTGACAAAATTCAATATCCATTCACAATAAAAACTCTCGGGGATCCCTAGGTGGCTTGGCGGTTTAGCACCTGCCTTCGGCCTGGGCGTGATCCTGGAGTCCCAGGATCGAGTCCCACGTCGGGTTTGCCTGCTTCTCCCTCTGCCTGTGTCTCTGCCTCTCTGTCTCTCTCTCTGTGTCTCTCATGAATAAATAAGTATAATATTTAAAAATAATAATAATAATAAAAACTCTCAACAAAGAACAGAAAGAAATTTCCTCAGAGCACCTGGCTGGCTCACTCAAAAGAACATGTAACTGTTAATCTCGGGTTGTGAGTCCAAGCCCCACAATGGGCATGGAGCCTACTTTTTAAAAAAGGATAGATGGATGGATGAAAACAAGGAAGGAAGGAAGGAAGGAAGGAACGAACGAACGAACTTTCTCAACCTTATAAATAGAATCTCTGAATATCTACAACTAATATTACATTTAAAAATAGAAGATTGATCACTTTCTCCCTATGTTTGGGAACAAAGTAAAAACAACCACTTTTACCACTTTAATTCAATATTCTAATGGAGGTCCCTAGCCAAAGCAATTAGAACAAAATAAAATGTACACAGAAAGTCAGAAGCAATCTACAAAAAAGCTACTAGAACTAAATGAGTTTAGCATTAAAGAATATAAGAACAGAACATTTAAAAAAGGGGGGGGTCTATTTCAATATCCAAGAAACAAACACTGAAATTTTAAAAATACCATTTCAAGAACATGAAATACGTATTGGATAAATTTTACAAGATATATAAGATTTGGACAATGAAAATAACAAATAATTGCTACGAAAAACTGATGAAGACTTAAAAGGAAAGACTGCATCCACGAACTGGAAGACTCAATATTGCTAAGATACCAATTTCCCCACTGATCTATGGACTCCATGCAATCCAGTCAGGATCCCAGGGGCTTTTGTAGAAATTGACAAGACCCTAAAATATTGCTTTAAGAAGGGGTCCACAGGCTTCACTAGACTATCAAAGGGTCTATGGCACAAAACGAGGCCTAAAACTCTATCATTCTTCAAATCTTCCACTTCCATGTTTACTCCTTCCTAAAACTGATTTGTCTGACAAAGTCGGTGTCCTGTAAATCTTCCTTAACCAATTCTTTCCGCACAATTTTCTCCCACTTGCCCAAAGAATTTTTTGTAGCCATCACAATCTTATTACACAGCATTTGCCTGGATATAAAAAACTTTGAATACAGCAAATGAAATTCAAGAATGCATTAATACTGAAAGTCTCTTAAGAATAAAGCAAAATGGAATTTGGGAAAAACTACTCAAAGAGGCTGTGCTTTATTTCTTCTAGGGCAGATATTAACAGCAAGCCCCCATGCCTTATCTATCACAGAATTACAATTAAGAAATAAGATGGATGACATAGGGATGTATAAGAACAAGTTTATTCCAATTAATAAGCAAAAATTCTAAGGTTTTGATAAAAGTAAAACATAATCACAATATGCAACAATTTAGAAATTAGGTCCTTTGTAAATATCAAAACTCTTGATGAAAAATTTCAGATACTAGCGACTTAAAGACATGCAAAAAAGTACTTTTTCTTTTTTTCAAAATTATTTGGAAAACACACAAGCAAAAATATTTGGAAGGCCCCTGGACTAAGGTAGCACTAGTTCATATCCAGTTTTTTCTGTTAAATTATATTTATGCAAATATGACCTACCTTCTTCTATGAAAGACTTGAACTGTCTAGAAACAGAAATAGAGATCCTCTTTCCCTTTTTAATTTAATGCTGCATTTCTGTGAGCAGTTAGAAAATGTTGCTATTGGCATTATGAAAATATTTATTGCTATGCCAAGTTGTTCTCTATGAACATCTGCTGCTGATTTTGATGGGGGAGGTAAAGGGACATAAAAACCCTCTTTAAAACCTGCATACCCATTCCTCTAACTCACCATGCACTAGTTATACATTGGGAATACAGATGTAAATGGAAACATTTCTGCTCTTTGGGGACTTAGTCTGTAGCCAGCATACTCAGACCTGCAAAGATTTACAGCAATAAACAGAGAGGTGCCTACCACAAGTACAGTAAAGGAGGAAGATCATGATGTGATTTGAGAACTACAAAGAGCTCAGTATGAAAACAAAGGATATTTTCGGAGGTAATATTCAATTCTGAGAAGCTCATTCGTCATCCAAACAGAGCCAACGATAGTGTACACATGGTAGGAGTAGACGTGGAAATTCACCTGATAAATTATTTAATATTTATTGAGTACCCACTGTGTCCCTGATACTACATAAGAAACTGGGAGAAAGAAGGAAAAATAAGCCATGAAAGATCTTATCATCAAAGGGGCAAGAGACAGAGACATAAACGAACTATAGCATTAGCCCACAGTGATAAAATCTACAGTAATACTAAGTCTTACAGGAGCCAAAAAACAAAAACAAAACAAAAAATTGTAAGAGAGAGAAGGTTTTCCCAAAACGGTAATGCTAGAGATGTCTCTAAAGGTGAACAGAAATGAACTAGACAGAGAACGGGAGAACAAAGTAAAAACAAAGCAGTTCAGATAAAGGCTGGAGGAAACAGGGAAATACGGCAAAAGAAACAAAAGCCAGATCACCAAGAGCAATGAGTAGTAAGCAATAAGCCACAGAAGGGTTTCAGGAATGAGTAAGATCAACCACTCTAATCAAGTAGAGAGTGGGAATAGGGAACATGGCAAGACTAAAGAGAACATCAACACGTAGTTCAGGGATGATACATATGCATAATTTAGAATGTATATAAAGCAAGAAGACAAAGGAAAAGATACTTGGAAATAGAGACAGGGAAGATAGGGAAGAGATGGTGGGAAGAAGGGGGTTTCAAAGGTGTTCCATGGATATTTATTTTATAATTACATATTAAACTTTGCTACACACTTTTATGTACTATATATCAAATTTTGAACATATTTTAACAGAGGGAGAGGTTGCTGAAGTAAGGTAATAAATAGTAAGGAAGGGAAGAAAAGAAAAAGTTAGAAACAAGTACAAGTTAGAACTAAGAGAAGTTAGTGACCAATTAGATAAAGAAAAGGGACAAAACTGGGAATCCCAATCAGGTCTCCCATTTCAGAGTCTAGACAGAGGGCGAAGCCATTTACCCAGGCAGGATTTAAAGGGGATAACTCTTGGTTTTGTGGGAAGAAGAATTCAATTTTGGACACACTGAAGTTGAGTTGCCTGAATGACACTCACATATAGATATATCTAGTAGGTTTTTAGATATACAGGCCAAAAACTTAGGGAAAAAAGCCTTGATCAAAGACAAAACTTTGATTACCATGAGCTTATAAGCAGTACAGCAGTTAAGGCTATAACCTTGAAAAAGGTTAGACAAGAATATCATGAGAGTAACAGAAGGCTGAAGACAGATGAACTGAAAGAACTTCTAAAAGAAGACCTGAATTTAAATGAGATTTTGAATTATTAGCAACATCCCTTTAACATATAAGAAACTTAGAGTCCAAATATCTCTTCTTAAAATAGTAGCTCTTCAAATTTTCACTTGATTGCTGGATAAAGAAAAAAGCCCATCTTTTCCAGACACAAAGTTATAAAACAACAGGAATGTCCATGGTAATAAGCCATTTCCCACTGTATACCACTTAGCAGAATTTACCTGAAATTCATTCATCTTTCCCTCTAAATCTCAGTCAAAACAAGATTTGGGACAACTTAATTATGATTCCAAGACTATAACTCTCTAACATCTGGCTCAGCCATAACTTGGCTTTTGGTAGAACCAGAAGGTAAATCTGATGCAATACAAAATTGTACACATACTTGCCAGAAGGTGGGCTGTTACAGCACCTGATGGCAGGTAGCTGAAAGGAACTGGCAATTCTTTCAGCCTGCCTACGCATAAACTCTAGAGATAGCAGGAATATAGTAGGTAAAATTAGATTTATGCAAAAAAAAAAAAAAGTTCCTGCATTTTCAAGTAACACAACTGCAAATCCCTTACTTCCCCAAGAATGAAATATTAAAAAGTAGAACTAGCCTGTATTATGTATTTATGTGTTATGGAAATTCTGTAATGCAAATAAAAAAGTTATTATGATTACATCTGATAATGAAATTACGTTCAGTGCTTGTTAGTCTCACGGCACCTAGCAGAAACTAGTCTTTCAATAAGCACAAAATAATACACACTGACCACTAATGAACAATGCAAATAAATACCAATCAACTCAAAATAGTTTTACTCCTTGAAGAGGCACAAGTGTCTGAGACTTCTTTCTATGTAAATGCCTGAAAATAAAAGAATATCACTTATATACAGTGATTTATATAGTTAAATATTCATAAAATGAGATTTTGTGATTCATATAAAAATTACATTAACATGACACAAATACTTTTGGGGAAAGTGATTCATGAGATTTGGGAAAAATGTCGTACCTTACATTCCCACACGCAATACTTATCTGTTTACATCTAAAGAGGACTCTGAGATACATTCTTGAATTACATTTTTTTTTTCTTATGAGAGCACTCAGAGACTACTATAAGCTTTAAAAAGATACAGTTTAAAAAAAAAACGTTAGCAGTATCCTTTGGCATTTCCATCATGTTTAATCTTATTCAAAAAACAAAGATTACACAGCCAAAGACAATCATTCTCTTTACAACTACATAAAGTATCTAATAATTATCAATTGAGCTAGAACAAATTACTTACAGGAGACAAACCTGATTTAAGAAAAACATAAAATATTAACACGCCTTAGGAATGAACAGAGATGCACAGTCTGTTCAACAAATTTTTGGTTACCTACTATGTGTAAAGCACCACACTAGGTGCAGGAGAAACAAGAAGTAAATATTCCATCACTTTACAAACTTAAGAACACTGTACCAAAGACTTAAAAGGCAACATGAGAAATTATAAGGCAACATATGCTTAAATATCAAATTAGTAATCTGAACCATAAGATCTGAGGAGAGATCACATCCAACTCTTTTGAAGGCACTTCAAGCCCATGTACTTAGTGTAGTTTTTACTACAGGAACACAATCAGATTCTTAAAATTACCATGATTTCAAAAAACTAGCAGCACTGGGGTGGCAAGCATCTCACTACTCAGCCCGTTAAGCTGGAGAAGGGGGAAAAGGAAAAACTGGGTAGGAAATTAAACTGACAACTAAGTTCACTTTCTCAGGTCTATAGTTCTTCCTTGCTTTAAGAACATACAAAATCTGAAATACAGTGAAGTAAAACGTGTAAAAACTGTAACTCATAAAGCAGTGAAATGTTGTCTAAGGCAATGGTTTTCAAACACTGATGAACATCTAAATACATCTAATAATAACATCCAAATGACTGGCTAACTTGCTAATCACACAGATGCCTATCTACTATCTCAGACCTTTGGAATCAGAATCAGGGCATTTGTATTTTGAGCAGCTCCCCAGGTGTTCTGATGCAATGTGAGAATTAAATGTTATAGGAGGAAGTACACAATCCTCAGTGGCAAGGAAACCCGGGTTCAAATGCCTGTTCTAATACTTATTAGCACTGGGACCACCAACTACTCCCTAATACTATTTCTAATCCATAAAAAGGGGGACCTGCCACCCATATAGATCAAGTGGTTGTTCAGAGGACACAGGGGCCTGGGTGGCTCAGGTTGAGTGTCTGCCTTCGGCTCAGGTCATGATCCTGGGGTCCTGGGATTGAGTCCCGCATGGGGCTCCCTGCATGGAGCCTGCTTCTCGCTCTGCCTGGGTCTCTGCCCCTCTCTCTGTCTCTCTCATGAATAAATAAATAAAATCTTAAAAAAAAAAAAAAAAGATGACAACACATAAAATGCTTACTACCTAGCAGATTAAGCACTGAATGAATTCACTCAACATTTATTAAGCACTTACACAGCATATGAGAAATATCTCATTAATTTATTATGAATTAATAAATACAGCAACTCTGCAATGGTGTCATGTGAACATATAATTATGGGACTCTATCCTAACCAGCAAAGTCTTCCCTGAACTGAGCTGAACAGGCAGTAACAGGAAAAGAAGTGTATTTCCAGGCAGAGAAAGTATCATAACTAAAAGCCATGTACTTGAAGCAGAACAGAAAGAACTGACTCGAGGAGAGAAGAATGCCAGAAAGCACTGTGGAGAAGACGTTGAAAAGGCAACCAGGGACCAAAACAGACTGTTCCGGATGCTAATTTCTCTTAAAAACAATGAAAGCCACTGAAGGGCTTTACACATGAAGATAATGTGATTAGATCTGCATTTTGAAAAAGTCACTCAACCTCGTGTGGAAAACTACAGATCTGACCACAGTAAATGCAAGTAGGCCATATCTAGGAAGCTCGTTTTCATCAAAGGAGAGATGATGATGGCTGGAACTACAGTACTAGTACTGAAGATGAAGAGTGGACATGTTCAAGAGGCCCAATTAATAGGACTTCTAGAAAGACTACTATGAGTCATGAGAGACAGGAAGATATCACACTTCTACTCCTAGAGAAAGGGATGATGACGCTCGACTCTTCAGCTAAACACAGCAAGAGAACCTATTTTTCTTGGGGGGTAAATAATGAATTTGAAACGTAGGTAGGGTAGTTATTCACAATTATTGGTTTGATTTGTTCAGAAGTATTCTGTTGTATAGAAGTACAATGTGTCTGTTTTTATTGGCTGCTTATTGATCTTAAAGAGAAAAGAATAGGTTTTGGCATGTGGGTAAAGTGGATCTGAACAGAAGGAAGGTCCTTACCTTCCACTAGGTTCCTTTCCTTTAACACAATCCTCCAAAAGCATCTTTTTATGACTAATGTAATATTGTCTCGAGAATTCTATTTATACACTCGCCTGATAAACCATTTTAAGCTTTTAAATTAACGTTTATTTTAAAGAATAAGACAGGAGGCCAGACAAAAAAATCCTGCAAAGTCTATAAGGAAGCTTCAAGTATCTGACTTTCAAGCCACTACCTGAACATGATCAGTTTTAAAGTAACAGGCAGGTTTGGGGCATTTTCATTAAATTATGTTAATTTTCCAAAATGGAGCGGGGTGCAAACGCTACTTGGAAAACTTATTATTCATAGAATCCAGTATGTAAGAAAATATATAAAAAAATTAAAAAATAATCATACAAATAATGCCTGAATTTCATCTGCAAAAAACTAGTTTGCACTTACAATTTTAAGGCAGTCCTGACATGGCACTTTTAAGTTGCCCGAGTCCAGTCTCATGAAGATTGTTATAGGCGTTGGCCTGACAGTATTGGTCTCCGTAATGAGTGATCGGAGGTATGTATTCAGTGGGATCCCAAGAAGTTTTTTCAAGCTTGATCCGTCTAAACCTTCCTCCAACCTTTCTCTCCCGCTTAGGAAAACAAGAGTGCAGGAGCCACCGCGGGGGGTGTCAGTCTTCACAACACACCTGCCCCACCCACCGCACACAATAAGCTTCCGTTCCAGAACTACAGCTACCGTCGGAAAGGACGCGGGCGGCGGGGCGCTGTTGGGAACCCAGGTCATCAGGTGCAGACCACCGGACTGACCCGGGCGGAGGCGGCTCCAATTTCCCAAAAGGGAACCGAGATGTCCACCGCGGAAACCCGAGCTCCAGGGCCCGAGAAAGGGGCTCTCCCTCCCGCAGACGACTCCGGCCCTGGTCCCCCGTCGCCTCGAGGCCTCTTCGGGGGACTCGGGCCTCTCGGATCCGCTCCCCGGAGCTCGCCACTCCCCCAGCCCCGGCTTCGCGCGGGCGCCCACCGTCCCGGCCGGCAGCCGGCAGGGCTGTCACCAGGCAACAGTCACCAGCTCCAAGAGCCTCGGGAGGCCTACCCCGGGGTGCGGGTCCTTCCCCATTCCCTCCTCGCGGGCCTCAGGAGCCCAACACGAGGGGCGGCAGGTGGAGGAGATCGCCCGGTGCCCGCGGGCGGTCACTCACCTCTTCCCCTCTTTCCCGGGAGGGGCGGCGCTGGAGCTCGCTTCCCCCGCCCCCCCAAACGCTTCCTGGCTGCTCCTGCTCAGCCTTAGCGCCCGGCCGCCGCCGTCGCCGCCCCTCACTCCATAGCCTCCTCCGCCCGCGCGGCCTCAGAGGCTGGAGCCGGAGGAGGGAAGGGGGAGGGGAGGGGAGGGACTGGGGAGGAAGAGTACGGGAGGGGGAAGAAGACCGAGAGACCGGCCAGTCGGACCATGACGTCACTTCCGGCGGGCTCGGAAGGGGCGGGGCCGGGAATGCAGGCCCCGCCCCGGCCCGGCGCTCGGGGGCGGTGTTACGAGCCAGGGGCGGAGCCTGAGGCGCAGCGCTGGCGACCGTGCTTCCGACGCCGCGGCCGGGCGGCTGGGCGGCTGGGGCAGCCGGAGGGAGCTTCCCGATCCGGGACCGGGCGGACGGGCCTTCGTGAGCCCTGACGGTGCCTTCTGCAGGGGCAGGAGGACCGAGAGCCCTATACATCCTAACCAAATGCGTCCTGAAGAAGCGGGTGGCTCGGACTTGGCTCCCGAGGGCCGCTCCTCCCCGGCGCACCTGCTCTGTCTGGTCCTGGATGACGAACCGCTGCTCCGCTTCTCCGGAGCTGCTCTCCCTGCGGTTCCGGGAAAGCCGTGCCTCCCAAACCTCAGTACGCACACGGATCATCTGAGGACTTTGTCCAGATGCAGTTGGGAGTAGGGTCTGACTCTGCATTTCTCCTTAGTTCCCAGAGGACGCCCATGCTGCTGCTGCCGCGCAGAAGGCTACACTTAGAACAACAGAGAGCTAAAGTAGGAGGCGGCAAGCACGAGAAGTATTTCCTTAACCTAGCCTGCCTGTTTAAGGAAGGTTACGGGGGCCGATGGCCTTACCTTGTCAGCACCAATCCCAGGCTCCTCGCCTTTCCACCCCACTGCAGCCTGCCCTCGGCCGACTCGCCCATCACTCCCTCGCCGCCTCCTCGGATTCCTCCCCGTCCACGTCCCACTGCCTGCCCCACACTCCGCACGATCCACAGGATCTCGGCCTAATAGATGGGGCTTCTATTACTGTCGCTTTGTCCTAAACATCAGGCTATATATAATGTAGAATTGGACATCCTGTTTCCAGTCAAGGGAGGAAAGAGCTTAAATTCTAGGATTCTAACAACACAACCCCGAGAAACCAGTCTAGATGTTTCAGCTTAGTACCTCGTCATTCTAAAAAGTGTTTAATTAAAAATTCACCGGGATACGGAAGATTGAGGAGTGACTGCTGAAGTATGGGTTTTGATCGTAGTGGCGGTTGCACAACTTTGTAAATACACTTTAAAAACCCGTTGAATTGTACATTTTAAATAATTAAAAAATAAAGATAAATTTTTTAAAAAAGGTGAATTTGTGGTATGTGAATTATATCTCAATTAACAATTTTAAAAAGAAAATTTTTACTATCTCCAACTAATTGAAAAATATTTTATTTATTCAGGAGAGATACAGAGAGAGACGCAGAGACATAGGCAGAGGGAGAAGCAGGCTCCCCAGGGAGCCAGGGATCACGACCTGAGCCAAAGGCAGAGGCTTAACCCAATGAGCCACATAGGCACCCTGTATAAATGTTTATTATTAGAAAGTTCACAAATATGTAGAATAAACAGTGAACACAAGGTTAATTGTTTGAAGGTGACCCTTCTAGACCTTTCTTTCTATTTATTTACATATATATGTTTGTAATTCAGGAATTCATTTTTACATAACTAAGATGATAGTATACACATGTCTACTTGTCTTTCATTTTTGTTTTGTTTTACATACTTAATGAAATCCTCCAGGGCTATATATCTCACTCTTCCAAATTCCCTACTGTTCAATATTCCACAGTAAGTCTATGACATAATTTACTTAAATGTTCCCCCAGATGATCAACATTTTTATTGTTTTCAGGTTCTCATTATTCCTCACAAATTTTTTCTTACAGAATAACTGGTAGATAAATTGATTAGTTTTATTCAGCTCCTTGCCCTAGATCTCTTTCATGAAAAGCTTGCCATTGCCCAAAAAAAGGCAAAAAGAAAAAAGAGAAAGCAAAGAGCCTCTTGAAGCTGTGGCTCTAATACTCAAGACTCCAATGTGTGTGTGTGCATTCCTTTTAAATATCCCCTAAAATAATAATATTCAAGATTAAGTGTCACTAGTAGTTAATCATGCAACACTAAGGGTATATAATTCACACAATAACATTTCATATCAGTAAAGCAAGTTCCTGGGTTTACTCTTTTTATCAGCAAACAGTGCAATCTTAGTTAATAAGTTATAGCTTACTTAAGATGAGAGGAGGAAAAACTGGAGACACTGGCTGCAAAGATGCCATATAAAAGCATAAGGTTGTCAAAACCGGGAAACTTACATGTTTTTGTGTCATCTAAATTTGTAAAAAACATTTAATTTTTTTTCTTTTCAGGATGCTCTGGTCCTTTTCAATCTACTCAGCTATAGGATGGTATTATTCACTCTCTTCAGACTCAAGTGGAAATTAAAAGGAAGCATAATTTATAAACATACAAAGACTGTTTTACTGGTTCTAATGCCATTGATGTAGTATTAAGTCATCTAATGCAAAATAAGTGCCTAAGAAGTAATGACACCTCTCAACGGAGTTTGTCTTTGTCAAGTTCTAATGAATCACAAAGTATTTTTCAATCACAAAGCTATTGAAAAATTAAAAGGGGGATCCCTGGGTGGCGCAGCGGTTTGGCGCCTGCCTTTGGCCCAGGGCGCGATCCTGGAGACCCAGGATCGAATCCCACGTCAGGCTCCCGGTGCATGGAGCCTGCTTCTCCCTCTGCCTGTGTCTCTGCCTCTCTCTCTCTCTCTCTCTGTGACTATCATAAATAAATAAAATTTAAAAAAAAAATTAAAAGGAATTAGAATTTGAAGATTCAAACAGTAGTCTCTACAGGTTCCTAAGCCATAAATTATCTTATCTTTTTTATTTTTATTTTTCAGAAGAAGTAAAGGAATCTGGGAATGGGTTACCTGATGAAATATAAGCAAAGGAATCTTTAAGGTTAGTGTTAGCCAAGATACTGTAATACATTGTGTTTAGGCTCTTATGGAACAGTCTTCATTGAGCAAAACTTAAATGTTATGTTTTTTGTTTTATTCAGAAGCCAATAAAAGAAAAGCCATGGGGAAATTAATCCATGTCTGCATTTGCTCTAAAACTGCTCTGGAAGACATTACCACATAAATTTTTTTAAGAATTTATACCAGGAAAACTTCTATCTTCTTTGATCATATGCTTTATAATTTTGAAAAATGACTTAGCCAAAGTAAAAAGATCCAAGGTTATCAGAAAACTCACAGTAAAAATTTTCTATCACATCATAGTAATCATAATAACTTTGGAATTAACATATATTCTTTCTCTTTTATTTATAATCCTAATTTGTCCTCTTTTGGTGATGCTCTATTATCTAATAAACTTATTACTCATGTATTTTACTGTAACCTCCCTGAAGTCCTTTGTGGAAATAGGAAATGTCTAAATAAGTTTTAATAGGTTAAAATGTATATTTGAAATTTTGATCCCACATATAATACAAAAGTTCACATATTATTTCCTAACAGACTAGGAGATGAAATTATTTCAAATCCTCCAGCACAAGGGATTGGTGAGGAAAGATTAGAGGAACTTATTCATACAATGAGTAGGAATGTGGCTTTACCTCCAAATATCCATGTTCTCTCACTTTCAAAAGAAGGTTATTTCAGTTGTCGTTATTCTTTCAGAACTTTGTAAGGAAGAACTGATTTTTTAAGTTACTTAATTTTTTTTAGAACAGTTTTAGGTTCACAAAAAAATTCAGCAGAAAGTAGAATCCACATGTATCCCCTGCACCCATTACATATCAACATCCTGTACCAAGGTGATATATTTGTTACACTCTGTGAACCTACTCTGGTTCATCATTATCACTCAAACCACATAGTTTACATTAGTGTTTACTCTTTGTGTTGTTATATTATATGGGTTTTGAGAAATGTATAATGACATGCATCCACCATTATAGAATCATACAGAATAGTTTCACTGCCTGAACATCTCTATACTTCACCTCTTCATCTTTCCCATCCTCCTAACTGCTGGTAACCACTGATCTCTTGACTATCTCCAAGAATTGACTTTTCAAATATGATTAAAGTAGTGGTTAGTGTATTGATTCTCTATTCCTCTATTAGAGCTTCCTTCTACGTAGTGATTACATCAGACAAGTGAGGCAGCATAAATCCAATAATATTTATTTTTTACAATGACCATGATCAGGTTCTATCATCCATACTACCAGAAAAAAAAAAAGACATGTTAGCTCATTACCAGTCCTTACCATCTATAATCCAAGATCATCTTCTGCAAGGGTATCCTTTTTCCATTGTGTAGGCCCTTCCCAAACATCTCCCTAACTTTCACATTTCAGGACAAACTAAGCAACCTGTTGTTCTACTCCTCTTACTTCATCTACTTGCAGTTTTCTCCTTATGATGCTGCTGAAGGTGGAAAGAAAAGCCTCATACCCAGGCAGTTAGGAGGAATGCATACATAACTCATTAGTGGTTATATCTTTTGCTGCATTTGCTTAAACCATTAAAGAAGCAAGACAGGAATGATTTCCATCTTGGAGGAGCAAAAAAATAACAATAATCAGGAGAAGTGTGATAAAAGAAAGATAAAGTGCCCAAAGTAGAGCAATAATAAGAGAAGAGGGCCTAGAAGAGAACCCTGAGGAAGACTACTGGATGGGCAGAAGATGAGGAACCAAGTGGAAGTGATTCTTATCCACTACGAATAAAAAAAAAAAGCAAATTGGGGATCCCTGGGTGGCTCAGCAGTTTAGTGCTGCCTTTGGCCCGGGGCGTGATCCTGGAGACCCGGGTTGAGTCCCACATCGGGCTCCCTGCATGGGACCTGCTTCTTCCTCTGCCTGTGTCTCTGCCTCTGTGTGTGTGTGTGTGTGTGTGTGTGTGTGTGTGTGTGTGTGTCATGAATAAATAAATAAATAAAATCTTTAAAAGAAATTGTCCCATCACTTCCCCTTGGGGATATAGTATATCTCTAGAAATTCCTAACATAAAGACGAGTGTAATTTATCAGTAAATACACTAATAAAAATAGTTTCCAGTTATTGGGCCTTTCCCTGTACTACACAATTTGTTATGCATTTTGTATGTATTATTTATAACCTAACAATAGGCCTGAGTAAGGGATAAAACTCCCATGTAATGGTTGGGGAAACTGAGACTCTGAAGGATAAATGAATCCCTAAGACACAGTATAGGAAGAAAGCTGGCATTCTGATGTATTTTTAAAAATATTATTATTGAATGTGATACATTCAAATGGTCCTACAGGTTTTATTAAAAACTCGGAGTTCCCTACCCTGCTACTCTCACTCAGTTCCCCATCCTGAGAGACAACCATTTATAACTTGTATCTCCTATTTCTAAACAGCATGGTTATAATAATGCCGTTTCATGATCTTTCAGTTTTGTTTACATCTATTAATTTGCTTTTTGTAAAGATTTTATTTATTTTAGAGAGAGAGCATGAGTGGTGGGAGGGGCAGATGGAAAGCGAGAGAATCTCAAGCAGACTTTTAGCATTGAGTGCTGAGCCCACTCAGTCCCAGGACCCTGAGATGGTGACCCCAAGCCAAAACCAAGAGTCAGATGCTCAACTGACTGAGTCACCTAGGCCCACCCCGCCCAAAACACTTTAAATAGTACATGTTTTTATATACTATTTTATGTGTGACATATTTAATAAAAAAATGTTGGATGAAATTAGGAGGAATATGGGTAGATTTAAATCTATACCATTTAGCCTGAAATTCTAAACATTAAGTCACAAAACAAACTATTAAGTTTTGTAAAAAGAAAAAAGAGAGTTTTTATGTTAAAACAAGAATCAGCCAGGTCTGGAAACCACTGCTTTAGTTTAGACTGATTATTTTATAGATAAGGAAACAGAGAAATTAGATAAGTTGCCAAGTTTCCACACTTAACTAATGGCATCAAGATTTGGACTTAGATTTCCATACTTTTATCAGTGCTTTATCATTCTTATTGCAGCAAAGTGTTGCTAACTTATAAAATGAGAATGAGTGAAACGTATTTGGTATGTTTGCCCTTTAGCACAACTGAATGTGTCAGCCTTCGGAATAGAGAAACACAAACATTATTTTAGTTCTTTCTCATAAAAGCATAGTTTTCAGAGGAGTTTTTAATAAGTTACTAATAAGAAATCTCTTCATCTTCAAAAGCCTCTTAAATCTAGTAGTTTGGGGAGAAGGGGTTGTTCTTTGTTTTTGTTTGTAAAAAAAGGTTTGCAAAAGAGAACTAATGTTAAAATTGACTGATTGTTCTTGAATTTAATGCAAAAAAAAGATTTACTTGCTTGGAAGTTAAATTTTCAAACCAAAACTTTTTGAAGAAAGTGCATTTGGCAAAACATGGCTGGTTAAAGGTCCGGGTTGACTCAGTTGGTGAAGCATATGACTCTTTTTTTTCTTTTATGTTTCAATTTTTTGTTTAAATTCTAGTTAATTGACATATAGTATAATATTAGTTTCAGAGAAGAATTTAGTGTTCCAACACTTACATATAACACCCAGTGCTCATCACAAGTGCCCTCCCTCCTTAATGCCCATAACCCATTTAGCCTATCCCCCTCCACCTCCCCTCCAGTAACTTAGTTTGTTCTCTATAGTTTAGAGTCTCCCTTACGGTTTACCTCTCTCTCTTTTTTTTTCCTTTCCCCTATATTCATCTGTTTTGTTCCCTAAATTGCGCATGAGTGAAATCATAAGATATTTGTCTTTCTGTGACTCATTTCACTTAGCATAATATTCTCTCTATCCATCCACGTTGTTGCAAATGGCAAGATTTCATTCTCTTTTTTTTTCTTGCAAGATTTCATTCTTTTGAATGGCTAATTATTCCACTGCATGTGTGTATCACATCTTCTTTATCCATTCATCAGTCAGTGGATATTTGGTCTCTTTCCATAATTTAGCTATTGTTGATAAAAGCATGTGACTCTTGGGGCATCTAGGTGGCTCAGTCATTTAAGTGTCTGCCTTTAGCTCAGGTCATGATCCCCAGACACCCTGGTCAAGAGGGAGTCTACTTCTCCCTCTCTCTGTGATTCCCCTCCTCCCGCCCCAACCTCCTGCTGTCACTCATGCTCTCTCTCTCTCTCTCTCAAATGAATAAATTAAAATCTTAATAAGGAAAGAAGAAAGAAAGAAAGAAAGAAAGAAAGAAAGAAAGAAAGAAAGAAAGAAAGAAAGAAAGAAAGAAATCATGTGACTCTTGATCTCTGGTTGTGAGTTCAAGCCCCATGAGTGTACAGCTTACTTTAAAAAAAAGCTGGTTAAAGGTATGCAATTGGAAACACACCTATATAAATGTCAGTCAAGAAATAGAAATATTAGTTCCCCTATTTATGAGAAAAGCCATTTCTTAATTTTCCAATAACTACAAGAACTACTTCACTTGAATTGAGAACTCTGCCAACAGTGGTAAAACAGTGTGATCGCTGCAGGATTCACTGCAAATTTGCATCTGTTTGGCAAGAAGCATTAAGATGAACCACCTTTGCTGACATTTGTTTGCTTTTTACAGTTATTTGATTTTTTTACTAATAATATTATGACTAATGTTGCAAGAACATATGTGTATCGTTTTAGAAATGTTAGGGTACAGAATCAACCTCTCCCGCACCTGTGTAGGGTAGGTCTCTCAACTGCCTATATCAGCTAGGGCAACTCCACCGTTAATAGGTTTCACTTGACTTCCAGAATATGTTTGGACAAAGGTTTCCTCAGTCAAAACAAAATTTGCATCCTAATGAACACACTGTATTCTTCCTACTATAACATTTGTACACTTCATTAAATTGCCTGTTTACTTGTCTTTATTCCCACTAGAGTGTGAGGTACTTAGGGACAGTCCTTTTCTCATCCACCATTGCATCCACATTGAATAACACAGCGCCTCGCTGTGGGTAGGGTGTATAAACGTTTCATGGATGAATGGCGCAAGTACAGTCTCCTCATTGAATAAATATCTTCTTTTTATATATATATCCTATGCATATATACCTGGTGCACATGTGTGTGTGTGTGCATAAGCTATCCTAAACACTGGACAAATTGTACATTCATCAGATGCAGATGCTCTCCCCCTTGCATCCTCATCACTCAGCACAATGGTCACTTGAATATGAACTGCTCAATAAAGATGACCGTGGTGATGGTATGTGTTGCCACGATATCCTTTTTTGAGTTTGTGGGGCCTGAGTGGCTCAGTCAGTTAAGCGGCCGACTCTTGATTTTGGCTCAGAGCATGACATGAAGCCCTAAGTTGGGCTCTGTGCTCAGCAGAGAATCTACTTGTCTTTCTCCCTCTCTCTCTCTCTGCTCCTCCTCCTCCCCCCCTGCTCGTCCTCCCCCCTAAATCTTTAAAAAATATATCCTTCTTGAGTTTTATTTCTATGCACAGAATGAGCTATTTTGTTTATCATCTCTGCATTGGGCTGCTGCATTCTCAGCACGCACATTTCTCTGCTCCATCTCTTTGAGATCCTTGCTTACATATCATCTTCCCAATGTTAGTTCCCACACGTATTTTTTAAAATTGCAATACTACCCCATCTTGCCCTGCTTCTCTTCTTTTCTCTCCATAGAACTTACCACTAACCAACACACGACATATTTCGCTTTTTGTTTGTCTATTTATTGCCTCCCTCCCCTCCACCCTCGAATATAAGCTCCATTAGGGCAAGGATTTTTGCCTGTTTGGGGTATCATTATATTCCTGGCATGTAGATCAGTGTCTAGCACAAAAAAAAAAGTCTCAATAAACATTTGTTGAATAAATTAACATCCTGCCTTGATGCTCCTGCAGAATACTCTTTTTTTCCAGTTTTGGACTTACTTATAATATATCTATTTGTCCTTCTCAGTGACTTCATAAAACTTGCCTTTGCACATTTCATATGTGGCTATCCCAGTCTCTCTTATTTAGAGTTTGGCTTCTGAAGGTCCATTAGTCTTTATGTATCTTTTTCTAACACCTATTCAGTACCAGGCCAAAAGGTTAGTACTAACAAACATGGCCTGATTGATTAGGGGCCATGTATAATCTCAAATCTTTACTAAAAGGTTGTTAATTTGAATTTTTTTTTTTTTTTTTTTTTTTTGGCCATTAACTCAAAGGTAGCAAACTAAGAAGTTTTTGGGAGCCAGAGAGATCAGAGAGCCAGGGAGTACTTAAATATCAGACATGTAAAAATATATATATACCATTGTTTTGCTTGAAATGTATAGCCCTCACAGGCTATTTTTCCTTTTCCCATTTATCATAGACATATAAATATGTACAGGGAAATTGATTTTTACTATAGAAAACCAGGACAGTATCATGAAAATGGTAACTGAGTCCCTACCACGCTGGGATACAATGGAGTGGTTGGGTTTGTGGTGAACCGGAAACAACATGCCAATCCAAAGGGGGTAACCACTAACTCGTATCAACTCTCTGTGCTCAAGTATTTGAATTCAAGCCCGGTGTTTTATGGGATCTTATGAATTTTTTTATAGGGAAGCTTGAAACCCAGAATTTTACATGAAAGCTGCCATTTCTATACAAGTTAATTTTATTCAAAATACTTTACAACCAAACAATCCATAGTTATGGTCCAAATTTAATACATAGGTTACCAGTTTGATAGCTCTGCGAAAGATTTACTATAGCTACTACTTTTATAATTTTGATTTAAAGGAAAAACAAAATGTTAATTACGATCTCATAATTAGGATAATGAAAAATTTCATGAACTCTAAAGAGGAATGACCAGAAACTCAAGTTAAGATTAACCTAATACTATATTTTAATTTAAAAATAAGAAACAACAGTTTTCTCTGCCTTTTTGAGTAAAATTATAATTAGTAATCTCATATTCTCTCAGATGTGTACAATAATTCATAAGCTTGACTAGTAGTTTTTTTAAATTTGGAATTAACCTATTGTTGCCTTTAAAAGCTAGATCAGGGCAGCCCAGGTGGCTCAGCGGTTTAGCGCCGCCTTCAGCCCAGGGTGTGATGCTGGAGTCCTGCCATCGAGTCCCACATCAGGCTACCTGCATGGAGCCTGCTTCTCCCTCTGCCTCTGCCTCTCTCTTTCTCTCTCTCTCTGTGTCTCTCATGAATAAATAAATAAAATGTTAAAAAAAAATGAAAAATAAATAAAAGCTAGATCAGGGGCATCTGGGTGGCTCAGTCAGTTAAGCAGCCAACTCTTGATCTTAGGGTTGTGAGTTCAAGCCCCATGCTGGGCTCCATGCTGGGCATGCAGCCTACTTAAAAAATGAATAAACAAACCAACCAATAAAAGCTAAATCATATCATTTTATAATCAACCTTAGCAGAAAATAAAATCAATGTGGCATGTGACTTTGATGTCTATTTAAAGGTTAATTTTGGAAAGAAAAATTGTAATTCAGTAAATTTAAATGATCTTAACATTAAATTCATTTATTATATACATATTAAGGTAACTTATTTTTTTCATTTAGATATGAAAGAATTTTATAATATTGGTTGGCTGTGTGGATGTTATTTATCAACCTGATGGTTACTTACTTCTGTTTTAAGCTGTTTGGAAACCACAGATATTGCTATGTATTTTTCAACTGACTCACCTTCCATTCTTGGAAAATATTTTGGAGGCTTCAATTAAAATACAAATTCTTCAGTTAAGTAAGGAGGAAGATCTTATTCTCTCAAACACTTCTCTAGACAGAGAGGTTGTTCTAAGCTTATGTCTACCTGAGTAAATGATCATTTTTATTTTAAATAATTTATAGCTAAAAAATCCTTTCACATATTTTGTCCTTGGCATGTTAAGTTCTAAGAACACAACCATACATATACGCTAACAACATCTCTGTTTTATAAATTAATCATTGTGAATTCTTATTTGATCTAACATAGAAAATCACCGGTTATGACCTATGAGATCGTTGGAAATCAGAGTGGTTTCATTCATATGAATTCAGTAATGATTTGTCAATCATCCATTCCTTGTGCCAACCCTGAGTGTTTTCCAAGGTTCTATCATTGTTTTATGACCCTAAGATAACAAAACCAACACAATTTCTACCAGTTTGTTTATCTCTGCCCTGCAAGAATCTATCACCTGTAGGGGAGATATTCATAGAACAAAACATCACAGTCCAATGAGATAAGCCCTATCACAAAACCAGACTCATTTGTGGAGATGCTCAGGAAACCATATAACCTGAATGAGTCTCCCTCCTCTTTCCCTCCTAACTCCAAAGTACCCATCACTCTTGCATAAACCAGCTCTCAATAACTATAAGTATAAAACCTTGGGTCCTGTTAGGATTCCAGCAGGGAGATCCTGATATCTGATGCTTTCTCCCACATCAGCCAAATAAGAAAAGAACATTAGACTCTAACGCTGAGAACCAGAAAGCTTCAGATCCTGGGAGGTGTTAGGTGATCAGGGACCTGTGGACCCACTTAGTCAACTGTGGTCCTATTTGCACATGGTAGGTTTCTTTAATTCACAGTGAGCCAAGAAAGACCCAAACAAATGGCTGAGTGTTCCTCGGCCCTTGAGACAGGGAGAGCAAAGGGATACCATCAGAGAAACAGGGTTTCCTTAGACACCACTGCAGGAAACAGCAGCCAGGTGGCCTTATATCGTTTGGCATTTCCAGTTGAAAAGTAATTCAACTGGCATTAATCTTTTCATCTGCAACATGAGAATCTAGAAGATAATTCGTCACATATGTTATGGTGGAATAAAAATGCATCTTGATTGGGCAAATATTTAGTATCTTTTTTTCAAATAATAACAGAACACCACTCTGGAAAACTGTGTGGAGGTTCCTCAGAGTTAAAAATAGGGCAGCCCCACTGGCGCAGTGGTTTGGCGCCGCCTGCAGCCCGGGGTGTGATCCTGGTGACCCTGGATGGAGTCCCACATCAAGTCCCACATCGGGCTCCCTGCGTGGAGCCTGCTTCTCTCTTTGCCTGTCTGTCTGTCTGTCTGTCTGTCTGTCTCTGTGTGTGTGTGTGTGTGTGTCTCTATGAATAAACAATAAAGAGACCTTGGAGGGACCTGGAGGGTATTGTGCTGAATGAAATAAGTCCATCGGAAAAGGACAAACATTATATGATCTCATTCATTTGGGGAATATAAAAATTAGTGAAAAGGAATAAAGGGAAAGGAGAGAAAATGAGTGAAAATATCAGTGAGGGTGACAAAACATGAGAGACTCCTAACCCTGGGAAACGAACAAGGGGTAGTGGAAAGGGAGGTGGGAGGGGGATTGGGGTGACTGGGTGATGGGCACTGAGGGGGGCACTTGGAGGGATGAGCACTGGGTATTATGCTATATGTTGGCAAATTGAACTCCAATAAAAAAAAGTTTTTTTAAGTTAAAAAAAATAATCGAAGTGGGAAAAGCAAGGGAATCCCTCATGGAAACACCAAGTGCAGATGAACTCCTCTGAACAAAACCTAGGAAAACTAGAAATAATGAAAAGGTGACCAAAAAATATTTTAATTCCTTGAAAACAAATGTATGTGGTGGTATTTGGTGAAGAAAAAAGCTATTCTCTCTAATTTACTCTCATAATCATCCAGCAAAATTTATTAAAATTCTTCTCCTCAAAATTAGTCTCTTTAGATCTGATTAAATGTAAGCTAGACTTTATTAGATGTTATCAAACAGTGTTTAGGTAGTTTAGTGGAAATGTTAACTATTGATTTGTTTTTTTTTGTTTTGTTTTGTTTTGGTTTTTTGTTTGTATGTTTGTTTGTTTTTACCTCTGGGGTTGACAATCAGCTTATTCATGCAACAATTAAATGTTTGGATATTTCCCTGACCAGTTATAGCCACAGCTAATCAGCAGTTAGTGCAAAACAGCAAAAGATAAGATTGAGAATACAGAAGAAGATGCTCTTTGATGTCATAGTAAAATACTATAACCAAGAGAGAGATCGTCTATTAACTGATGAGGATTCTGATATTTAGTCAGGAATTACAGAACTTTTAGGTAAAAAATTTTTTTTAACTTTAGTTTTTTTGTATAATAAAATATTTTTAAAGCTTTATTTATTTTAGATATGGGGGGTCGGGGGAGGAGCAGAGGGAGAAGGACAAACAAACTGTGCTGAGCACAGAGCCAGTGGCAGGGCTCAGTCTCATGACCCTGAGATCATGACCTAAGCTGAAACCAACAGTTGGACACTTAAGTGGCACAGTCACCCAGATGCCCCTAAAATATTTTTTCCCCTAAAATATTTTTAAAGAGACAGATTTCATGGGGCATACCTGGCAGGCTCAGTCAGTGAAGCATGTGACTCTTGATCTCATGGTCATGAGTTCAAGCCCCACACTGAGCATAGAGCTTACTTAAAAATAAATAAATAAATAAATAAATAAATAAATAAATAAATAAATAGCAGAACATTCAATGAACTGAGTATTATATTTTAATATTTTTCTTCAATGATGCCTAAGTACTTCATGAACTCTTTTTTCACTTCACTAATGTTACCTGCCACATGAATTGTACTATCAACTGTATCAACTGAAGTACAGGACATCGGATCTAAGGTAATTATATCACAGAGGCACTGTAAGAACATTTTTTTTTTAAGATTTTTTTATTTTTTATTTATTCATGAGAGACACAGAGCTAGAGAGAGAGAGGCAGAGACACAGGCAGAGGGAGAAGCAGGCCCCATGCAGGGAGCCAGATGTGGGACTCGATCCTGGGTCTCCAGGATCACACCCCGGGCTGCAGGCGGCACTAAACCGCTGCGCCACCGGGGCTGCCCAGAACATATTTTAATAATAGTACAGGATTAGAGAGAGCTAAGGCATCCGGAAATATTCATTTCTGATGTATTAATTTGGTGATTTTTCACCAAAATAAAAATCGAGTGACATAGTATCATGTCACTTTTTTTTAGCTATATAGGCAGCCATATAACTTCATGTTAAAAACAAAATACTATTTGATAATGCTGGATGGAATTATGCAGGTGTTTGGCATTATAAAGCTGTACTCATTTATTTATTTGGGGGTGGGTGGGAGGGAGGGACAGAGAGCGTGGGCTAGTGTGACGGCAGGGGGAGGGGCAGAAGGGCAGAGAGAGGAAGAGGGAAAGAATGCCCAGCAGACTTCTCCCCTAGCTCCAGCCAGGCAGCAGACTCGATCCCATGATCCATGAGATCATGACCTGAGCCAAAACCAAGAGTTGGTCCCTCAACTGAATGAGCCATCCAGGTGCTCCTGGCCTGTAGAATTATAAGGATAATTTCCTGTGTGTTTGAAATATTTTAATGCAAAAAATGAAATAAAAACTTTTAACGAAATTTTTTTTATTTTTTATTTTTTTAACGAAAATTTTTAATGAAATAAAAACTTCTTAGTGTAAAAAAGAATCCACAAACCAAATACAGCCTCATAGCTCTATAACCAACTACCGAGTATGACAACCTGTATTTTTTTGTAACCCATGTTATAGAAAATGAATGAAGAACAGAAGCCCTTGAAGCAACCTAACTGTATCTAAGACTGTTACTGCACACATTACAGAGGCATTATGAGGGCTACTTGCTTTCATGACTATTATATGGAAACCTAACACCCACAAGTCACAAAAACTGGTGGGAAAAAAATGCAGTAGCGGGTTTATAATTTTCTGGTCTTTAAAAAAAATCATTCAAGCTGAGATTAATCTTTTGGTTTATTTTTATTTTTTAAAAAAGATTTATTTATTTATTCATGAGAGACACAGAGAGAGAGTGGCAGGGACATAGGCAGAGGGAGAAGCAGGCTCCCCATAGGGAGCCTGATGCGGGACTGGATCCCAGTATCCTGGGATCATGACCTGGGCCAAAGACAGATGCTCAGCCACTGAGCCACCCAGGCGTCCCAATCTTTCTGTTTACAGTGTCATCACAAAATAGTGGTCCTGAAAACGCCTGTCAAAGTAGTTTTGCGAACAAGATCATTATTAGAAATCTGGGCAGAACAAGCAGTCCGGTTTCTACTGGAGCAACCCGCGGAGCTCCTCGAGGTGGCTCTGGCACCGGGCCCAGCACATCTCTGACGAAGCTACTTGCGTCCAGCACAAAAGTCAAACCATTCCCGTCCTAAATAATTTCCTGAGTACCCGTGACAGGGGAAATTTGAAGGAATTTTGCTTCCCCACACCCACTAAAAAGAAGGAGGCCGACTCACAACAATGCTGATACCTGCACTGATTGATTCATCTCTTCAACCAGTTTCTGGTGATGCCTGTGCCCGGGGCTGGCTGCTCGGGGTGACAACAGCTCAGCAGACACACCGTGTGGCAAGCCCTGGAGGTGCTTCTATCCAAGCAAGGGACAAGAGGTGATTTAAAAAAAAAAAAAAAATCAAGTCATGTAGTTTGATAGAAAGGAATACTTACAATAAAAAAAGAAGAGGAAAAGAAAAAAAGAGATGGCTGAGGGGCCTCAGGGTGCTAGGGCGAGGGTGAGAGGGAACTTAGGTGTCAGGGTGGCCAAGGTGGGCCTCCTGCCTGAGAAAAGAAGAATAGAGCAAAGACTGGAAGGGTGGGGAGAGAATCGGCCAAATGGCTGTGAGGGCAGGATAGTGTCTTGGGCAGAGAGGATGGATGTGGTGCAGAGGACCTAGGGGTCATGCACCCTTGGGTGCTAAGGACTTCAGAAGTGGGGAGTAGAGGGGAGAGCAGTAGGGGCTGAAGCTGCAGCACAGACATTGTTTCTGTTCGAATACAATGGGGAATCTTTGGAGGGTTTGAGCAGAACCGTAGATTGGCTTGACCCCGGCTTTTATATGGAGAATGGGCCATCAGGGGTGAAGGTAGAGAAGCAGGGGTACCTTTTCTGAGGCTGTTTTCATCATGTGGGCAAGAGATGTGGGGACTGGATGTGGAGGAGTAGCAATCATCAGGAAGACATGGTGCAGATTCTCCATGGATCTTGAAATATCTTAGAACAAGTTGGTCTTTTGATCTCACTCCATATTTTAGCTCCACACAGTGGTACTTCTGGTGACGTTATTTCTCTACGGCCTCTACCAAGAAGTGTTCCCTCTTCAATTTTTTTCTTTTGCTTCATCTAAGAAAATTCTGGTGTCACAAGAAACATATTGGCTCAAATTCTGTAGCAGTTCTGTGAACCTAAACTGAGGCTTCTTTTCCATTATTTCAGAGAAAAAGATGTATTGAGTCCATTGAGTGGAAGCAGTCCTCCATTGACGCATTTTGTTGTTTTCTCTAAGTGCCATTCCCAATGCACAACCCTAAGATCAAGAGTTGCAGGGTCCACTGATGGCATCAGCTGGGTGCTCCCCATCCCAATGATGAATGTTGAATGAAATATATTCTAAAAGCTCATCCATAAGTCCGTTGTTATTCTGCACCTAGTTTTTCATCAAAATCATCATCATCATCATCATCATCACTGGAGGTTAGCCCCAACCTATGTAAACCTTTAATTCTACAGGCACTAAACCAGTATTCGTGGGTCTGATTCTTGGGTGCAGTAGCCCCCAGATCCCAACTAGGGATCTAGACTGACCATGTCCTCGGCCCCCTGCCTCCTTACCACCTAACCTCTCCACATCCTCCTTTCCCACCCCTCCTCCTCCTCTGGGTACATGAATTATCTTTCCTACCTGTGGCAGAGAAATCAGAAGCTGTTTTTCTTTTTTCTTTTTCTTTTCTTTTTCTTTTTTTGACCTCCCTGTCAAGTGGAACTAGCAGAGAAACTCACTGGGTCAGATTTTGTTGACAGGTCATAGAAGAGGTAGACACCAGAGAAGGTGGGGGTGGGACTCAGGGTGCAGGGCAGTGGGGGGGGGGACAGGCTCCTGGAGATGAGGGATGGGGTATTCCAGAGTGGCTGACATGGGGCACTGATGAGAGGGACTCTCCAAGGTGCTCAGCATTCCCCCAGTGCAGGGCTTCCTGATGCTGCTGATTGTCTGGAGCATTTTTCTCCCAAGACTGCTTATGCCCTCACAGCTGCTGAGGCCCCTGCTTGAAATATCACCCCCTCAGACATTCAGAGGGCTTGTGGGAGACAGCTACCCATCTCCTCTCTAACCTCTGACCCTGCTTTCTGCTTTCCTAACAGCACTTAACCCTGCCTGAAATCCTATTTCATATTTGCTGATTTTTTTTTTTTTGTCTTTCTCTCCCAAGAGAATGTAAGTCTCTCCCATGAGTTCAGAAACTTTTTTTTTTTTTCCAACGTCAGGAACTCAGTCTCTTTATTTATCACCTAGGATGGGGCCTGGGACATAGTAGGTCCTCACAAAGTTCTCAGAGAACGACAGAATGAGTCCACTGGGGCAACTCTGTGGCTGGAAATCGGCAGGACATTGAAGCTGATGGAAAGGAAGTCCAGTATCTAAGAGAGAAGAGCTCAGCATCCATGTGCCTAGGGAGTGCTCTGTGTAAAGGGAGTAGCCACTGGATTATCTACCCTACACACAACAGTGATTTGCGATGATTTTCATGTGACCCAAACTTTTTTTAAATCTTTTTTTTTTAAGATTTTATTTATTTATTCATAGAGACAGAGAGAGAGAGAGAGAGAGAGAAGCAGGCTCCATGCAGAGAGCCTGACGCGGGACTCGATCCAGGGCCTCCAGGATCACGCCCTGCTCTGCAGGCTGCGCTAAACCGCTGTGCCACGGGCGCTGCCCCCCAAACTTTTTTTTAAAAAAGAATACAGTTTTACTGTAGTTTAAAGCTCCCATTTGTACGCAGACCATGTAATCACAAGGTAAGCTTATGACCTGAGCTGAAGGCAGACACTCAACCACTGGGCCTCCCAGGTGCCCTAATCTGGTGGTTCTTAATGTACCACTGTTATTATGGAAGCATAAATAATTTTCAATATTATAGGAGAGCATTATCCTAAGGCTTGGTTGACCTAGTTGCAGTTAAAGCACATATGTGCAAGCAGAAAATAGAATTTGAAGAATTCCAAAAAGTTTCACGTACTCCTACCCTTTATAATTCAGAGGCCTTCTGCTACCCATCCCCTCTCCTCATCTGCAATCCTCTTCCCTTACTCATTGGTCAGAAATATTGAGAGGTTTTTGTTTTTTTATGTTGCATTCCTGGCTGGAAAAAAAAATTCATATTGAATATTTGAACACACCAGGTTTTATGTAGATTCTGGTTACTTTATTGGATCTGGTTGTAAGAAACTCAAGAACCTTCTACACGGGGAAGATCCAGCTGTCCTATCAGGTATGGATTCAGATTTGTTCCTTCTTTATCATTAAGTGACTATTAGAGCCCAGTAAGTTGGAGAGGAGCCAATGGTGAGAATGTGAATAAATATATAATATTATAAAAGGCAGTTACATGAAGGTTATTTCTTTGAACTGCAGAGTTCTTTCTGAAAGTCTGATGACCTTTCATCTAAAAAGGTGACCATTTTCTCTCTCAGTGCTGCTCCCAAGTCTCCCCTCCCCTCCTGCCTGTTACCCACCTGCTGCGTTCTTGCTCCTGTGCTCTTTCTGGTCGCTTTATCTGATTCCCTCAGGTTCTTTCTCTCCCGTGTCCTTCTCCCTCCCCGCCCTTCCCTTCTCTTCTGTAGGAAATAACCTAGTTTTATAGAGGAGGAGCCTGATCTTCCCGGGGGAGCAAATTCCACGATTTGTTTCACTCAATGTCTTGCGGCAATTGATCTGATTCCTTGATTTTCTTTAAACTAGCAAATATTTTCAATATGAATTTCCCAAGAATAGCATAATAGACCTAACTGTAGGTGCGGGGGCCAGATCCTCCAGGCAAGTCACTTAATCTTGTGCTTCAGCTTTTCCTCATTGACAAGATGGGAATAATAATGCCATCTACCCTACTGGGTAATAATGATTACATATTTAATATTTATACTTAATACTAATATTATAAATTCAAAATGTTACAAGTATTTAAATATTATTTTTTAAGATTCTATTTATTTATTCACAAGAGACACAGAGAGGCAGAGGGAGAAGGAGGCTGCCTGCGGGGAGCCCGATGTGGGACTTGATCCGGGGACCTGAAGGCAGAGGCTCAACCACTGAGCCCCCCAGGTGCCCCCCTCCCTCTCTGTTTTTGAGTTGCTTAGTTCACTTTGTGGCTTCATTTTCTCAATGCCATAGGTTGTGGATTCAATCCCTGTTGAAAATTATGCTCTAATACACTCTTTTGTGGTCTTAACTTGTGCCTTGATCTGAGAAGCATGTGTCATAAGTACTTGAAAAAATATATTTATAACTATGGTCCTGTTTTATCTTTTTGTCCAAAGACTGTTAGGACAGTTTCTTGAATTTGAATGCTTAGAGTCAAAGTTCTCAACTAAGAGTCTGCGAAAAGATTTCAGAGGGCTGAAATACAGTGTACTTTCTGAAGTTATGTTCAGTTGTTTGTTTATATGTGCTTGTGGTATTTTTCTATGAAGTCGTCCACAGATGGAACTGGAGGATATTATGCTGAGTGAAATAAGTCAATCAAACATTATATGGTCTCATTCACTTGGGGAATATAAAAAAGTGAAAGGGAATAAAGGGGAAAGGAGAGAAAATGAGTGGGAAATATCAGAGAGGGAGACAAAACATGAGAGACACCTAACTCTGGGAAACAAACAAGGGGTAGTGGAAAGGGAGGTGGGCGGGGGGTTGGGGTGATTGGGTGATGGGCACTGAGGGGGGCACTTGATGGGATGAGCACTGGGTGTTATGCTATATGTTGGCAAATCGAACTCCAATAAAAAAATAATTTAAAAAATCATCCACAGCATCTCCAGGTTTTCAAAGGGTATTACGAGCTAAGTACATTAAGAACCACCAGATTAGGGCACCTGGGAGGCCCAGTGGTTGAGTGTCTGCCTTCAGCTCAGGTCATGATCCCAGGGTCTGTGGAATCAAGTCCCGCATCGGGCTGCCCACAGGGAGCCTGCTTCTCCCTCTGCCTCTCCCCCTTGTGCTCTGTCCCTCTCTCTCTCAAATAAACAAATAAAATCTTAAAAAAAAAAAAAAAAAAAGAACTACCAAATTAGAGAATCAACACTATTGATTCTGTCAGAGAATATACTAAAGGCCTTTATTGAGGTATATTTATATATTTTCCACATTTTACTTTTACTTTGTGGACGAACCACTATTCTCAATGTCCAGATATTAAGATAAGGGTATTAGCTGAATGAATTCCGAGTTCCTGCCCATCTAAAACAACAAAACAAAACAAAACCCACAGTAAAATAATCTTATGACCCTAGAAGATGTAACCACCCTAATCTGTGTATGGTTCTTTTGAGTTGAGGAGGAAATTAATATAACCTCCAGGAGAAGACCGGAAAGGGTGGTTCTAGAGAGATGAGGAAAACCCTGGAAACATACCGCCAAATGCTCCTGATTGGAGGGGGTGCAGGGGGAAGGGGTCCCCTTATTAGGAAGGTCCCCATTTCAATGTTGTCTGTGAGTCAGACACAGGTGTGGGGATTGTCACCTGCACTGGGAAACGCTGGCACTTTGAGAAAAGCATTAGGATGTTCCCACGTCCTTGAATGTGCCGCTCAGATTATATACGACCTCAAGGAATCATCTTCCCTCTGACCTGGTTTTGTTCAGTTTTTAATTTCTGGAATAAAAATAGACATGCCTAGATATGTGGTTCTAAGACTGGGCCAGAAATGGCCAAGAAGCAAAGGCCAGCATGCAGTGCAGCAGTGACGCCATTACATGGGCCTGGTGTCAGGGTTCTTGATTTACTCCTTGACCTATTTGAGTTCAGAGGGGAAAAGGCTAGCCAGCGAGCACCCTACATTGGATGCAACCCAATTCAGAATCCGTAGAATTACTAGGAGTTGTTCAGCAACACTTGAAGTATTTTACTGCCATAGAAAGTGAATGAAAACGTGTCATAACGCCCCTTGGTGAAGCTTACCCTGATAATATAAATATACGTAGACGCTGCTACTCAATTACACTTGTTTACAAAGAAAACCTTGACTTCTACTGAATGGTTTTTGGCGGTTCTGAGGTATGAATTCCTACCCCAGCAGTTCCCTCCACTGGAGACAGCTCCTCAGGTCAGTCACCCTGCTTACGACTTCTCCAGGGTATTGGCCTTCAACTGTGGGTTAAACCTTTTCATTTTTGAGGGAGGCTTATAAACAAAGTTTTGTTTTTCCCCTGTATAAAAAAAGGGCCGGCTCCAATGATAAGAAAGATTACATCCTGTTAGAACATTCAGTGAATTTCTGTGAGAATTGACAGCCCGATTCATCAGTGCTTAAGCTTCTGCTTCAACTCCTTATGCACATTCTCAGGTACTATCCAGGTAAATTAAAGTTTTGTTTTGTTTTCTGAGGTGCCCAGGTGGCTCCGTCGGCCAAGCACCCACCAGGCTCTCGGTTTCGGCTCTTGGCACAATCTCAGGTGGTGACATGGAGCCCCACGCTGGGACGTGTGCCGCTGAGTGTAGATCCTACTTGGGATTCTCTTACGCTCTCTCTGCCCCTTCCCCTTCTCTCTCTCTCAGAGAGGAAAAAAAAAGAGAGAAAAAAAGATCTTTTAACTCAAATGCTGAGAGAAAACTTTTCTCCTTTCACAATGTATATACATGGAGAATGTTCAAAACTGAAAGGTATTCTTGAGACTTTTCTCCCTGGCCATCTTTCTGCCCTGTACCCAACGAGTGGACTTGGAGGTGTTTTTAGTAAGCAGTGAGGATATTCGCATTTTATGCGAAAGCTCATCTAAAGGCCTCTACTGGGAAGGCTAGGCTTGGTAGTGTCAGGTGGACAACAGAGCCTACGCTGGCAATGCGGGCTAGCTTCTTTCCTAGTCATCCCAGTGCTTGCTCAATTCTATTACATTCTGGGACACTTCCCTCAGCTTCTAGTCTTCAGTAGTGTCCATTCTGCTATCCAACCCATCAATTAAGCATAAATAATTCTATTTTTAATTTCTAGGATCTATTTGGTTTGAGAGAGAAAGTGTGCACACAAGCAGGGAGAAGGAAGGAATAGAGGGATAGGACCTATTTTGCTATGGTAACCTGTTGTGATAGATGCAATTGCCTCATTAGTCTTTTGAGAATATTATAAAGTTTATTTTATTCCCTTAGGGGTTTGTTCTTGTTGGATTCATGTACCTCTTGTGGTGTTTTAAGTATCCCTCAAATGTTTAATGTTTTGTTTTTTTTTTTCTTTTACAAATTCCCGTTTACCTGTTGATGAATTGAAGTTCTAATTATGGTGCCTTTCCCTGGCAGGAGGAAAGCTATGCTAAGTGCCCTACGGTCCTGCCCTGTCAGAATTTTTTCTAATGAGGTCTGAGCTCTTACCTTTAGCCTGAGATCAGTGCCACAATCGGCTGTTCCCTTCAAGATTTTTTTTTCTCTATGCCTTTAGTGGATGTAAATCTATTTTAGATGGTTAGGGAACCCTTACACTTCAACTCTTTCTGCTGAGCCTCAATTTCAAGAAAGTGAGTAGGGTTTGGCTGTTTCTAATTCATTTAATGGCTCCTCCGTGATTTCCTATTCTCTGTATTTGTCCTAAGATTAAAATATCCCTGGAATTGTTATGTCTTTGGTAGTTTTCTCCTGCCTTGACCTGGAACACAGGTTTTCTTGTTCTTGATTCTCTTACAATCTAATCTCACTTATTTTTCATCTTTGAGAAATTCCTCCACTTTTGTTCACCGATAGCACCCTTTGTGTTTCCAAGTCACTTAAGGTTTTACTCTATCAAAATAGTGTGAACTATTTCATGCACGCAGTATAGATTCTACAATGAACACCCCTGTGCCCACCATCCAGCTTGAGAAATAATATATCACCACAATATAGTACTTAAGCGTTCCCTGTGTATTCATCCCTGATCTCATTTACTTTCCTCCCTTCTCCACTGGAAATATTTAAAGGGATTTGGGACATGAAGTAGGTGAACGTGATCGGTTTGCTATGCCAAGCCAAACACCACTGAATTAAAAATTTCAAAACCAAGACAGAAGAGTGTTTGAGAGGACTGTTCTATCATAATTACTCATTGGTGTAAATCCTAATACTTTATTGTCTTAAGGGGTATACAATGCATGGACAACACTGGAACATGTTATTTCGATGCATGCAATTTGCAATAAAAAAAAAAAGATGAACTCTAATGTGCCTAAGTTCTCATTCCACCTTTAGTGGATTTTAAGACTGTTGGTCCAGTTTTGGGTTTTGGTTTTTGTTTTTCCTTTCAGATTATACAAAACTTTGTCCTGCTGATAAATTTCATTTTGCTTAGGATAGCCCAAATGAGTTTCTGCTGTTTGCAAGCAAAGAAGCCTACCTGCTCCATTCATGTCATTGCCAGCTATTTCCTTAAACTGGAGGGTTTTTTTGCACCCCTATATAAAAGTTTTGGTTTTTTTTTTTAAGATTTATTTATTCATGAGAGACACAGACTGAGAGAGAGAGAGGCAAAGACATAGGCAGAGGGGGAAAGAGAAGCAGGATCCTCACAGGGAGCCCAATGTGGGACTCCATCCCGGATTCTGGGATCACGACCTGAGCCGAAGGCAGGTGCCCAACCACTGAGCCACCCAGGCATCCCCTTATGTAAGAGTTTTTAAAACCAAACTAACATTTGTTCCAAGAGTTTTTGACCAACCCTGAGTTAACTTCAAATTTCTTTTCATCCTAAAAAATGGTGTATTTTTGCGAAGGAAATAATCTATTTCTGCCAACACAGTACTAATCAAAAAGCACTTTAATAAACTGGCTTTAGTTTCCACTCTTTCCAACTTATTCTAAATAAAAAATAAATGTTAAACACAAATAAGATTAGTCTTCCCAACTTTAGTATGTACAAATAAAAATCACAATTTTTAGACGAAATACTTAGTTCTAAAAGAGAAACTGTATCAGCCAGAAAACACTTTTAGCCAATCCTTTGTACTCATCGTAACAAAAAAAGCACTCCAAGGAAAACTGACCAGCGAGACAGTTACATTTGTACTCTCAGATATAAAGAATTAAATTTAAAATGCATTCACTCTTTCATCTTCTAATGAAAGATAACCTATTCTCAGAAACAGTGTGAGCACTGTTATGGTAGTCTAACTCCTACATGAAAATATGAGCTGAGAAACAGTTTACTGGAATAACATAGCTAAGAAACCTTTGAAAATTAGCTGAGGATCAAAGTATTTTCTATAAGTTCAAGATCTTATCTTAGGATGAAAGGTAATACAGGTTCTTAATCTACTTTAAAAAGAACATTGAAATTAAACCTTTCAATCACAAACAGTCAAAACTTTTAATTCAGAATGTTTCTTAAATATCAAATTTCTCTTCACAGACGCTATGTCCATTTTCTTCGTAATCTTCTCTTGTTACTACCATATCTTCAAAATCGTCATTCTCTGATATCAATTTTCCACCTTCCCAGGCATAAGTAATAGGGCTGAAAATAAAGTTAAAATAAGTGAACCCAGATGACGGCTCAGAACTGAAATGCCAGAAAACATTCATTAGTAGCTAAAACATAGCAATCTCTACCCAACTTAATTTAACAGAGAATCACTTGTGAAAATAAGCAATAAGCTTCATAGGAATAAGGTAAACTAAGAAAGAAAAGAACCTCAGCCACCAGTTTAACTAAGCGTTCTTTGTTTCCCTACGCCCTGAATTTACAGACCCTCCACTTCTAATAATAAACAAGAATACAAAAGATCAAAAATGCATAAAATGAAAAATACTGTCATAACAGGATATAAATTCTGTATGTGGCAAAGATAGGTCATCTATTTTGCAGAGCAACCCATGAAGTAACTATTCTCTCATTTTACAGATTTGGAAAATGAGGTTCAGAGAGGTTAAGTGTGGGACTAGGATTTAACCCCAAACTATTTTTAGTCTGTGCTTTAGCTGCCACACTGCTATCTCTAATAAATGAAACGTTTACATGGTAGGACACAGTAAGTAAAATTTTGGCACACATAAAAAACATTTAGTTTGGTTTTATCTTCAACCAAGATTATACTTTATGACTCAATTCTATTTCTACTGTTCCTCTCTCCCAAATCAGTTTAAAATCTGAAAAATGATAAAAAGTTAATGTTTTTCTTATTATATTCATTGTATTTCCTAACCTTTAAACATATATTTATTTACATATCTATATAACATATATACATATATAAAACAGATGTATAATAAAGATTTGCTGAATAAAAGAATAAAAACTATTTCTGATGATCTCCTGCCCTGTAATGTATACATGATTTGCATTTAAAATGAAGGAGGGATGCCTCAGCAGTTGAGCGTCTGCCTTCAGTTCAGGGGGTGATCCTGGGGTCCTGGGCTCAAGTCCTGCATTAGGCTCCCTGCATGGAGCCTACTTCTTCCAAAGCCTGTGTCTCTGCCTCTCTGTCTCTCTCATGAATAAATAAAATCTTTAAAAAAATAAAAAATAAATAAAATGCAGGAGGGCGCCTGGGTGGCTCAGTTGGTTAAGCATCTGCCTTTGGCTCAGGTTATGATCTAAGGGTCTTGGGACTAGTTCTGCATCAAGTCCCTGCTCAGCAGGCAGCCTGCTTCTCCCTCTCCTTGTGCTCTTGCTATCTCTGTTTCTTTCTTGAATAAATAAATAAAATCTTTAAAAATAAAATAAAATGAAAAATAAAAAACATGTAGGGGAAACAAAGCAAAAAAAAAAAAAAAAAATGTGTGGGATGGGATGCCTGGGTGGCTCAGTGATTGAGCATATGCCTTCGGCTCAGGGCATGATCCCAGAGTCCCGGGATCAAGTCCTGTATCAGGCTCCTTGAGTGGAGCCTGCTTCTCCCTCTGCCTGCGTCTCTGCCTCTATTTCTCTCTGTCTCTCTCATGAATAAATAAATAAAACCTTAAAAAAAAAATGTGTGGGGGATAAAGAAACATGGTGGAAAAAATAAAAATAAAATAAACACATAGGATAAAAATCCAGTATGCTTCGGGCAGCCCCAGTGGCGCAGCGGTTTAGCGCTGCCTGCAGCCCAGGGTGTGATCCTGGAGACCCAGGATCGAGTCCCACATCGGGCTTCCTGCATGGAGCCTGCTTCTCCCTATGCCTGTGTCTCTGCCTCTCTCTTCGCTCTCTGAATGAATAAGTGGATAAATCTTTAAAAAAAAAAATCCAGTATGCTTCATATTCTATGAAGTACATAAACATTAATACTGATAAAAATCATTCCAATGCCCAACAATTGTTTATTCTTTAATCTGATACCTATAAATTAAGTGAGCAGCAGACGAGGGCCTTCTATTTACTGCTATTGATTTAGAAAAATTCTACTTTACCTTTAAAAGGAAACTCTAAAAACTAAGAGTCAGGTATATGGGGGGGCACCTGGGTGGCTTAATTGGTTAGGTGTCCAACTCTTGATTTGGACTCAGGTCATGTTCTCAGGGTTGTGGGATTGAGCTCCGTGTTGGGCTCACTGCTGGGTATGGAGCCTGCTTAAGATCCTCTCTCTCCTTCTCCCTTTGCCCCCTCCCCAATGCATACGCGTGCGTGCTCTCTCTCTCTCTCTCTCTCATTCTCTCTCAAAAAAAGCCAGATATAGGGGGTCTTATTTACAACTCTGCCACCTGAGACTGGGACAGCGGCAAGGGGGTGCTATTTAAACATATATTTGAAAAAATAAAAATAAATAAAAATAAACATATATTTGGTAAGAGACATGTATTTGCTCCTGACTGCACATGAAGAGAACTAGGTTTTAGCCTGGTCACTTCTACTAACTTACTGTAAGGCCTGTGCCAAGTTATGAACCCTTGTTTTTTTATTTACAAAGTTAAAATGCTGAACAGGATGTGGCCTTGCTACTCTTCTTCCCCAGGAACTACACTCATCATCTCAGCATCAAGCTGTCATAGCCCACTGAAATGTCAGGCTTATCATTTTAATTATGGAGAAAGGGAAAATGAGGATTCCAAAGGTGAAATAAACCTGCCAGAACCAGGCTTTAAACTCAAGTCTACCTACTGACAGTTGTTTTTTTTTTTTTTTTCCTGACCGTTTTATCTACAAAATGACTTCCATGTTTTATTTCTAAAAGTAAGCCAACACTTACTTTTCAGGCAGCACAACTGAAACATCGTAATCTGTTGGAGTGAGACATCGAACTTCTGAGTAAACCCTGTCTCTAAATCCCGGGAAAAGGGAATTTCCTCCTGTCAAAACAATGTTCTTAAAAAAATGCGGCTGCATTTCTTTAAGAGGAAAAAAAGAAGAAAAGGCATCAGAAAACCTGTTTACTTATCTTTCCAGAAAGACAGAGATGAGGGCTTAGACAAGGGCAATCAGTTATAGTTATTGGTTGGGAAAACATGTTAATTGTTTAATAACCATAAAAATTATTTATAATTTGTAAGATTCTATAATGAAGTTAAGTTTACACAAATTGGCCTACTAAACAGTGAAACATGACCTCATAGATCTTTAAAAGAAAGGCTAAGGTGAAGAGGGAGGTGAACTGCAGACTACTTACATATACATGTAAGCTAATATGTAAATGAATAACTTTCTAGCAGCAGATGTTTGATAATTATGCTCGCTTTTTCCTAAAATGGAGGAGGTATTTCTGTAGGCTGAGATTGTGAACTAAGGTAAGGCTAAAAATGAAGGCCTTTAAGGCATTTTAACGTGGAAGCCCAAACCTCCATGTTGTCTCACTTCGACAGATATATTCATTGTGCAACATTTACATTTGATAGTGAAAAATACTCATTATCCATAAGCATAAAGGATCTTATATTCTACACTTACGGTTACATGATGGGTGCCATATGGTTAGTTGGTATTAAAAGCCATGGGGAAATCTATGAGGAATTAATACATAATGGCCACCCCACATAATGCTTCCTTTCACAAAACAGGCACAAAGTTCCCTTACTTTGACACTGAGTCTCATGATATTAAAGCAGTGTAGTTTAAAATGCTGTAGAACACTACCTGCAACTTTATATAAAGTGAAATTAATGAGAAATTAATACAAAAATAGTTGTGAAATAACTACATTATGTGATTTTCTCTTCTTTCTCTCTCTCTTTTTTTTTAAAGGGAGGAAAGGACATTGCAAGTGGTGGTAGATTTTCTCCAATGCCTAGACTGTTCCTTATGAAGTAGGAAGACACTTTCAAGATATAAAAGTACTCTCTAACACTCTAGAAAATTACTTAGGTGAGGGATCCCTGGGTGGCGCAGCGGTTTGGCGCCTGCCTTTGGCCCAGGGCGCGATCCTGGAGACCCAGGATTGAATCCCACGTCAGGCTCCCGGTGCATGGAGCCTGCTTCTCCCTCTGCCTATGTCTCTGCCTCTCTCTCTCTCTCTCTCTGTATGACTATCATAAATAAAATAAAATAAAAAAAAAATAAAAATAGAAAATTACTTAGGTGAATCCTGTTTCAGGAGAACACACACATCACTAAGAAGCACCATACTTCAGCCTTATTTACATCCTGTATATTAGTCCAAATAAAACTGAGAGGATAAACCAGTCCCATCAATAGCTACAAACCATCACTTTGTTAAATTATAAATTTCTATTTGGTGGAACTTTGAGTTAAAACCTTTCTAAAACAGATACAGCAATCTAATAGTCATGAAGAGATTAATTTCCTCAAGTTTAAATAGACTATAATAACTTTCCTATATCAAATTTCTAATCTAGGACCAATAAAGAATTATTCAAGTGCACTATGAGATCTGGAAATCTCTGCAAATAAAACAGGTTTGCCACTTGCCCGAAATTACTTAGAAAACTCAGATGATTTCTCTATAGTTTATAGAGCTTATGATGTTTTTAGAAATATTATTACCATGCAATACTTTATTCATGTACCTTCAGGTAAGTTCTGAATTGAATAAACAATAGCTTCTGGAATACCCATTTCTTGAATGCCTATATCAGAAGGATTAAAGAGTATTTCTGGAACAGCAAATCTCTCATTAGCCAGACGAAGAATTTGTTCTCCAGATTTATATTTTCCACTTAACACCATCTCTTCCCTTGGCTTAAAAAAAAAAAAAAAAAGATAAAAAAGTTTAAGCTACATTATCTAGTTCATACGAATAACATTTAGCAATATGTTATTATTAATATATTAACCATATTCTTGGGAGTTTCATTCAGGATTTTCAAAAGTTAGAAAGATGTGGCCTTTTCTGCTGCCTAAACCATACGAATAAATAATTGCTCACTCTAATGCAGCTGTTCCCAAAAAGATGATCTGGCCTTATTCCACACATTTTTAAAGAGAGAGGAGAATAGATGAGAGGAAACTTCTTAACCTGCCTATAATAACAGACTGATTTCAGTTCCTAGGGAACAAAAAAACATACTCTAAAAAACATTTAGTATGTCTTAATGCTACCATCACTACTACTTACTTTCACTCTCCTATGTATGCATGCATATGTGTGTTTATTTTTAAGTAAGCTCTATGCCCAACACGAGGCTTGAGCTCACGACCCCAGGATCAAAAGTTGCACACTATGGACTGAGTCAACCAAATGTCCCTATTTTCTTATTCTAGATGTTTACTGGACCCTGTGGCTATATTCTATCAGGACTTCCCCTTTCTCTTGTACAAAAAACCTAAATATTTAAATTCATTTATTCAATCTTCAAAAATCTATTTTGAAATCCATGGACTTTATCAATGAAATTTTGTTACTTATTTTCTGCTGAGCTGTATCCCTGAAGGGGCCAGAAAAAAAATCTACAATATTCTACATCATTAAAATAATCGCCCTTTCAATTTTACTAAGAACCATCAGTTCTTCCAGATTTGGTTATAAACATTCATTTCCATTTATATATGCAATTTTCCTCCTGAGACAAGGTATTACCCAATCTTTTATATAAGTATAAAATACTTAAAATATATGAAAATATTAATTACAAAAGAATAATATGTTTAAAGAATATTATACATCCCTTAATATAGTCAGTCATCTATTCTCTGTTCAGATTTCTGCTTCCTCAAAGAGGCTTTTTCTGACTTCAAATAAAAGTTCCCTCCATAGGGCAGCCGCGGTGGCTCAGCAGTTTAGCGCTGCCTTCAGCCCAGGGCGTGATCCTGGAGACCTGGGATCGAGTCCCACATCAGGCTCCCTGTGTGGAGCCTGCTTCTCCCTCTGCCTATATCTCTGCCTCTCTCTCTCTCTCTCTCTGTATCTAATAAATAAATAAACTCTTAAAAAAAAAAAGTTCCCTCCATTATTCTCCACTATTGCTCTATATTATCCTTCATAGTCTATATTGTTCACCATCACATGTCCACTACCTAGCACATAATGAGTATTCAATAAATTCCTAAATAATAGCATCCTAGTTAACAATGTGCCATTTATTGTATTAGGCATTTTATATACATTATCCTTCTGAACTCTCACATAACCCTGTAAGGTAGGCATATTTTCCTCTTATGATGTAATCGGGTTTGGCAAGATTACATGACTTGCTCAAGATCATTCATCTAATAACCAAAAGGACTTCTAATATATATTTCTTCCACTACATTGCCTCTCTTAACCTGGATATAATTCTGAATTCTATCATTTGGAATTTGGGAAATCCAAGTTTGAAACATTACTCTTAAATAAGAACACTCAAAAATTATATAATTTTCGGGATCCCTGGGTGGCGCAGCGGTTTAGCACATGCCTTTGGCCCAGGGCGCGATCCTGGAGACCCGGGATCGAATCCCGCGTCGGGCTCCCGGTTCATGGAGCCTGTTTCTCCCTCTGCCTGTGTCTCTGCCTGCCTCTCTCTCTCTCTCTGTGACTATCATAAATAAATTTTTTTTAAAAATAAAAAAGTTATATAATTTTCAAAAAAAATTATATAATTTTCATTATACTTTAGGAAGAACAAGGAAAACTCAAATCACTTTTCAACCAATAAACTTCTGTTAAAGTAGCAAAAAGTATTATCCTCAAGTATTCTTCCTTCTTAGGCAGTAAGGAAAATATTTTCTATAAATTTATAAATTCACTTAAAAGTGATATTAGCTTGAGTTTAAAGGCTATAACTCATTTTGTCAACACTCTAAGTTGAAACAGATGCAGACTTTGGAGAAATTCAGTTGACAAAACATAAGATTATGTAGTCCTTTCCCCAGATTTTATAGAAGAGAATCAAGTGACTGTCCCAGAATCAAATATCTAAACTAGGGGAAAGAGCCAGAACTAGGTATCCTTGTTGGATGTTGGCTCTAAAGCCATTATTCATCAATATGCAATGTGGAACTACAAGTAGTTTCTGTTTTAAGAGTACAATTCCAAAAAGATTTTTTTAGACATAGACAAAAGAAGGAATATATAAGGTCTATTGGGAGTTGCTACTTTAGTCAACGTGGGGTAGGCCATGATTACTATACAGCCTCATAAATTTTGTTCTAATACTGTAAATGAAATACTCAGTTTATATTTTACAATGGCCCTGCAGAAACTGTTAATGTCATTAATTATGAGCCAGATTTTCTCAATTTACGTCCAATCAAGTACACTACACTTTAGTATGCATTTCCTTTCCAATAAGAGATAATACTGGAATTCGTATCAGTTGTAATCGGTAACAATATTATAGGCTTATTATTGTTATTGTTACTATCATAAGTACTAGAAAATGAAGGTTGTATCTTTTCACAATTATTTAAAAATATTCTTGAATAAACTATCAAAGTTCAAGTTTTAACAATATCCTAAGTATAAGGGTTCTCAAATAATTATAATTTTTTTCATTTTATGTAGTTATTGTTTTTCTAATTTCATAAACATATATCAGCTTTCATCAAAGTTGTTGTATATCAGGCAACAATGAAGTTAATCAAGTACTAATTCAAAACAACATATTTTAGGATAAATTCTAACATATACTAAATGAAATTGTTTCTAAATCTTAAAATTATTAAAATATACACAATTTTTTTGTTTGTTTTTTTGGTCTTTTTTTTTTTCAATATACACATGATTTAACATGTACAGGTAGCCCCTTGAACATGGGTTTGAACTACATGGGTCCACTTATATGCAGATTTTCTTTACAACACAGTACTGTAGATATATTTTTTCTTATGACTTTTTTAAAAAAAGATTTTATTTATTTATTTGAGAAAAAGAGAGCAAGAGCAAGGAGGAAGGGTGGAAGGAGAGGGACAACAGATCCATGGGACTTAATCCCAGGACCTGGGATCACGACCTGAGCTGAAGGCAGATGCTAACTGACTGAGCCACCCAGGCACTCTCTTATGACTTTCCAAACAACATTTTTTCCCTAGCTTACTTTTTTATACTAATATATATAGTAAATAATGCATGTAACATACAAAATATGTGTTAATAAACTTTCTGTTATTAGTAAAGCTTCCAGTCATCAGTAGGCTAGTAGTAGTTAAGTTTTTTGTGGGGATGGGGGTGTTAAGCTATATGCAGATTTTCAATTGCATGGGGCAGGGGGACACTGGTTGGTACCCCTAACCCCTACATTGTTCAAGGATTAACTATACTTATCAATGATAAATCTTAACATTAATCGACAAAGTAAAGATTAAACTATTATTTTTAAAATAAAAACTCAAAGTAACATTCCATCATCTGGCAAAAGTCCAGGCCAACTGACTATCCAGTCTACCGATAACAAAGAGTCTACACTAAGTTAATGAAGCTTAACCTATAACCAGATACTGAGCTCAAAGCCAAAGGCCAATAAAAGAGCTATGTGGCTTCTGCCTTTTTTCTCCAAAGATATGAGTAAAACAAAGCTCACTTGGAGGAATGATCACTTCTCTACTGGCTCACTATGTAAGGTGAAGGGACATGAACTGAGAACATAGATACTGATTATTTTTCAAGTGCCCTGGGTGATACCAATGATGGTTCAGGTTTAGAGAAATTGGGAATTACTGAGACTTTACTCAGGGCCCATCCCTGTGAAATACGTATTACTTTACCACCATTAACTCTACAAAATGCTATCAATTATCCATAAGGTGTTTTATATAACTGGAGTGTTTTAATGAGCAATAATATATGAAGATGGTATTATCTATGTATTTGCAGTTTTCACTGTCCTGTAAAGAAAAAAATGTACTTTCGATATCCTAAGGAGGACTTGGGCTTTCAGTTTATTACAGGCAACCTGATCTCTTCATCTGTCCCAACTCCCACTTTTCAAAGTCAGCCTAGGTCCTCCCACAAGTACCTGTCTCTAAGAATATCACAAAGTGATTTCAATTTTACAAGGCCTCCTTAGAATTCTGATTTGTATTTTTACCTCAACAGTATGTTCAAAAATTTTTTAAATTTCAGGCATATAAAGAAATATAATTGGTGCCTGGGTGGCTCAGTTGGTTAAGCGTCTGCCTTTGGTTCAGGTCATGATCCCAGGATCCAGGATCAGCAAGTTCTGCTTCTCCCTCTCCCTTTGCCTGCCACTCCCCCTGCTTGTGCGCTCTCTCTCTCTCTCTCTCTGTCAAATAATTAAATAAAATCTTTTAAAAAATTATAAAAGTACAAAACCCAAGTATCTATCAACTTGTTTGATACAACTTATAAATTTAACAACTCCCCTTTTTAATTTGGTGTTATCACTCACATACAGTTTCATCCTTTTACTTCTTGCTTACGTATTTCTAAGTAACATAAGTTATTCCACACATCCTGAAACTGTACAGATCTTACTAAATCTTCCTTAAAGACATCATAATGTTGGGATGCCTGTGTGGCTCAGCAGTTGAGCATCTGGCTTCAGCTCAGCGCGTGATCCAGTCCCGGCATCGAGTCCCACATTGGGCTCCCCATGAGAAGCCTGCTTCTCCCTTTGTCTGTTATCTCTGTCTCTCTCTCTGTGTCTTTCATGAATAAATAAATATTTTTTAAAAAGACATCATAATGTCTTAGATGTTTTAGCCAAACATGTTTCTGAGATGTAACCATTATTCTGTGTAGCTCTATTTCACTTTCACAATTGCTTCTTTTACAATATAATATATATCAAAATTTATTTATTTTCCTCCATTAGTAGATATTTGGGCGCTTCTCAATTTTTCACTTTTTATACTGCAATGAATGATATCATTAACATTTCCTTATGGAAACATGCTTACATTTCTGACCAAAGATTTTTAATTTCCCAATAATCCTCCATTAAGCCAGCTAAAAGGGCAAACTTCACATTTACTCAAACAGAGTTAAGTTTATCTGAGCTGATCAAAAATAAAAGGAGAAATTATTTTGACATCTAAGATAAACTGCTTCTCAATACTTTGAAAGTGTGCTGGATTTTACCCTTTTCAACTACATCTGATCATATCAGACCAAACAAGTAAAATTCAGCCATGTCAGCTCTGTTAATAATTTTCACAACTGGCAAATAACCAACTTCCAACTGGATTTAAACTAATTCCTTAGAAAATAGAAAAGGGGTTAACTGGAATATAAATAATGATACTATCTAACACCAGATTTTTCCCATGTTCTATCACAGCTGATGCTTTAATAAGATATTTATTAATCATTTATACACTTGTGTCAGAGAAAAGGCCAGCAGAAGGCTATCAACTCTGTAAGACTCTACCAAACCCAGCTAGATGTTTTTCAAATCTGACTGAGATGATCTCTTCAAGCAATGCCATTGAGGATTCTTTACATTACCTTACAAAAGCCCTTTTTAATTGTACTGAAGTCAGGCAAAACATAGTCTATCATTACAGTATTTTCTTCCCCTTTCAACCTGGAAAACAAAATAGAGACTTGTGAGATAATTAACTATGCATAACATCACCCACCAATCAACTTTCTAATTCTTAGATTATGGTTATACATACTTTGCAATATCCATATCTCTATAAAAATCCTGAGACACATAGCATACATCTTCTTTCACTTGATTAATTACATGTGTTTCATCCATAACATGAAGCTGCCTAAACAGAAATAAATACTGTAAAATTTGAAATCGAAAAACGTTAAGTATAATTTACAACTGTTTAAAATATTTTTTCTGGAATTAAATCTTTGGATAATTTTTTTAAATATTAAATTTTTGAATGTGTAAAATATTTTCAACTTCATAGAATAATCACACTTCCATTTTATTTAATCTCCACATTATCTCTCTGAGGTCAACTATTAGTCCAGCTTGCAGAAAGAAACTGAAAACGAAGGCTTTAAGTTAGGTAATGTTATCCAGTTAGCAACTTCCCTCCAATCATTCTGAATAGAATCTTGCTAAAATGACTTAACTCTGCACTTTCTTTTCTAATTATTATTATTATTATTTTTAAAGATTTTGTTTATTTACTCATGAGAGACACAGAGAGAGAGAGAAGCAGAGACGGAGACAGAGGGAGAAGCAGGCTCCATGCAGTGAGCCTGACGGGGGACTCGATCCCAGGACTCCAGGACCATGCCCTGGGCCGAAGGCAGGTGCTAAACCGCTGAGCCACCCAGGGATCTCCCTCTTTTCTAATTATAGTAGTGAGTCAGCACACAGTACCTGGTACCACGGTAGATGCTTAATAAATATTTGATGAGTGAACCTAAGAAACACAGGCTTAATGAAGAAAACAAAGATACTTTAAGAAACAAAACTGAATGGGCAGCCCCGGTGGCTCAGCGGTTTGGCGCCGCCTTCAGCCCAGGGTGTGATCCTGGAGACCCAGGATCTAGTCCCACATCAGGCTCTCTGCATGGGACCTGCTTCTCCCTCTGCCTGTGTCTCTGCGCCTCTCTCTCTGTCTCTCATGAATAAATAAATAAAACCTTAAAAAAAAAAAAAGAAACAAAACTGAAGAAAACACAAACAAATGGAAAGATATTCCATGCTCATGGCTTAGAACAATTCGTGTTATTAAAATGTCCAAAGCAATCTACAGATTCAGTGTAATCCCTATCAAAATACCAACAATATTTTTCAGAGAACTGGGTCAAATAATCCTAAAATTAATACGGAATAACAAAAGACTCTGAATAGCCAAAGCAATCTTGAAAAAGAACAAAGTTGGAGGTATCATAATCCCAGATTTCAAGATAGACTATAAAGCTATAGTCATCAAAACAGTATGGTACTGGCAGAAAAAACAGACACATAGCTCCATGAAATAGCATAGAACCCAGAAATGAACCCATGCTTCTATGGTCAATTAATCTACGGCAATGGAGGCAAGAATATATATAATAGGGAAAAGATACCTCTTCAATAAATGGTGCTAGGAAAATTGGTCAGATACATGCCAAACAGTGAAACTAAACCACTTTATTACACCACACAAACAAAATAAACTCAAAATGGATTAAAAACCTAGATGTGAGACCTGAAATCATAAAACTCCTTACAAAAAACATAGGCAGTTTTGGACACTGGCTTTAACAACATTTTTCTACATATGTCTCTTCACGCAAAGGAATGAAAGTGAAAATAAACTACTGGGAGCACACCAAAATAAAAGTCTTTCACACAGTGAAGGAAACAATTAACAAAATGAAAAGAATGAGAGAAGATATTTACAAAGGATTTATCTGAAGTGATATATCTGATAAGGGGTTAATATCCAAAATACATAAAGACATTTTACAACCCAACACCAAAAAACCCCCAAATAATCTGATTAAAATAAGCAGAGGACCTGAATAGAAATTTTACCAAAGACAACATACAGATGGCCAGCTCAACATCACTATCATCGGGGAAACGCAAATCAAAACAAGGAGATATCACCTCACATCTATCAGAATGGCTAGTATCAAAAAGAGAAGAAATAACAATGTTGGCAATAATGTATAAAAAGAAAAACTCACACAAACTGGTGTATAACCACTGTGGAAAACAATATGGAGATTCCTCCAAAAAATTAAAAATAGAAATACCATACAATCCAGTAATTCCACTACTAGGTATTTACCCCCAAAAAACCAAAAACATATAAAAAATATATTCACTGTTGTTTATTATAACATATTTATAATGCAAAAATATGGGAGCAACTCAAGTGTCCAATGATAGGTAAATGAATAAAGAAAACATAGTATGTACAGGTACACACACACACACCAACACACACACACAAACACAATGGAATATTAAGCAGCCTAAAAAAGAAATGAGATCTTGCCATTTGTGACAACATGGATGAACCTAGAAGGTTTTATGCAAAATGCAGTAAGTCAGAGAAAGACAAACACGATAAGGATTTCACTTATATATGGAATCTAAACAACAAAACAGAGCAAAAACAGACCCATATGTATAGAGAACTGGCAGTTGCTAGAGGAGAGAGGGTAGGGAGATGAGCAAAACAGGTGAAGGGGAGTGGAAGGTATAGTCCTCCAGTTATGGAATTAGTAAGTCCCAGGGATGAAAGATACAGCATAAGGAATATAGTCAAGGTACTATAATAGCATTGTGTGGTGACAGAGAGTAGCTATGTTTATAATATGTACAGCATAAAGTATAGAGTTGTCAAATTACTGTATTGTACACCTAAAACTAATGTAACATTGTGTGTCAACTATACTTCAATAAAAAACATACAAGAAAAGGATAAACAAAAATGTGAAGTTATTTCCTTTGAATATTTATCTTTACCCATATATACTACATATACTTTTTGTTTTAGACTAAATGTTATCTCACATTTGCATATGCTATCATTCTTCAAAAATATGGTTATTTACTGCCCCATAATATTTATTAGAGGAATCTAATCTATTAAAATATATTTATTAATGTTCCTGGTGTTGGAAATTTATATCAAGGGGAAAGATACTTGTGTGTTTGTGATTATGGATTTGTTGCTTTTTGGGTTTTTTTAGGTAGGCTCTATGCCCCAAATGAGGCTTGAACTCATGAGAGCCTGAGACCAAGAGTCACATGCTCTACCAACTGAGCGAGCCAGGTGCCCCAGAGACTTTGGCTGAATCACATTTCAGTAACCAAGTTATTTTACCTCTTTGGGACTCAATCTCTTCAACTCTAAAAGGGTTATAATAATCAGATCACCGACTTAATACATCTGTAAGAAGTAAATGATTCTAATTATACATGTAAAGTGTTTAGCATAGCCCTTATAAGTAAAAAACATTATTGCTTCTTTTTGCTTTTTGTTATCTCCATATACACCATATTTTACCTTCTTTAAGATTTACTATTGCACCAAAGAAAAGAGGATAATTAAACTATGACAATTCTAAGGTACCAACAATTGGAAGATCCATTCCAACTAGAGATGTGAGAAAAGTATAACTCAAAATCAATGCAATATAGGTACTTTTATCTGTATCTTGGATTATCTCATTATTTATTCATACTCTAGGACACAGAACTTGAAATACTTCTACTACCTTGGTGTATTGCCAAACTGTTTACCAGAAAAGTTATTTCAAGGTATGCTCTGATCAGCAGCCAGCATCACAATCTGCAACCTTTTTTTTTTTTGCAATATCATCTTTTGAAAAAAAATTCTATTAATTTGGATCATAAAAATCGTGGTATTTTAATTTGTGTTTTTCTAATAGCAGTGTCATGATAGAGAAATTCTTTGGATTTTATTTATTTATTCATGAGAGACAGAGAGAGAGGCAGAGACACAGACAGAGGGGGAAGCAGGCTCCATGCAGAGAGCCCGACATGGGACTCGATCCCTGGTCTCCAGGATCACGCCCTGGGCTGAAAGGGCACTAAACTGCCGAGCCACTCAGGCTGCCCTATAGAGGAATTCTTATTTGTTAACTCAATATATCCCAACCTCCTAAATAAATGCTCAATAAATATTTTAACTGAATTTGTAATAATTACTACAGATGTTTAACATTTTTCTATGTCTGAGAATTATCCATTTGTATCCTTTGACTATATGTAACCCTAATAATTATCTATCTGTATCACTGACCATTTGTTTTCTGAGAATCGTCTAGTAACCCGTTATTTTATACCAAGGTAGTGCTTTTCTTAACTGAGAAGAGCCCTTAATATATTAAAGATAACAATTCAGTGTCATATCTGCTTCAAATTGATTTCTCAGGTTTACACTGACATTAGTTTTGTTTACAAATGCTTGAAATCAGTGGTTTTCCAGACCAGAAGAGGACAAAGAGGGATTGGAGTGCTGGTAATATAGTCTGCCTGAACTGTGTTCTGGTTACTTGGGTATATTCAGTTTTTAAAGATTCACTGAATTGTACATTCAAGTTTTGTAAACTTCTATATGTATGTTTTACCTCAATAAAAATTTTGTTTTATTAACAAAGTTGTATGTGGGGGGGACCTGGGTTTTGGTTAACATCCTCATCTGTCTCAACTATCTCTGCCTTTCAAATGTGGTCTTTCCAATCTGATGGGGATAGGGGGACTAAATATCCAAACTTTTTGAAACTGAGCCCAATTCTGTCTGGTTCTACAATGAGTAACATTCACATAATCATAATACTGTATATGCTACTCATGAGCCTTTCGCTGTTAGAATTGATGTATAAACAACAAGGCAAGAAGACTTCACTTTAGTAAAAAGTCATATATAAATGTTATCTCAATAATTAAGAAGAAATCACACAGCATTATGTTTAATGAAAAAAGTCACTGTTCAAAGGTTATATACTATAGGATTCTGTTTCTTGAAATAACAACTATAGAAATGGTAAACAAATTAGAGATTGCCAGGAGAGAAGGACATGGTGAGAAAGCAAATGTAAAGGAGTAGCACAAAGGAGTTCCTTTAGAGTGATGGAATAGTTCTACAGCTTGATTTCAGTGGTGCTTAGATAAATCTATATATGGGATAAAATCGCATAGATGTACACACGAATGCATGTAAAAAATGGTGAAAATTGAAAATAATATTGTACTAGTGTCAATTTTATCATGTTGATATTGTATTAGTTAATTGAGATGTTACTAAGGTTACACAGGGCTCTCCACACTATTCTACAACTTCCTCAGTCTGTGATTATCGTAAAATAAAAAGTCTTTTACAAATGTGCTAGAGCTGGGTAGGATGGATAGGGGAGTAGGTCTCTTTTGAGGGTAACAAAAATGTTCTAAAAATGTTCTAATACACTAAAATCCACTGAAAATGTACACTTTAAGGGGATCCCTGGGTGGCGCAGCGGTTTAGCGCCTGCCTTTGGCCCAGGGCGCGATCCTGAAGACCCGGGATCGAATCCCACGTCGGGCTCCCGGTGCATGGAGCCTGCTTCTCCCTCTGCCTATGTCTCTGCCTCTCTCTCTCTCTGACTATCAAAAATAAATAAAAATTAAAAAAAAAAAATGTACACTTTAAATGGATGAATTTTCTGGTATGTATTAGATCTCAATAAAGCTGTTTAAAAAAATAATGGTACACCTGACAGAAGAAAGAAGGAAAACATGGGAGGAAAGGCAGAAGGAAATGCAGATTCACTTATTTTCTCATCTGATATAGAGGGGAGCTAAGAGATACTGACGGTGTCATACTAGCCAAAGTTAATGTAGTGAGAAATTGAGATTTAACAATTCTACTTACAAAACAAAAAAAAATCACACTTAAGTTTTTAAACAAAATAAAATTTAAAATAATAGCATAAATTAAATTTATAAATAAACATAGGAAAGCAAGAAGAGTTGGGATGTGGCAAAGTACGCTAATTCCTCATCTTTTAATGATGGATAGTCAACTAATATTGGTTAATCCACAAACAAAAATAACAATACATTATTAAGAGTCAGAGACTAAAACTATAAACGATAAATACAGTTTAAAGACCATACTTTGTGTGAAATGGAATTGACATGAGAGAAAGAAAGAGGGCATAGAGATTTATTTTCCTTTGAAAACCCTATTTCCTTAAATGCATTTTTAATTTGTTTTATAATGTATAACATTTATAAACTGCTATAACTTCTAGAATTTTAAGATACTAAACATACTTAACTCCCTAGAATTTGGAAATATCGAAATTTTGGTGGACACTAGCATTTTATATGCTAGAAAGCTTTTGGGTTTGTATGTGTGTGTGTGTGTGTGTGTGTGTGTGTGTAAGCTCTATACCAATGGTGCAGCTTGGACTCATGACCCAGAAATCAAGAGTTGCATGCTGGACAGACTGAGCCAGCCAGGTGCCCCACTAGAAAGCCTTTCAATTTGAACATCATCTGTATTTATATATGTGATATAGTTTTTAAAAGCAGTGATATAGAATTGTCACCTCAAGTTACAACTAAATGGTCAGAGTAGTTTTAAATGACTTTAAAAAGTTCATCACCAGCAGCCAACCCTCCCAAAGAATTAAAGCTAAATATTACCTGTAAGATATGATCTCCTTTAGATGATTGGTTAGGAGTTTTCCTCCTACATTTATCCTACAAAGGGAGAATTCAAATTTGGTTCAGTTTATCGCACCTTTCATTTGGTTTTAACCTAAGAAAAACACGAAAATTGAATACAACTCACCGAATAATTGCTTCTTTTTTCTTTTTACTTCTACAATAGGGAACTATATGTGTAAAGGAATATCCACTATCTACAATGATACAGCACAACTCGGAAGGATTATCTCGAAAATACCTATGCGCACTGAGAGCACCAGCTATTCAGAAAAAGATAAAGAAAACTGGATTATATAAAGTGTACTTAATTTAAAGTAACTTAAAGAAAGGTAACAAATTAAGGCAAACACAAAGACAAAAACTTTCCTTTATTTCTATATGTCAATTAAAAATAATATGCATAACTATCACAAGCTCTCTGCATTTAAACTAAAACATCACATTTTGTGGTAAACATGACTTAAAACTTTTGTGATCAATTTTTAAAAGTAAATATTCTTAATTATTTTAACATCATAACTTATTTTAACAGTTGATAATTTTACTGAGCATTTATTACATGCTGAGCACAATTCTAAAAACTCCATGAGTATTTGTGTTTTAATCTTCACAACAGTTCCATTTTATGGATGAAGAAATTGAAGCACAGAGAAGTTAAATAATATACTCAATGTCATACAACTAGAAAGTAACAGTCAAGATTCAAACCACCTAGAGTGATTCTAGAGCAAGGTTTCTCAACCTCAGAACTACTGACATTTTGAGCCAGATAATTTCTTGTTGCTGGAGGCTGTCCTATTCATTTTAAGATGTTTAGCAGCATCTGTGTCCTCACAGTCGAGACAACCAAAAATGTCTCCCAACGTTGCCAAATATCCCAAGGAGCAAAATCACCCTGAAGAACACTGTTCTAGAGATTGTGCTCTTAACCATTATAGTATAGTATCACTCATACAGACTTAAATTCTGCAAGCTAAATATTTGAGTACTTTCATTGTACAATCATGTAATGTAATTCTAGCCTTTCATAAACTAGTAAGCATATAAATATCTAAATGATATATCTAAATATCTAGATAATATTTTCAGATTGGTTTTCCACATATTGGCAGGCTGAGCTATTAACATTTCAATCAATAATAATGATAGTGAACACATCAGTGGCAGAAAAGGTAACCTCCTTAGAAACAATCTTTCAGAACTTAAAAATATGTGGCTAGTGGAGCACCTGGCTGGTACAGTCGTTACAGCATGTAACTCTTGATCTCAGGGTTGTGAGTCTGAACCTCAGAGTTTACTTTAAAAAACAAACAAACAAAAAACTAGTATGTGGCTAGTAACTTCATTATGGAGAAAATACCAAACTAGTAAAAAGATGAAGTGAGAAAAGTCTGATTAGATAATCTCTAAGAGTATACCTAATTTTTAAATTCCATGTTTTATTTCCTTCAAATCTAAAAAAATGTCACCCAATATTCTTGGATTTTAAGTGTTTCTCTTTACCCTATTCATGTCTGTATTCCCATTACTTAATTGCAATCAAAACTTTAACTCACCATTTACTCTTAAGACTGCTTGGAACTGATATTCTTCAAAGAGGATTTCATTCATTGATTCTTGAATTGAAGTGAAATTAAAGTATGGTTCTGTGATAATAATATTGGTATCTAAAAAATCAACCTATGAGAGAAAAAAATTCCACAAGTTTTATAACTTTGTAGTCATAAACACTTGTTTTACATATATAAACAAAAATATTATTCCTCACAATAATCCTAGAAGTCTTATTACTAACCCTATTTAATTGGCCAACTGAGGTACAGAAAAGTTGAATACATTACCAAGGTTCATGTAACTAGTTAGGGACATAGCTAGGATTTGAATCCCGGAAGACTGATTACAGGATCCAGGCACTTTATTATTCAATTTTAACTCTCTTAATGGTAGCATTAATAAAATGATACTATCAAATTGTTTGAAGATCAGCGTGCAAAAGTAATGAAAAATACAACTACAAGCATTAGAGATGTTTTGTTTTCCAAGTCAAATGGCCAGAAGCTTTAGCATAGTGTTTACATAATTCTCTCCTACACCCTTAAGAAGCATTAAAAACTGAAAATTCACTCGCTATACCTAAAGGTACATTACATACATTAAAAGCGCAAAATTCTCACATAATATTCACAATTTAGGTATGTGGACAAAAATATTTTACTGTGAAAACAAATAGGAGATGGTGAATTGATCTAATAATAGCAGACATGTGAATAATCTTGAGTTCCATACAGACTCTCTTAACCTCAAATTCACTTCAAAATGAAAATTCTATTCATATGCAATTACTTAATTTTAAATATTTAAATATATTTAAAATATTTATTTTTTTTTTAATTTTTTTAATGTATTTATGATAGTCACAGAGAGAGAGAGAGAGAGAGGCAGAGACACAGGCAGAGGGAGAAGCAGGCTCCATGCACCGGGAGCCCGACGTGGGATTCCATCCTGGGTCTCCAGGATCGCGCCCTGGGCCAAAGGCAGGCGCCAAACCACTGAGCCACCCAGGGATCCCTAAAATATTTATAATATTTTTAAATATTATACTTCTTCAAAACTAAGAACAGTATATTAGTGACTTAAATATAACTTTTGAAACATATTCTAAAGTTAAAGCTAGATACCTCAATTACCTTCAACCCCAATCCCAGAATTACTCTCTGGAATCTGTCCTTGGCCTTTCCTCTTTACTGATACCACCTTATCTCTCACCTCAAATAATGCCACTGCCTTCTCAATGCCCTTTCTGCCTCCATTCTCTTCTCATTCTGCTCGGTCTTCTGTGCCGCTAGCATAATCATCAGCAAGTATTTTTCTAAATCAGAAATCTGATCACCCTCTGTAAATGTATTCCTCACCACACAAGTCCGTCCTTCTATGACTTGACACTGCCTAGGAGGAAATAGTGCCCATACATTTGCAATTTCATCCCCCCTTCAACCCATCTTACAGCGTGTGCTGGTAAATGGTCAACAACCAGATCTCCAGGGGGAGAAAAAGCCCTGATTTGTAGGGTTTACCATGGTCTGTGTTATAGATACTGTCACCATGGTTGATTTCCAGCTATCCTGAAGTCACCAAACCCTGAACACAGAGCTGGGAAGAAATGCATGTAATTGGTTCTCATGACCCCGTAGGAGCCAACTTTCAGCACAAGACTATTCAGTAAAAATTCTGAGTCTAGGGGATCCCTGGATGGCTCAGTGGTTTAGCGCCGGCCTTTGGCCCAGGGCGTGATCCTGGAGTCCCAGGATCGAGTCCCACATCAGGCTCCCTGTGTGGAGCCTGCTTCTCCCTCTGCCTGTGTCTCTGTCCCTCCACCCCCGTGTCTCTCATGAATAAATGGGTAAAATCTTTAAAAAAAAAATAATAATAAGTCTATTCACTTCACACCATGCTCTCCCCCCTACCAGATTTTAGCTCAAGTAATCATAAGTATATAAGTATTACTTTTCATAAACATATATATTTTGGCAGTGTATATAATTTTAAAAGCTAAAAATGAGTGATAGTACATAGTAACCATGTGGAACAGATTTATTTAAGTCATATTAAGGTGTAAACTAGCTTTATATCCTATCCTGTTGGTTCTTGCATTAACGTGAGTTAATAATTCTTTGGTGCTGTAATTTTTCATTGAATAAAGCATGGAAATAGAAATTTGAATACATACTCCAATTTGTTACCTGATACATTTCTTTTCCAAAAAGGTAATCCCAAACTTGTCTTTGAACATCCCAATTCACCAAGTAGCCCTAAAAAAATTCTTGTATAAATTACCACAAATATTTGAATAATTTTTAAAAATCACATTAATATACTCTAAATGACTAATTGCTCTTTATGGTTACCTTCACTACTCAAACACTGTTTAAGGAGACGCCACTCTATACTTACACTTTTTTAACATGTTCATCTCATTTAGCTTTAATATAAACAAGTAAAATTCAGTACCACAATCAGTATCCTATAGCATCCTGCTATAGGGTCTGGTCTGGGATTGAACCCCAGACAGTAACTAAGTCATGGTCATTTATTGCTAACAAGACAATTTAATTTCAATTTTTGGTTTTAATAAGATCTTATTAAAATTTAAATAGCTTTTCTAAAAACATTCCCATACATAAAAAATCTTAATTATACATTTAAAAATTGTGTTTACATTTAGGACTATGTTGTTAGAAATGACATATAATTGAATTACCTTCTGAAAAGGAAGGATGTAAAAGAGTCCAGAAGGGTCCTTTATTTCATCTATCTGGTTAGCAGTAAAAGTTTTAAGTCGTGCTGTTTTTGACCTGAACTGACAGTTAGGAATTACCCTGTAAACAAAGAAATAATATAATTATTTCCTAACTACTCACTTAGAAAGTATAATTACTTAACCACCTCCCTCCATGACAAAAAAAATATTCACAACCAGTGTTTTTCATTTTATCTTCAAATAATTAAAAAAAAACACATTTTTTAAAAAGTTCTAATACATATGAGATCCTACACTGGACCCTTCATCTTTCTCAAGTAATCCTTAAAAAATCCTTCCAGGTGGGTATGGATCCTGCCACCACCAGATGACAGTCAGGGCTCAGGTAAAGTTCTGGTCCTTTTGGCTTTAATGTGGGAATCTTAATACCACTCGGGCAAAAGATTTACAGTTTCAAAATTCTTGCCATTAAAATTAGATCTCTAAGAAGCCAAAGATTTTCAATTAGCAGGATGCTATAGGATACAGGAGGAGGAAGTAGTTCTTAATATGGTTGCCTCCTACCACAGGCTTACAATCTGGTTAGGAAGACAAACTAAAGTCATCATCAACCATACACACATGTACACATGTATGTGTGTGCAGGAGTGGGAGAAGGGGAGGGGAGAGAGAGAGGAGGAGAGAGGGAAAGGATATTGGGACAATACTGCAAACATGTTTTGTATCAGCTTATTTCATTTATACTATGTTGTCATTTTCTCTACATGTTTAAATATGCTTTGAGGACATGATTTTTTTTTTTCTTTAAAGATTAATTTTAGAGAGAGAAAGCAAGAGAGTGAGAGAGTGCAAGAGCTGGGGGTTAGGGTGCAGGGAGAGAGAGAATTTCAGGCCAACTCCCAGCTGAGGGCAGAGCCCAAGGGGTGATTCAATTCCATTCCCTAACATCACCATCTGAGCCAAAGTCAAGAGTCTGATACTCAATGCCGTGAGCCATCCAGGCGATTGGAGGACGGGATTTTTAAAAACCGCACTACAGTCAATCTTATGGTTGTACTGTAATATTAGTCTATTTTCTATTCTTGATTATTCAGCTTGCTTTCTTTTCCTTTTTTCCCACCATACACAATGTCTGTAACATAGAGCATCCTGTATTTATTCTTATCAAACCCTTCATACTTATTCCTTAGGAAACTGATAGCAGAACTACTGTGGCCAAAGGATAAAAACAGTGATACACATTGCCAAAAAACATTTTCCGGAAGACTAAGAATTTACGTTTCTATAAGCGTTCTCTTTAAAAAAGAAAAAAAAGAAAAGGAGAAAGAGAGGGCAGAGAATCCTCTGTAAACATTTTAGAAGTAAAGCATCTTTTCTTCTCTCTATATACGTATATATTTGACGAATGCCATTGTAGTGATTCCGTCAAATCAAGTCTATCAACCAGGTCGGCCAAGGCACACCAAGGGGCTTAGGCACGAAGCCTTCAACGTCTCCAACCAGTAGGTCGTTTTTAAGCGCTTCTGGGGTCACAGGACCCACTGAGGATCTGGTGAAAGCCGCGGCAGTGCCCTCAAGAATGTGCATATGCACACACATGTCCGCGCTTCCTGCGGTTCCTGAACTTCGGGGACGCACCGCTTCGTCGAGCACCGCTTCTCAAAGAAGCCTAGTTTCCTCAACGATTTCCTGTACCAAAGGAAACGCACGTCCCACTTCCGGGGCCGCGTGGCCTACGTGACCGCCACAACTGCAGTGGAAAGCATCCCAGCCTCCCGGCTCCAGTCGGAGCATCCCTACGGCGCGGGTGAGGGCCACGGAGGGCCACCTGCAGTTTACTGCGCTCCCGACCGGAAGCCGAGTCTGTGAAGCCACCAGACGTCGGGCTCGTGCTGAGGAGCGAGAGAACACTTACGACACGTTTTCATGGCTGTAACCGATTTTGGCATTGTAGGCTCCGTTATCCAGCACCAAAGTCGTCATTTTACCGCGAACCCACCGGCCGTCGCTCCGTCCTCCCGTCACTTCGGCTCCCTGGGCTTCCGGGACTCTAGGGTTGGCGGGGCGGGGCGGAAGGGCGCTTCCGGTCTTCCTTAGCAACGGAGGACGCCGGAAACCAGAGACGCCCTGCAGGCCTCGCTGCGGGCGTAGGGCTGTGCAGCGCTTACCTCCACGCCCCGCCGGTTCCATCCCCCGGGAACGTGCAACCGGCTTGCGGCTTTTGCGCCCACCGTATTACGTTTTTGCCCTCCGCTTCGCACACTGACTCGCCCCGCCAATTCTCTGTTGACTTCCGTGGTGCACCTTCAGCTTTGTGCCCGCGTGTGTTCCAGTAGCATTGTTCAGTGACGTTTCCTAAGGGATGAAATGCAAAATCATACAGTGTGGAATGGGGTATGAAGTCTCTTCAGCCTCATTCCCCGCCACTGCCCATTCCATTGTAGCCTAGGCCCGACCACCTTTAAATTATAGACATGCTGTTTGATCAACTGCCTCTCTTTTCTACGCATTCATACTCTTCCTCCACCTACTTGTTCATAACACTGCTCTGTCGTTCTTACTAAAAGGTTTCTTGACACCGCACGTTACCCTGTTCTCACTCTTGAAATCAGGTGCTCCTGTGTGCTCTTGTAATACCCTCGGCTAACTCCAATACATAATAAGGGATAAGAATGAATTTTGTATTAGAATCCAGACTCCACAAAATGGCTGTGTAACCTTGGGCGATGAAGATGATGATGGGTAAAGATTTAGAAAGTGCTTAATACCTGTGAGTAAACTTTCAAAGATATATAGATATAGATATATATAAATATATAGATATATACACATATATATCACACACACATATATATATACACATACACTAACTTAATCTTTAAATTTCTGAACTATTATTAAAATCAAAGAGATAGTGATTTATAGTCTCTGCATTTAAACTCTTGGACCAAAATCTTGGCTCTTACTAGATGCTGTGGACAGGCTAGTTCATCTCTCTATGCCTTAGTTTTCTCATTTGTAAAATACAGTAATATTAATAACACTCCCTTGCAGTATTGTTTTATGAAGAGTAAATGACACAAGTACCTGGTAGAGGTAATCATCATCATCATTGTCATCTTTTCATCATATACTCATTCTCATTTATTTTTTTAAAGATTTTTACCTTTAAGTAATCTTTACACTCAACCTGAGGCTGGAACTCACAACTCCAAGATCAACAGTTGCATGTTCCACCAACCAAGCCAGCCAGGTGCCCCCATATAATTAATCTCTTAACTTGTATAGATGGCAAACTCCTTGAAGTCAGACCGCTCTATTCTACTGGTCTAGATCTTTGTATCGAAAAATCATTGAATGTCCAAAGTTAATTATGTGCAATTTTAGTCATTCTGTTTTCTCTAATTTATCACTAAACTGATAAGATCTCTTACTACAAACATGTAAAGAATGTTTTCTAAAACTTACAGCATAGGGACATCTGGGTGGCTCAGCAGTTGAGCATCTCCCTTGGCTCAGGGCATGATCCCAGAGTCCTGGGATTAAGTCCCACTCCGGGCTCCCCTGAATAGAGCCTGCTTCTCCCTCTGCCTGTGTCTCTGCCTCTCTCATGAATAAATAAATAAAATATTTTTTTAAAAAACTTACGGCATAGAGCTGACATCATTTCTAGTCATCTTTCATCTCTTAAAATATGATTTTTCCTTCTGATTATCAGCCTTTTCTTATTTAAGCTTCTCTTTTTGCTTTCCTCAACATTTACATCCTCCTTGATTAAGATCATTTTTGTTCTTGGTTTCAGCTGTCATTAAATAATGATAAAGCTAAAAGCAGAATTTCCACCCCCCAACTATAGTCTGAATGTTTCTACCCAAGTATATCCTAGGATAACTTTAATGGATAGCAACAAATCTAAAACTGAATTTTATCTCCAAAAAGGTTTGTTCCACCTAATTACTTATCTATATTAATAGTATGTCCCAAGATCCACATGGTGCATCAAGCTAGATACCTCAATTACCTTCAACCCCAATCCCAGAATTACTCTCTGGAATCTGTCCTTGGCCTTTCCTCTTTACTGATACCACCTTATCTCTCACCTCAAATAATGCCACTGCCTTCTCAATGCCCTTTCTGCCTCCATTCTCTTCTCATTCTGCTCGGTCTTCTGTGCCACTAGCATAATCATCAGCAAGTATTTTTCTAAATCAGAAATCTGATCACCCTCTGTAAATGTATTCCTCACCACACAAGTCCTTCCTTCTATGACTTGACACTGCCTAGGAAGAAATAGTGCCCATACATTTGCAATTTCATCCCCCCTTCAACCCATCTTACAGCGTGTGCTGGTAAATGGTCAACAACCAGATCTCCAGGGGGAAAAAAAGCCCTGATCTGTAGGGTTTACCATGGTCTGTGTTATAGATACTGTCACCATGGTTGATTTCCAGCTATCCTGAAGTCACCAAACCCTGAACACAGAGCTGGGAAGAAATGCATGTAATTGGTTCTCATGACCCTGTAGGAGCCCACTTTCAGCACAAGACTGTTCAGTAAAAATTCTGAGTCTAGTCACTTTATACCATGCTCTCTCCCCTACCAGATTTTAGCTCAAGTAATCTCAAGCATATATTACTTTTGTTAAAATACAATTCAACTGAGTAAATTTAATTGGCTTTACTGAAAGATTCATGAACCAGGCAGCATCCAATCTAGCCAACTAAGGGGAATTCTAAGTAGAGAAATTGTACAAAAATGGAAGTAGGTGGAGGCCACTGCAGAGCTTGAACTCAAGACTCTGTGATCAAGATCTGAGCTGGGATCATATCAGACACTTAACCAACAGAGCCACCCAGGTGCCTCCTAAAATGACCTTTCTTATGTGAAGGAAGTGGTGTCTTTTTCCAGGGACCCTTGACTCCTGCTTATATAATTTTAAAAGAATTAAAAATATGACTCTGCTACAAGTATATAATAAACATGTGCAACAGTTTTAAGTCCTATTAATGAGTGAACTAGCTCTAACTCCTATTTTATTGGCTTTTACATTAATATGAGTTGATAAATCTTTGGTGCATATCCATTATACATCTGTATGACAGTCATGTTTTTTAACTTTTAAAAATTATACTTTGATAATTAAAAAGCAATTAAGAAAAATGTAAAGGGGTGTTGGGTGGCTCAGTTAAACATCTGACTTGGGCCCAGGTCATGATCTCGGGATCCTGAGATTGAGCCCCATGTTGAGCTCCCTGCTCAGTGGAGGAATTTGCTGGTCCCTCTGCCTTTGCCCTGCATGTTTTCTCTCTCAAATAAACAAATAACATCTTAAAAAAAAAAGATGTGAATTTATTTAAACCACTGAATTTATAGTGTTATTTTTTTAAAGATTTTATTTATTTATTCATGTGAGACACACAGAGAGAGAAGCAGAGACACAGGCAGAGGGAGAAGCAGGCTACATGCAGGGAGCCTGACATGGGATTCCATCAGAACCCCAGGATCACGCCCTGAGCCGAAGGTGGCGCTAAACCGCCGAGCCACCCAGGGGTCCCTTATAGTGGTTTTGACATATGTTCCCTCAATCCAGGGACAGAAAAATTGCAAATGTATTTCTCAATAAAAAGATATTGGTACAAATCAGTAAAAACTCATTAAAAAACACAGGCTTAAGGCAGAGTCAGTTGCCCATAGCAAACCAAGACCTAAGTACAGCTTCAACCTCTTTAGGTGTGGAATTTTAAGCCAATTAGCCTGGAATTTTCTGGTCTGCATCAATTAGGTAATCTGTCACATGGTCCCTCCTCATCCCAACGTCCCTCCCAAAGGAAAATAAGGTAATCCACCTAATAGGGCTCTTGGCCTTTCCCCCTAAATGAAGGTGACCTTGCCTGAAACAGTCTTTTGTCTTTCTTTCTTTTCTTGCAATAACGTCCTGTAAATTCCTTCTTTTTATTTATTTATTTATTTATTTATTTATTTATTTATTTATTTACGATAGACACAGAGAGAGAGAGAGGCAGATACACAGGCAGAGGGAGAAGCAGGCTCCATGCCGGGAGCCCGATGTGGGACTCGATCCGAATCTCCAGGATCGCGCCCTGGGCCAAAGGCAGGCGCCAAACCGCTGAACCACCCAGGGATCCCCTGTAAATTCCTTCCTATAAATACTTTCCATTTTGTACAATTCCTTCCTTGGGAGTTCCCTCTACTTGCTATGTGGGATGATCCCAATTAATGAATTGCTTAATAAAGACAAATTCTCGATTTGCTTAGTTGAATTTTTTTAAACTATACTACAACTATAGTTATTAAGCTGTGAGATTCTTTAATACTTACAACTTGGAAAAGGAATCTGTGTTTTGTTCTAGCCACGACATTAGGCCACTTGCCATTTATAAGCCATGAGCTTTGACACTTCCACCTGCCTGGAACATACTCTTCCTGCTAGTGAATTAATTCCATCATATTGTGTCTGGCACTCTTTCAAGTAGTCTAGTACTTACTTAACCTTCATTAGCTTGGTTAATCCTCACAACAACCATCATGGAGCCTGAGAGGTTCCATACTGTTCCTACGATTCCATTGTTAAAAAATCTGCAGAGCTACGTTTTACATCCAAATCTTGAATTTCAAGGTCAATGCATTAAGCTAATTCAGTCTCATCTTTGAAATAACATCTCTACTGTAAATCTGCCTTTGACCTAAGGTAGAACAAATCACTCCTTCTTCGTGGGCTCATAACACTTTGCATCTGTTTTCAATAATGCTAATTTAATAGCATTTATTAAAGAGTTTGCTTAGTACTGAGCACTTTGTTGAAAACTTTATATGCATAATCTCATTTAGATCTCATAAATTCTGAGTTAGAAACTTAATATTATCTTGCATAGATGAGGAATTTGAGGCTGACACATTAAATCACTTGCCCAAGTTTACATAGCGACACAAAGGCCCAGGTAGCATTGGACCTTGAGGTAAGTCGAAGGACTTACCTCAAGGTCTTGAGAGTCTATTTACCTACCTAGTCTGTTAACTCTTTGATGACAGAACAGATTTGTTTGTTTTTGGCTAGGCAACCCCAGAATAAGGTCTAGCTCGCATTGCATGAGGAATGGTGAGGAGTCAAAGCATTATCTCCTTTCCTTTCTTCAAAAAGGGCAGCTTGTTGGACTATGTGTGAACTACCTTCTCTCCCCCACCCTTAACCAGATCCTTCCTGATCCATCCCTCAGAGGTAGTGTTAATACCTTTCCTCCTTGAGACATCGCTGGGTGGTTATTTTGACTCTTTGAAAATGTTGCTTTGGGGCTGGGTGAGGTGGAGAGCTGTAATAGTTCTATTTCAATCATTTCCTTCCTTTTCATTGAAATTTTCATGTGAAATTTTGCATTCTTATTTCCGTAGCCACAACCTAGCGAGACGGTTATAGAATACACGATTAACGTATTTTGTCTCTAATTAAGGTTAAAAGTAAGGAAATTATTTTCTTCGGGTTAACACAGCTAGAACCACAGAGCCAGGACTTGAATTTCTGACTTCTAATTCCCAGGTCCTAGACTCTTAAGACACGTTGTCAACTTTTACTTCCCTCAGGATTGGAATCACCAGAGGAAACATTAAATTACAGCATGGGCGTGTGTGTGTGGGGGGGGGAGGGGGAGGAGCAGTATATCTTAGCAAAGAAGAAACTGAGGCAAGCGTATGAAGAAAGCGGAGTACAGCAGGTAGAGAGCAAAGCGAGCAGGGTAGTTTGTGGAGCAAATTGTGAAAAATGAAAACAACAAGTAGGATGTGGAAGGAGCACTCCGTAATGGAGGCAGGAACCAGGCCAGAGCACAGACGGAGCATGTGAAGCCCAGGAAGGTTCTGGGATCCGGAGCGGCGCGGCAGCAAAGGACACTCATGCAGCGCGGGGCGGGGCGGTCAGGGCGGGGCGCGTTGGGGGGCGCGCAGGGCTCCGCCGCCCCGCCCGCGCCCCCGCCCGCGCTCCCCGCGTGCATCCCCCCCGCGCCCCCCCCCGCGCGGCCCGCCCCGCGGCTCCCCCCGCCCGCAGTCTGCGTCGCCCCGCCCCCCGCGCGTCCCCGCGTGCACGCCTCCCCCGCGTCGCCCCGCCCCGCGCCCCGTCCGCGCCGCCCCGCCCTCCCCCAGGTCTCTTAGGTGATGCTGCAGCCAAGATGGCGCCGGCGGCGGCCACGGAGGCCTGAGAGCGATGCTCCGGGTCCTCGGCGGCAGCGGCGGCGGCGGCTGTGGCCTCGGCCGGGGCCTTCGGTCTCTCCCGGGCGTGAGCACTCACGCGACCCTTCGCCGGGCTAGTCCGGACCACGAAGAGAGGAGGCAGTGAGAAACGCGGAGGGAGCGCGCCGCCTCCTGGCCCGGCACCATGGCCGGGCTCATCAAGAAACAGATCCTGAAGCACCTCTCCAGGTCAGCTAGAGCCTCGGGCGTGGGGGGCCAGTCCGCCTCCGCCCTCGCCGGCCCGGGAGGCTGCGTGCAGCTCGGGGACCGCGGGGCCCGGCAGTCGTGCGGGAGGCGCCGCCTGAGCGTCCAGGTCCTGGCGGGGCAGGGGTCGCGGCCCCGATGTTCCGTGGCCGGCGGCGCCCGGCGCTGACCTCCGGAGTCGGCCCCCTGCACCGGCCGTGCCCCGCCGGCTCCGAGCGGCGTGGAGGGCGGCGGGGCAGGCAGCCTGCTGACCTGGCTCCGGGGACCCCGCCGGGCGCTGCTGCGCGGAGGCGGGGATGCTGTGTGCGGCCGGGTGACCCCGAGCTCCGTGCTCGCCTCCACTCGGAGCACGGCGTTTCGGTTCACCGAGGGCGCCTGGAGCAGTGCGGACCTTGGGGGCTGAGGCTTGTCTCCTCCGTGAAATGTTAACCTTGTGGTTTCCCGAATTCACCCCCGCCTCGCCGCTCCCGCTCCGGTGCATTAGAGTGTGTGCCTGTTTGCACAGTTAGGGTTTGTGTTCGCCAAATAGACTTCCCAGCTTTGGCAAAGTTCTTTCTGGGGTCGTTTTAGTTCGACATCATTTTGGCAAAACAGTTTTTTTTTTTTTTTTCTTTTTAGAATATGAGATCCATAAATTCAGGTAGTCAGCATCTGTGGTGATAAACAATACTTGTCATTCTTTCCGTTTCATAACGCGGTTTTAGTCAGAAACATGACTCAGTAAAGCTGGCACTTTGTTACTTCTGACTTCTCCATATTTGTCTCCGGGCGCAGGCTGAATGTGGGATCTTGTTTCCAAATGGTTAACAGAATTCAAAGCGTTTGGTTATGACCCTTTTTTGCTCTGTTATTTGTAAGTTAATGATACTAGGATAAAACTTGGGTATACAGGTATGTTCACACGGTGAAGACGGTTGATTGTCCAGATCACTGCATACCACAGGTTGCAGGTTGGGCAACAAAATCAGTATTTCTGTGAATCAGCAAATATGTTATCTAAACTTAAAGCATTGAGTAAGATATAACCTCTATTTTAACAAGTAGCAAATTATAGCAGCACTTATGAATATGCATTTCTTAATATTATCGCTAATTGAAATGTTTTAATAACTTGTACCTACGGTCCAATACTGAATTATTTTATTTTGGAAAAAGGTTTTATCTTTTTAATTATTATTTAGGTAATACCTGACTTAATCAGATGTCCTCTAGCCTTTGTCATACTCCATTCCCCAAGAAAATTCAGACTTCCAGAAAATGATTTGAGCGTTTATCTTCCAAGGATGATGGCACATGGCTAGTTCCATTCCAGAGCTTGGGAGAAAAGTTAATTCAGAGTGTCTTACGTTGTTAGTTTAATTCTCTTGTGGAACTTCAGTTGAGAAAGACTCTTAAAGATTAATAGCAAAGGTGGTGGCTTACTTCACAAAAGAGACCACAACTACATATTCAGAATTGAGTCCTTGGGGTACTATTTGATCTGTGTGATTTTTAATAGCTTTGTGGTAAATGGTAATAAGGATTGTTTTTCAGAGATGAGGATTTTTGTTTTTGCATCTTTGGCCATTTGTATGCCTTTCCTTCCTTCCTCCCTTCTTTCGACTTAGAGTTGACACACAATGTGAACATTAGCTTCAGGTGTACAACACAATAATGTGACAACTCTATGGGTTATGCTGTGCTCTCCACCAAGTGTAGCTATCACCTGTCACCACACAATGTTATTATAGTACCACTGACTGAATTCCCTGTGCTGTACCTTTCATCCTTGTGACTTGCCCATGATCAGAGCCCTTTACTCTGCCAACCATGAGTTTGTTCTTTGTATTTATGGATTTCTGCTCTTTTGTTTTTCTTTCTTTAGATTCCACATGTAATTGAAGTCATATGTATTTGTTTTTCTGTGTGTGATTTATTTCACTTAGCATAAAACCCCCTAGGTCTATCCATGTTGTTGAAAATGGCAAGACCTCATTCTTTTTTATGGCTGAGTACAGATGTGTTTTTGAAACATGAGTTTTTAGTTATTTCATATTTCAAAACTTAACTTGGGTGACTAAAGAGTATCAAATTCATATTCTTGGCTAGAATGTTGATGTGTGTTGTAATAAATTATAGTTATTCAGGTAGAGGTGAATTTTTGAAATTACCTGGGTCAAGCTTAATTTTACAGATTATTCAGTAATAAAGATGTCTCTATTAAAGTAATTATCTTTAATTATGACAATGTAAATGTTTAACAGGAAATACTTAGAACACATTACCTTCCAATAATAAACGTTTCTTACAGCCAGCGGATGCCATTACTGACCCTTCAAAGGAGGCCCTACCTGACCAACCTTTTCATCCTTCTCTGTCTGTATAGATGCTCGTTCTTTGTCTTCTTCACTTGAAAGTAAACTGCATGATGGCAGGAATTTTGTTTTAATCTAGCAGAATGTAGGCACTCAGCAACTTTTTTTTTTTTTTGGTAATGAATGGTGGCACCAAAGCATTGACTTGCCCTTGTATTTTCATAACTGATTAAGACTATATGCCACCAGTGTTATCATAGATATTGGGTATGGTCAGTTTCCCTGTGTTTTTTTTTTAAGACTTATTTATTTATTTATTCATGATAGACAGAGAGAGAGAGGCAGAGACACAGGCAAAGGGAGAAGCAGGCTCCATGCCGGAAGCCCAATGCGGGACTCGATCCAAGGTCTCCAGGATCACGCTCTGGGCCAAAGGCAGACGCCAAACCGCTGAGCCACCCAGGGATCCCAATCCCTGTGGTTTTTAAGAAGGTAATTGAATTACTGAATAAATGAGCCTTTGTTGTCCTGGAAAGGAAGGACCGGAAAATTGACTCTATATATGGGACCTTCCAGTAAGAAGGAGACTGTAAAGGAAAACAGGAGAAAGAAAATGCTTATTCTGAGCCTTGAGATTGAAGTATGGTGAAATTGTAACATTAAAACCAGTGTTCCTGAGATACAGGGGCTTGAGAAACTGGTATATTGGAAAATTATAAAAGAGAAATTCTTAAGAGATTCTTAAGAGATTAATAAATGCTTTAAGTAAATGCTGAACTATTTGAGAAGTATAAATCTGTATAGTAGTTCCCTGCCCAGTTGTTGTTTAGTTTGTATCCTAAGCATCTGTTGCATCCTTAATAAAAAATAGTTTGTGGGACACCTGGGTGGCTCAGTGGTCTGCCTTCGGCTCAGGGCGTGATCCTGGAGTTGCAGGATCAAGTCCCACATCGGGCTTCCTACATAGAGCCTGCTTCTCCCTCTGCCTGTGTCTCTGCCTCTCTCTGTCTCTCATGAATAAATCAATAAAATCTTAAAAAAAAAAAGTTTAAAAAAATAGTTTGTGTACTTGGAACTGATCTGAAACTGAACAGGGAAGGAGAGAGAGAGAGAGAGAGAGAGCGCGTGCGAGCTGGAGCTTGCCCACGTGCCTCCTGGGATTGGGCAAGGGGGCAGGGCAAGAGGGTGAGGGAGTGTGTGTGGTGGGGGTGGGGATTGGAGTAGTTATATTTTAAGAGAAGTGAAACAGGAAAGTCCTTGAAGAGAAATTACTGTGAACCAGCACAGAGTATGTTTTGGAGTCTTCTCCAAGAGAGTATTTTTCACAAAAGAATGAAGAGTTCTAAGGAAAAGTTAGAACAAATGTAAAAAAGGAAATAACGAGAGCTACCTTTCAAGGCCTCCTGTTACTGTGGCATTTGTATTTGTGTGTTCAAACAGGAGAAGAGGAGGAAAATAGAAGCTAGAAGATGAAGTGTATTAACACTAGGACCTGAGAAGGAGTAAGAGAGATTCAGATACAAATGTTCCCTCTTCCCTTCCTCCCATGCTTTGGCTCATACACACTAAGCTGGACACAAGGTTTATGGGAAGTGGGAGTTGGCAGGACAACCATTCATAAAGTCTTATACAACCATGGAGTCTTTGTATAGTTTAAAATTGTGGTTTTCAATCAGGTGATTTTGCCCCTTAGGGGTTACATGTTACATTTGGGATGTACTTTAGGATGTTATATTTGGTAACATCTGGATACATTTCTGATGGTCACAACTTGTGGGGTGGGATGGAGGCCAGGAATGCTGCTAAACATGCTGCAGTACACAGCATAGTCTCCCACAACAAATAATTATTTGACCCAAATGTCAGTAGTTTTGAGATTGAGAAACTTGTTTGAAGTATACAAGCATTTCAAATGTTTGAACTAGGGTACTGGTGCTACTTCAGGTTATTTTGTTTTTGCAAACAACAAAAACCTCAGTTTAACTTAAGTAATAAGGGAATTGTAACAGAAAGCTGTTGGGATAGGTCCCAAAGTCTGGGGAGAGGCAGGACCTAACCAGCTCCTAAAATTTCATTGGACAAGTTAATTCTCTGTTGTGAAGACCTGCTCTGTGTTTGAAGGTCTTTAGCAGCATCTCTGGTCTCTACCCACTAGATGCCAGTAGCACTCCAGGCATTGTTAATATCCCCTGGGAGTAAAATCTCTTGATTGATAACTACTGCTTCTACCTCTCACAACTCCCTGTTTTTGGTTTTTCTGTCAAGTTTTAGATTCCTGGGAGAGAGAACCTGTTTGGCCCAGTTCTACTTACCAACATATATCAGTTAACAATGGCAAAAGGGTCATAAAGCAAAGATATGGTCAGAGGGAAACTACCTTGAGTGTGGCTTGCTGTTCCATTTGGTGTCTTTAATAGGCCCTGAACTAAAAATTAGATGTCAGAAGGCCTCATTTGCTGTATTAAAGATATTGTATTTCATCCCGGGAGGTGACTGCTGATAAAGAATTCCAGACAGAAGAGGAGCAGGATCATTAAAGATGTTTGGTTATCAGTTTGGTTTTTGGACTCCAGAGTTCAGGAGCAGTTGACTGTCATGGAAATATAGAGTCTACAGAGGGTCTCTGATTAACTTGAAAAGTAATGGATTAGAAGGACATCAGTATCCCAACGGAATTTATGGTCGGGTGAGGGGACCATTCTTGGAAAGGGACTAATAATCTAGGTAGGAGAAACTGCTTGATAGTCTCAACAAGATATGTTCCCTAAATTAAGGGGAAGGAGTAAATAGAAAGGGTGTTTTGAGAAGATTGTTGAATATTTGGAATATTTGTTAGGGAGATTAGGAATGGTTGAACACTTGCCGGGTCTTGTGAGTGAATGGCAAAGTGATAGAGAGTTTACGATGCCTCACGGTGTATTCATGGATAGCTTATGCTGTGAAAGAAAGAGAAGAGGGAAACAGCAGCTGATAGTCTGGAAAGAACCATCAAAGAATTGGAAATTTTATCTGAATGGGAGAGCAGTTGAGAAAAACAAATGAGAGAACTGGAAGGATTGGAGGTTTTGTTTGAAAGTGTCATATTAAAGTTTAAAATGTCAGAGGAGGATTAGGCCTAATTTAGGGTAAGGTATCCATTAAGGCCGTAGGACTGAATCGCTGAAGAGAAGTTAGGGTGCATATAAGCTTCTGGAGTGGAATGAGGAGTGAAGGAAGTAGAGGGAGATGAGATCACAGAGAAAACCAGGCCACCTTGTGGGGCCTTATAATGACTAGGTCTATATATCATTCCTGAATTAAATATTCTTAAAAGGAAACACAACATTATTTCAACCGTCAGAAATTATTTTTTCAAATGATAATTTTATATAATTATGATAGGCTAATTACATTTCTACTTTTATGGTAAAGCTGAATAATTTTTTTTAAAGATTTTATTTATTTATTCATGAGAGATACAGAGAGAGAGGCAGAGACACAGGCAGAGGGAGAAGCAGGCTCTCTGCGGGGAGACTGTGGGACTCAATCCCAGGACCCTGGGATCACACCCTGAGCCAAAGGCAGATGGTCAACCACTGAGCCACCCAGGTGCCCCAAAGCTCAAGAATTTTTAGAGTTGATGTTTATCAGGTTCTTGAACACTGGGCATTAGAGATACAAAGATGGGTAAGACATGGTCTCGGCTCTTGGGAAACCTCAATGATTCCTACTGTGGCATAGGAAGCATGAGTAGGATTACTAAACGTTACCTATTCCTAGAGCTATACTACCACATGAAATTTGTGAGATTTGGCTTACTTGGATTCGGCAATTGGAAAAAATTTGAGTTAATTATTACCCTTTGGGAATAGAAATAGGGATGCCTGGGTGGCTCAGCAGTTGAGCATCTACCTTAGGGTCAGGATGTGATCCCAGTCCGGCATCGGGCTCCCTGTATGGAGCCAGCTTCTCCCTCTGCCTGTGTCTCTACTTCTCTCTGTGTGTTTCTTGTGAATAAATAAATAAAATCTTTATTAAAAAAAAGAAATATAAATAAATTTACTTTTATAAGTCTATGAATTTTTTAAAGTAATTTTTAGTTAGATTGACAGTATTTTAAAAATAATCTCCAGTACTGTTGACTTTAACACTAGATATATAACAGTTGTTTATTTAACAAATATTTACTGAGTGCTACTTTGTACTGGCTCTAGTCCTTTGTGTTGTGGCATGAATCTCTGCCCTTAATGGAATTTACATTTTTAATCAGAGGAGGCTGATAGTAAAAAAAAGTGAAGAACATTATATCAGTTTGCGGTAAGTGCTATTAAAAATAGAACACTGGGAAAGGAGATAGGAAGTGCAGGGAAGTAAGGAAGGAGTTTGCTCTCTTAAATCTGGTGATCAGGAAGGTCTAATTGAGAAGGTGATATTTGAGAAGAGAGAGGAAAGAGGTAGTGGACGCAAATGCAGAGATTAAGAAGTGAAATCTTGCTTGCCATTTTTGAAATATAATAAGGCCACCAACATGAGTGAAGCGAGGAGTGAAGTTAAGTAGAGGAAGATGCATCAAAGAGAAAACGGGGCTAGAACTGGTTGGACCTTGTAATGACTTTGTCTTTTATCCTGAGTGAGATCAGAAGCCACAGCAAGGCTTTGAACCAAGGATTACTCTGCAGCCATATGGGAAGTAAATAATAGGAGGACAAGGGCAGAAACAGGAGCCTAATAAAAGTGCTAATTATCCAAGTGAGAAAGGTATCGGCTTGGGTGTAGGTTGATGTGGTGGACTTGTTGAAATATAGTCGGGTTCTAAATGTATTTCGAGAGTAGAACCGCAGGATTCTGACGGGTAAGATGCGGATTGAAAGAGAAAGAACAGTCATGACATAAGCAAATGAGGAGATGGAGTTGCTGTTAAGTAGAAGACTGCAGGAGGGGCGGGCTTTAGGTAGAGAGATACGGAGTTTGGTTTTGGGTGTATTAATTTGGATGCCTGCTAGATACCTGAATGGAGAGGCCTTTTACTAGTGAACTAATTTACGCATTTTAGTCTGCTGTTCCGTCAAATGGAGTGTAGGCAAAACGACCTCCAAAGGCCTAAGGGACCTTAAGACTGAAGAAAAACACCAAGTTCAGCTTGGTGAGAAATGGTTTATTAAGGAGGTTTATGAACAGAAGCAGGTCCTGAGTGGCTGCAAAGCAGGCAGACCTCTACAACCCCACCTCCTGTGAAACCTGCTCTTGTAGCTCTAGAGGCTGGAGAGTATGTGCGAGGAGACCACCAGGGAGGAGAATGTTTGCAAATAGGTATGTGTCGTAGTTGAATCTCCTGAGCAGATCCAAAGCGTTAACACCCCAAGGGTGTACCTACAGGTGCTGTTAAACAAAAGGGAAGAATGGGAATGGGGGCTGAATTCAAGAAGCCTTAGGTCACAAAGCAGCCTTCGTGGTGGTAGTCTGGTTCACAGGTCTGGCAGCGACAGCATCGAGTGTTTCAGGTATATTGGTTTATGAAGTACATGATTACAGCGAAGTGAATTGTAAGATGAATTTTAAGGGGTGGACTTTATAGTATATTTTGCTAATAAGTATACTATGTAGAGGTAACATATGTAAATGTGCCCATTTCTTTCACACTAATTTCCAATTAAAACCAGATATTGAGGGATCCCTGGGTGGCGCAGCGGTTTGGCGCCTGCCTTTGGCCCAGGGCGCGATCCTGGAGACCCAGGATCGAATCCCACATCAGGCTCCCGGTGCATGGAGCCTGCTTCTCCCTCTGCCTGTGTCTCTGCCTATCTCTGTCTCTCTGTGACTATCATAAAAAAAAACAAAACAAAACAAAACCAGATATTGATTCTTCAGAAGTTAGTTTCAGGGGATTAATTTGTAAACTTTAGTTGAAAAGGGTGTTGGATGCTTTGTCCATTGGATGGGTGTTGTAATATTACCATTCTAGAATCAGAAAAGATTTGTCCTGGTCTCTGAAAAGGAAATTATTAAAACGTTAAGATTTGTAACTTGCCCAAGTTTTGACAGGTAGTGTTGGGTGGTGAAGTCATTGATCCAGTACTCTTAATATGATTATTCTATGCTGTCTGCTCAGGCCATTGTTCCTACCTAACAGTTTGCTTTTCTTTTACTCAATTTTCAGTATTTATCATTAAATTTCAGTCTTACACTCTTTTTTGGTATTTCACCATCCTATTGCAGTATCCCTTAGGAGATTCTTTTATTATTTGAAAATCCTTTGACTCTGTAGTTCTTTGAAGCTTGGGAAACATAGTCTTTTGACTTAGCAGTTCTGTGAAGTTGGGAAAGCACAGTTTCTCCATTTCTTAATAGTTGCATAATTTTTTTTGCAATATTACACTTTGCCTTAATAATACAGTTTCCAATCTAAACATTCCTTAGTAATTCGATCTCTTATCAGTTGTATATGTTCTATGTTCTGCATATTATATTGTATATACTAGATTGAATAATTTAATATTCCTGTTAAATATTGGTATTTAGTTGATATTAGTGACTAGAGCTCAGAAAGTAAGTTTGAAAATAAGTTACAGGTGTAACTTTACGACTATTTCCATGAGTGAAATAGGAGCAGTTATTATATCAAGACCAAGTTATTAAAACAAAATTAAGAGCTGCAGCATATATCATTCAGGTTAATAGTTACTGTTAATTTTTTCAGACATTAGATTTACTGTTAATCTGTCTGATAATTAGTTGACTTATTTTGAGACTTCTCCCAGCCAAAATGAATGTTATATATAAATTTTGAATCTTTAGTCTCTTCTTTAAGACTTATTTTTAGCTATATGGTATGTACTTTTTTCTACCCAAAAATACCATTAAGAGAGAGCTCTCTGGCTTCTTTTTGCCACTACTAGCATAGCATCAAGTGTTGCTTTCCTTTCCTGTTTTCTATTTGTAAACCTTTTGTTTGTAATTTTATTGATAGGAATTAATATTTAGAGATAAATTTAGAAATACGAGAAAATTCAGTCATTTTAAAACTTGGTCATACTGTATTGTTAGATACTAAATTCAGTTCCTATTCCAAAGTTTTCTTCTGCTGTGATGGAACTTTATATATAAACGAACTATACTATAAAAAGGGGCATCATAAAATGTAAGATTTATATTATCTTTAAGGAGTATTAAAAGTATGATTATTCCCATTGATAAATCATTCATTTATTCTTTCTACCAATACTTAAAAGAAGATCTATAAGATATGTAAGTGAAGTTAAGAACTAGAAATGGCTTCTGAAAACAGTATGGTGGATAAGTAAATAGATACCAGGATAAAATAGAAGTCTTGAGAGATAGGCACAGAGTTCTATATTCAACTTTAATGGAAGTAGGGACATTGAGACAGGTGGTCTAAGTCCAGAGAAACTTGTAAAGAAATAATGAATTAAAAGCACAAACAACAGTGTTGGGATATCAAATGGATAGTTATTAAATCTGTTTGCTTGGACAGTGGCATGCATACCAAGGGAATATTTTTAAAGCAATTATTTAGAGAAGTTAGGGATATATTTTTTTTAATTATTAAAGTTTCTTAAAAAAAAAAAGTTTCTATGTTTACCTGAAAAAGAGTACATGCCTGTGCACCTGTGAGGATGAAGCAGGGAGGGGGTGGTGGCAGAGGAAGAGAAAGAATCCTCAAGCAGATTCCTTTGCTGCTGACCGAGGAGCCCAAGGTGGGGCTCCATTTCAGCACCCCGAGATCATGACCTGAGCCACCCAGGTGCCCCATAAAGATACTTTAGATCCTAGAGACTTGGCTGCAGTTTTTTTCCACTGTTTTCCAATACTGCACTTTTTCTCCTTTTTGTTTTTCACCCATCTTCTGTTGTCTTACTACTGTAGCCAGATTGTCTACATTCCTTCCTGCCAGGTCATCCTCTTGGGCTTCATTTTACTTGTACATCTTTCATAGCCAGCTTTAACCAGGTAGGCTAGTCTCATTGGTCTTCATTTTTTTATTCCTTTAGCTCTTAAAATATATTTTTATTACAACAGAAGTTTCATATTTTTAATTCTGTGGATTGTCCTCTTTTTTTTTTTTTTAAATAGGCTCCATGCCTAACTTAGGACTTAAACTCATGAGTACCATCCTCCACTGAGCCAGCCAAGTGCCCCTAGATTGTCATCTCTGTAAGGGCAGGATCATCGTGACAGACTGAGTTCTGAAGGCAGTAATTGTGTGTATCTTGTTCACTGTTGCACCTTTAGCATCTGCCACAGTACTGTTATACATAGTTGTTTAGAAACATTTTCAACTGACTAGAGAATAGATTTATACTACTTTGGCCTTCATAAAATACATAGGATATAAATTGGTTACTCTGAATACATTTTTGGCAGATGATTTATATCCAAAAAATTTAGATTAAAAACTTGGATTAATACTGTAGTTCTCTGATTTGCTTTTGAGTATCTATAGATATAATTTATTGCTGGATCTCTCTTTGGTTTGTGGGTTACTTGTCATAGCTAACTGTACTTTTTAGAATTCTCCGTAAAATGAATCTAAGATTACAGTTTTATTTTTTAATTTTTAAATTTTTTTTATTTATGATAGTCACACACAGAGAGAGAGAGGCAGAGACATAGGCAGAGGGAGAAGCAGGCTCCATCCACCGGGAGCCCGATGTGGGATTCGATCCCGGGTCTCCAGGATCGCGCCCTGGGCCAAAGGCAGGCGCCAAACTGCTGCGCCACCCAGGGATCCCTAAGATTACAGTTTTAAATAGACTTTTGGTAGTTACATTAATTTGATAATTTGTATTTGTAAATCACTTGTCTTTTAGAGTGCTTGTCCTATTTGGTTTGATTTAATGTTGAATTATGCAGTTTGGTCTTCATGTAAGTCTTGTACAACAGAGCTAGCTATCTCATTTTTAATATTTTTAATATAGACATTTAAAAAATATTAATTTATTAGATAAGTAGTAATACCAGTGTAGAGAGAATGAAGGAATTCATAAATGGTTCATTTATCTTAGAATTTAAGCAGTGTTTGCCTTAGTTATTCCAGTGTGAAATGCGACTGTATTTTTTTTTTAAGTGCATCACGGCTAAATATTTTTATCATATCATTCCTTTCCTCTTCCTTCCCTTAAACTTGCTCCCTCCTATGTCCCCTGTGTACCCATTCCCTGCAGCGATCCCTGCTGGCTGTGGTGGAGATTGGTGTGCTGTGAATTTCATAATCAAGGAGTCTAAGAAACCTTGGCACCTGACTACTACTTGCTTTCACCAGGAATAGGGACCTTTTGTCTGAATTTCCTGCCCTCAGGTAATACTTCTATTCCCCATCGTTCTGACTTTTCTTTCTTTTTTATAAATGCAAGCACTTATTATACCCCACATAAAGATACTTTGAGAACATTTTCTAATTCTTACTGCATTAGTCAGATACGATTTTCTTTTTCTCCTTCTTTGCCACCCCCCCCCCTTTTTTTTTTTTACCGTACCTATAGGTTCATGCAGTTCCTCTCTTAAGGTGACTTTTCTAATATATAAGGTTTGCCAGGCAACTTAAAGTTATAACCAACTCTTTCTATTGTTAAAAGAGAGTTTTATAACTTACAGTCAGTCAGCTATTCGGAAATAGTAATTAGCATTTGATCTACTCTTTAATGGGGATGATATCTTAGTCTAATGTAATTAATGAGGTATGAAGGCTCTTTTGATAAAGAGAATGTTTTCATCACTTCTCTTATTAAAGGACTTAGGAGTTTATTTTGTATACTTAATGTTAATTACAATCTTTATCAAAGAGATTGAAGTAATTTATGAACAGCAGTGAAAACAGTATTCATTCTTGAGGAATGTAAAGGCTTGCCACCTCATTTATTACTTTCCCTTTCCCCTACCCCTTTTAAAAATTCATTATCAGGGAAAGTAATTATGTTATAAAACCAGATTCATGGAAATAGCGCTAATTTTGTTAAAGTTGGATTTAATGAAAAACCTAGAAATGTATCCTTGAATACTTCTAACGCTTGGGAAATTTATCTGCATAAATACTTTGAACCTGTTCTAAAAGTGTAGTAAGAAACTGGTAATTAAAAGATTAACCATGACTGGGGCACCTGGCTAGCTTAGTTGGTGGAACATGTGACTCTTGATCTTGGGGTTGGGAGTGCAAGCCTCACAGTAGGTGTAAAGATCACTTAAAAATAAAAGAACATCCTAAAAAACAATGATAACCATGAGCAGAATTGTGCAACTTATTACATAGGAGTAACGTGACACTTGATAAACTTACTGGCCATGTGTTAGATATGATATATATCAATTAAATATTATTTTCCATATTCTTATCTGCCTTGATTCTATACTGTCATTTGGGTATCTGGATCTAAACAAAAATTGCCAAGAGAAAAGATGCCAGGCTTTAACCTTAGGTAGACCATTAGGGAAGCCTTGGGTAGACCATTAAGGAAGGTAGATCATCAAGGATTATCTCTAGGATATTGATAGTTAAGGATGTTGTTTGTAAAGGCATTCAAAGATGGTTCTGATTTTGCATATACCTCTAGTAAGTCGTCTGAGACCTTTTGCTCCTGAAGTAGAGTCATAGCTGTAATCATTTGCTTTTTTTAGATTACACTTTCTCAACATATCTTTTTTTGGCCTGGTTTGTGCTTAGCTTATTGAAGATGAGCTGTTACAATTTTATTCTTAGTTTAAACCACAGCTATCCATTTGTTTATTCAAGTCTTCTGCCAAACTTAATTCTTTTTTCCCTTTATCTTCTCATTTTTATCAATTATGATGCCTTTTTATTTAAATAACTTAATTTTTTCTTCCTTTTCCTGAACCTAGTACGCAGCAGACTTCTTGGCACAAAGTAGACATCAACAAGACTTGAATATCTCTGTTGTCATGACCCAGATTTAACTCATCATTTCTTGTGTTACTCTTGCAAATAAGTGTTTTCATTTCCTTCTGGTCTCATACTTTTTTATTTTATTCTTGGCACTGAGTAGAGAGATCTGTTCAAAATGCTAATCTTAACCATTTAATTTCTTGGTAAAAATCTTTTTTTTTAATTGAAGTATAATTGACACATAGTATCCCATTAATTCCAGGTGTACATCATAGTGATTTTTTTTTTTAAAGATTGAGAGTGAGATAGAGTGAGAGAGCGAGAAAGCAAGAACATGTGCAGGGGGAGGGTTAGAAAGAGAGGGAGAAGCAGACTCCCTTGCTGAACAGGGATTTGGTTAGGGCTCAATCCCAGAACCCTGGGGTCATGACTTGAGCCAAAGGCAGATGGTTAACCGATGAAACTACTCAGGCACCCTACTTTTTTTAATAATGTTCTTTTGATAATAGCCAATCTGACTGGGGTGAGGTGTTATCTCTATGTGCTTTTTTTTTTTTTTTAAAGATTTTATTTGTTTATTTGAGTAGAGAGAGCAAGTGAGAGAGAGGGAGGGAGAGAGCGAGCGAGAGAGCATATGAGTGAGTGTGCACTAGCATGATCAATGGGGAGGGGCAAAAGGAGAGGAAGAAGCAGTCTCTCCACGGAGCAGGGAGCCCAATGCTGGACTCAATCCCAGGACCCTGATCATGACCTGAGCCTGAAAACAGATGCTTAACAGACTGAGCCACCCAGGTGCCCCCTCATTGTGCTTTTGATTTGCATTTCTCTGATGATAGTGATGTTGAGCATCTTTTCATATGTCTACTGGCCATCTGTATGTCTTCCTTGGGGAAATGTTTATTTGGATCCTCTCATTTTTAAGTAGGATTTTTTTTAATACATTAAGTTGTATAAGTTCATCATATATTTTGGATATTTACCTCTTATAAGATGTATGATTTGTAAATATCTTCTTTCATTCAGTTAGGTTGCTTTTTCATTTTGTTGATGGTTTCTTTTGTAGAAAAGCTTGTAGTTTGATGTAATGCCATTTATTTATTTTAGCTTTTTGTTACCCTTGCCTGAGAAGACTGGTAAAAAAAAAAACACACACACACACGCACACACACGGCTAAGACCAATGTCAAGAGCTTATTATTATTTTTTTTTTGAGTTTCATGGTTTCTGACTTCACATTCAAGTCCTTAATTCATTTTGAGTTTTTTTTTTATTTGGTATAAGATAGTGATTTATTTTTTACATGTGGCTGTTTAGTTTTCCTACCACCATTTATTGAAGAGACTTTTTTTCCCCATTGTATATTCTTGCCTTGTTACAGATATTAATTGAACGTATATGTGTGGGTTTATTTATGGGCTCTTTATATTCTCTCTCTCTCTATATATATATATACATTTTTTTTTAAAGATTTTATTTATTTATGATAGACATAGAGAGGCAGGCTCCATGCCGGGAGCCCAGCGTGGGACTCGATCTCGATCCTGGGTCTCCAGAATCATGCCCTGGGCCAAAGGCAGACGCTAAACTGCTGAGCCACCCAGGGATCCCCTCTATTGATATATTTGACTTAAGTTTTTATGCCAATACCATACTGTTTTGATTACTAACAGCTTTGTAGGATTTGAAATTAGGAAGCATGATAACTTCCAGCTTTGTTTTTTCTCTAGATTGCTTTTGCTTTTCAGGGTCTTTTCATGGATCCATGCAAGTTTTGGGATTCTTTGTTTTAGTTTTGTGAAACATGCCATTGGTGTTTTGAAGAGGATTGCATTGAATCTGTAGATTGTTTTGGGTAGTATATAGTTAATATTTTAACAGTATTCTTTCATTCCATGAGCACAGAGTATCTTTCCATTTATTTGTGCTGTCTTCAGTTTCTTTCATCAGTGTCTTACAGAGTATATGGGTCTTTCACTCCCTGGTCAAATTTATTCCTAGATATTTTATTCTTTTTGATGCAGTTGTAAGTGGAATTATTTTCTTAATTTCTTTCTGGTAACTTATTATTAGTTATTCCTATTTCTGTAAACTTTGTATCCTGCAACTTTACTGAATTTGTTAGTTCTTACTAGTAGTTTTTTGGTGGAGTCTTAGAGTTTTCTATATGTTATATCTGCAAATTGACAATTTTATTTCTTCCTTTCCAATTTGGATTCCTTTTATTTCTTCTTGCCTAACTGCTCTGGCTAGGACTTCTAATACTATGTTGAATTAAAATGGTGAGGGTGAGCATCCTTGTCTTGCTGCTGATCTTAGAGGAAAATCCTTCGGCTTTTCACTGTTGAGTATGATGTTAGCTGTGAATTTGTTGTAGGGCCTTTATTATGTTGAGGGGTACATTTCTTCAATACCCACTTAGTTCAGAATTTTTACCGTAAATAGATGCTGAATTTGTCAAATGCTTTTTCTGCATCTATTGAGATGACCATATGATTTTTATCCTTTGTTTTGTTAATGTGGTGTATCATGTAAAGATTGGTAAAAAGGGGCAGCCCCGGTGGTCCAGCGGTTTGGCGCCGCCTTCAGCCCAGGGCATGATCCTGGAGACCCGGGATCGAGTCCCACATTGGGCTCTCTGCACGGAGCCTGCTTTTCCCTCTGCCTGTGTCTCTGCCTCTCTCTCTGTCTGTCATGAATAAATAAATAAAATCTTAAAAAAATTTTGGTAAAAAGTTCTTAATGGCTCATGACAAGCTTTTTTAAAAAAATAGATTTTTTTAACAGTACAATTTTTGGGGGGCACCTGAGTGGCTCAATGGTTGAGCGTCTGCCTTTGGCTCAGGTTGTGATCCCTGGGTCCTGGGATCGAACCTGCATCAGGCTCCCCTTAGGGAGCCTGCTTCTCCCTCTGCCTATGTCTCTGCTTCTTTGTATCTCTCATGAATAAATAAATAAAATCTTAAAAAAAAAAAAGACTTTTTGTACCAAGAAATACTAAAATAGAACTTAATTGCATAAGATAAGGTAAAAGTAGGGCTCTTTGTTAATGGAACAAAGACCAGGCTATGCTCATAAATTATCTTTTAGTAGTTTAGTTGAATCAGTAATTAGGGAGATCAGTTATTAGATCTTTTCCCTTTTTATTTCTTTGCCCGGCTATGTTGAATCATGAGTAATCTTCTTAGAAGCACTGTGGGAACAATCCTTATGTGTAGGATGCAGGAGTCCTTCATGATCTGGTTTCAGACCATCTTTCAAAGGCATACCATTTCTTTACAAACTATCCCATGCCATATGCTTCATCTGCGACTCCTGTATGTGATCCTGTAGTCTTGAACATGCTGTTGCTGTGCCTAAAATGCGCTCCTCTCTCCTATTCACTGAGCAGAAACTTAATCTTGAAAAATAGCTCGTTTGGCCTCCGTGAAGCTTTCCCAAAAGAGTATTTTTAAAAATTATCACTACTTCTCCTGTACCTCTGTCTTATCCTGTTTTTATTTTTACTGCAGTATTTGTCCCATAGTGCTTGGCACATAGTGAAACTATAATGTACTGTCACGATTTCTGTGCTTGTCTCTGATAATAAACTGTGAGCTGTTTGAAAGCAGTAATTATGTCTTACTTTGTCTAAGTTACCCGAGAGCCTAATCATTGCTCAGTTTTTGCCATAAAGGATGCCTGCACATGTATTTGTGTCAGATCTTCCAGTGTTTTAACAAAATTAGGAAATCCAGAGTTTTTTTTCTATTCCCAATTTCATTTATTTTTTTTACAAGTTCAATATTTTTAATTTAAACTCAATTAATTAACATATAGTATATTATTAGCTTCAAAGGTAGAGGTCAGTGATTCATCAGTTGCGTATAACACCCAGGGCTCGTTACATCATGTGCCCTCCTTCATGCCCATCACCCAGTTATCCCATCCCCCCACTCCCCTCCAGTGGCCCTCAGTTTGGTTCCAATGATTTACAGTCTCTTATGGTTTGTCTTCCTCTCTGATTTTGTCTTATTTATTTTCCTTCCCTTCCCCTATGATTCTGTTTTGTTTCTTAAATTCCATTTATGAGTGAGATCATACGATAATTTACTTTCTCTGATTGACTTCTTTCACTTACCGACTTCACCATATCCATGTTGTTGCAAATGGCAGGATGTCTTATACTACATCCTCTTCATTTATCTGTTGATGGACATTTGAACTCCTTCCATAATTTGGCTACTGTGAACAGTGCTGCTGTAAACAGGGGGTTCAGGTGTCCTTTTGGATCACTACATTTGTATATTTGGGGTAAATCCCTAGTAGTGCAACTGCTGGGTCATAGGGTAGCTCTATTTTCTATTTTATGAGGAACCTTCAAACTGTTTTCCAGAGTGGTTCCACTAGCTTGCATTTCGCCAACAGTGTTAAGAGTGTTCCCCTTTATCTGCATCCTCGCCAACAGGTCATTTGCTGACTTGTCAATTTTAGCCATTCTGACTGGTGTGAGGTAGTATCTCGTTGTGGTTTTGTATTTCTCTGATGCCAAGTGATGTTCATGTCTTCTGCCCGTTTCTTAATTGATTATTTATTCTTTGGGTGTTGAGTTTGAGAAGTTCTTTTTTTTTTTTAAGATTTTATTTATTTATTCATGAGAGACACAGAGAGAGAGACACAGGCAGAGGGAGAGGCAGGCTCCCTCCAGGGAGCCCGATGGGGACTTAATCCTAGGACTCCAGGATCACACCCTGAGCCAAAGGCAGATGTTGAACCTCTGAGCCACCCAGGTGTCCCTGAGAAGTTCTTTATAGATGTTGGATACTAGCCCTTTATCTGATAAGACATTTTCAAATATCTTCTCCCATTCTGTAGGTGGTTTTTGGTTTTCTTGACTCTTTGCTGTACAAAAGCTTTTTATCTCGATGAAGTCCCAGTAGTTCATTCTTGCCTTTGTTTCTCTTGCCTTTGGAGACGTGTCTAATAGGAAGTTTGCCCCAGCAAAGGTCATAGAGGTTGCTGCCTGTGTTCTCCTCTGGATTTTGGTGGATTCCTGTCTCACTTTTAGGTCTTTTATCCATTTGAGTCTATTTTTGTGTATGGTATGAGGAAGTGGTCCAGTGTCATTCTCCTGCATGTGGCTGTCCTGTTTTCCCAACACAATTGTTGAAGAGACTGTCTTTTTTCCATTGGATAGTCTTTCCTGCTCTGTTGAGATTAGTTGACCATAGAGTTGAGGGTCCACTTCTGGGTTCTCTGTTCTGTTCCATTGATCTATGTGTCTGATTTTGTGCCAGTACCTTACTGTCTTGATGATTACAGCTTTGTAAGAGAGCTTGAATCCAGAGTTGTGATGCCACCAGCTTTGGTTTTCTTTGTTTTATTTTATTTTATTTTTAAAAAGATTTTATTGATTTGCTCATGAGAGACAGAGAGAGAGAGAGAGACAGAGACATAGGAGGAGGGAGAAGCAGGCTCCCTCCAGGGAGCCTGATATGGGACTCAATCCCGGATCCCGGGATCATGCCCTGAGCCGAAGGCAGATGCTCAACCACCCAGGCATCCCTGTTTTTTTTGTTTTGTTTTTTTCCATTCATCCCTGGTTTTCTTTTTCAACATTCCTTTGGGTATTTGGGGTCTTTTCTGGTTCTATACAAATTTTAGTATTATTTGTTCCAGCTCTGTGAAAAAAGTTGATGGTATTTTGATAGGGATTGTATGGAATATGTAGATTACTCTAGGTAGCATAGACATTTTAACAAGATTTGTTTTTCTAATCCATGAGTATGGAATGTTTTTCCCTTTCTTTGTGTCTGCCTCAATTTCTTTTGTGGGGATTCTGTAGTTTTCAGAGTACAGATCCTTTGCCTTTCTGGTTAGGTTTATTCGTAGGTATCTTACGGTTTTTGGTGCAATTGTAGATGGGATCGACTCCTTAATTTCCCTTTCTTCTGTCTCATTGTTAGTGTATAGAAATGCAGTTGATTTCTGTGCATTGATTTTATATCCTTCCATGTTGCTGAATTCCTGTATGAGTCTGGCAATTTTAGGCTGGAGTCTTTTGGATCTTCCGTATAAAATATGTCATCTTTGAAGAGAGAGTTTGACTTCTTTGCCAGTTTGAATGCCTTTTCTTTTTGTTGTCTGATTGCTGAGGCTAGGACTTCTAGTTCTGTATTGAACATTAGCGGTGAGAGTGGACATCTCTGTCGTGTTCCTGATCTTAGGGGACAGGCTTTCAGTTTTTCCCCCATTGAGGATGATGATATTTGCTGTGTGCTTTTCATATATGGCTTTTATAATACTGAGGTATGTTCCCTCTATTCCTACATTGTGAAGAGTTTTAGTCAAGAAAGAATGCTGTACTTCATCAAATGCCTTTTCTGCATTTATTGAGAGGATCATATGGTTCTTGTCCTTTCTTTTATTAATGTAGTATATCACATTGATTTATATGCAGAGGTTGAACCTCCCTTGCAGCCCAGAATGAGTCCTACTTGGTCATGGTGAATAAGGAAACTGAGATTTTAATACAAGGTCTACCTTGTTAGCCACTCATTCAGATTTTTAAAAACTGTTCAGACAGACAAAATGTGTTTGTGGATAAAACATAGCTTACAGGCTGCCCATTTATAACCTCTTCCATTCTTTAAAAGTTTTCAATTCTTTAAATGTGAAAAACTGGCTAGACAAGATTGGGTGGTTTCCTTTACATATATATAATAAAAGTAACCAAGCCAAACAAACTCTGTAAATTGAGAATACTAAAAAAAATTATTAAGAGTATAACTTGATTCTTCTTCCATTAACACCATAGTTTTCCTTAAAGAAAATAACATTTATGTCTTAAATATTTAATAAGCCTGAAATGGACATTGAAAGCTCCTTGAAGGTAAAAATTGCCATATACTCCTATAATGCCTAGGAAATGTTCATTAAATATTGTTGAGTTGAAAATCAATCAGTATGACAATGAAATGGTAATTGATCTTGAAATACATTTTAAGTTTAAATTGTACAAATTTGATTGTAGGCTGGATTCTGTCTTGATAAGACCTTAGCGGTTGACTTAAACCCTTTTGGGCTTTACGTTTTATACAATAAAATGAAGGCTTTGGATTAGAAGAATATTCCAGGTGCTAAAATTCTAAAATTATTTGATATTTTTTGATAGTATGAAGGCTGCTTATGGATCTACCTGGCTTTTTTATTTTTATTTATTTCTTAAAGATTTTATTTATTTATTCATGAGAGACAGAGAGGCAGAGGGAGAAGCAGGCTCCCCACAGGGAGCCTGATGCAAGACTTGATCCCAGGACCCCGGTATCATGCCCTAAGCCAAAGGCAGATGCTCAACCACTGAGCTACCCAGGTGTCCCTATTTATTTTAATTTTTAAAAAGATTTTATTTATTTATTTGAGAGAGAGAGTATGATTGGGGGAAGGGGTAGAAGGAGAAGAAGGAGCTGACTCCTCACTGACCAGGGAGCCCAAGGTGGGGCTTGATCCCAGGACCCCGGGATCATGACCTGAGCCAATGGCAGACACTTAACTGACTGAGCCACCCAGATGCACCTATTTATTTATTTATTTATTTTAAGATTTATTTATTTACTTTTCGAAAGAGAACAAGTGGGAGAGGCAAAGGGAGAGGGAGGGAGAATCCCAAGCAGACAACATGCTGAGTGTGGAGCCCTATGTGTAGCTTGATCCCAGAACCCTGAGATCATGACCTGAGCCAAAACCACAAGTCAGATGCCTAACCGACTGAGCCACCCAAGCACCCCTATCTTTTTCTCATTGATTTGCTTTTTGAAAATCCCCTTACTATAAATTCAGTTCATTTTCAGGGCTCTGTTTTGTCCCATTGTTCATGGGTCTGTCATTATGCCCATCTCAAACCATCTTGAATACTAAAGTGGTTTTTTGTTTGTTTGTTTTTTATATATAAGCTCTATGCCCAATGTGGGGCTTGAACTCATGACCCCAAGATCAAGTTTCTTGCTCTACCTACTGAGCCAGCCATGTGCCCCACTGTAGCTTTTTAAGAAGTCTTGAAATTGGTAGTATAAGGCCTCCAAGTATCTTCATCTTTTTCAAAGTTAGTTTGATATTCTATATCTTGTATATTTATATAAGTTTCTGAATCAACCTGTTGTTTCTACCAAAAAGCCTGCTTGGTATTTGCTTGGGACCTATAAATCTTTTTGAAGAGAACTGACATCTTAAAATATTGAGTCTTCTGATCTATGTATGTGTTTTTTTATTTATGTCTTTTAAATTTTCATCAACATTTAATAATTTTCAGTATATAGGGCTTATATACCTTTTGTCAGATTTATCCCTAAAAATTTCATACTTGCCATGCTAGTGTAAATGGTGCTTCCAAATTGTCAGTTCCTATTGTTGCTAGGATATGGAAACAATTGATATTTTTATTCCAGTAACTTTTTAAAATGAAATTTGCACACAACAAAATGAATAAACCTTCCTATGCAACTCAAATGAGTTTTTAAAATAATATATTTATTTTGAAGTACTTTATTTATTTTTAAAGATTTTATTTATTTATTCATGAGAGACAGACAGACAGAGAGAGAGAGAGAGGCAGAGACAGGCAGAGGGAGAAGCAGGCTCCATGCAGGGAGGGACTCGATCCCGGGTCTCCAGGATCACTCCCTGGGCTGAAGTCAGAGCTAAACCACTGAGCCACCCGGGCTGCCCTACTTTGAGATTATAGAAAAGCAGTAAGTATAGTACAAAGAGTGTTCATATACCTCATATCCCAACTCCCCTGTTTGTGTGCGTGTGTGTGTGATTTTCTTAATTGTAGATATTTTGATTTTGGTAGAGGGATTACCATGTAATGCAATAAAATCTGCCTTTTTATTTCTATGCTCAAAGTCTCCTTAAAAATATTTTTCTGTGGAAAAAGATGATAGGCTCTGGATTTCATGTTTGCATGTACTCTCCAAAAATTAATGCCAGATTGACAGGTTTGTAAAAATTTACTCTAGGTAGCAGTTTCAAGACAGCCATGTATCCCCCTGAACAATGCTCTCTGGTAAGTTACTAATAACAAAAATCTGCAAATAAGAAATTCTGAAAAATTTGATGAATCAAGAAATAATATTGCCTGAGAGACCTGAACCAAAGATTTTTATTAGGCTTCTCATAGTCTTAATAAGAATTTACTCCTGTGTTATGCTTTTGGATATGTGCTCTCAAAACAGTTTTCATGAATCATTAAAGCTTTTCATTTACTCCTTTGAAATAAAGTATGCATGACAGATTTTCTGTGGTTGAGAAAAATAGATTTTAAAAATTAGCTATTTATGGATTATTTTTTAAAAATGAAAAGGACAAGAGTTCATCCATTTTACTATTAATATGTTTCAGAGCATATGTCACAATCAGAAACCAATATTTATAAATTAACTATTGCCTATACTTTATTTGAATTTCCTTAGTTTTTTATCTAATGTCCTTTTCAGATCCAGGATCTCATTGTGATTATCACATAGTCATCATTTTGTTTTAGACTCCTCCTGACTGTGACAGTTTCTCAGACTTCTTTTTGATGTTCTTGAGAGTTTTCAGTAGTATTGGTTATTTTGTTCAGTGTCTCAGTCAGTGTGTAATGTTTTTCTAATGATTAGAATGATTCATGGGTTTTTGACAAGAAGGCCACAGAGGTATAGAATGCCATTTTTATTATGTCATATCAAAGCTATATACTATCAACATGTCTTATTGTTGATGTTGGCCTTTGTTTAAGCTATTCTTTTGACCACTTTCATGCTATATACTTTGGAAAGAAAAGCAGCCAAACACAAAAGGAATGAGGGATTGTGTTTCACTTCCCTGAGGTTTGAATAGAGAAAACATAAGTTATTTGGAAATTTTCTGTATGGGAGATTTCTCTCTTCTCCAATTATTTATTCAATCATGTATTTATATCTATGCAGACTCATGTATATTTATTTTGTATTTTGAGTTATAATCTAATAATTTATTTTGTTGCCCAAATTGTTCCAGCTTTAGCCATTGGGAGTGCTTTCATTTGGTTCCTGTGTCCCTTCAATTGATCTTATTTTTTGTATTATTCCTATATCCTATAACCTTGCTAAACTCATATATTAGTTCTGGTAAGTTTTTAAAAGGCTTCTGTATGGTTTTCTATACAGATGATCATGTAGTCTAGGAAAAAAGGCAGTTTTACTTCTTTTCTAAACAGAATGTCTTATTTTTTTCTTACCTTGTTGTGTTGGCTAAAACCTCCAATACAATGCTGAATAGAAGTAGTAAGAACAAATATCCTTACTAAGAGACAAATGACAAATGAGACAGACAAATGTCTCTGTCTTAGGGACAAACAATGTTTGTTAAACCAATCTTCATACTTGGTCACAGTGTACTTCTTAAATATTTTTTGTTAAACTGTGAGTTACAGCTTACCTTGTGAAATCTGTGGATAGGTTGTAATTGTATTTTATTTTGTCTTTTAATGATTTATTTGAGAGAGAGAGTGTGTGTGCACATGTGCACATGTTGAAGGGTGGGCGGTGAGAGGGGAAGGACAGAGGGAAAGAGAGCCTGATGTAGGCCTCAGTTTCACAACCCTGAGATCATGGCCTGAGCCAAAATCAAGAGTTGGCTGCTCAACTGACTGAGCCACCCAGACTCCCTGTGGTCACTATTTTAAAAGAACGAAATAGAAAATATCAGACTATATTAAACTATTGTTCTGTGAAATTTTCATCTTGTGTTTGTGTGTCTGTATGTAACAGACTGTAACATAAAGTGTATTTCTTGACCTAGCTCATATCAACATTTAAAAAAATAACTAGTTCACTTTTTGACCCTGAAGATAATATAATAGGTAGTGCAAGAAAGCAAGTAGCCCAAAGAGGAGAGTGCCAGATTCAGAGATACACCCGGGGTGAAAAAATGGGGTTAGACAATGGAGAAAATGAGGAAATATGTGTTTCTTTAGAAAAGCCTAATCTGTAGGGGTGCCTGGTTGGCTCAGTGGTTGAGCGTCTGCCTTGGGCTCAGGTCGTGATCTGGGGTCCTAGGATTGAGTCCCGCATCAGATACCCCACAGGAGCCTGCTTCTCCCTCTGCCTATGTCTGCCTCTCTTTCTGTGTCTCTTAATAATTAATAAATAAAATCTTTAAAAAAAGCGCCCCATCTTTTTTTTAGTTTTTGTTTTTTTCCCCCTAAGATTTATTTATTTATTTATTTGACAGAGAGAACAAGTGGGAGGGGCAGAGGGAGAGAGAATCTGAAACAGACTCCATGCTGAGTATAGAGCCTGATAGGGGGCTTAGTCCCAGACCCCGAGATCATGACCTGAGCTGAAATCAAGAGTCAGATGCTTAGCCAACTGAGCCACCTAGGTGCCCCGTTTCTTAGTTCTGAGTGGAGTGATCTTTATGTCAACATGATGAAACTGATGAACAATGAAAGGATGTAATTAGTTGCAGATTAATAACTTAATGTTCCTAGCCAAAGGATTTGGTAGTCTTTCAGATTTGGGGAATTCTCTCCAGAAACTTCCTTTCTTATATGACAGCCTCAGGAAGAAAAATCTACGTTTAACTGGGGTTCCTGAGGGCACCGAAAGGGACAGAGGTCCAGAATATGTATTTGAACAAATCATAGCTGAAAACTTTCCTAATCTGGGAAGGGAAACAGGCATTCAGATCCAGGAAATAGAGAGATCCCCCCCTAAAATCAATAAAAACCACTCAACACCTTGACATTTAATAGTGAAGCTTGCAAATTCCAAAGATAAAGAGAAGATCCTTAAAGCAGCAAGAGACAAGAAATCTCTAACTTTTATGGGAAGGAGTATTAGGGTAACAGCAGACCTCTCCACAGAGACCCGGCAGGCCAGAAAGGGCTGGCAGGATATATTCAGGGTCCTAAATGAGAAGAACATGCAGCCAAGAATACTTTATCCAGCAAGGCTCTCATTCAGAATAGAAGGAGAGATAAAGAGCTTCCAAGACAGGCAGAAACTGAAAGAATATGTGACCACCAAACCAGTTCTCCAAGAAATATTAAGGGGGACTCTGTAGAAGAAGGAGGAAGTCCAATGGAACAATCCACAAAAACAGGGACTGAATAGGTATTGTGATGACATTAAATTCATATCTTTCAATAGTAACTCTGAACATGAATGGGCTTAATGACCCCATCAAAAGGCGCAGGGTTTCAGACTGGATAAAAAAGCAAGACCCATCTATTTGCTGTCTACAAGAGACTCATTTTAGACAGAAGGACACCTACAGCCTGAAAATAAAAGGTTGGAGAACCATGTACCATTCAAATGGTCCTCAAAAGAAAGCAGGGGTAACCATCCTTATATCGGATAAGCTAAAGTTTATCCCGAAGACTGTAGTGAGAGATGAAGAGGGACACTATCTCATACTTAAAGGATCTATCCAACAAGAGGACTTAACAGTCATCAATATATATGCCCCGAATGTGGGAGCTGCCAAATATATCAATTAATAACCAAAGTTAAGACATACTTAGATAATAATACACTTGGTGACTTCAATGTAGCACTTTCTACAATCAATAGGTCTTCTAAGCACAACATCTCCAGAGAAACAAGAGCTTTAAATGATACACTGAACCAGATGGATTTCACAGACATTTACAGAACTTTACATCCAAAGGCAACTGAATACACATTCTTCTCAAGTGCACATGGAACTTTCTCCAGAATAGACCACATACTGGGTCACAAATCAGGTCTTAACTGATACCAAAAAATTGGGATTGTCCCCTGCATATTTTCAGACCATAATGCTTTGAAATTAGAACTAAATCACAAGAAGAAGTTTGGAAGGATTTCAAACACGTGGAGGTTAAGGACCATCCTACTAAAAGATGAAAGGGTCAACCAGGAAATTGAGAAGAATTAAAAAGATTCATGGAAACTAATGAAAATGAAGATACAACCATTCAAAATCTTTGGGATACAGCAAAAGCAGTCCTGAGGGGGAAATACATCGCAATACAAGCATCCATCCCAAAACTGGAAAGAACTCAAATACAAAAGCTAACCCTGCACCTAAAGGAGCTGGAGAAAAACAGCAAATAGATCTTATATGACTTTAATATGTGGTCTCAGGGGGGCAGCCTGGGTGGCTCAGCGGTTTAGCGCCACCTTCAGCCCAGGGCGTGATCCTGGAGTCCTGGGATCAAATCCCACATAGGGTTCCCTGCATGGAGCCTTCTTCTCCCTCTGCCTGCCTCTGCCTCTCTCTCTCTCTCTGTGTTTTTCATGAATAAATAAATAAAATCTTTAAAAAAAAAATGTGGTCTCAGGGTACTTTGTTCTCTTCTAGAAATACTGTTTTGAATAAAATCAAGCTAAAGCTATTAAATTTGCTTAAAGATAATTGGTTCGTGTAATATCTCTTCATGTACAGGGAGATTTAATCCTACGGATTAAATACGAGCTAGTGATTTCAATTAGCATTTCATAGTTTTTTTTTTAATTTTTATTTATTTATGATAGTCAGAGAGAGAGAGAGAGAGAGAGAGGCAGAGACATAGGCAGAGGGAGAAGCAGGTTCCATGCACCGGGAGCCTGATGTGGGATTCGATCCCGGGTCTCCAGGATCGCGCCCTGGGCCAAAGGCAGGCGCCAAACCACTGCGCCACCCAGGGATCCCAGCATTTCATAGTTTTGAATTGGGCCCAATTTAGGAGCATGGAACAATAATGGAAGAAGAATCTTTATGGTATCTTTAAGTTCTAAACTATTGGATTTGTGTTACTCTGACAGTCATATTTTTTATTTGTCATCTCTGTACTCAAATAGTGTTCTAGTTTCAAATTTCTGAAGGAAAGAATCTGATTCAATAGCCTAGATGCCTTTTCAGTTTCTAGATCAATTCAGCTCTACCCTAGGAAGTAGGTCTTAGGTGTGTACCTTTCTCCTTTGTGTGAGAGGATGGAATCAGTGATAGCTGGGCAGCCACCCTGAGAGGGGTTTGTTATTAATAAACAAATTAATTATATTAAATTGTTTAGTATTAATAAACAATTAATAAACAAGTTATTAATAAACAAGTTAGTTAAATTAAGTAATAACAGAATTGAAAATCAAATTATTGACAGATCTTATTTTCTGAATGCTTAAAATTAATCCTTTTTCTTTAAGTCAGTGGTTCTCATTAGCCTTTTTTGTTTCTAAAAGCCCCATTTGAAAATATGATAAAATATCTTGGACTCCTTTAAGTCCATCCAGCAACGTCAGATTATAAGTGCGTACTTTAAGTTTCATAATCAGCTTAACATGCATTGTTAAATTCCCTGTAAAATCTAGTTGTTCAGCCTGTAGCATGAAATAGCACAGAATAGAAATGATTATTTCTAGTTACAACTGTTATTTGAGAAAATAATTGTCAAGTAGCAGAGCGAATTATTACGTTTAGAAGAATGGTAGGCACTGACCTGAATCTTAAATAACATATATAGTAACAGGAACCATAAACAATTTTAGGACAAGGTGAAAACTCAATAAATGAGTATTTATTTACTCATGAGGTTAGAGAAGAATGTCACAGGGTTTTAGCATTTGAATGCAAAGAGGTAAGCACCTAGATTGGGATTGGGAAAGGGTTTATAAACTGTTAAGATTCTTTTGAATTCTAAGATTTTATGGTTCTACCCCCAAATAGTTGTATTTAACGTAGAGATGGTGCATTTCAGAAATGTTTCAGGTTGCTTTAGCAAAGAAACCAACTGTATTTTCTTTTGTTTTTATGATGTAGCTATAGAATGGATCTAATGAAAGTTGAAGTAGATTATGACTAAAATTTATAGCAGCATCAGATAAAATTTACACTTTCTGATTTATGATCTGCATACTTAGTGTTTTATCAAGTCTCCCAATTTTGGGGGAGGAATTTTCACTACTCATTATATTAAGTCTCTATGTTCATGTTCTGATTTAACCTGTGTCTTTGTATTAATAATAATGAACACTGAATTTTCCAATGTATTAGGGACAGTTCTAGCATTTTATTTATTCTAACCAGTTAACCCTCAAAAAAGCCCCATGAAAGTAGATATTATTTTGTTATCTCCATTTCACAGATAAGGAAACTGAAAGTGAAGCATATAGAGGTTTATAGAGGTTGAATAGTAAGTGGCATTTTTATTCTTGCTGAGCTAGAATTCTTAATTTATGGCCTGTTTCCTTAAGCAAATTATAAATCTTCGATTTGGGGCTTACCTTTTTTGTTTTGTCATGAGTGTCTACTTAGCACTGTGCCTTGCATGTAAGTTAGACTCTAATAGTTATGTATTGATTATAAAATGCATAATCTGTGTCAAACACATTCTTTCCATTTGCCAGGAAATTTTATTCCTCTAGTTAGCTATATTTGTTGTTATTGAAAAAACTAGTAAATGTATTTTCATGTGTAATGTGTAATTAAAGAAGATTTTGGATAAAATGGAAGTCTGTTTTCATATTTTAAGTATGTTTTCAAATTGTTACATTGTTAAAATTTTATCATTTTCAGTGATGCTTTCAATTACATCAACCAATAAAATATATACATTCACTTTAAAATTTATTCAATAAGATACTAATGTTAGAGTGAAGGATACATGTTTGTTTTAAAATAAACCTCTTTGCCTGCCATAGTGTATGTAGTAATGAAACCGTGTGTTTCTAAATTTTGAAAATAAAAAATACTGGTAAGAGTTGTGCCCTTTTTACTATATCATGTGACTTTCTTCTGTGCTGTTGTGACTTTGATATGTTCAGGTCAATGAACTTTCTCCTGTATCTTCATTTTGAGTCTTTATTAACAGCAACTTTGGTTTTATATGTAGGCTATGTTTCATTTCTCCCTTTATCTCCCCTCCCTTTATCTTCAGTAAATAAATAATTATCCAGAGTTTAATTCATTGACTTAAATTTCTGCCCTATTTTTAAAAGTTTGGTTTTAAAAGATTTATATAACTCTTTAGAGCTTGAAGGGTTCTTTAGTGGATTGGAAGTGGTATTATTTCAGATAACAATTCTCTTTAGGATCAGGTCCTTCTCAGTTATAATATTCAGCAGCATAATATAATTATCTGAGGATTTCAGATGGCAGTTTAGTTCAAAGAGCTGTAGCAACACTTGGAAAAAGTACCTCTTCCAAGCCTTAATGCTATTTTGTGAGCTTCCCTCCCTTTGTTTGCCTAGTATACAGTTAATGAAAGTCTGCTTATCTTTTATTATTAAATTATGACGAATTGGCTGAAAATCATTCTCCAGTTTCTGTTTTTGGAAGAAACATAATTAATAATTGACTGGGACATGTTTGTGCAAAACTAGAGTATATGTAAATTAAAGTCTAACATATGAATAATGGAAGATAAATAATTTGATATTACTTACCTGATGTAGGGACTAGCTTTTTAATGAATGTAAGTTACCAATATATCTTCTGATTTCTATTTAAAATAGTTTACTAGATGAGCAGTATTCATATGTTTTCCAGATTAGCTCCATTACTTGACCATTTTAAAGTCCTATTTGGATAAGCATGAGCTTTTTAAAAATTTTTTTCCAGATTTTTATTTATTCATGAGAGACACACAGAGGCAGAGGGAAAGTAGGCTCCCTGCAGGGAGCCCAATGTGGGACTTGATCTCTGGAATCGGCCTCACGCCCTGACCCAAAGGCAGACACTCAACCGCTGAGCCACCGGCTGTCCCAAGCATGAACTTTTGATATTCCTTCAGTTAAAACTGTAATCAGTATCCATAATTTAATCTAAATTGAAAGAGGGGAGGAAGAAGAGAATTCTTATTTGGATATGTTTTGTACCAGATGTTTCAGATATTACCTTTAATCCTCACTAAAATCGTTTGAGGTTGGTATTGTTTTCCCCCTTTTACAGATGAGCAAACTGAGGCACAGAGGAACCACAGTAAGTGGTTAAACAAGAATTAAGATTTCCCTGACTTTAAGGCTCATGCTCTTTGCAGATGTTGTGTCCCTTTTGTAAAATGAACTAAATTGAAGGTAGAATCTTTTGTTAATGACAGGTATTTTATTTATTTATTTATTTATTTTATTTATTTATATAAAAAGATTTTATTTACTTATTTGCTTGAGGAAGAGAGAGCAAGAGAGAGAATGCAAGTGGGGAAGAGGGAGAAGCAGGCTCCCCGCTGAGCGGGGAACCCAAGTTTAGGCTCCATCCCAGGACTTTGGGATCATGGCCTGAGCCAAAGGCAGATGCTTAACTGAGCCACGCAGGCGCCCCAGTGACATGTATCTTAGTCTTTCCGTCTTTTACTTTTACTCTTGCTACACCTGTCTTTTTGGGTTTCTGATGAACTTTTGTCTCTATAAAAGTGATATATGTTCTTTATTAGGACATTTAACCGTAAGGGAAAGTATAAAGAAGAAGAAATCTAGAATCTTACCAACCATGTGTACTTTTGATATTTGACATTTTACAACATTTTTTTACATAATTGAAATCACAGTAATGTAATTTTAAACCTTGAATTTTCACCATAATATAAGCATTTTCTTATTATTTCTCTTTGGACATTTAAGTGCTCTCACTTTTTCCCCTCTGTAAATATCATTGAGATAAACATCCTTTTTTTTTTTTTTTTTTTTTTGAGATAAACATTCTTGTATATACCTAGGCAAGTTGTTGCTTGGTTTCTTCACTAACCCCTCCTACATGCACACCCACACCCACACACCCCTTCTTGCCCAACACTAAGGATAGGTATAGTAAGATGTTGGTTACTCAGATTAGTCTCTGTCCATCTGTCCCTGTCCTTTCTCTCTTCTTATCTTCCCCTTAAGTATGCTTATAGTATTTTTGAGTATAATTAGGTTCATTTGTTTCAATTTGCTTTCATTTTTAGGTGCTTCCCCTCTTACACTTTCTCATTTTATTTTTTACACACATAGAGTATTAACAGGCTTTCCAACATCAGAACTATTCAGGGCCAACCCCTCTTCACCCATATTGCATTTGCCATCTTCTAATCATGGATTTTGCTCTAGCAGTTGTCTGTCCTTACTGTACCATCAGTAGTTTTTTTTCTGCATCATTGTCACTAGCATACCAGCTTGTTTTCTCTTACCTTAATAAAGAAAACAAAACCTGAAAGCAACCTAGTTTTTCTCCTGCCTTACTGGTTCTTCTTTTTTAATCTCCTTTATTGGTTTCTTTCACAGTTCTTAGCCCCTTAGGGGCCTCTAACCGCAGTCCTTGAGCCATCTGATTTTTTGTCTCCATCTTGCAACTGCAAATACCATCTATAACATTGGTGATTACCAAATTTGTATCCACACCCACCGAATGAGATTTGAATATCTACCTAATTGGCATGTCTTGAATATCTAATGGGCATCACTTAATTAAACTATTCAAAGTCTAAATTCTAGTCCTGAATCCCAAACTTATTTCTCCCTCTGTTTCTTTAACCTGAATAATGGTAACTCTGTCCTTCCATTTACCCAGACTAAAAACCTTGAAGTCATCCTTAACTTCATTCTGTATAATCAAATCCTGTTGGCTTTACCTTCAGAATATATCTAGACTATTCCCTTTCTACCATAACACTTTTTACTCTTCTATCTTGATCCAGGGCAATGTCTTCTCTCACTTGGATTGTCGCAGTAACTTCCTACTGGGCCGCCTGCTTCTTTCCACATCCTCCCTTTCATATATTCTCAATAGAGTAAAACTTGGAAAATTAAAGTTTCCAGGGGTGCCTGGGTGGCTCAGTCTGTTGAGCGTCTGACTCTTTTGAGGTTTTGGGATCGAGCCCTGCATTGGGCTCTATATTCAGCATAGAGTTTGCTTGAGATTCTCTCTCCTTCATCTGCCCCTTCTTGCTGTGCTGGTACAGGCAGGCACTCATGCTCTCTGTCTTTCAAATAAAAAATGAATAAATCTTTAAAAAAAAAAAAGTTTCCTATTCTAGTCAAAACTATCTCCAATTAGTCTCATTTTTACTAAGAGTAAAAGCCAGAGTCTTTAGAGTGGCTTTAAAGGTCTCACATGATCTGGCGCCTGTTACTTCTCTAACTTATCTCCTTTCCTCCTACTCTTGCATTTCTTTGCAACTTCCTCCAGTCAGATTGACTGTGATGTTTCTCAGATATGCCAAGCATGTTCCCACCTCAGATTTTTACCCTTGCTTTTTCCCTTGGCCTAGAACATTCTTCCTCTAGATATTTGTATAGCTACTTTACTTGCTTCAGATCTTTGCCCAAATGTTATCTTTTCACTGAAGGTTTGTTTTTCTGTCCATCCTTTTAAAAATTAAAAGGTCCTCTGCTTGCACCTGCTATCTTACTATTTTGATTTTTCCCCTCCATAGTCAGAATCTGACATAATATATCTGGCTTATTTTTTCATTCTCTGCAGAACCGTGTCCCCTTAGGCCCCATGAAGGCAGAGGTTTTTATGTTTTCTTTATTGTCATATTCCCATTGTCTGTTAATTTATAGGTATCATTTAAGATTTAATGAATGAATGATTTAATGAAATGATCAAGGCCTTGTAGAGTCAGTCCCTTCTTTGTCCTTTCTGATTTATCTTCTACTCTCATGGCCCTCTTGTATTTTATGCCATGCTCTGTCCAGCCTGAAAACATTTGTGTTTTATTCCTACTACTTGGAATACTTTCTTCCTGTCTCCCTTCTTTTCCTTGCCTAGTTAACTTCTACCACTCATTCTCAGATATAATCTCAAAAGTCCCTGTTTTCAGAGAAGCTCTAGATTAAAACCCTGTACTGTATTCTCTCTTAGTCATGCTTTTTGGTGTTCGGTCTACCACCCGAACTAGAACTGCATAAAGGCGGGGACTCCTTGAGTGTACTGCTTGAGTGTACACTCCTTGAGTGTACATATGTCCAAATAGTGAATTCTCAGTAAGTACTTAGTGAGTGCTCCCTTCCAGCTGTGATGGTCTGCCTCGAGGTACTGGCAGGCCATTCCTATGTGATTAGGAGTGAGAGCCTATCAGGAAATGTCATAGTACTAAACCAAATATGATTGATGGGTAAGTGTAACACGACCTAGCATCACTGGTCAAATATGGGTTACATGTGAATTCTGTATTTCTCAGTTCACATTCTGTGAGATGATATGAATCCCAATAAAATGTGCCTCATGAAATTCTGGTGTAGAGTTAATGGGAAGCATGAAATGAAGCACGTGTATATTGGTGATACTCTCGTTGATGTGTAGAGCGTGTAAATAATCAGAATATTTTGTTACTTTATTTTTTTATTTTTATTTTTTTTATTTTGTTACTTTAATATTTAGTTTCAAAAAAGGTAAAAGACTGGCTGATAAATCTTGTTAGCTGGTAGTTAATCTTGTCAGTAGTTTCATTTTTGAAAAAAAAAAAATACCTCCTGGGCAAAGTTAGTGGATTTTCACTTTTTTAGGGTTTTTCTTTAAAGTCAAATGAAATATTACTTTGTTCCTGCATCTTCTCAGTTGTTTCTTCCTTATATATTTGCCCTTTCCTTTCCTACTTGGTGACATTTGGCTTTATGTTCAAGGATCTTTTTACAGTCTTTGCCCATTTTTGGTCTAGTCATAACCACCTTGCTAAAGTAAATGGCCGCATGGACACTTGTGCCATTTGCCTTCTTTTGCTGTACTTGTTCAGTGGAGATGACGTATTTCTTCCTGTAAACCTGGACTGCTTTGCCAATCTGCTGACCTTTGTAGTGTTCTCGTACACCCTGAACTTCATCCTTTTGGATGGGCATGGATCGAACATTGTACTTCTGTCTCAGCTCTTTGGAAAGAGAAGATATAATCTTCCTGTGAATGTAGTAAGGTGCATTTAAATATCTTTTACGATTCTTGCTCCAATCAGAAGTCACAAAAGGATTGAACTTCATTTGGCTGCTGGTGCTTATCTAAACAGTGAGAATAAAAGTGGTATTGACCCTAATGTTTTATCAAAGGAATTAGATGAAGTAGTAATGTTTGCATGCAAAGAACCTCGTACGCAATAAACCCTTGGAAAATGTCCAGTATTGTTTTAACTATTACTGTCATTTCCATTCTTTTTTAAGTTTAAGAATTTTCATTTTTAATTCATCACAGAGAATCTGTATTCTTAATTAAATAGCTTTTAGGGTCCAGTCTCCTATATGACTTTTGGCACTTTCACTAAGCACTTTATACTTTATTTATTTTAACTCCTACAGAAAGGATAAATGGTATTTGTACAGCCAATCTGGATTGTAAATAATTGGTATTTTTAAGTCTCATGTTAGAAAACACCAAAATTGACTGCCAAGTAGAGTTGCATAATCTGCTTCCTCAGAGACCTTTTAGAAAAAGATTTGTGTACTCTAATTTATTCCTGAATAATGTGGGTCAATTTTTGAAGCTAGGAATCTCTGGATGATTCTAAAAGGAGTATTAATATCCTTTGATATTGTTCTTGAGATAATGAATGGGTAGTACTTGCTATTGCTACTTCTAGAGGATCCCCTTATTCCCTTAACCTTCCTGTTAAGGTTGGTTAGTAAAATAGAAATATTCTTATGGTCTGTAGCAAAGTAAACGAAATGTGATTACGGAATGGTTTTGAGTTAGTTCCACTGCCTTGCATAGTACCTGGAAAAAGTGGATGCTACTTATTATTCATAAATTTGAAAGGCAGTTAAGAACTAGAGTTTGATGTATATGGAAATATGATATTCACACGTATGCTAAAAACACTGTAGGCTTTGTATAAGAGAGCAATGAAATAAGAGAGTTCAAAGTGATAACAAAAGCTTATTGAAAAACTTAAAGTAGAGACTGTCAACTGAGATTTTCTGTTTCTTTGTGCTGCTGTTACATTTTTAACGCTCTGTACATTTGCAAGAATGGGGTACAGAAACTGACGCTAAAATGAATGTCAATATATATTCTCTTTCAGATTTACTAAAAATTTATCTCCTGACAAGATAAATCTAAGTACTCTCAAAGGAGAAGGTGAACTGAAGAATTTGGAGTTGGATGAAGAGGTGCTCCAGAATATGTTGGATTTGCCAACATGGCTTGCTATCAACAAAGTTTTTTGTAATAAAGCATCTATTAGGGTGAGACTTTGATATCTGTGGAAAGCATTTCTGTTCTCTCTTTTTTTAAAGATTATATTTATTTATGAGAGACACAGGCAGAAGGAGAAGCAGTCTCCATGAGGGGAGCCTGATGTGGGACTCGATCCCTGACCAGGGATCATGCCCTGAGCCGAAAGCAGACTCAACCACTGAGCCACCCAGCCTCCCTCTGTTCTCATTTTTAAATTTAATTCCTATCTCTTTAATATTTTGTTTATATCTGTAAAAAAACATTTTATTAATATAATTTAAAAAGACAAATACCTATGTCTAAATAATTGCATGAATGTGTGCCAGATGAATTTAATTGAAGTCATATATTAAGATTAATTTGTAGTTTAAGTTTTATTTAAAATTTAATCTTAACATTTAAATAAAATTATTGGTAGTTATTAATAAAATAATTGGCTAAATTTGGCACATATTCAAATATTTTTATAGGATTTATTGTTAATAGGGGCAATTTAAATTTGTACTAAGTAAACATTATTTCAAATAAAGACATGAAGCCATAAATCCTTAATTTTATTCTGTACATTCTACTTTTACTTGAAATTTTATTTCTTTTATTCATTTGTTTCTTCTTGAAGATTTTAAAATTTTCTTTTATTATTATTTCTCCTTATTAAAATTTATTCCTGCTTACCTTTGACGCTAATCATATATCATATCACTTCTTACTCTTAAAGACCAGTTTTTAAAAGGAAGTACTTAGAATAGAAATACCACATGAAGGACACCTGGGTGGCTCAGTGGTTGAGCATCTGTCTGCCTTTGGCTCAGGGCTGGATCCCAGAGTCCTGGGATCGAGTCCCACATCAGGCTCCCCTTGGAGATCCCGCTTTTCCCTCTGCCTATGTCTCTGCCTTTCTTTCTATGTCTCTCATAAAGTCTTAAAAAAAAAATACCACATGAGTAATGTTTCATAAAATTAAAATTAAAATTAAAATTGGACTGCAAAGAAATGATTTTAGAAAGGTTCCTGTATCATTTGATGGTCACTTTTATCTTCCATAAACTCAAATACCTATTAAAATGTGACTTTTTAGTGTATGTTTGAACGTTATTTGAAATTGCCTACATTTTACATGCGTGGCCTCACCTTTGTATGTTTCTTGAATATCTACAAAAAGATTGGTCAAAATTTTATTTTTAAACTTTTTAAAAGATTTTAAGTAATCTCCACATCCAACATGGGGCTTTAACACATGACCTCAAGGTCACCAAGAGTCACACATTCTTCCAGCTAAGCCAGCCAGGTGCTCCACGGTCAGAATTTTAGAATTAAAAAAACTGTTCAATGAATGAAAGACTGATTATACTCTGCTGGGAAATCTTAGTTTAAATTACAAAATTAAGAGGCACCTGGCTGGCTTAGTCAGAAGAGCACGCGACTCTAATCTCAGGGTTGTGACTTCAAGCCCCATGTTGGGCATGGAGCCTACTTAAAATTAAATTAATCACGAAGTTAAAATGTTTTTTAAGGTCTGGGGGAAAGCTTATGAGGACCTAAAATTCTTATTTTAAAAGATGACAGAAATTTTGATTAATCTTATACAAAATAGGTACATCCAATTTTAAGAGTCTGCATGAGTTGCTCAGTTTATTACTTTGCAATTTGAGAAAAAGTCATCTGATAAAATTTGGTATGTCTGTCACTATATTTAGAGAGCATCTATATTGATTGCTAGTTTTACATTATTTTTTGATGATTGATTTTAAAGAAAAAATTTTGTTTGTCTTTTTTTGGTAGATTCCATGGACAAAATTGAAAACACATCCCATCTGTTTGGTGAGTTCTGACTTGCTTCAGAAATAAACATTTATGTATGCATTTGATCTAACTACTCTGCTAATGTTAATCTTTTGTTTCATAGAAACACAGTCTTCTGGCTTTTCTACAAATTGACTTTCATTTTATTTGGATGGTACTTAGTTTTTCAGCCCTTAAATGAGAAGTGTGACCTTTAAAATGGGAAGGTCTTTATAATTTTTCAGATGTATTATGTTATAAGTTGGTATATTTTTATTCTGTCATTTAGCTCTTCATTGACGTATTATGACAGTCTTAGTAACATTTAATTCAAACTTGCTGTGTTTCTGATTTTATTGATCTACTAAATTAAATAATATACACCTGAATATACTTTCTTTTTTTTCTTTAAGATTTTATTATTTATTTAAGAGAGAGAGCACAGCACGTACCCAAGTTGGGAGAGGCAGAAGGAGAGGGATAAGTAGGCTCATTGCTGAGCAGGGAGCCCTACACGGGGCTTGATCCCAGGACTCTGGGATCATGACCTGAGCTGAAGGCACATGCATAACTAACTGAGCCATCTAGACACCACAATATACTTTCCTTTTTTTAAGGAAAATTGAACAAAGATTGGTCATTTGGTCATTTATTGATTCATTCATTCCACAGATATTGAGCACCTTCCCTGTGCCCTAAGGGAACTTAATATTCTTATTGAGAAGACCAACAAGAAACAAATAAATAAGACAATTTCAGATAGTAAATGCTATATTAAAATAGAGAATGAAGAATGAGTGAGTTACACTAGTGATGACTACTAAGGATATTTGATCTTTAAGCAAACTGTTACCTTGAAAGAAATTTTTTATTATGATAATGTTTATTTTCACATTTCTTGCATATTTCATATTTTTCATTGTTAAATGTCTTAAATCTCAAGTCTTAGACTGGGATAAGCTTTTAGCTCCTTAAATACCATTTATTAATACATAATCTCATTTAGCAATTAATAATGTCATACATTCTTGGATTAGAGATTGCACTTCTATAAAATCTGATGATTTCAGCAGCATTTGGCAACTTGTAGTTTGTCTTATACTCCTATATGCCCACAGCTTTCTTATCAGATAATAAGTGCCTTGAGAAAGGACTGAGTATGTTGTTTTCTCTTTTGGTATTTGTCTTTCTAGACTTTTATAGAGACATTTTAAAAGTGACTCTGCTCACTTATTGATTACTTTGTTCCTAAAGAAATGAAAGAGAAAATAGTGTTACATAATATTTTTATAATATACATAAAATATCTAATTTTTTACATTTTTAATGTATTTTTATTAGTCCCTGGATAAAGTAATAATGGAAATGAGTACATGTGAAGAACCACGAAGTCCTAATGGCCCATCACCAATTGCAACTGCTTCGGGACAAAGGTAAGTTATTTTCATTAATTTACATGACTCATAGTGAAGAGAGTTCTTTTCTGTAGTCAGTCAGCTCTGTTATCTGTAGTAATGGAACATAAAATTTCCTAACCTCAGGCAGCCTCTATTTGAGTCACCTTTTCCCATCAGACATTTTCCAGTTGTGGTATTATGTTGCCAAAGTAGCAGAATTGGTTTTTATCCTTTTTTATTCATTTTGCTTTCCTTGATGTTAAATAGTAATGATCAACCAAAAGCATTCTATAAATCAGATAATCTCTTAGTCTGAATAGTTTCTTTGCCTTTCATTTATTCTGTGCATCAGTGGAACTTTTATGACTCTTAAGAGTTAAGTTGATGCCTTTAAAAATATAGGCCTTTTGGCCCAGAAGGCCTATATTATATTAAATATAGAATGCTCACATTTTGTACAAATTGAATTTTGATAGATAAAAATCAGTAGAAGCATGGAGGCCATTTCACAAAGCCTTTTTGCAAAGATCTTAAAAAAAATAGGTTTGTTTTTTTTTTAAAGATTTTATTTATTTATTTGAGAGCACATACATGTGAGTGTCACACAAGCAGTCAGTGGGGCAGAGGGACAAGCAGACTCCCTGCTCTGTCCCAGGACTCTGAGATCATGACCTGAGCCAAAGTCAGACACTTAACCAACTGAGCCACCCAAGTGCCTCTTAAAAAATAGATCTTTAAAAAAATTGCCTGTTTATTTTTGCATTTTTGAATTCTATACATCATTTCCTAAAGGCAGGATTTCTGCACTACTTTGCACCTATTCATGTAGAATACTCACATAGATTTTAATGTGATTAGTGCCTCTTCATCATTTTATAGTATTCTGGGTGTTGTGTCAAACCAATGATGAGTTTTCTTTGGAATGAATGTACATGGGGTGCCTGGCTGGCTTAGTTGGTAGAGCATGTGACTGTTGATCTCAGGGTTGTAAATTTGAGCCCCATGCAGAGATTGCAGAGATTACTTAAAAATAAAATCTTTAAAAAATAAATAGAACGTACACATCAGATACACAGACATACACATGTACTCATTTCCAGATTGCTCTTTCACCACGGTTGAACTACCTTTACATTAGTGCTTTCTGGGGTAATACCTACAGCCTGATCAATGGCTTTCCATGTAGAAATGGTGATCCATCAATTCACAGCTAGAGTTGACTGAAGGCCAGATTTATCAGATGTACCTGTTTGGCCTACAGGTAATAGTGACTGGGAAAAGAGCTTTCACATTAATTTCTTTGTAGTTTATACATCATCGAGCAATTTGAGATTTTAAAGCTTAACTTATGATTTCATGTGTGATACAGTCGATTGGAGCAATTGGTCCAGTTGACTAGAGTCAAAAAAATGGAAGAAAAAGTAGAGGTGTTTTTAAGATTATTGAAGGTGGAAAAAAGATCAGGAAAATTGCTGTTCTTGATAATGTTCTTTATGACTCATGATTTTCTAGTATCAATAAGCTTTATAAGTTTGGCTTTGTAATCATGATGATAATCCTTATATTTTGATGTTGGCAGTATGGTTAATCTATTTCCACATTTTTCCAGAGTTGCCTGATTATAGCAATCACTTAGGATGCTTATTAAATCTGTATTCTTTTAGGCTCCCTTTTTTTGAAATTATGAGTCTTGAGATCTAGAATGGTTATCAAGAATGTGATTATTTTTAACAATTCTTTATATTTCTGCAACTTGGAGAAACACTGATCTATTTGATTTTTGTCTTTATAAGATTAAAACATAAGGAAATTAATATTTAACAGATTGGCTTTACCTTCTGTGCAGGACTTATGAATTAATAATATTCCATAGAATGATGATCTAGTAAATTTGTAAGTTCAGAAAGTTTATTTTATCATTTCATATAGAGGAGGTCTCCATCTATGTGAAGATTATTAATCAAACTTAGAATAGACTTGTTTGAAAACTGGAATTTCACCTTTTTAATTTATGATGAATGATATAACCAGAAACTTAATAGACTTTAGTCATTGATTCAGGCTTCACCCTCTAGTGGTAAATCCTCCAATAGTAACACTTTTTTAATGCATAGATTAGAACAGGTGGGGTTGGATATTCCAAAGGGCATTCCCAAATAATGATTATAGATACATTCTTTCCAACTCCAGGAATTTCTAGCCAAATGACCAGTATTTGTGTTGGGATTAAAACAACTTTTCCCTAGGATGTTGATGAGTTCTTTCTCTTTAGTTCTTAATCTTTTGAAAATACTTCTTATTTTCATTTTACAAATGAAGAAATTGAGGCTTGGATTTTCATAGTATTTTTCTCAGACTTTTCATAGTATTAATAAGAATATAATACTATTAATAATACTATAAATAATAGTTAAATTTCATAAAGTATCATGAATCAAGATATAGGCTGTTTAGTTCATAGGTATTATTTTGCGCAACCCACATGTAACCTACAAAGTATTACCTGATTTAAAGGATAGGTCATCTGAGGATTAGGAAGTTTTAGGTAATTTACTCCAGTAAGATAGTAAATTAAGAAACTTAGCAGCAGGTAGAGGAGAGGGATGTGCATGATCAATGAAAATGATGGGTTCATTTTTATACATGTTATCTTTGAAATGTATGAGAGGCAGCCGAGTGGAAATATCTGATGGACATTTGAATTTTAACATTCTGAAGTTTTAGCAAGAGATTTGGATAGAGAGATTTAGGAATAATGGTCAAAGTGATAATAATTGAAGTAATGTATCATTTGGACAAATTTTTACTACTCTTCCTGCCGAAATATATTGATAGTCTGTAGTCCAGTCATATTGTACTACTCATTATTCTCAAAGTACCTCTACTTTCCTGCTTTTCTGTGCTTTTGCTTGTTTTCCTAATAAAAGATTTCCCTTCTTCCCATTGCTTCCTGTGGGAAATATATTTTTCTTTCCTAGATAAATTTCTCTAGTTATGAACAGTTTCTTCCTCTACCAAGTGTAGTAATGATGATTCCCCCCCCCTTTTTTTTTTAATTTTATTTATTTATTCGAGAAACAGAGAGAGAAGCAGGCTCCATGCCGGAAGCCCGACATGGGACTCGATCCTGGGTCTCCAGGATCACGTCCCTGGGCTGAAGGCAGCACTAAAATGCTGAGCCACCTGGGCTGCCCATGTTGATTCCTTTTTTAAAGCACTCAATTACACAATGCCTAATGATTCAGTTTCTAGGGCACATGTGTTTTTCTTCTCTAAGTAAGTTGTGAGCCCTTAGAATACCACAACCGAGTTTTGGTTTTTCTTATGTCCCAGCATTGTGCACATGGTAGATGTTCAGTAAACATTTGCTGATTGGATTAGAGAATGTGAACTTTTCTGACTTTATTCCTAAATTTGAGCTTATTTTGTAGTTATAGTTTGTAGCCTTCTTTGTGTCAGGAATTTAGCTCTCTTATTTTTACTTTATAGATTCTAGTTGTTTGAACATCTGACAACTTGAAGAGTAGGCAGTTTTGGATAGTGATTATAATAACCTAATTTAAAGAGTAACGTTTCAGGGGGCCTGGGCCTCTCAGTTGGTTAAGTGTCCGACTCTTTATTTCTGTTCAGGTCATGATCTCAAGGTCATGAGATCAAGCCCGCATTAGGCTCCTTGTTGGATGTGGAGCCTGCTTCAGTTTCTCTCTCCTTCTCTCCTTCTGCCCCTCTCCTGCTCACACAGGCATTCTCTGTCTTTATCTCTCTCTCTCTAAAAGAAAAAAAAAAAAAAAGCCTATCAAAATGGTTACAATCAAAACCACAAGGAACAAATATTAGCAAGGATGTAGGGAAAAAGGAACACTCGTATATCATTGGTGGGAATGCACACTGGTGCAGCCACTGTGGAAAACATTATGAAGGTTCCTCAAAAATTTAGAAATAGAAGTACCCCCACAATCCAGTAATTGCACTACTGGGTATTTACTCAAAGAATACACCAACACTAGTTAGAAAGGATACATGCACCCATATGCTTATTGCAGCATTATTTATAATAGCCAAGATATGGGAGCAGCCCAAGTGTCCATTGATTGATGAATGCATAAAGAAAAAGTGGTGTATATCTACAATACAATATTATTCAACCGTAAAAAACAGTGAAATCATGGCATTTGCAACAACATGGATCTAGAGCATATAATGCTAAGCAAGTGAAGTTGACCAGAGAAAGACAAATACCATATGATTTTGGAATTTAAGAAACAAACAAGCAAGCAAAGGGAAAAAAAGAGAAATGAAGAAACAGATTTCTAAGTATAGAGAACAAATTAATAGTTCTCAAAGGGGAGAGGTGGGCCAAATAGATGATGGAGATTAAAGAGTATACTTATGATGAGAACTGAGTAGTTTATAGAATTATGAGATCACTATTGTACACCTGAAATTCATGTATTTCTGTATATTAACTATTCTGGAAATAAAATTAAAAACTTATCAAATAAAAAGTAGCCTTAAATTTTAGAAATCTTTTATCATTTTGAGAACATTTTTATAATTTACATATAATCAGACTATTGTTATAACCAAAATTTTTTTACATAAAAATGAATAATGGAAAAAAAATGAATAATGGTCAGTTTGTGTACTTGTTTTTGAGAATATTAACAAATAACCTTTTTAATAATTTATTTTGGCTCTAGTGCATTATGTTTTGTTTTGATTTATTTTTCCAGTGAATATGGCTTTGCTGAAAAAGTAGTTGAGGGAATTACTGTTTCTGTAAATTCCATTGTTATCCGCATTGGAGCAAAAGCTTTCAATGCATCCTTTGAACTTTCCCAGCTAAGGATCTATAGTGTAAATGCAAACTGGGAACATGGAGATTTAAGATTTACTCGTATTCAGGATCCACAGAGAGGAGAGGTAAACGTTTCTTTTCATTCTTTGTTTAAAAAATGTTTTAGTCACTAAATATAAGAGGACATTTTAAAATAATTACTTCTTATAGTTACATATATTCACATACCACATTTACTCTTGTGTTTTAACTATACTTTTCTCTCTATTTCTCTTATTTAGTTAAAAATGTGCATATTTTGGTGTTTTTACTGTAATAAACCTTTTAATTTATAGAGTTAATGAACCCCATTTTAAATTCTTGGCTACTCAGAATTGAATTTTAAATATACAAAAAAAATGTTATTTAAGTTTTTCTTGCTCATATGATTCAAATGTTATTTGTACTTTATATCAAAATTAAAATAAAGTACTAACAACTTTACAAATAGTGAATGTAATTATGAGGAAATGTTACTGAATTTTTTGTAACTATACAGTTTTAAAAAATAAAATCATAGTGAATATATCTAGAGTGTCATAAGAAAATTGTAAAGACGATGCCTGGGTGGCTTGTGGTTGAGCATCTACCTTCAGCTCAGGGTATAATCCCGGGGTCCTAGGATCGAGTTCCATGTTGGGCTCCCCACAGGGAGCCTGCTTCTCCCTCTGCCTATGTCTCTGCCTCTCTCTCTGTGTCTCTCGTGAATAAATAAATAAAATCTTTAAAAAATATTAGTAAAAAGATAAAATTTTATTTAGCTTTTTTGTTGTTTTTATGAATCTACATATTTCTTACTCTATTTTGACTGAGTAACTGAAGCTAATACCTGTTCTCCTTAGGTTTTGACATTTAAAGAAATAAATTGGCAGATGATTCGAATAGAGGCCGATGCTACTCAAAGTTCACATCTTGAAATTATGTGTGCTCCTGTTCGATTAATAACCAACCAATCAAAGATCAGAGTCACACTTAAAAGAAGAGTAAGTCAACAGGGTTACCTTTTTGGTTCATGTGATAGATAACTAGTGGAATTGAGAGGAAATTTTAAATAATTTTCCAGATGAAACACTGAAATATTAAAATGAAGCAAAATAAAAGGAAATATAGTGCCTCAAGCAGTATTTGAAGAAATCTAGTGTTATGATAACATTTTTCAGTTTTCTAGGTTTAATAGATTTTTACTTTTGATAAATTTAATGGATTCTCCATTGTCAAATATTTTTGAATATTTCCTGTCTTATAAATTTCATTTCTTCTATTGAATCTTACTTAAGAATGGGTAAACAGCAAAGCCTCTGTTATTAGTAGACTGAACTACTACCTTTAGAAGGTTATTAAGGTATGAATGCTGATTTAAATAAATAGGGAATACAGTTACTTGAGGATATCAAATTCAGAGTTCACTATAGACTGTAATGAAGTTTAATGAAAGAATAATGGGTTTTTAAAACATGGTGCACTTAAAGTCTCATCATTATGTTTTATATCACTAGACACAAATAAATATACTAAATTAAATTGAAAAAAATTTTTTCAGAGTATAATGCTTAGTGTTGTGAAATGTGGTTAAAATAACACTTCAGTTTTTAATCTTAATACTTCTTTCTGTACTAGAATTAGCACAATTAATATGGGTAATTTTATGATTTATTAGCTATAAATGCAAAATTAAATTATATAAGTACTTGTTTCTGTATAACATGCATCTTTTAAAGTACAGGAATTTGTCAGTCTGTTTTACCACCATATCTTCAATACAAAGACATACTCATTCTATAGTATAGGAACACAGTAAATACTTGGTGAATGAAGGAAGGATATATATTTAATATCATTCAAACATTTTAAATATTTTTAAAACAGTGCATTGTAAGTTTTATGTCTTGGCTTAATTTTATGAATCCTTTTTTCTGACAGTTAAAGGACTGCAATGTTATTGCAACAAAATTAATTCTAATATTGGATGACTTACTGTGGGTTTTAACGGATTCCCAATTGAAGGCTATGGTACAGTATGCAAAGTCTCTTAGTGAAGCGATAGAAAAATCAACAGAACAAAGGAAAAGTATGGCTCCTGAACCTACACAGGTATGTTCTTAAGAGGAAAAACACAGAATATGTAAATGGTCTAAAAGTCAGAATGGTTAGTGGTTTCTTTGTGTGAATTAGATCATAAGACTGAGTCCAAGAATCTTTTATGTAGATATCTCACTGGATAATTTTCTACACATAGTATCTATATGAAAATATATATTAAATGTGTTTCTGTCATATGATGTCTATTTTGTTTGAAGTTCTGTACTAGGCACTAGAGTTAATGATGACATAAAAGTATTTGATATTATAAATATCTTTTTTCAAGAAGTAAAATACAACTTAAACTTACTAAAGTAAGGGCAAAAGGAAAGAACCTGGGTATAGTCAAGGGAGAAGTGTGAAAATTAATATTGCAGAAAATGTAAAACCCTGGGGAACTGCTAAAGTTCAACACGAAACTGTTAGCATTGTATTTGTTCTTAATAAAAACAAGGGGTATTGTGAAATCATTGTTGGGCTCCATATGGGACCTGGAGCCTACTTAAAAAAAAGTAAAAAATAAAGTAAGTAAAAATAAAAATAAGTGATTTGTCTTACGGAAATTAATTTTACAATTAGTAAAAAAAAAAAAAATTATCTCGAGCCCCTAGAATTTAAGGCTTCACAGTTGTATTTCATCTTTCCTTTTCTTTAATTACTGTGGGTCTTGATCATTTTCTTTGAGAAATTCTCCTTTACTGAGTATACTTTAAAATTTGTTTACAGATAGTTCTTTTTTTTATAGATAGTTCTTAATAGATGATATGTAAATATGTATTTATACAAAATGTATACATTTTAATTTTCCATATATCACTAACTGTTCTTTTATTATTGGGTTGTTCTTAATTAGAAACTTTTAAATATTTTTTAGTGAAAAATTTTGTCTTAATTTTGTTAATTATTACTAAAGTTTCATGTACAGTTCTGTAGCTTACATAACGTGACCTTATAGTATGCTTACACATATAGTATGCTTACACATATAGTATGCTTACACATTTTAGGTTATTAGATTCATATAGGTCTTTACACTTCATCAGTATTTCATGCTTCTTCCTTCGGGGGAAAAATTTGAATTCAATGTCTATTATAAATCTCTTCTGCTTTCTGGCTTCTTCAGATATCCACGTTCAGAGGACATGCCAGATCCCTTAGGAGAGGCACCAGATCACTTACTAAACAGTATCACAAGCAATGTAGAAAGAAATGATTTATATTTTACATGGGCATATAATAGTGTATACAGCTCATATATACAGGGCTCACATTTATTTCTCTTTTTTTGGAAAAAGATTATTTATTTGGGGGGGGGGTGCTTGTTTGGGGTGGGGAAGGGGTAGAGTAAGAGAATCTTCAAATGGACTGCCCTCTGAGTCTGCACCTGATGCAGGGCTCCTATTTCACCGCCTGAGCTGGAACCAAGAAATGGAAATGTTAAAACAAACTGAAATAACAAAATGAGGAGTCAAGGTTAAACAGTAAGCAAAAGAATAGAGAAAAGTGTTTTCTAAGCTTTTTTACATTTCTCACTCTTTATATTCCCTCATAGAATAAGCTAAATTATGTTATTTAAGGGGAAAACTCCTCCACTGACTGAGCCACCCAGGCCACCTCTTTCTCTTCTAATATGTAGAAGTAATACTATTTGAATAAGCTGCCTTTAATAACTATATTTTATTTATTTATGTTATATATTTATAAATTAATAAATATATTTCCCCAAAAAAGACTACAAATATAACTATTCAAATATTTATTAAAATACATTGGTTTCATTTTCAAATTGTGTATAGCCTCCAGTTTTTAGATTTAACTTTATTCTCATATAATTCAGAAAATATTTTAGAAGAATCAAGTTATTGATAGAAAATATATTAGCTTATTTTTCATGACTTCATTACTAAAGATATTTAAGTTTTCTCATTTGTGGAATTTCAAATATTTAACTTGAAGTGATAAGGCAGTTTTGAATCTTTTAGAGCTCTACAGTAGCCCCATCTACCCAACAAGTGAAGACACCACAGACCTCAAATGCTCCTGATCTAAATGATGCAATTGTGAAACTATTCAATGACTTTGATGTTAAAGAAACCTCTCATCACTTAGTGATTTCTCATCTAGATCTACACATATGTGATGATATTCATGCTAGAGAAAAAGGTAATAAGAGCTGCTTATTTCACACTATATTTTGGTTTTTCTAGGATTTCCTACAAAACTAGATTATTTATCATATGTAAGATATAGTATGTCTGCTATAACTGGCCATAATTTTATCATTCATATGAAGTACATAGATGAAAATTGTAATTTTAAGCAATATATGTTGATATGAAATTTTATTTTGCTTTAATACTTAGAATTTCAGCACAATTAATTGGTAGCTATTGATACTACCAATAAAATTAGGTTTAAAAAAAAATCAAGGACTAAATAGATGACATCCTTGGAGGATGATGAAATATTAGACTTGCCTTTGAATTAGCCTTTTTATCATTTTGAAATTGTCTGTAAATTAAATTTTAGTACATACTCAATTCATAATTATTTGCACACATGTCCCATGGTCGTCTGTCTGCATATTTCTGACCCCATGTGCATGTAAACACAGATGTATGGCTATTTAACCATTTCTTGTGGCTCTTTACCAGTAATCCTCCCAAAATTTGGTTAGGAAGCTAAATTCCAGGTAGTAAGGTTTTTTTCTTTACTTTTAGCTTCTCTTACTTTTCCTTATATAGTAGATACAGGTAATGAAGTAAATGGGAAGCTCTTGGTCACATTGAAAATCTGTGGTTCCATAATGTAGGTACTGGGCATTTCTGTTTCTCCACTGGAGAGTGTTCCTGGCCTGTGAGTGTTGGGAGGGTTGGTCTAGTGGTACTTCTAGGACGGTAAGTAGTTCTCTGACTTTGCTGAGCTTGAGGATCTCTCTCTCTCTCTCTCTCTCTTTTTAAGATTTATTTATTTATTCATGAGAGACACAGAAAGAGAGAGAGGCAGAGACATAGGCAGAGGAAGAAGCAGGCTCCTCACAGAGACCCTAATGTGGGACTCGATCCCAGATCCCAGCATCAGGACCTGAGCCGAAGGCAGGCACCCAACCGCTGAGCCACCCAGGTGTCCCTGAGGATCTCTTTAAAACAGGAATATCTGTATTGGACTGATCTACTTCAGACCTGATTCAGAGTCTGAATCTGTGAAAATTGTTGCATTGTATTTTTAAAGCTGAAAGAGAAAATAGTGAAACCTACCTGGATATTTAGCAGAAGTTACCCTGCCTTCATCAGATAAAGCAGCCAGATATCAGTGACTAGATAAAAGGGTGGAATGGAAAGGTAAGGAAGATTTGGAGTTTTGAGAAGGATTTGTTGTCTTCTTTTGTCCACCTTTGTGCTTTCTGGTTTAAAGTTAGGATCTTCTGCTTTAGTTACTTGAAAGGAAAAAGGGAAAAGTTAAAATAATCAAAAATTTAAAAATGAGGGGTCAAAGTTAAGTAATAAGCAAAAGAATAGAGAAAAGTGTCTTCTAAGCTTTTTTATATTTCTCACTCTTCATATTCCCTCATAGAATAATCTGAATTATGTTATTTAAGGGGAAAACTCCTCCACCAAAATTTTTCCCTCATCCTACAGATCTGTTCTAAAATCCAGAAAGGTCTGAAATGAATTATATTCATTTGTATCTAGTTGTATCTTAATTTGTATTTTCCTTACTTATAGTTGATTTATCCATGCTGCTTTAAAATTTGATTTTTATGTTGGAGTCACACAGAGTTGTGATCTGCTTCTAATCTTAATATAGCTGTGTGACTTCAGACAACTTACCTAACCCAATAGGCTAAAATTCCTCTTTAATAAGAGACAGGATGATATAGTATAGTGGTTAATATTTCCTGGGTTCAGAACAGCTCTGTATTTCTTAGCTGGTATGACCTTGGTCTATTTAATTAACTTCTTTGTGTCTCAGTTTACTGCAGGTATGATAAATGAAGTATTTCTGATACTTCCTTAATGTTTCTTTCTCTCAATTCTATTTTTTTCTTTTTCTAGAGTCGAATAGACGTATTACTGGAGGGGCTATGCAACTGTCTTTTACACAGCTAACTATAGATTATTATCCTTATCACAAAGCAGGTATGTATACCAGTTTCTTTAATAGATGTAAATCTTGCTTTAAAGTTATATAGAAAAAAAATTAAAAAATGAAGTTATATAGACAGTTTATCGCATTTCCTTTTGTATTTATTTTGTTTTAATTCATTTCTTTTTAAATTTATTTTATCATTCTGTTTTAATTTAATGTATGTTTATTTTTATCTTTTATTTTTTTTTAATTTTTATTTATTTATGATAGGCACAGAGAGAGAGAGAGAGAGAGAGGCAGAGACACAGGCAGAGGGAGAAGCAGGCTCCATGCACCGGGAGCCCGACGTGGGATTCGATCCCGGGTCTCCAGGATCGTGGCCTGGGCCAAAGGCAGGCGCTAAACCGCTGCGCCACCCAGGGATCCCAATCTTTTATTATTTTAATTCCAGTTAGGTAACATACAGTGTTACATTAGTTTCAGGTGTACAGTATACTGATTGAACAATTCCATACATCACTCGGTACTTATCACAAGAACTACATTCCTCAATTCCCATCACCTGTTTCACCCAACCACCATCCACCCCCCTCCTATCAGTTTGTTCTCTATAATTAAAGAATGTATTTCGTAATTTGTCTCTCCTTCCCCCTTTTTGCTCGTTTGTTTCTTGAATACCACATGAGTAAAGTCATATGGTATTTGTTTTTCTCTGATTGACTTATTTTGCTTAGCATTATGCTCCCTACTCCATTCATAATCCTTGCAAATGGCAAGATTTCATTCGTCTTTATGGCTGATAATATTTCATTGTAGATATATATACCATATCTTTATCCATGGACACTTTGGCTGCTCCCATATCTTGGCTGTTGTAAATAATGCTGTAATAAACTTAGGGGTGCATATATCCTTTTGAATTAGTGTTTTTGTATTTCTTTGGCTAAATACCCAGTAGTGGAATTAGTGGATCATATAGTAATTCTAGTTTTAATTTTTTGAGGCTCCTCCATACTGTTTTTCACAGTGGCTGCACTAGTTTGCATTCCCATCAACAGCGTACAAGTGTTTTTTTTTTCTTCACATCCCACCACCACCTATTTTTTCTTGTGTTGTTGATTTTAACCATTCTGACAGGTATGTGATGCTATCTCATTGTAGTTTTGATTTACATTTCCCAGATGAGGAGTGAAGTTCAGCATCTTTTCATGTGTCTGTTGGCTATCTGGCTATCTTTAGAGAAATGTCTGCTCATGTCTCCTGCCCATTTTTAATTGGATTATTTGGTTTTGGGGTGTTGAGTTGAATCGGTTCTTTGTATATTTTGGATACTGACCCTTTATTGGATATGCCATTTTCAAATATCTTCTCTTATTATATAGGTTGCCTTTTAGTTTTGTTGATTGTTTTCTTTGCTGTACAAAATTTTTTATTCTGATGTAGTTCCAGTAGTTTATTTTTGCCTTTGTTTCCTTGCCTCAGGAGACATATCTAGAAAAAAGTAGCTGTGGCTGGTGTCAAAGAGGTTACTGCCTATTCTCTTCTAGAATTTTTATGGTCTTACATTTAGGACATTAATCCATTTTGAATTATTTTTGTGTTTGGTGTAAGAAAGCGGTCCAGTTTATTTTCTTGGATGTTTCTGTCCCAGTTTTCCCAGCACCATTTGTTTGAAGGGACTGTCCTTTTCCCATTGGATATTCATTCCTCCTTTTTTTTTTTTGAGATTTAATGTATTTATTTATGAGAGACACAGAGAAGCAGAGACATAGGCAGAGGGAGAAGCAGGCTTAATGCAGGGAGCCCGATGTGGGACTTGATCCTAGGACTCCAGGATCATGCCCTGAGCTGAAGGCAGACACTCAACTGCTGAGCCACCCAGGTGTCATTCCTCCTTTTTCAAAGATTCATTGACCATATAGTTGTGGGTTTATTTCTGGGGGTTCTCTATTCTGTTCTATTGATCTGTATATCTGTTTTTGTGCCAGTACCATACTGTTTTGATCACTACAGCTTTGTAATAGGACTTGAGATCCAGAGTTGTGATGACTCCAGCTTTGCTTTGCTTTTTCAAAATTGCTTTGGCTATTTGAGGTCTTTTGTGGTTCTAAACAGATTTTAGGATTGTTTCTTCTAGTTCTGGAAAAAAAAATACTGTTGGTATTTTGATAGGGATTGCATGAAATGTGTAGATTGCTTTGGGTGGTATGGACATTTTAACCGTATTCTCCCAGTCTATGAGCATGAAATGTCTTTCCATTTCTTTATGTCTTCTTCAGTTTCTTTCATCAATTAGTTTTCAGAGTACAGATCCTTTGTCTCTTTGGTTTAGGTTTATTCCTAAGTATCTCGTGGTTTTTGGTGCAGTTGTAAATGGAATTGATTCTTTGATCTCTCTTTCTGCTGCTTCATTATTGGTGTATAGAAATGCAGCAGATTTCTATACATTTATTTTTTTATCATGTGACTTTACTGAATTAGTTTATAAGTTGTAGCAGGTTTTTTGCTGGAGTCTTTCAGGTTTTCTACATGTAGTATCATGTCATCTGCAGATACTGGAAATTTCACATCTTCCTTGCTGATTTGGATGCTCTGTATTTCTTTTTGTTATCTGCTTGCTGTGCCTAGGACTTCCAGTACTATGTTGAATAAAAGTGATGAGAGTGAACATCCTTGTTTTTTGTTCCTGACCTTAGGGGAAAAGTTCTCAGTTTTTCCTCATTAAAGAAGATGTTCACTGAGAGGTTTTCATATATGGCTTTTATTATGTTGAGGTATGTTCCCTCCATACACACTGTGATGAGAGCTTTTATAATGAATGGATGTTGTACTTTGTCAGATGCTTTTTTTTGCATCTATTGAAATGATCGTATAGTTCTTACCCTTTCTCTTATTGATGTGATGTATCACATTGATTTGCAAATATTGAACCACCCTTGCAACACAGGAATGAATCCCCCACTTGTTTGGGTGAATGATTTTTCTAATGTGTTGTGGAATTCAGTTTGCTAATATTTTGTTGAGGATTTTTTTTTTAAGACTTTTTTTTTAATAAGTCTTTTTTTTAAAATTTTATTTATTTATGATAGTCACACAGAGAGAAAGAGAGAGAGGCAGAGACACAAGCAGAGGGAGAAGCAGGCTCCATGCAGGGAGCCCGACGTGGGATTCGATCCTGGGTCTCCAGGATCGCGCCCTGGGCCAAAGGCAGGCACTAAACCGCTGCGCCACTCAGGGATCCCTTTGTTGAGGATTTTTGCATCTATGTTCATCAGGGATATTCTGTGGTGCTTGTTTTCAGTGGTATCTTTATCTGGTTTTTGTATGAAAATACTGCTGGTCTCAGTGAATTTGGAAGTTTTCTTTCCTTTTCTGTTTTTTGGAATAGTTTGGAGACCAGTACATACTAACTCTTCTTAAAATGTTTGGTAGAATTTGCCTGTGAAACCATCTGGTCCTGGGCTTTTGTTTGTTGGGAGTTGATTACTGGTTCAGTTTCTTTGCTGCTTATTGGTCTGTTCAAATTTTCCATTCCTGTTTTAGTTTTTGTGGTTTAAATGTTTCTAGGAATTCATCCATTTTTTCTAGGTTGTCTAATTTGTTGGCATATAGTGTTTCATGATATTCTCTTATAATTGTATTTCTGTGGTCTTGATTATTATTTCTTCTCTCTCATTTGCAATTTTGAGTACTGTTTCATTTTTTCTTGAGGAGTCTGGCTAGAGGTTTATCAATGTTATTGAATTTTTTTTTTTTTTCAGAGAGCCAGGTCCTTGTTTTATTGCTCTGTTCCATTGTTTTTTAGTTTCTATATCATTTAATTCTGCTCTAGTCTTTATTATGTCCTTCCAGTGGTTTTGTTTTTCTTAAAACTTAAAATCAGAATATGGAAGATATATTTTGTACTATTTTATTTGGTTAATGTGACAAAAGCAAGTTTTTAATATGTTTTAAATTTTAAAAATTAGTATATTATTAGTATATTAAAAAAATCAAGAAAGTATAAAATAAAAGGATGACAGTGATTTAGCTACATTGTAGGATTCCTGGAACTTTTTTTTTTTTAACTTTTCTATATTTTTAGGTTGCATTAATAGATTTTTTACATTTGATTGTAGCCAAAAGCCTGAGAAGTGATACATTAATATGCTTTTAAATAGTTGAATATGGACATCTGGGTGGCTTAGCAGTTTGGCACCTGCCTTCGGCCCAGGACATGATCCTGGAGTCCTGAGATCAAGTCCCACATCGGGCTCCCTGCATGGAGCCTGCTTCTCTCTCTCTGTATCTCTCATTAATAAATTTAAAAAAATAAAATCTTTAAAAAAATAGTTGAATATTGATAGGCTTTTTCTCCCAAATAATAAAAACAAAAAGTATATATGTTTATGGCCAAATTAAGTTATTTGGCCTTATGCCAGTCTCTGCATTTTGATGATGTGTGGCTTTTTTTTTTTTTAATTCACAAAGATAAGAAAAAACAGATATAATGAATTTTTAAAGACTTTAAGAAAGTGATAAAATTTTTCTGTTCACAACTTTCCATCTCCTACTCTTTTAATTCTGTATCTGTACTTGACAGAATGTAAAGGTTATGCTATTTGATTTTTGTTGAAAGGCTTTGTTGTATATTCTATTCTCCTAATTTGGCAGTTACTTACATATACATAAAATATTTTTAGCTACAGAAATATTTCATATTTTGGGAGGTAAAACTTTTAGTCATAAAGATTTTATTTTCTTAACTCTTACACATTCATATTACTTTTCTCAGGTTTTGCTACAGAGAAACCTAATAATCTTGATTTTTAATTTTTCCTCTAAAAAATCTATAGAGGTATAGATAATATCTATATTTTTATGACTGATGACTATCTTGAGAAATTTTAATGGTTTCCTTAGTGTTTTAATAACCTTCATCTTATTTTATTACTTTATAACAAATCTTTGATGAAAGGACTTTCACCTGTTGTAGTATTTTGTGGGGTTCTTTGTAATGGAGGTATACAGGTAGTTGAGCAGTCAGTGAAGGTTGACCAGCAGTACTATTTGTAATTGAAACATTGAGTGATGTTGTACCAGTGGTGGGTCTTGAATGAAACCTCTTAAATAATTTTCCTTTGACACTCTCTTCTTGTATTCTAAATGTTTTGCTAATATTTTCTAGGACGATTAAAATCTCTTGTAAGTGAAGTCTGCTTTCTTGAGAAAGATTCCCTTGGAAAACGGATAAATCTCGTCAGAAGAGGTGCTATAATAAAATAAATGAAAATTGTACATTTTTCAGTGAAATACCTATCACTTATTTTACAGGAGATAGTTGTAATCATTGGATGTATTTTAGTGATGCAACCAAAACAAAAAATGGATGGGCCAATGAATTGTTACATGAATTTGAGTGCAACGTTGAAATGCTTAAGCAGGCTGTAAAGGATCATAATGTAGGTTCACCTCCTAAATCCCCAACACATGCCTCTCCCCAGCACACACAAACAGGTATTTTACCTATAAAAACATTATGGCATTCCCCTGGTATTAATTGTGTGTGTGTGTATTTGTGTGTGTGTGTGTGTATGTGATCATAATATATTTTCTGTGGATAAGTATTATGTTTAATAATGTGTAAAAGTTCTGCATCTTATTCAGAACATAGACTTTTGGACCTAAGCACTTCTTAATATGACCAATGAGAATTATACCCAGGTAGAATATTTGAGACTGTTAAATGGCTTTTTTAAACAAGACTTTCAGGTAGAAGTTATTGTACAAGAATATCTTAAATGTGATGTAAGTATGACTCATGTTTAAGGAATAATCACACAAAAAAGAGGAATCGTTGCAATAACTTATATTCCTACATCAGTTTATACATAAAGTTTCTTCACATATATTATCTTATTTGATAAACTAGAGTTCATATATATTTCTAGAAAGTGACTGTTACAAAAATAATTTTGCAATAAGTTGAAAGTTTTTTTTTTATTTCCCACAGAGAAAGACTCAGCTCTGAAAGGGACTTCCAGAACACCTTCAGTATTATCTCAGCAATCCAAAGCTAAGTTAATGTCTAGTTCTGTTGTGGTTAGACTTGCAGATTTCAATATATATCAGGTATGCTTTATTTTTTAATTATATCTTCTGATAAACATCTTCTACAAGCATCTCTTATGAACTAATATCATCATTTTATTTAAAAACATCTTGACCAGGGGCACTAGGGTGGCTTAGTTGGTTAAGCATCTGACTCTTGATCTCAAACTCTGGTCGTAATCTCAGGGTTATGAGTTCAAGCCTTGCATTGGGTTCCATGCTGGATATGGAACCTACTTAATAAAAACAAACAACCCCACAACATTTTGACCAGTTTTGTGAAATGGCTAAATTAGACAGCAGAGAAAATGTCAGTTGATTAATTTTTGTTTATATGGTTATGCAGAATTAACCAAACTGTTAATTTAGCATACTTTAGCTAAAGAGCACATCTTCCAGACTGCCAAATCTGTACAAGACTTCTGACAGCAACTGCAAGTTCAGGAGTCTCCCCTAAACTCTCTGTGGATTCAAGAATTCATTAGAATAACTCATAGAACTCATAAAATAAATTATACTAAGAAACACATTTATTTTTTTATTATTTTTTTTATTTTCTTAATGGTTTTATTTATTTATTTATGAGAGACACAGAGAGAGAGAGCCATAGGTGGAGGAAGAAGCAGGCTCCCCAGGGGGAGCTTGATGCCTGAGTTAATCCCAGGACCCTGGGATCACAACCTGAGCCAAAGGCAGACACTCAACCACTGAGCTACCCAGGTGCCCTTCGAAATGGATTTGTACTAAGAATTACATTTATTACAGGGAAAGGATACAAACTAGATTCGGCCATAGAAAGAGAACCAATTTGAATTGGGATGGGAGGGTTCTTTTTTTTTTTTTTTTTAATTTTTATTTATTTATGATAGTCACACAGAGAGAAAGAGAGAGAGGCAGAGACATAGGCAGAGGGAGAAGCAGGCTCCATGCACCGGGAGCCCGATGTGGGATTCGATCCCGGGTCTCCAGGATCACGCCCTGGGCCAAAGGCAGGCGCCAAACCGCTGCGCCACCCAGGGATCCCGGGATGGGAGGGTTCTAAATGTTCTCAGGACACATTAGCTTCCTGGAAGGGATGTGTAATAATACACATGAAGTAGTACCTTCATAGATGAACTCAGTTTCTACATAGATTGATACCAAGTGACCCGAAGCCTCTACCCTCTAAAGACTACTAAGACTGTCAAGTCTGGCCAGCTCCACTCTTAGTCATCATCATAAGCATAAACTATCAGTTGAATTTAGAATTACCTCTAGGTAATTCTAGCAGGGACAAAGGCCAGACTTCTCTTAGAAGGCCAAATTCCTTATTATACAATGCTTAGTGGAAGAAACTAAAATACTTTTTGTCTTATTGAACTACCAAATATTGGCTATTTTGTGAACTGAACTTCATGGCTAAGATCTCTGTCCCATTTATATTGTGCAGGCTGTAATCATACAATCTAGTGTAATATTGCAATCCTTGAGACCAAGACAATAGAATGAATATGTAATATTCTTAAAAAATAAACAGTTTTAGTTATGTGTTCTCATTTATGAATTATTGTGGTTTATTTTGATACATAAATTTATTTTTATTTTCCTCAGTGGTTTTTATCTGGGCCTGATTTACCACCTGGAAACATTTGACATTGTCTGAAAATAGTTTTGGTTGTCACACCTGGAGGGGATTACTACTGGCAAATAGTGGGTTGACACCAGTGAAGCTGCTAAACATTAACAATGTACTGGACATCTTTATCAGTGCCCACAACAAAAAATTATCTGGTCCAAAATCTCAACTGTGCCAGTTTTGAGAAAACTCTATTATATGTTTTTTTTTCTTATTATACAGTTGGTTCTTGTTTTACATTCCATATATACTACATCTTATTTTAAGCTAACTTTAAATTATAAAATGTAAATAAATACATATGGAAATAGGAGAGGGGAATCACCCTAATTCAAAGTAATAGAGGATAAAATACTGTTAAGACATCCCACATGCACAAATACACCAAAATAGAACAAATAAAAATAACTGGAAGAAAATAGAATGTTTATCTCAATTTGAATAACTTTTTGCCTGTTGAAGGAAACAGGAAGTAAGCTATGGTCTATTAAAATAAGTTGATTCTTTGAGTTCCAAAGGATTTGTTTCCATATATACAGAGAAGAGCTTCTTAATCTGATAATAATGCTAGAGAATGACTTAAATTTATAGAGACTGTGCAAGTATTCCATAGGTTTACTAGCAGTCTAACCAAGGTGAAACATAAACTATTGAAAAACTGTTCTACTTCACATAAGAAATATATATGTTTGTTGAATAAATATAATGAATAAAAAATTAATTAACCTTGAGATACATCCCTGGGTATATACTAAACAAGCACAAATAAATGAAATTCATAAAACTAATGAACTTTGGGGAAATTACTATGTACATTTTTGAAGTAAATTTGTTGTTTGGGGGGGGGTAAAAAAAATGTAATAACCTTCAAACACATAGTCCTTTTAGAAAAAAATAAGAGGGGCAGTCCGGGTGGCTCAGCAGTTTAGCGCTGCCTTCAGTCCAGGGTGTAGTCCTGGAGACCCAGGATCGAGTCCCATGTCAGGCTCCCTGCATGGAGCCTGCTTCTCCCTCTGCCTGTGTCTCTGCCGCTTTCTCTCTCTCTCTCATAAATAAATAAATAAATAAATCTTTAAAAAAAAAAGAAAAAAGAGATTACACTATTTGACAGAAGTATTTGTAGTTGTATTACTTATAAGTAATTTTTTATTGCAGCAAAATATGTATGACATAAAATTTACCATTTTAAGCATTTTTTAAATTGAAGTATAATTGACATATAACATATTAGTTTCAAGTGTACAACATAATGTTTTGATAGCATCTTAACTATTTTTAAGTGTTACATTCATTGGCATTCATTATTCATATCGTTGTACAGTCATCACCACATCACCATTATCCATTTCTGTAATTTATTATCCCAGATTGAAACTTTGTATATAGCTATATTATTTTTCATAATAATAAATTAAGATAAAGAATTACTATAAAGTACACACCAGAGAAGCAGTCTGTTCTTAAGGACCTGGATGTGTGTTCTGACTCTGCTCTTTACACTTCTGTTACAGAAATATTCTGATATTTGAAGGCTCAAAGTAATAAGTTTTCAAGGACTATTGTAAGGATTTTGTAACTGATAAGACTTTAAAGAGGTTATCGTTTTCTGAATAGTTGATTAGTATTATTAAAAATAATTGAATGTGACGTTAAATATATAATAAAGTTTTCATCAGAAATTACTAATTATTTGAAGTAGTTTTAGGAGTTTAAAGTGATGTTCATGTGGCGTTAAATTGTTTGGAAAGGGCTTTATTCAGTGTTACTTCAATGTGCTTAATTATATTTTCAGGTCTCTACAGCAGAACAATGTCGTTCTTCCCCCAAGAGTATGATTTCTTGCAATAAAAAATCCCTGTATCTTCCACAAGAAATGTCAGCTGTCTATATAGAATTCACAGAATATTACTATCCTGATGGAAAGGATTTTCCAAGTAAGAGAGTTTCCTGTTTTGTTATTACTTGTCCATTACTTTGAAAGTTGTTTTTTTATTCCTAAGTTTTTGAGTTTTATAAACATGAAAAAAGAAACAAAAATCCATTGTTCTTTACGTACTGTCATTGTACTTGGTATATAACTATAGTATAGCATTTTTTAACATATTCTGTTTATTCATATTTTTTTCTCTCAGTAGCTTGTAGCATCCTTTAAAAAATTTTTTTGTTTTTTTAATTTTTTTACTCATGAAAGACTCAGAGAGAGGCAGAGACACAGGTAGAGGGAGAAGCAGGCTCCATGGAGGGAGCCCAATGTGGGACTCGATCCCAGGACCCTGGGATCACGCCCTGAGCCAAAGGCAGATGCTCGACTGCTAAGCCACCCAGGTGTCCCTTAAAATTCTTTTTAAAGATTTTATTAACTTATTAGAGAGAAAACATGACCAGTGGGGAGGGGCAGAGGGGGACGGAGAAGAGACTCCCTCTTGAGCAGGGAGCCCCACATGGGGCTTGAACCCAGGACCCAGAGATCATGACCTGAGCCAAAGGCAGATGCTTAACCTACTCAGCTACCCAGACAGCCCAGCTTATAGCATCCTTAATGTGGTAGGCATGCTTCATATTATCCCTGAGAGTTGACTCATTTCTTAGTAGCTGTTTGTTAAATGAAAGAATTTATGGAAGTTAGGTTATTTGTAGAATAAGGTCGTTTCTTTTTCCTTTAGTAAAAACCAATTTCATTTCAGTTATATAGAACTCTATATTTCCTTGAAAAATTAATAATGGAGTTATTCTTTTGCTGTAGAGACATTTTTGGCTGTTTTTTTTTTTTTTAGACACAGATGTATACTTTGGACAGCCTTTGTCTTTTGTGTTTATTTAGAAACATTGAATTACATAAATTTTTATTTGTATGCTATTTTGGGGTCCTAAAAAGTTAAAATAATTATACATTTGTGTTCTTTGTTAAATTTCTATGTTATTACCTCAGTTCATCCAGGAGTTCTTCAAACTAAAATTTGCCTTTATTTATGTGGTACCTTTTTCTTTAGCTGTTTAACCATTTAATTGTTGTGCCAAAATTTTGGGACTGAATTCTCACTGCCTTCATGCTTGTCAGCAGTTTTTTGGTTATTTCTCATTTGTTTCTCTTTTCTACCTTCCTGACTAAAACAGTGAGGAAGTTAAGACATTTGCTCAGCACCTTAGTAAGATGGCACAGCTGAAACTCAAGCATGGGTCATCTAAATCAAAATTCATTGTGTCTTCCCCTCAGTCCCCAACTATGTTATTACACTGCCTTCCTAGGGCATTCGCAACCATTTGTTATAATTGGAGAATCCCATTGTTTCTAGCCCTCCTTTCCCCTCACAAATAATTGTTTTCCTTCAGTAATACATCAATGAACTAGTAATTCTTCTTCAGAGTTAAGACTAGTTTACAGGATTTCTGACTTCTAATCTAGGTTTATATATATATTTCAATCAGTTTGGTTACTATGTGCCAAAGGAATCTCATTCTATATAGTACATATTTTTTTTTCTAATAAAACTATAAAATTCTTTATCAGCAATTTAAACCCTAACCTTCTAGATACTTAGGAGTGGAACTACAAGGTTATGTTTAACTGTGTAATTTAACTGTTCATTATCAAAAATTTCAAATATACACAGAAATAAAGAGGAGAATACATTGAATCCCCACACACAAAGATCTATGTTTAGTCCTTATATTTCATCTCTTTGTTAAGCAATCCAACTTTAAAAATATATCACTTTTTAAATAATTGTAAATGGGGATCCCTGGGTGGCTCGGCGGTTTTGCGCCTGCCTTCGGCCCAGGGCATGATCCTGGAGTCCTGGGATTGAATCCATGTCAGGCTCCCTGCATGGAGCCTATTTCTCCTTCTGCCTGTGTCTTTACCTGTGTCTCTGCCTCTCTCTCTGTGTCTCTTATGAATAAATAAATAAAATTTTTAAAAAAATAAATAATTGTAAGTAATATATCTTATGATTTTTAAAAAAAGAAAATGCCAAAAATAAAAAATTGCCCACAGCCTACAATTTAGAGATGACTTCTGCTGAACATAAATGTATGAATTTGCTAGGACTGCCATAACAAAGTACCACAGGCTGGGTGATTTAAAAAAAGAAATTTATTTCCTTCTAATTCTAGAGACTCTAGATCAAGTGTCAGCAGGGTCGTTTCTTCAGAGAGCTCTTCTTTGCTTGTAGATGGCTATTTTTCACGTGTGTTTCCTAGCGATGCCAATCATATTGGACTGCGGCACACCCATATGAACTCATTTTTACCGATTGCCTTTCTAAAAGCTCTGTCTCTAAATACAGTTAGATTCTGAGGTGTACCCTGAGTTACAACTTTAGCATATCAATTTTGAGGAGACACAGTTTAGACCATAACCATAAATATGTTGCTAGTCTTGTTTTTAATATATGTGTTTCTATTACATATTTTATTTACATCTTAGACTTTCCCTTTGATATGAGCATACTCCAGGTTTCTACAGGTTTCTTTTATTTATTTATTTTTTAAAAGATTTTACTTATTTGAGAGAGAGAGAGAGAGAGAGAGTGAATGAGCACGAGTGGGGGAGAGGCAGACGAAGCAGGCTCTCTGAGCCCACTGAGCAGGGAGCCAGTGGGGGGCTCCACCCAGGACACTGGGATTATGACCTGAGCTAAAGGCAGATGCTTAACCAACTGAGCCACCCAGGCGCCCCGCTACAGGTTTATTTTAAATAAATATCTTTAATAACTATATAATAATCTATTTCATGAGTGTCCTCTGTTAGAAACTGTGTAGATTTTTCTACTTAGTGCACCAGGTTTCTTTGTCTGTCCCAGATTGCAGAGCTGAGTTTTTCTTCCTTCTTTACTGTAGCTCTCTAGTCCTCTCTCTAGCTTTCATCATCACTCAGTCTGTAGTCTATATGAGAGGCGTCCCCCTTCCTTCCCTCTAGAGTGTGATGTGATCTTCTCAGTATCCCGCTGCCTTTCTATTTTCAAATACAAGCACCTCCACATCCTAATTAGATGTCTCTATTGGACTTGAATTACAATTTTTCTACCTTTGTTTCTGTCTTGATAAAAACTTACAGACTTTTTATTACTTTGTGCTTAATACCATACACAAAACGTAGTTGGCATTCAGTGAGTCTTCGCTGAAAGAAAATGAATGAATGAACAAAAAAAAGAAGAAAGGAAGGAAGGAAGGAAGGAAGGAAGGAAGGAAGGAAGGAAGGAAGGAAGGAAGGAAGGAAGGAAGAAAAGAAAGAAAAGAAAGGAAAGAAAAGTCCTGTTCAGGACATTGTAATAACGCTGTCTCTTTCCTGATATCCTGTACTTTGGGTTTATTTTCCTAAATTATTATTCTCAAAAAGTTCTAGATGTGCATGCTATTTGTTATACTAGAAGTAAATAGGTCTGAATGTTTAGGAATAAAAAAGATTTTTAAGATGGTCCGAAAAAAATGGCTTTTATAGTAGAAGCAAAAGGGTTTCAGGAAGTGATATACTGTAAATATGAATATATGAATATTAGTTTAATATAAATTAGCAATAAACTATTACCTAACCTCTGAGCATTCTAATATTTGAAGGGAGCTATGAAAAAGAGTATATTCCTTTTATTATTTACTAGATACTTGATATTTTACTTTGCACCAAGCACTATTCTAGGATTTGGTTTAAGTGGAAAATAAAAGTACCTGGCCCCTTCCTCTCAAAGAGATCTGCCTTGTTTACTACTTGGTTCTCTTGTTTTAGAGGATTTGGATTAACATATACATAGTAAAAGTCCTTATGAAATACTGATTAAGGACCACACCTTGATGTAATACATCATCAAGAAGGTAAGGTTTTTGAAGTTTGTTTCTTGGTGACTATACCATTAGGAAAAGAGATCTAAATAGTACTTTCTGCTTACACAGATAGTTTTAGATTAATATATTTTCAGTTAGTGAAGCATAGAAAAATCTTGTTTTGTCTATTTAAATGTGTTTGTTATCATCCACATGTGTCACTTTAATTTTATATTTTCAAAACCTTATCTTAATTTAAAAAGAATAAAAACTGTTAAAAATGTTTTCTCTCATGGAAGATTTAGACTATCTGTTCATTAAATATTAAAAAAAATTTTTTCTCCACAGTTCCATCTGCCAACCTTTATAGCCAACTGAATGCACTGCAGTTTACTGTGGATGAAAGAAGTATTCTATGGTTAAATCAATTTCTGTTGGATTTAAAACAGAGTCTTAATCAATTTATGGCTGTATACAAGTTGAATGACAATTCAAAATCTGATGAGCATGTTGATATTCGAGTTGATGGCTTAATGCTAAAGGTACCATGTAAACAAGTGACTGCAATAACAAAACCATCTTTCTTTCTTCCTTTCCTTTCCTTTCCTTTCCTTTCCTTTCCTTTCCTTTCCTTTCCTTTCCTTTCCTTTCCTTTCCTTTCCTTTTCTTTCTTAAGATTTATTTACTTACTTTAGAGAGAGAAGTGAGGGGAGGGGCAGAGCAAGAGACAGAGAGTCTCAAGCTGACTCTGCACTGGATGCGGTGCCCAAATGGGAGTTAATCTCATGACCCTGAGGTCACAACCTGAGCTGAAACTGAGTTGGGTGTTTAACTGACTGTGCTACCCAGACACCCCACAAAACCATTTTTAGAGAAGTTAGCAGCAATAGCAATAGAATTTCCAGGATTTAAGATGGAGGCTCATATATAAAACAGCTTAATTGTATCTTAATTTTGATTTTAAAATTTCAGTTTTAATTTTGGTTTTCTTTTTTTTTTTTTTTTTGGTTTTCATTTCAGAAAGTTTTAAGAGACTACTATCTTCCCCTTCTTTCTTTACTTTCTTTTTATTTTATTTTATGTTGTCACTGCTCATCCGTTTGGAGGTAAGCAGAAATAAAATTTAAATCAGTCATTTTTTTTCCCTACTTTTTACCAGACTGGATAAAATTTTTCTTTCAAAAGTAGTAATTAATATAATGAAACTAGTAAATTAGATTTGGATTTTATTTGTTCACAGTTATTCTATTATTGATATCCAAAGATAATAGAAAGTTGCTTTGTATTACAGCCAAGTAGAGGATCATCTGAATTCCATGAATATTTAAACTTTAAAGGAGGGAAATTATTTATTTATTTATTTATTTGTTTATTTATTTATTTATTTTAATTTTTATTTATTTATGATAGTCACAGAGAGAGAGAGGCAGAGACATAGGCAGAGGGAGAAACAGGCTCCATGCACCAGGAGCCCGACGTGGGATTCGATCCCGGGTCTCAAGGATTCCACCCTGGGCCAAAGGCAGGTGCTAAACCACTGAGCCACCCAGGGATCCCAGGAGGGAAATTTTTTAAAAAACAGATACTATAATGTAGTTAATAGAATAAGACTTGGACATGGATGAAAAGTTTCAGTTTCTAGGTGTGTTGCTGGTACTCTAAATTTCTGTAATTTTTTCTCTGTAAAATGAGGTTATGAATAAACATACATTGCAGAAATGTAAAGATCTTCTCAAAGATCTTATATTCAACATAAAAACACATTTTATAACATTTACAATTTACTTTAAGACAATCATATAATGATCTTTACACTATCAATATGCACAGTTTTAAAACCAGTCCCTTGGAACTCTTTGATGTGAATATTTTGAGGACTGAGGTTAGTAATTTCTGAAAAATTATTTTAGGAAGTAGTTTGACCTGTACTCTTATTTTCTTAATAATTTTATCCCTGAAAAGTCATTGTAATGACATGTATCCAGTCATTCCATTTATCCAGCCAGTCATCTTCCAAATCTCTTGGGTTTAAAATATCCTAACAAAAAGTTCTTTTTTCCAAACTGAGCATTTGTATACTTAGGGCATAGTAAGCTTTTCGTAATACTGATTTCATTTAGTTTCCTTTTCTGTTGTTGTTTGTTTTGTTTTGTGATATTTTGTATGCAAATTTACATATTATGTTCACTATTCATTATTTATGGATTTTTTTTAAGTTGTGTTTTTCTTAGTGGTTAATCAGTTAAGTCCCTTTTACTTGGTTTAATGAAAGTACTTGTGGGGAGAGAGTATTTTTTGTCTGGATAGGATAGGAAAGTAGTGTTTTGGGGGGAAGCACCAAAAAGAATTCCTGAGCTAAATTATGTTCGTGATTATTTTAAGATGTATGGATTTATAAGTTAGATTAATGTTTTTTCTCTTGTAGTTTGTTATTCCTTCAGAAATGAAATCTGAATGTCATCAAGATCAACCACATGCAGTTTCTGTTCAGAGTTCTGAAATGATTGCCACAAATACAAGGCATTGTCCAAACTGTCGACATTCTGATCTAGAAGCTTTGTTTCAAGACTTTAAAGATTGTGATTTTTTCAGTAAAGCATATACCAGCTTTCCCAAATCTGGTGACAATTTTAATCTTTTGCATCCAATCTTCCAGAGACATGCTCATGAACAAGATACCAAAATGCATGAAGTTTATAAAGGAAATATTACTCCCAAGTTGAATAAACACACTCTTAAAACTTCTGCTGCCACAGATGTCTGGGCTGTGTACTTTTCTCAATTTTGGGTAGATTACGAAGGGACAAAGAGTGGAAAAGGGCGTCCCATAAATTTTGTAGACTCTTTCCCTCTTTCCATCTGGATTTGCCAACCCATAAGATACGCATTGTCACAAAAAGAGCTGCAGTCTTATAATCAAGGATCTCTAAATACATCACAAAGCGAATCTAGTGATCTGACAGGCCGACTGAAGCGGAAGAAGCTCTTGAAAGAGTATTATAGTACAGAATCTGAGCCCTTGACAAATGGTAGTCAGAAGCCTTCAGATACATTTCTAAGATTTTCCTCCTCATCAGCAGATGCAGATGTTCATGTCCTGGTTCACATTCATAAACATGTCAGTATGCAGATCAATCACTACCAGTATCTGCTCTTGCTTTTCCTCCATGAGTCACTTATTCTGCTTTTGGAGAATTTAAGGAAAGATGTAGAAGCTGTGACTGGCACTCCTGCTAGTCAGACCTCAATTTGCATTGGAATTTTACTTAAAAGTGCAGAAGTGGCTCTTTTGCTACATCCAGTGGATCAAGGAAATACTTTTAAGTCTCCTGTTGCTGAAAGTGTGAGCCCAACAGTTCCTGATTATTTGCCTACAGAAAATGGAGAAATTTTGTCTTCAAAAAGGAAACAAGTTAGTAGTGGCATAAATCAAATTAGAAGTGTAACTATTAACCACATGTCAGACAACAGATCTATGAGTGTTGACCTTAGCCATGTGCCTTCAAAGGATCCTTTGCTTTTTAAATCAGCTAGTGATACCAATCTGCAAAAAGGTATTTCTTTTCCAGATTGTTTATCAGATAAAAATTTAGGGAAAATAAGTGAAGATGAAAGTAGTGGAATTGTCTGCAAAAGTATATCAGGAGAAATTGGATCAGAAACAAGTGACAAAAAGGATTCATCTTATACAGATTCAGATAGTGTCTTAAACCACAGAGAAGATTCACATTTGCTGTCCTTTGATAATGATGTTAATCAAAACATACTTTCAAATACTTTAAGTAGTAGAGGACATGAAACCATAGAGTCAGTCTTTAAAGGTGAAGATTTGCTTCCAGAGACAGCTTCACTCTCTGAGAACCTAGAAATCAATCAAGAAGAAGCACCCACAGTTAGAACACTTACATCGCAGTCATCTTTAAGGTAACAGCATACTATTGGAATTTGGAGGGGTTTTGGTTTTCTGTGCATATGTGTGTGATGGGGGCGTGTTTTATTTTTGGACAGAAAACCTCATACAAAATAAGGAGGCATTGTTAGAGTTAACGCATAGAAAATTAGATTTTAAAATGTGATGTTTTTCTAATAATTTTGTTAACAGTGGAAAGCCTAAGGAACGCATCCCACCCAACCTGGCTCCACTCTGTGTTTCTTATAAAAACATGAAGAGAAGCTCCTCACAAACCTCATTGGATACCATTTCACTTGACAGTATGATATTGGAAGAACAGTTGTTAGAAAGTGATGGAAGTGATACTCATATATTTTTGGAAAAAGGTAAAGCAATAGAAGTTTAAGAATTCATATTAAATATATAAATCTTAGAAGTGATGTTTAAGTATTGTTAGTTCTACCCAGTAATAAGGTATAGCCCAGAAAAAACTTATTTTATTTACATACATACATATATAATAATACAAAGAGCATCATACCTAACTTTCTAATGGTTGTTCTATTGCTTCTTTTCACCAGATGTTTCTTCTTTACGGCCACATCCAGCAATTACTTGTATATAGTCATTTAGGGCATAAAGCAAACCACATGGATGCTATTAGCTTCTTGTTATAGAGACTCCTTTATGTAAAATTTTGGTTAGATGGGCTTAATTTGCATGATGGATTCTCATTTATGGTGGTCTATGACTGGAATTTTTCCAGACTGAATCTGCTAATCTCTGTAACCAGGATTCTGGTACAGAGTTAGGAATGATGGACCTACATAATACCTGCATTTATTCAGAGGCAACTAATGCCCTAGTAAGACCACTAGGAATGACTGAGAGTATTAAATGCATCCCAATCACTAAGACATCAGGGACTTTGTAAACAGGAATGAAGCATGGGCCATAGCTAGAGATTAGTTGCCAGACACTGAGGTAGAAGAGACCAGAAGTGAATACAAATTACTTTGTGAATGAAGGGTAATAGGCATATTATTGATGATGTTGAAAACAGCTTAGAGTAAGGAAATGCTTGTAGCTTCAGAAACTGAGGCTTAGAGAAATTAATGTACAGTTAGGAACTCAGCTAGATGGACCCAAGAGTCTAAGCGTTTACCCAATCAGTATGTTATACTAGATTCTCAGACTTGGGAAGCAATTACCACATGTATGAGAGAGGGACTGATAATGGGTCCTAGAACTCTGTTCTAGAGAGTTAGGCACAGAGAACTGCTAGGCACTCTGTTGCCTAGTTCCGCAGCTCCCCATACGGCTTATGATCCTGCCTTAACAGATTTCTGCTTTATGATCAAAACATACTTCATAAACAGTGTTCCTATAGAAAATATGCTTAATTGTTCTTTTTATTTATTTATTTATTTTTATTTGTAATAGTCACAGAGAGAGAGAGAGAGAGAGAGGCAGAGACATAGGCAGAGGGAGAAGCAGGCTCCATGCACTGGGAGCCCGATGTGGGATTCGATCCCGGGTCTCCAGGATCGCGCCCTGGGCCAAAGGCAAGCACCGAACCGCTGCGCCACCCAGGGATCCCCTTAATTGTTCTTAAAAAGCATTAGTGATTTCCTTATTATTATTTCTAAAAATTAAATAATGAAAATGACTACCATTCAATATAGAAAACTTGGAGAATATATACCAACAACTACAATTTGGAAAATAAAATAACCCAAAGTCCCATAATTAGTGATACCATCATTTATTCTATGACTTTGTATATACATTTGTGTATATATATATATATATATATATTTGGTATCATACTATATATATGATTAACCTGCTTTTTATCACTTTTAATCATTTTCTAATACTTAAACTCCTTTGAAAATATTTTTAAAGTCTATATTAAATTGTCATGAAAACGTACCATGACTTTTCTTTTTAAAAGATCTGATTGATTGATTGATTGATTGAGAGAGAGAGCATGTGCATGAGTGAGGGGAGGGGCAAAGGGAAAGGGAGAAAGAGAATCCCACGCAGGCTCCACACCTGGCATGGAGCCCAGGATGAGACTCCAGGTATGCTTGATTCCACAGCCGTGAGATCATGACCCCAACTAAAATCAAGAGTTGGGTGTCTAACCACCTGAGCCACCCAGGTGCCCCTGTACCATGACCTTTTAATCATTTTCCTGATATTGGATGTTTAGATTGTTTATCATTTTCCATGGTTATAAAAATGCTATAATTAATATCATTGTTCATAAATTTGTCTGCATTTCTAATTACTGCCTTTGAATAGATTCTAGTAGTAGACTGTTTTTTGCATCTTGAAAATATAAGAGGACTGATTCTGTGTGTAGCTTTATTTATTTATTTAAAGATATTTATTTATTTATTTATTTATTTATTTATTTATTTATGGAGGGCAGGGAGAGAGAATCCTGAGCAGACTCTGCACTGAGTGCAGAGCCAGACACAGGGTTTGATTCCACCACCCTGACTGAGATCACAGCCTGAGCTGAAACTAAGAGTCCAGTGCTGAACCGACTGAGCCACCCAGGCACCCCTGTGTAACAGTTAAACGACATATGACTATAAATTCCTAGTTCTCCTGAACCATAATATCCGAGGAATTGATTTACATTAGGAAAAGACTCTTGTTTTTTGTGTTTAAAGTATTGGTCTATGATGGACACAGAATTTTTTTAAGATTGTCTTTGACCACAGAGTTTGAGAAATAATGAAACATACCATACTGATAAATTATGACAGGTAGGTAAGAACGGAAGATGATCACACTGATAATAGTGGCATTAACCTCATGTAGATGATAATTAGACATTACTATAAAATAATTGAAAGGGGAAATGCAGTGGTTAAACTGGGACTATTCCGGATCCCTGGGTGGTGCAGCGGTTTGGCGCCTGCCTTTGGCCCAGGGCGTGATCCTGGAGACCTGGGATCGAATCCCACGTCGGGCTCCTGGTGCATGGAGCCTGCTTCTCCCTCTGCCTATGTCTCTGCCTCTCTCTCTCTCTCTCTCTCTCTCTCTGTGACTATCATAAATAAATAAATTAAAACCTTTAAAAAAAAAAATAAACTGGGACTATTCCAAGTGAGGTAGCATAGCAGGAGGTGAAAGCTGGCTAACTAGAAACCTGTTACTCCAGCACTGCACCAGCAATGGGCCTGTGGTCAGTGTTTCACATTTCTTTTCAACCTAAGTTTAGCGCTTTCATATCTCCATGATTGTAGAGATTGATTGTGGATATTATTTCCTATTATTTGCTAGCTAATAACAATTTAATTTGTCAAAAAAAATTTAATTTGTCTTTGCCTATTGTCTTTTAAACAAGCCTTTGCTTGAGAAAGAGTTGAGGGATATCCCATATTGGTTAGATAAATGTAATATTGTTGGATCATGTCTAAAACTGATTTTAATTTGTTAGTTTATTTCTTTATTACTTCAGGTATTAAAAAGAATGTGACTACAAATTACCAGAGCCTTGGAGAGAGTGCAAATGCCAGTGCAAATCTACCAAATTTTGGTGAAACCTCCCCAGATGCCATCAGTACAAATTCAGAGGGTGCTCAAGAAAATCAAGACTTGGTAATCATTTCAGAGATGTTCTGTGAAGAGAAATGCTACCACTTTTATTTCATATTTAATACATGCACGTTTTATGACAATATATAAAGTGAATTGCCATAGTCATAAGTGACTCACTTTACTCTTTCTATTCTTGAAACTTCTTCCTTTCCTCTTGGTGAATTGTTTTTCTCTGAATTTCACTTCTTTACATCTGTTTTTCTCACACTGAGGAAGGGAGGTTCTGTCTTTTCCATCTTTTATTTTTGGCCTTTATTGTAGTGACATTTAAATACATTTTGAAAATGAGTTTGATGGGCAATAGTAATCAGTTCTTATGAGGAACTTCCTACAAAAGAAGTATGTTGCTGGTTAAAGCCCTTTCCACCCAGTGAAGTATTCCTACAGATGACTTAGAAAATGTGTTCAGCCTTCAGTGAAAATAATTTCACACAGAAATGTCATATAATCTTTGTGACCTAAAAAAATTCTCTCTTGACTGAATAGAAAGAAAGCTAAAGAAAAGCTAAAGTTTGTCACTATAATGTATAACCATGTTGCATTGGTCAGAGTATATTTTTGGTTATATTAGGTCACATTTGTGTTTTTAGAAGTTATAATAGTTTCCTGTTGTCATTTCTTAAATTGTGTTTTGAATTACTTGGTGTGCTAATATTTATTATGCAATCATTATTAGATGTCAGTTGTGGTGTTTAAAATTACTGGTGTTAATGGGGAAATTGACATCCGAGGGGAAGATATGGAAATCTGTCTTCAAGTGGACCAAGTGACACCAGATCAATTAGGCAATATCAGTCTTCGGCATTACCTTTGTAATCGTCCAATAGGTAAGACTTAAATATGATTTAACCTTGTTTTGTTTTTATACATATGATTCCTTAGCAGTTCTATCTTTGGTATAATGGATTCAAGGACAAATCATATTTGTTTATAATAATGTAAGAGATTTCTTTTAGATTACCTTATTTTCATAAAGTATTTTGATTGTTAGAAATATAACATGTTTCTAATTTCCTTTTGTTTTCTTTATTAAGGGCCATTTTTTTTAGTCTTCTTGTTCTTTGATGTAATAGGTTTAAGAAAACTGAGCTCTTTTCTATATGAAAAGAATAACAAAGTAATCCTAGAATGTCAAACTTAGTTCTATGCTGGAATTAATGTCAATTTTTGTATCATTATCTTGCTTAAAACCAAACATTTCCTGAGTCCGGCATGGTACTTGGTATTTGGAAAAATCATGTATCATGTTCTTATGGTCCTTCATTCTGAGATCAACACATTCACTTGGACGTAGAGGGATATAAACAACAAAACATGCAGTGTATGAAGAGGAAACCATATGAAACCATCTCTTTTTCAAAGTTTATATGAAGTTATCACTCATGGTTTTCATTCATTTGAAGAAATTAATTTATTAGAATAAATCTTTTTTTTTTTTTAATTTTTATTTATTTATGATAGTCACAGAGAGAGAGAGAGGCAGAGACACAGGCAGAGGAAGAAGCAGGCTCCATGCACGGGGAGCCCGATGTGGGATTCGATCCCAGGTCTCCAGGATCGCGCCCTGGGCCAAAGGCAGGCGCCAAACCGCTGCGCCACCCAGGGATCCCTAATTTATTAGAATAGTTCTAAGCTTTTAAAATGACAGTGTTCATTTTTAAAGTCTTTAAAAAGTCACTGAGCTGTAATATTTTTCTTTGCTATATATATAGAATGCTAAATCTGATACATAACATGTTGAAATACATAGTCCTGCATGATATCAAATAAATATGCTATCACCTCAATCCTGGGAGTTGCAGGTAAATGCCATTTGTTTTTAAACCAACATTGTAGAAAAAATTGTCTCCTGGCTTTTTTTTGTTGTTGTTGTTAGAGATTTTATTTATTTATTCATGAGAGACAGAGAGAGAGAGAGAGAAAGAGGCAGAGACACAGGCAGAGGGAGAAGTAGGCTCCATGCAGGGAGCCCGATGCAGGACTCGATCCCAGGTCTCCAGGATCATACACACACTGGGCCGAAGGCAGCACTAAACCGCTGAGCCACCCGGGCAACCCTCCTGGCTTTTTTCTATGTATAGACTTTGCAGTTTACAATGTATCTGTTAAAAAATCTGTTAAAAAATTTCAGGAATTTTCTGTTAGAAGTATAAATCCCAATAGCATGCAAAATAGAGGAAGCTAAAGGTTTCATAGTGAACAAAAGAGATTTCAAAACCTAGACCCTGTTCTATTCCCAATCCAAACACTTTTCAAATTGTACACTCTCAAGATTACTTCCAGTTGCTCAGTTGTTTTTACTTATTTTTATAGGTCACTTAGTACCATGTCCTATTACTTTGTTTCATGTTGCTCTTAACTAAAGAAATCATTTTGAAATGTCTAGTATGTGTATGGGTTGTATAGTCAGTACTAATACCTTCTTTTTCTCAACTGTCTCTATTGGTTGTCTAAAAATAAACAAAAATCAAGAAGGAAGAAAGCAAAAGGAAAAGAAAGGAGCAAGGGGAAATGGGATAAAAGGAAAGGGAGAAAAAATAGTTTAGCTTGAACATCTCAAACAATAAGCCATATGAACAGAGGTTGATCTGTGGTTTGTAACTGCTGTCACTTTGACATGACCAATCAAAATTGCAAAGTTGTTTTTGCTTTTGTTTGTTTTTGTTTTTCTACAATGTGTGGATTTGGAGTCCTTTAATAGGAAGACTTTTATGTAATATTTTCATAGCATGAAAGGTAGAAGACAGGAATTAGTTTTGACTAATGAAGATTTTCTTTGGTCTCCGTTCCAAATACTCTTTGTTTGAAGTTATTTCTGGCTCTCAGCTCCTTAGAGTGAGTAGGTATCTCTCTCTCTCTCTCTCTCTCTGTATAGATATGTAGATAAATAGATAAAAGACCAAACAAAATCACATTTATCAAGTTGTTTCTAATTACTTTTATTATTAGACTAATTGTTGTTTGTCTTGATATAGAAAAGAGCACTAACCATCATCAATTTGTAGCTATTTTATCTTTTATTTAAAAAAAAAGTCTGAGTTCTTAATTGTTCAAAGAATTCTTTAGAATTTTATGTGGACTCTTCTTATATCTATATTATTTATTT